>NC_069118.1:31152283-32592283 GCF_025612915.1 Magallana angulata | reverse complement strand
AAATATCTACAAATGTTAAACATTGATTATGTTGTAAATATCGTGCATCCAGCTGAATTTTTTTTTTTTTTTTTTTGAGATCGTGAATATGACTGTAACAAACATTGTGGGGTCATTGTTGAAGAGACAGGAAAAGCATGTACAAGGTCACTCACCTGCAAGGTATGTAACCTGTTAATTACTTAAAGGTGACAGCATTGATTAAACAGGGACTTCCAGAACATTGCTGATCATTGATTTCTTGAGATCGATGGCCGGAATCTGTGATCAGCAGAATCAGCGAGACAGTTCAGATCCCCTGCTGTAAAGCTACATCAGGCTAAGCAGTACTTAAACTTAGGGATGATTAAGAAATCTATTCTTTGTCAAACTCATAATATTTTAGAAGCCCAGATTATGTGTGTACTTTTGAACACTTCGTAAGGAAATAGAGAGATGAATGTGATGCTGACAGATGATGACTGTTGATCTCGCCTGTAACATGAATACTTAAGCTCTATAAGGTTGTTAGCCTTTCAATGTCTTTAAGCTCCATACATGTCAGCTTGCATGTTAGCATCTTACCTTCTATGTAGGTTGTTTTATTAAGCAATGTCAGGGCTATTTTTTTACAACTTGATAAAGGTACTGTTCCTTTGTCAAAAGAAATGTCAAAATTCCCTGTTTTGAAATATTAGATTCCGCTATCAAGAACATCAAATTTTATTTTGTTATATTTCCTCTCCAAAATATCTGGTTGGCATTGATAACAGATCTAAAAGTTCTAAAAAAAAAAAAAAAACGATATATGCCTCAGGACCCCCACCCCAAATATATTCCCTCTTACATGTCCTATGGTGTGCCCAATTCTGGCCTATGGCTCTCAGACTAACATGTAAAATTTGCCAGATGAATTCCACTGGAATACTTGTAATGCTATGACAACATAGGACACCAGGGACATATGTTATCTATATACACTCTTGAATTTCAATGCCATAGGTCATGTCAGGAATTTTTCCTAATGTTTTGCTTGATGTGAAACAGTTTTTCTTGAAGTTGCAAGCTGATACATAGATCTGATGTATTGTTTTGCTGTTACCATTTAAACGTGTAATAGGATACACTTTTTGCAAAGGATAGGTGTTATGTCTTTTTTTTCTGTCTTTGTTATCAGGTTATTTAGTGTACATTTTACATGAATTGTCTTCCAAACTCGAGACTTTAGATATTTGAAAAAAAAATTCAATTTTTTTGTTTATTTTTTCTTCTTAGACCCATGCCCTATCTCTGAGGAGGAAAGTCCCAGGTAGGCGTAAACCTTTTGATGATCTACTAAAAGACCACAGAGAGGCCAAAGAGATTCTCCTGAAACAAAAAGCTGAACAAAAGGCGGCCCTGCAAGCAGCTGCTGAAAAGAAGGCTCAGCAGAGCAAGAACCCCCCAGTTATCCCCCCTGGGAGCTCCCAACTGGCCGCCCATCTACTCCGCCCCACCCCACTTCAGTCCTATAACGATCAGCACCGAGATAAGGCATCGCACCCTCCTCAACTCTCTCCAAAGAAAACTGCCAAACCTCCTCAGAAACTCAACACTTCACTATCACACAGGTATGTGAACCGGTTTACTCCACTCTGTACAGTATTAAACACTTTTAAGTGCATGAAACGATAAGTCAAAGTGCTAACAATAACTTGGGATTTGTGAAATTTTACTTTAAAAAAAGAATTAATTTACCTGGAAATCAAAATTTTAGATTTGCAATTGTATTAATGAAGCGATAAAGTTACAATAATTTTAAAGAAGTTAATGCTGGGGAAATTGATTTCTACATTATTGAACAGGTTCAATGTCATTATTTTGTTTTATCAGTATATCACTTTTATCAAACTTTTTACTAGACCAAGTCTCACAAGCCTTCAGTCCCCGCTGCTGTCCCCCACTAAAGATGACCTCGGCAATGGCCCCTCACTGGACGGTCATGATCGTCTGAGTGATGGGGAGGGGGAGGAAGAAGAGGGGGACAAGTCGGACAGTTCATTTATACCCTACCAGCCACGCCCAGCTGCTGTATGTACACAGTCTTAATAACTTCAGAAATTAGTATTTAGAATTATCAGTATGGTATATTTACTTTCCAGTTTCCACTTATCTTTTTTGGTGTGGAAAGCTATTGTAGATATAACAGTATAATACAGACAGGGTACCCAACGGTTATACTCTGTCCCGAATTTTTGCTTCCACCACTTTTTGCTTGATATAAGGAATAAGGAGGTGATAATTTTGGTCGGGGCGTGATCAAATCCAATAAAGCCCGAAGGGCTTTATGATAGATTTGATCACACCCCGACCGAAATTATCATCTCATAATATTCAAAGAATGATTACTTATTACTTATATTTATATAATTTTAAGCCATCGTACGATTATATATTTAAATATTAATAAGCAAACCCTGCTGACGCCTCGATTTGGCGTCATTTGTATTATGGGTTATATAGTACAAAATCGATACGTAGTGTTATCACAGGCAAAGACAATGAAAAATGTAAATATATTTCAATAATAGTAAATACCTTTGTGCTCAAACTACGTTCATCCACTAATATGAAAAATGTCCAGATTATCTGTTTTGAAACGCCCCCTCTACCGCTTCAGGTTTCAATACACATCCCAAAATTGAAAGTCTACGGAGATTTTGCATTGCATCAGCCATTAATAAGCCTGAATGATAACGTTAAAAAATTGCGCGAGGTATCCCGAGTATTTCCGAATGGAGAAAAGATGTTAACATTTCCCATTATAAATCTCTGTAAGAAAATTGTTTTCGTTCCTATGAAATTTAAGGAGTGAAAAGGGATAATTGTTCAATGACAATATCTTGGATATGTTCCCTTTCATCGATTTCAATTGTATTTCTTTCACAGGTATGTGTATTTTTATTAAGAATTATCAAAAATTGATGGAAGCAATAACTTGGGACAGACTATAAATGATGTTTTAATGTGATGTCACAAATGTTAAGCGCTGTTAACGTGCAATATCATGAGCAAAGATCAAAGTTCATGCTTGTGGAAAGTGTGTGGAAAGCTACCGGTACTGCAGATATAACACAAACAGGGTACTCAAAGGTTAAATGAGGAGTTTAATTATGGTGTCACATTTTCAGACAAGGCAAGAAGTTCAAAAACTGTAAATATAAGCATTAAATCATTACCGGTATTTTCTATTAAAAGATGTAGTCTCATAATTGAAAGGGTAGGTGCAAACAAATTTTCATAATAAGCTAACGCACATCACTGACTTTGTATGCACACTCTGTTGCAGTTATGAGACAATATCTTTCAAATATAATGATTCAATGCTTAAATATTTGTGGAATGTTAATAATGTTGTATGCATAGCCAATACACATATGGTTAGTCAGCATTATACTTGTTTGTTTTATATGCTGTATATGTACACTGTATTTTTACAATTAACTCTTTGTAGATGTGTACATTCGGAGGTCGTCTGCACACAATTGGTGGCCGCCGAAGTTACGTGTTTGGGCGTAAAACAGACATTCTCAGGGCAGCATTCCTCAATGTGTTGGAAAAGCAGCTCAACCCCCCACCACCCAAGTAAGGGATCTCGTGTTTTGCAATCTTAGGAAATATTGTTGCATCATTCAGTGTTATATACGAGAGCAGATATCATAGATTATCAAAATTTTACAAGTTTTTAGAAAGAAAAGTTCTGCAGAATTATTTTTTTGTTTGGTTATTTTTTTTCTTTTGGTCATTGATGTAATTTTAGGACACTTTTGGGATGAAATGGTCCACTAATTCTGAAACTGACCACGACTCTTGTAATATCTAATGAATTTTCAGTATTTTCACCATGCCAAGTAATGTACATGTACATGAGAGGGCAGGCTCTCAAAATCAAATTAATCTTGGATACATGATTTTTTGTGTACCAGGAATGAGAGAAAAAATAAAATGCAAAATTATGGAGAAAATAAGGTAGGAAAGAAATGTCCATTGGTTTGTAATAATATAAATGCTGAATGATTTAACTTTTTTACAGAAAATTGTGTGTGGAATCCAACCTCCCAAAGGATCCCCAATTGCTAGGAGATTCTAAAGATCCATACGACTTCACTGCCATAGACCCCCGAACACAGCAGAGACAGAATCCAGTATTAAATTCCAGTCACAAGTCAGGATCCAAATCAAAGTCCAAATCATCATCAAATCTGAATCGCAGCAAATCAAAAGACAGTTTACCCGGGTCCAAGAGCCCGGCTCAAATAAACAGTGCTATCCCAGCAAGCAGTGCTGGTGTGCCGCCACTGAAGCGCAAGCGCAGTGGGGGTGCGCTGACCAATTCTAGTCCTTCATCCCTCCCTGCTGCTGCCGCGCCCGTTTTTACTACCGTCAGTATAAACAACACCTCGACCGGTCTGACTGCAATAGCCATTCCCAGTGTGAATCTCAGCAACGCTACACTCGGACATTTTAATGCCAACCTGTCGGCTGCCTCAGCTGGCGGCGGTGGGAAAAATGCCAAGAACAATGTGTACAAAGACCTCGGCTTCGTGGTGACCAATTTAGACTCGGCTCTCATGAACGGACAGTACATGATAACTAATGCTCACCAGACCCAGAGTCTGGACGAAAAGTCGCTGCAACAAGCGCATGTGATAAACAGTAAAAACAGTCCAAAGATTCTGAACCTGGAGACTCTACAGGGGCTCCAGAAGGGGCCGCACAATCTCATCAGCATGCCTCCCCTGTTACTGGACGGATCTATGCAGCCGGTTACTGCTGTTTTGACCCCTGTTTCCTTGACAACGACCCTCAGCAATCAGATTGTGTCGGTGGGAAGTTCTACCTCTTTAACAGCGTCCCATCAGAATAACAGCATTAGGGCAGTAAGTAGCTATGTGTGTCGTCTTGTGTAAGTTTAAGTGTTTGCACTTTATATATATATGAAAGAAGCACAGTTGGAAACTGACCAGATTTTTTTTATTTTTTCTTATTATATTCATTTGGAAGATTGTTAGAGTTCTGGGGGTGATAATCCATTATTAATATCTCCAACACCCCCACTTCCCAAAAAAAAAATTATCATTAGATATTAGAAATACTGTAAAGTTTTTAAACATAGGTTTACTACAAATTCAGTTTTAATTTTTACTTTATTATATCAAAGATTTTAGTCCCATGTTATCATTGTTATTGGAGATCAATTTTTCTTGCCCTGTTCTTTTACAGGGAGCAGCGAGTCCACAGGTTGTCACATCTCTCCACAACGGATTGATGCAGTCTTCCTCAGGTAACTAATTTGATGCACTCTCTCTCTCTCTTCTTTCTCCATCTCTTTCTTCATCTCTTCCTTTCTCAATTTTTCTTGGATGCACACCAACAGTTTCTATATTGGGCAGTCAGAGTGGTCTACCCTTTCATTTGTAAAAGCATAACCTGCAACTAACAGTGTATGACGTACTGTGGAATCATTTTTCATTCGTGGGGGGTCAATGTTCGTTGGTAGCCAAAATTCTCTTGGTTTGTGGGGACATAATTTCGTTGGTAGCAGGTTCTACTTCGTAAATAAATATTAAACATATTCTTGCATATACAATCGTGAGGATGTAAATTTGTGGGCAATGGTTACCCAAGAAAGTCATGAACGTTGGTCCCCCACGAACAATTATCATTCCACAGTAATTTGTTGTCTGAAAAAGTATTCTAAACATTGTATTTAATTACATTCTTGTGTACTTTGCATGTATTTTCTCGAAGCAAAATCAAGTAAGCTAAATAGATTTCTGTTCATTAGCACCTTGTTGTCTTTCGATATATTTCTTGGAGAACAACAGCTTATGCATAATGTTGAAAATGAATTAGATAATCATAAATCCAATATGTTTGACTTTATGCTATAGATGTGTTCTCCAGAAAAATATTTTTTCATATAATGAGCATCTTTAAAAAACGACCTTCATGTACACACAGGTGATTTATACATGTAAATGTTGTGCCAAAAATGGGCTATCAATTCAAGAGAAAAAAATTGGACAACCTCATTCTTTTTATTACACATACATTAAGAATCTGTATTTCACGTTCTGTAGATAAGCTGGTCAACAATCGACACAACTTGCTCCACCACAAGAAGCCTGTACATTCCCAGGCAGCTGCTGGCCATGGAGTGATTGGCAGCACCGTTATAGCCACAAGCACCAACCCCCAGGTCAGCCAGATCTATGCCACCCATCTCCTCAAACCTGGCAACCTCCTCATCGGCAAACCCTCCAATAAGTTTGCCGTGCCCCAGGGTTCTCTGACCTTGAACGTTGCCAGCCTGGGGATGTCGGGGGTGGGGCAGCAGCCCACCCTGTACATAGCCAGCAACGAGGACATGTCACAACAGCAAGTGGTCAGTTCTCCCAGTCACATGACGTAGCATTAACCATTGGTGGGAAAGTGTCTCGATATATTCCGCCCTGCTCTGTGGCATGTGACCAATGGCTACAGGTTTTCAGTGTTAGTGTCAACGCCTGATTGGACAGGCTGGTGCATCAATCATTCATTTAACCCGTCCCATGAATGGAGATTAACTCAAGTCACCCTCACTGCAATTCATCTCCTAGACTTATCTCTTTACAGTGAAGATATCCAGAATTGGCAACATCTTCTGACAACAACTGTTATACCAAAGGTTAATCGTATACGAATTTTCAGGGTTGTTTGGACTTTAGATTTTTTCTCGTTTTCTTACTGAAGATGTGTGAAAGTGAGAATTAGTCTTTAACAAATGGAATCATGGTTAGATGTTTACTTGAGTCTACGCATATATACAATAATATCCCCTGCTTCTTGCAGTTTCTCATGCACCATTCCTGTTTTCCTGTAGAAAATGTTAATACCTGTACCATGCTAAATTTGATTTAGATTATAAAGTCAGAAGTGTTTTTTTCTACTTAAAAATTCAGTCACTGTGGAAATTTCGGAGGTTTTTGGCCAATTGAAAGCAGAGTTGTTTTGTTGGGGTTTTTTTGTATTTTGCAATAGAGAGGTACATGTACAATATGCTTCAGTTTTATCTAAAATTCAAGAATGAAATATATCTATAATACTTTTTATGAGGTCTATTTTAAATCTTATATTTACAGAATCTGACATTTAGATCTTCAGAGGTAAATGTATTGACAATCACACAATGAAGATATACATTTTTGTTTTTTAGTCTGAGATGTTGCACAACTGTATAACTAGGTATTTTCTCGGCATGGTATTAACATTTTTGAAAAAGGTATAGATAATGCATGTATTAATGCAATGTGGCTAAATTCACCTATTTACCGTTATGATCCAAATTTTTGGGGTGGGGTGGTTCTTAACAAATAGGGGTATTTATTGTTAAATTATTCTTTAGCAGTTATTGTGTACTCAAAGAAATGAATTGACTTGTGAACTTTCTAATACAATTGACAGTGTTTAATACATATATTTGGTCTGGTCAGTAATACTGTACGAAGTTTTCTATGTGTTACTAAAAACTACAGCATTTTCAGCCATGAAGACATTTATATACACACTTTTGTAAAATTTTACATTGTGCGAGTGTTAAGGTATTTTGATTCTTTCATGATCGAGTGCTTTCATCTATTGAAGTTCTCATACAGATTTTTTTTTCCTGCCAATATTTTTATCATTTCATATCAAAAAAGCCAGGTACATGATTCATTTTTCTTCTCTCTATCATTTATTTCTCTCTATCATCCACTTCCCATCCACACCAAACAATTAAAAAGGAAAATTGTAAGATTTGCAAGCAATTTGGGGTGAGTTATTTTTTTCACAGCCTAGTTAGTAGGAAACTGAATTAAATTTGTTTTTTGGTCCAAACTCATTGATTTAACACTAAGTTTAATTTTCTTTAAAATAGAGTTTGGTGATTTTAAGTACTTAAAGTATTTTACCTATATGATGAATTACCATCAATGATGCATGTATGTGGTAATTTTGAGAACGTGTATATATAATGAATTGCCATCAATGATAATACATGATCATGTGATAACAGTTCACTTCAACCTATAAAAAGAATTAAGTTTCTTTTCAGGCGATAGTGCTATAGTGTTTAATGAATGCTGGTGTATCCATTTCAAGGGGGATGGGGTACTCTAATATCTGCTCCCCCCAACCCCCAACCCCCCAAAAACAAATGTCTGTGATATAAATTTTATTCCATGTCCCCGCTGATGTTAATATGAAATAATGAATGCAACAGTTTAGAAATGACAGGAATATGGACAGTGATATATCTAATGTACATACATGTAAAAAGCAATTTTATTTATGAAGCACAAGCATCCTAATGATATTACATGTATTAAGATTGTTAATATATAGTTATTAAAAATGTATGAATCGATTAAGACTAGTGGTGAAATTTTTTTCTCTCTTTTTTGGTTCCTCCGTTTTTCTCATGTTGATTCTATGCTGATCTTGGAAACTTTTGATAAAGGCTTGAAATGTGCAACGAGTTACTCCTTTGTGACGTAGTTTAAGGGATATATTTGTACAGATTAAAAGGAGACAAAACTGTAGTTTAATATTAAAAATAACTTTAGAATGTTATACATGTATATGCATCAAGAAACAAATAATGCAGAAGATATAGGGCATGTGAATTAATGGGGTCTTGCAATTCCTCACCATTTAACGGTATTGTTACAGTAGGTATGTTTTGGTTTTCTGCCTTTCTTGGGGGGAGGGGGGGGGGGGGGGGGTTGTATTATTTAATTAAAACAATGTGTCATTTGATAACATGTGTAAGTCCTCACTTTATGCATGTACCTCAGTTTTGGATATATATTAACTACAGTTTTCTCCAGTTTTTGCAATTGATGTCCTTGTTCACTCAAAATATAACTGCAGATCTCAGGAAATTTTTCATGACAAAATAATTTGCAGCATTAAAGGAAAAGATTATTGCCTTTCAGCTTGCTAACCAATGAATGAAAATTTTGAACATGCAAATTTTAATATTATTCCGAAAAATTAAATATTTCAGTCAATAGTCATAAAACATTTATGCAATCTAATGGTTTTCAATATCTTTTTCGTTTTTCATGGCTTCAAATCTTCAGGGGTTTTCTTTATTACTTTGCAAAAAAAGATATATTTTTTGTTCTAGAAACCAAGGATATTCAATTCACTGCATATTCAAGCTGCTGATTGTCTTAATTTTAGGGAACTAGAATTCAATTGAAATTTTTGTGCATACTATGCATGGTTTTAACGAAAGTTGTGTATGTAATGCTTTAATTAATTTATGATTTTCAGGTTCAACAGTCAAATCTCTAAATTTTGTTCGTAAACTGCCTTTAATTACCTTAATATCAAGCCAAGATTAATAGCTGCCCATTGCCCGATAAGGCTATGGAGAATGCATAAAAGGGGAGGGGTTGTTTTCCAAGCCCATGAAACCTTTTAAACCCCATATTGGAAGTTTAGAGACATATGGGTTTTCTCTTTTCTATACTTTTTTTAAACAAGAAAGGGTAATGTGTGTAAGATCAGCATGTTTCATCTTTGCTTTATAAAAAAAGAACTGGTTGTTTTGTAAAATCATAAATGTTATTTCCTGTATTTAAATTCTTTGGGTTTAGTTTTTATTTGGATCATTTAAAAATACAAACATAACCCAACACCCCAACCCTCACTCACTTTTATTTTTCCTAATAAAAAGTAAGTTAAACTTTCTTCTGATCTCGGATGCATAATTTTGAATGTTCTCACCCTAAGGCGGGTAATTGTGACCATTTTTAATATCATCTGCACATTGTTTCTGGAAATTGTATGACCAGATGAACTCCTATCGATATTATTGTAAAATCTGCATAATAAATTTTTCACAAACATTTATCGCATTCGGAATTGAATTTCATGTTGGGTTACCCAAACGGTATTGGATTTGTTTTGAACCTGTGGATAGGAAAGTGATATACCGGTACGTTTATTCCCCTTGATCTGGTTTTTTTTTTTTTTTTTTTTTAATGAACTTTGAATTTGACAAAATTTGGTTAACCTTAACATTGACAGTTTATGAATGCCTTTCATAATATGACTATTTATGAAATTCCTGTTGATAATTTAATTCACAGTCATTCAATGCAGAATTTTGAATCTAAAGAAATTAAACTGAATATGTTGTCCATTGTTTGATCTTGCCTTTTCTTCTTAAGGGTGAATTAAAAATTCTCTGAACAGCCTTACATATTAATTCATACAAATTAGTTCTGTAATTCATCCTAATTAAAACCAGCACCTCCTAGCTGTTTCTAATGTTTCAGATGACGTTCACAATCCAATGAATTCCTGAATTTTTTTTTGAAAATTGTATGTTTCCTGGTTAATTTTGTTTTAATACAGATGATTATCGTACTTGGCTTAAGGTTTTCTTTTCTTTTTTTGACCAGATATGAATTTGATGGGGGGAAAATTGGCTTGAATTTCGTGTTATTGCAGTATTTCAGGACAAACTAAAATTATGCATAGATGCGATTAATTGTTTTTTTCTGAACACAATTTACAACCAAACCTTGATATATATATGTATGTAATTTGATAATTGTACTAAAGTACTGTAACAGTAACTGTTATGGCATTAATAAAGTCATTTAATGCTTTGTTTCAGTCACATATCATCATCATCTCATTTTTCAAAGCAATTCAATATTAAGTCATTTCAGACAAAATAAAGCTTAATTATAGCATTTTATTAATAAATGAATTCATGCATCTTTTGCCATTCTAGAGCAAAGCTCTTGAATCAAGAGACAAAGGATGGCTCTTTTTTTACCATGTCATGTGGCAATTAATACCAATTGTTTCATTGTTGACTATTGTACGATATGTATTCCATTTTGTTGGACTTTTGATAATCCTTGTTACTTCTGTCGATAAATGTGTCATTTGTACATATAAATTATTTTTCATTTTTGATAACTGAATGTTTCTGTTACAGACTTGTTTTCTTTTTTCTTAACATAATAATATATGCTGAGAGGAATTTTGAAAGAGGCCAAATTGTGTGTGTTTGTTCGGATGTTTTACATGTGAAAGAGAACGAGATTGATATGAATTGGTATGAGAGCTGTTCTGTTCACTGTACATAATGTACATGCTATGGAGCAATAAAGGTGTATTACCAATATAAAATGAAGAAAGAAAAACTAAGCTCTTGTTTTCTATTGTTACTCTTAAGAAGGCTCGATCGTTGTTGCCATTTTTAGACTATATTAGTGTTCTTAAACATAGCTCTTGCTGAAAATATAGGAAAATATCAATTTTTTATGGATTTTTTCTTTTCTAAATAAAAGGTTATATCTTAAAATTTTAGGTAGATCTGATGGTTAATTTGTTGAGTCAGACCATCTAGTATTCTTAAGGAGACTGGTATCATCTCTAGCCAAGGGTCTATTATCCACTATTTTCCTCTCTAGTTTTGGAGGGGAGGGGATCTTAAACCCATGGCTAGTGAAGATTGGAGGCTGGGTAATCAATAAGTTGACCATCTGATCGCTTGATCCTCTTAATCATGACCTTTTGCCATACTTATTGTGATAACATTAAGTTAAATCCTACACATATGAACTTTTATCAAACTTTTTGTGGTACATGTACTGTGGTATCATTGAATACTCATTTTGATATTAATTTAAATTAAGGGTTTAGTGAAAATCACAGTTTCCAGAGGCGTGTTCAGCAGAGCAAGCGCTCGCCAAAATTTGTGTTGCTGGTATAGGGAATTTTGACGAGCGCTCGCTCTGCTGAACACGGCTCTGATATCTGTGTGCCGGATGATCCTACCAGTATGATATGTTATTATCTTTCATGGACCAACTAAATAACGAAATCCGCGAAAATTGGTTTGTCAACAAATTTTGATTAATCCACTGCAGTACCATAATTGTATGCTCTGTAATTGAATAGTATGAGAGCTGGTACAACAAAATTGCAATATAGATTTAATGTACATGTATTTGTAATTAAAGGACCACTGATTTCTTATAGCAATTTGTAAAGGACCATTAGATATATATTACCTAATGAGCACACTTTGAATGAAACAAAAATCGGAATGGACAAAATTGAAGAAACATACTCATAACAAAGATCTGACCTTTAATTTAAGTCTCTAAGTTGACCCAATGTTTTGGAACTTGCATAAGACAAGGATTTTGTACAGAGAGATATGGTTTTTGTCCTTGAACTCTGAACCAGAAAATTTGTTACCCGGTCAGCACAGGAAGTCTGTGGGTGAAGTATGGGCTAAAGAAAACCAATGGCAGCTGGGAGAATAAGCTGTGCAGTGAAGGATTTCCCCTTGCTCTCTGGACCATTAAATTCTTTACCAACAAGTATACGCTATGTATAATTGATTGACCATGTATTAGATCAAGGAATGCAAAAATAAAAGTGATAAATTAAAAAGGTAAACTTTGACTCTCTCGTTAACCCACGACAAGTATATTTGGGACCAAGTATATTTGGAGCCAAGAATAAGCCAGATAGGAGAGGAACAATGGAAGAGACAGGACAAAAATGTAAAAGGCAATGATAAACTATGACCTAGATCTCTGACCTCAAATTCTGGCATTAAATAACATTTAACTGAAAGAACACTATATGGGAATAGTACTGGTGTTGTATAGCGAGATTTCCTCCTTAGTGAGACTGGTTCTATAGTGAGATCCCCCAGTCTCCGAAAGGCTGGCTATATAGTGTGATCCCCCACCTCCGAAAGGCTGGCTATATATAATGGGATCCCCCCCCCCCACTCCCGGAAGGCTGGCTATATAGTGAGATCCCCCACTCCCGGAAGGATGGCTATATAGTGAGATCCCCCACCTACGGAAAGCTGGCTATATAGTGAGTCCAGGTGGTAATTAACAATTAATTTGTTGCGGACTAAAGACAATTTCTGACCCTCCATAACATAGTGGTATTATAGCAATACAGGTATTATCATTAATCGTTAATTCTTCTTTTTGAAGTATTAGTAATTATTTTGTAAAATTGTAGTGGAAAAGGCACTAATATAAGATGTAAAAGTTTTATTTGAAATATTTTATGACAACCATATTATGATATGCATGTAAAAATGTTAACATGTTACATCTTTTTTTCTTCATTTTTCCAATCCCGATGGCATTTTTTTTAGCTATGTAATTTACTACTTATTATCAGATAATTTCAACAATTCTAGTAGTTTTAAATGGAAATTACAATTTCGCCTTAAAAAATTTTTTTAAACCTGTATTTCACAGTAATAAGGCAAAATGGGAACATGCCGTCCTGCAATATAATTAGACTTTCCCCCGGGAAAGTCTCACTATAAAGCCATTCGACTTACTGTACATGCATATCCATGCATCCACCCTCCTCTTCATAGCGAGACATTTCCCCTTCAGATAGTTGGGGGGGGGGGGGGTGTTTGTATGATCGAAAATTTATCCGTCGTCTAAATTAATTAATTTGAATCACTTTTTAAAATATTTCAGGATAAAAAAAAATATGTTAGCCTTACATGATTTTAGAATTTTTGAAACATGTAAGCGATCGAGATCAATGAAAGAGAAAAATGACCGTACGATACATTAACAGTTTTGATGTAATTATTAATACTATTGAATTTTCCTTGTAAATAAGGTACACGTAAACTCCAAATGTAATGACCTCTTTTAATTGCCAAGTTCTTTTTAAAGGGGGGGGGGGGGGGGGGATCAACGCAGAATCCGTTTGGGAATTTCAATCTATACAATTGTTTGTTGCACGCAAATGAGTTTGAAAATGCGCGAGTTCACATTATATTTTATTATAGAATATGTAATTTCTTGGAAAACAGCCTTATTTGTTTTATTCGCCTCTATGTGTTATAACACGCGCCGTACGAATGCTCGCAAAAATGATTTAGACATCCGTCTGAATGAGCAAATTATTTCTCCAATTTGTATAAGATGGTATTTTTAATATACTTATACAGTTGCTAACGCACATAGTTATGCATCATCGAGTTTATAAAACTCAAACCGAACACAAGCTTACTAACTGTATACATCGTCCATGCAGTTACTCAGTAATTAAAACCCAAACAGAATTAACACCCTGGTCGGGGGGGGGGGGGGGGGGCAATGGTTGATCAAACATTTATTTGCAAAAAATCATCTATTTCTCTTTAATTTTTATTCAAATTTTGTTGCCGTGGTTTTGTTTTTTTTTGTGTTTTGGTTTTGGGGTTTTTTTTTGGTCTTGTTTTTGTTTCTTGCTATATGTTTTCTTATATTAAGGAAATGAATCAACGATTCTTTATACAATACATATAGCGAACTTCCTTCTTCAAATAAAAGGAACCACGGGAATAAGGAAGAAGATTTCAATGTCTGAAGATATTACCGCTGTATAAAGAGGTTATAACTTGAAGCTAGAGCTCGACACTTGGATCATAATGATAACCTATAATTAAACCCCCAACAACAATCTATCGAAATACTATGGAGGCGAGTTTTCAATATGACATGCAAAGGTAATAAGGTTATAAAACAGAGAGGGGTAGCTGAAAGTGATGATACCAAAGGTAATGTCATGAGATACAGAGCCGATTACAAAAAATGCAAGACGGAAGTAAAACCAACAGATTTTTTTTGTTTTGGTGGCGTGTAGAAAAAACGAAGATTTAATAAAATGTTGCATGATCAAGACACAGAACAGAAGTTATATTGAAATAATGGTGCCAAAAACTATCGCAATGAAGTGTTTTGAATTGTTTTAAGAATTTTGAAGCAAAACAGGTAAATATAAATTGCCTCACTAAGGCATGACGTACAGACAGAAGTCAAAAGCATGCAGATAATATTCAAATAAAATTGCACAAATACAGTATGTCAAATTTTGTTAATTCATGTAATATGTTGATGCAAGCAGAAAATGTGAAAATACATCAAATTCTATGCAACGTCACAATTAAGTTTGATATTATACAGATAACAGAGAGAATTTTTGTATAGGTAACACACAAAAACCTAGCTGTAAATGAAACACAACGACCTACTGTGTATAGGTTTACACAGTGATAAACTGTACAGGTGGCACAGTGATTAACTGTACAGGTGGCACAGTGATAAACTGTACAGGTGACACAGTGATAAACTGTACATGTGACATAGTGATAAACTGTACAGGTGGCACAGTGATTAACTGTACAGGTGGCACAGTGATAAAATGTACAGGTGACACAGTGATTAACTGTACAGGTGACACAGTGATGAATTTTACAGATAACAAATAATAAACTATTCAGGTGACACAGTGATAAACTGTACAGGTGGCACAGTGATAAAATGTACAGGTGACACAGTGATTAACTGTACAGGTGACACAGTGATGAATTGTACAGATAACAAATAATAAACTATTCAGGTGACAAAGTGATTAACTGTACAGGTGACACAGTGATGAATTGTACAGGTGACACGGTGATAAACTGTACAGGTGACACGGTGATAAACTGTACAGGTGACAAAGTGATAAACTGTACAGGTGACACAGTGATAAACTGTACAGGTGACACAGTGATAAACTGTACATGTGACATAGTGATAAACTGTACAGGTGGCACAGTGATTAACTGTACAGGTGGCACAGTGATAAAATGTACAGGTGACACAGTGATTAACTGTACAGGTGACACAGTGATGAATTTTACAGATAACAAATAATAAACTATTCAGGTGACACAGTGATAAACTGTACAGGTGGCACAGTGATAAAATGTACAGGTGACACAGTGATTAACTGTACAGGTGACACAGTGATGAATTTTACAGATAACAAATAATAAACTATTCAGGTGACACAGTGATAAACTGTACAGGTGACACAGTGATTAACTGTACAGGTGACACAGTGATAAACTGTACAGGTGACACAGTGATTAACTGTACAGATGACACAGTGATCAACTGTACAGGTGACACAGTGATTAACTGTACAGGTGACACAGTGATGAATTGTACAGATAACAAATAATAAACTATTCAGGTGACAAAGTGATTAACTGTACAGGTGACACAGTGATGAATTGTACAGGTGACACGGTGATAAACTGTACAGGTGACACGGTGATAAACTGTACAGGTGACACAGTGATAAACTGTACAGGTGACAAAGTGATAAACTGTACAGGTGACACAGTGATAAACTGTACAGGTGACACGGTGATAAACTGTACAGGTGACACAGTGATAAACTGTACATGTGACATAGTGATTAACTGTACAGGTGACATAGTGATAAACTGTACAGGTGACACAGTGATAAACTGTACAGGTGACACGGTGATAAACTGTACAGGTGACACAGTGATAAACTGTACATGTGACATAGTGATTAACTGTACAGGTGACATAGTGATAAACTGTACAGGTGACACGGTGATAAACTGTACAGGTGACACGGTGATAAACTGTACAGGTGACACAGTGATAAACTGTACAGGTGACACAGTGATAAACTGTACAGGTGACACGGTGATAAACTGTACAGGTGACAAAGTGATAAACTGTACAGGTGACACAGTGATAAACTGTTAAGATGACATAGTGATTAACTGTACAGGTGACACACTGATAAACTATAGAGGTGACACAGTGATTAACTGTTAAGATGACATAGTGATTAACTGTACAGGTGGCACAGTGATTAACTGTTCAGATAACACAGTGATTAACTGTAGAGATGACACAGTGATAAACTGTACAGGTGACACAGTGATAAACTGTACAGGTGACAAAGTGATAAACTGTACAGGTGAGAGATTGATTACCTGTACAGGTAACACAGTGATTAACTGTACAGGTGACACTGTGATAAACTGTACAGGTGACATAGTGATTAACTGTACAGGTGACATAATGATAAACTGTACAGGTGATACAGTTATATATTGTACAGGTGACACAGTGATTAACAGTTCAGGTGACACAGTGATACATTGTACAGGTGACACAGTGATAAATCATACAGGTGACACATGTGTCTTCATGTACAGGTGACAAAGTGATTAACTGTTGAGGTAACACAGTGATTATTTGTAAAGTTGACACAGTGATTAACTGTACAGGTGACACAGTGATTAACTGTACTGGTGATACAGTGATAAACTGTACAGGTGACAAAGTGATAAAAGGAACAGATGACACAGTGATAAATATTACAGGTGACACTGTGACACTGTACATATGACACCGTGTTTAACTGTACATGTGACACAGTGATAAAATGAAAAGATGACACAGTGATTAACTGTACAGATGAGACAGTGATAAACTGTACATGTGACACAGTGACTTAATGTTCAGGTGACACAGTGACCCACAGTACATGTGACACAGTAATTAACTGTAGATGTGACACAGTGATAAACTGTACAGGTGTCAGAGTGATAAAATGAACAGGTGACACAGTGATAAACTGTACAGGTGACACAGTGATCAACTGTACAGGTGACCCAGTGATTAACTGTACATGTGACACAGTGATAAATTGTACAGATAACACATGATTAACTATACAGGTGACACAGTGATAACTGTACAGGTGACACAGTGATTAACTTACAGATGACACAGTGATTAACTGTACAGATGACACAGTGATCAACTGTACAGGTGACTCAGTGATTAACTGTACAGGTGACACGGTGATTAACTGTACAGGTGACTCAGTGATTGACTGTACATGTGACACAGTGATAAACTGTAGAGGTGACACAGTGATTAACTGTACAGGTAACACAGGGATTAACTGAACATGTACGGGTGACTCAGTGATAAACTGTACTGGTGACACAGTGATAAACTGTACAGATAACACATGATTAACTATACAGGTGACAGAGTTGTCTTCATGTATATATGTTATAGTGATTAAATGATCAGGTAACACAATGATTAACTGTACGGGTGACACAGTGATTTACTGTACAGGTGACACAGTGTTAAATTGTGCAGATAACACATGCTAAACTATACAGGTGACACAGTTGTCTTCATGTAAAGGTGACATAGTGATTAACTGTTCAGGTAACACAGTGATTAACTGTACAGGTGACACAGTGAATAACTGTACAGGTGACACAGTGATTGACTGTACAAGTGACACGGTGATTAACCTTACAGATAAACTGTACAAGTGACACAGTGATTAACTGTACAGGTGACACAGTGATTAACTGTACAGGTGACACAGTGAAAAAATGTACAGGTGACACAGTTGCTAAATGTACAGGTGACACAGTGACCCACTGTATATGTTACACAGTTGCTATCTGTGCATGTGACGCAGTTATTAACTGCATATGTACATGTGATACATTGACCTAATGTACATATGACACAGTGACTAACTGTACAGGTGACAAATTGGCCTTATACATAGGTGACACAGTGATTAACTGCATAGGTGACATATTAACTTGCTGTACAGGTGACACAATAATTTATTGAACAGGTAACACAGTAACTTACTGTAAAGGTGAAACAGTGATTTACTATGTATGTGACACATATCTGACTAACTAGTTTACTGTGCAGATAACACAGTGACTTACTGTACAGGTAAAACAGTGATTTACTGTACAGGTGATACATCGATTAACTGAACGGGTGACACAGTGGCTTACTTTACAGGAAACATACTGATTACCTGTACAGGTGATACAGTGGGTTACAGTACAAGTGAAAAGGAGACTTACGTACAAGTAGTCCCGACCAATCGATAAAAGGGGCGTATATCCATCTAAGTACACGTTCGTTTCTATAGAGCTATGAATGAACAATATGTTTCCATCAGAAATAGATTGAATCATCCTCGATAGATGTAAATATGGTTTTGAGAAAAAGATGAATTTAATTAAAATTGAATAATCTAATAACGAAACAATTATGACGTACGATCGAGAAAAATATCATGCTGTCGTAACTACGAGATCTTTCCTCGTACTAGCGACAATTTGGTCTAAACAAAATGTTTCATTTCTGCAAATGTAAAACAAAGGTTATAAGACCAATTTATATCCGAAAATGGTCTTGTGAAATTTCTGACTCGTCAAAAGGGCAAATCAATATACAAGATTTTAAAGAAAAAATTTAGTTATGAAAATTACATTAATATATTATTGCCACATAAACTCAGAAATAAATTTAGAACCGTAAGCCACCATATCCCAATGGAGACTGGGAGATGGTACATTTATTATTATTATACTTTCATGTTTAATAATGAAATCTGATTGGTTTAGACGCAGTTGATAATCCGTTCTATTACCATCAGCGTTAGCAACACACTTAGCAACGGGTAACACAACGAATTGTTACATGCGCGTAAATCATGCGCGTATGGTTCGCCGTAGAAATCATGTCATTTCTATATAAAAGTAGTAAAAAATTCTCTAAAATTAAGACATTTAGTATAATAAAATAAATAGTGCCTGTTTGGGAGGATAACAGTTGAAATTGACACCCCTCCAAAACCATTGTCAACCTCCGCTTCGCGTCGGTTGACAATGGTTTCCTCGGGGTGCCAATTTCAACTGTTACCCTCCCAAACAGGCACTATTTATATAATATTCCTCTAAACCAAAGAGTATGTAAACTCTGTAATTCAGGTCAAATTGCTGACGAATTTCATTATATTCTTAAAAGTAAAAAGTTATTGACGTTTTAATAGACATAATTAAATATCTTGATGATAAATATAATTTAATTCTGGTTGTAAAGCGGTGTATTTGATTAGATTGAAAAAATTAGCTAAAGTTGTATAACCCGGTTTTGATCGTCACAAGACACCTTACAATTCACCAACGTCCAAAACGTATTAATCCGCTTGACGTTACGTTTGAATTTTCTTTTTTTAAAAGCCATTGAAATGTATAGTAAATTACAGAAAATTAAGAAGAGGGGGGAACAAGATAGCGCAAATGCCCATTTGGTTTCGTTGTGAAAAACAATTTCAAATTCAATTTTTTCCAACTAAATACACTTGATAATGTAATACACAATGAATTACAAGTTTACAAAAGCACACAGTCAAACTATATTAATATTTTAACCAACGATAAGAAAAAAAAATTAATTTTGAAGTTATAGTGGTATTGAACCCACAATCTAAAAACCCTATCTATTGATGTTACGTATTGTCTGGTTCTCTAACCACTGAGCAATTTCAGTACAAACCTTATTGTTAAATGCTATATATGCGACTTCAACCACGAATTTAGGCACTTGTAGTATTTTTCTAAAACGATACAAAATGACATCTTTAAAGTATAGTGGGTCATCTCTCCACGTTTTTATTGATTGAAATTGGTTTGATTTCCTTTAAACCTTATATAAACATGACAAAAATATGGACCCAAGAACCACACTGTAAAAGAAAAAGCATTGAAGTTCTAAAAATGACACTATTTGGAGGTTTTGACACGCATACGCCAGTTTAAATCAACCTAGTATTCCAAATATTTAACATATATAAATGTTATAAAACGATGTTATGGCAAATATAGTATTACATTGTTTTCAATAATTTAGGAAGAAATTATGAGATTTGTTAATATTTTAATTTAATAGCATCTAAGTATCTATCCTCAAATAGCTAGGCAGTTTACACGCCTTATTCACCCATCTTCTTGCATGTATAAGGAATGAACTCAATATCTACCCAAGTTATATTCGTATAACCTGGGTTGGAGCAATTTAGCTTCTTTATAATCTATTTTAATACGTGACACGTCTTTCGTACTTTCTCGTGCAAACCGAAAAAAGCTTACTATATATAATTAGATTAACACTGACCATTATATCTCAAACAAAGTTTGGGCAAAAAAAATGGTTGATCGACTTTCTTTTTTTATAGTGTACATGTATTTTAAGACATGCTTTGTTGTTGTTGTTAAAGTTCTGGTGAATTTTGTTGTGTTAAAACCTTGTGAACACGCGTACGTGTACAAAGAAAGAAATCGAACATTCTATAAATAGAATTCGTTCGCACATGACGTCATTGAATTTTACCCACAATCCCATCATTATAATGACATAGAAACAGGAAGTTCATTTATCAAAGATCAGAAAATAAGTTGGGAAACACCGTGTTAGTCAACGCTATAAACGAAACGTTTGTAGGAACAATTACTTACAGTGATCGCAACATTCTCACCACATTTTGTTCGAGAACATTCGTTCACCTTACTATATTAAAGTTAACCGTTGACATCAGGATACAACAACACTTTCATGTGTATTGGATTAATCTTTGGTAAGACAGGGCGTTCTAAATTTTATTAATTTCTTCTAATGATAATATTTAAATAATAACATTTATTACATATTTATCCTGATTTTAATTTGTGTTGAAAATGTTTGATCAAGGTGAATATTCGGTGCAAGAATATACAAGTCGGCGGAACGATTCTGTGTATTCCACGAATACACTCGTCATTGTTATTTTTGGATTCTCCCCCTTTCTCGCACGTGTAGTAGTCGTTCCTAGTAGCCGCCATATTTTTAGACCGATCGTACGCCTGTGATTTTTACTGGCGATTTAATAACTCATTTCAGGTTGTATTCCGAATCATTTGTAGAAATAACTTCGAGGTCTAAACGCTTGTTAATCTTACTGAGATTTTAATCGATGATTTGTCTCTTGAAGCGTGTAACACACTTTTCCTTTGTGCTTTTATAGATGTCCAATTGTACTGATTCTGAAAGTCCCCCAGCCAAGAAAGCGAGAACAGAAGCCAACGGTACACACTGTACTTCTAATTCAAGTGAAACTGAAAATTTGGTAAGTGAAGAGTAAATCTGCCGATGCATTCCAGAATTTGCAGTCTTTCACGCAGTTTTCATGAATGTTATTTTTGCCTATACCCCACTTGTCTGAAATATTTGGCAAAATGACAGGTTATCACTATAGAATCATTTGCCATTTTCACGTAAGGAAAGCAAGTGACAATTGTTACTGTGATAATTTATTCGATATTGTTGTTGCTCAAATAATGCTTACTGTACATGCAGATTTCTGACATGTGCATGCCAAATTTAATAGGGGTGCTCACAATAATGTCATGATTATTATATTTTCTTGATTTTTTGGGGGCAAAGATGCCCCTGCTATTTCAATATTTAGTAGGCCACTGTATGTGGCACAGAGTAAAATGAATGACCCTTTTAATCAAATCTGGAAGTCCAATATAAAGTATTTTAAAACTAACTCTGTGTATTAAAGTACTTTAAGTTAGTTTAAAATATGTTTCTTCATTACCCAAAATGATAAAATTTTACTAATGATAACAATAAAAGGAACTGAATTTCAGATAAACGATATCCCTCTTGCAGTTATGAATATATCAAAATTGGGATTTATTTGACAAGCAATTATGGAAAATGTTGTATATCTACCAGTATTATAAGAAGCGTTCCTTTGTTGGACCAGAATCAGGGGGAGTGTAACATTGTAATAACCCAGCATAAAATTGTCACAGCAAATTTGTTCCCCTCCCTCCAAAAAAAAAAAAATGAAAAATCCTCTCTTGAAGATTCTCCAGTAAAATAATACATCTTAATTTAGCATTTATTTATATTACTACATGCATATAAACTGTATAAATTTAGTGAAAAAAAATCCATCCATTTTAAATAAATTTTTCTAGCTCCATACAGAGCTGTTTAAAAATGTCTCAAGGAGTTTAATGTGACCATTCCGCCATATAGAGTCCAGTGGGACTTTGAATTTGTCATTGACCATGTTGACTATAAAATTTTAGTTGAAAGTCCAAGTGACCAACAAAAAAAATAAATCTTGTCCTGGAGAAACATGTATGATTTAAAAAATATTTAAAATCAAACATTTAGATTATTGTTACATTACTCGGTCTCAAGTTATCCTATTTTGCTTTCTTTTTCCCATATCCTTAAATTTTATACCTTTAGTTTTAAACATTCAGTACCATGAAAAAATCCCAATATCCCCCCCCCCCCCCCCCCTCCAGTTTGTTATGTTTCAATACACAACCGAAGAGTTTAAGACAATAAGTCTTTGGGGATTTTGCATCGCAGAGGTCTGAAACATGAAACATGTGAGAGTACCTGGATGATAACATCAAAAAATTGTGTGAGGTATATATTCCAAGTTACTTCTGAATGATTAGCAATGTAAGAAGGAAAAATGGAAACATCATAAATCTCTATTATTATGAAATCTGTTTTTGTTCTTGTGAATTTTTCCACGTGAAAAATGGTAACATGTCAATTAAAAATCTTGAATATTTTTCCCTTTCATCAATTTTGGTTGCACTTCTCTGACAGTCAGATATGTGTATTTTTGTCAAAAATTGTCAAAATGTATTTAAAAAATATTATTACTACATACCAACTATAGAAAATTGTTGTTAGTTTGAATATTTTATAGTATGTGTAATTCAGAAATAGATCTGCTTGAATTTTTTTTTTAACATCAAGTTTAAACCTGATCAACCAATTAAAACAACGGCAAATATGAACATCTGAGTGAATCATTTCTTCATTGCATGCATGGAGTCTTCCTGTGTAGGACTCGATGGAGACTGGAAATGGCAACTGGTGAATAAGAAATCAATACACTTAACATGATCAACTAACTTCTCAATGTATTAAATTCATTAAATTACTTATAGGAAGAGAGATGAGGTCTGATGTTTAATGGTCGTTAAATTCATCAGCAGTAGTTTATGGCCCAGCATCGACGACAGGCAATTTCATTTCAGTATCAACACTGAAATGAGGTGGCCTGGTTTTTGAAACTTGTGTGATATTGAATCAGGCGTTCTTCTTTTTTTATTTTCTTGTTGGATTTCAATTAAGATGGGAAACAAAGCTGACAAACCCGCCTCACAGAAGGTAATGAATTCCAGTCTGTGCTAAAAACATTGAAATTTACTCCCATCCACATTTGGATGAATTCGTTGAAAGCCATCGTCATATCTCATTGGCTGAGGATAGTAGAAGCATTTTAACAAGACCTTGGACTTTCGGTTGGACGTAGCTATCTATTTCCTGCACCAAAACAAGTAAAAAATGACGCAATTTCAAGCAAAATATACACTAATTGCATAGTCTTAACTCAAAAGCAAGACAAATCTTGTTGATTTCAAAGAGCCATGGCTGAGTGGCCAGCAATGAAATAGACAGGCCTTCGTCACATTGCTGTTTGACACAACTACCCAAAGTCCAAGCTCTTGTTAAAATGTTTCTAAAGTGACAGCAGATAAAAACATTACAATCGTAGAGTCATTATCATCAAATTTAAATATTTGATGACAACTACTGCATAGCAAGTTATCTTTGGCTGGGTATTTAAGTGCTGATTTTGGCAGGAAACATAAAGTTGCTAATAAAAGAAAAATTTGGTAAAGTACAGCTTCACATTACATGCATAAGCCTTAATTGGAGACTTATGAAGTAGAAATGATTGAAATTGTTGAAACAGCAAGTGTTCAAGTAATGATGTAACTCAATTAAAAAATAATTTACCAAATTTTAAACCCCACCAAAGTAACGAGCTATACCGTAAAATAAAATCTTTATGTGACTAAGAAATCTACAGGAACAATTTTTTTTTTTTTATATATTCCTAGAATTTAGAGGTATATATCATTTTAAGAGTTGATAAACATTTGATCAAATCTGTCACAGTTGATCAGAATCTGCTTGCTTTTTGGTACAGACTGAACTGTTTTCGGCTGTTTGGTATAATAATTATGTTTTATGTCCGAGTCTGCCGTTAAAATGTTGAAGTGTTAGCGAATCTTGGATGTCAGAACTAGCTGGACTGTCTGACCACATTCTGATTATATATATTGGAAGTAGAATTCTCCAGAGTGAGAGAACAAAGAACCAATTTAAGGAAGCTCTTCTGCCAAAGAAGATCAATATAGTCTATAAATGGCAACAACCATCCAGCCCCCTTAAAAGATATGTCCAGTATGGTCTGACAATGTGTATAGGTTTCGCTTTTATTACGATAACCTTCTTCTGTACATAACAAGCTTTTTTGGTGATTTGTCTTTTATATCTTTTATTGTACTTGGATTGCTTAAAATTTCTTTTTTACTGAACTAAAAAAAAAAAAATGAAAATTAGTGCATTAGATCGTGAAATTTTGAGTTTATACAAAATAAAAAAAAATGATACTTCCTCATTTTCCTGAAAGTAATTAAAACATGCTTTTAACATTTATTTGTATCAGTGATTAAGCATTGAGATATTTCATACGGATATTTATTCATATTCTTATGGATATTGAGATATTTCATATTGAATGGAAGCAATTGAATTTCTTGATATGCATTAAAAATCAACATGGTCGTCAAAATGATCTGTTTATTAATTTAAATTTCTTTTTTTTTGGGTGGTGGTTGCAATGAACTATGAGTCAAGTTTAACCAACCTGCACTCCTCCTTTTTGTCTTGATTACTGCATGAAGCTGTTTATCCAAGACATCATACTTTCACCGATGATCAGTGGTCGCCATTAATTTCAATAACAAAGTTGTTGCTTTGGGCACTGGGTTTGGTGTCATTCATTGATTCACCCGTGTCTGTGTTACACACCTGGTCTGCGTTTTACAAAAGATCTTACGACTTGCGACCAAATTAATGAGTGCTTATTAATCACAAACTTATCATTATTTAAATTTAATGACTGTATAAAATAATTATAGAAATTGAAATAAAGGTAAATAAATGGTTTGATATAAATTTTGTTACCCAAAGGGCATTCCATGAGACTAAAAATATTTACGACTTTGTCGTAAATTCTTTTGTAAAACGCAGCCCAGGTCTAGACAAGACACGGAGACGCACTTCTACAATTAACACACATCAGTAACAGGATCGGGGCTTGCCAATTTATCTTTATTGGCCTAATTGCAAGCATTCAGCAGTTGATCATCTTTCTTGTAGTGTTAATTAAGGGAATTTTTAAGGGTCATTTGAACTATCTCTGATTGAAATTGGATTCGTCATAAGATCAATATAAGATTTTTCTAATGTTAAGGAAATTAATAATTTTGCTGATGAGGGTTATAGGGACCCAAAGGGCAAGCATTATGCTTACTAGTTGAGGTGTGTATTAAAAAAATGAATGGAATTTGGATGTATATTGATGAGTTTTAATTAATGGTATAAATGATGTCACAACTCTCTCTCTCTATTAAACATAGATCAGTCAAATACTTTCCACTCTGCATTAAGCCAGTCATTGATCAAGATTATCTTTTAAGTTATAGGACACCAAGACTGATGAATGTGCTGAATATCTATCATGTTAACAATATTATGACATGTATAGATATGATATCACAGCTGATATTTTGTTGACATTTGATAATCTTTCTTTGAAATAGGGATGGTTTTAAACTTCCGAAAGTCCTATTTTCACTTTCACTTTGTTTCTGATTCTTGGAAATTAAAATAATTGTGGTAGTGGACTACAAGCATCACATTTCTCGGTAAAATATACACCTTCTTTGACAAACTTGCTTATTAAAAAAAAAAAAGTCTGATTATTTGGATGTTTATAGCAACTTTTTCAGTAAATTGATTTATTTTCTGTTTGCTCCTATAATATCTTTATTATATGTTTTCGTGTAATACTTTCTGTGGCGACAGCTAGAATTACATTGAAAAATGAACAGTATTTATTTTGCTCTGCATGTACACATATTCTTTTTGAAAAAAATCAATATTTCAAGTTCACTTTACCTTTCTTTAGTGTATGGCCACAAGCTTTGTTTGAGTCAACAAGCCTGTTTATTTAAAACACAATGCCATTCTTTTATTTTGGTCTCGCTTCCAACAAAATGTTGCATTGGATTTATTTTTAAGATATATCTATACCACACACGTTCATCTATTTATAGTTACATTTTGCTGTGAATATTTCTTAATATTCAGTCTTTTCTTGCTTAAATTAGTGTTTGGATTGACAAGCCTGTTTGATCAGATTTATTTTTAGATGTATTCAAGAGCATGCCTATATTTAGTTATGTTGAGTGGAGACATTTTAACATTTCCAAATATTGCTCTTATTAATCTTGTTTCCAGTTATGAATGACTGAAATCTAATCTGGTTGAGTGTTTTGATTTATAATCCTGATGTGAACATAGAATATAAAAAAAAAAAAACCCCTCAATTTAATGTATTTCAATCTTTAGAAACCAAAAATATTGTAATTACTTATTAATAATCTACATGCTCTAGCTTGTTAATGAACATTCAAGTAATCAGAAGTGTAAATGTCTTATTTTTCACTTCTAAGTATAGTTTTCCTTGCTGCATCAACATAATGCAATTATTTGATGGTATTTCACTGTGCAGTAAAATATTTTGATAGTATATATATATATATATCATTATAATCAATCATGTAATAAGATTATTTGATGATATTTATCCTTTATCAGTGCAATACAACCATTTGATGCTACATGTATCAACATATAAAACCATTTGATATGGCATAATTGATAATATTTGTATTAAGCTGGAAAGTGTTGGAGAAGGGGGGGGGGGGGGTCGATGATTATTAATAAGACCTTCTATTCTTCATGCATGTTTTGTGTTATTATGTTCTCATTTTAAATTTGTAAACCTGTCTACACATCTGCATTGGTGAAAAAAAGAATTAAATGAGGTGTAAGGAAATGAAACATGGGGTGTTCATGGTGTTGTTTCAAACTTGATGTGAAACCTAGCGTGACTGAATTATAAAAAAGAGAATTGAAAAAGTATGAAGTCATGCAGATCAAATGCCTCTGGCGTCCAAGTTATTGATGCAACACTGAAATAGGATATATACTGTAGGCATAGGATGTCAATGAGGAAGGAATTATATTTTTTCCCTCGTTGAGCTATCTCATGGTATTTAATATAGTTATATATATTTGTGTGCCACTTAACCATCATTCTCTTCTTGTTTGTATGCTGAAGTCAAATTTTTGAATTCTTTCAGATTAGTATGGCTCAAAATGGGACGCTGGACGGAAAAGGTGAAATTGACGAGAGTCTGTACTCCAGACAGCTGTAAGTATTTTTGTCATGGTAACGTTAGTACATAAATTATGTATTAATTAATAAATTAATGAAACTGTGGAATAATTCCTGAGTTCCCCAGTGTATTGTGTGCATCTGATTATGTGTGTGTCTGTGAAACAATCAATTTCATCATTCTGTGCATCTAGATCTAGTTATGTTATATGGATTATGTGTGTGTGAAACGATCAATTTCATCATTCTGTGAATTGCAATCTGTATTCCTGTTATGAAAAAACATTAAAGAAAAATATTAAATATTGAATTTATTTATTTACTTTAACATTGTGAATAAATAGAGTCTGAAATACTTTAAAAGAATTGCTTGATTTACATGATTTTTTTTTTTTTATATATAGATATGTGCTTGGACATGAAGCGATGCGAAGAATGGCCAACTCCAATGTCCTGATTGCCGGAATGAAAGGCCTGGGGGTGGAAGTGGCCAAAAATGTGGTGCTCGGAGGGGTCAAGTCGGTCACCATTCAGGACACTGAGAATGCTGGCTGGGGAGACCTTAGCTCACAGGTATGTGACGTACATGTACATTAGTTTTCCAATTTTTATACCAAGTTATGGCTTAGAAGGCTTGGAAGATTATAATAAGGTGTATTGGAAAGGACTCATTGCAAGAATTGTGTCAGTGAAATTTCCATAGATTCCTAATTAAATGAGAGGAATAAATATCTGCGTAAAATAGAGAGAAGCACCCCCTCATGGATTTTAAAATCCCACTTTTATGTTCTGAGAGTAAAGAATTTGAAGAGATAAGGATAAAAGTTCTGCATGTTCTTGTGATTTGATACAGAAAAGCGGGATCACATAACTATTACTCCTGTAAAATACAGTAAGCCTTTTGTTAGCTTAATATTGATTGGCAATTTTCTACCTACAGCATAAAAAAATTTGCTTGTACGACATAGAACAATGAGTTTGTGTAGAAGTAAGAGCTTGATATTCCATATAAGAAATGGTGTCTTAAAGAAATTTCATTCAAAAATGGCAAAGCGTGTCTTGAGAATTTGGCACCATTTACCATTAAATGAATAGGTTATTTCTGTAGTAATTACTCAATTTCCTTCTCTGAATCAATTTCCTGGATGTAAGCCCACATACTAGTCATTTTTCCTGGATGACAGCAAGCTATTTTTGGTACTTGCAGTTTTTTCTTCAAGAGAGCGACATAGGAAAGAATCGGGCAACTGTAACCGCCCCTAAACTTGGTGAGCTGAACACCTACGTACCTGTTAATGAGAGCACAGACCCCCTCAATGAGGCGTTCATCAAGGGATTTCAGGTAAGAAGTAGACACATGGCTTTCCATCCAATTATAGTATCTCCCAAGTAAAAGACCTAGAGAAAAAAAAAAGGTCTCTCGTCACAATCTACTGCATACATGTGTATAACATTGTAAATATTGGATTTTTTAAAATTTAAATGCTGTTTTAGAAACCATTTTCCGTAAAATGTCTTTGAATTTCTTAATTGTTTTTATTGAGATGTGAATTGAGGATATATTTTAATTACTCAGTTATTTTTAGCTTGAAATAATTTACTAGTCTTTATGATTTCATTTGTAGGTAGTTGTCCTGACTAACTCAAATTTGGAGGAGAAAATCCGAATTGGAGAGATCTGCCACAAGAACAACATTAAATTCATTTCTGTTGATTCCAGAGGACTGTTTGCGTAAGTTTCAATTTTGTTGGACTTTATAAGCTGATATTCGTTTATTGAATGAAATGGTTTGCCTTATTTATGTTAACCATATTTTCTGCAAGCTTTATCTCCAAGCGAATAGTTAAGATAAAAGTGCACTTAAACAATTCAAGTTCATTTTATGAAATTTACATTTCTATCAGTAAACTTCATTGAAAGAGCTCAGTTCTTTTCTTGAAAATTGTCAGGTTTTCCATAGTAAAAATTTCCATGATATTGAATTTAAAAAGGCATTCTGTATGTGATGAAAATTCAGGCAAATAATGAATACCATTGGTGTATGAAGCTCCTTGTTGGTTGTTCCTTATCAGTCATAGTCGCTATAGAAACTAGGACTGAGGCTCATTGTCTGGTTATAGTAATGTTAATGTGGGGGTTTTGATTTTTGGCAGGGAGCTGTTTTGCGACTTTGGAGATAATTTCGTGGTGAATGATGTGGATGGGGAGGAGCCCATCTCAAACATGGTGGCATCCATCACTAAGGTAAGGCAGACCCAGACAGATTAAAAAAAGACCCTATTCCTGGCTGCATGGTGGTGCAGCTGGGTTTGACATACAGTAAAAGACATTCTGATCAGGGTGAATGTTAAACACTAAATAAGTTAAAAATAATTTAAGTTAAAATTTATTGTTCCTTATTCAAACTTGACATTTTTTTTCTCATGGTGTCTGTGGAGAATGAAATAAAAATAAAAAAAAAATAAAAAAAATTCACAGCACTCTATTATGTAAAGATGAAAAAAACAACAACAAAACCGAAATTGTTCAAATGTTGCGGGCTGAACAATTTGATCTATTTTTAGGATAAAGAGGGCGTGGTCACTTGTTTGGACGAAGCCCGCCATGGATACGAGGACGGGGATCACGTCACTTTCACTGAGATACAGGGAATGACTGAGCTTAATGGGTGTAAACCAATCAAAATCAAAGTGCTAGGTAATTCTCCCTCGGTTTATTTCCTTTAAAACATTTGAATCAATTTACTTCAGAATATATGGATTTCCTACTTCACCTACACATGTATGTCGAAAAGAACAGTTTTTGATTTACTTTTGGGCTGTGCCCATTTAATATTTGGAGATACTGTAAAAAAGAAGATACATGTACGTATTAAAGAAAAAATGCTTTGTTAATTGCAGGACCGTACACGTTTAGCATTGGAGATACAAGCAAATTTTCCAACTATGAACGAGGGGGTGTTGTTTCCCAAGTCAAGACGCATAAAACAATTCACTTTGTAAGTTTATACAACTGGATAATGTGTCAGTTTATTTTCTTCCAGCTTTTTTCTATTGATTTTTTTTTTAATGTTGTTTCAAAAGTAGGGTTCATTGTTGTAACTAAGGAATTGAATTAAAAAAAAAAAATTGTCTTCCTTACAACTCATTACTGATTTTTTATTTCTTTGTGCTTTCAGAAATCCATCAAGGCTGCTATGGATGCCCCCGAGTTCCTCATGACAGACTTTGCTAAGTTTGACCGCCCCGGTCAGTTACACATTGGTTTCCAGGCTCTGTATGAATTCCAGAAACAGAAAGGACAGCTGCCTCGTAGTCGATGCAAGGTCAGTTTTAATTATATTCATAGAAACAATACTTTTATACTTCCAAATTCCAATTTTTTCTTTAAGAAACAATAACTTAAAACTTTCAAAGTCCCAATTTTTTGGGGGGTGAGTAATCAAAACTAAAAAAAATTTGCTTGTTGTTTATAGAACAGAAACCTTAGATGTTTAAGAAAGTGAATCAGTAAAATTTTGATTTTGAAGCTTTTTTCTCTCTTCTTTTTAAGGCTGATGCTGATGAATTCCTTAAAGTTGTGAAGGCCTTGAATGAGAAGTCACCAGCTAAAGCGGATGAACTGGACGAGAATGTAATGAGAGAGATGGCTTACACCTGCCGTGGAGACTTGTGTCCATTGGCAGCCATTATGGGAGGGGTGGCAGCTCAGGAGGTCATGAAGGTAAGGTCAAATGTCATATGATGATTAAAACTTTTTTTTTGTCTTGTTAATATGCATTTGATTGAAGCTATGTTCTACTATTAAAATTATTTTACATGAATCAAGAATTAGTTTAGTTTATTGAAAAAATAATACATTTAGCACATATTGGAAAAGATATTTATATAGATTCCCATTTTCTCTGCCATGTGACTGTTTAAATCCATATAAAAAATTATGATAATGAGGTGTACAGGTAATAAGATGAGTTGATGTTGTTGTTTTCAGGCCTGCTCGGGGAAGTTCCACCCAGTGTGTCAGTACATGTACTTTGATGCTTTGGAGTGTTTACCAGAAGACAAGGACACCTCTCTGACAGAGGAAAACTGTAAACCAGTAAGTAACAGTTAACTGTAGTAACCCTAAATCATTGAGTACTTGAAGTAACTAGTAAACCAGTAAGTTACTGTTGTAACCGTAAATCATTGAGTTTTTGTACAGTACCGATCAGACCCATCCTAACACCAGAGTAAATCCCAACTAAACCCTGGGTTTACTTTCAGGGCTTACTTTGGGTTTACTCTGAATTTGCTTTTTGGGTCAACTGTAGCACTGAAGTGTAAAGCAAACCCTTCATTTAACTTACAATCTTACTGTCTGTAATTCTTGCCTCTTGTATATTCCAAATACACATGTAACGTCTAATTTCAGAGTATGCTTCTGATCAGGGTTTACTATTTGTGTCCACTCTGGGTTTACCCTGGTTCCACTGTAGTAAACCCAGAGTAAACCCCGAAAGTAAACCCAGGGTTGAGTTAGGGTTTACAGTACCGATCAGACCCAACCTAACAGAAAGTAAACCCCAACTAAACCCTGGGTTTACTTTCTGGGTTTACTCTGGGTTTACTAGAGTGGACCCAGAGTAAACCCAGAGTGGACACAGAGAGTAAACCCCGATCAGAAGAATACCCTGAAAGCAGACGCTACATGTGTATTCGGAATTTACAAAGGGCAGGAATTACAGGCAGTAGGATGATAAGATAAAATACAAGTTTGTTTCACACTTCAGTGCGTATAGTTAACTCCAAAAGCAATTCTCGAGTAAACCCCGAGTACACCCAAAGTAAACCCCGAGTGGACCCAAATTTTCAAAAAGTAAACCCAGGGTTTAGTTGGGGTTTACTCTGGTGTTAGGTTGGGTCTGCTCGGTACTGTAGTAATGAGTAAACCAGTAACTGTCGTAACCATAGACCAAATATTACATGTAGTAACTAGTAAATTAGAGAGTAACTGTAAAACAGTAACTAGTAATGTAAACCACTGATTTCTAACAGTAAGTGTAAACCAGTAAGTTACTGTAAACCATTTAGCACGCCAATGGTTCAAAGAAGTTGAACATAGAATAAACAGCTCAAATTGATGCAAAATTGTCACTTTATAAGTATTTATCTATTGTCAGATTTAAAATCAAAACAATTTTTTTGACTTTCAGACCAATAGTCGATATGATGGACAGGTAGCTGTATTTGGGTCAGATTTCCAGGAGAAGATGGGAAACCTCAAATATTTCTTGGTAAGTGCTGTTGATTTCTTTTGAATAACAGATTACAGTAATTGGATGATATTATATAAGTTATTGATATAATGCATACAATGTAAATGTATATTTACAATTGTTACATCTTTGAGCAATGTGGAAACAGTTTATGATAAGACTGGTAACTTAGTTAAAGATTTTTACACATGAAGTATTCGAAGTGCTTGAATGAAGATATTTGAAGTGTAGTAATGTTAGAATTGTTTTGTAGGTGGGAGCTGGTGCCATTGGATGTGAAATGTTAAAGAACTGGGCCTTGATGGGTCTGTCTGCAGGAGAGAATGGACATATATATGTGACAGACATGGACATCATTGAGAAGTCCAACCTTAACAGACAGTTCCTGTTTAGGCCCTGGGACGTACAGGTCAGTATATATACATGCTCTGAGAGAGAGAGAGAGAGAGAGAGAGAGAGAGAGAGAGAGAGAGAGATTGTTTACAGTATGAATATAAGCTTAAAAATAAGATATCGTTGGAGTTTCATATAAGAGGCCCAGGGGCTGACAAATACATTTTTTAAGCACTTGCCCTCGGGCAAGTGGCAAGGCAAAATTTACTTGCCCTACCTCAATATCTACCAGCCCAACCAAATTCTTCATTGTGATTAAAAATAAACAATACACATACCGTACGATGGTTTTGCCCTTCACTTTAAATTTTTCCACTTTTAATACTCAGTACTCTTCATAAAATATATAGTTCTTCCTCTTGGTTTTCTCGAGAGTTTGTTAAAAAATGAACACATAACATGTTGATATTTTGTTGGATTTGTTTTAAAGGTAAAAAAACCAAACATTTTATTAACAGTTTTGGATGTTTTGATAATTTCTGTCACCTTAGGTGAATGTCCGAGATAATAGGTCACAAGCGCACACGTCTTCACGGCCATGATTTCACTTAGGCCTCTGAGGTGTTAAAAATAAAGGAAAAAAACCACGTCAAAATCCTATTGTGGTGTATAATTTTAACACCCTTAGATCATGAAGAATTTTCTAGAAAAAAGTGTGTATTATGTTCGGCAAAATACGGTACTTTCATTTTCAGTACATATGCGAAAGTTTAAAAAGTCACTTGCCCACGGGCAAGTCCCTACCGATTTTTAGCTCACCGAGACGAAGTCAAGGAGAGCTTATGCTATACCCTCGGCGTCGGCGTCAGCGTCCGGACCTGGTTAAAGTTTTTGTTGCAGGTCCTGTATCTAAGCTATTACTTGTCCTATCTTCACCAAACTTGCATGGATGATGCATCTGGACCTACTTATGGACTTGAAAGACTTGGATGCTGAATCTGGGTCCTAAATTTCAGATGCTGAAGGAGGTTAAGGTTGTTGGACCAGGTTAAAGTTTTTGTTGCAGGTGCCCTTTGATAGCAGTATCTTAGTTACTGCTGGTCTGTACTTCACCAAACTTGCATGGATGGTGTGCCTTATGATACTGATGCACCAGACAGGCTTGAGTGCTGAATCTGAGCTATAGGTTTCGGATGCTGGAGGAGGTTAAGGTTTTTGGAGCAGGTTAAAGTTTTTGTTGCAGGTGCCCATTGATAGCAATATCTAAGTTACTACTGGTCCTAACTTCACCAAACTTGTATGGATGGTGCGTCTTATGATACTGATGCACCTGACAAGCTTGAATGCTGAATCTGAGCAATAGGTTTCGGATGCTGGAGGAGGTTAAGGTTTTAAGAGCTGGTTAGATAAAGTTTTTGAAACAGGTGCCCTCTGATGATGATATCTTAGTTATTACTTGTCCTTACTTCACCAGACTTCCATGGATGGTGTGTCTTATGATACAAATGCACCTGATGGGCTTGAATGCTGAATCTGAGCCATAGGTTTCGGATGCTGGATGAGGTTTAGTTTTTTGGAACAGGTCACATGTTTTATAGATGATAGCTTGCATAGTTGATTTAACTTTATTATAAATTAAATGCAGAGGTTGCTTCAGAAGCAGAGCCTGATCTCCATTATCAAGGATGCTAAAGAAATCTCCTACCTCACTCAAACCAGCTCGATAGATAGATGTGTTTGTTGATAAATGATATAACATGATTCCTATGATAAAGTATTGTATGATATGAAACAATATTGTTTGATATGATACAATATGATATCATATGTTATATTATAAAAAGTTATACAATAGTATATAATATTGTATCAATTTTTTTGATATTTTATGATGTGCTTATGTATCATGATATTGTTATGTATAGTATTGTATATTATGATACAATATTGTATAATATTATATTGTATTCTTAATTTATTATTTTATCACATGATACAATTACATAAGATATTGCAAAATATTATATTGTATCCTATGATACAATATTGTATATTCTATAATATTGTATCATACAATATTGTATAATATGATATTGGTTTCAGTAATATAGAATTATATCACATGAAATTGTATTATATGATATTGTAATATTATATAATATTGTATCATACGATATTGTATGATATGATATTGGTTTATATGATATATTATCATATCACATGAAATTGTATTATATGATATTGTAATATATTTTATTGTGTCATATGATGTAATAATATGTATAATATAATAATGTATTTTATAATATTTTACCATATCACATAATATTGTATCATTTGATAAGATACAATGTTGGAATCAAATTATATTGTATTATATGATATAATATCATATAATGTATTAAATATGTTTCAGTGTCATTCAATACAATATCATTCTATATTATACAATATAATATCATGTTTCAGTGTTATGATGTATTATGTAATATCATATTGTAATATGATACTATATTGTATTATATTTTATGATATTGTATTATGTGATCAAATACAATAAGGTATAACACAATACAATGTCATATCATACGTTACAATATCAAATCTCATTATTGTTTATTGCGGTATTTTATTTATTATATGATATGTATTATATTAGAAATATGACATGATGCAATATTTAATTTTATATCATTGTATTGATTAACATATGAACATATGATTATCATAAAAATTTTTATCAGATAATATACGATATTTTGTCAAAACAGAATCCATGAATATCCAAGATCATAAAGTATGATTTTCATATAAAATAATAAAGGTGGTCTTATGAAGGTGATGTCTCATAAGGGTGATGCTCCGTCTCGGTGAGCTTAGTAATCTATGATTACCTATGTTTTACTTGCCCGATCGGAAAAACCACGGGTGTCGGGCAATCGGATTTTTCAGCCCCTGAGGCCCATACCAATAGGAGATGTATTACTATTAGATTGCTCATTATACTTTTATTTATCCACGAAATTTTGTTTTAGAAACCTAAATCCTCAACAGCAGCCTGTGCTGCCAAACACATGAATCCCTACATAAACATCACCTCCCAGGAAAACAGGGTGGGGCCCGATACAGAGAACATCTACACTGACGATTTCTTTGAGAAGCTGGATGGTGTGGCTAATGCCCTCGACAATGTGGATGCAAGTGAGTTTCTTGTTTTAAATTTTTATTTTAAACAAAATTGTTTACAAAGAACATAAATGGTACGATAATATTTCAGCAAACACCTGGTACTGTAATATTTCAGCAAACACCGTTGATTTAAGAATTTTAAAAAGAATTTAGATGATTTAATATTCATGCATCAACAGTACATGTGTATATGAAAAAAATATTAAAATGCTTATGAACATTTAATAAAAACTGCATAATGCATAATTTAGTACAGTATGTTGTATTGAATAATAATCAATATGGGCTTGTTTTATTGCCCAGGATTGTACATGGACAGGAGATGTGTGTATTACAACAAGCCCCTGCTGGAATCAGGGACCCTGGGCACCAAGGGCAACGTACAGGTGGTCATTCCCAAACTGACCGAGTCTTACTCCTCCTCACAGGACCCTCCCGAGAAATCCATTCCTATCTGTACCCTCAAGAACTTCCCCAACGCCATCGAACACACACTACAGGTAGGGAATTCCTTTAGAGATCCCCAGACCTGTCAAGTTTCTGTTGGAAGTCTAAGGATTGTGTGTAGAGTGCTTAGTTCAAGGTTGAGAGAACTTGATAAAAGGAAAAACCTATAAATATTAGATTTTTTAGAAGAAAAAAAATTTGTTGTGCTAAAATTATGAGAAAATGAGACTAAAAAGGTTATTTTTTATTTTGTAACTTGATGAAGCTCCTCAATGTCATTGAAACTACATTATTTTTGTAATAATTTTTTTTTTTAAAAGAGTGAATGTTCATGTGTGTATTTACCACAATGCATGTACAAATTTGATATTTTGAAGCATGAAGTTGTGAAAGATCAAAACCTTCTAAACATGCAAAAATCTACAAATTGTTCCGCTGCTAATGCAATGCTATTCAAACAAGGTCTTTCAATTAATTCTGTGAGTCAATTCACAATAACGGTAATTACATATTTTCAATGCAGTGTACATACAGTACTCGCAATGATGATGTCACTCAAGTTGGGAACCACATCAGGATAATATACACCAATATACCAAATTTGGCCAATCTATACTTTTTTCAAAAATTTCCATAGAATATGGCTTAATTGCTGCCCTATTAGTTAAACTCTTAGATATATTATCCCTTTAATACTGTATAATTTGTGTTTTTGCAGTGGGCCAGAGACCAGTTTGAGGGACTGTTCATCCAGCCAGTAGAGGGCGCCCTTCAATATGCCACAGATCCTAAATTCCTGGAGAGGACTGCCAAACTCCCAGGCACACAGCCAGTAAGTCAAAACCAGGGGCATTTGTGATTTTCGTCCATTGAACATTAAAATTATCTTCATGTGCACAAGCCAATGTTGCATGAATATGCAAATAATCTCAGTTTCTTCCAACAGAAAATGGGGATACATTGAAGAATTTGTGCCCTTTTTTCTTCCATAAAGGGTATCAATCGCCCTATTCATAATGAAATTTCTCCATGTTGTAATAAATATCCAATATAGTAGTATTTTTTTGTGTGATTAACGTTTGGTTTGCCTTGTGTACATATAGGTGGAGACACTACAAGGAATTAAGAAGGCCATCGTTGACGAGAGACCAACCAGTTTCCAGGACTGCGTGACTTTTGCCAGGAATCTGTTCCAGGAGAACTATAATAACAACATTCGTCAGCTTCTGTTCAACTTCCCTCCTGATCAGGTCTGTGTTGTTGATAGTGATTTATACACAGCTATTTCTTTTTATTGAATTGTCTTTATGCATGTACATGTACACTTATGAAAATCCATTGTCAGCTTATAATCTGATGGAAACTAAATTGCATAACAATCCTTCATAATAAAACTTAGGAAAAATTAGCATAATTGAAGAATGGGAGGGGGACAGAAAAGTTCCTGAAATTGTCATCTTAAGGTCAGACAACACGTTCCTCGAGAATCTTTTTTGTATCTCCTCGTAATAAAGAGTTCCAATAAAAAAATTTAATTTTATAATTACTTTAAAAACGATCAAAATTTATTAATAATTGGTTATATGTCCAGATGGTCGAGTGGTTAGAACCGTGGACGCTCACTGCCAGAAGCTGGTTCTAAAGGTCGTGAGTTCAAAGCCCCGCCCCGGCGGAGATATAGTTCTATTATAGTGAATTTTGCTGTGCTGTAGATGTATTTATTTTTATATCAGCAATTCAAGTGTATTTTCAAGAAGATTATATAGAAAAATGCATACTCTAGTATTTTGCAGAAATGCCTGGTAAGGTACCCTAATTTTTTGCAAGAAAGCTTGTCAAAGTAGTTGTAAACCATTAACAAATTCCTAGAAAAAGTTATCTAAAATTGAGCAACGTGTCGTCTGACCTTAAGGATATGTCATGTGGAAATGGCATTAGAGAGCGTTTGTGTAACCTTGATGTTAATAACAGGAAAGATTTGTGTGAATTTTAAGAGCTAAAATAAACAAATTAAGTATAGTACATAATGATGTATGGTTATTTTTTTATTATCAAATCCTCTACAAACTTAATAGAATAGTGTTAAGAGTTTTGTCATAAATAATAGAAAGGTAGAATAACTTGTGTTTGGTTGATTTTTTTGATCAGGTCACAAGTTCCGGAGCTCCATTTTGGTCTGGTCCAAAAAGATGTCCGCATCCACTGGAGTTTGATGTAAATAATGTAAGTTCAGTCTGTGATCTTCCTCTAACTATTATTTTGTATCTTAATTGAATTGTCAGTAATGTTTACCCTGCAATTCGATTCTCTGCAGGAAATAATCTTTGTCTTATTTTGTCCTCTTTATTGCAGACCACCCATTTCGACTATGTTATGTCTGTAGCTAATCTCAGGGCTCAAATGTATGGCATCAAACAAGTTCGGGATCCAAAGGCTATCTGTGATATGGTGTCAAAGGTCAAAGTGCCCGAGTTTAAACCTAGGTCAGGGATAAAGATTGAAGTGACTGATGCTGAAATGGAAAGAAACCAAGGAAACCTAGGTTTGTTGACAAAATCTGTTGTGTGTGTTGCAAACTCCTTGTGATAGATAAAGGATTTTTTAAAAATATTTTTTCCCCACGTTTACACGAACATGCCTGTATTTTTGGAATTTAAAGAAAAAAGATATTGCTTAAAATGATTTGATCTATTGTTTCTATGATGAAATAGATTTATTTCAGTCATTTTAACCCAAATACAGTAAAACACAGTTATAGCGAACACACTTATAATGAATTGAGACTTACAGCGAAGTGATTTTCACTCCCCGGGACTATATTACATGTTGTTAACTTGACGGATATGACGAATTACGCTTATAACGAAGCAAAATCGCCCGTCCCTGGTACTTCGTTATAACTGTGTTTTACTGTACATAATGGACAGCATCTTTTCACATTTATGCCCCCAGAGATGTAACAATAGGGTGTATTTTTTTAAACCTCCTCTTTGCATGCTTTTGAAAAAACCCAACAAACCAGGTCTTAAATTGAACATCAAGGTCAAAGATGAATGGTCGAATTTAAGATCATTCATCTAGTTAATGGTCAAATTTTTCACATTTGCTTACTATAGAAGGGATACTTTTTCATGAATTTTAAAGAGGCTTGGAGAAATTGTATAATTCATTTTCCAAATGCAGATGTTGATGCTGTGGAAAATCTACAAAAGGACTTGCCCCCTGTGGAGAAAGTAAAGGCCATGAAATTAGTTCCTATCGAGTTTGAGAAAGATGATGATACTAATTTCCACATGGACTTTATCGTGGCTGCTTCCAATTTGAGAGCCGAGAACTATGACATTCCACCAGCAGATCGACACAAGGTATACTGAGGGGAATTAATGAGTTAAAAGTAGATATGGTTGATTCATATGTATATATACACACAGTTAATGCAAAGTGTACATGTTAGTCAGTTCTTTAGATACTTGACATTAATGAAATGTCTGAAGCATATGTAAGCATCCAACTGTATGTGACAAATGTATTAAGTCTATATATACATGTACATATCATTAGGCTGTTTTGATTGGGTCTTGTTGCATGTGGATTTTGGGGTTGGACCGATCTTAAGATTTTTATATACCACTTACTAAAGAAAGATATATGCTGTTTATCAAATGATCAAGAATGATATGTACAACAGCCTAATTTCAAAAACAAAATTTAAAGAAAACTAATTTGTTTTCCATTCAATGTTTCAGAGTAAGTTGATTGCTGGAAAGATCATCCCAGCCATTGCTACCACCACAGCACTCATCACAGGCCTAGTGGCTGTAGAACTCATCAAGGTATGTCTGGTCGTGAAGGGATCATAGCCACTTGTGCTTTGAGTGCAGGTTATGTTTTATGGCATAAATTGTTCATGTACCTGTTCATTTTGATTTTGTTTGAGCTATGTTAGCTAGGGAAAGGTTTGTGTCATTTTCCAAGGGAACACAATTCCAAGGATATTCATGCTCAGATCTGGAGGGAGACTAAATATAAAAAATAAACATTTGATAATAAAAAGGAGGGGGCCCGGCTTTAACTTTTGAGCATTTTGATAAATGTAAAAATTTTATTTAGTAAAATTTTCTTTTGTTGGGGGGGGGGGGGGGGGGGGGGGAATAAGTAAATCCACCATCTCCCCTGGAAAAAATCCTGGATCCACACCTGATCAAAAATATTTCGGCATGCATATGTTGTAAAACTTGTCATTCGATGTATGGTTATTACCACTTTTACAATATTAAAGTTCTCTTTTACAGCTTGTACAAGGACATAATAAATTAGAAAGCTACAAGAATGGATTTGTAAATCTGGCCTTGCCCTTCTTTGCTTTCTCAGAACCAATAGCAGCACCCAAGAACAAGGTAATGAATTCAATCAGAACTTTAAAAATTGTGATATGCCTCTGTGTGCTCTTTCTCAAATGCATGTGTATGTATATGTTTGTACTTTATTATTTTAGTATTATGACACTTACTTCACATTATGGGACCGATTTGAAGTTCAAGGAGAGATGACCCTACAGGAATTTTTAGATTATTTCCAGGTAAACAAGTCTGTTATTATTAGATAAATATATGGACCCGTGATTGTCTGTCAAAGCTGGAATTAATTTCATATATCCAGAAATGAGCGTTCTTTAAACATTTTGTTGGCTGTCAATAGATAGTATTGGACTCTGTGACTCTGGGTCAGAAATTTTGATGTCACCTTGATAATAATGATGTGTGTATACCTTTGTAGAAAGAATACAAGCTGGAGATCACCATGTTATCACAGGGCGTGTCCATGTTGTACTCATTCTTCATGCCCCCTGCCAAACGACAGGAGCGACTGGGACTACCGTAAGTTAATCATGTTTTTGTGTTCTGAATTATTCACACAAATATTCTCAAGACAAAAATAATGAACTTATAGAGATTTCGGTGAAACTGGATGTTTATAGCTCAGAGTAGATGGGGGTATTCTTGTATCATGACTAGTTTTAAGAAATTTTGTTTAGTAAAATGAACTATTTTAACAAACATTCAATTCATTATACATTATACTACAGTTCTGGGCTTGTGTCAGAAGAATCAATTGACATGCAATAATATCTCAAGCAATGATAGTAAGATAAACTTTATTTTTACTTCATATATGAACATTTTTATGCATTCTTACTTTTATCAAAATGATGTTTTGAATTGCAGATTATCAGAAGTAGTTAAAAGAGTCTCCAAGAAGAAGATTCCTAGTCACGTGAAAGCTTTAGTGCTGGAGCTGTGCTGTAATGATACGGAGGGAGAGGATGTAGAAGTTCCGTACGTTAAATATAATCTACCACAGTCGTAATGTAAACACTGCCCTAGAGACCGCAATAGGTATCCCCACGAGTGGTGACCAGACACTGGACATTCTCATATTGAGAGACTTATCAACAAACAAACAGTCGGACAAACGGATGACTGATGCACAGTCAGTGAAGTGCAATGAACATAATTACAAAGATTTTTCTTCTTTTTGACTGTTGTATATTTGTATTTCTCAATGATGTAATATTAACTTGTGTAAAGGAAAACAAAGCAAACAATAATTTGATTGTCTTACTATAGTATTCTCTGTACACAGACAGGTTTGGTAGTGTGCATAATAATTTATTCTGTCTTTATGAAACTTTAAAAAAAATAAATGAATAGAATCATAAAAGTTTAACAAGTTGTTTATTCTTGAATAACTTTGTTTTTAACAAGTATTCTAATATGGACTGTGAATCTTACCATTAAGAAGGTGGATTGGGGTTTTTAGCTGACATTAACTTAAAGTTCAAATGAGAATTTCTGATCACCTATTATCCGTCCATCCATCCGTAAACTTTTCAAAGAGATGGTTAAATTATAATGCAGAGTTTGTAATATGATTGATCGGAACATTTCTACAATCTGATTAAAATTGGATCCTTGATCCGCTCCTCGTGTTGCGACAGTAGAAAAACAAGGAGTGGATCGAGGATCTGATTTTAATCAGGTTGAACATTTCTTATGGGTTTTTTTTCGAATGAGTTTATTATGATACCCACTTTTTAAACTGATTTTAAAAATTGATTTCATTATCATAATGGTACCTACTGCAATATTAAATGAAAATACAATAATACATGTATGCATACATACAAGAGTTGAAGTACAGCAAAGAATTTTCCTATGACCAGTTAACACAATAAAAGAAATGCCCCAAATTACATAACCTCTGCTCGAAACATACAAAGCAATGTTTTTCTTGTACTTTTAACAGCTATTAAAACAGTTATATATGTTTCAGAAGTGTTCTATCAATACTTATAAACGGTCCCTGTCAATTTAAGCCCTTAAAATATTTTTTATTTATAATTTATAAATAATTAATATATTATGATAATATATAACTTATACATATACATGTACATGTATGTACATGTAATACCAGCATATTGTTTGTATAGGACTGAGCAACATGCGAAATCTACTTCTATCTTGGTAATTGACATGACACTGATGATCATGACACTTGTCAATTTATTTGATAAGGTACAACAGGTGTATATAACATGCAAACAATGCTCAAATGCTACTTACTTCAACTAATGGAATTGGATTAGAGATTTTTTTTTTTTATTGAAAATAGAATTAATAATATAATGAACGAATAGAATTTATGAATCCATCAGTATATAAAGGAAAGCAAAATATAAAACTATTTCATAGAAAATGCTAACAATGAAATTCAATATACACGTCAGAAAAAGGCCACTTTTGTTTGATTTTCATCACATTTTTATAATTGATGATGTCTACTTTAGATATTTGACTTTCTTTACATTGCCTTTGAAGAACTCGCACATAAACAGATTGTCATTATTGTCCACACATAAACCATTAGGATTCTTCAGATCGCAGTTATCAATGAAACGGAGAAACTGTCCATTCTGATCCAGAATGTGGATACAAAGGTTGCTCCAGTCTGCTGTTAGGATACGACACTGACTGTCTGTTGTGATACCCCAGGGTGTAAATGGTTTGTTCCTGGTAACTGAGGGATGACCAGTGTACCTCCATCTGAGTTTCCCGTCCTGATTAACCACCACTACTGCACCAGCCTCATAGTCAGCTACACAGATGTCATGGTTTCTGTTCTCAGTGATGTATTTAATATTGTTATTCCCTGAGTACAAAGGTTTATCTTCATCATCAAATTGAATGGTTTGTTTCTCTGTAGATCCTGAGTAACGGACAACTTTGGATTGAGTTTCATCAACACTATGCATGGTAACCAGGAGATCACCAGTAGAGGTGAAACACAGGTTAACAGGCTTCCATCCCTGTAATCTGATCAACTCTTCTATCTGTCCATTCTTTACTATGTTTACTGTCCTTTTTGGCCCGTCAGCGTACAATAGATCCCCATTACTGTCTACAGCTATATCATTAGGCCAATTTCCTGATTTTGTTTTGATTGTTTGGAGGAGTGAACCTTTAATGTTGAAGCATTTGATATCATTGGTCTGTCCACTCGTCCAAATCCTGTCCTCATTAAGACAGGTAACACTGCGTAGTTTTTCATGCCCAGTCTGTATTGTGGCAACAAGCTCTGGTTCATCCATTAGTTCTCTGACTGAAGTTTTGGGTTGGTTTAGTGACAAAACATTTTCTTCTGTAGCAGTAGATAATGGGGTGATCTGTCCAAACAAACTATACAGCTTCTCACGGTCTATTGGTTTTGGAATGAATGTTGGCAGTGATACCTGAACCTTGGGTGGAAGCTTGCTGAACTCTCTAATCTTAGAGCAGTATTCAATGGTTGAAGATACTTCAGTGGATTTCTCGATTTTCCTGATGGTCTGTAATGTTTCTTTTATGAGAGACTGTATTTGTTTGATTTCATTTAAGTGTTTCTGTAAAATGTCTCTGTGTTTCTCTTTTATCTCGCTGATTTCAGTTTTCATTTTCTTGATGACGATGTCGATTTCTCTGTGCCATTGCTCTCCTTGTTTGGACATTGTTGTTGTAAGTTTCTCATATCCTCCATCCAGGTTGGCAAGCTGATTTTCCAAGTCGAGTGCAATTTCTTCATACTTAGGGGAAATATGATTCTCAAAGTCTTTTGTGTCTCTTTTAATAACTCCTTTCTTTGTCTTGTAAACTTCTGTAACTTCTACAAAGCTATGTCCCTTGTGCTGCTTAGATGCAGTACAGGAAGAACAAACAAAAATGTTTCCGCAATCCTCACACTGAAAATCACAATTCTTGTTTGGATGTATTTCACATGTTGGATAAATGAGGGTTGATCTTCGTTCCTTAAAAGGGACTATTTTATGTTTGTCGTATCCATCTGAGATGTGTTTGCCTATACATGGCGTGCAGAGGTTGAAATGACAAAAGTCACAGTAGCTGTGTACTATGGCGGTCTCACAAAGGTCACATCGGGGTACATCCTGGGCACTGGAATGAGGATCCATGGTTGTTAAATTTCTATAAAAAAAATATGTAATACTTATATTTTTTTTGTTCAGTTATAAAAAGAAAAGGATTTTAATGTTTTCTAAATTCTCAGACACTGTCACAGCGAAGAACTGATTTTGTATATGTAACATTATTTCAATTTAGATTTCTCTATAAAATTCACACATTTAAATGACTAAAATTACCCCCACCCCTTCTGAATATTTTTTCAGCTGGAAATTATTGGACAGTTTTCAAAACTTTTTAAATCATTTAAAAATAACTCAAACTGATATTGTTGCGTTTGATTATCTATACCTAATTTAGGGAGTTTGATAAAATTCAGAACATTTAGATTCAAAACGAAAGTAGCTTTATAGTTTTGATATTTCTATTCATAATTTCAGATCTAATTAAAATAATATGTTTTAATCACCGTAGCTTGCAATTTAATTGTTGTCAAGTGATAAGAATACAAACCTTGTTTACAAAAAGCTATATATTCTTTAACTGTCAGTGTCTGGTATGCGTGCCCGAAACATGGCTGATCTTCCTCCGAACGTGATCACCTGATTAGAATTTTATAAAAAGAACACAAGAGTTACTCCTCGTTCCTCGCTTTCAACGTTGCCTGGCTGAGGTGGCAGGGGATAGTTTGGAAGGAATTTTGAAATAAAGGGAGAACCTGGGGTTTGGCTGGTTATTTGAGGGGTATAAATTGCTAGAATATTTATTGCATTCATTTTGTGGATAGAGGAGCTCATGTCAATTTCATTGATATATGACACTTTAATACTGGTAGCACTTTTCATCCGATATGGAATGAAAATGCGGGGACGTACTAAAGACCTGAAATACTAATGACCTGAAAGACCTGAAAGACCTGAAATTTTATATAAATGATACTTTTCTAAGATTTTTATCAAATAAAATTACTTGTGGGGGTTTAAATCATATTTGCAGGTATAATTTTGTTTAAAAAATATCATAATGACCAGTTATTCATGCAGAAATATGAAAGACCTGAGAATTTGAATTGACCTGAAATTTTCAAATGACCTGAAATTTTAAATGATTGATACATTTCTATGTTCTGTGTCAATATTAATGTCTATTTGTAAGTTTTTATCATATTTCCAGGTATATAAGTGTTAAAATATATCATATTGATCAATTATTTATGCAGGAGTACGAAAGACCTTAAAATTTGAATTAACCTGAAAATTTGAGCTGACCTGAAATTGTATATAATTAATACATTTCTATGTTCTGTGTCAATATTAATGTCTATATGTAAGTTTTTATCATATTTCCAGGTATATAAGTGTTAAAATATATCATATTGATCAATTATTTATGCAGGAGTACGAAAGACTTGAAAATTTGAATTGACCTGAAAATTTCAAATGACCTGAAATTTTATATAATTGATACATTTCTATGTTCTGTGTCAATATTAATGTCTACTTGTAAGTTTTTATCATATTTCCAGGTATATAAGTGTTAAAATATATCATACTGATCAATTATTTATGCAGGAGTACGAAAGACTTTAAAATTTGAATTGACCTGAAAATTTGAGCTGACCTGAAATTATATATAATTGAAACATTTCTAAGTTCTGTGTCAGTTTTAATGTCTATTTGTGAGTTTTTATTATATTTCCAGGTATATAAGTGTTAAAATATATTATTTACACAGGAATATGAAAAACCTGAATATTTGAATTGACCTGAAAATTTGGGCTGACCTGAAATTTTGTGATGGTGTAGTTGTGTAGGTCATCTAAAATTTCAGGTCTTTCAGGTCATTAGTATTTCAGGTCTTTAGTATGTTCCGAAAATGCGAAACTGTGGCCAAAATTTTCACTTTCGGTTTTGTGCTTGAAAAGTAGGGTGGGTTCAGAACACGAAATGTCACTCGAAAAGAAGGTGATTGACCCCCCATCAATTGGTGATTATTTGCATGGGTATACATTAAGCTACAAATCCTATGGTAGTTTATGGCAGTTGCTCGGGACTGGAGCGTGGTTCTGGACCCGTGAAAATGTGAAAAAGGGCAATTTTTCAGAAAATTTTGAGACCGTCCCTGGCTGTTCTTTATTGTGCTATATGTAAGTTGTACTTGTTTTATTCTAAAATGTTTAAAAATTCTCAAGAGTCAGGACCATGTGTCCCCTGCATGCAAACCAATTTTAGTAAATTTAAAAATCCACTGAAAAATTAAATCTCATATATGAGCACTATCTGCCTCACATTTCCTCGACCAAAAAAACTATCCCCTGCCACCTGAAGTCTAAATATTTTTTGTCCTTGAAAGTATAAGTATATATTTTTTTCTTCTTCTAAAATTAAACTTTATTTTATTAAAAAAAAAATGAACTATTTTGGTGAATTAATATTTTAAAAGCTCGGTATGTCATATATATAATGCACTAAGTATTATTAACGTTACTTTATATGTATAAAAACAACTAGCTGTACTCCTCTAAGGCGGGCTATGTTCTTTTTATGTAATGCTCTATTAACTGTTGGCATAAAAGGTCACTTTTTTAAAGTTCATCAGCTATATAATAATAAATAACACAAGACAATCTTAATACAGTACATGTACATACATATATTATATATCCAGGCACGTAGCTTCGTTTTTGAAAGGGGGTGGGTGGGTGGGGGAGGAATCATCCAAAAGATCTTGACAAGCAAAAAAAAAAAAAATAGGGGGGGGGGGGGGTTATTTTGCAAATTCCTGAAAATCCTATTCCGTGGGGGAATGTAAATTTAAGACAAATCTTTGATCCGCACCAATGGGGGGGGGGGGGGGGGGCAGCGTATAGAATTCACGCAGTGTAAAGCAGCTAGCGTAATAACTTTCAATAACAGTTTCAAAATTACACGCGACGTCAGCCTGTTCTAGAATTAATTATTTCACATACCTTTTCAAGGACCGCTATACTCTATAAGACACTCGATGCAAAAAAGAAACAGGATTATCACATGAAGAAAAATAATCTTAGCAGCAAAATTATTCTTTCTTTTTTCTTTTTTTGCATCAAACTGTGAATTAAATTAATTGAAATTGCGTATTTCATTTGTACATGTACTGATATATGCATGATCGATAGTGGGGTAATTACGTAATTTTGACTCCAGGTGTTACTATGACATTGTTACACTATTATATTAAATCATAAAATCATGAAATTATATAGTAAAAAATCAAAAAATTCAAATGATTTTTATAGTTTTAATAAGTACCTGTAACAAAAGGTTTACAACAGCACTTTACAAAATAATTGAAACAATTGAGGACATGCCCGGATCCAGAAGCTCTCCGCCACTGGACACAATAGAAAAGCCTCAGACACCCGTCGGAAACCAAATAAACACCTTGGACAACCCCCATCCCGACAAAATTTTCCGGATCTGCGCATGGTCAGATGTCAGGCACGTATAGTATCGGAGGAGGGGGGGGGGCAGGGGTAGAATATTTCGTCTTAAATTTACGTATGGAAAATTTAATTTTGGAGGAGTGCTCCACTTCCATGGTTCGAAGTTATAAGAAACTTAACAAAATTGACTCTAAAATTTAAGGTAGTTATCGCTCATTGCTACCCCCTCCTTTTCCACGGATTAACATTTTGAAGATTTTGGTAAAAAGTTTCTTGATTTTTTTTTTGCTTGTCAAGATTTCGGATAAGTTTACCCCCTTCCCCGCTATCTACAAACAATGTTACGTGCCATGGTGTGTTCTTTTACATCTGTAGAATGTCCAGATACACTATTCCCTATACAAGCATTTCACATATATTTTTTGTAAGAGATAGTTCTCTTCACGAATAACAATAATTAATTTAGAGTGGAATAGAAGTCTTAAATCAGCTGACAAGGACATCAGTTGATTTTGATTGACACCTGTTCCCCCCAGATCTTGCTCTGTACTTTTTTACGGTCTGTTCCATTCCTTGAAACAACAAAGATCCTCTTGTACATGACGTGCGTAGACACTAGCTGTGCGTATGGAACGCCATAGCTGCCTTATGTTAGATGATTTTATTATATGCTGTGGGTCTATTATTATATGCTGTGGTTCTATAATTATATGCTGTGGGTCTATAATTATATGCTGTGGGTCTATTATTATATGCTGTGGGTCTATTATTATATGCTGTGGTTCTATAATTATATGCTGTGGGTCTATTATTATATGCTGTGGTTTTATAATTATATGCTGTGGTTCTATAATTATATGCTGTGGTTCTATTATTATATGCTGTGGTTCTATAATTATATGCTGTGGGTCTATTATTATATGCTGTGGATCTATTATTATATGCTGTGGGTTCAATTATATGCTGTGGGTTCATAATTATATGCTGTGGGTCTATTATTATATGTTGTGGGTCTATTATTATATGCTGTGGGTTCATAATTATATGCTGTGTTTTCATTATTATATGCTGTGGGTTCATTATTATATGCTGTGGTTTCATTATTATATGCTGTGGTTTCATTATTATATGCTGTGGGTTCATAATTATATGCTGTGGTTTCATTATTATATGCTGTGGTTTCATTATTATATGCTGTGGGTTCATAATTATATGCTGTGGGTTCATTATTATATGCTGTGGGTTCATAATTATATGCTGTGGGTTCATAATTATATATGCTGTCGTTTATTCGAAACTAGCTATTCGAATTCGGATTTCTCGTTTTGGAGTTTACATTTACAAGCACTTTCAGCTGACACCAAGGACAATGGTCGTGTGACCTTGACTGAGACCCATATGCTAAAAATTGCTTTTCAGAACTTTGTTGTCGCCGGGCGCATAGTGTTTTACAAACACATCTTGTTTCAATTTATCAATATTATACTTTCTGACAAAGCAGAAAATGTGTTTGTGTTTTAAATCTTTTATACAATAAAAAATGATTAAAATACTGAGTATGCAAAATTGATTTCTTGTTTTATTTACTATTATCAACTATAATAATTTAAGCTTTACTATTAATCGTTGATGTTTTAAAAGATTCTTTAAAGGGAGTGTGCTATTAAAAATCAAGTACAAGCTTGAGAATCTATACTGTCATTTGAGAGTACGTTACTGAAAGTCCAAGTAGCTCAAAAAATTCTATGTCTCGGCATCTCTCTTAGCGCAGCCGTACGTGTTTGCTCACGAATTCTATCAGGACACATTTTTATGCGTCCGAATCGTATATTGTTTTTGTCCTGTTTGTCTGTCTGTTGTCAACTTTAACCTTCGCCATAACTTTTGAACCATAGGAGAAAGAGACTTCGTATTTAGTATGCATACTTCACTAATTAGGTGCTTTTAAATGACACATAGGATAATGAGTTTGTGACCTTAACTGTGACCTATATGCTAAAAAATTGCTTTTTCGAAATTTGTTGCCGCCGGGCGCATAGTGTTTCACAAACGCATCTGATTTTAATTTGATAATTTGTTTGCCCCCCAAATGCACCGTTACTGTATTTCTTTTATGGATCCGCCATCATAAATTTATTAAGAGAGTGAGAAAATTCTGATCTTAAATTCATGTCATTTAATGAATTATGAGTAGTTTTTCAAAGGGAAAAAAGCCAAGTTAACCAAAATAAATACAAGATGTGTTTGTGAAAAACTATGTACCCCCAAATCTTCGATGACAGTGGCATAAAATACCGCAAAATTGAATCTGTGTTGGATTTCCGGACATTGGGCGAGGCTGAATGCACATCTCTACTTCAGTTCCTCAGACAAATAAAAGATAGTGTTTTCAACATTGCGTACATGTATAGAAAAGGTAACGCACTATAAAAATGTGTCCTGATAGAATTCGTGAGCAAACACGTACGGCTGCGCTAAGAGAGATGCCGAGACATAGAATTTTTTGAGCTACTTGGACTTTCAGTAACGTACTCTCAAATGACAGTATAGATTCTCAAGCTTGTACTTGATTTTTAATAGCACACTCCCTTTAAAGAATCTTTTAAAACATCAACGATTAATAGTAAAGCTTAAATTATTATAGTTGATAATAGTAAATAAAACAAGAAATCAATTTTGCATACTCAGTATTTTAATCATTTTTTATTGTATAAAAGATTTAAAACACAAACACATTTTCTGCTTTGTCTGAAAGTATAATATTGATAAATTGAAACAAGATGTGTTTGTGAAACACTATGCGCCCGGCGACAACAAAGTTCTGAAAAGCAATTTTTAGCATATGGGTCTCAGTCAAGGTCACACGACCATTGTCCTTGGTGTCAGCTGAAAGTGCTTGTAAATGTAAACTCCAAAACGAGAAATCCGAATTCGAATAGCTAGTTTCGAATAAACGACAGCATATATAATTATGAACCCACAGCATATAATTATGAACCCACAGCATATAATAATGAAACCACAGCATATAATAATGAACCCACAGCATATAATTATGAACACACAGCATATAATAATGAACCCACAGCATATAATAATGAAACCACAGCATATAATTATGAACCCACAGCATATAATAATGAAACCACAGCATATAATAATGAACCCACAGCATATAATAATGAACCCACAGCATATAATTATGAAACCACAGCATATAATAATGAAACCACAGCATATAATTATGAACCCACAGCATATAATAATAGACCCACAGCATATAATTATGAACCCACAGCATATAATTGAACCCACAGCATATAATAATAGACCCACAGCATATAATTATAGAACCACAGCATATAATAATAGAACCACAGCATATAATTATAGAACACAGCATATAATTATAAAACCACAGCATATAATAATAGACCCACAGCATATAATTATAGAACCACAGCATATAATAATAGACCCACAGCATATAATAATAGACCCACAGCATATAATTATAGACCCACAGCATATAATTATAGAACCACAGCATATAATAATAGACCCACAGCATATAATAAAATCATCTAACATAAGGCAGCCATGGCGTTCCATATGTGCGCAATGTTTATCTGTTTGGGATCTGAACATTTATACACAGTACGCTGTAAACAAGAATAGAAATTGGTTACCCCGTATCCAAGATACGACTTTGAAATTACTTGAATTTTCACTCTGTTCATGTGGCAGGGGATAGTTTTTTGGGTCGAGGAAATGTGAGGCAGATAGTGCTCATATATGTGATTTAATTTTTCAGAGGATTTTTAAATTATCTAAAATTGGTTTGCATGCAGGGGACACATGGTCCCGACTCTTGAGAATTTTTAAACATTTCAGAATAAAACAAGTACAACTTACATATACCACTATAAAGAATAGCCAGGGACAGTCTCAAAATTTTCTGAAAAATGGCCCTTTTTTCACATTTTCACGGGTCCAGAACCACGCTCCAGTCCCGAGCAACTGCCATAAACTACCATAGGATTGGTAGCTTAATGTATACCCATGCAAATAATCACCAATTGATGGGGGGTCAATCACCTTCTTTTCGAGTGACATTTCGTGTTCTGAACCCACCCTACTTTTCAAGCACAAAACCGAAAATGAAAATTTTGGCCACAGTTTCGCATTTTCATTCCATATCGGATGAAAAGTGCTACCAATAATAAAGTGTCATATATCAATGAAATTGACATGAGCTCCTCTATCCACAAAATGAATGCAATAAATATTCTACCAATTTATACCCCTCAAATAACCAGCCAAACCCCAGGTTCTCCCTGGGTCTTTCCTTCGAAACTATCCCCTGCCACCTCAACTGATTTTAAAGTTATAAACACTGAAATTGTAAATAAATCACTGTATACTGGCACTGTACCAGTTATCGGGTGTAATTTTACGTTTTCTTTTCGTGTTTCCTTATTTCTTGATATATTTGAATAAAACTTGACATACTTTAGATGGTAAACTCCTTATTTATCAATCTGTTAGATTACGATTTACTGTACCCGTTATCGGCTTCGTGATAATAACACAGTAAAATCCTTGTACATGTTGGTTTATGCAAAGTATGTCCCTTGCGGGGTCAGCCTATATGTCGTGGGGGTTATGATAAACGTGCATTTTTCTTTTGTAAATCTTCTCATTTACGTGAAAAAACTAAATTTCCAACAAGTTCAACAAGTTTAATCATTTTAATAACACATCTTCTAGGAAAATATCCATCACAACACCCCCCCCCCTTCCGGGATTTAAAAAAAAAAAAAAATTAAAGAAATAGTGATTTAAACTTGAATGTAAATTATTTTGAGTTTTTACATTAAACAATGAAAATACATGTGTGTTTCTAATTATACATGTATATGAATTTAGAAGACATTTTTATAAATTTTGAGACCAAATTTCATTTCGGGTTTTTACTGCGATCATTTCAATCGAGCAAAAGTGAAAGTAGAGAAGTAGAAAGTTTCCGGTGAGGAAAAATACTTCATTCTAGCAGTTTCCAGCTATCTAAGATTAGTTTGCATCGTAAGGGAATTGTATAAGTGTCCGGTAAGTTCCAATTCTATATTTATGATGATAGATTTGCATTAAATTTGAGTAAATTAATTTGTCATGCATGTGACATAACTATATACCGAAGATGTAGGTATGCACTCTTTAACAAAAGTTCTTAAAAGTTAGAATTCCCTTTCCGGTAACGAGTTATTCCCCTTTTGCAATTTTTTAGGGCCTTTGGTTTCCAGACAAAGGCTCCGAGACTATGATAGCAGGGAATGGGAATCCAACGAATGTGAATAGCAGAGACATTGTAGTGGTGCACATTGGTTTTTGTTTTTAGATTACGTTTTTTATTTAGGAAAAGGTAGGGGGTCAAAAAACAGGATTCAAAAAAGTGCAAAAATTTAGACATATTTTCCTTTATATCTTTTTAACGAAAAATATTTTGTTAAGACATGTAGAATAAAAGTTGTGCAGAATATCAAGGGCTTTCATTTAACACCAATAAAAAAGAGCTGGCCCCTTAAATTAAGGGCCAATAGCCCCTAAAAGTTTTTGCTTAATAACTCAAAAACGGTTAGGATTTTGATATGGCTGTTGCTGGAAAAGTTGTTTGTTGGGATCTCATAAAGGTCGTAACAATGTTATTTTGTAAGTGATTTGTGTAGTATGAGTGTAAAAAGCTTTACATGTTGACATGTACTTGTTTTCATTTGACAAGTTAATGAAAGTCTTTGTGCGTACAACTGGCATAAAGTTGCCGCAGAAAGTATGCTGGTTTATACAGGAGGCATTAATTCATAAGAATTTTTTTTGTTGTTAGAGTATAAGCTTTTCCTTTAGGAGTTAAAGTCATTGTTGTTAAGTTCTTATAGTGCACAATCATTAAAAACGGCAACTGGAAAACAAAACATTCTTTTTCTTTTCTAGTAAACCACAAAATATGGAATTAAAAAACTCTATGCATTACATTATAGTTATTAACTCCATGCATTTAAAATCTACCTTGAATCAGAGCTGCATGTGTGTGTGTGTACCATTACGTAAGCTCTCCCTTGCCTGCGGCCGAGAAAATCGGTTACCATGCTCGCGGCTGGACTACCTAGCGGTCAGCGGTTATCTAATACACGAGAGTTCCGTCTCTCATATATGAGTTTATTTAGCCGCGAACTCAAGAATTGTTTTAGTTTTGATTACACAAAATCTTTTGTGGATTAAACGATTGGATGTCAAGTAAGAAATAGTTCATTTAATTAATAAAAGCAATGTCATTCTCTAAAGCAATAATAGACATAGATCAATTGTGGGGTTTAAGTTTAAAATATATAACTTCTATCTGATAGAGTAAGGTCATTATACTGCAAACTTTTCAAATCTTCCTTGGTTCTGAGCTGTGCGATCCTGTGCTTTGTACCTTTACGTAATCTATTCTTCGCCCACGGCCGAGGAGATCAGCCACGGCTGCATTACCTAGCGGTAAGCGGTTATTTAATATACACAAGATTCGCACACCGCGACTCTCACTTACATGCATATGAACGTGTTTGAGTTAATATAGCCGTATATAAAAGAACTGTTTTAATTTTATGTTATAAAAGTTTGTCCTACTTGTATATATATTTAATTAAATATTTGAGTGTAAATGAATATTAATGAACGATATTACTCCAAATCGGAAAAATCGTTAGACATAAACTAATGGTTCGTTTGTTTAGGTAAAGTACTTTAAAAACTGTAAAATTAATGTTTTAAATCAACACCCCCCTCCAATATTAAACCTTTAAATGATGATCATCCCTCGCACATGGCTGAGGAGATCCAGCGCGAGTGGATAAGTGATCCGCTGTCGGTTCGTGTTCTTCTACATGTACCTTATGACGCGTTTATATTTCATATTTTGCACGGACACAACTATATTTTATTATCTTTTCAACTATTATATTGGTTTAAGATGAAAAGATAAATTTATTTTACTTGTACAGTTGATTAAGCAATTTGATTTATACGATAGCGTACAAGGTAGTTTAAACATGAAATCAAATCATAATCAAAGTTCCATGTTTGCGGTAGGTGCTAGCACGATAAAGGAATGCTCTGAATTGAGGCATTCGATGATTATTTTAAAAAATATTCACATGAGTTTAAACAACTTTAGATAAGATTCTATCGGTCACATATTAATCACTTCTGTAGTTTCATTGTGGAAGCGAACTCATTGCTCCCCCCCCCCCCCACCCCACTCCTCCCGCCCCGCTGACAGATGCTCGCGCTGGATTTTTTTTTTAATTGGAGAAAAGATAGCAAGATCTGCCAAAAATCATTTTTGGTGGTTTCTTCTTATGTGTAACATTTTGTTTCACTTTCCCACCCCTTTTTTTATTCGGCCCGTTAATTCAATTGCCGCATGCGACCGAGAATCTTGTGTCGCTTCAGCGCACACATCTCAGAACATTTATAGCCCCAGGTCATCAATTGTTATGTAATTGAGTAACAGTTGGAAGGGTGACTTTACTACATAAAATCATAATATAATCTATTTGAATTGAGTACCATGCGTATAGATTCCCATAATAATTAATTTTTTATTTCCTTTCTATGTTAACATTTAATTTTGTTCAAATAATTAATAAATTTTCTATCATTTAAATTGTGTGCTTCATCAAATACTGATTCCGATTACCTTGAAGTCATTAATTTTCCATTGGCTTATGACAAAAGAGAGACGCCTGACCATCCAATGAAAACAAATACACAGTTTGATTGACAGGTTCAGCCAGGTGCAGGTCTCACCCGATGTCCGAGGTTATGTGTGCTGTTTGTACACAGCCGAATGGTCTCAGTAAGAGTTATCAGTAGGAGTTATCGATGTAAATAAATAATAAAAATACATGCCTATCAAAACATGATCGTGCAAGTTAAAGTTGATTTAGGTTTGTTCCATTAGAAATCATGTTTCACTAACCGTATTTAATATTTTTTATGTATAGCGAATATTAATATTGTTCCAGTACTGAAACATCGCATGAAAACGTTAAATATACATTTACTCTGTAACTAGTCGTCTTTTAAAAGCGAGCGAAGCGAGCTCTAAGAACCAGTGTGCGCGGGAAGAAGAACGAGCAAAACCTACTGTTCATCAAACAAAATTTTTTGTCTACGTCCCATAATGCTCTCTAATGTTTTCAACCGTGGTGCTATGCCAAAAATGTCCGACTTTTAACTCGTAATTTACGGTGACTTAAAGTTTGAAGACACGTTTTGAGTACCGCATATGCTTTGGCGAGACTCAAAAGATTTGTTACACACTTCTATACTTTCGTATTGAGTCGAGAAACAAAGTCATGGATGACGTCACAATGCACTCGCGCTATATTTCCCGCGATAAATTTAGAGGTGGATCAAACATCTGTAATGAAAGTACTGGCTATTGCAGTATAAACTGCGATACCTGCCTCATTGACATATGATTTGTTTTTAATCTTTTTTTGATATAGAGATTTTATATATATAAACCAGCAAGAGCCATACTTTACTGTCATATCGATCTATTTTTAAGCTAATTGTGCATGCATGTACAGTAGGCAGGTAAGTATATGAGAAGGGAGGAAATAAACAATAGAACATTTTGAACTAAATAAAAAGGAATAAAATGAAAAAATAAACAGGTAAAAATATTATTTAGATATTGCATATAGTCAGACTATTGAATTTAAAAGTGGGAAATTACACTACTACAAAGAGCTCTCTCTCTCTCTCTCTCTCTCTCTCTCTCTGGGAAGGGGGTTGCGCTGTATGTATCATAACCATTTAAATGAGTACCTTTGGCATACTTATTGTAGAGCAATACTCTCTTAAAAATTCTTTGACATTCGTTGATACCTAAATAAAAATATAAGTTGACAATGATGCAAGGTATGTGTAATTCTTGCTGCGCTCGCCAGAACGGTAGCACCGTAAAACATATTACATATACTTTTCTTTTGTTTGTTAAAAATTCGTTCAATTTTGTTAAAGTAATGTAAAACACGGGCGCCATTTTGAAACAATTAACTTGTCAGAGAGTTCCGAATGAAATCTGATGAACGTTTCACACGGTTCTCGCACGCTTTGCCCGAAACGCTAAACGGTTTACATGAAACTCTAAAAGGTTTACACGAAACGTTTCTCGCACGTAGGCCGCACGCTTTTTTGGTGTAGTAGTACGTTTTAGGGTCTGTAAATTTTGTCAGCACGCATTTCTAAACTTGCACATAGTCTTCAAAAAATTTAGAAATATTTTAATATAGAAATTAACTTTGAGAAAAGTTTACGTGTTTTGTAGGCGGGTTTAGTTTAAAAAAGAAATACACTTCCTGACATGAATCACGAGTACATACTGTTTATAACAATGCTTGCTACCCTTTGAAAATTTAACTCGCCATTAAACATCTCATTTTTGAATGTTTGAAACGATCACATAAACTCTGCTCGACAAATACTTTTTCTAAAATATTTTCTTCCTTTCTTTTTTCAAAACACGTTTTATATACAGGCTTTCAATCACAACATGTTTTTATAACAAAAGCAGAACTGAAAGTATAGTCATTATAATCGTTTGACACCATATAACATATATTTTCAACTCGCAGCAACAACGGAAGACCTACTCGGGGCTTTGCCACGAGCTCTGCTCTAGTTTATTAATACTATTGAAAAAATAGATCAATATGTTGGGGTGGGGGTTGATATTGAATGACAATGAATGTTGGGGGGGGGGGGGGTGTTGGTCTTTAGGCTGTACAGATGTGTTGTGCATGAAGATGCATTATTGTTGCCTATCTGCTCTCTCTCTCTCTCTCTCTCTCTCTCTCTCTCTCTCTCTCTCTCAGTTTTAAACATATGGCTGCTTTTGACATGGAATTGCAAATGTTGGGGATAGTGTTTGATACATGTAGAATTAAATTTCAAAACATTTCATTCTAGATAACATGTAACTTGAAATGGAACTAATCTTCAAAGAATAAAACACAACAATGAGCCACACTTGATGTAAGTAAAATTCATTTTTGTAACTACATTGTTCAAGTTTAAAGGAAGGAACCTGTAAAAACTTATACCTTGGCCAGTATTTTACATGCAGATAATTTAGAGTATTAGATACTGAGAAACTTCATATTCATTTTACATATTTCACAGACTTAGTGGGTATTTTTTGTTCTTCTGGATTTTGAACTCTCTTCCGCAGGATATGTCTTTTATTAAATTTTGTTAAATTTGTTACCATGGTAACAATATACAAGAGTAAAAAGAAAAACTCCTTATAAGCAAGTTTCTTTTCCCTATGACACATATTTAATGAGTTAAGTCATTGTGTATTTGTTCCGAAATTAGGCTTAAATAAAAGTTCAGCAAATATTACACTTATGTGAGTAAAAACAACTCATCACTATGATGTCATATACATGTAGGTGAGGTAATCTCAAGCTAGCATCAAAATGGAGCAAAAACTGAATTGAGGGCCTCACATTATAGAGTCTTATACCTTTATTTTTTATAAACCAATACCTACATGTAATACCTTGATGGATAGGGAAATTCCTATACTTTTCTATTTTACCTTTTTTGTGGTATTTGAAAACAATTCTTTTTTGTAATTAAAGAAAAACTTGTGATTTTTATGACAAAAATTTTATGAAATTAGACATATAATTGAGCTTTTTCATAAGTATATGAACAAAATAAATTTGGTAAAATATTGAATGTTTATGTTTTATTGTATTTTAATCCTTGAGATTAAAGTTTTCTGAATTTATGCTATTTGAAGAGCACCGATTGCAAATGAGCTATATGTTGTTGAGGTAAATTATGACTGGACTGTTTCTTCAGATTTCATGCATGTGTATCAATGCTGCAAAATCCATAATTATGCATTTAATTTTTCCAAATTTGGAATCATGGTACTGTAGAGTGTCTAGAGTGAATATATCAGCTAAGAATTGTAAATAAGCACAATGCCTGTTTTATATGATTTATGATTTCTGTTACTTTCTGTAAACTGCAGTAAAAATTACAATATTGTAAAAACTATCTCATAAATAATAAAAAAAAATATACTGAAAAACTTTAATCTATAAGGGGGTCATTATTTTGGCGTTCTATAAATGTGTGTAGATTAGAAATGGCTGGCACCTCTCTTATTTTGCTATCAATGGCACATACAAAATTAGCCCAGGGACCTTATTCACAAAGCCTCCGTAAATTCCGCACCCGCGCTGAGTTTACGGGAGGCTTGCGGAAACTTTACGGAAAGATTACGGGTGGTTTACGGCTTATTCACAAAGCTCCCGCAAACAAAGCGAAATTTACGGAAATTTTGCGGAAGTTTTGCGCACTCGACGGGCACCTGCATTGAAGAATTGTGAAAAGCCTTCGAGCATTTTTTTTTATCTGAATTGCTGAGTATGTTGGGTTATTCATGAAAACATTCCCGTTTATATGTGACCCATGAGAAATAAAGTAGTGAATGTATCGATACTAGGAATATTAAATGGTTAGTGCCTTTTCACATAAATTATATGACAAATTTATGTAATATTTTGTCAAAGTTTTATAAATGATTACACGATTTGTTTTACTAGATATTATACGGGGCGGGGGGGGGGATTTATTAAAGAATATGAAAACATATTGTCATAATTTTATGTCATATTGAATACTTTGTTGTTGTTATATTATAATCAACTGATTCAAACTCCTATTTTTTTTAAACTCGAGTTTAACATACTATGATTCAAAGTTTAACAAAAGTATAAATATCATAAAATATAAAGTAATGCTTTTTTAAATAAAACCTCGGTATTTTGCGTGAGGGTTCAAATTGTGACGTCATGACGTAAAAATGACGTCACTAAAACGACAACGCTGCGAGATCATGGAGGATAGAAAGAAGAAGCCGCGATTCAGCGAGAAAGAAATTGAACTGCTTGTTCAGGGTGTTAAGGAAAGATCGGACATCATAAATTCAAAATTCAGTGATGTAATCAATAACTCGAAGAAGAAGCAAGCGTGGTTCGAAGTGATGGAGGCCGTCAACGCGGTATCTTTCTCGACAAGAACCGTTGACGAATTAAAAAAGAAATGGGACGATGTGAAGAGGGGGACCAAGAAGAGGGCATCTGCCGTACACAAAGAGCGGTGTAAGACGGGGAGCGGGAAGCTAGATATTTTGCCGCTTAGCAGTATGGAAGAGGACATTGTGTCAGTAATGGGAGAGGAGCGAATCTTCGGATTCAGCTCTTATGTCGACACAATGATTCCCCTTGTAAGTTAACAACGTTCAGTTACCTCGTTTGTGTTACTTATAATTCCATGCCTTTGGCGATGCAGTGAGATAATGAAACTTATTCTCGGCTAGAATCTGGTCACTTTCTCAACTCTCACATGTAAAAGCTTAAACAGTTTTGCAGATTTATCGTTGCTTAGAGTGTAAATGTACACATCGGGTCTAAATAGTGTTCCTTATAAAAAAAATTAATGTCGTAATGATTGAATTTCCTGTATTTGCTACTAGGCTACATGTACTTTTTAAGTTTTCATATTATCGAATATTTGTATCATGAAGTTTATTATGAAACTCATTTGAGTATTTTATATTAATTTGTTTATTGCCATTGTATGTCTTATTAGGGGTATATTTATACAGAATTGTTCTGAGGTACTCTATAAATATTATACAAAGATGACACAAGATGGCTCGAACTTTTGATCTCTCGAAGTTTAATCATGATTCCATGAGATTCGAATTATCAAGATTCACCGGGCGCCTGTAAAGTGCGAAACGAAACGAAACGAAACCAAACGAAACCAAAAATCGAAACGAAACGAAATATCAATCTTGACTACATAAAAGTGAAAATATATTCATTGAAATAAATTTTTGAACCATAAGATATAACTACAAGTATGTTTCAGATTGCGCTGTAAGTTTTTAAGCCGAATATCCGAAATTTGCAAAATTTATATAATTATGTAAATAACTGATGTACATTCCTATACCTTTTAATGTTTCTAATTTGTTTCATTGAATGATATTCAGACGTTTAGAGAGAGAGAGAGAGAGAGAGAGAGAATGAGAGGGGAACTAAAAACTTATCAGCGACATCACATAGCAAAGTATATATGCAAGTTTGGGAGAGAGAGAGAGAGAGAGAGAAAGAAAGAAAGAGAGATAGAGATATGATGATGATGATACTGAAGGGGACATTCTAACAACGATTTTCTCTCTATCGATTTGAAATATTGTAAAAATGAAACGATCGAATACAATGTGATTTAGAGCATACTGGTTGGTTGCCAGTTTCTAACATAAGAATAAGAATTGTTTTAATATGTATAGCATGAATTTGGACGTCGTAATTTGACAAAATTAACTTGCAATATAAAGATGATTATACTGTAAACGTATTAAAAAACTGTCATTAGTCCTTTGGCTGTGTATTATATTTTGCGTTTTTGGCGGCAAACGGCGTCCGCAAAATCAAGTACATTGCCAAATGATAAATATATAAGTAGATAAAAAGGTAAATTCAGAAATGCGCTAAATCAAATCCATGCTAACTTGTTGAAAAATTATATTCCGCCAAATACCGTGCACCCTATAGTATAGTACGTTTACAGTATATATGGAGGCATTCCAACCACACGATTTTTTTTTAATATTGATATGAAATATTGTAAAAATGAATCAAAAACAATGTGCGTGCGTTTGAAAGGGAGAGTAAGAGGGGATTATGTTTGATTTAAGGTAATACACAGGTAAAAAACATCTTTATAATTGCAAATTAATATTGTTTATTGAAATTACGACGTCCAAATTCATGCTATACATATTAAAACAATTCTTTTTACATGTTAGAAACTGGTAACCAAACCAGTATGCTCTAAATCACATTGTATTCGATCGTTTCATTTTTAAAATATTTCAAATCGATAGAAAGATAATTGCTCTCTCTCTCTCTCTCATTCTCTCTCTCACACACTCTCTCTCTCTCTCTCTCTCCGTCTGAATATCATTTAATAAAACAAATTAGAAACATTAAAAGGTATAGGAATGTAAATCATTTATGGAATTTCGGATAATCGGCTTGAAAATTTACAGCGGTAATCTGAAACATACATGTACTTATCTTTTATGGTTCAAAAATATATTGATATTAGTTTTGTATAAATTCCGTTTCGTTTCGTTTCGATTTTTGGTTTCGTTTCGTTTTGTTTCGTTTCGTTTCGATTGGTTTCGTTTCGTTTCGTTCGATTTCGTTTCGATTTCGTTTCGCACTTTACATGCGCCCAGATTCACCTGTACAGGGAAAAAGTCACGTTTAATTTTTGCCAACTTTGTGACCCTGAAACATTGTTGGCAGTGTGCGAACATTACTTTTTTCAATAAAAAATTCTATTCAGACACCCAGCAAAGCCTTCTCTGGAGAGATTTCCTCACAGGATGGACAAGGCGTTCCGGTAGCATTTCACACACCCAGCAAAGCCATCTCTGGAGAGAGTCCCTCACAAGATGGACAGGGTAGTCAAGGGGTTACATTAAACACACCCAAAGGAGGGAGTTTCACTGAGTGCACATCGTCAGATCCCCTAACGGTTACAAAGAAAATAAAAAGACAACGCCCATTTCAAAATGAGGAACATGAGAGGTGAATTTGAACCGCGATATATTCTATTATCTAGAAAATAACGGACACTAGGCTTATGTTTTAAAAACTTTTTCTGATTCTTTAAATATGAGTTTAGGATGAATTTAAATGATTCGCTTTTATTAACATTATAATTCCACCAAATACGTCTAATAAAGTTTTTTCCTATAGCCTGTTGCTGCAAAGAGAACTAATTAAAATTCAAAGAGAGTGGTTGGATGTCGAGAAAGAGAGACTTGGTATAGAGCGGGAGAGGTTATACATCGAGCGCCGGCGGTTGGAGATGGAGGAGCGGACGAGGGGTGTCTGTACCGCATACAAACAACCAGAGGAACGTCGTACCCTACAAATGGACCATGAGCTCTTCCACGGAGCATTTATGCAAATTTAAGGGATATTTTCCATAGAATATTAAGTTATATCTTCTTCAAATTGTTTTAACGCTTCACTTTTGTTACCTGTATTGAATATATTAAGTTTCATTCTTGAGTCTAATGGAAAAAGATCACATATCTTTGAAATTGAATGTTATTATTTATTAGAACAAAAAAGCATAAAAGACGTACATGGTAAATGAAATACACTTCGAAAGATCTTCACTGTGTAATTGTTGTTATTTAAACTAAAACTGTTTCCATTGCATTCGATTTTAATCTTCTTAAAAATCTACAAAAGAAAGGGTAAAGGATTTTTAAATAATGAAAAAAGTATAACAAAAATATCAAATCGAGAGAGAGAGAGAGAGGGGGGGGGCAGTGAATAACTAGTACGAATACAGTTATACATGCCAACATGAGAGATATTTCTTAGAATTGTTTTACCTAAAACCTATCTCTGATGATCATGGCTCTGATTTGCTGCCCACTTTGATCCTGCACGACGTTGTCCACCCTGTCATCAATATCATCGCCCTCCTGTAGAACTTCAACCGGGACTCCCTGCTCCTCACATATGTTGTGGAGTACTGCAGTTGAGGTAATCACGTCCACAGCTGTGGGAAGTGCTACAGTCAATGGACCGCCTACAAAGTTGTTAAGGATGTGTATTAGGAGAGAGAGAGAGAGGGGGGGGGGTTACATTAAGATCGACCTTGTAATAGAAATAAAGTTATATAATAAAATTTCATGTACATTTGCATCATTGCAACTTAATGTTTGAAAAATTTACCATATTTGTGTATGCACATCCATCTGCTCTTCCACCGCCCAAATGTGTCCTCAATCCTCTGTCGGGCCTTTTTATGGGCAGCATTGAAGGCACGGTCAGCCTGCGTGTGGGGATTCCTTAGCGGTGTCATCAGGTATTGCTTTAAAGGGTACGCCTGATCCCCCAGGAGATGCCCAATGTAAGGTTGGCCTTCCAACCATTCTCTCAACCTGCTATTACCCCAAATGTAGGCATCGTGTGTGCTGCCTGGCCATTGAACAATAATGTTGGTAAGTATTTTCCGGTTGTCGCACACACCCTGGACGTTGATGGCATGGTATCCCTTTCTGCACACGTATGCATCTTCTCTCTCTGTTGGCGGCTTTATTGCAATTAAAGTCCCATCCACGCATCCTAAAGTGTTGGGCATGTTAAACTCTGAGGAGAAGCCTTGTTTAACCGCTAATTGGGCTGCGGGGGTGGTGGGAAACTTTATGCAATCATTGGCTCGTTGAGATAAAATTTTTGAAGTTTTCTGAATAATTCTTGAAACGGATGGTTGACTCAATCCAGAGATATCTCCGATAACCTGTTAAAGCACAATCAAAGTTTTAATTTCTTGTTATGTTACAGGACAAACAAATTAATTTGAAATAGTTGGGAAAGCTGAATAGTATTCAGTATTATCATAACATTGGAAGTCCTTTTCCCAGCAGATTATGAAGATTTACTGATTGTTTTTAGTCCATTTCTTACGGAAACTTTAGTTAATTCATAGCTCTAGAGAAACTGCAGAACTTAAAAAAAATCACGGACCGCACGAAATATATATATATATATATATATATATATATATATATATATATATATATATATATATATATATATATATATACACACACGTAGGTGGCCTTAATTCCTTTTTTTTTGCAGCTGACTGGAAATTAACAGCAAACTTTTTTTTCAAACAAGTGAGGAGATATTTAGTGGGACGTACATCTGAATTGTGTTCTATGAGCCGAATTTTACTTGAATTTTTATCCCTGTCGCAAATAAGAATTTTAGAGAGAGGACAAAATTAGGCCATCTCTCTCTCTCTCTCTCTCTCTCTCTCTCTCTCTCTCTCTCTCTCTCTCTCTTAAGATGTCCTAACTTGATATTTGGATGTTCCTAACTTTTTTTCAAAGTCAAAGCTTAGGAACACACTTACTTCACATCTTAGAAAAGTTTCGTGAACATGCCTGTGGGTATTTTTTTAGTCCATTGGCAAAATGTTATTAGTACATGCAAGTATCTAGAAACATTACGATAAGTATTGTTCATATATATAATTATACATACCTGCTGAAATGAGCCTGTCGCATAGTAGCGGAGCGCTGCAAATATCTGTAGTGATGCAGGGATGCTGTAAGATCTCATCGTTGGAGGCTCTAAGTCAGTTGATAGGGTATCTATTAAATCGAGTATGCAGTGTCTTGGCATTCGGTACCGTCGAATCAATTCAGCGTCATCGTAGATATCTAACGGATGTGACCGATCTCGAAATACCCTATCTTTTCTAATGGATACTCTGTTATTTGAAGGCTGGAACATTATCTGAAACGCCATTGCATTGAAAATGACGTCACAAATAACGTAACAGTAATAAATGACGTTATATTAGCGAATTTTGAAAAATGAAGACATACAAATCCCATATTATCGTGAAGGAAACTCTAGACTTGTGAAATTTGAAAACTCAATGTTTTCTATATTGTTCATTAATATGTCATTTAAACGGTAAGGATTGTTTAAAGATGAGGCAGCTGGCTGTTTTTAAAATACGTCCAAATATATTAAACATTACAGTATGTTTTTTTTTATATCACATCAAAAATGCGATTGACAAAATAAAAATAAATAAATAAATAAAATACTATCAAAACAAGTGCCCCACTTCCGGAAGGTTTACGGATAGTCATAACCTTCCGTAAAATAGACGCAAGTTTTACGGAGTTTTTCCGCAACGTTAACGGGTGCGGAATTTACGGTAGTTTCGTGAATACCAAATTTAACATTCCGCAACGTTTCCGCAACGTTTACGGGTGCGGTAACGTTACGGAGGCTTTGTGAATAAGGTCCCTGATTTCCTCTGAAATTTCGTAGAACATCAAACAGCGACCCGATTATAGTGCATCGGACCGTCCAAACTGCCCCAAAAATATATAGCAGCTTATCCAGAAAGTTGGTTTTATCATCGTAAACCAAAAAAGCTTCTATGTAATACGAATTTTGTGTAAAATGAGTTATTTAGATGCTTGTATGGTATACAGAATCTATAAAATTATGCCCCTAAAACGCCAATATTAAAGTGAAATATGAATTTAGCTATGATTCAGCACCCGCATTAGTTTTATTAGAACCTGACAATGCTAATTTATATGAAAATGCACGCCAATTCTTTAAAATTGAATAATATAACGGCAGTTTTTCAACCCCTCCCCAAAAAGGCAGGGTTCCCTAAACTTGTACATGTATATATTCTCGGGTGGTCATGATATAAACAAGTTTGCTATGTCTTGTGAATAGACTTGTATATTTGCACAAATTAGAACCAAGAAAATCATTCAAAATTAACACGCCGTGAAATTGCACACAGTATAACTTTAAACATATTTTCATAAATCAGAGGCCACCGCGAGCACCATGGTTTTAATAATCGCTCATAACTTTTTGATGTAGCTACAGAATTCAGTAAAACTTTCCACATGTGTTCCACAATAAATGTTTTTTTGTTTTCAAATTTTATTTTTGCGAGTGTAAAATAATAGATTACTTGTAGGCTATGCCTGTCCACTTCCCAAAAGAGAATACTTGACATGTGGATTTCGTTTGATTCCAGTCATGGTTGTTAACAGAAGGATGCAACTGTCCTCATGCATCAACAGTTAACTTAAATTTAAATGGAATTAAAGGACAGAAATTGGTTTGTTTACTCCTATTAGCATTAACAGTTTTCAAAAATAGAGCAGTTGTTATTTATAGAAAATGGACAGTGAAATAGATTCATCCAATATTTTCTATAATAGCAAAAATACACGCGTTATGATTTTTTTTCTTAGCAGGGGGTATCAATTGTGAGCTTGCTCACAGTACCTCTAGTATTTATTTAAATGCTGTTTTAGAAACCATTTTCCGTAAAATTTCTTTGAATTTCTTAATTGTTTTTATTAAGATGTGAATTGAATATATATTTTACTTACTCAATTATTTTTAGCTTGAAATAATTTACTAGTCTTTATGATTTCATTTGTAGGTAGTTGTCCTGACTAACTCAAATTTGGAGGAGAAAATCCGAATTGGAGAGATCTGCCACAAGAACAACATTAAATTCATTTCTGTTGATTCCAGAGGACTGTTTGTGTAAGTTTTAATTTTGTTGGACTTAAGCTGATATTCGTTTATTGAATGAAATAGTTTGCCTTATTTATGAGGGTTAACCTTATTTTCTGCAAGCTTCCAAGCGAATTGTCAGGTTTTCCATAGTAAAAATTTCCATGATTTTAAAAAGGCATTCTGTATGTGATGAAAATTCAGGCAAATAATGAATACCATTGGTGTATGAAGCTCCTTGTTGGTTGTTCCTTATCAGTCATAGTGACCTGTCGCTATAGAAACTAGAACTGAGGCTCATGGACAATGTCTGATTATAGTAATGTTAATGTGGGGGTTTTGGTTTTTGGCAGGAAGCTGTTTGGCGACTTTGGAGATAATTTCGTGGTGAATGATGTGGATGGGGAGGAGCCCATCACAAACATGGTGGCATCCATCACTAAGGTAAGGCAGACCCAGACAGATTAAAAAAAATAACTGAATCCTGACTGGTGGTGCAGGGTTTAACATACTGTACAGTAAAAGACATTCTGGTCAGGGTGATTGTGAAACACTAAATAAGTTAAAAATGATTTAAGTTAAAATTGATTGTTCCTTATTCAAACTTGATTTTTTTTTCTCATGGTGTCGGGAGAGAAAGAAATAAAAAAATTTAAATTCACAGCCTCTGTTATGTTAAGATGAAAAAAATAAATAAACAAAAGTGTTCAAATGATGCGGGCTAAACAATTTGATCTATTTTTAGGATAAAGAGGGCGTGGTCACTTGTTTGTACGAAGCCCGCCATGGATACGAAGACGGGGATCACGTCACTTTCGCTGAAGTACAGGGAATGACTGAGCTCAATGGGTGTAAACCAATCAAAATCAAAGTGCTAGGTAATTCTCCCTCAGTCTATTTCCTTTGGAACATTTGAATCAATTTACTTTAGAATATATGGATTTCCTACTTCACCTATATGTACACTTGTATGTTAAAAAGAACAGTTTTTGATTTACTTTTGGGCTGTACCAATTTGATATTTGGAGATACTGTAAAAAAAGAAGATACATGTACGTATTAAAGAAAAGTTTTGTTGTGTTTTTGTTGTTGTTGTTATCTGATAAATGCTTTGTTAATTGCAGGACCGTACACGTTTAGCATTGGAGATACAACCAAATTTTCCAACTATGAATGAGGGGGAGTACTTTCCCAAGTCAAGACGCATAAAACGATTCACTTTGTAAGTTTATACAACTGTATACAGCTGAACTTCAATATCTCGAACATCGATATCTCAAATACAATGGATATGTTGAAGTGATTTTTAAGTTCTAGCCTCTTATTTTTTAAGTGTTTTGCCCTTGATATTTCGAATACTCAGATATCTCAATGTTTTCAAATAGTCCCATCTAGTTCGAGATAACGAAGTTTGACTGTATTGTGTCAGTTTATTTTCTTCCAGCTTTTTCCTATTGATTTTTTTTTAATGGTGTTTCAAAAGTAGGGTTCATTGTTGTAACTATGGAATTGAATAAAAACAAATTCCCTACCTTACAACTCATTACTGATTTTAATTTCTTTGTGCTTTCAGAAATCCATCAAGGTTGCTATGGATGCCCCCGAGTTCCTCATGACAGACTTTGCTAACTTTGACCGCCCCGGTCAGTTACACATTGGTCTCCAGGCTCTGTATGAATTCCAGTAACAGAAAGGACAGCTGCCTTGTAGTCGATGCAAGGTCAGTTTTAATTATATTCATAGAAACAATACTTTTATACTTCCAAATTCCAATTTTTTCTTTAAGAAACAATAACTTAAAACTTTCAAAGTCCCAATGTTTTTGGGGGTGAGTTATCAAACCTAAAAAAATTTGCTTGTTGTTTATAGAACAGAAACCTTAGATGTTTAAGAAAGTGATCAAATCAGTAAAATTTTGATTTTGAAGCTTTTTTCTCTCTTCTTTTTAAGGCTGATGCTGATGAATTCCTTAAAGTTGTGAAGGCCTTGAATAAGAAGTCACCAGCTAAAGCGGATGAGCTGGACAAGAATGTAATGAGAGAGATGGCTTACACCTGCCGTGGAGACTTGTGTCCATTGGCAGCCATTATGGGAGGGGTGGCAGCTCAGGAGGTCATGAAGGTAAGGTCAAATGTCATATGATGATTAAACCTTTTTTTTCTTCTTGTTAATATGCATTTGATTGGAGCTATGTTCTATTAAAATTATTTTACATGTATCAAGAATTAGTTTAGTTTATTGAAAAAATAATAAATTGAACGTATAATGAAGGAGATATAAATATGTGGACCCGCCCCCCCCCCCCCCCCCCCCCCCCCCGGCATGGCATGCCTACATGCAGCTATTAAATATTTCAGTACAATCTGCAGAAATTGTCATCTCTTCTACAGAAAAACCTTTAAGGCTCTTTAAGCGTTGGAATGTGATATTCCATTTGCTTTGTCATGTGACTGTTTAAACCCATATGAAAATATCTTATGATGATGATAATGAGATGTAATAAGATGAGTTGATCTTGCTGTTTTCAGGCCTGCTCAGGGAAGTTCCATCCAGTGTGTCAGTACATGTACTTTGATGCTCTGGAGTGTTTGCCAGAAGACAAGGACACCTCTCTGACAGAGGAAAACTGTAAACCAGTAAGTAACTGTTGTAACAGTAAATCATTGAGTACTTGTAACTAGTAAACCAGTAAGTAACTGTTGTAACCGTAAATCATTAAGTACTTGTAGTAACTAGTAAACCAGTAAATAACTGTTGTAACCGTAAATCATTGAGTACTTGTACAGTACAGATCAGACCCATCCTAACACCAAAGTAAATCCCAACTAAACCCTAGGTTTACTTTCAGGGTTTACCTTGGGTTTGCTTTGGGTTTACTCTGAATTTGCTTTTTGGGTCAACTGTAGCACTGACTTGTGAAGCAGACCCTTCATTTAACTTACCATCTTACTGTCTGTAATTCTTGCCTCTTGTATATTCCAAATACACATGTAACGTCTAATTTCAGAGTATGCTTCTGATCAGGGTTTACTATTTGTGTCCACTCTGGGTTTACTCTGGGTCCACTGTAGTAAACCCAGAGTAAACCCTGAAAGTAAACCCAGGGTTGAGTTAGGGTTTACAGTACTGATCAGACCCAACCTAACAGAAAGTAAATCTCAACTAAACCCTGGGTTTACTTTCTGGGTTTACTCTGGGTTTACTAGAGTGGACCCAGAGTAAACCCCAAGTAAACCCAGAGTGGACACAGAGAGTAAACCCCGATCAGAAGAATACCCTGAAAGCAGACGCTACATGTGTATTCAGAATTTACAAAGGGCAGGAATTACAGGCAGTAGGATGATAAGATAAAATACAAGTTTGTTTCACACTTCAGTGCGTATAGTTGACTCCAAAAGCAATTCTCGAGTAAACCCCGAGTAAACCTAAAGTAAACCCCGAGTGGACCCAAATTTTCAAAAAGTAAACCCAGGGTTTAGTTGGGGTTTACTCTGGTGTTAGGTTGGGTCTGATCGGTACTGTAGTAATTAGTAAACCAGTATGTAACTGTCGTAACCATAGACCAAATATTACATGTAGTAACTAGTAAATTAGAGAGTAACTGTAAAACAGTAACTAGTAATGTAAACCAGTGATTTCTAACAGTTAGTGTAAACCAGTAAGTTACTGTAAACCATTTAGCACGCCAACGGTTCAAAGAAGCTGAACATGGAATAAACAGCTCAAATTGATGCAAAATTGTCACTTTATAAGTATTTATCTATTGTCAGATTTAAAATCAAAACATTTTTTTGACTTTCAGACCAATAGTCGATATGATGGACAGGTAGCTGTATTTGGGTCAGATTTCCAGGAGAAGATGGGAAACCTCAAATATTTCTTGGTAAGTGCTGTTGATTTCTTTTGAATAACAGATTACAGTAATTGGATGATATGATAAAAGTTATTGATATAATGCATACGATGAAAATGTATATTTACAATTGTTACATCTTTGAGCAATGTGGAAGCAGTTTATGATAAGACTGGTAACTTTATTAAAGATTTTTAGACATGAAGTATTCGAAGTGCTTGAATGAAGATATTTGAAGTGTAGTAATGTTAGAATTGTTTTGTAGGTGGGAGCTGGTGCCATTGGATGTGAAATGTTAAAGAACTGGGCCTTGATGGGTCTGTCTGCAGGAGAGAATGGACATATATATGTGACAGACATGGACATCATTGAGAAATCCAACCTTAACAGACAGTTCCTGTTTAGGCCCTGGGACGTACAGGTCAGTATATATATACGTGTTCAGAGAGAGAGAGAGAGAGAGAGAGAGAGAGAGAGAGAGAGAGAGAGAGAGAGAGTTTGTTTTCAGTATGAATATAGGCTTAAAAATAAGATATCGTTGGAGTTTCATTTAAGAGGCCCGGGGGCTGACAAATACATTTTTTTAGCACTTGCCCTCGGGCAAGTGGCAAGGCAAAATTTACTTGCCCTACCTCAATATCTACTAGCCCAACCAAATTCTTTATTGTGATTAAAAATAAACAATACACATACCGTACGATGTTTTTGCCCTTCACTTTAAATTTTTCCACTTTTAATACTCTTCATAAAATATATAGTTTTGATTCAACATCTCTTCCTCTTGGTTTTCTCAAGAGTGTGTTAAAAAATCAACACATAACATGTTGATATTTAGTTGGATTTGTTTTAAAGGTAAAAAACAAACATTTTATTAACAGTTTTGGGTGTTTTGATAATTTCTGTCACCTTAGGTTAATGTCCGAGATAACAGGTCACAAGTGCACACACACTTTTATACATATCCACTAAATTTTGTTTTAGAAACCTAAACCCCCAACAGCAGCCTGTGCTGCCAAACACATGAATCCCTACATAAACATCACCTCCCAGGAAAACAGGGTGGGGCCCGATACAGAGAACATCTACACTGACGATTTCTTTGAGAAGCTGGATGGTGTGGCTAATGCCCTGGACAATGTAGATGCAAGTGAGTTTCTTTTTTAAAATTTAAAAAAAAAAACAAAATTGTATACAAAGAACTGAAATGGTACTATGATATTTCAGCAAACACCGTTGATGTAAGAATTTTAAAAAAATTCAGATGATTTAATATTCATGCATCAACAGTACATGTGTATATGAAAAAAATATTAAAATGCTTATTAAAATGCTTATAAACATGTACTAATAACTGCATAATTTAGTATAGTATGTTCTATTGAATAATAATCAATATGGGCTTGTTTTATTGCCCAGGATTGTACATGGACAGGAGATGTGTGTATTACAACAAGCCCCTGCTGGAATCAGGGACCCTGGGCACCAAGGGCAACGTACAGGTGGTCATTCCCAAACTGACCGAGTCTTACTCCTCCTTGCAGGACCCTCCCGAGAAATCCATTCCTATCTGTACCCTCAAGAACTTCCCCAACGCAATCCAACACACACTACAGGTAGGGAATTCCTGTAGAGATCCCCAGACCTGTCAAGTTTCTGTTGGAAGTTTAAGGATTGTGTGTAGAGAGCTAAGTTCAAGGTTGAGAGAACTTGATTAAAGGAAAAACCTATAAATATTAGATGAGAATAAAAAGGTTATTTTTTATTTTGTAACTTAATGAAGCTCCTCAATGTCATTGAAACTACATTATTTTTGTAATAATTTTTTTTTAAGAGTGAATGTTCATGTGTGTATTTACCACAATGCATGTACAAATTTGATATTTTGAAGCATGAAGTTGTGAAAGATCAAAACCTTCTAAACATGCAAAAATCTACAAATTGTTCCGCTGCTAATGCAATGCTATTCAAACAAGGTCTTTCAATTAATTCTGTGAGTCAATTCACAATAACAGTAATTACATATTTTCAATGCAGTGTACATACAGTACTCGCAATGATGATGTCACTCAAGTTGGGAACCACATCAGGATAACATACACCAATATACCAAATTTGGCCAATCTATACTTTTTTCAAAAATTTCCATAGAATATGGCTTAATTGCTGCCCTATTAGTTAAACTCTTAAATATATTATCCCTTTAATATGGTATAATTTGTGTTTTTGCAGTGGGCCAGAGACCAGTTTGAGGGACTGTTCATCCAGCCAGTAGAGGGCGCCCTTCAATATGCCACAGATCCTAAATTCCTGGAGAGAACTGCCAAACTCCCAGGCACACAGCCAGTAAGTCAAAACCAGGGGCATTTGTGATTTTCGTCCATTGAACATTAAAATTATCTTCATGTGCACAAGCCAATGTTGCATGAATATGCAAATAATCTCAGTTTCTTCCAACAGAAAATGGGGATACATTGAAGAATTTGTGCCCTTTTTTCTTCCATAAAGGGTATCAATCGCCCTATTCATAATGAAATTTCTCCATGTTATAATAAATATCAAATATAGTAGTATTTTTTTGTGTGATTAACGTTTGGTTTGCCTTGTGTACATATAGGTGGAGACACTACATGGAATTAAGAAGGCCATCGTTGACGAGAGACCAACCAGTTTCCAGGACTGCGTGGCTTTTGCCAGGAATCTGTTCCAGGAGAACTATAATAACAACATTCGTCAGCTTCTGTTCAACTTCCCTCCTGATCAGGTCTGTGTTGTTGATAGTGATTTATACACAGCTATTTCTTTTTATTGAATTGTGTTTATGCATGTACATGTACACTTATGAAAATCCATTGTCAGCTTATAATATGATGGAAACCAAATTGCATAACAATCCTTCATAATAAAACTTAGGAAAAATTAGCATAATTGAAGAATGGGAGGGGGACAGAAAAGTTCCTGAAATTGTCATCTTAAGGTCAGACGACACGTTCCTCGAGAATCTTTTTTGTATCTCCTCGTAATAAAGAGTTCCAATAAAAAAATTTAATTTTATAATTACTTTAAAAACGATCAAAATTTATTAATAATTGGTTATATGTCCAGATGGTCGAGTGGTTAGAACCGTGGACGCTCACTGCCAGAAGCTGGTTCTAAAGGTCGTGAGTTCAAAGCCCCGCCCCGGCGGAGATATAGTTCTATTATAGTGAATTTTGCTGTGCTGTAGATGTATTTATTTTTATATCAGCAATTCAAGTGTATTTTCAAGAAGATTATATAGAAAAATGCATACTCTAGTATTTTGCAGAAATGCCTGGTAAGGTACCCTAATTTTTTGCAAGAAAGCTTGTCAAAGTGGTTGTAAACCATTAACAAATTCCTAGAAAAAGTTATCTAAAATTGAGCAACGTGTCGTCTGACCTTAAGGATATGTCATGTGGAAATGGCATTAGAGAGCGTTTGTGTAACCTTGATGTTAATAACAGGAAAGCTTTGTGTGAATTTTAAGAGCTAAAATAAACAAATTAAGTATAGTACATAATGATGTATGGTTATTAAGGTCTTCCGTTTCCAACGGAAGACCTTATAGTGATTGTAAGGTTTTTTATTATTATTATTTTTTTCCCAGTTTTTGTCCACAAGATTTCTCAGAGATGACTGGATAGATTTATGTGAAATTTTCTGGAATGGAAAAAAATGACAATATCTCGGGGCGTTTTTTTCATTTTGTCAAAAATCGTTTCCGGTCGTCCGTTTCCTGTCCCGCGTTGAAAAAGCTTGTACCAACGAGATCTCAGAAACGGTAAACACTTGAACATCCAAACTTTGTGGGATGATAGACCTATAGTTGTAGATGTGTTTAAACATTTTTGTTTTGTTCGGCGTAACTTCCGGTCGTCACAGGAAGCACTTCAAAATTTTTTGTTTTTACATATTTAATTTATCTCCCATAAAATAAAGATATTAGTATAGATCCTTTCATATGTGATCTATACAATTTTAAGTAAACAAAAAAAATCTACTTCCGGTGAGATATCTCGATTATCTCAGGAAGCTTTTTAAAACATATTTTGTACCCGCAAGTTCTCAGGTACTGTACGTGATTAAGACACGAAACTTTCACTAATTATAGACATTTGATTGAAGATGTGTTTAAACAGTTTCATTTTGTCTTCCGTCACTTCCGGTCCACAGCGGAAGAGTTCAAACAAATCAAACTGTTTATCCATAAAACTGTTTTTATTTGATAGTTTTAGCTACTTCGATGAATAATAATGTAAAATAGGAAAGTAACAAGATATAAAAAATTAAAATTTCATTAAGCACTTCCGTTTGTCCGTTTCCTGTCCCGAGACAAAAAACCTTATATCGACGAGATCTCAAAAACGGTAACGACCTCAACAACCAAACTTTGTAGGATTATAGACCTGTGTATGGACACGTGTTAACACTATTTTGTTTCATCCGGCGTAACTTCCGGTCGTCACAGAAAGTACACCAAATTCTGATTTTTTAAAAATATGTTGGTTATTTGGCATGGAAGTTACATTTTAGTTATAAAAATACAGGAGGTCATCCACAGATGGTGAAAAAAACCAAAAAAGTTCTACTTCCGTTGAGACATCTCAAATATCTCAGGTAGCCTTCTTTTAAAAAAACAAACTACCCCCAAGATCTCAGAAACTTTGAGAGATCAAGACACTAAACTTTTATGGATAATGGACATTTGAACGAACATGTGTTTAACGGGTTCCATTTGGTCGTACGTCACTTCCGGTTTTCACTCGAAGTGATAAAATAAAAGCAATAAAAGGTTGTTTTTTTTTAAATTAATTTTTTTTTTAGCATATTACTCAATGTGATGAACAATACACTTATCATAGGTAAATGTACTAAAATACGTATTTTCAATTTCTTAATCACTTCCGTTCGTTCCTTTCCGGTCCCGAGACAAAAACCATTTCTCAACGAGATATTATAACTAACAAAAACTTGAACATCCAAAATTTGAGGAAATACAAGGCAATGTATGAAGATATGTTTACTATGTTTTGTATGATCCGGCGTAACTTCCGGTCGTCACAGAAAGTACTCAAAAATGAAGTTTTGTCTTTTTGTTTGTTTATTTCTTGGGAATTCCTTTTTAGTATAAATAATATCCATTTTCTGTTTACAAGAGAAATGGATCTTTTGTTCAGATTTATACATGAGAAACGGAAGACCTTTTTGTTGCTATAGCAACAAGAGTCTAGTTTTATTTATTATCAAATCCTCTACAAACTTAATAGAATAGTGTTAAGAGTTTTGTCATAGATAATAGAAAGGTAGAATAACTTGTGTTTGGTTGATTTTTTGATCAGGTCACAAGTTCCGGAGCTCCATTTTGGTCTGGTCCAAAAAGATGTCCGCATCCACTGGAGTTTGATGTAAATAATGTAAGTTCAGTCTGTGATCTTCCTCTAACTATTATTTTGTATCTTAATTGAATTGTCAGTAATGTTTACCCTGCAATTCGATTCTCTGCAGGAAATAATCTTTGTCTTATTTTGTCCTCTTTATTGCAGACCACCCATTTCGACTATGTTATGTCTGTAGCTAATCTCAGGGCTCAAATGTATGGCATCAAACAAGTTCGGGATCCAAAGGCTATCTGTGATATGGTGTCAAAGGTCAAAGTGCCCGAGTTTAAACCTAGGTCAGGGATAAAGATTGAAGTGACTGATGCTGAAATGGAAAGAAACCAAGGAAACCTAGGTTTGTTGACAAAATCTGTTGTGTGTGTTGCAAACTCCTTGTGATAGATAAGGGATTTTTTTAAATATTTTTTCCCTTGTAAAGGTGTTACATGAACATGCTTGTATTTTGGGAATTTAAAGAAAAAAAGATATTGCTTAAAATGATTTGATCTATTGTTTCTAGGATAAAATAGATTTATTTCAGTCATTTTAACCCAAATACAGTAAAACACAGTTATAGCGAACACACTTATAATGAATTGACACAGCGAAGTGATTTTCACTCCCCGCGACTATATTACATGTTGTTAACTTGACGGATATGACGAATTACGCTTATAACTAAGCAAATTCGCCCGTCCCTGGTACTTCGTTATAACTGTGTTTTACTGTACATAATGGACAGCATCTTTTCACATTTATGCCCCCAGAGATGTAACAATAGGGTGTATTTTTTAAAATTTTTCTCTTTGCATGCTTTTGAAAAAATCCAACAAACCAGGTCTTAAATTGAACATCAAGGTCAAAGATGAATGGTCGAATTTAAGATCATTCATCTAGTTAATGGTCAAATTTTTCACATTTGCTTACTATAGAAGGGATACTTTTTCATGAATTTTAAAGAGGCTTGGAGAAATTGTATAATTAATTTTCCAAATGCAGATGTTGATGCTGTGGAAAATCTACAAAAGGACTTGCCCCCTGTGGAGAAAGTAAAGGCCATGAAATTAGTTCCTATTGAGTTTGAGAAAGATGATGATACTAATTTCCACATGGACTTTATCGTGGCTGCTTCCAATTTGAGAGCCGAGAACTATGACATTCCACCAGCAGATCGACACAAGGTATACTGAGGGGAATTAATGAATTAAAAGTAGATATGGTTGATTCATATGTATATATACACAGAGTTAATGCAAGGTGTACATGTAAGTCAGTTCTTTAGATACTTGACATTTATGAAATGTCTGAAGCATATGTAAGAATCCAACTGTATGTGACAAATGTATTAAGTCTATATATACATGTACATATCATTAGGCTGTTTTGATTGGGTCTTGTTGCATGTGGATTTTGGGGTTGGACCGATCTTAAGATTTTTATATACCACTTACTAAAGAAAGATATATGCTGTTTATCAAATGATCAAGAATGATATGTACAACAGCCTAATTTCGAAAACAAAATTTAAAGAAAACTAATTTGTTTTTCATTCAATGTTTCAGAGTAAGTTGATTGCTGGAAAGATCATCCCAGCCATTTCTACCACCACAGCACTCATCACAGGCCTAGTGGCTGTAGAACTCATCAAGGTATGTCTGATCGTGAAGGGATCATAGCCACTTGTGCTTTGAGTGCAGGTTATGTTTTATGGCAAAAATTGTGCATTTACATGTTCATTTTGATTTTGTTTGACCTACGTTAGCTAGGGAAAGGTTTGTGTCCTTTTCTAAAGGAAAACTATACGTTCCAAGGATATTCATGATCAGATCTGGAGGGAGACTAAATATAAAAAATAAACATTGGATCCCCCATCCCTTGTATAATAAAAAGGGGGGCTTTAACTTTTGAGCATTTTGTTGAATATGAAAATTATATTCAGTAAAATTTTCTGTCATTGGAGGGGGAAAAAGTAGATCCACCCTCTCCCCTGGAAAAAATTCTGGATCCACACCTGATCTAAAATATTTCGGCATGCATTTGTTGTAAAATGTTTTCGATGTATGGTTATTACCACTTTTACAATATTAAAGTTCTCTTTTACAGCTTGTACAAGGACATAATAAATTAGAAAGCTACAAGAATGGATTTGTAAATCTGGCCTTGCCCTTCTTTGCTTTCTCAGAACCAATAGCAGCACCCAAGAACAAGGTAATGAATTCAATCAGAACTTTAAAAACTGTGATATGCCTCTATGTGCTCTTTCTCAAATACATGTGTATGTATATGTTTGTACTTTATGATTTTAGTATTATGACACTTACTTCACATTATGGGACCGATTTGAAGTTCAAGGAGAGATGACCCTACAGGAATTTTTAGATTATTTTCAGGTAAACTAGTCTGTTATTATTAGATAAATGTATGGATTCATGATTGTCTGTCAAAGCTGGAATTGATTTCATATATCCAGAAATGAGCGTTCTTTAAACATTTTGTTGGCTGTCAATAGATAGTATTGGACTCTGTGACTCTGGGTCAGAAATTTTGATGTCACCTTGATAATAATGATGTGTGTATACCTTTGTAGAAAGAATACAAGCTGGAGATCACCATGTTATCACAGGGCGTGTCCATGTTGTACTCATTCTTCATGCCCCCTGCCAAACGACAGGAGCGACTGGGACTACCGTAAGTTAATCATGTTTTTGTGTTCTGAATTATTCAGGTCTTGGAAGAGTAAAAACATTCATGGTAGAATGTCAACTAGACACAAATATTCTCAAGACAAAAATAATGAACTCGTAGAGATTTCGGTGAAACTGGATGTTTATAGCTCAGAGTAGATGGGGGTATTCTTGTATCAAGACTAGTTTAAGAAATTTTGTTTAGAAAACTGAACTATTTTAACAAGCATTCAATTCATTATACTACAGTTCTCGGCTTGTGTCAGAAGAATCAATTGACATGCATTAATATCTCAAGCAATGGTAGAAAAATCGACTTTATTTTTTACTTCATATATGAACATTTCTATGCAATCTTATTTTTATCAATATGATGTATTGAATTGCAGATTATCAGAAGTAGTTAAAAGAGTCTCCAAGAAGAAGATTCCTAGTCACGTAAAAGCTTTAGTGCTGGAGCTGTGCTGTAACGATACGGAGGGAGAGGATGTAGAAGTTCCGTACGTTAAATACAATCTACCACAGTCGTAATGTAAACACTGCACTAGAGACCGCAATAGGTACCCCCACGAGTGGTGACCAGACACTGGACATTCTCATATTGAGAGACTTATCAACAAACAAACAGTCGGACACACGGATGACTGATGCACAGTCAGTGAAGTGCAATGAACATAATTACAAAGATTTTTCTTCTTTTTGACTGTTGTATATTTGTATTTCTGAATGATGTAATATTAACTTGTGGACTTGTGTAAAGGAAAACAAACAATAATTTGATTGTTTTACTATAGTATTCTCTGTACACAGACAGGTTTGGTAGTGTGCATAATAATTTATTCTGTCTTTATGAAACTTTAAAAAAATAATGAATAGAATCATAAAAGTTTAACAAGTTGTTGTTTATTTTTTTAAAAGACTTCGTTTTCAACGAGTATTCTAATTTGGACTGTGAATCTTACCATTAATTAAAGGGTGGATTGGGGTTTTTAGCTGACATTAACTTTAAAGTTCCAATGATAATTTCTGCATGTATGATCACCTATTATCCGCCCATCCATCCATAAACTTTTCACATTTTCAACATCTTCTTTAGAACCACTGGGCCAATTTTAACTAAACTTAGTACAAAGCATCTTTATGGGAAGGGAACTCTAAATTTTTTAAATAAAGCATGGAACGATTTTTAAAAGGGAGATAATTACAAAACAGTGAAATAAGGAGTGTGTCTTAAAAATGTTTAAATTTGTTCTCAACAACTTCAATGCTCAATAACTATGACTCTGGACCAAGACTGCAGCCTGAAGAGGGTTCAAAATTCAATATGGAAAAACATAAGGAAGGTGTTCAAAATTCTTCTCAAGAACTACAATGCTAAAATGTGTAAGATTACTATGCATGCATCCTAAGACAGTGTAGATTCTAGATTGTTAAAATTGTGACCCCCGGACCAATACTGGACCTCCTGTGTTTTTTTTTTTTGGGGGGGGGGGGGGTGGGGGGGGGGGATTTGTAATATGATTGATCGGAACATTTCTAATGTTTTTTTTTTTTCCAAGTGAGTTTACTTTGATAACCACCTATGATCACCTATTATCCGCCCATCCATCCATAAACTTTTCACATTTTCAACATCTTCTTTAGAACCACTGGGCCAATTTTAACTAAACTTAGTACAAAGCATCTTTATGGGAAGGGAACTCTAAATTTTTTAAATAAAGCATGGAACGATTTTTAAAAGGGAGATAATTACAAAACAGTGAAATAAGGAGTGTGTCTTAAAAATGTTTAAATTTGTTCTCAACAACTTCAATGCTCAATAACTATGACTCTGGACCAAGACTGCAGCCTGAAGAGGGTTCAAAATTCAATATGGAAAAACATAAGGAAGGTGTTCAAAATTCTTCTCAAGAACTACAATGCTAAAATGTGTAAGATTACTATGCATGCATCCTAAGACAGTGTAGATTCTAGATTGTTAAAATTGTGACCCCCGGACCAATACTGGACCTCCTGTGTTTTTTTTTTTTGGGGGGGGGGGGGGGTGGGGGGGGGATTTGTAATATGATTGATCGGAACATTTCTAATGTTTTTTTTTTTTCCAAGTGAGTTTACTTTGATAACCACTTAAAAAATTTTGATTTTATTATCATAATGATACCTACTGCAATATTAAATAAATATACAATCATATATATACATACAAAAGTTGAAGTACAGCAAAGAATTTTCCTATGACCAGTTGACACAATAAAACAAGTGCCCCAAATTACATAACCTCTGCTCGAAACATACAAAGCAATGTTTTTCTTGTAATTTTAACAGCTATTAAAAACAGTTATATATGTTTCAGAAGTGTTCTATCAATACTTATAAATGGTCCCTGTCAATTTAAGCCATTAAAATACTTTTTATTTATAATTTATAAATAATTAATATATTATGATAATATATAACTTTTACATATACATGTATGTACATGTAATACCAGTATATTGTTTGTATAGGACTGAGCAACATGCGAAATCTACTTCTATCTTGGTAATTGACAAGACACTGATGATCATGACACTTGTCAATTTATTTGATAAGGAACGACAGCTGTATATAACATGCAAACAATGCTCAAATGCCACTTTCTTAAAACAATGGAATTAGATTAGAGATATATTTTTTTTTATTGAAAATAGAATTAATAATATTATATATAATAATGACAGAATAGAATTTATGAATCAATCAGTATAAGGAAAGCAAAGTTTAAATCTATTTCATAGAAAATGCCAACAATGAAATTCAGTATATATCATATACATGTCAGAAAAAGGCCACTTTTGTTTGATTTTCATCACATTTTTATAATTGATTATGTCTACTTTAGATATTTAATTTTCTTCACATTGCCTTTGTATACCTCACACACAAACAGATTGTCATTATTGTCCACACATAAACCAAAAGGATCCACCAGATCACAGTTATCAATGTAACGGAGAAACTGTCCATTCTGATCCAGAATGTGGATACAATGGTTGTCAGTGTCTGCTGTCAGGATACGACTCTGACTGTCTGTTGTGATACCCCGGGGTTTGAATGGTTTGTTCTTGGTAAATGAGGGATGGCCGGTGTATCTCCACCTGAGTTTCCCGTCCTGATTGACCACCACTACTGCACCGGCCTCACTGTCAGCTACACAGATGTCATGGTTTCTGTTCTCTGTGATGTATTTATCATAATCATTCCCTGAGTACAGAGGTTTACCATCATCATCAAACTGAATTGTTTGTTTCTCTGTAGATCCCGAGTAACGGACAACTTTGGATTGAGTATCATCATCACTGACCATGGTAACCAGGAGATCACCAGTAGAGGTGACACACAGATTAATAGGTGTCCACTCTGGTAATGTGATCAACTCTTCTATCTGTCCATTCTTTACTATGTGCACTGTCCCATCTGTCCCATCACAGTACAGTAGATTACCATCACTGTTTACAGCTACATCATTAGGCATTTCCTCTGATTTTGTTTTAAATGTTCGTACGAGTGAACCTTTAATGTTGAAGCATTTGATATCATTGGTTTCTCCCCACGTCCAAATCCTGTCCTCATTCGGACAGGTAACACTGTGTAGTTCTTTATACCCAGTGTGTATTGTGGTAACAAGCTCCGGTTCATTCAGTAGTTCTCTAACTGAACTTTTGGGTTGGTTCAGTGACAAAACATTTTCTTCTGTAGCAGTAGATAATGGAGTGATCTGTCCAAACAAACTATACAGCTTCTCACGGTCTATTGGTTTTGGAATGAATGTTGGCAATGTAACCTTAACCTTTGGTGGAAGCTTGCTGAACTCTCTGATCTTAGAGCTGTATTCAATGGTTGAAGATACTTCAGTGGATTTTTCGATTTTTCCTATGGTCTGTAATGTTTCTTTTATGAGGGACTGTATCTGTTTGATTTCATTCAAGTGTTTCTGTAAAATGTCTCTGTGTTTCTCTTTTATCTCGCTGAGTTCAGTTTTCATTTTGTTGATAACGATGTCGATTTCTCTGTGCCATTGCTCTCCTTGTTTGGACATTGTTGTTGTAAGTTTCTCATATCCTCTGTCCAGGTTGGCAAGCTGATTTTCCAAGTCGCGTGCAATTTCTTCATACTTAGGGGATATTTGATTCTTCAAGTCTTTTGTGTCTCTTTTAATAACTTCTTTCTTTGTCTTGTAAACTTCTGTAACTTCTACAAAGTTATGTCCCTTGTGCTGTTTAGATGCAGTACAGGAAGAACAAACAAAAATGTTTCCGCAATCCTCACACTGAAATTCACAATTTTTTTGTGGATGTGTTTCACATGTTGGATAAATGAGGGTTGATCTTCGTTCCTTGAAGGGGACTATGATATGTTTTTGATATCCATCTGATATGTGATCTCCAATGCAGGGCTTGCAGAGGTTGAAATGACAAAAGTCACAGTAGCTGTGTACTATGGCGGTCTCACAAAGGTCACATCGGGGTACATCCTGGGCACTGGAATGAGGATCCATGGTTGTTAAATCTCTAAAAACAAATATGTAATACTTATATTTTTTTTTTGTTCAGTTATAAAAAGAAAAGGATTTTAATATTGTTTTCTAAATTCTCAGACACTGTCACAGCGAAGAACTGATTTTGTATATGTAACATTATTTCAATTTAGATTTCTCTATAAAATTCACACATTTAAATGACTAAAATTACCCCCCACCCCTTCTGAATATTTTTTCATCTGGAAATTATTGGACAGTTTTCAAAACTTTTTAAATCACTTAAAGATAACTCAAACTGATATTGTTGATTATCTTTTACCTAATTTAGGGAGTTTGATACATACAGAACATTTAGATTCAAAACGAAAGTAGCTTTATAGTTTATATCTTTCTATTCATAATTTCAGATCTAATTAAAATAATATGTTTTAATCACCGTAGCGTGCAATTTAATTGTTGTCAAGTGATAAGAATACAAACCTTGTTTACAAAAAGTTATATATTCTTTAACTGCCAGTGTCTGGTATGCGTGCCCAAAACATGGCTGATCTTCCTCCGAACGTGATCACCTCAAGAGTTACTCCTCGTTCATCGCTTTCGACGTTGCCTGGCTGAAGTCTAAATATATATTTTTTTCTTCTTCTAAAATTAAACTTAAGTTTATTAAAAAAAAATGAACATGTAAAGATTTAGACACAAGTTGAATTACTATTTTGGTGAACTAATATTTTAAAAGTTCGGTATGTCATATATATAATGCACTAAGTATTATTAACGTTACTTTATATGTATAAAAACAACTAGCTGTACTCCTCTAAGGCGGGCTATGTTCTTTTTATGTAATGCTCTATTAACTGTTGGCATAAAAGGTCACTTTTTAAAAGTTCATCAACTATATGATAATAAATAACACAAGACAATCTTAACACAGTACATGTACATACATATATTATATATCAAGGCACGTAGCTTCGTTTTTGAAAGGGGGGTGGGTGGGGGAGGAATCATCCAAAAGATCTTGACAAGCAAAAAAAAAAATAGGGGGGGGGGGTTATTTTGCAAATTCCTGAAAATCCTATTCCGTGGGGGAATGTAAATTTAAGACAAATCTTTCATCCGCACCAATTAGGGGGGGGGGGGGGGGCAGCGTATAGAATTCACGCAGTGTAAAGCAGCTAGCGTAATAACTTTCAATAACAGTTTCAAAATTACACGCGACGTCAGCCTGTTCTAGAATTAATTGTTTCACATACCTTTTCAATTGGACCGCTATACTCTATAAGACACTCGATGCAAAAAAGAAACAGGATTATCACATGAAGAAAAATAATCTTAGCAGCAAAATCATTCTTTCTTTTTTCTTTTTTTGCATCAAACTGTGAATTAAATTAATTGAAATTGCGTATTTCATTTGTACATGTACTGATATATGAACGATAGTGGGGTAATTTCGTAATTTTGATTCCAGGAGTTACTATAACATTGTTACACTATTATATTAAATCATAAAATCATGAAATTATATAGTAAAAAATCAAAAAATTCAAATGATTTTTATAGTTTTAAGAAGTACCTGTAACAAAAGGTTTACAGCAGCACTTTACAAAATAATTGAAACAATTGAGGACATGCCCGGATCCAGAAGCTCTCCGCCACTGGACACAATAGAAAAGCCTCAGACACCCGTCGGAAACCAAATCAACACCTTGGACAACCCCCATCCCCGACAAAATTTTCCGGATCTGCGCATGGTCAGATGTCAGGCACCTATAGTATCGGAGGAGGGGGGGGGGGGGCAGGGGTAGAATATTTTGTCTTAAATTTACGTATGGAAAATTTAATTTTGGAGGAGTGCTCCACCTCCATGGTTCGAAGTTATATGAAACTTAACAAAATTGACTCTAAAATTTAATGTAGTTATCGCTCATTGCTACCCCCTCCTCGTCCAAAGATTAAGATTTTTTTTGAGGGGGGGGGGGATTTGATTTTTTTTTGTTTGTCAATATTTTGGATGAGTTTACCCCCTTCCCCGCTATCTACAAACAATGTCACATGCCATGGTGTGTTCTTTTACATCTGTAGAATCTCCAGATACACTATTCCCTATACAAGCATTTCACATATATTTTTTGTAAGAGATAGTTCTCTTCACGAATAACAATAATTAATTTAGATTGGAATAGGAGTCTTAAATCAGCTGACAAGGACATCAGTTGATTTTGATTGACACCTGTCCCCTCCACATCTTGCTCTGTACTTTTTTACGGTCTGTTCCATTCCTTGAAACAACAAAGACCCTCTTGTACAGGACGTGCGTAGACATTGTGCACAATGTTTATCTGTCTGGGATCTGAACATTTATACACGGTACAGTTTACACACTGTACACTATCAAAACCTAAATATACGATACAAAAGGAATAATATTTTTGTTTTCATTTATCAAATGTAAAATATTGTTGACGGATTATAAATTTTGTGTTATTTCTAAAAACGAATATCAAGGGAAAAATTAAAGAGTGGGAATTACTGGAAGAAATAAAAATATTTCCGATGAGGAATTTAATCCCGAAACCGAGCCCCGTGTTACGGAGTTCCTTGCCTCTATTACCTACATGTAGTTCCGGTAGTTTCCCAAGCTTTACGTTTCTATATATGGGATGGATTACACAATCTTTGAAATAGTGTCGTTACCGAAGAAATGATAAAATATAAACTTTATCTACGATGATTTTTAGTTCAACAATGCATTTGCATGGCGTGTGCCCCCCCCCCCCCCTCCCCGGCCGGTGTAATGAAGAATAATGACCCCCGTAGAATAATGACCGGGGGTCATTTTTTGACGTAGAATAATGACTCCCCTTGCTGAGGAATAATTGTATTTTTCTGAAGAAAACTGACCCAGGGGTTATTTTTCTTCATGTTAAACACGAAGAAAAATGACTCCCGTAAAAAATGACCCCCGCTGTAAGCAAGAATAGAAATTGGTTACCCCGTATCCAAGATACGACTTTCAAGTTACTTGAATTTTCACTCTGTTCAACTGATTTTAAATTTAAAAACACCGAAAATGTAAACTAGGTATATGATATAGGTATATGAAAATGTAAATAAATCACTGTATACTGGCACTGTACCAGTTATCGGCTATAATTTTACGTTTTCTTTTCGTGTTTCCTTATTTCTTGATATATTTGAATAAAACTTGACATACTTTAGATGGTGAACTCCTTATTTATCAATCTGTTAGATTACGATTTACTGTACCCGTTATCGGCTTCGTGATAATAACACAGTAAAATCCCTGTACATGTTGGTTTTATATTCTGCAAAGTATGTCCCCTGCAGCGTGTTCAGCCTATAGGTCGTGGGGGTTATGATAAACGTGCATTTTTCTTTTGTAAATCTTCTCATTTATGTGAAAAAACTAAATTTCCAACAAGTTCAACAAGTTTAATCATTTTAATAACACATCTTCTAGGAAAAATATCCATCACACACCCCCCCCCCCCTCCGGGATTTTCCCAAAAAAAATTTAAATTAAAGAAATAGTGATTTTAACTTGAATGTAAATTATTTTGAGTTTTTACATGTACATTAAAACAATGAAAATGCATGTGTGTTTCTAATTATATATGAATTTAGAAGACATTTTTGTAAATTTTGAGACCAAATATCACTTCGGGTTTTTAGTGCGATCATTTCAAACGAGCAAAAGTGAAAGTAGAGAAGTAGAAAGTTTCCGGTGAGGAAAAATACTTCATTCTAGCAGTTTCCAGCTATCTAAGATTAGTTTGCATCGTAAGGGAATTGTATAAGTGTCCGGTAGGTTCCAATTCTATATTTATGATGATAGATTTGCATTTAATTTGAGTAAATTAATTTGTCATGCATGTGACATGACTATATACCGAAGATGTAGGTATGCACTCTTTAACATGTAGAAGCCTACCATGTTGGTTAATACTTAATCCACAAAACCTTTCTTTGTTTATCATAATCAAAATTGAATGAAATTATCAGTAATCATTTTAAGTAGATATTTACTATAGTATAATATTGATTTATTATTAATACTTAGTCTATTGAAAAAATAGATCAATATGTTGGGGTGGGGTTGATATTGAATGTCGGTGGGGTGGGGGTGGGGGTTGGGGTTGTCTTTAGGCTGTACAGATGTGTTGTGCATGAAGATGTAGTTATTGTTGCCTATCTGTTCTCTCTCTCTCTCTCTCTCTCTCTCTCTCTCTCTCTCTCTGAGTTTTAAACATACATGTATGGCTGCTTTTGACATGGAATTGCAAATGTTGGGGATAGTTACTATTGTAGAATTAAATTCAAAACATTTCATTTTAGATATCATGTAAATTGAGATGGAACAAATCTTCAAAGAATAAAACACAACAATGAGTCACACAAGATGATGTAAGTAAAATTCATTTTTGTAACTACATTGTCCAAGTTTAAAGGAAGGAACCTGTAAAAACTTATACCCTGGCCAGTATTTTACATGCAGATAATTTAGAGTATAAGATACTGTGAAACTTTATATTGATTTTACATATTTCACAGACTTAGTGGGTATTTCTTGTTCTTCAATCTGGATTTTAAACTCTCTTCCACAGGATATGTCTTTTGATAAATTTTGTTAAATTTGTTACCATGGTAACAATATACAACAGTAAAAAGAAAAACTCCTTATAAGCAAGTTTCTTTTCCCTATGACACATATTTAATGAGTTAGGTCATTGTGTATTTGTTCCGAAATTAGGCTTAAATAAAAGTTCAGCAAATATTAAACTTACATGAGTAAAACAACTCATCACTAAGACGTCGTTATGACATCATAGGTGAAGTAATCTCAAGCTAGCATCAAAATGGAGCAAAAACTGGACTGAGGGCCTCACATTATAGAGTGACTGTCATATAACTTTATTTTTTATTAACCAATACCTACATGTAATACCTTGATGGATAGGAAAATTCCTGTACTTTTCTATTTTACCTTTTTTTGTGGTATTTGAAAACAATTCTTTTTTGTAATCAAAGAATTTTTTTTATAAAAGAATATGAACAAAATAAATTTGGAAAAATATTGAATGTTTATGTTTTACATGTATTTTAATCCTTGAGATTAAAGTTTCTTCAATTTATGCAATTTGAAGAACATCGTGTACCAATGAGCTATATGTTGTTTAGGTAAATTATGACTGGACTGTTTCTTCAGATTTCATGCATCACGGTGTATCAATGCTGCAAAATCCATAATAATGCATTAAATTTTTCCAAAAATTTGGGAATTCTGTAAACTGCAGTAAAAATTACAATATTGTAAAAACTATCTCATAAATAATAAAAAAAAATATACTGAAAAACTTTAATCTATAAGGGCGTCATTATTCTACATATTCTTCAGACAAAAGGCTTATTTTTTCTACGTAGAATAATGACCGGGGGGTCATTTTTCTGCGTAGAATAATGACCCCCCCCTCCTGTCATTATTCTAAACTGCTCTATTTTACTTATTAATTAATTTATTTATTCATTTATGTATATTTTCATTCATTTTTTTTTCATTTATTGACTTTATTTTTGACATTCACTTAATATACCGGTATGTTATTATGTATTTGTATATTATTAAGAGTAAAAATCAGCAAGCATCGAGTATTTTGTGAAAAATATGGAAAGTGACATAAAAACAATAATGATTAAAACACATATAAAGATAATCAGAATGAAGATTGTATTAAAAATATTTGGGTATTTAAAAAACTGTTCTATTTTACCTTAAATATTGTTGTTACAAACCATAAAGTTTTCAAATCTCTGTAAAGAGGAAATAATGTTTGAATGAATGAATGAACAGACGGGGGAATTTGGTTTCTGTTGGAGATGGTTTGTAATGCAAAAGGTTTAATATCTATCTTAAATTCTACCTTTGAACAAAGCCTATCAAAATATTTAAGATTTTTTTCATGGGCAGGCCGGTCCTATCTGATTAAAATCAGCTGTTCGGATACCCTACTGCTCTCAGAGCGGTAGCGTATCAGAACAGATGATTTTAATCAGATTGGCTTGCGAAGAGAAGTGGATGAAGGAAAATTGTTATGATGTGTTTTAAGTCATAAAGTGGAGTTTTTAGCTGACCTGAGCTGAAAGCTCAAGTGAGCTATTCTGATCACATTTTGTCTGTCGTCCGTCTGTTTGTCTGTCTGTCTGTCTGTCCGTCTGTCCGTAAACTTTTCACATTTTCAACATCTTCTCAAGAACTACTGGGCCAATTTCAACCAAACTTGGCACAAATCATCCTTAGGCAAAGGTAATTCAAAGTTGTGAAAATTAAGGGCCACACCCGTTTTCAAGGGGAGATAATTAGAAATTAATGAAAAATTTCGAGAAATTTTCAAAAATCTTCTTCTCCAGAACCAAAAAACGACGAAAGGTGAAACTTGTGTGGAAGCATCCTCAGGTAGTGTAGATTCAAAGTTTTGAAAATCATGACCCCTGGATGTAGGGTGGGGCCACAATGGGGGGGGGGTCAAAGTTTTACATATGAATATATAGAGTAAATCTTTAAAAATCTTCTTCTCAGAAACTAATCAGCAAGGAAAGCTGAAACTTGTGTGGAAGCATCCTCAGGTAATGTAGATTCAAAGTTGTAAAAATCATGACCCCCGGGGGTAGGGTGGGGCCACAATGGGGGGGTCGAATTTTTACATAGGAATATATAGAGTAAATCTTTAAAAATCTTCTTCTCAGAAACTAATCAGCCAGGAAAGCTGAAACTTTTGGCAGCATCCTCAGGTAGTGTAGATTCAAAGTTGTGAAAATAATGATCCCTGGGGGTAGGGTGAGGCCACAATGGGGGGGGGGATGTTGTGTTAAAGTTTTACATATGAATATATAGAGTAAATCTTTAAAAATCTTCTTCTCAGAAACTAATCAGCCAGATGATTCTTTATAATTGTTAAGACTTTGGCGTCAGGACAATTCTTCGGCCTCACAAGAGGGTTCAGAGTTTGATGTAACTTTATATCCCATATATAAACAATTGTTCAGGATCTTTTTGAGAACTGCAATACTCAACGTGTGATATGACTATAAAATCATCCTGTTAGAAAAGGGACTAATGATTATAAACATAAGAATATCCAGGGGGAAAAATGGATTTTATTTATACAGGATCTATATGTATTACTGTACATTGTCCAGATTGTTTGTATTATGACTCCATTAAGCTGATTTTATCATACCTATTGTTCCTCAGGTGAGCGATGTGGCCCATGGGCCTCTTGTTTTGGCGTTCTATCGATGTGTGTAGATTAGAAATCACCAACAATGAGCCATCATTGCTCACTCGTTGTTTATCTATGACGTCAGCTAAATTACCCAATTCCCGCAAATTTGCAAACAAATGAAGATATTCTCATTTTTGCTCTATATTTTGCATTCGGAAGTATAGAGCGCAGGTCTGCTCAAGTGCGATTTTAACATATGTTTTTCTTCATATAGTTATACATATCATACTAAAAAATGGTACTTGAGCAAGCCTGCGCTTGTTGTTTCCCAGTCAAAAAATCATCGGAAAACACCCGTATTTTGCCACAAAACATCAATTTATCAAAATAATGCTATATTCATGACGTCATTTCTACATTATGACGTCACTGTGGTGATAACTATTTACACCTTTATTTCCAATATGATTTTAACTATCTTTCACCTTATTTCAAAGCTCTTTCTAGAACTTTGATTTTGGAGGGCAAAAATTGCAGAAAACCGCACTTAGTCCTTTCGTAGAACATCAAACAGCGACCCGATTATAGTGCATCAAACCGTCCAAACTGCCCCAAAAATATACAGCAGCTTATCCAGAAAGTTGGTTTTATCGTCGTAAACCAAAAAAGCTTCTATGTACCGGGTAATACGAATTTTGTGTAAAATGAGTTATTTAGACGCTTGTATGGTATACAGAATCTATAAAATTATGCCCCTAAAATGCCAATATTAAAGTGAAATATGAATTTAGCTATGATTCAGCACCCGCATTAGTTTTATTAGAACCTGACAATGCTAATTTATATGAAAATGCACGCCAATTCTTTAAAATTGAATAATATAACAGCAGTTTTTCAACCCCTCCCCCAAAAGGCAGGGTTCACTAAACTTGTACATGTATATATTTTCGGGTCATCATAATATAATCAAGTTTGCATTGTCTTGTGAATAGACATGCATATTTGCACAAATTAGAACCAAGAAAATCATTCAAAATTAACATGCCGTGAAATTGCATACAGTATAATTATAACTTTTAACATATTTTCATAAATCAGAGGCCACCGCGAGCACCATGGTTTTAATAATCGCTCATAACTTTTTGATATAGCTACAGAATTCAGTAAAACTTTCCACATGTGTTCCACAATAAATGTTTTTTTGTTTTCAGATTTTATTTTTGCGAGTGTAAAATAATAGATTACTTGCAGGCTATGCCTGTCCACTTCTCAAAAGAGAATACTTGACATGTGGATTTCGTTTGATTCGAGTCATGATTGTTAACGGAAGGATGCAACTGTCCTCATGCATCAACAGTTAACTTAAATTAAAATGGAATTAAAGGACAGAAATGGGTTTGTTTACTCCTATTAGCATTAACAGTTTTAAAAAATAGAGCAGTTGTTATTTATAGAAAATGGACAGTGAAATAAATTCATCCAATATTTTCTATAATAGCAAAATTACACGCGTTATGATTTTTTTTCTTAGCGGGGGTATCAATTGTGAGCTTGCTCACAGTACGTCTAGTTTTTATTTAAATTCTGTTTTAAAAACCATTTTCCGTAAAATTACTTTGAATTTCTTAATTGTTTTTATTAAGATGTGAATTGAGGATATATTTTACTTACTCAATTATTTTTAGCTTGAAATAATTTACTAGTCTTTATGATTTCATTTGTAGGTAGTTGTCCTGACTAACTCAGATTTGGAGGAGAAAATCCGAATTGGAGAGATCTGCCACAAGAACAACATCAAATTCATTTCTGTTGATTCCAGAGGACTGTTTGCGTAAGTTTTAATTTTGTTGGACTTAAGCTGATATTCGTTTATTGTATGAAATGGTTTGCCTTATTTATGATAACCTTATTTTCTGCAAGCTTTATCTCCAAGCGAATAGTTAAGATAAAAGTGCACTTATACAATACAAGTTCATTTTATAAAATTTACATTTCTATCAGTAAACTTCATTGAAAGAGCTCAGCTCTTTTCTTGAAAATTGTCAGGTTTTTCATAGTAAAAATTTTCATGATATTAAAAAAGTATTCTGTATGTGATGAAAATTCAGGCAAATAATGAATACCATTGGTGTATGAAGCTCTCCTTGTTGGTTGTTCCTTGTCAGTCATAGTCGCTATAGTAACTAGGACTAAGGCTCATTGTCGGGTTATAGTAATGTTAATGTGGGGGTTTTGATGTTTGGCAGGGAGCTGTTTTGCGACTTTGGAGATAATTTCGTGGTGAATGATGTGGATGGAGAGGAGCCCATCTCAAACATGGTGGCATCCATCACTAAGGTAAGGCAGACCCAGACAGTTTAAAAAAGACCCTATTCCTGGCTGCATGGTGGTGCAGGGTTTGACATACAGTAAAAGACATTCTGATCAGGGTGAATGTGAAACACTAAATAAGTTAAAAATAATTTAAGTTAAAATTGATTGTACCTTATTCAAACTTGACATTTTTTTTTCATGGTGTCTGTGGAGAATGAAATTTAAAAAAAAATAAAAATAAAAAGTTCACAGCACTCTATTATGTAAATATGAAAAAATTCAAAATATACAAGTGTTAAAATGGTGCGGGCTGAACAATTTGATCTATTTTTAGGATAAAGAGGGCGTGGTCACTTGTTTGGATGAAGCCCGCCATGGATATGAGGACGGGGATCACGTCACTTTCACTGAAGTACAGGGAATGACTGAGCTTAATGGGTGTAAACCAATCAAAATCAAAGTACTAGGTAATTCTCCCTCGGTTTATTTCCTTTGGAACATTTGAATCAATTTACTTCAGAATATATGAATTTCCTACTTCACCTATATGTACACATGTATGTTGAAAAGAACAGTTTTTGATTTACTTTTGGACTGTACCAATTTAATATTTGAAGATACATGTACGTATTAAAGAAAAGTTTTGTTGTGTTTTTGTTGTTGTTGTTATCTGATAAATGCTTTGTTAATTGCAGGACCGTACACGTTTAGCATTTGAGATACAAGCAAATTTTCCAACTATGAACGAGGGGGAGTTGTTTCCCAAGTCAAGACGCATAAAACAATTCACTTTGTAAGTTTATACAACTGTATAATGTGTCATTTTATTTTCTTCCAGCTTTTTCCTATTGATTTTTTTTTAATGTTGTTTCAAAAGTAGGGTTCAATTTTGTAACTAAGGAATTGAATAAAAAAAATATTGTCTACCTTACAACTCATTACTGATTTTTATTTCTTTGTGCATTCAGAAATCCATCAAGGTTGCTATGGATGCCCCCGAGTTCCTCATGACAGACTTTGCTAAGTTTGACCGCCCCGGTCAGTTACACATTGGTTTCCAGGCTCTGTATGAATTCCAGAAACAGAAAGGACAGCTGCCTCGTAGTCGATGCAAGGTCAGTTTTAATTATATTCATAGAAACAATACTTTAATACTTCCAAATTCCAATTTTTTCTTCAAGAAACAATAACTTAAAACTTTCAAAGTCCAATTTTTTGGGGGTGAGTAATTAAAACTAAAATATTTTGCTTGTTGTTTATAGAACAGAAACCTTAGAGGTTTAAGAAAGTGAATCAGTAAAATTTTGATTTTGAAGCTTTTTTCTCTCTTCTTATTAAGGCTGATGCTGATGAATTCCTTAAAGTTGTGAAGGCCTTGAATGAGAAGTCACCAGCTAAAGTGGATGAGCTGGACGAGAATGTAATGAGAGAGATGGCTTACACCTGCCGTGGAGACTTGTGTCCATTGGCAGCCATTATGGGAGGGGTGGCAGCTCAGGAGGTCATGAAGGTAAGGTCAAATATCATTTAAAACTTTTTTTCGTCTTGTAAATATGCACTTGATTGAAGCTTTGTTCTATTAAAATTATTTTACATGTATCAAGAATTAGTTTAGTTTATTGAAAAATAATAAATTGAGCGCATAATGGAGGAGATATAAATATATTGACCCCCCCCCCCCCCATGGCATGGCATGTCTACATGCAGCTAAATATTTCAGTACAATCTGCAGAAATTGTCATCTCTTCTACAGAAAAACCTTTAAGGCTCTTTAAGCATTGGAATGTGATATTCCATTTGCTTTGTCATGTGACTGTTTAAACCCATATGAAAATGTCTTATGATTATGATAATGAGGTGTAATAAGATGAGTTGATCTTGCTGTTTTCAGGCCTGCTCGGGGAAGTTCCACCCAGTGTGTCAGTACATGTACTTTGATGCTCTGGAGTGTTTACCAGAAGACAAGGACACCTCTCTGACAGAGGAAAACTGTAAACCAGTAAGTAAATATTGTAACCGTAAATCATTGAGTACTTGTAGTAACTGTAAACCAGTAAGTATCTGCTGTAACCGTAAATCATTGAGTACTTGTAGTAACTAGTAAACCAGTAAGTAACGGTAAATCATTGAGTAGTTGTAACTAGTAAACCAGTAAGTAACTGTAGTAACCGTAAATCATTGAGTACCTGTAGTGACTAGTAAACCAGTAAGTAACTGCTGTAACCGTAAATCATTGAGTACCTGTAGTAACTAGTAAACCAGTAAGTAACTGTTGTAATTGTAAATCATTGAGTACCTGTAGTAATTACTAAACCAGTAAGTAACTGTTGTAACCGTAAATCATTGAGTACTTGTGGTAACTAGTAAACCAGTAAATAACTGTTGTAACCGTAAATCATTGAGTAATTGTAGTAACTAGTAAACCAGTAAGTAACTGTTGTAACCGTAAATCATTGAGTACTTGTAGTAACTAGTAAACCAGTAAGTAACTGTTGTAACCGTAAATCATTGAGTACTTGTAGTAACTAGTAAACCAGTAAGTAACTGTTGTAACCGTAAATCATTGAGTACTTGTAGTAACTAGTAAACCAGTAAGTTACTGTTGTAACCGTAAATCATTGAGTACTTGTACAGTACCGATCAGACCCAACCTAACACCAGAGTAAATCCCAACTAAACCCTGGGTTTACTTTCAGGGCTTACTTTGGGTTTACTCTGAATTTGCTTTTTGGGTCAACTGTAGCACTGAAGTGTAAAGCAAACCCTTCATTTAACTTACCATCTTACTGTCTGTAATTTTTGCCTCTTGTATATTCCAAATACACATGTAACGTCTAATTTCAGAGTATGCTTCTGATCAGGGTTTACTATTTGTGTCCACTCTGGGTTTACCCTGGTTCCACTGTAGTAAACCCAGAGTAAACCCCGAAAGTAAACCCAGGGTTAAGTTAAGGTTTACAGTACCGATCAGACCCAACCTAACAGAAAGTAAACCCCAACTAAACCCTGGGTTTACTTTCTGGGTTTACTCTGGGTTTACTAGAGTGGACCCAGAGTAAACCCAGAGTGGACACAGAGAGTAAACCCCGATCAGAAGAATACCCTGAAAGCAGACGCTACATGTGTATTCGGAATTTACAAAGGGCAGGAATTACAGGCAGTAGGATGATAAGATAAAATACAAGTTTGATTCACACTTCAGTGCGTATAGTTAACTCCAAAAGCAATTCTTGAGTAAACCCCGAGTACACCCAAAGTAAACCCCGAGTGGACCCAAATTTTCAAAAAGTAAACCCAGGGTTTAGATGGGGTGTACTCTGGTGTTAGGTTGGGTCTGATCGGTACTGTAGTAATTAGTAAACCAGTATGTAACTGTCATAACCATAGACCAAATATTACATGTAGTAACTAGTAAATTAGAGAGTAACTGTAAAACAGTAACTAGTAATGTAAACCAGTGATTTCTAACAGTAAGTGTAAACCAGTAAGTTACTGTAAACCATTTAACACACCAATGGTTCAAAGAAGTTGAACATAGAATAAACAGCTCAAATTGATGCAAAATTGTCACTTTATTATAAGTATTTATCTATTGTCAGATTTAAAATCAAAACATTTTTTTTTTGACTTTCAGACCAATAGTCGATATGATGGACAGGTAGCTGTATTTGGGTCAGATTTCCAGGAGAAGATGGGAAACCTCAAATATTTCTTGGTAAGTGCTGTTGATTTCTTTTGAACAACAGATTACAGTAATTGGATGATATGATATAAGTTATTGATATAATGCATACAATGTAAATGTATATTTACAATTGTTACATCTTTGAGCAATGTGGAAACAGTTTATGATAAGACTGGTAACTTTGTTAAAGATTTTTAGACATGAAGTATTCGAAGTGCTTGAATGAAGATATTTGAAGTGTAGTAATGTTAGAATTGTTTTGTAGGTGGGAGCTGGTGCCATTGGATGTGAAATGTTAAAGAACTGGGCCTTGATGGGTCTGTCTGCAGGAGAGAATGGACATATATATGTGACAGACATGGACATCATTGAGAAGTCCAACCTTAACAGACAGTTCCTGTTTAGGCCCTGGGACGTACAGGTCAGTATATATACATGCTCCGAGAGAGAGAGAGAGAGAGAGAGAGAGAGAGAGAGAGAGAGAGAGAGAGAGAGAGAGAGAGAGAGAGAGATTGTTTACAGTATGAATATAAGCTTAAAAATAAGATATCATTGGAGTTTCATTTAAGAGGCCCAGGGGCTGACAAATACATTTTTTAAGCACTTGCCCTCGGGCAAGTGGCAAGGCAAAATTTACTTGCCCTACCTCAATATCTACTAGCCCAACCAAATTCTTTATTGTGATTAAAAATAAACAATACACATACCGTACGATGGTTTTGCCCTTCACTTTAAATTTTTCCACTTTTAATACTCAGTACTCTTCATAAAATATATAGTTCTTCCTCTTGGTTTTCTCGAGAGTTTGTTAAAAAATGAACACATAACATGTTGATATTTAGTTGGATTTGTTTTAAAGGTAAAAAAACAAACATTTTATTAACAGTTTTGGATGTTTTGATAATTTCTGTCACCTTAGGTGAATGTCCGAGATAATAGGTTACAAGCGCACACGTCTTCACGGCCATGATTTCACTAAGGCCGCAGAGGTGTTAAAAATAAAGGAAAAACACCATGTCAAAATCCTATTGTGGTGTATAATTTTAACACCCTTAGATCATGAAGAATTTTTTAGAAAAAAGTGTGTATTATGTTCGGCAAAATACGGTACTTTCATTTTCAGTACATATGCGAAAGTTTAAAAAGTCACTTGCCCACGGGCAAGTCCCTACCGATTTTTTACTTGCCCGATCGGAAAAACCACGGGTGTCGGGCAATCGGATTTTTCAGCCCCTGAGGCCCATACCAATAGGAGATGTATTACTATTAGATTGCTCATTATACTTTTATTTATCCACGAAATTTTGTTTTAGAAACCTAAATCCTCAACAGCAGCCTGTGCTGCCAAACACATGAATCCCTACATAAACATCACCTCCCAGGAAAACAGGGTGGGGCCCGATACAGAGAACATCTACACTGACGATTTCTTTGAGAAGCTGGATGGTGTGGCTAATGCCCTGGACAATGTAGATGCAAGTGAGTTTCTTTTTTAAAATTTAAAAAAAAAAAAATTGTATACAAAGAACTGAAATGGTACTATGATATTTCTGCAAACACCGTTGATATAAGAATTTTAAAAAAATTCAGATGATTTAATATTCATGCATCAACAGTACATGTGTATATGAAAAAAATATTAAAATGCTTATTAAAATGCTTATAAACATGTACTAAAAACTGCATAATTTAGTATAGTATATTGTATTGAATAATAATCAATATGGGCTTGTTTTATTGCCCAGGATTGTACATGGACAGGAGATGTGTGTATTACAACAAGCCCCTGCTGGAATCAGGGACCCTGGGCACCAAGGGCAACGTACAGGTGGTCATTCCCAAACTGACCGAGTCTTACTCCTCCTCGCAGGACCCTCCCGAGAAATCCATTCCTATCTGTACCCTCAAGAACTTCCCCAACGCCATCCAACACACACTACAGGTAGGGAATTCCTGTAGAGATCCCCAGACCTGTCAAGTTTCTGTTGGAAGTTTAAGGATTGTGTGTAGAGAGCTAAGTTCAAGGTTTAGAGAACTTGATTAAAGGAAAAACCTATAAATATTAGATTTTTTAGAAGAAAAAAATTTGTTGTGCTAAAATTAGGAGAAAATGAGACTAAAAAGGTTATTTTTTATTTTGTAACTTGATGAAGCTCCTCAATGTCATTGAAACTACATTATTTTTGTAATAATTTTTTTTTTTTTAAAGAGTGAATGTTCATGTGTGTATTTACCACAATGCATGTACAAATTTGATATTTTGAAGCATGAAGTTGTGAAAGATCAAAACCTTCAAAACATGCAAAAATCTACAAATTGTTCCGCTGCTAATGCAATGCTATTCAAACAAGGTCTTTCAATTAATTCTGTGAGTCAATTCACAATAACGGTAATTACATATTTTCAATGCAGTGTACATACAATACTCGCAATGATGATGTCACTCAAGTTGGGAACCACATCAGGATAATATACACCAATATACCAAATTTGGCCAATCTATACTTTTTTCAAAAATTTCCATAGAATATGGCTTAATTGCTGCCCTATTAGTTAAACTCTTAGATATATCATCCCTTCAATATGGTATAATTTGTGTTTTTGCAGTGGGCCAGAGACCAGTTTGAGGGACTGTTCATCCAGCCAGTAGAGGGCGCCCTTCAATATGCCACAGATCCTAAATTCCTGGAGAGGACTGCCAAACTCCCAGGCACACAGCCAGTAAGTCAAAACCAGGGGCATTTGTGATTTTCGTCCATTGAACATTCAAATTATCTTCATGTGCACAAGCCAATGTTGCATGAATATGCAAATAATCTCAGTTTCTTCCAACAGAAAATGAGGATACATTGAAGAATTTGTGCCCTTTTTTCTTCCATAAAGGGTATCAATCACCCTATTCATAATGACATTTCTCCATGTTGTAATAAATATCAAATATAGTAGTATTTTTTTTGTGTGATTAACGTTTGGTTTGCCTTGTGTACATATAGGTGGAGACACTACAAGGAATTAAGAAGGCCATCGTTGACGAGAGACCAACCAGTTTCCAGGACTGCGTGACTTTTGCCAGGAATCTGTTCCAGGAGAACTATAATAACAACATTCGTCAGCTTCTGTTCAACTTCCCTCCTGATCAGGTCTGTGTTGTTGATAGTGATTTATACACAGCTATTTCTTTTTATTGAATTGTCTTTATGCATGTACATGTACACTTATGAAAATCCATTGTCAGCTTATAATCTGATGGAAACCAAATTGCATAACAATCCTTCATAATAAAACTTAGGAAAAATTAGCGTAATTGAAGAATGGGAGGGGGACAAGAAAAGTTCCTGAAATTGTCATCTTAAGGTCAGACGACACGTTCCTCGAGAATCTTTTTTGTATCTCCTCGTAATAAAGAGTTCCAATAAAAAAAATTAATTTTATAATTACTTTAAAAACGATCAAAATTTATTAATAATTGGTTATATGTCCAGATGGTCGAGTGGTTAGAACCGTGGACGCTCACTGCCAGAAGCTGGTTCTAAAGGTCGTGAGTTCAAAGCCCCGCCCCGGCGGAGATATAGTTCTATTATAGTGAATTTTGCTGTGCTGTAGATGTATTTATTTTTATATCAGCAATTCAAGTGTATTTTCAAGAAGATTATATAGAAAAATGCATACTCTAGTATTTTGCAGAAATGCCTGGTAAGGTACCCTAATTTTTTGCAAGAAAGCTTGTCAAAGTAGTTGTAAACCATTAACAAATTCCTAGAAAAAGTTATCTAAAATTGAGCAACGTGTCGTCTGACCTTAAGGATATGTCATGTGGAAATGGCATTAGAGAGCGTTTGTGTAACCTTGATGTTAATAACAGGAAAGCTTTGTGTGAATTTTAAGAGCTAAAATAAACAAATTAAGTATAGTACATAATGATGTATGGTTATTTTATTTATTATCAAATCCTCTACAAACTTAATAGAATAGTGTTAAGAGTTTTGTCATAAATAATAGAAAGGTAGAATAACTTGTGTTTGGTTGATTTTTTTGATCAGGTCACAAGTTCCGGAGCTCCATTTTGGTCTGGTCCAAAAAGATGTCGGCATCCACTGGAGTTTGATGTAAATAATGTAAGTTCAGTCTGTGATCTTCCTCTAACTATTATTTTGTATCTTAATTGAATTGTCAGTAATGTTTACCCTGCAATTCGATTCTCTGCAGGAAATAATCTTTGTCTTATTTTGTCCTCTTTATTGCAGACCACCCATTTCGACTATGTTATGTCTGTAGCTAATCTCAGGGCTCAAATGTATGGCATCAAACAAGTTCGGGATCCAAAGGCTATCTGTGATATGGTGTCAAAGGTCAAAGTGCCCGAGTTTAAACCTAGGTCAGGGATAAAGATTGAAGTGACTGATGCTGAAATGGAAAGAAACCAAGGAAACCTAGGTTTGTTGACAAAATCTGTTGTGTGTGTTGCAAACTCCTTGTGATAGATAAGGGATTTTTTTTTATATTTTTTCCCCACGTTTACACGAACATGCCTGTATTTTGGGAATTTAAAGAAAAAAGATATTGCTTAAAATGATTTGATCTATTGTTTCTATGATGAAATAGATTTATTTCAGTCATTTTAACCCAAATACAGTAAAACACAGTTATAGCGAACACACTTATAATGAATTGAGACTTACAACGAAGTGATTTTCACTCCCCGCGACTCTATTACATGTTGTTAACTTGTCGGATATGTCGAATTACGCTTATAACGAAGCAAAATTGCCCGTCCCTGGTGCTTCGTTATAACTGTGTTTTACTGTACATAATGGACAACATCTTTTCACATTTATGCCCCCAGAGATGAAAGAAAAGGGTGTATTTTTTTTAAATCTCCTCTTTGCATGCTTTTGAAAAAAAACAACAAACCAGGTCTTAAATTGAACATCAAGTTCAAAGATGAATGGTCGAATTTAAGATCATTCATCTAGTTAATGGTCAAATTTTTCACATTTGCTTACTATAGAAGGGATACTTTTTCATGAATTTTAAAGAGGCTTGGAGAAATTGTATAATTATTTTTCCAAATGCAGATGTTGATGCTGTGGAAAATCTACAAAAGGACTTGCCCCCTGTGGAGAAAGTAAAGGCCATGAAATTAGTTCCTATCGAGTTTGAGAAAGATGATGATACTAATTTCCACATGGACTTTATCGTGGCTGCTTCCAATTTGAGAGCCGAGAACTATGACATTCCACCAGCAGATCGACACAAGGTATACTGAGGGGAATTAATGAATTAAAAGTAGATATGGTTGATTCATATGTATATATACACACAGTTAATGCAAAGTGTACATGTAAGTCAGTTCTTTAGATACTTGACATTAATGAAATGTCTGAAGCATATGTAAGAATCCAACTGTATGTGACAAATGTTTTAAGTCTGTATATACATGTACATATCATTAGGCTGTTTTGATTGGGTCTTGGTGTGGATTTTGGGGTTGGACCGATCTTAATATTTTTATATACCACGTACTAAAGAAAGATATATGCTGTTTATCAAATGATCAAGAATGATATGTGCAACGGCCTAATTTCTAAAAGAAAATGTTGAGAAAACTAATTTGTTTTTCATTCAATGTTTCAGAGTAAGTTGATTGCTGGAAAGATCATCCCAGCCATTGCTACCACCACAGCACTCATCACAGGCCTAGTGGCTGTAGAACTCATCAAGGTATGTCATGTCGTGAAGGGATTATAGCCACTTGTGCTTTGAGTGCAGGTTATGTTTTATGGCAAAAATTGTGCATTTACATGTTCATTTTGATTTTGTTTGACCTACGTTAGCTAGGGAAAGGTTTGTGTCCTTTTCTAAAGGAAAACTATACGTTCCAAGGATATTCATGATCAGATCTGGAGGGAGACTAAATATAAAAAATAAACATTGGATCCCCCATCCCTTGTATAATAAAAAGGGGGGCTTTAACTTTTGAGCATTTTGTTGAATATGAAAATTATATTCAGTAAAATTTTCTGTCATTGGAGAGGGAAAAAGTAGATCCACCCTCTCCCCTGGAAAAAATTCTGGATCCACACCTGATCTAAAATATTTCGGCATGCATTTGTTGTAAAATGTTTTCGATGTATGGTTATTACCACTTTTACAATATTAAAGTTCTCTTTTACAGCTTGTACAAGGACCTAATAAATTAGAAAGCTACAAGAATGGATTTGTAAATCTGGCCTTGCCCTTCTTTGCTTTCTCAGAACCAATAGCAGCACCCAAGAACAAGGTAACAAATTCAATCTGAACATTAAAAACTGTGATACGCCTCTGTGTGCTCTTTCTCAAATACATGTGAATGTATATGTTTGTACTTTATTATTTTAGTATTATGACACTTACTTCACATTATGGGACCGATTTGAAGTTCAAGGAGAGATGACGCTACAGGAATTTTTAGATTATTTCCAGGTAAACTAGTCTGTTATTATTAGATAAATGTATGGACCCATGATTGTCTGTCAAAGCTGGAATTGATTTCATATATCCAGAAATGAGCGTTCTTTAAACATTTTGTTGGCTGTCAATAGATAGTATTGGACTCTGTGACTCTGGGTCAGAAATTTTGATGTCACCTTGATAATAATGATGTGTGTATACCTTTGTAGAAAGAATACAAGCTGGAGATCACCATGTTATCACAGGGCGTGTCCATGTTGTATTCATTCTTCATGCCCCCTGCCAAACGACAGGAGCGACTGGGACTACCGTAAGTTAATCATGTTTTTGTGTTCTGAATTATTCAGGTCTTGGAAGAGTAAAAACATTCATTGCAGAATGTCAACTAGACACAAATATTCTCAAGACAAAAATAATGAACTTGTAGAGATTTCGGTGAAACTGGATGTTTATAGCTCAGAGTAGATGGGGGTATTCTTGTATCAAGACTAGTTTAAGAAATTTTGTTTAGAAAACTGAACTATTTTAACAAGCATTCAATTCATTATACTACAGTTCACGGTTTGTGTCAGAGTAAGCAATTGACATGCAATAATATCTCAAGCAATGGTAGAAAAATCGACTTACTTTTTACTTCATTTATGAACATTTCTATGCGTTCTTTTTCTTATCAAAATGATGTATTGAATTGCAGATTATCAGAAGTAGTGAAAAGAGTCTCCAAGAAGAAGATTCCTAGTCACGTAAAAGCTTTAGTGCTGGAGCTGTGCTGTAACGATACGGAGGGAGAGGATGTAGAAGTTCCGTACGTTAAATACAATCTACCACAGTCGTAATGTAAACACTGCCCTAGAGACCGCAATAGGTATCCCCACGAGTGGTGACCAGACACTAGACATTCTCATATTGAGAGACTTATCAACAAACAGTCGGACAAACGGATGACTGATGCACAGTCAGTGAAGTGCAATGAACATAATTACAAAGATTTTTCTTCTTTTTGACTGTTGTATATTTGTATTTCTCAATGATGTAATATTAACTTGTGGACTTGTGTAAAGGAAAACAAAGCAAACAATAATTTGATTGTCTTACTATAGTATTCTCTGTACACAGACAGGTTTGGTAGTGTGCATAATAATTTATTCTGTCTTTATGAAACTTTAAAAAAAAATAAATGAATAGAATCATAAAAGATTAACAAGTTGTTGTTTATTTTTCTAGAATGACTTCGTTTTTAACAAGTATTCTAATTTAGACTGTGAATCTTACCATTAAGAAGGTGGGTTGGGGTTTTTAGGTGACCTGAACTTAAAATTCAAATTAGAATTTCTGATCACCTATTATCCGTCCATCCATCCGTAAACTTTTCAAAGAGATGGTTAAATTATAATGCAGAATTTGTAATATGATTGATCGGAACATTTCTACAATCTGATTCAAATCGGATCCTCGATCCGCTCCTCGTGTTGCGACAGTAGAAAAACAAGGAGTGGATCGAGGATCTGATTTTAATCAGGTTGAACATTTCTTATGGATTTTTTTTTCGAATGAGTTTATTATGATACCCACTTTTTAAACTGATTTTAAAAATTGATTTCATTATCAGAATGGTACCTACTGCAATATTAAATGAAAATACAATAATACATGTATGCATACATACAAGAGTTGAAGTACAGCAAAGAATTTTCCTATGACCAGTTAACACAATAAAAGAAATGCCCCAAATTACATAACCTCTGCTCGAAACATACAAAGCAATGTTTTTCTTGTACTTTTAACAGCTATTAAAACAGTTATATATGTTTCAGAAGTGTTCTATCAATACTTATAATAAACGGTCCCTGTCAATTTAAGCCCTTAAAATATTTTATTTATTTATAATTTATAAATAATTAATATATTATGATAATATATAACTTATACATATACATGTACATGTATGTATATGCAATTCCAGCATATTGTTTGTATAGGACTGAGCATCATGCGAAATCTACATCTATCTAGGTAATTGACATGACACTGATGATCATGACACTTGTCAATTTATTTGATAAGGTACAACAGTTGTATATAACATGCAAACAATGCTAAAATGCTACTTACTTCAACTAATGGAATTGGATTAGAGATTTTTTTTTATTGAAAATAGAATTAATAATATAATGAACGAATAGAATTTATGAATTCATCAGTATATAAAGGAAAGCAAAATTTAAAACTATTTCATAGAAAATGCTAACAATGAAATTCAATATACACATCAGAAAAAGGCCACTTTTGTTTGATTTTCATCACATTTTTATAATTGATGATGTCTACTTTAGATATTTAATTTTCTTCACATTGCCTTTGCTGTACTCACACACAAACAGATTTTCATTATTGTACATACATAAACCAAAAGGAGCCTCCAGATCACAGTTGTCAATGTAACGGAGAAACTGCCCATTCTGATCCAGAATGTGGATACAATGGTTCCTATAATCTGATGTCAGTACATGACTCTGACTGTCTGTTGTGATACCAGTAGGTTCAAATGGTTGGTTCTTGGTAACTGAGGGATGACCGGTGTATCTCCATCTGAGTTTCCCGTCCTGATTAACCACCACTACTGCACCAGCCTCCCAGTCAGCTACACAGATGTCATGGTTTCTGTTCTCTGTGATGTATCTAGTATGATTATTCCCTGAGTACAGAGGTTTACCTTCATCATCAAATTGAATTGTTTGCTTCTCTGTAGATCCCGAGTAACGGACAACTTTGGACTGAGTTTTATCATCACTGAACATGGTAACCAGGAGATCACCAGTGGAGGTGACACAAAGATTAAAGGGCACCCATCCCTGTAATCTGATCAACTCTTCTGTTTGTCCATTCTTTACTTTATACACTGTCCTAATTGCTCCATCAGAGACAATTAGATCCCCATCACTGTCTACTGCTATATCACTGGGGAAATTACCTGATTTAGTTTTAATTGTCTGGAGGAGAGAACTTTGAATGTTGAAGCATTTGATATCATTGGTCTCTCCACTTGTCCATATCCTCTCTTCATTCAGACAGGTAACACTGCGTAGATTTCCATACCCAGTCTGTATTGTGGCAACAAGCTCTGGTTCATCCAGTAGTTCTCTGACAAAAGTGTTTGATTGGTTCAGTAACAAAACATTTTCTTCTGTAGCTGTAGATAATGGGGTGATCTGTCCAAACAAACTATACAGCTTCTCACGGTCTATTGGTTTTGGAATGAATGTTGGCAGTGATACCTGAACCTTGGGTGAAAGCTTGCTGAACTCTCTGATCTTAGAGTTGTATTCAATGGTTGAAGATACTTCAGTGGATTTCTCGATTTTCCTTATGGTCTGTAATGTTTCTTTTATGAGAAACTGTATCTGTCTGATTTCATTCAAGTGTTTCTGTAAAATGTCTCTGTGTTTTACTTTTATCTCGCTGATTTCAGTTTTCATTTTGTTGATAACGATGTCGATTTCTTTGTGCCATTGTTCTCCTTGTTTGGACATTGTTGTTGTAAGTTTCTCATATCCTCCATCTAGTTTGGCAAGCTGATTTTCCAAGTCGAGTGCAATTTCTTCATATTTAGGGGAAATGTGATTCTCCAAGTCTTTTGTGTCCTTTTTAATAACTTCTTTCTTTGTCTTGTAAACTTCTGTAACTTCTACAAAGTTATGTCCCTTGTGCTGCTTAGATGCAGTACAGGAAGAACAAACAAAAATGTTTCCGCAATCCTCACACTGAAATTCACAATTTTTTTGTGGATGTGTTTCACATTTTGGATAAATGAGGGTTGATCTTCGTTCCTTGAAAGGGACTATGATATGTTTATGATATCCATCCGAGATGTGATCTCCAATGCAGGGCTTGCAGAGGTTGACATGACAAAAGTCACAGTAGCTGTGTACTATGACGGTCTCACAAAGGTCACATCGGGGTATATCCTGGGCACTAGAATGAGGATCCATGGCTGTTCACTCTATAAATAAATAATAAATTAAAATAAAAAATGTAATGTTCAAATCACTGATAAAAATAAAAGGTTATTACTGTTTTGTAGCATTTTTGTTTGATGTATTCCTGTTTTATAAATAACTACTGTTTAATACTTTGTTTTATAATTTAGTCCTTATACTGGTGCTTGCTGCCCTAACAGGTGCCCTAGTGGTGTAGCAGGCCCTAATACTGGAGCCTGATGCCCTAATGGTGTAGCAGGCCTCAGTACCGGAGCCTGCTTCCCTAATGCCCTAACATCGTGAGGTGTCTGGGCAGATTATATAAGGAGAGAGAGAGAGAGAGAATGTGAAAAAAGAGCCAGGGGAAAGAGAGCTAGGAGAAAGAGCCATTTGATGTACATTTACAACTTGTTCATTTAATTCGATTCAAAAGAAACTTGTGTTCGTCTTCAATAGATTTATTAGGATCTACTGGTTCTTAAAGTACAACACAGAACCCACAAACGTTTGTGACGCTGGAGAAAGGATATCCTTTAGCATTGACTATGGGAGCCTTAAGAGAAAAAACGTCGCAGTTTTCCTAATCCTTATACATAGTTAGCGAAGAATTGATTTTGTATGTAACATTATTTGACTTTAAATTTCTTAAAATAAACCCCACATAGATTACTAAACTTCCCCCCCCCCCCCCCCCGTTTTAAAATTATTTTTCAGTCGGACATTGATACAAATCATGGGACAGTTTTCAATAATTTAGAAATCATTTCTAAATAACTCAAGCTGATATCGTGAAGTTTGTATATCTAGATACATGTATTTTCTTGAATTAAATATACAGAACATAAGATTCAAAACGAAAGTAGCTTAATAAACTTCATTCATAATATAGAAGGATCCATTATAATATATTAGAATTGTATGTTTTAATAGCCATATCTATCAACTTAATGTTAGTTTTAACTAAGTGAATGTGCACTAATAAAGATTAGGAAAATACAAACCTTTTTTTAGAAGAAATTTCACAATTTCTAACTATCTGGTAGGCGTGCCCCCAAATTCCTGCTCTGAATGTGAACACCTGATCAAAGTGGAAAAAAAATACAAGAGTTACTTCCCGTTCATCGCTATCGACGTAGTCTGGTTCAAGTCTCTGGATGTTGTTTCACTGGGTAAATATCATGCTTCAGACAGTGTATTAAAAATCTATAGACTATGTACAGAATAAGACACAAATAAAATTAGTATTTTAGCGATTTAATTTTTTAGTTGGGGAACTTCCTTATCTGCTTAATTCGCTCTAATTATACAAAAAAGTATACCTCTTACGCTGGTTATGTTTTTATCAATGCTATAACTGTTGGTATAAAAATATTTTTTAGTTCGTCAACTGAATATGAATAACACAAAACCACTCTTTTCCAAAATCTAATACAGTTCTTATTCATGATTGGAGATGTACTTAAACATGTTAAAGCTTAATAAGTTCGTGCTATCCCGTTTGGGCGTATATCGATACCAATTTGCTTCAAGCAGGTATCGAGAAATGTAAGTGTTGTTTACTTTTGTACTTAAATTTGAGCAAGAGGTTCATGCATCAAATGTGTCCCAGACATAAAAACTGAATAAGTTTGTAACAGGTCAAGAGCTTGGTTTGGCAAGTAGTTGATCCCTAGTCTTTAGTAGTATTAATATTTTTTTTCTTTCTTTCTTATTAAAGGACGTACATAGAACCGAGAGGACAATGCATTGCTCGTCAAAAGGAAGGGAAAACGCTCCCTCTGCAATCCTCACATCCCTTAGCCCGCCCCCACCCACCCCCCCCCCCCCCCCAAAAAAAATAACCAAACACACATAGACATCACATTCCGCAGACGGACTTGTTTGGATATTTAGGTCATAATTCAATCATCTAGATATATTAAATTATCACAGTTTAAGATGAAATAATATAACTGTATCATATAAATACTAGTATTGAACTCGAATACTTAGTAGTACATTGTATCCGCATACGGCAGCGTTTAGAGAGAATTCACTTATTGAAAAAGCTGGCTAAAATGAATCTCAATGACAAGTTTCAATTAAATGTTTCACGTTCCTTTTAAAGGACTGATATAATACAAGATGACATGCAAAATAGAAACGAGATTTTTAAATGAAGGAAAGAAATCTTGGCAGCAAATACATTTTTTGTGTATCAAACTGTCAACTAAATATCAGGCACGTACAGAATGGGGGGGGGGGAGGAGAATATTCTGAAATTTATTTAAAATGTACATACAGAAAATTCAGTTTAGAAGGCTTAGGGAGCCCCATGATTGGAAATTACATGAAAACTAACGCAATTATCTTAAGCGATTACGTAGTTATCGCTCTTCACTACCCCTTTCCTCTAACACAAATTAAGATTTTGAAGATTTTCTGGAAAAGGTATAATTTATTGTTTTTAATTTTTTTTTGCCCTTCAAAGTTTCAAATAAGTCCCCCCTCTCCCATCACCACTATAAAACAACGTTACGTGCCTGGGTGCTTTCTTTTATGTTCTGCAGACAATGGCACCTGGCGTTACATATTTTTCTCGTAATATAAAGAATATACTGCTTACCTAGTATTTAGGTTGGGTATAATGTTTACTATGAGAAAAATATGTAATGTCAGGAGCCTAGCTGTATTTGTAGAATCTATAAACACCACCCCTGCGAATGTGTTCGGAATGTTTTCTTTATCGTTGCTAAGTATGTAATAAATCCAGAGGTGCTCGAATGAAAGTTCACGAGACTTCACCGAGATTTGTTCAGTTCCTGTGAAATTTCGAGCGGAGGTATAAGTGTTCGGATAATATTCTCAAAATACGTAAGTACTGGTCAATTTTCATATCATATCCTACTTTGATTTATGTTAAAACATCAAAATCTTTTAAAATTTATGTCTTATTTCACCATCTAGCGGTTATTTAAATTTAACGATGATATTCAGAACAGAGTTATCGTTCGCGTTCAGCCACGTGTTGAGTAGTTGAAAATATAAACAATGGGTTGCTAAATAAAATCATAGCCATGTTTGATGCTTGTGGTGTGCAATATTATGTTTTAAAAAAAATAATGGGTAAATGTTTTGCATAAAAACTTAGTATATCGAGCTATTTTCAAGGAACATTCTGCATAAAATAGTATAGTCTCTTTCACAATTGATGTTATTACTAAGTCAGGCGCGGATCGAAAATAATTCGTAGGGGGGATCTCTACTACTCATGTTAATTGTTGCAACAGCAGAAAAAAACTATTTTTGTATTGTCACATTTATTTCTAGAACACATTTTACCCAACAATTAATGAAAATAAAGTTTAAAATCAATATACGTCTAGAATTTATATTTGACAACAAGTACCTAGATGACTATAAACACGAGGCACGATTTTTACTGCGAAACTGAAAGGGTCAAATAAAACCACGTGGTCTAAATTTAAATAACAATAACATTTGAAGGGGTGACATACAATATTTTTTTTTACAACTTGAAGCATTTCACATATACTATGCCGTGGTGGCTGTGCTATGCCGTTCTTTACTGTACTGTACTAATTTTTATAAGAATTTTCATCAATAACAATAATACCAATAGAGGTTTACAGACCGCTGACAAAGATAGCAGCTGATTTTGATTAATTTTTGAATTGTGTGCTGTAGAAATGGTTCCAATACATAGCAAATGAACTTATCAGTTTATCCACAATACATGACCTTCCATTAGAGCAAAATGTGTATGAGTGACATGAAAACCGGGACATACAATGTACTCTTGCAAACGGACATGCCCTAGCTGTCGGGATTAATTCCGAATGAACGTTTTCATTGCAGGAATTACAGAATGTTGATGACGATCAAGATACAAGGAATTTAACTTATCAAATATTTCTCAATATTAATACTAGCATTAGAATCCAAAGTTATCAATTTTAAGTTACAGTCATTTTTGGCTCTTTCGAATCGCCCCGCGTTTCGTGTTTTTGGAAGTTTGAAATAATGTTATACAACGTACAAAACACCAACAAACGAAAATACCTAGCAGTCATAATTACAATTTATTTTATCTATATACAAAATTTCAAGAGGAAACATTAACGAAATAACGTAATTTAGTTAATATTTACGCATTCCTCCTTTGAAGGAAGTTTGCATATAATTAATACGTCGGTCAATGTTTCTTAATTCAACAAACTGTATATTGATAGCTCGACAATTGTAAACACTTTTTATATAACAATTGAAAAAGTTTTTATCTTTATTTTTACTGAACCTATAAAATGTAGAACCATTACCTGCAGTTTAACCTCATATAGTTGGTGGTATTTTGAATCATGTGTTTACTATCTACACTTCAAAGACTCGTGTAGGCGTCTAGTATTTCTCAATCTTTAAATGTTTTTTTAAAACCCACTCAACGAAGTTCCGAGGGGCACACTGTTTTGATCTGTCCGTCAGTCCGTTAGTCCTGTTTTTTTGTAAGCAAAAAAAAAAAAGCAAAAAGATCGCTGTATATATTTTGGTAGAAATCTGTAGGTATTTAGTACACATTGTGTAGAAATGCATATTACCAGGAAAGCCTGATTCCCTAATTTGTTATATGACGTTTGGTTCTTTTGAACTTACAATTTTTACCATCTATTGACTATAGTTTAAGTAGTTTTTAAGCGCAAATCCTCTGTAACCGCTGCAAGGAATTTCGTGAAACTTTGTAGGTATTCAGGACATAATGTGCGGATGTGCATATTACCAGGACATTCCGATTCCATTTTTTTTCCTAAAAATTTGGAAATTTGTAATTCCTGAAGGAATAGACATGCATATTTGCAGGAAGATTTTTTTGCTTGTCAACATAGTTATGTTGCATGTTGGCACTATCTTTCATGTCAACGTTATGAACTTGCATGTCAACATATTTGATAGAAAAATGACTTGCAAACAAGAGGCAGAAGAATGCTACATGTACCATAGTATAGTGTTAAAAATATCTTATGTTTGCAAAAGCGTTGTATGGTGGGCTCGTATGCAAAATCGTATACTAAGTGCACTACTTTCTTCAAATTTAACCTTTGTGTTTCTACAGATAAGGGCGATGCGTATAGTGGGTGTTGTAAATTTACAATGTAAAATGCATAGACTAAAGTAATGATTTCTTTACTTTTATCAATATGAAGAAGAATATAATTGGATCTTATTTGTTATGAAATTCTTTTTTCTGTTTGACTGTTATTTGCCCTTTTAGCTCCAAAATACCCAGAAGTGACCAACAATACCAGTACCAGCAAATTAAAGCAAAATGTGGCTTCATTTTCAAGCTTTATATGCAGTGAGCATTTGTGTATTAAAACCGGCTTGTTTTTTTGTTTTGTTTTTGTTTTGGTTTGGTTTCGTGTGTTTTACTTTTTATTTGGAGAATGGGATTGATGGGTTCTTTTGTTTTTATTCTTATGTCGGATCTTTTGTGGTTTTTTTTTATCCTTTTATAACAGACACATACATGTGAATTGGAAGCATGTGAAATTTAAACAAGACGCCAAGGTGCCACGTCGCTCCCCAGAGAAAAAGAAAGCCAACGAAGTGTCGTCTGTTGACTATCAAATAAAAAATATATAGACAGCTTAGTACAGAGTATCTTGATTTTCAAAGATTTTCAATTTATCGTAACATATTCTCCGGTTAAACAATGAGCTTCTTTTGTTGTGTCACGTTTTTGGAATAAGATTTTAAAAACATTTTCTCTATTTACAGTGGGGCCTCAGATATCCGGACGCCAGATAACTGGACGTTTCAGTTTACGGACGATTTTATATGGGAACAGATTTTATTATATGTTATTTTGTCTCATTTATCCGGAATTCGGCGTTCCGCATCCGGACGGTCTGTTTTTACCACAACATACTGATTTACTACTAATCTTGCTTCATTGAATGATGAATGATTTGATGATACCCTACTTAGAACAAAAGATTACCCCTGTCAATTTAGTTTCACACCTTTTTTACGTGCTAGAATCTCATGAGTAGCTTATATATACACACTGAGTTCCTAAATCACTTTCAAAAATTGGAAAATTGCGAAGAACAGTGTATCACACACATATCACATTTGGACACAAAGAATTTAGCTAGGTTCGGTTATCATTATTGTCCGGTTAATATTTCATAATAAAATAAAGCAGAGTTCTTTATATCTAAAACCGTTCATAACAACAGAAAACTCTAGTATGTGTTGCTATATGATATGAAAGGCAAAATAACCTACTATCAACAATGGGAGCCAAATAATTATATTGTCTACAAATACATTATCATTCATGACAACAATAGACATATTTCAGATATCCGGACGCTTCACCTATCCGGACGATTGGACTTGGGAACGAAAGCGTCCGGATAACTGAGGCTCCACTGTATTCAAATGTAAAAATTCTACCACCGAGGCCCGAGTATACAACCCTGTTGCTCATGAATAAGACAAACTTGAATCTATACTTAACAAAACAGAAAAGTGTTCATCCAGAAAAATAGAATAATTTCTAAATCTTAAAAATTGGTTTGAGGTTTTTAACATTACGTTCGCAAACTGCACAATCATATAAAATGAAACAAAATTGATTTAAATCAATTATTTGCGACGCAACTTTAAAACAAGAGCTTCCTATTGATGGAACATATTTTTGGATTGAAATAGGTATTCAGTTTTATAGTGTCAAATAAAAAAAACCCCAAACAACATAAATTATAAAGAACGACCATTGTGGTAGGAGTGAGACCCGTTGGAATGTTGGTGTTTGAATTGTTCGGTTGACCAGTTTCACTCACTTTAAATTCTGTTCATTTCGTTTTCGATATGGTAATTCGTAAAAAACGTCGCTTTATCGTTCTTCCACTTGAAAGTTATAGATGAAAATCAGTCATACAAACGGCAATACTAACAAATGTGTTCATTTCATACAAAAATACATTACATTAGGTGTCCATCTCTTTCAACTTTCAAATTAGTTCAGTGTAATACCTGATTTTTCATTTCCGTGTGATATCTCGACGGTGTGTTGACTGACAGCATGGCGGCGTGTTGGTTTTTCGCAACGCGTTCTTGATCTTTTGCAAACGACCTTACCATGACACAATACTTTCATGGAAGATTATCAACATAAGTTTATTAATTCAGACACTCCAAAACAACCTGCAGAGAATCAAACTTGACATTGTTTAAAAAACATGTTGTCTAAATGATAGAACTATTAAAAGAAGGTTTACAAGACACAAATATTTCAATGGCAAAAAATCATACACTTGTGCAGATGTTCATAAGGAAGAACTTATCAAAAAGTTTACCAGACATAGATATTTTAATGGCAAAAAGCATGAACTTGTAGAGATGTTCAAAATTTTAGTTGAACTGTATGTTTATACTCAGAGTATATGGTGTTTTTCTTGTACAACACCAGATAGAAATTTTATTCAATAAACTGAACTATTTTAACAAACTAAATTCATTATTCAAACATTTTTCAGAGGAAACACGTAACATGTATTAATATCTTAAGTAATGGGAAAGAAATAAAAAGGCAGACAGATTTAACTTTCATTTTGATGTGTGAGCAATTGATTCATTTTTATTTCTATACAAGATTGTATCATGATGATACCTACTGCAATATCAAATAAAAATACAGTCATATATATTTATATACAAGGGTTGAAGTACAGCAAAGAATTTTTGTTTGACCAGTTGACACAATAAAACAGGTGCCCCAAATTACATAACCTCTGCTCGAAGCATACAAAGCAATGTTTTTCTTGTACATTAAAGAGCTGTTAAAGACAGTTGTATATGTTTCAGAAATATTCTATTAATACCAATAAATGGTCCCTGTCAATTAAAGCCTTTATTTTTCATTTATAATATATAAATCATTAATATATTAATATATAACTTTTACATATACATGTATGTACATGTAATACCAGTATATTGTATGTATAGGACTCTGCAACATGCGAAATCTACTTCTATCTTGATAATTGACATGACAATGATGATCATGCCACTTTTCAATTTATTTGATAAGGTACAACAGCTGTATAATACATGCAAACGATGCTCAAATGCTACTTACTTGAAATAATGGAAACAGATTAGAGATATTTTTTATTGAAAATAAAATTAATAATATAATAAGGAAATAAAGTGAAAGAATAGAATTGCATGATGAATCCATACGTATAAGGAAAGCAAAGTTTAAATCTATTTCATAGAGAATGCTAACAATGAAATTCAATATACATGTCAGAAAAAGGCCACTTTTGTTTGATTCATCACATTTTTATAATTGATGTCTACTTTAGATATTTGATTTTCTTTACATTCCCTTTGAAAAACTCACACACAAACAGATTGTCATTATTGTCCACACATGCACCCATAAGATCCACCAGATCACAGTTATCAATGTAACGGAGAAACTGTCCATTCTGATCCAGAATGTGGATACAATGGTTGTCACTGTCTGCTGTCAGGATACGACTCTGACTGTCTGTTGTGATACCATAGGGTTTGAATGCTTCCTTCTTGGTAACTGAGGGGTGATCGGTGTATCTCCATCTGAGTTTCCCGTCCTGATTGACCACCACTACTGCGCCAGCCTTAAAGTCAGCTACACAGATGTCATGGTTTCTGTTCTCTGTGATGTATTTATTATAACAATTTCCTGAGTACAGAGGTTTACCTTCACCATCAAATTGAACTGTTTGTTTCTCTGTAGATCCCGAGTAACGAACAACTTTGGATTGAGGTTCAACATCACTGTACATGGTAACCAGGAGATCACCAGTAGAGGTGACACACAGCTGTTTGGGCTTCCATCCCTGTAATCTGATCAACTCTACCGTCTGTCCATTTTTCACTTTATCTACTGTCCTTGTTGTCCCGTCAGCGTAAAATAGATCCCCGTTAATGTCTACAGCTATATCGTCAGGCCCATTTCCTGATTTTGTTTTGATTGTTTGGAAGAGTGAACCTTTAATGTTGAAGCATTTGATATCATTGGTCTGTCCACTCGTCCAAATCCTGTCCTCAGTCAGACAGGTAACACTGCGTAGATATTTATACTTAGTCTGTATTGTGACAACAAGCTCTGGTTCATCCAGTAGTTCTCTGGCTGAAGTGTTGGGTTGGTTTAGTGACAAAACATTTTCTTCTGTAGCAGTAGATAATGGGGTGATCTGTCCAAACAAACTATACAGCTTCTCACGGTCTATTGGTTTTGGAATGAATGTTGGCAGTGATACCTGAACCTTGGGTGGAAGCTTGCTGATCTCTCTGATCTTAGAGCTGTATTCAATGGTCGAAGATACTTCAGTGGATTTCTCGATTTTCCTTATGGTCTGTAATGTTTCTTTTATGAGAGACTGTATCTGTTTGATTTCATTCAAGTGTTTCTGTAAAATGTCTCTGTGTTTCTCTTTTATATCACTGAGTTCAGTTTTCATTTTGTTGATAACGACGTCGATTTCTCTGTGCCATTGCTCTCCTTGTTTTGAAATTGTTGTTGTAAGTTTCTCATATCCTCCATCCAGGTTGGCAAGCTGATTTTCCAAGTCGAGTGCAATTCCTTCATACTTAGGGGAAATATGATCCTCCAAGTCTTTTGTGTCTTTTTTAATAACTTCTTTCTTTGTGTTGTAAACTTCTGTAACTTCTACAAAGTTATGTCCCTTGTGCTGTTTAGATGCAGTACAGGAAGAACAAACAAAAATGTTTCCGCAATCCTCACACCGAAAATCACAATTCTTGTGTGGATGTATTTCACATGTTGGATAAATGAGGGTTGATCTTCGTTCCTTAAAAGGGACTATTTTATGTTTGTCGTATCCATCTGAGATGTGTTTGCCTATACATGGCGTGCAGAGGTTGAAATGACAAAAGTCACAGTAGCTGTGTACTATGGTGGTCTCACAAAGGTCACATCGAGGTACATCCTGGGCACTGGAATGAGGATCCATAGTTGTTCAATCTCTAAAAAAATATGTAATACTTATATTTTTTATTTTCAGTTGTAAAATGAAAAGGATGTTTATGTTTTTTTAAATTCTCAGAGACTGTCACAATGAAAAACTGATATTGTATGTAACATTATTAATATTATGTAACATATAAGTCGGGATCGGGATCGAACACAGCTGAAGCGCCTCCGATTTACTCAAACGAAAACAGACAAAACCCTGTGAAATTGACTTCCAGCTTGTCCTGAAACTATGATAAAGAATTCGTAGCATATTTGGACACGGATGATGTGAAAATTTTGGCATATTTCACCTCCCTCCATCAAAAACAACATATTTGAATTGAAAACATTCAACTTCCGGTTTTCTCCGATGCATTTCGAATTTACTCTGATTACTTTGTATTTGCTCATACTTAGCTCAACGATCACCAAGAAGACCAGCAATGAACTTGAGTACAACCTTAAATTATCACCTACTCTACTTAAATACCACCCCCTAACTTTCATAGAGAATATATCAATCCAACACCCTACAATTATCTACAACTGGCTGACTCATGTAAGGGTTAGGAAACAGTCATCAACAGTGATGTCCTATCGCCTTCTACTCATCTTGCTAATGATAGGGGGCATTGAAACAAACCCAGGACCAGTTAAGTATCCATGTGGTTTTTGTGAGAAACCATGTAAGTCAAACCAGAAAGCTGTGGCTTGTGATGAATGCAACCAATGGTTCCATGCAAAGTGCATGGGGATATCAGATGAATCATACCACCAATTAGGAAACAGTTCAACCTCCTGGTTCTGTACTAACTGCAATAGTTGTAACCACTCAACAACCTTATATGATGTGCCATTAAGTAACAACTCGTTTTCTTTGTTATCAGACTGTAGTAGCCATTCATTGGACAATACCACATCATCGTCAATCTGGAGTCCACTACTAACATCTTCACCGAAAACTAGTAATTCAAGAGTTATACCTAACCATCAGCGTAAAGGACTCCGCACTATCATCACCAACTTCCAGTCAATCAAAAATAAAGCGGCCGAGCTTGAAGTATTGATAGAAACCACAGCACCCGATGTCATAATCGGCACCGAAACGTGGACAAACAAAGACATACTGTCATCAGAACTTTTCCCTGATACCTACACAGTGTACAGGAGGGATCGAGGTACAGACAACTATGGGGGAGTACTTATAGCAGTCCACACCTCACTCACATCATCAGAGATATTCTCCAGCAAAGCAGTTGAACTGATTGCTGTAAAGATTGACCTACCTAATGGGAAACAACTGATAGTATCATCTTTCTATCAACCACCAGGCTCTGGTGAAAGTTACCTTGACAGTTTCAAGGAAGTCATTACATCACTCAAACAGCAGCACAAGAAGGCAATCTTCCACATTGGTGGGGACTTTAATGCACCCGACATAGATTGGAAATCACATAATGTACTCAGTGGGAACAACATCTACCCAAAGTATATCAGTGAGTCCATAGTGAATACCAGCGAAGAACTAGGCTTAGAACAAGTAATAACCTGCAAGACAAGAGGGGATAATATCCTAGATCTACTATTTACTTCCCACCCAACCCTGATAGAAAAGATTAGGAGTTTACCACCCATTGGCAAAGCTGATCACGATGTTATCTTATGTGATGCAGCAGTGGAACCAGTAAGATCGAAACACCAAAGAAGAGAGATCTTTCTGTGGAAAAGGGCCAATATGGATGCCATCAGAGAAGAAATAAAGAACAACTATAAGGAATGTGACAACATCAGGGACATCAATCTAATATGGGCCAAGTTCAAGGGTATGATCAATGACTTGATGAGGAAACATATACCAACTAAGTTTACTAGATCAAGGCCATCACATCCCATGGATTGATACCCACCTAAACAGGCTCACAAGAAGAAAAAATAGAGCACATCAAATAGCAACAAGAACCAAAAACAACAGAGACAGAAATCGATACAACAAACTGAAAACATCATGCCAGCGAGAGATACGACTGGCAAGGGAAAAATACCTACAGGAAGTGATAAGTGAGGATTCAAAGAGATTCTGGTCCTACATTAAACATCAAAAACAGGACTCCAGCGGCGTGTCTCCACTTAAGGGTCCAGATGGACTGCTCCATAGTGACACAGTGTCCAAGGCAGAAATCCTAAACAACCAATTTCATTCGGTTTACACAAAGGAAGACCAAGCAGACATGCCATCAAAAGGAGATAGCCCACATCCTTCTATGAACAACATCCGCATAGGAAGAAGTGGTGTATGCAAGCTCCTGAAGGGCCTAAATGTACACAAAGCAACCGGACCAGACACAATTCCAGCGAGATTCCTCCAGGACTTTGCACCAGAACTAACCCCAATCATGACAAAACTGTTCCAACTCTCACTTGATACTGGAAAAGTGCCAGATGACTGGAGGGAAGCATCTATTGTCCCCATATTTAAGAAAGGAGAGAGACACTTAGCCTCAAACTACCGCCCAGTCTCCTTAACTTCCATATCATGTAAGTTGTTGGAACATATCGTACATAGCCAAATCATGGATCACTACGACAGTAACCATATTCTGGCAGACCAGCAACACGGTTTTAGAGCAAGACGATCATGCGAGTCGCAGTTGTTGATTACAGTGGACGAGGTGGCCAAGTCACTGGCCCATGGAGAGCAAGTAGACATAGTGTTGTTGGACTTCTCCAAGGCCTTTGACAAAGTGCCACACCAGTGCCTCCTACACAAATTGCACTTCTATGGTATCAGAGGTAACACATGGAACTGGATCAAGGATTTCCTTGCGAAACGGACACAGCAAGTCAACTTAGAGGGTCAATCCTCTACCAGAGCTGATGTCATCTCAGGGGTTCCCCAGGGTACTGTGATGGGACCATTACTATTTCTCACCTATATCAATGACTTGCCGGAGCATACATCATCAGACGCAAGATTATTTGCTGACGATTGTCTGCTTTATCGGAAAATAAACTCCAGAGCCGATGCTGAGCAGCTCCAAACACTACTGGCTCTAAAAACCCCTGTCCGTATGAAAATCCCCTGTCTTCCCCTGTCATCCCCTGTGTTTTCACTGTCATCCCCTGTACATCCCCTGTGTTCCACTGTACAGAGCCCCTGTATACCCTGTCATCCCCTGTGCGCCACTGTACACAACCCCTGTGTGCCACTGTAAGCCCCTGTCACCCCCTGTACGCCCCTGTCATCCCCTGTAAGCCACTGTATACCCCTGTGCATGCCCCTGACATCCCCTGTACTGTCTTTTACTGCTCGCTAATAAAATAAATAGCTTTTAATTAATTCGGATTTTTAAAAATGTATATTTAGCATTCATGTTTTAGACGGTGCTTGTTTTTCTTTGCATTTCATAGAGGGCAATATTACAAACGTAAATAATTTTGTCTCAACATTGACACAAATCAAGATATACTTGTATACCGATAAACCGCTTATTTTATTACATGCATTAAGTTTATACAAATGACCGTGTTCTGTAATTTGTATAAAAAAAAAGAAAGAAAGAAAAAAAAGTGGAGGAGTGCGTGAAATCTGCAATGTTCTGTGCCCTGTATAATAACACAACATGATCAGCACGTGCAGATAACCACACACCGATCGAAATGATGAAATGATATATTTTGAATGTTTTGACCAGTGTAATGATGCATAGAATTAAACAGCCTTAATGAAGTTCATGTAAATCGCTGATAATTGCTGTCAGTATTTTTTTTTATAAATCATGAGAGAGAGAGAAAGAGAGAGAGAGAGAGTTGATTTTTTTTCGGAAAGGGGGATTAGACCGGTCCATTGACACTTTTAACTTCTATCAGCTAGTGTGCATTTTCCAGTTGAGTTATCTATATGCATTATTCTATAGAATTGTCCTCATGCATATACACTGTAGAGCAATGATACCGTTAATGGATGATTTAATGCGTGACTGTATGCAAATGCCGGTAACGGGGTACCATTTAATTATACACACATGTGTTATCTTAAACAATGGTCCGGGTTTCGGATCAGAAAAATATCAGGCATTTATTTAAATTTTATTTCATTTGAAAAATGAAAAATATAAAAGAGCAATATACAGTTTTAATTCATATCACTGTGCCATATAATGTTCTGAATTTAAAGCTCTTCAATCATTTCATGTTTGAAATTCTCAGAACTGAAAAATTGAAATTTTCAATCTATTGTCTCTTTACTTGACAGACTGGGAAAAAAGGTCATAAGGTGTGTTTGAACAACATATTGCATTATTGTGTAGCATTATCGAGCATCCAGACCTGAGAACGTGTGTGTATATACAAGTACACGTGTGTCTGTCACCTCATTGTTATTAATCTCGCTACCGTGCACTGCAAATTGTCAAGAAGGGCTGTATACAGTATATAGCTATTATATAATCACTGACCGACCATTCAGATCTGAGGAACTGTGTGTATATATACGTGTACACGTGTGTCTATCATCTCTTGCTACCGTGAACTGCAAATTGTCAAGAAGGGCTGTGTACAGTAGCTATTATATAATCACTGACCGAGTGAAATAATGTCAACATCTTCTCCTTTGAAAACTGTAGCTTCAATCAGCTAGTTGTTGTTAAGCATGTGTCTTCAAGTATTTTGATCAATTGATCTGGTCTAGTATAAAACATTGATGTATTAAAAATCAATATGACAGCTCTAAGTTAATCTAAATAATTATAGAAAATTGGTTATGAAAATTAATTAGGATTGCATGTTTACATATTAGGAAATAAATTCCCGATTAAACTATTAGTAACTTTTCTCTCTCTCTCTCTCTCTCTCTCTCTCTCTCTCTCTCTGTATAAACTCCTTAGGCTACATGTAAAGAACACACTAGTTCCACATTTACATGTATGTTGTGTATGTTCTGACCAGGGCTGCGGAATGATAAAGAATAGGTAAAAATTAATTAAATTAATTAAATTTAATAAATCAAATAAAAAATTAATAAGTAATAGGTAAAAATTAGGATTGCATTTTTACTAGGAAATTTATTCCAGGGTAAACTATATAATTAATTTTAATTCAAAATCAATGCAAACTCTCTCTTTCTCTCTCTCTCTCTCTCTCTCTCTTTCTTTCTCTCTCTCTCCAATTAGCCGGTCAGAAACGTATTGAACAAACATAATGAAATAATTTCTTAGGCAAATTTATATAAGCTATTGAAGCTTTATTTTGCTATGCACGGGAAATTAATAAAGGTATAACAAAGAACTTTGTTAGAAAAAAGAAGAAAGGTGTACTCTATCGTTACATAGCTGATTATAAATTCTATATTCTGACTGATTTATTGGTTTTAGTTCGCTCCTATATGTTTAGATATATACAAAATTAAAAACCATGTGCCGCGCTTGATCTTAGTCTCTAGTGTGTTGTTTATTACCAAGAATCATATGATTCAAAGGCTTAAGATATTCATAAGTAAAGTGTGCATATATCTGTAGACAATTCAAAAAAATGAATAATTCACTCTAGTTTGTATTCTTATGTCTTTTTTTTCAAACATTAGGGAGTAGCGATGTTCCCGAGCTCCAAAGGACAACATGCACTGAGGCTTGAACACCTAATATAAAAAATAATTCCCGCCTTCACCTGAGGTTTACCACCCGGTGAATCTCAAATCTTTTTTTGTTAGCATGATTATTAAAGTATCAATAAATTATCAACTAAAACATATGATTTCTAAAATTACGATAACAGTGTGTCTTGTGATTCGGCGCTGTTGAGTGCAAATATAGCTCAAAATATAACACATGTGATTTCAATAGCTGAATTAAGAAAATGATATTAAAAAAAAAAGTCAAAAGCCGTACAGGGGATGTCAGGGGCATGCACATGGGTATACAGTGGCTTACAGGGGATGACAGGGGCGTACAGGGGGTGACAAGGGCTTACAGTGGCACACAGGGGGATGTGTACAGGGGCGCACAGGGGATGACAGGGTACACAGGGGTTCTGTACAGTGGCACACAGGGGATGTACAGGGGATGACAGTGAAAACACAGGGGGTGACAGGGGAAGACAGAGGATTTTCATACGGACAGGGGTTTTTAGAGCCAGTAGTGAAAAAGATCTGAAGTCACTAGAGAAATGGGAACGAGAATGGCAAATGGAATTCCACCCCCAGAAATGCACAGTCATCCATGTATCCAGGAAACAACGTCCCATAACCAACAACTACCTCCTCCATGGCCACACCCTCGAATCAGTCAGCAGTGGAAAGTACCTAGGTGTAACCATAAACAACAGGCTGAACTGGACGGAACACATCAACAATGTCCGAGCCAAATCAAGCAAGACCCTAGGTTTTCTCCGTCGCAACATACAGGGATGTAGAGCCGACATTAAATCAGCTGCTTACAGTACAATCGTCAGGCCCACCCTGGAGTATGCAGCGACTGTCTGGGACCCATATCAGCAAGCCCAAATACAACTGTTGGAGGGTGTCCAGAGGAGAGCTGCAAGGTTTGTCAAGGGCAACTATTATGTAAGAACACCAGGCTGTGTAACATCTATGATGGAGGACCTACAATGGGAGCCCCTCGTAACACGCCGACTAAGATCACGGCCCATCATGATGTATAAGATCAGGAACGACCTCATCGACATCCCAGCAACATCATATCTAACACCAGGGGATACTCGCACAAGGGGCAGCAAATACCGTCAGCCACCAACATACAAAGACGTGTATAAGTTCTCCTTCTTCCCAAGAACCATCAGGGACTGGAACAGCCTGTCAGATGACGTTAAAGAAGCCAGTACCATCGATGGCTTCAAGAAGCAGCTAAACAACACCTTAGCTGTGTCCTATGACCCTTAAGTGACATGCAGACCATTGTTTTTACCCGATTTTAACTGTAAATAGGAGGCTTTTAGCTGTGTTCGATGCGTGCTATAACACTCGGAAACCGAGGCCAGCACATTATAGGAAGAAGAAGAAGAAGATTATTTGAACGTAGATTTCTCTATAGAATCCACACATGTATGTAAATGACTAAAATTACCCCACCCCTACCCCCATCCCCTTCTGAATATTTTTTTTCAGCTGGAAATTATTAGACAGTTTTCAAAACGTTTTAAATCATTTAAAAATAAGTCAAACTGATATTGTTTTATTATCTTTACCTAATTTAGGGAGTTGAATATACAGAACATTTAGATTCAAAACGAAAGTACTTTAATATTTCTATTCATAATTTCAAATCTAATTAGAATAACATGTTTTAATCACCATGGCTTGCAATTTAATTTTAGTCAAGTGATAAGAATACAAACCTTGTTTACAAAAAAATACATATTCTTTAACTGTTTGGTATGCGTGCCCCAAACATGGCTGATCTTGCTCTGAACGTGACCAGCCTGATTAGAAGACAAGAGTTACTCCCCGTTCATCGCCTGGCTTGCCTGGCTGAAGTCTGCATATTTTTTTTCATTGAGAGTATAAATATATATATTTTTTTCTTCTTCTAAAATTAAACTTTAGTTTAATTAAAAAAAAATAAGGAACATGTACAGAATAAGACACAAGTAGAATTACTATTTTGGTGAATTAATATTTTTGTTCGGTGTGTCATATAATGCACGAAGTATTATGACAATCATATTAAAGTAACGTTATATAATAAAAACCAAACAGGCTGTACCCCTCTAAAGCGGGCTATGTTATTTTTATCCATTTTCTTTATTTAATTAACTGTTGGTGATTTCTTCTTTTTAGTTCATAAACTATTCAATTATAAATAACACAAGACAATCTTTCAAAGTACATGTACATACATATATTATATTTTCAGGAACGTAGCATCGTTTTTGAAAGGGGTGGGTGGGGCAGACTTATCCAAAAAATCTTGACAAGCAAATAAAAGGGGGAGACGTTACTTTGCAAAAATCCTGAAAATCGTATTCCGTTGGGGAATGTAAATTTAAGAAAAATCTTTGATGATACCCCCCCCCCCCCCCCCGCCATCTTAGTGCCTGATATATATAATATATGTAAGCTCTACTTAACGCTAAATAAGTCGATCCATGTTTGCACTGTAGGCGTGAATCGATACAATTGGGTTGGTTTATATGGCAATATTTTAAAGCAGTTGATCATTATTCTTTAATATATATTTCTGTTCCAGTAAAATAGACACATCTCTAATTATAGACACATGTTTCAATTTAAAAGATTTGAGACGTTTAAAGTTTTAAAATGATTTTGGTTTTAACGTGTAAAAAGTAATTAAATCGATCCTATGGCAATTCACATTTTATTTATAATGGTTGTGAAAGAAGCGAGAGGGCAATGTATTGCCGTCCAAATTAAGGGAAAACGCCCCCTCCTTCATTCTTCCATCCCTTCATCCCCCCCCCCTTACACACACCACATTCACCTTCACCATTACTATATTTTGCAAACTGAATTTTTGCATTTATATTATAAAGTAATTTGAAATTATATAATTGTATCATAATATTGACCAAACTCGAATCTATTTTGTCTATTTTCTTATCTATCCGAATACGGCAGCGTTTAGAAGGAATTCACGCAGTGTAAAGCAGCTAGCCTAATGAATTTCAATGACAGTTTCAAAATTGCACGTGAAGTCCACCTGTTCTAGAAATAATTGTTTCACATACCTTTTCAAGGACCGCTACTCTATAAGACACTCGATGCAAAAAAGTAACAAGATTTTCACATGATGAAAAATAATCTTGGTAGCAAAATCATTCTTTCTCTCTCTTTTTTTGGGCATCAAACTGTGAATTAGATTAATTAAAATTGCTTATTTTATTTGTACATGTACTAATATATGATCGATAGTGGGGTAATTTCGTTATTTTGACTCCATGAGTTATTACAACATTGTTACACAATATATGTTTTTTTTTTAATCATGAAATCATGAAATTAGTAAAAAATCAAAAAATTCAAATTATTTTTATAGTTTATAAAATAACTGTAACAAAGTTTACAGCAGCACTTTACAAAATAATTGAAACAATTGAGTCCATGAGCTCTCCTTACTCCGGTCCGCCACTGAACATAAAAGAAAAGTCTCAGACACTCGTTGGAAAGCAAATAAATACCTTAGACAACGCCCCTCCCCGACAAAATTTTCCGGATCTGCGCATGGTCAGATGTCAGGCACGTATAGTATTTACCTTTAATATTGTTATTACTAACCATAAAGTTTTCAAATCTCTGTAAAGAGGAAATAAAGTTTGAATGACTGAATGAACGGACATGGAATTTGGTTTCTGTTGGAGAATTTGAAAATCTTTAATACACTGTCAGGATCTATTTCAATTTTTCACTGTTTTCAATATTTTGGATATGACTTCACAACTGATTTTAAAATGTCTATTGTTGCTCAGGTGAGCGATGTTATCCATAAGCCTCTTGTTTTTAATCTCTCCTTTGCATGCTTTAAAAAAAAACAACAACAAACAAACCAAGTCTTAAATTGAACATCAAGGTCAATGATTAGTGGTAGAATCTAATTGATGGTAAAAATTTTCCCATTCAGAAGGGATTCTTTTTCATGAATTTTAAAGAAATTTATAAGCATGTGCACAAAAATTGATATAAAATTCGCATTGAAAAAAAAGGTTAAAAAAAAAACATTCTTTGGTAAAATATCATAACTTCTAAAACAATATATATTTTAATATAACTTTTTTTTCAAAATGCAGATGTTGATGCTTTGGAAAATCTACAAAAGGACTTGCCCCCTGTGGAGAAAGTAAAGGCCATAAAATTAGTCGAGGTAACGAGTTCGTTCAAGAAAGACGATGATACTAATTTCCACATGGACTTTATCGTGGTTGCGTCCAATTTGAGAGCTGAAAACTATGACATTCCGTTAGCAGATCGGAGCAAGGTATACTGAGGATGATTAATGAATTAAAAATTAATTGAGGGTGGTTTAGATATGGTTGAGTTAGTTATGTAAAATGTAAAATGTACATGTTAGTCAGTTCTTTAGATACTTGACATTAATGAAATGTCCGAAGCATATGTAAGCATCCAACTGTATGTTACAAATGTATTAAGTATATATAAACATGTACATGAATAGGAACACATCATTAGGCTGTTTTGATTGGGTCTTTATGTGAATGTTTTGATTGGACCGATCTTAGGATTTTTAAATATCACTGATGAAAGATATATGCTGTTTATCAAATAATCAAGAATGATATGCACTACAGCCTAATTTCTAAAATAAAATGTAAAGAATTAAATGATTCAGAGTAAGTTGAAAGATCATCCCAGTTATTGCTACTGTCTCAACCGAAATCACTTGTCTCAACCGAATTGTGTGGGTTTAGACTGTTTTAACCGTTCTGTGTGTTTTAGTTGAAATTCTCTGTGTGTCTCAATTAACGGCTTGGGTAGATATATAAATCTTTGCCTTATCCTTTCTGAGACAATATTTACTTCGTTGGACGATCCTAAATAGGTTGTATCCCAGAAGCTTGAAAAAGAGGCAGAGAGTGGGCAGTAAGTAAAGGTGTTTATTCAAAGAGCGCAATCGAGTAAGTCATCAAAATAATTATAATAAAACAACCCGGTCTCGTTTAACAATATGAATAAAAACCTGATCAGTAAAATGAGGAGACCGTGGTTAATTACAAAATGAACAGTACTATAAACAAATAAAATGATACTGCAATAAATTAATTCATAAAAGTTTTTGACTTAAAAATATACCATCAGGTGTCAGTGAAAACGAAAGTGAAAGTACAATTGTTTACATTAGTGACTAACGTCAGTCCTAATAAATCTATGATTGCACGATCTTAAACTATATGATATAAATATGTATTTTAAAAAAATCATAACGGAAATATTAGTTAACTCAAGTTAAACAAATTAAAACACTTACACAGTATTAAGAAAAGGATTTTTGCGCGTCATCTTTGCTTCATGAACGATTTGCAAACGAATAACAAAAAGCCTATCTCCCTACATAAAAGAGTTCTAATTGTTCTAAACGCGCTCGGCAAACCTCGGCTGATTCCGTTACGTACATCGAGCGCCGAGATGTGCCGAGTTCTCTTAAGTTAAAAAGTTTATTTAAATATGTAATTACAGTATAAGAAATAAAATTTTGAAAGTATAAATGGTTCGAAAATGCGTGCGACCATAAAAAGCTTAAGAACAGTATCGCTACCTATAAACGCATACAAATTAATGAACATAATATAATGAACAGAATACATAATTCCTAAAACTATTGAATTGCCTGATAATAACACTTAGATTAAAATACTGACAATAAAATAAAATAGTTTACGCAATATAAAAACGTACAATACATAAGTTTACATACCTTGAAAAAGAGGCAGAGAGTGGGCAGTAAGTAAAGGTGTTTATTCAAAGAGCGCAATCGAGTAAGTGATGCGCGTAGCCCAACTCTCGCCTGTCGTAAAAAAATTAGTTCTTGAAAAACTGCACATATGAAATTAGTGACTGTTGCGTATGTTTAGAAAAATGTAAGTAAAAAGACAATTAACGCGTATTGATAATTAACACTGAGTAGGAACTACATTTTTGCTAAAGGGGCTCAACTTGAGTAAATAAGAGTCCCATGTATGACACCTGGTGTTTAGACAGTAAATTGCTTCTCACATATCGGATAACAAAGAATTTAGTGACATCAAAGAAAAATGAGTATAAGAAGACACAAAATGACTTATCCTAAATAAACATGCCAAATGTTACAATAAAAGAATTAGCTTAGTACATGGGTCTTGGCCATTAAAGTAGTTAAGGAATTTCACACTTTTAAAACCATTGCTTTTAGAAATAAACAGAATGATTGAAAAACATAACATATTCTTATATTCCACAATTTTTCACAGATTTATAAATTTTAGAAAATTAAGGGTTTTAAAATTCTCTTTCTGTTCATTTGAATTATTAAAATAAAACGCTTTATATGAAACTGAATGAAAATATGTAAAAACATGTAAACAGTGAAAATATGAGTGTGACATACCCCCATGGCCCCAGTAGCTTTGGACCCCAAAGCTTTATATGAGACTGAATGATAGTGTTAGACAAAATGAAATTGTAAGTAAAAAAAATAAATATATATATATATACACATAGTACACATTTCAGGAGCTAGAAAACAAAGTCACATTAAGTATCAAAAACACAAGATATCATTATGCAATATAGAAAGAAAATTTTGAAATGTAAGTCTTGCCTTTCTAAATAGAATGATTGTCCAGCCAGAGAGCATAATAATTGGAAAGAAAAAAAAATGTAATATTGTATTGTTAACATGAGTTGACTGAAGTAAGTAAATATGAATATACAGTATTGACCTGTGGTCTGACCTTACGGCCTACAGCGCGCCTACACCTTATACCTTATACCCTTTACGCCAACATTCCCTCACCCGGTTCGTACTGCACACGACCGATGCAGATCCAGAAGAATTTCTCTAGCACCGTACAATCTACGCGGTCACAATTGGGTAACAACAACGCCGGGGGCTGCTGCATATATTTTGCAGTAGTCAGATCCTGGACCTCTTCAGCCAGCGAGTTCCCCCATTGAACATCAACTCAGTCTCAACGTAACAACGATGGACAACAAAAGTTCCAGCCGCCATAAACTATGCAGACAGTTTTCTCTGTTCATCACCAGGAAACAACCGTTAACTGTAGAAACTTCAGCTGTCCTCAAATGTCCGTCACCGGTGTAAGAAAATCAAAGAACAGAGGAAGAAATGTGATATTCCATTTAAAACACGAGGACGTGTTTTCTCCGGAGCGGTGGGAAACTATCACCGTACAAATTTCACTGTTGAATTATAACTTTATTTTGGACTTTACTTTTAAAATTCAACTTCTGTTTCGTAATATTTTCTCACAATTTATTTCTTACAAAGTTACAAGTTTATTTAGTGATTGACACTTTTCGGACTCTATTTGTGATTTCAAAGAGACAGAGTGCCACGTCTCAAGGACTGTTAATCTCTTAAAACAACAATGTGCAATTATCGGTTTTTCATTTTTTGGACATCAAAGACTCATTGAGTTTATTTAATTATTTTTTATCTGTGAACCTTTCACTCAGCTTACTTATGTCATCACCTGTCAATTTATACTCATTGTTCAGATCCTATAAATAATTATGTACAATTGTCAATCGGCAGTCTGGAATACGGCGGCTAGCCTCGGCCACGTCCGACTCACCCAGAGTCTTGAGTCCGGAGGCCACTACTGGCCATATCCGACTTGTTTGTAATATGTCTGCCTGTTAAACTATCGTAATGTTGCCATCGTTGAGTCTCAACCAATAAAAACGGAATCCTGCATCAATTGCCTGTTTATTTCTCTGGAACTGTATACTGGTGGACCTTCGGGAATACGGCAAACCTACCCTTCGTTTTTACCTTACGGCCTACAGCGCGCCTATACCTTATACCTTATACCCTTTACGCCAACATTCCCTCACCCTGTTCGTACTGCACACGACCGATGCAGATCCAGAAGAATTTCGTAAAATCTACGCGGTCACACTACCACCACCGCACTTATCACAAGCCTACTGGCCGTAGAACTCAAGGTATGTCTGGTCGTGAAGAGATCATAGCCACTCGTGCTTTGAGTGCAGGTTATGTTTTATGGCCTAAATTGTTCATGTACATGTTCATTTTGATTTTGTTTGAGCTACGTTAGCTAGGGAAAGGTTTGTGTCTTCTTCCAAGGGAAAACTTGGAAAACTTTAACTTCTAAGGATTTTGTTAAATGTAAAAATTTATTCAGTAAAATTTTCTTTTATGGGGGAAAAACGTAGATTCACCCTCTCTCCTGGAAACAATCCTGGATCAACTCCTGATCAAAAAATTTCGGAATGCATTTATTGTTAAACTTGTCTTTCGATGTATGGTAATTGCCACTTTTACAATATTAAAGTTCTCTTTTACAGCTTGTACAAGGACATAATAAATTAGAAAGCTACAAGAATGGATTTATAAATCTGGCCTTGTCCTTCTTTGCTTTCTCAGAACCAATCGCAGCACCCAAGAACAAGGTAACAAATTCAATCTTCAGGAACATTTAAATCTGTGAGATACGCTTCTGTGTGCTCTTCATCAAATACATGTACATGTTCATACTTTATGATTTTAGTATTATGACACTTACTTCACGTTATGGGACCGATTTGAAGTTCAAGGAGAGATGACGCTACAGGAGTTTTTAGATTATTTCCAGGTAAACTAATCTGTTATTAGACACATGTATGGTCCCATAATTGTCTGTCAAAGCTGGAATTAATTCCATATATCCAGAAACGAGTGTTCTTTAAACATTTTTTTAGCTGTCAATAAATATTATTGGACTCTGTGACTCTGTCGGATACTTTGATGTCACCTTGATAATTAAATGTAAGATGTGTGTATACCTTTGTAGAAAGAATACAAGCTGGAGATCACCATGTTATCACAGGGCGTGTCCATGTTGTATTCATTCTTCATGCCCCCCGCCAAACGACAGGAGCGACTGGGACTACCGTAAGTTAAATGTGTTTTAATGTTCTGAATTAATTATTATTCAGGTCTTGGAATAGTTAAAAAATTCATGGCAGAATGTTAATTAGACACAAATATTCTCAAGACAAAAATAATGAACTTGTAGAGATTTTGGTGGAACTGGATGTTTATAGCTCAGAGTAGATGAAGGTATTCTTGTGTCAAGACTAGTATAAGAAATTTTGTTTCGAAAACTGAACTATTTTAACAAACATTCAATTCATTATACTACAGTTCTGGGCTTGTATCAGAAGAATCAATTGACATGCATTAATATCTCAAGCAATGGTAGAAAAATCGACTTTATTTTTACTTCATATATGAACATTTCTATGCATTCTTATTTTTATCAAAATGATGTATTGAATTGCAGATTATCAGAAGTAGTTAAAAGAGTCTCCAAGAAGAAGATTCCTAGTCACGTAAAAGCTTTAGTGCTAGAGATTTGCTGTAACGATACGGAGGGAGAGGATGTAGAAGTTCCGTACGTTAAATACAATCTACCACAGTCGTAATGTACACACTGCCCTAGAGACCGCAATAGGTATCCCCACGAGTGGTGACCAGACACTAGACATTCTCATATTGAGAGACTTATCAACAAACAGTCGGACAAACGGATGACTGATGCACAGTCAGTGAAGTGCAATGAACATAATTACAAAGATTTTTCTTCTTTTTGACTGTTGTATATTTGTATTTCTTAATGATGTAATATTAACTTGTGGACTTGTGTAAAGGAAAACAAAGCAAACAATAATTTGATTGTCTTACTATAGTATTCTCTGTACACAGACAGGTTTGGTAGTGTGCATAATAATTTATTCTGTCTTTATGAAACTTTAAAAAAAAATGAATAGAATCATAAAAGTTTAACAAGTTGTTGTTTATTTTCTTAAAAGACTTCGTTTTCAACGAGTATTCTAATTTGGACTGTGAATCTTACCATTAAAGGGTGGATTGGGGTTTAGCTGACATTAACTTAAATTTCAAATGAGAATTTCTGATCACATATCATCCGTCCATCCATACATAAACTTTTCACATTTTCGACGTCTTCTTTAGAACCACTGGGCCAATTTTAACTAAATTTAGTACAAAGCATCTTTATGGGAAGGGAATTCTAAATTTTTGAAATAAAGCACGGAACGATTTTTAAAAGGGAGATAATTACAAAACAGTGAAATAAGGAGTGTGTCTTAAACATGTTTAAATTTGTTCTCAATAACTTCAATGCTCAATAACTTTGACTCTGGACCAATACTGTAGCCTGAAGAGGGTTCAAAATTCAATATGGAAAAACATAAGGAAGGTGTTCAAAATTCTTCTCAAGAACTACAATTTGTAAGATCACTATGCATGCTTCCTAAAATAGTGTAGATTCTAGATTGTTAAAATTGTGACCCCCGGACCAATACTGCCCCCCCCCCAGGGATTCAAAGTTTAAAATAGAAATATAAAGGGAAAATCTTGTTCTCAAAAAATACAATGCTACGTTTTGTTATTTTACAAGAATAAACATCTTCATATCCTCATATTAAAGTCACGGTGACCTTCTCTCACTTTTTATAATCATTTATAGTTCAGTTTACAAATTTGTTATCTTTAATATGTTGAGGCCTATGATAAGATTGCTCAGTTGATTCATCTTAGATCTTAAGATATGATGTTAAAAAAAAGCTTCTTTTTAAGTTTTGTTTAAAATGTTTTCAAATCTAGCAATATAAGAGAGTCTAACAATATTACTCATATTTAAACATTTCGGAATAGGATGAAACAAGAAATATTGTTCAAGTGAGAGATGTAGCTTATGGGCCTCTTTTTTTTTGGGGGGGGGGGGGGTCAAAAGTAAACTTTCAGAGAGACAGTAAAATTAGAAAGCAGAATTTATAATATGATTGATCGGAACATTTCTAATGATTTTATTATGATACCCACTTTTTTAAAACTGATTTAAAAAAAATAATTTCATTATCATAATGATACCTACTGCAATATTAAATAAAAACACAATCATATACTAGTATATACATACAAGAGTTGAAGTACAGCAAAGAATTTTCCTTTGACCAGTTGACACAATAAAACAGGTGCCCCAAGTTACATAACCTCTGCTAGAAACATACAAAGCAATGTTTTTCTTGTACATTAAACAGTTATATATGTTTCAGGAATGTTCTATTAATACTTATAAATGGTCCATGTCAATTTAAGTCCTTAAAATATTTTTTATTTATAATTTATAAATAATTAATATATTATGATAATATATATTTTTACATATATACATGTATGTACATGTAATACCAGCATATTGTTTGTATAGGACTAAGCAACATGCGAAATCTACTTCTATCTTGGTAATTGACATGACACTGATGATTATGACACCTGTCAATTTATTTGATAAGGTACAACAGCTGTATATAACATGCAAACAATGCTCAAATGCTACTTACTTTAAATAATGGAATTGGATTACAGATGTTTTTTTTTTTATTGAAAATAGAATTAATAATATTATAATAATGAAAGAATAGAATTTATGAATCAATCAGTATAAGGAAAGCAAAGTTTAAATCTATTTCAAAGAAAATACCAACAATGAAATTCAATATACACGTCCGAAAAAGACCACTTTTGTTTGATTTTCATCACATTTTTCATAATTAATGACGTCTACTTTAGATATTTGATTTTCTTTACATTGCCTTTGTAGAACTCACACACAAACAGATTGTTATTATTGTCCACACATAAACCATTAGGATTCTTTAGATCACAGTTATCAATGTAACGGAGAAACTGTCCATTCTGATCCAGAATGTGGATACAATGGTTGTCACTGTCTGCGGTCAGGATGCGACTCTGACTGTCTGTTGTGATACCATAGGGTTTAAATGGTTGGTTCTTGGTAACTGAGGGATGACCGGTGTATCTCCATCTGAGTTTCCCGTCCTGATTAACCACCACTACTGCACCAGCCTTACTGTCAGCTACACAGATGTCATGGTTTCTGTTCTCTGTGATGTATTTAGTATAACCATTCCCTGAGTACAGAGGTTTACCTTCTTCATCAAATTGAATGGTTTGTTTCTCTGTAGATCCCGAGTAACGGACAACTTTGGATTGAGTTTTATCATCACTGAACATGGTAACCAGGAGATCACCAGTAGAGGTGACACACAGTTGACCAGGCGTCCACTCAGGTAATCTTATCAACTCTTCTGTCCATTCTTTACTATGTTCACTGTCCCATCCCTCCCATCAGAGTACAGTAGTTCCCCATCACTGTTTACAGCTACATCATTAGGCTTTTTCTCTGATTTTATTTTAAATGTCCGTACGAGTGAACCTTTAATATTGAAGCATTTGATATCATTGGTCATTCCACTCGTCCAAATCCTGTCCTCATTCAGACAGGTAACACTGCATAGTTTTTCATGCCCAGTCTGTATTGTGACAACAAGCTCTGGTTCATCCAGTAGTTCTCTGACTGAAGTTTTGGGTTGGTTTAGTGACAAAACATTTTCTTCTGTAGCAGTGGATAATGGGGTGATCTGTTCAAACAAACTATACAGCTTCTCACGGTCTATTGGTTTTGGAATGAATGTTGGCAGTGATACCTGAACCTTGGGTGGAAACTTGCTGAACTCTCTGATCTTAGAGCTGTATTCAATGGTTGAAGATACTTCAGTGGATTTTTCGATTTTTCTTATGGTCTGTAATGTTTCTTTTATGAGGGACTGTATCTGTTTGATTTCATTCAAGTGTTTCTGTAAAATGTCTCTGTGTTTCTCTTTTATCTCGCTGAGTTCAGTTTTCATTTTGTTGATGACGATGTCGATTTCTCTGTGCCATTGCTCTCCTTGTTTGGACATTGCTGATGTAAGTTTTTCATATCCTCCATCCAGGTTGGCAAGCTGATTTTCCAAGTCTCGTGCAATTTCTTCATACTTAGGGGAAATATGATTCTTCAAGTCTTTTGTTTCTTTTTTAAGAACTTCTTTCTTTGCATTGTAAACTTCTGTAACTTCTACAAAGTTATGTCCCTTGTGCTGTTTAGATGCAGTACAAGAAGAACAAACAAAAATGTTTCCGCAATCCTCACACTGAAAATCACAATTCTTGTGTGGATGTATTTCACATGTTGGATAAATGAGGGTTGATCTTCGTTCCTTAAAAGGGACTATTTTATGTTTGTCGTATCCATCTGAGATGTGTTTGCCTATACATGGCGTGCAGAGGTTGAAATGACAAAAGTCACAGTAGCTGTGTACGTTGGCGGTCTCACAAAGGCCACATCGGGGTATATCCTGCCCGGCACTGGAATGAGGATCCATGGTTCACAGTTCAATCTCTAAAAAGATAAATACATATATTTTTTATGTTTAGTTATAAAAAGAAAAGGGTTATTATGTTTTCTTAATTCTCAGAGTCACAATGATGAACTGATTTTGTATGTAACATTATTTCAATGTATGTAGATTTCTCTATAAAATTCTGATAAATGACTAAAATAACCCCCACCCCCTCTGAATATTTTTTCAGCTGGAAATTATTCGACAGTTTTCAAAACTTTATAAATCATTTAAAAATTACTCAAACTGATATTTATGCGTTTGATTATCTATACCTATTTTAGGGAGTTGAATATACAGAACATTTAGATTCAAAACGAAAGTAGCTTTATAATTTTAATATTTCTAACGTTATTCATAATTTCAGATCTAATTAGAATAAAATGTTTTAATCACCATGGCTTGCAATCTAATTGTTGTCAAGTGATAAGAAATCAAACCCTGTTTACCAAAAATCACATATTCTTTAACTGTCTGATAACATGGCTTGTCTTGCTCTGAACGTAAGGATCCACCTGATTAGAATTTTAGAAAAAGAATACAAGAGTTACTCCCCGTTCATCGCTTTCGATGTTGCCTGGCTGAAGTCTGCATATTTTTTCCTTGAGTAAAGTTTAATTTTAGAAGAAGAAAAAAAATGTTGACAAGCAAAAAAAAAAGGGGTGGGGGAGGTTACTTTGCAAAATCCTGAAAATCGTATATTTCTAGGGGTAATGTCTGTTTTGATGTGTTTTGATTTGTTTTGATTTGTTTTAGACTGTTTCTTTGATAGTTTATTTAACCAATAAAATGCTTTCTTTGGTTATCCATTCGGGATATGAAAGTAGCGACATTACAGGAAAAATACATAACCCGCATTAAAAAAATCTTTGATGATTCTGTTCCAGTAAAAAAGATACATCTCTAATTATAGACGCATGTGAGACATTTAAAGTTTTGAAATGATTTTGGTTTTAACGTGTGAAAAGTAATTAAATCGGTCTTATGGCATCTCACATTTTATTTATAATGGTTGTGAAAAGAAGCGAGAGGGCAATGCATTGCTGTCAAAATTAAAGGAAACGCCCCCTCCTTCATTCTCCCATCCCTTAGCCCCCCCCCCCCACACACACACACACACGCACCACCGCCGCTACCACCATTACTACATTTTGCAGACTGACTTTTTGCATTTATATTTGAAATGATATACATATATATGCAATTGTATCATAATATTGACCGAACTCGAATCTATTTTGTCTATTTTCTTATCTATCCGAATACGGCAGCGTTTAGCGAGAATTCACGCAGTGTATAGCCTAATATTTCAATAACAGTTAAAATACGCGACGTCCACCTATTCTAGAATTAATTGTTTCACATACCTTTTCAAGGACCGCTACTCTGTAAGACAGTCGATGCAAAAAAGAAACACGATTTTCTCATGAAGGAAAATAATCTTAATTAGCAGCAAAATCAGTCTTTCTTTCTTTTCTTTTTTTGCATCAAACTGAATTAAATTTTATTTAAAATTGAAATTGCGTATTTCATTTGTATATATTTAAGTATTGAATCCTTATTTTTTGAAAGATATAGTCTCATAACTGCAATGATGTGTGCATACAAATTGAATAACGCGCGTTAATAACTACATACATAAAATATCACTAGAAACTCTTCTAACTGAATAGCCTATATAGGCTATATATCTTCGATTTCTCTCTATTACGTAAAATTATCATTGATGACGTCACAAGCATGTTTAATAGAGAAGATCATGTCGGGAGACAAATCATCGGAATGCAGTGTAAACAATGCCGAAATAAGACTTATTCAATACAGATACATAAGATTTAGATGAGTGTCAGTTAGGATATTATCAGGATAATACAGGCATGGATATTTTGTTTATTCAGCGAGTTTTATAAGGTAAGCAGATCGACATTTATATGGCTTGACCAGCCTTTCCTCTGCCAGCGTGTACAAAAAACGCAAAAGTGTAACACTACCCCGGATATTATGAAAGATGACTTTGGTAAATATCAACGGTATATGGCCTAAACTACTTAAAAAGTGCTGCTAGAATCCTGTGCTTGTTTTAAACGAAAAATACGTAGTATTTTCAATGAAATTATAGAAGTTGAGAGGTTTTCCGATAAATATTTACAATATTTATTTTATGCGATTAACAATAGGATTCTAGCGGTAATACTAATAAACATGAACTAATTGCCGATCGAATTATTGTAGCAAACATACAAATGAACTTCGGGGTAGTGTTACACTTTTTGATGTTTTGTTAGGTAAAAAAGTGATCTATTTTTAACTGTCACGTGATACCATGGTACGGCAGCTTCAAAGATGGAGTCGATTCCGAAGTAGAAAAATAAAATCTTGGTGAACACATTCACTTGGTATTGTAACGTGCCCGAGGATCAAGTACACGGTTTAAAAGTTATAGAAATTTAATTGTGATTAAACAGCAATATAATTATAAATATGAACTGGCATATCTCTTGGAACTCTTGGTTGGTAAATGATTAAAGCAGCAAATAAATATAACAGGGGTGTATTTAAAAAAAGGGGGGTGGGTGGGGGATGTCGACTGGCACCCAACGTACGTATATAGATTTAGTAATTAATATTCCGTAAATGTTTGGTGTGTATAACTGGTTCCCAAACTTACATTTTGTTCAGTTCTGCTGGTTACTGCTTACTCTGTAGCCTACCGCTCGTTCTCTCTCTCTCTCTGTTAGATCCGCCTGCTATATATATACTCTTCCTTGTCACCAATGTGAATAGTGACGTAGTACCCAAAACTACGTCACTGACTTTGATGATTTTTACCAAACTCCCATAACCGGAAGTTCAGAGTTACCAATGTTTATGCGGTGCATGGAAAACTATTTTACGAGAAATTACGTTTGGTATGGGATGCCATCGATAATAAAACAACATGGGGAAATATATGAATAACTAAGTTATGGTTAGCAGGTATGATTTGTTTACCAAGTCGAAATAAGCGCTATTTAATGACATTTCTTATTCACCACATCACCAATCTGTAGCAATCGCCAACACGTGCACCAACAATGTCGCCAATTCAAATCACCAACAATCACCAACACGTTGTTGTAAATGATGTACCGTTTAATTAATGAATACATGTATTCAACTACAAATCATCTGCAACACAGCATTCAAAAATTGCGCTTAGTATTTCGGTAACACAAGGGGAGTAAGGGAAAAAGAACGATAACTCTAAACCCATGTAGCCTATTACAGTATTAATATTCAGCACTGTTTTCATCAAAATAAACAGTTTTTAAATTGATCATAATTTTGACGGTCATTAAACTCGGAGTTGCCTTAACCTATCCGCGTAATTTTGACTCCAGGAGATATATGACAACATTGTTACACTATATATGTTTTTTAAATCATGAAATCATGAATTTAGTAAAAAGTCAAAATATTCAAATAATCTTTATTGTTTTAATAAATGCTTGTAACAAAGGGTTGACAGCAGCACTTTACAAAATAATTGAAACAATTGAGTTCATGCCCGGATCCAGAAGAAAAGCCTCAGTCGCCATTCGGAAAAAAATCAACACCTTGGACAACCCCCTCCCCGAAAATTTTCTGGATCCGCGCATGGTCAGATGTCAGGCACGTATAGTATCGGAGGTTACTAAAGGGGGCGGGGCAGGGGGAGAATGTTCCACCTCCACGATTGAAAGTTATAGTAAACTGAACAAAATTATATCTCTAAAATTGAAGTTTAAGGTAGTTGTCGCTCATCGCTACCCCCTCCTCTTCCACGGATTAAGATTTTGGAAAAAAGATTTTTGGGTGTTTTTTTTTTCTTGTAAAGATTCCGGATAATCATGTCCCCTTCCCCGCTATCCACTTTAAAAGCAATGTTACGCACATGTCATGATGTGTTCTTTTATATTCCGTAGAATCTCCACATACTATATTCCCTATACAAGCATTTCACATATATTTTTGGAAAGAGCTAGACTAGCTTGTCTTCACGAATAACAATAATTAATTTAGAGTGGAATAGAAGTCTTAAATCAGCTGACAAGGACATCAGTTGATTTTGATTGACACCTGTTCCCTCCACATCTTGCTCTGTACTTTTTTTACCGTGTCTGTTCCATTCCTTGAAACAACAAAGATCCTCTTGTACATGACGTGCATAGACACTGTGCACAATGTTCATCTGTCTGGGATCTGAACATTTATACACAGTACAGTTTACATACTGTACACTATCAAAACCTAAATATACGATACAAAAGGAATTATATTTTTGTTTTCATTTATCAAATGTAAAATATTGTTGACGGATTATAATGTTTGTGTTATTTCTAAAAACGAATATCAAGGGGAAAATTAAAGAGTGGGAATTACTGGAAGAAATAAAAATATTTCCGATGAGGAATTTAATCCCGAAACCGAGCCCCGTGTGTTGCGGAGTTCCTTGCCTCTATTACCTACATGTAGTTCCGGTAGTTTTCCAAGCTTTACGTTTCTATGGGATGGATTACACAATTGTTTGAAATAGTGTCGTTTCTGAAGAAATGATAAAACATAAACTTTATTTACAATGATTTTATGTTCAACAATTTGCATGGCGTTTGCCCCCACCCCCCTCCCCGGCCGGTGTAATGAAGAATAATGTCCCCCGTAGAATAATGACCGGGGGTCATTTTTTGACGTAGAGTAATGACCCCCCCCCCCCCCCTTGCTGAGGAATAATTGTATTTTTCTGAAGAAAAATGACCCCAGGGGTTATTTTTCTTCATGTTAAAGGGACTTGGACACGATTTGTGATCAAAAATTTTATTTTTATTTTTTATGTATAAAATGGTTTAATGGTGCATTTTAAATTATTGTCCAACATATTGAATGTTAAAGTCAAGTTACGAGCGAGATACAGAGTTAAGAATTGGTTGTTATGTAAACAAAGCTCGAGTCTTATAGTTGTTTACAAAAAATGTAATGTAGAGAATTACCATTTCTTAGACAAAATGACATGTAAAAACAATTTAAACTAATTCTGTATCTTCATAAATACTATTATCAACAAAAAAAGATACATTTGATTGAAACTTACACCAATAAAACATATATGTAAAAATGACAATATTCGAGCTTTGTTTACAAAACAAAGAATTACGAACTCTGTACCTTGCTTATAACTTGATATTTGAATTTCAAATTTTGACAAAGCATTATAAACTTCTATTTTTATCAGCATAAACATTTAAAATGGAAAAATAGAATTTGAAAATTTTAGGTCAAATCGTGTCCAAGTCCCTTTAAACACGAAGAATAATGACTCCCGTAAAAAATGACCCCCGCTGTAAGCAAGAATAGAAATTGGTTACCCCGTATCCAAGATACGACTTTGAAATTATTTGAATTTTCACTCTGTTCAACTGATTTTAAAGTTATAAACACCGAAATTGTAAATAAATCACTGTATACTGGCACTGTACCAGTTATCGGGTATAATTTTACGTTTTCTTTTCGTGTTTCCTTATTTCTTGACATATTTGAATAAAACTTGACATACTTTAGATGGTAAACTCCTTATTTATCAATCTGTTAGATTACGATTTACTGTACCCGTTATCGGCTTCGTGATAATAACAGTAAAATCCTTGTACATGTTGGTTTTATATTCTGCAAAGTATGTCCCTTGCGGGGTCAGCCTATATGTCGTGGGGGTTATGATAAACGTGCATTTTTCTTTTGTAAATCTTCTCATTTATGTGAAAAAACTAAATTTCCAACAAGTTCAACAAGTTTAATCATTTTAATGAAAATGTCCATCACAACACCCCCCCCTTCCGGGATTTAAAAAAAAAATTTAAATTAAAGAAATAGTGATTTAAACTTGAATGTAAATTATTTTGAGTTTTTACATTAAACAATGAAAATACATGTGTGTTTCTAATTATACATGTATATGAATTTAGAAGACATTTTTATAAATTTTGAGACCAAATTTCACTTCGGGTTTTTACTGCGATCATTTCAATCGAGCAAAAGTGAAAGTAGAGAAGTAGACAGTTTCCGGTGAGGAAAAATACTTCATTCTAGCAGTTTCCAGCTATCTAAGATTAGTTTGCATCGTAAGGGAATTATATAAGTGTCCGGTAGGTTCCACTTCTATATTTATGATGACAGATTTGCATTAAATTTGAGTAAATTAATTTGTCATGCATGTGACATGACTATATACCGAAGATGTAGGTATGCACTCTTTAACATGTAGAAGCCTACCATGTTGGTTAGTACTTAATCCACAAAACCTATCTTTGTTTATCATAATCAAAATTGAATGAAATTATCAGTAATCATTTTAAGTAGATATTTACTAAAGTATAATATTTATTTATTAATACTATTATTACTTATTAGGTTAGTTACTGACTCACTAGGGAAATATATTGGGTTGATCAATCTCATAGATGGCGAGGCGAAGCCGAGCCTTCTATGAGATTGATCAACCCAATATATTTCCGTAGTGAGTCAGTAACTAACCTAATAAGTGTTTTGTTTTCTCGAGGACTTTCAAGCGACATATTTATTCACAAATAGCGATGATCTACGCAAAGCCATGTACAAGATGCCTTACATCTCGTCCAATTTAACTCATTTAAACTCTTCAAAATTTTCAATCTCACCTTACAAATACTCTTTCAAAATCTTTGCTTCACCCATGTTTACTTACAATGTTTTGTTGCTATTCAATTTTAAATGTTTTCTCCCTTTCCTCTGCAGAGATTTGAGCAAATTTCGATGCTGCCATTTTGTTCTGCTCCAGACAAAACAATGTGACGTCAATATTCTAAGGGCAACTATTCTAATTTTAAAGAATTTCAAAGGGCAACTACTCCAAATTCTTTAAGAACTTACGGCATGCAGTTTATGTATAAAATACTATGAAATGTCGAAATGAATAAGCGAAGCGTCGACTAATGAGGGCCATATTGCCTAATATTATTTCTCACAGAACAAATATAGAGATATATGAGGCAATCACGTGCTATGTTTAAACCATTGAAAATGTGACATTTCAGTCCAAGGGAAAACATTGAAAAAATAGATCTGACAATATGTTGGGATGGGGGTTGATATAGAACGTTGGTTGGGGGTGGGGGGTGGGGGTGTTTGTCTTTAGGCTGTACAGATGTGTTGTGCATTAAGATGTAGTTATTGCTCTCTCTCTCTCTCTCTCTCTCTCTCTCTCTCTCTCTCTCAGTTTTAAACATATGGCTGCTTTTGACATGGAATTGCAAATGTTGGGGATAGTGTTTGATACATGTAGAATTAAATTCAAAGCATTTCATTTTAGATAACATGTAAATTGAAATGGAACTAATCTTCAAAGAATAAAACACAACAATGAGCCACACTTGATGTAAGTAAAATTCATTTTCGTAACTACATTGTCCAAGTTTAAAGGAAGGAACCTGTAAAAACTTATACCCTAGCCAGTATTTTACATGCAGATAATTTAGAGTATTAGATACTGAGTAACTTTATATTGATTTTACATATTTCACAGACTTAGTGGGTATTTTTTGTTCTTCTGGATTTTGAACTCTCTTCCGCATGATATGTCTTTTGATAAATTTTGTTAAATTTGTTACCATGGTAACAATATACAAGAGTAAAAAGAAAAACTCCTTATAAGCAAGTTTCTTTTCCCTATGACATATTTAATGAGTTAAGTCATTGCAATTGTGTATTTGTTCCGAAATTAGGCTTAAATAAAAGTTCAGCAAATATTACACTTATGTGAGTAAAAACAACTCATCACTATGATGTCATATAGGTGAGGTAATCTCAAGCTAGCATCAAAATGGAGCAAAAACTGAATTGAGGGCCTCACATTATAGAGTCATATATAACTTTATTTTTTATGAACCAATACCTACATGTAATACCTTAATGGATAGGGAAATTCCTATACTTTTCTATTTTACCTTTTTTGTGGTATTTAAAAACAATTCTTTTTTTGTAATTAAAGAAAAACTTGTGATTTTTATGACAACATTTTTATAAAATCAGACATAATTGAGCTTTTTCATAAGAATATGAACAAAATAAATTTGGTAAAATATTGAATGTTTATGTTTTACATGTATTTTAATCCTTGAGATTAAAGTTTCCTCAATTTATGCTATTTGAAGAGCATCGATTGCCGATGAGCTATATGTTGTTTAGGTAAATTATAACTGGACTGTTTCTTCAGATTTCATGCATGTGTATCAATGCTGCAAAATCCATAATTATGTATTGAATTTTTCCAAATTTGGAATCATGGTTCTGTAGAGTGTCTAGAGTGAAAAATATATATCAGCTAAGAATTCTAAATAAGCACAATGACTATTTTATATGAATTATAATTTCTGTTACTTTCTGTAAACTGCAGTAAAAATTACAATATTGTAAAAACTATCTCATAAATAATAACAAAATATACTGAAAAACTTTAATCTATAAGGGGGTCATTATTCTACAGGGGTCACTTTTCTTCATGTAGCTAGAGACTGCTCATTTTTATGAAAATGACACTTATGCTTCAGGCAAAAGAGTCATTTTTCTACGTAGAATAATGACCGGGGGTAATTTTTCTGCGTAGAATAATGACCGTGGGGTCATTATTCTACATTACACCGGAAAATCTGCATTATGCAGGCATTTAATTTTACTGTAATCTTGATTTCTTTGGTGCAATATGATAATTATTTATTGAATATTGAAATGACATCTCTCTCTCTCTCTCTCTCTCATTTAATTGCCAATATAAAATCGTAATCCTAGTATATCCCCTCCAGTTCCTCATCTTTCCAATACACAATATCCTCACCCTTTGTATGTGTATATACATGTACTGTGGAATCATTAATATTCGTGGTGGCTCAATTTTCGTGTTATTCGTGGGTATTCCTCTCCCACGAAATTAAATCCTCAACGAAAACAAATTTAGAAAGAGTTGTCTTTGTTACTGAAACAGTAACCGACGCATCCACGAGATTACATCCCCTTGAATGAGCAAAAAAATCACAATCCACGAAAATTGGCCCCCACGAATTTAAATGATTCCACAGTATATATATTCAAAGAGAAACTTTGATATATAAAGAAAACTTTTAATATTAATTGAAAAAAAATGATCCTTCGAAACATGGTATAACAGACAGAGGTAAATATCACTACCTGTCATCAAGACAGGTGACACGACGCTGCTCACATTACTTGCTCCTGTACAGGGACTTGCTCGATTCGCAATAATTGATGGACAGACATCTCACACTTTTTCAACATTTATCTTTGTTGCGAACTCAGCGGCCTTACAGACAAAATAAACTATTCTTAACCATACACTGGACGAGAAAACGAGTGTTACATTGGACTACGGTGATGCATGGGCCTTTCAACTCCTTAATTTTAAGTTACCGGTAGTAAAAGATCAACAACCTACTACCGCACCATGTCTCTAATTTCTTCCATTAATGAGGCGTGTCATTAACTTTAACTTCTTTGTATTAATTAACTTATATATTTATTTATTTATTTATTTATTTATTCATTTGTTTGTTTATTTATTGACTTTATTTCTTGACATTGACTTATTGTATGTAATTATATATTTGTATATATATATAATTATATATTATAGTTTATTAACTGCTCTATTTTACTTATTAATTAATTAATTTATTCATTTATTTATATATATATATTCATTCATCTTTTTTTCATTTATTGACTGTATATTTTTGACATTCACTTAATATATGTTATTATGTATCAGAACAGCTGATATTTTAATCAGATTGGCTTGCGAAGAGAAGTGGATGAAGGAAAATTGTTATGATGTGTTTTAAGTCATAAAGTGGAGTTTTTTTGGCGTTCTATCGATGTGTGTAGATTAGAAATCACCAACAATGAGCCTTTGTGGCTGGTACCTCTCCTGATCAAGGTTACTCTGTATTAACCAACTTTCACTGAAACCACTCGCATGAAATGAAAAAGGAGTGATTGATGAAATGTTTAGTAAATACATTTTTAATGCAATTATTACCAACCATTATGCTTGAAGAAAATTTGATGCATAAATCAGTAAATAATAATTGCTTGCCGGTGTTATTTTAAATTTTATGTCTTGATATTTTCTGAGTTTTAATTGTTTTCCTCTGTTACATAGGTTTTGTTTTTAAATTTGTTCATTTTGAATGTCATATATATGTATATACGTTGTAGACATGTGCACGCTCCCCTTTCATCCCATTTCCATGTTATGGTTTGACAATATGCACCTTCTCAATAGATTTATTATCTCTAATAATATTAAATTGCCAATATTAAAGTGAAGTATGAATTTAGCTATGATTCAGCACCCGCATTAGTTTTATTAGAACCTGACAATGCTAATTTATATGAAAATGCACGCCAATTCTTTAAAATTGAATAATATAACGGCAGTTTTTCAACCCCTCCCCCAAAAGGCAGGGTTTCCTAAACTTGTACATGTATATATTCTCGGGTGGTCATGATATAAACAAGTTTGCTATGTCTTGTGAATAGACATGTATATTTGCACAAACTAGAACCAAGAAAATCATTCAAAATTAACACGCCGTGAAATTGCATACAGTATAACTTTAAACATATTTTCTTAAATCAGAGGCCACCGCGAGCACCATGGTTTTAATAATCGCTCATAACTTTTTGATGTAGCTACAGAATTCAGTCAAACTTTCCACATGTGTTCCACAATAAATGTTTTTTTGTTTTCAAATTTTATTTTTGCGAGTGTAAAATAATAGATTACTTGTTGTAGGCTATGCCTGTCCACTTCCCAAAAGAGAATACTTGACATGTGGATTTCGTTTGATTCCAGTCATGGTTGTTAACAGAAGGATGCAACTGTCCTCATGCATCAACAGTTAACTTAAATTTAAATGGAATTAAAGGACAGAAATTGGTTTGTTTACTCCTATTAGCATTAACAGTTTTCAAAAATAGAGCAGTTGTTATTTATAGAAAATGGACAGTGAAATAGATTCATCCAATATTTTCTATAATAGCAAAAATACACGCGTTATGATTTTTTTTCTTAGCAGGGGGTATCAATTGTGAGCTTGCTCACAGTACCTCTAGTATTTATTTAAATGCTGTTTTAGAAACCATTTTCCGTAAAATTTCTTTGAATTTCTTAATTGTTTTTATTAAGATGTGAATTGAATATATATTTTACTTACTCAATTATTTTTAGCTTGAAATAATTTACTAGTCTTTATGATTTCATTTGTAGGTAGTTGTCCTGACTAACTCAAATTTGGAGGAGAAAATCCGAATTGGAGAGATCTGCCACAAGAACAACATTAAATTCATTTCTGTTGATTCCAGAGGACTGTTTGTGTAAGTTTTAATTTTGTTGGACTTAAGCTGATATTCGTTTATTGAATGAAATGGTTTGCCTTATTTATGAGGGTTAACCTTATTTTCTGCAAGCTTCCAAGCGAATTGTCAGGTTTTCCATAGTAAAAATTTCCATGATTTTAAAAAGGCATTCTGTATGTGATGAAAATTCAGGCAAATAATGAATACCATTGGTGTATGAAGCTCCTTGTTGGTTGTTCCTTATCAGTCATCGTGACTTGTCGCTATAGAAACTAGAACTGAGGCTCATTGACAATGTCTGATTATAGTAATGTTAATGTGGGGGTTTTGGTTTTTGGCAGGGAGCTGTTTTGCGACTTTGGAGATAATTTCGTGATGAATGATGTGGATGGGGAGGAGCCCATCTCAAACATGGTGGCATCCATCACTAAGGTAAAGCAGACCCAGACAGATTAAAAAAAAAAAACTGAATCCTGACTGGTGGTGCAGGGTTTAACATACTGTACAGTAAAAGACATTCTGGTCAGGGTGATTGTGAAACACTAAATAAGTTAAAAATGATTTAAGTTAAAATTGATTGTTCCTTATTCAAACTTGATTTTTTTTTCTCATGGTGTCGGGAGAGAAAGAAATAAAAAAAATTAAATTCACAGCCTCTATTATGTTAAGATGAAAAAAAAAATAAACAAAAGTGTTCAAATGATGCGGGCTAAACAATTTGATCTATTTTTAGGATAAAGAGGGCGTGGTCACTTGTTTGTACGAAGCCCGCCATGGATACGAAGACGGGGATCACGTCACTTTCGCTGAAGTACAAGGAATGACTGAGCTCAATGGGTGTAAACCAATCAAAATCAAAGTGCTAGATAATTCTCCCTCAGTCTATTTCCTTTGGAACATTTGAATCAATTTACTTTAGAATATATGGATTACCTACTTCACCTATATGTACACTTGTATGTTAAAAAGAACAGTTTTTGATTTACTTTTGGGCTGTACCAATTTGATATTTGGAGATACTGTAAAAAAAGAAGATACATGTACGTATTAAAGAAAAGTTTTGTTGTGTTTTTGTTGTTGTTGTTATCTGATAAATGCTTTGTTAATTGCAGGACCGTACACGTTTAGCATTGGAGATACAACCAAATTTTCCAACTATGAATGAGGGGGAGTACTTTCCCAAGTCAAGACGCATAAAACGATTCACTTTGTAAGTTTATACAACTGTATACAGCTGAAATTCAATATCTCGAACATCGATATCTCAAATACAATGGATATGTTGAAGTGATTTTTAAGTTCTAGCCTCTTATTTTTTAAGTGTTTTGCCCTTGATATTTCGAATACTCAGATATCTCAATGTTTTCAAATAGTCCCATCTAGTTCGAGATAACAAAGTTTGACTGTATTGTGTCAGTTTATTTTCTTCCAGCTTTTTCCTATTGATTTTTTTTTAATGGTGTTTCAAAAGTAGGGTTCATTGTTGTAACTATGGAATTGAATAAAAAAAAATTCCCTACCTTACAACTCATTACTGATTTTAATTTCTTTGTGCTTTCAGAAATCCATCAAGGTTGCTATGGTTGCCCCCGAGTTCCTCATGACAGACTTTGCTAAGTTTGACCGCCCCGGTCAGTTACACATTGGTTTCCAGGCTCTGTATGAATTCCAGTAACAGAAAGGACAGCTGCCTTGTAGTCGATGCAAGGTCAGTTTTAATTACATTCATAGAAACAATACTTTTATACTTCCAAATTCCAATTTTTTCTTTAAGAAACAATAACTTAAAACTTTCAAAGTCCCAATTTTTTTGGGGGTGAGTTATCAAACCTAAAACAAATTTGCTTGTTGTTTTTAGAACAGAAACCTTAGATGTTTAAGAAAGTTATCAAATCAGTAAAATTTTGATTTTGAAGCTTTTTTCTCTCTTCTTTTTAAGGCTGATGCTGATGAATTCCTTAAAGTTGTGAAGGCCTTGAATGAGAAGTCACCAGCTAAAGCGGATGAGCTGGACAAGAATGTAATGAGAGAGATGGCTTACACCTGCCGTGGAGACTTGTGTCCATTGGCAGCCATTATGGGAGGGGTGGCAGCTCAGGAGGTCATGAAGGTAAGGTCAAATGTCATATGATGATTAAACCTTTTTTTTCTTCTTGTTAATATGCATTTGATTGGAGCTATGTTCTATTAAAATTATTTTACATGTATCAAGAATTAGTTTAGTTTATTGAAAAAATAATAAATTGAACGTATAATGGAGGAGATATAAATATGTGGACCCCCCCCCCGGGGCATGGCATGTCTACATGCAGCTATTAAATATTTCAGTACAATCCGCAGAAATTGTCATCTCTTCTACAGAAAAACCTTTAAGGCTCTTTAAGCGTTGGAATGTGATATTCCATTTGCTTTGTCATGTGACTGTTTAAACCCATATGAAAATGTCTTATGATAATGATAATGAGATGTAATAAGATGAGTTGATCTTGCTGTTTTCAGGCCTGCTCAGGGAAGTTCCACCCAGTGTGTCAGTACATGTACTTTGATGCTCTGGAGTGTTTGCCAGAAGACAAGGACACCTCTCTGACAGAGGAAAACTGTAAACCAGTAAGTAACTGTTGTAACCGTAAATCATTGAGTACTTGTAACTAGTAAACCAGTAAGTAACTGTTGTAACTGTAAATCATTAAGTACTTGTAGTAACTAGTAAACCAGTAAATAACTGTTGTAACTGTAAATCATTGAGTACTTGTACAGTACAGATCAGACCCATCCTAACACCAAAGTAAATCCCAACTAAACCCTAGGTTTACTTTCAGGGTTTACCTTGGGTTTGCTTTCGGTTTACTCTGAATTTGCTTTTTGGGTCAACTGTAGCACTGACTTGTGAAGCAGACCCTTCATTTAACTTACCATCTTACTGTCTGTAATTCTTGCCTCTTGTATATTCCAAATACACATGTAACGTCTAATTTCAGAGTATGCTTCTGATCAGGGTTTACTATTTGTGTCCACTCTGGGTTTACTCTGGGTCCACTGTAGTAAACCCAGAGTAAACCCTGAAAGTAAACCCAGGGTTGAGTTAGGGTTTACAGTACTGATCAGACCCAACCTAACAGAAAGTAAATCTCAACTAAACCCTGGGTTTACTTTCTGGGTTTACTCTGGGTTTACTAGAGTGGACCCAGAGTAAACCCCAAGTAAACCCAGAGTTGACACAGAGAGTAAACCCCGATCAGAAGAATACCCTGAAAGCAGACGCTACATGTGTATTCAGAATTTACAAAGGGCAGGAATTACAGGCAGTAGGATGATAAGATAAAATACAAGTTTGTTTTACACTTTAGTGCGTATAGTTGACTCCAAAAGCAATTCTCGAGTAAACCCCAAGTAAACCCAAAGTAAACCTCGAGTGGACCCAAATTTTCAAAAAGTGAACCCAGGGTTTAGTTGGGGTTTACACTGGTGTTAGGTTGGGTCTGATCGGTACTGTAGTAATTAGTAAACCAGTATGTAACTGTCGTAACCATAGACCAAATATTACATGTAGTAACTAGTAAATTAGAGAGTAACTGTAAAACAGTAACTACTAATGTAAACCAGTGATTTCTAACAGTAAGTGTAAACCAGTAAGTTAATGTAAACCATTTAGCACGCCAATGGTTCAAAGAAGTTGAACATAGAATAAACAGCTCAAATTGATGCAAAATTGTCACTTTATAAGTATTTATCTATTGTCAGATTTAAAATCAAAACATTTTTTTGACTTTCAGACCAATAGTCGATATGATGGGCAGGTAGCTGTATTTGGGTCAGATTTCCAGGAGAAGATGGGAAACCTCAAATATTTCTTGGTAAGTGCTGTTGATTTCTTTTGAATAACAGATTACAGTAATTGGATGATATGATAAAAGTTATTGATATAATGCATACGACGAAAATGTATATTTACAATTGTTACATCTTTGAGCAATGTGGAAGCAGTTTATGATAAGACTGGTAACTTTGTTAAATATTTTTAGACATGAAGTATTCGAAGTGCTTGAATGAAGATATTTGAAGTGTAGTAATGTTAGAATTGTTTTGTAGGTGGGAGCTGGTGCCATTGGATGTGAAATGTTAAAGAACTGGGCCTTGATGGGTCTGTCTGCAGGAGAGAATGGACATATATATGTGACAGACATGGACATCATTGAGAAATCCAACCTTAACAGACAGTGCCTGTTTAGGCCCTGGGACGTACAGGTCAGTATATATATACGTGCTCAGAGAGAGAGAGAGAGAGAGAGAGAGAGAGAGAGAGAGAGAGAGAGAGAGAGAGAGAGAGAGAGAGTTTGTTTTCAGTATGAATATAGGCTTAAAAATAAGATATAGTTTCATTTAAGAGGCCCGGGGGCTGACAAATACATTTTTTTAGCACTTGCCCTCGGGCAAGTGGCAAGGCAAAATTTACTTGCCCTACCTCAATATCTACTAGCCCAACCAAATTCTTTATTGTGATTAAAAATAAACAATACACATACCGTACGATGTTTTTGCCCTTCACTTTAAATTTTTCCACTTTTAATACTCTTCATAAAATATATAGTTTTGATTCAACATCTCTTCCTCTTGGTTTTCTCAAGAGTGTGTTAAAAAATCAACACATAACATGTTGATATTTAGTTGGATTTGTTTTAAAGGTAAAAAACAAACATTTTATTAACAGTTTTGGGTGTTTTGATAATTTCTGTCACCTTAGGTTAATGTCCGAGATAACAGGTCACAAGCGCACACACACTTTTATACATATCCACTAAATTTTGTTTTAGAAACCTAAATCCCCAACAGCAGCCTGTGCTGCCAAACACATGAATCCCTACATAAACATCACCTCCCAGGAAAACAGGGTGGGGCCCGATACAGAGAACATCTACACTGACGATTTCTTTGAGAAGCTGGATGGTGTGGCTAATGCCCTGGACAATGTAGATGCAAGTGAGTTTCTTTTTTAAAATTAAAAAAAAAAAAAAAAATTGTATACAAAGAACTGAAATGGTACTATGATATTTCAGCAAACACCGTTGATATAAGAATTTTAAAAAAATTCAGATGATTTAATATTCATGCATCAACATTACATGTGTATATGAAAAAAATATTAAAATGCTTATGAACATTTAATAAAAACTGCATAATGCATAATTTAGTACAGTATGTTGTATTGAATAATAATCAATATGGGCTTGTTTTATTGCCCAGGATTGTACATGGACAGGAGATGTGTGTATTACAACAAGCCCCTGCTGGAATCAGGGACCCTGGGCACCAAGGGCAACGTACAGGTGGTCATTCCCAAACTGACCGAGTCTTACTCCTCCTCACAGGACCCTCCCGAGAAATCCATTCCTATCTGTACCCTCAAGAACTTCCCCAACGCCATCGAACACACACTACAGGTAGGGAATTCCTGCAGATATCCAGAACTGTCAAGTTTCTGTTGGAAGTCTAAGGATTGTGTGTAGAGTGCTAAGTTCAAGGTTGAGAGAACTTGATAAAAGTAAAAACCTATAAATATTAGATTTTTTAGAAGAAAAAAAATTTGTTGTGCTAAAATTATGAGAAAATGAGACTTAAAAGGTTATTTTTTATTTTGTAACTTGATGAAGCTCCTCAATGTCATTGAAACTACATTATTTTTGTAATAATTTTTTTTTTTAAAAGAGTGAATGTTCATGTGTGTATTTACCACAATGCATGTACAAATTTGATATTTTGAAGCATGAAGTTGTGAAAGATCAAAACCTTCTAAACATGCAAAACTCTACAAATTGTTCCGCTGCTAATGCAATGCTATTCAAACAAGGTCTTTCAATTAATTCTGTGAGTCAATTCACAATAACGGTAATTACATATTTTCAATGCAGTGTACATACAGTACTCGCAATGATGAACATCTACACTGACGATTTCTTTGAGAAGCTGGATGGTGTGGCTAATGCCCTGGACAATGTGGATGCAAGTGAGTTTCTTTTTTAAAATTTAAAAAAAAAACAAAATTGTATACAAAGAACTGAAATGGTACTATGATATTTCAGCAAACACCGTTGATATAAGAATTTTAAAAAATTCAGATGATTTAATATTCATGCATCAACAGTACATGTGTATATGAAAAAAATATTAAAATGCTTATTAAAATGCTTATAAACATGTACTAAAAACTGCATAATTTAGTATAGTATGTTGTATTGAATAATAATCAATATGGGCTTGTTTTATTGCCCAGGATTGTACATGGACAGGAGATGTGTGTATTACAACAAGCCCCTGCTGGAATCAGGGACCCTGGGCACCAAGGGCAACGTACAGGTGGTCATTCCCAAACTGACCGAGTCTTACTCCTCCTCGCAGGGCCCTCCCGAGAAATCCATTCCTATCTGTACCCTCAAGAACTTCCCCAATTCCATCGAACACACACTACAGGTAGAGAATTCCTGTAGAGATCCCCAGACCTGTCAAGTTTCTGTTGGAAGTTTAAGGATTGTGTGTAGAGAGCTAAGTTCAAGGTTGAGAGAACTTGATTAAAGGAAAAACCTATAAATATTAGATGAGAATAAAAAGGTTATTTTTTATTTTGTAACTTAATGAAGCTCCTCAATGTCATTGAAACTACATTATTTTTGTAATAATTTTTTTTTAAGAGTGAATGTTCATGTGTGTATTTACCACAATGCATGTACAAATTTGATATTTTGAAGCATGAAGTTGTGAAAGATCAAAACCTTCTAAACATGCAAAAATCTACAAATTGTTCCGCTGCTAATGCAATGCTATTCAAACAAGGTCTTTCAATTAATTCTGTGAGTCAATTCACAATAACAGTAATTACATATTTTCAATGCAGTGTACATACAGTACTCGCAATGATGATGTCACTCAAGTTGGGAACCACATCAGGATAACATACACCAATATACCAAATTTGGCCAATCTATACTTTTTTCAAAAATTTCCATAGAATATGGCTTAATTGCTGCCCTATTAGTTAAACTCTTAAATATATTATCCCTTTGATATGGTATAATTTGTGTTTTTGCAGTGGGCCAGAGACCAGTTTGAGGGACTGTTCATCCAGCCAGTAGAGGGCGCCCTTCAATATGCCACAGATCCTAAATTCCTGGAGAGAACTGCCAAACTCCCAGGCACACAGACAGTAAGTCAAAACCAGGGGCATTTGTGATTTTCGTCCATTGAACATTCAAATTATCTTCATGTGCACAAGCCAATGTTGCATGAATATGCAAATAATCTCAGTTTCTTCCAACAGAAAATGGGGATACATTGAAGAATTTGTGCCCTTTTTTCTTCCATAAAGGGTATCAATCACCCTATTCATAATGAAATTTCTCCATGTTATAATAAATATCAAATATAGTAGTATTTTTTGTGTGATTAACGTTTGGTTTGCCTTGTGTACATGTAGGTGGAGACACTACATGGAATTAAGAAGGCCATCGTTGACGAGAGACCAACCAGTTTCCAGGACTGCGTGGCTTTTGCCAGGAATCTGTTCCAGGAGAACTATAATAACAACATTCGTCAGCTTCTGTTCAACTTCCCTCCTGATCAGGTCTGTGTTGTTGATAGTGATTTATACACAGCTATTTCTTTTTATTGAATTGTCTTTATGCATGTACATGTACACTTATGAAAATCCATTGTCAGCTTATAATCTGATGGAAACCAAATTGCATAACAATCCTTCATAATAAAACTTAGGAAAAAATAGTATAATTGAAGAATGGGAGGGGGGCAGAAAAGTTCCTGAAATTGTCATCTTAAGGAAATGGAAATAATATATGTCATGTGGAAATGGCATTAGAGAGCGTTTGTGTAACCTTGATGTTAATAACAGGAAAGCTTTGTGTGAATTTTAAGAGCTAAAATAAACAAATTAAGTATAGTACATAATGTATGGTTATTTTATTTATAATCAAATCCTCTACAAACATATTAGAATAATGTTAAGAGTTTTGTCATAGATAATAGAAAGGTAGAATAACTTGTGTTTGGTTGATTTTTTTTATCAGGTCACAAGTTCCGGAGCTCCATTTTGGTCTGGTCCAAAAAGATGTCCGCATCCACTGGAGTTTGATGTAAATAATGTAAGTTCAGTCTGTGATCTTCCCCTAACTATTATTTTGTATCTTAATTGAATTGTCAGTAATGTTTACCCTGCAATTCGATTCTCTGCAGGAAATAATCTTTGTCTTATTTTGTCCTCTTTATTGCAGACCACCCATTTCGACTATGTTATGTCTGTAGCTAATCTCAGGGCTCAAATGTATGGCATCAAACAAGTTCGGGATCCAAAGGCTATCTGTGATATGGTGTCAAAGGTCAAAGTGCCCGAGTTTAAACCTAGGTCAGGGATAAAGATTGAAGTGACTGATGCTGAAATGGAAAGAAACCAAGGAAACCTAGGTTTGTTGACAAAATATGTTGTGTGTGTTGCAAACTCCTTGTGATAGATAAGGGATTTTTTTTTTTTATATTTTTTCCCCACGTTTACACGAACATGCCTGTATTTTGGGAATTTAAAGAAAAAAGATATTGCTTAAAATGATTTGATCTATTGTTTCTATGATGAAATAGATTTATATCAGTCATTTTAACCCAAATACAGTAAAACACAGTTATAGCGAACACACTTATAATAAATTGACACTTACAGCAAAGTGATTTTCACTCCCCGCGACTATATTACATGTTGTTAACTTGACGGATATTAAAAATTACGCTTATAACGAAGCAAAATCGCCCGTCCCTGGTGCTTTGTTATAACTAGGTTTTACTGTACATAATGGACAACATCTTTTCACATTTATGCCCCCAGAGATGTAAGAAAAGGGTGTATTTTTTTTAAATCTCCTCTTTGCATGCTTTTGAAAAAAACAACAAACCAGGTCTTAAATTGAACATCAAGGTAAAAGATTAATGGTCGAATTTAAGATCATTCATCTAGTTAATGGTCAAATTTTTCACATTTGCTTACTATAGAAGGGATACTTTTTCATGAATTTTAAAGAGGCTTGGAGAAATTGTATAATTATTTTTCCAAATGCAGATGTTGATGCTGTGGAAAATCTACAAAAGGACTTACCCCCTGTGGAGAAAGTAAAGGCCATGAAATTAGTTCCTATCGAGTTTGAGAAAGATGATGATACTAATTTCCACATGGACTTTATCGTGGCTGCTTCCAATTTGAGAGCCGAGAACTATGACATTCCACCAGCAGATCGACACAAGGTATGCTGAGGGGAATTAATGAATTGAAAGTAGATATGGTTGATTCATATGTATATGTTCTCACAGTTAATGCAAGGTGTACATGTTAGTCAGTTCTTTAGATACTTGACATTAATGAAATGTCTGAAGCATATGTAAGAATCCTATTGTATGTGACAAATGTGTATTAAGTCTATATATACATGTTCATATCATTAGGCTGTTTTGATTGGGTCTTGGTGTGGATTTTGGGGTTGGACCGATCTTAAGATTTTTATATACCACTAAAGAAAGATATATGCTGTTTATCAAATGATCAAGAATGATATGTACAATAGCCTAATTTCTAAAACAAAATGTAAAGAAAACTAATTTGTTTCTCATTCAATGTTTCAGAGTAAGTTGATTGCTGGAAAGATCATCCCAGCCATTGCTACCACCACAGCACTCATCACAGGCCTAGTGGCTGTAGAACTCATCAAGGTATGTCTGGTCGTGAACGGATCATAGCCACTTGTGCTTTGAGTGCAGGTTATGTTTTATGGCAAAAATTGTGCATTTACATGTTCATTTTGATTTTGTTTGACCTACGTTAGCTAGGGAAAGGTTTGTGTCCTTTTCTAAAGGAAAACTATACGTTCCAAGGATATTCATGATCAGATCTGGAGGGAGACTAAATATAAAAAATAAACATTGGATCCCCCATCCCTTCTATAATAAAAAGGGGGGCTTTAACTTTTGAGCATTTTGTTGAATATGAAAATTATATTCAGTAAAATTTTCTTTCATGGGGGGGGGGGGGGGGGGAGTAGATCCACCCTCGCCCTTGGAAAAAATCCTGGATCCACACCTGATCAAAAATATTTCGGCATGCATTTGTTGTAAAACTTGTCTTTCGATGTATGGTTATTACCACTTTTACAATATTAAAGTTCTCTTTTACAGCTTGTACAAGGACAAAATAAATTAGAAAGCTACAAGAATGGATTTGTAAATCTGGCCTTGCCCTTCTTTGCTTTCTCAGAACCAATTGCAGCACCCAAGAACAAGGTAATGAATTCAATCAGAACTTTAAAAATTGTGATATGCCTCTGTGTGCTCTTTCTCAAATGCATGTGTATGTATATGTTTGTACTTTATGATTTTAGTATTATGACACTTACTTCACATTATGGGACCGATTTGAAGTTCAAGGAGAGATGACCCTACAGGAATTTTTAGATTATTTTCAGGTAAACTAGTCTGTTATTATTAGATAAATGTATGGATTCATGATTGTCTGTCAAAGCTGGAATTGATTTCATATATCCAGAAATGAGCGTTCTTTAAACATTTTGTTGGCTGTCCATAGATAGTATTGGACTCTGTGACTCTGTCGGATACTTTGATGTCACCTTGATAATTAAATGTATGATGTGTGTATACCTTTGTAGAAAGAATACAAGCTGGAGATCACCATGTTATCACAGGGCGTGTCCATGTTGTATTCATTCTTCATGCCCCCCGCCAAACGACAGGAGCGACTGGGACTACCGTAAGTTAACGTGTTTTGATGTTCTGAATTATTCAGGTCTCGGAATAGTAAACAATTTCATGGCAGAATGTTAACAAGACCAGGGATGGGGTAATTGAAAGAAGTATTTGTAATTGAGTGTAATTAATTACATTTTTCAAAGTAATTGGAAGTAATTTGTAATTGAGTCTCCCTTCAATTACAAGTAATTGAATGTATTTCAATACTTTGCAAAAAATATCATGTATTTTCAATTACTTTTTCAATTACATTTCAATTACTTTTTTTCAAGTTAAAAATTTAAAAACTTAAGGTCTCATATTCAGTCCATACAGTTCTAAATTAACTTTAAGCTTTAAGCAGTACATTTTATCAGTACAAGTAAATATAATCAATTATATGCATGTACAGGTATATAATGTAAACAGGAAATTTGGCAGACAAAATTAAATAATGATATTTAGGTTATATACCTATTGGCTGGTGTTTATACACTAATTAAGTGTCTCATTATGTTTGATGTGTTTATACAACATGACACTCTAGAAAAGGTTTAATTTGTTCAGGCCTGAAGCTCTCTCATACCCAAGAACAAATGTATTAAATAAAAATTTAGTATTAAAAATCTTGTTCAGAACCAAAGATGAACCAAAATGACACTGGATTTAGTACCGATTTTTTGTCGTGTTTATATATTACATGTATTTTGAAATATAAATTTTAAAGCAAAATCTATAAATGATGATTAAAATAAACGCAAATGTTTAAAGACATTACTGTAAAAAAGTGTTGTGTGTGACTGTCTCAATGCTGTTTAGACATGTATTTCTTCTTAAGATATTAAAGTAATTGAAATGTATTTAATTACATTTGTCAAAGTAATTGAAAGTAATTAATTACATTTGAAAAAATCAATGTAATTGTAATTGCAAGTAATTGACAAAATTATTGATGTATTTGAAAGTAATTAATTACATTTCAAAGTAATTGACCCCAACCCTGAACAAGACACAAATATTCTCAAGACAAAAATAATGAACTCGTAGAGATTTTGGTGAAACTGGATGTTTATAGCTCAGAGTAGATGGGGGTATTCTTGTATCAAGACTAGTTTAAGAAATTTTGTTTAGAAAACTGAACTATTTTAACAAGCATTCAATTCATTATACAACAGTTCACGGTTTGTGTCAGAGGAATCAATTGACATGCAATAATATCTCAAGCAATGGTAGAAAAATCGACTTTCTTTTTACTTCATTTATGAACATTTCTATGCATTCTTTTTCTTATCAAAATGATGTATTGAATTGCAGATTATCAGAAGTAGTGAAAAGAGTCTCCAAGAAGAAGATTCCTAGTCACGTAAAAGCTTTAGTGCTGGAGCTGTGCTGTAACGATACGGAGGGAGAGGATGTAGAAGTTCCGTACGTTAAATACAATCTACCACAGTCGTAATGTAAACACTGCCCTAGAGACCGCAATAGGTATCCCCACGAGTGGTGACCAGACACTAGACATTCTCATATTGAGAGACTTATCAACAAACAGTCGGACAAACGGATGACTGATGCACAGTCAGTGAAGTGCAATGAACATAATTACAAAGATTTTTCTTCTTTTTGACTGTTGTATATTTGTATTTCTCAATGATGTAATATTAACTTGTGGACTTGTGTAAAGGAAAACAAAGCAAACAATAATTTGATTGTCTTACTATAGTATTCGCTGTACACAGACAGGTTTGGTAGTGTGCATAATAATTTATTCTGTCTTTATGAAACTTAAAAAAAAAATGAATAGAATCATAAAAGTTTAACAAGTTGTTGTTTATTTTCTTGAATGACTTCGTTTTTAACAAGTATTCTAATTTGGACTGTGAATCTTACCATTAAGAAGGTGGATTTGGGTTTTTAGCTGACCTTAACTTGAAGTTCAAATGAGAATTTCCGATCACCTGTTATCCGTCCATCCATCTGTAAACTTTTCACATTTTTGACGTCTTCTTTAGAACCACTGGGCCAAATTTAACCAAACTTAGTACAAAGCATCTTTATGGGAAGGGAATTATAAATTGTTGAAATAAAGTATGAAAATTTTTTTAAAAGGGAGATGATTACAAAACAGTGAACATAAGGGGTGTGTCTTAAAAAATCATCTTGAGTACCAATAGTTACACCAAATCTTGTATATATAGTGAAGTTCATAAATTGTTAAAAAAAAAACTTGACCCCAGATGATGCTTAAAAATCTTCTTCTCCAGAACTACAATGCTATTATTTTTCTAATTACTGTGCAAGCATCCTAAGATAGCGTAGATTGTTAAAATAATTAAAATAGTGACCCCCAGAAGAGGGGTTCAAAGTTAAACATAGAAATAAATATGTTGATGTTCTCAAGAACTTCAATGCTTCATAATCATGACTCTGGACCAATACTGCAGCCTGAAGAGGGTTCAAAATTCATTATGAAAAAAACAGGGAAGGTGTTCAAAATTCTTCTCAAGAACTACAGTGATACAATTTGTGAGATTATTATGCATGCATCCTAAGATTGTGAAGATTCTAGATTGTTAAAATTGAGACCCCCGGACCAATATTTCTCAAGAAATACACTGCTATGTTTTGTTATATTACTATGTATAAGGATCTTCATATCCTCACATTTAAGTCACAGTGACCTTCTTTCACTTTTTATAATCATTTATAGTTCAGTTTACAATTGTTATCTTTACAATGTTGAGGCCTATGATAAAATTGCTTTGATTTTAGGGTATGATGTCCCCCCCCCCCCTCTCCCCACGAAATAAGCTTCTTTTTTAAGTTTTGTTTAAAATGTTGTCAAGTCTAGCAATATATTAGAGTCTAACAGTATTATTCATATTTAAACATTTTGAAATGGATGAAACAAGAAATATTACTCAAGTGAGCGATGTTGCATATGGGCCTCTTGGTTTTTTGGGCTTTTTTGGGGGGGGGGGGGGGTTGTCAAAAGTAAACTTTCAGAGAGACGGTTAAATTATAATGCAGAATTTGTATTATGATTGATTGGAACATTTCTACAATCTGATTATAATCGGATCCTCGATCCGCTTCTCGTGTAGCGACAATAGAAAAACAAGGAGCGGATCCAGGATCTGATTTTAATCAGGTTGAACATTTCTTATGGTTTTTTTTTCGAATGAGTTTATAATGATACCCACTTTTTTAAACTGATTTAAAAAAATTATTTCATTATCATAATGGTACCTACTGCAATATTAAATGAAAATACAATAATACATGTATATATACCTACAAGAGTTGAAGTACAGCAAAGAATTTTCCTATGATCAGTTGACACAATAAAACAAGTGCCCCAAATTACATAACCTCTGCTCGAAACATACAAAGCAATGTTTTTCTTGTACTTTTAACAGCTATTAAAACAGTTATATATGTTTCTGAAGTGTTCTATCAATACTTATAAATGGTCCCTGTCAATTTAAGCCCCTGAAATATTTTTCTATTTATAATATATAAATAATTAACATATTATGATAATATATAACTTTTACATATACATGTTTGTACATGTAATACCAGTATATTGTTTGTATAGGACTGGCAACATGCGAAATCTACATCTATCTTGGTAATTGACATGACACTGATGATCATGACACTTGTCAATTTATTTGATAAGGAACAACAGCTGTAAATAACATGCAAACAATGCTCAAATGCCCCTTTCTTTAAACAATGGAATTAGATTAGAGATATATTTTTTTTTATTGAAAATAGAATTAATAATATAATGAAAGAATAGAATTTATGAATCAATCAGTACAAGGAAAGCAAAGTTTAAATCTATTTCGTAGAAAATGCCAACAAAGAAATTCAATATACACGTCAGAAAAAGACCACTTTGTTTGATTTTCATCACATTTTTATAATTGATGATGTCTACTTTAGATATTTGATTTTCTTTACATTGCCTTTGAAGAACTCGCACACAAACAGATTGTCATTATTGTCCATGCATAAACCATAAGGATTCTCCAGATCACAGTTATCAATGAAACGGAGAAACTGTCCATTCTGATCCAGAATGTGGATACAATGGTTGTCACTGTCTGCTGTCAGGATATGACTCTGACTGTCTGTTGTGATACCACGGGGTTTAAATGGTTTGTTCTTGGTAACTGAGGGATGACCGGTGTATCTCCATCTGAGTTTCCCGTCCTGATTAACCACCACTACTGCACCAGCCCAGAAGTCAGCTACACAGATGTCATGGTTTCTGTTCTCAGTGATGTATTTAATCATCCTCTTCACTGAATATAGAGGTTTTCTATTCCCTGAGTACAGAGGTTTACCTTCATCATCAAATTGAATTGTTTGTTTCTCTGTAGATCCCGAGTAACGGACAACTTTGGATTGAGTTTCATCATCACTGAACATGGTAACCAGGAGATCACCAGTAGAGGTGACACACAGCTTACTAGGCTTCCATCCCTGTAATGTGATCAACACTTCTATCTGTCCATTCTTTACTTTGTTTACTGTCCTTTTTGGCCCGTCAGCGTACAATAGATCCATGTTAATGTCTACAGCTATATCATTAGGCCATTCTTCTGATTTTGTTTTGATTGTTTGGAGGAATGAACCTTTAATGTTGAAGCATTTGATATCATTGGTCTGTCCACACGTCCAAATCCTGTCCTCATTTAGACAGGTAACGCTGCATAGTCCTTCATACCCAGTCTGTACTGTGGCAACTAGCTCTGGTTCATCCAGTAGTTCTCTGACTGAAGTTTTGGGTTGGTTTAGTGACAAGACATTTTCTTCTGTAGCAGTAGATAGTGGGGTGATCTGTCCAAACAAACTATACAGCTTCTCATGGTCTATTGGTTTTGGAATGAATGTTGGCAGTGATACCTGAACCTTGGGTGGAAGCTTGCTAAACTCTCTGATCTTAGAGCTGTATTCAATTGTTGGAGATACTTCTGTGGATTTCTCGATTTTCCTTATGGCTTGTAATGTTTCTTTTATGAGAGACTGTATCTGTCTGATTTCATTCAAGTGTTTCTGTAAAATGTCTCTGTGTTTCTCTTTTATCTCACTGAATTCAGTTTTCATTTTGTTGATGATGATGTCAATTTCTCTGTGCCATTGCTCTCCTTGTTTAGACATTGTTGTTGTAAGTTTCTCATATCCTCCATCCAGGCTAGCAAGCTGTTTTTCTAAGTCGAGAGCAATTTCTTCATATGAAGGGGCAATATGATTCTCCAAGTCTTTTGTGTCTTTTTTAATGACTTCTTTCTTTGTCTTGTAAACTTCTGTAACTTCTACAAAGTTATGTCCCTTGTGCTGTTTAGATGCAGTACAGGAAGAACAAACAAAAATGTTTCCGCAATCCTCACACTGAAAATCACAATTCTTGTGTGGATGTATTTCACATGTTGGATAAATGAGGGTTGATCTTCGTTCCTTGAAAGGGACTATTTTATGTTTGTCGTATCCATCTGAGATGTGTTTGCCTATACATGGCGTGCAGAGGTTGAAATGACAAAAGTCACAGTAGCTGTGTACGTTGGCGGTCTCACAAAGGTCACATCGGGGTATATCCTGCCCGGCACTGGAATGAGGATCCATGGTTGTTCAATCTCTAAAAAGATAAATACATATATTTTTTATGTTTAGTTATAAAAAAAAGGGGTTTTTATGTTTTCTTAATTCTCAGAGTCACAGTGAAGAACTGATTTTGTATGTAACATTATTTCAATGTAGATTTCTCTATAAAATTCAGATAAATGACTAAAATAACCCCCACCCCCTCTGAATATTTTTTCAGCTGGAAATTATTCGACAGTTTTCAAAACTTTATAAATCATTTAAAAATTACTCAAACTGATATTTATGCGTTTGATTATCTATACCTATTTTAGGGAGTTGAATATACAGAACATTTAGATTCAAAACGAAAGTAGCTTTATAATTTTAATATTTCTAACGTTATTTATAATTTCAGATCTAATTAGAATAAGATGTTTTAATCACCATGGCTTGCAATCTGATTTTTGTCAAGTGATAAGAAATCAAACCTTGTTTACCAAAAATCACATATTCTTTAACTGTCTGATAACATGGCTGATCTTGCTCTGAACGTAACCACCTGATTAGAATTTTAGAAAAAGAATACAAGAGTTACTCCCCGTTCATCGCTTTCGATGTTGCCTGGCTGAAGTCTGCATATTTTTTCCTTGAGTAAAGTTTAATTTTAGAAGAAGAAAAAAAAAATCTTGACAACCAAAAAAGGGGTGGGGGAGGTTACTTTGCAAAATCCTGAAAATCGTATATTTCTAGGGGTAATGTCTTTTTTGGATTTCTGTTTTGATGTGTTTTGATTTGTTTTAGACTGTTTCTTTGATAGTTTATTTAACCAATAAAATGCTTTCTTTGGTTATCCATTCGGGATATGAAAGTAGCGACATTACAGGAAAAATACATAACCCGCATTAAAAAAATCTTTGATGATTCTGTTCCAGTAAAAAAGATACATCTCTAATTATAGACGCATGTGAGACATTTATTTAAAGTTTTGAAATGATTTTGGTTTTAACATGTGAAAAGTAATTAAATCGGTCTTATGGCATCTCACATTTTATTTATAATGGTTGTGAAAAGAAGCGAGAGGGCAATGCATTGCTGTCAAAATTAAAGGAAACGCCCCCTCCTTCATTCTCCCATCCCTTAGCCCCCCCCCACACACACACACACACGCACCACCGCCGCTACCACCATTACTACATTTTGCAGACTGACTTTTTGCATTTATATTTGAAATGATATACATATATATGCAATTGTATCATAATATTGACCGAACTCGAATCTATTTTGTCTATTTTCTTATCTATCCGAATACGGCAGCGTTTAGCGAGAATTCACGCAGTGTATAGCCTAATATTTCAATAACAGTTAAAATACGCGACGTCCACCTTTTCTAGAATTAATTGTTTCACATACCTTTTCAAGGACCGCTACTCTGTAAGACAGTCGATGCAAAAAAGAAACACGATTTTCTCATGAAGGAAAATAATCTTAGCAGCAAAATCAGTCTTTCTTTCTTTTCTTTTTTTGCATCAAACTGAATTAAATTAATTGAAATTGTGTATTTCATTTGTATATATTTAAGTATTGAATCCTTATTTTTTGAAAGATATAGTCTCATAACTGCAATGATGTGTGCATACAAATTGAATAACGCGCGTTAATAACTACATACATAAAATATCACTAGAAACTCTTCTAACTGAATTAAGAAATGAAGATAATAATTTTTCTATTGATCGACGTATCAAAGAAAAAATTGACCGGAAAACTTCATCAATGAGCGTAGCGCATTGATGAAAAAGTTTTCCGGTCAATTTTTTCTTTGATACGTCGATCAATAGAAAAATTATTATCTTCATTTCTTATCATTTAATAAAACATTTTCGAATCAAAAAATGTGAAGTGTCATTGATCAAAAATGTAAATAATGTAAATGAAGCGGCGCGTATGAATACAAAATAACAACAGCAACAATATTTAAAATGGATGCGCCTTCAGCTGATGGAGAGCTATTGAACTGAATTTAATGGATTAAACACAAATAGTGAGTTAAAATCTGAACCGGTTGAATTGAAAACGAAAGGAAAATACATGCGATAGCTTGTGATATTATTCACTGTGCAGAAAAATTCGTAATAACACTAGTTTTCATGTGAGATCGATGGAAAATGCAACTGGACGTGTAAACCACCCAAGGAGAGGCGATCGTGGACGAAAATAGTTGATATGTCGACAAAGAATAGTATGTATAAGCGACTTTTGTAAACATTGTGGTAACTATATAGCCAGTGATGTACTTAAATGGTATACTATAGTATTTGCCGCTTGGAATGCGCCGAAGGAGTTGATGCATTGTACTCAAAACGATGCTTATTCTGAATTTCTGATGACCGATCATGTAGGTGTAACAGGTTTATCCGTTGATGTAAAGAAGAAATCAACACTCCTGTTAGGGTTCGAATAACGGGCTTTTATTATCATCACCAGTTATATAAATAGATTGATTTGACCCTGTAAAAACAATATAACAAGTATGAATATACGGCATAAAACACATGAACTTCAAGTAATTACGTATTGATGTACAATCAATGTATTGAAGTAATTTAACTTTATAAAGGGAGATAACTCATATAAGTAAACTACAATTTACATAGTATCTCCTTTATATCAATTTACATGCATTTACATTTCAGTTATAAAACCATTGCTATAATTATGTAATGCATATAATACATTAATCTGATATTCTAAGCATATGAACATACACATACCATTCTATGGGAATAGGCCCCATGTACTAGTTGAACCAAGTTCAATATGACTCAATGGTTGCAAGGTATATGTGCATTCTGTAATTAATTATACAACTATTACACTATCATAAAAGTAGTTTTAATTAAAACACATCTATGGAGACTTCAGTTGTTATAACTATTTTAACTTTAACTTATTATTTCAAAAGTCTCTCTCTCACTATTCATTCAATCAGAGAAAGTGCGAAAGAATTATAAATATGATTAAATACTGATTTGACATTTAGTAGAAATATTATAAATGATATTAATATTAGTAATATTAGATTAACTTACCAAGAAGAGATGTAATTTGTCAAAAACGTCTGTACACCTTTATTACAGTCCGCTCTCTTCAAACTCTTGACAAAGATTAAACTAAAACCCAAAGAACTTTTGGAGGGAAATCGACCAACCAATAGACAAACAAGAAACAAACTAAAACACCAATGAGATTAAAAGACACAACTTAACTTTGACCAAAATATAATTACTGCCCTAAAGGCAACTTTGGACCTTTCTACAAATTAAGTTGTCATGAATGAATGCACACTAATGTATTTCAAGATCAATAAAATAATTATAGAATCCAATACATATGCATTCAAAAAATCATGAAAATATGAAAATGAAATGATGCATATGCAATATACATGTACTTGTAATTAAATCATAAAATATGAGACTGCTACATAGGGTACTGTGTAAGTTTAAAAATCATCGTTACCAAGTTTGAACAGCAGTGTTACCGTGAAAGTGTATGGACCTATATGTTCGTTATGATTATTCTGGAAAAGAAACAGCCAGCCTCGCAGTAATGTTGATTGATCTGAAGCAGACGAAATCGTGAGAAGACGCTTAATTTTCTATTTCGTGAATAAGATATTGTGTTTTGTTTATTTTTCAAGGTTAGACTTTCAAGTTTTTATGTTTATAAAGTTGTATTTTGTTTGATGACAATAAAACAGACACAACTTTACACTTTGTTGACAGTGTTTATTTTGGAAATTCCTGTTCTATAAATAGTGTTAGATCAGAACAGTTGAGAAAAGTAGATCCGGCGAAAATTTTATTGATGCAGGTATCAAAGAAATTTTTCGACCAATCAGAAGCGCCGATATCTCATCAAACGAATAAATATTAAATGATTAGCCTATATAGGCTATATATCTTCGATTTCTCTCTATTACGTAAAATTATCATTGATGACGTCACAAGCATGTTTAATAGAGAAGATCATGTCGGGAGACAAATCATCGGAATGCAGTGTAAACAATGCCGAAATAAGACTTATTCAATACAGATACATAAGATTTAGATGAGTGTCAGTTAGGATATTATCAGGATAATACAGGCATGGATATTTTGTTTATTCAGCGAGTTTTATAAGGTAAGCAGATCGACATTTATATGGCTTGACCAGCCTTTCCTCTGCCAGCGTGTACAAAAAACGCAAAAGTGTAACACTACCCCGGATATTATGAAAGATGACTTTGGTAAATATCAACGGTATATGACCTGAACTACTTAAAAAGTGCTGCTAGAATCCTGTGCTTGTTTTAAACGAAAAATACGTAGTATTTTCAATGAAATTATAGAAGTTGAGAGGTTTTCCGATAAATATTTACAATACTTATTTTATGCGATTAACAATAGGATTCTAGCGGTAATACTAATAAACATGAACTAATTGCCGATCGAATTATTGTAGCAAACATACAAATGAACTTCGGGGTAGTGTTACACTTTTTGATATTTTGTTAAGGTAAAAAAGTGATCTATTTTTAACTGTCACGTGATACCATGGTACGGCAGCTTCAAAGATGGAGTCGATTCCGAAGTAGAAAAATAAAATCTTGGTGAACACATTCACTTGGTATTAATATTCAGCACTGTTTTCATCAAAATAAACAGTTTTTAAATTGATCATAATTTTGACGGTCATTAAACTCGGAGTTGCCTTAACCTACCCGCGTAATTTTGACTCCAGGAGATATATGACAACATTGTTACACTATATATGTTTTTTAAATCATGAAATCATGAATTTAGTAAAAAGTCAAAATATTCAAACAATCTTTATTGTTTTAATAAATGCTTGTAACAAAGGGTTGACAGCAGCACTTTACAAAATAATTGAAACAATTGAGTTCATGCCCGGATCCAGAAGCTCTCCTCCGCCACTGGACATAAAAGAAAAGCCTCAGACGCCATTCGGAAAAAAAATCAACACCTTGGACAACCCCCTCCCCGAAAAATTTTCTGGATCCGCGCATGGTCAGATGTCAGGCACGTATAGTATCGGAGGTTACTAAAGGGGGCGGGGCAGGGGGAGAATGTTCCACCTCCACGATTGAAAGTTATAGTAAACTTAACAAAATTATATCTCTAAAATTGAAGTTTAAGGTAGTTATCGCTCATCGCTACCCCCTCCTCTTCCACGGATTAAGATTTTGGAAAAAAGATTTTTGGGTGTTTTTTTTTTCTTGTAAAGATTCCGGATAATCATGTCCCCTTCCCCGCTATCCACTTTAAAAGCAATGTTACGTGTCATGATGTGTTCTTTTATATTCCGTAGAATCTCCACATACTATATTCCCTATACAAGCATTTCACATATATTTTTTTAAAAGAGCTAGTTCTCTTCACGAATAACGATTATTAATTTAGATTGGAATAGGAGTCTTAAATCAGCTGACAAGGACATCAGTTGATTTTGATTGACACCTGTTCCCTCCACATCTTGCTCTGTGCGTTTTTTACGGTCTGTTCCATTCCTTGAAACAACAAAGATCCTCTTGTACATGACGTGCGTAGACACTGTGCGCAATGTTTATCTGTTTGGGATCTGAACATTTATACACAGTACAGTTTACATACTGTACACTATCAAACCCTAAATATGCGATACAAAAGGAATAATATTTTTGTTTGCATTTATCAAATGTAAAATATTGTTGACGGATTATAAATTTTTCGTTATTTCTAAAAACGAATATCAAGGGAAAAATTAATGAGTGGGAATTACTGAAGGAAATGAAAATATTTCCGATAAGGAATTTAAGCCCGAAGGTAAGCATGGAGCCGACCGAGCCCCAGGGAGCGGAGTTCCTTGCCTCTATTACAAACGTGTAGTTCCGGTAGTTTTCCAAGCTTTACGTTTCTATATATGGGATGGATTACACAATCTTTGAAATAGTGTCGTTTCCGAAGAAATGATAAAATATAAACTTTATTTACAATGATTTTTAGTTCAACAATTTGAATGGCGTGTGCCACACCCCCTCCCCGGCCGGTGTAATGAAGAATAATGACCCTCGTAGAATAATGACCGGGGGTCATTTTTTGACGTAGAGTAATGACCCCCCCCCCTTGCTGAAGAATTATGGTATTTTTCTGAAGAAAAATGACCCAGGTGTTATTTTTCTTTAAAGATGAAGAAAAATGACTCCCGTAAAAAAATGACCCCCGCTGTAAACAAGAATAGAAAATGGTTACCCCGTATCCAAGATACTACTTTGAAATTACTTGAATTTTCACTCTGTTCAACTGGTTAAAGTTATAAACGCCGAAATTGTAAATAAATCACTGTATACTGGCACTGTACCAGTTATCGTGTATTTAAATTTTACGTTTTCTTTTCGTGTTTCCTTATTTCTTGATATATTTGAATAAAACTTGATATACTTTAGATGGTGAACTCCTTATTTATCAATCTGTTAGATTACGATTTATTGTACCCGTTATCGGCTTCGTGATAACAACACAGTAAAATCCCTTTACATGTTGGTTTTATATTCTGCAAAGTATGCCCCTTGCGGGTCAGCCTATAGGTCGTGGGGGTTATGATAAACGTGTTTTTTCTTTTGTACATCTTCTCATTTATGTGAACAAACTAAATTTCCAACAAGTTCATCAACAAGTTTAATCATTTTAATAACACATCTTCTAGGAAATTATCCATCACAACACCCCCCCCCCCCTCCGGGATTTAAAAAAAAACAATTTAAATTAAAGAAATAGTGATTTTAACTTGAATGTAAATTATAATGAGTTTTTACATTAAAACAATGAAAATGCATGTGTATATGAGTTTAGAAGACATTTTTATAAATTTTGAGACCAAATATCACTTCGGGTTTTTAGTGCGATCATTTCAAACGAGCAAAAGTGAAAGTAAAGAAGTAGAAAGTTTCCGGTGAGGAAAAATACTTCATTCTAGCAGTTTCCAGCTATCTGAGATTAGTTTGCATCGTAAGGGAATTATATAAGTATCCGGTAGGTTCCAATTCTATATTTATGATGACAGATTTGCATTAAATTTGAGTAAATTCATTTGTCATGCATGTGACATGATAGCTGCAGATCTGTAGCTCTCTGGTTGAAAAAATTCGGATAGACAAACCAGAGAGCTACAGTTCCAAGCGTTGTAAAAACCTCCGATTTACGCCGCCGTTTTTGTGTCGCTCGCTTCGGGAATTATATCCGACTTTAAAAAATTGGATTTATTAATTAAACATATAGTTTACCCTAACTCTGCTTACTTTGTTTTCCTTTCAATGGTTCACAACGACCATCCTTCGCCTTGGAATGTCATCGTTTTAAAAAACTCGCCTTATTACAACCATGTTAACCTAGTAGCGAGATCTCGGGTGCGTCGATTTACCCAAATGGACCCAAATGAACCTAAATGGACCCAAATGGCGATTAAAGTGGAAAACAATATTGAATGTTGGTGGTGGGGGTGTCTTTAGGCTGTACAGATGTGTTGTGCATGAAGATGTAGTTATCAACATGTAAATTGAAATGGAACAAATCTTCAAAGAATAAAACACAACAATGAGCCACACTTGATGTAAGTAAAATTCATTTTTGTAACTACATTGTCCAAGTTTAAAGGAGGGAACCTGTAAAAACTTAAACCCTGGCCAGTATTTTACATGCAGATAATTTAGAGCATTAGATACTGAGAAACTTTATATTGATTATGCATATTTCACAGACTTATTGGGTATTTTTTGTCCTTCTGGATTTTGAACTTTAGTTAAATGTAGACTCTCTTCTGCAGGATATGTCTTTTGATAAATTTTGTTAAATTTGTTACCATGTTAACAATATACAAGAGTAAAAAGAAAAACTCCTTATAAGCAAGTTTCTTTTCCTAATGATATATATTTAAAGTAGTCCGAGTATCGCACTACGTCATAATACAGATTTTACAATATTGGTTCGACTTTTACATAACGTTCTAGATACCCGGTATTTATTTTGCTCTACATTGCTGTTGTAAACAATGGAAAAAATAAGCAATTAGAACGGTAATATATGTATTCTATGAGAGATAGAAATGATAAATGTTGAAAAAATCGATTCTGTTAAAGTAAAATAAAAAACAAAGTTTCTGATTAACCAGGATCTCAGTCATGCTTATCTCTTCTTTGTTTTGATCCCCTACCCCCCCCCAAATTTTTCTTTTACTAAAACCAGTTCAAATTTAGAGACAGAAGCTTTTTTGAATTTAATCAGTCGTCAATTAATTAATGTTTAAATGATATCTAACATTGTTGACAGATCTAAGCAGAAAACTGTAGCAAAATGTTATTTTTACGTATTTTTTCGTTAGGGTCTACTTGGTTTAGAGCTTAAAGCGTGAAAAGTAATCCGTCAACATATGATTTATTTTACCAAATCTTTTTTCTAAGAAGTCATTTTTTAAAAATAAACACCATGAATTTAAGTTTGAGTCCATAAAATAGTAAAAAATGACCAAACACGATACATGCATTGCATTTTTTTGTATTCTATTTTGATATATCAGGTCCATAAACGTATTTACTTACAACAATTTGCGCAAAATTATTAATGAGATATGGCTTTAATAAATGTTTATGCTCTATTTTGTATGCCCAGTTTTAATTTTCCCGAAATTGGTGATTATTTTTAGGAAAAACGGACGTCTGGCAAATTTCATCATTGTCAATAATTGTCGCAAGGGGGTACACCCGTCTCAGAGGTGATAACAAACAAACTAGCATGTAAACATACATATTTTCTTTTGTATATGTATTGCTAGAATGTATATATATCATTTAAAGCTAAGCTTTTAATGATTTAGCCCATTTAGTGCTAAGTATAGGACTACCTTAATGAGTTAAGTCATTGTGTATTTGTTCCGAAATTAGGCTTAAATAAAAGTTCAGCAAATATTACACTTAAATGTGAGTAAAAACAACTCATCACTAGTCTATGATGTCATATAGGTGAGGTAATCTCAAGCTAGCATCAAAATAAAGCAAAAACTGAATTGAGGGCCTCACATTATAGAGTCATATAACTTTATTGTGACGGTCAGACCGGTTCGAATACCGACGCCAGATAGCTCAGTTGATAGAGCACCTGACTAGAGATTCAAGTAGCCCGGGTTCAAAACCCGGTCTGGTCCGTCATTATTTCTCCCATCCCGTTACATTTGGTGCCGTGACCAACCCCTGGAACTGACAGGTGAACTCCTGCCAGGGGAAGAGCCTGGGGTGATCATTTAGGGGGGAGGAATGTGACGGTCAGACCGGTTCGAATACCGGCGCCAGATAGCTCAGTTGGTAGAGCACCTGACTAGAGATTCAGGGGGCCCGGGTTCGAAACCCGGTCTGGTCCGTCATTATTTCTCCCATCCCGTTACATTATTTTTTATAAACCAATACCTACATGTAATACCTTGATGGATAGGGAAATTCCTATACTTTTTTTATTTTACCTAGTTCATGGTATTTGAAAACAATTCTTTTTTTGTAATTAAAGAAAAACTTGTGATTTTTATGACAAAATTTTTATACAATCAGACATAATTGAGCTTTTTCATTAGAATATGATCAAAATAAATTTGGTAAAATATTGAATGTTTATGTTTTACATGTATTTTATTCCTTGAGATTAAAGTTTCCTCAATTTATGCTATTTGAAGAGCATTGATTGCCGATGAGCTATATGTTGTTTAGGTAAATTATAACTGGACTGTTTCTTCAGATTTCATGCATGTGTATCAATGCTGCAAAATCCATAATTATGTATTGAATTTTTCCAAATTTGGAATCATGGTTCTGTAGAGTGTCTAGAGTGAAAAATATATATCAGCTAAGAATTGTAAATAAGCACAATGACTGTTTTATATGAATTATAATTTCTGTTACTTTCTGTAAACTGCAGTAAAAATTACAATATTGTAAAACTATTTCATAAATGATAAAAAAATATACCTACTGAAAAACTTTAATCTATAAGGGGGTCATTATTCTACAGGGGTCACTTTTCTTCATGTAGAGACTGTGCTCATTTTTATGAAAATGACACTTATGCTTCAGGCAAAAGGGGTCATTTTTCTACGTAGAATAATGACCGGGGGTAATTTTTCTGTGTAGAATAATGACCGTGGGGTCATTATTCTACATTACACCGGAAAATCTGCATTATGCAGGCATTTAATGTTACTGTTATCTTGATTTCTTTGGTGCAATATGATAACTATTTATTGAATATTGAAATGACATCTCTCTCTCTCTCATTTAATTGCCAATATAAAATCGTAATCCTAGTATATCCCCTCCAGTCCATCATCTTTCCAATACACAATATCCTCACCCTTTGTATGTGTATATACATGTACTAGTATATATATTCAAAGAAAAACTTTGATATACGGTATAAAGAAAACTTTTAATATTAATTGAAAAAAAAATGCTCCCTCGAAACGTGGTTTAACAGACAGAGGTAAATATTACTACCTGTCATCAAGAGAGGTGACACGACGCTGCTCACATTACTTGCTCCTGTACAGCGACTTGCTCGATTCGCAATAATTGATGGACATGCATGCAGACATCTCACACTTTGTTGCGAACTTAGCGGCCTTACAGACAAAAAACTATTCTTAACCATACACTGGACGAGAAAACGAGTGTTACATGTACCTTGGACTACGGTGATGCGTGGGCCTTTCAACTCCTTAATTTTAAGTTACCGGTAGTAAGAGATTTGTCAACAACCTACTACCGCACCATGTCTCTAATTTCTTCCGTTAATGAGGCGTGTCATTAACTTTAACTTCTTTGTATTAATTAATTAATTAATTAACTTATATATTTATTTATTCATTTATTTGTTTGTTTATTTATTGACTTTATTTCTTGACATTGACTTATTGTATGTAATTATATATTTGTATATATATATATATATTATAGTTTAATAACTGCTCTATTTTACTTATTAATTAATTAACTTATTCATTTATTTATATTTATTACATACTTAGTAATAAATACAGGTTTTTGGCATATGTGATACAGATGACATCACAAAATCCGTATCGGCCTCCGGGGCTGATATAGGTTATCAGCCCTCCAGGGCTGATATGGATCCGTATCACACCCCTTTCGGAACTCCTCTGCCTTTTTTCGCTTCGGCATTTTTGCATGTTTACAGACGAAAAATAAAATATTATCAGTTACAGTCGACATTTTTAAGTGCAGTTGAAAACTTCAAATGCTAGCAAATGTTTTAAAGCAGTCAACTTTTAAAATCTGATGAAATTCCGTTCTGTAGCTTCATGTTAAAACAAGAAGAACTCATATTTTTATTAAATACATGTACACGTGCAGACTTTTTTCAAATAATATGAATAATCAATTCAAAAAAAATTTGATGTTTTTTTTTTTTAATTTATTACTAAGTATGTAATAAATATAATAATAGATACCCTTTTCCACATCACAGCTTGTATCAGCCCTCGACCAATATCATCCCTTGGGCCTTCGGCCCTCGGGCTGATATTGGAATCTCGGGCTGATACAAGCTGTGATATGGAAAAGGGTATGTATTATTCTCTCTATATATTCATTAATTTTTTTTTCATTTATTGACTTTATTTTTGACATTCACTTAATATATGTTATTATGTATCAGAACAGCTGATATTTTAATCAGATTGGCTTGCGAAGAGAAGTGGATGAAGGAAAATTGTTATGATGTGTTTTAAGTCATAACGTGGAGTTGTTTTGGCGTTCTATCGATGTGTGTAGATTAGAAACCACCAACAATGAGCCTTTGTGGCTGGTACCTCTCTTATATTGCTATCAATGGCGCATACAAAATTAGCCCAGATTTCCTCTGAAATTTCATAGAACATCAAACAGCGACCCGATTATAGTGCATCGGACCGTCCAAACTGCCCCAAAAATATACAGCAGCTTATCCAGAAAGTTGGTTTTATCGTCGTAAACCAAAAAAGCTTCTATGTAATACGAATTTTGTGTAAAATGAGTTATTTAGACGCTTGTATGGTATACAGAATCTATAAAATTATGCCCCTAAAACGCCAATATTAAAGTGAAGTATGAATTTAGCTATGATTCAGCACCCGCATTAGTTTTATTAGAACCTGACAATGCTAATTTATATGAAAATGCACGCCAATTCTTTAAAATTGAATAATGTAACGGCAGTTTTTCAACCCCTCCCCCAAAAGGCAGGGTTCCCTAAACTTGTACATGTATATATTCTCGGGTGGTCATGATATAAACAAGTTTGCTATGTCTTGTGAATAGACATCTATATTTGCACAATTTAGAAACAAGAAAATCATTCAAAATTAACACACCGTGAAATTGCATACAGTATAACTTTAAACATATGTCATAAATCAGAGGTCACCGCGAGCACCATGGTTTTATAATATTCGCTCATAACTTTTTGATGTAGCTACAGAATTCAGTAAAACTTTCCACATGTGTTCCACAATAAATGTTTTTTTGTTTTCAGATTTTATTTTTGCGAGTGTAAAATAATAGATTACTTGCAGGCTATGCCTGTCCACTTCTCAAAAGAGAATACTTGACATGTGGATTTCGTTTGATTCGAGACATGGTTGTTAACGGAAGGATGCAACTGTCCTCATGCATCAACAATTAACTTAAATTTAAAATGGAATTAAAGGACAGAAATTAGTTTGTTTACTCCTATTAGCAATAACAGTTTTTAAAAAATAGAGCAGTTGTTATTCATAGAAAATGGACAGTGAAATAGATTCATACAATATTTTCTATAATAGCAAAAATACACGCGTTATGATTTTTTTTCTTAGCAGGGGGTATCAAATGTGAGCTTGCTCACAGTACCTCTAGTTTTTATTTAAATACTGTTTTAGAAACCATTTTCCGTAAAATTTCTTTGAATTTCTTAATTGTTTTTATTAAGATGTGAATTGAGGATATATTTTACTTACTCAATTATTTTTAGCTTGAAATAATTTACTAGTCTTTATGATTTCATTTGTAGGTAGTTGTCCTGACTAACTCAAATTTGGAGGAAAAAATCCGAATTGGAGAGATCTGCCACAAGAACAACATTAAATTCATTTCTGTTGATTCCAGAGGACTGTTTGCGTAAGTTTTAATTTTGTTGGACTTAAGCTGATATTCGTTTATTGTATGAAATGGTTTGCCTTATTTATGATAACCTTATTTTCTGCAAGCTTTATCTCCAAGCGAATAGTTAAGATAAAAGTGCACTTATAAAAAACAAGTTCATTTTATAAAATTTACATTTCTATCAGTAAACTTCATTGAAAGAGCTCAACTCTTTTCTTGAAAATTGTCAGGTTTTTCATAGTTAAAATTTCCATGATATTAAAAAAGCATTCTGTATGTGATGAAAATTCAGGCAAATAATGAATACCATTGGTGTATGAAGCTCCTTGTTGGTTGTTCCTAATCAGTCATAGTCGCTATAGAAACTAGAACTGAGGCTCATTGTCTGGTTATAGTAATGTTAATGTGGGGGTTTTGATTTTTGGCAGGGAGCTGTTTTGCGACTTTGGAGATAATTTCGTGGTGAATGATGTGGATGGGGAGGAGCCCATCACAAACATGGTGGCATCCATCACTAAGGTAAGGCAGACCCAGACAGATTAAAAAAAGACCCTATTCCTAGCTGGTGGTGCAGGGTTTGACGTACAGTAAAAGACATTCTGATCAGGGTGAATGTGAAACACTAAATAAGTTTAAAATAATCTAAGTTAAAATTGATTGTTCCTTATTCAAACTTGAATTTTTTTTCTCATGGTGTCTGTGGAGAATGAAATAAAAATTAAAAAGAAATAAAATTCACAGCACTCTATTATGTAAAGATGAAAAAAAACACCAAAATTTACAAAAGTGTTCAAATGGTGCAGGCTGAACAACTTGATCTATTTTTAGGATAAAGAGGTCGTGGTCACTTGTTTGGACGAGGCCCGCCATGGATACCAGGACGGTGATCACGTTACTTTCGCTGAAGTACAGGGAATGACTGAGCTCAATGGGTGTAAACCAATCAAAATCAAAGTGCTATGTAATTCTCCCTCAGTCTATTTCCTTTGGAACATTTGAATCAATTTACTTCAGAATACTAGTATATGAATTTCCTACTTCACCTATATGTACACGTGTATGTTGAAAAGAACAGTTTTTGATTTACTTTTGGACTGTACCAATTTAATATTTGAAGATACATGTACGTATTAAAGAAAAGTTTTGTTGTGTTTTTGTTGTTGTTGTTATCTGATAAATGCTTTGTTAATTGCAGGACCGTACACGTTTAGCATTAGAGATACAAGCAAATTTTCCAACTATGAACGAGAGGGAGTTGTTTCCCAAGTCGAGACGCATAAAACAATTCACTTTGTAAGTTTATACAACTGTATAATGTGTCAGTTTATTTTCTTCCAGCTTTTTCCTATTGACTTTTTTTTAATGTTGTTTCAAAAGTAGGGTTCATTGTTGTAACTGAGGAATTGAATTAAAAAAAATTGTCTTCCTTACAACTCATTACTGATTTTTATTTCTTTGTGCTTTCAGAAATCCATCAAGGCTGCTATGGATGCCCCTGAGTTCCTCATGACAGATTTTGCTAAGTTTGACCGCCCTGGCCAGTTACACATTGGTTTCCAGGCTCTGTATGAATTCCAGAAACAGAAAGGACAGCTGCCTCGTAGTCGATGCAAGGTCAGTTTTAGTTATATTCATAGAAACAATACTTTTATACTTCGAAATTCCAATTTTTTCTTTAAGAAACAATAACTTAAAACTTTCAAAGTCCCAATTTTTGGGGAGGTGAGTAATCAAAACTAAAAAAAATGTGCTTGTTGTTTATAGAACAGAAACCTTAGATGTTTAAGAAAGTGAATCGGTAAAATTCTGATTTTGAAGCTTTTTTCTCTTTTCTTTTTAAGGCTGATGCTGATGAATTCCTTAAAGTTGTGAAGGCCTTGAATGAGAAGTCACCAGCTAAAGTGGATGAATTGGACGAGAATGTGATGAGAGAGATGGCTTACACCTGCTGTGGAGACTTGTGTCCATTGGCAGCCATTATGGGAGGGGTGGCAGCTCAGGAGGTCATGAAGGTAAGGTCAAATGTCATATGATCATTAAAACTTTTTTTTTGTCTTGTTAATATGCATTTGATTGAAGGTATGTTCTATTAAAATTATTTTCCATGAATCAAGAATTAGTTTAGTTTAATGAAAAAATAATACATTTAGCACATATTGGAAAAGATATTTATATGGATTCCCATTTGCTCTGCCATGTGACTGTTTAAACCCATATAAAAATGTCTTTTATATGATTATGATAATGAGGTGTACAGGTAATAAGATGAGTTGATCTTGCTGTTTTCAGGCCTGCTCGGGGAAGTTCCACCCAGTGTGTCAGTACATGTACTTTGATGCTCTGGAGTGTTTACCAGAAGACAAGGACACCTTTTGACAGAGGAAAACTGTAAACCAGTAAGTAACTGTTGTAACCATAAATCATTGAGTACTTGTACAGTACCGATCAGACCCAACCTAACACCAGAGTATATTCCAACTAAACCCTGGGTTTACTTTCAGGGCTTACTTTGGGTTTACTCTGGATTTGCTTTTTGGGTCAACTGTAGCTTTGAAGTGTAAAGCAGACCCTTCATTTAACTTACCATCTTACTGTCTGTAATTCTTGCCCCTCCCCTCTTTCTTGCCTCTTGTATATTCCAAATACACATGTAACATCTAATTTCAGGGTATGCTTCTGATCAGGGTTTACTATCTGTTTCCACTCTGGGTTTACTCTGGGTCCACTGTAGTAAACCCAGAGTAAACCCCAAAAGTAAACCCAGGGTTTAGTTGGGGTTTACTCTGGTGTTAGGTTGGGTCTGATCGGTACTGTACCTTCTGTTAGGTTGGGTCTGATCGGTACTGTAGTAATTAGTAAACCAGTATGTAACTGTCGTAACCATAGACCAAATATTACATGTAGTAACTAGTAAATTAAAGAGTAACTGTAAAACAGTAACTAGTAATGTAAACCAGTGAGTTCTAACAGTAAGTTACTGTAAACCATTTAGCACACCAATGGTTCAAAGAAGTTGAACATAGAATAAACAGCTCAAATTGATGCTAAATTGTCACTTTATAAGTATTTATCTATTGTCAGATTTAAAATCAAAACATTTTTTTTGACTTTCAGACCAATAGTCGATATGATGGACAGGTAGCTGTATTTGGGTCAGATTTCCAGGAGAAGATGGGAAACCTGAAATATTTCTTGGTAAGTGCAATTGATTTCTTTTGAATAACAGATTACAGTAATTGGATGATATGATAAAAGTTATTGATATAATGCATACGATGAAAATGTATATTTACAATTGTTACATCTTTGAGCAATGTGGAAGCAGTTTATGATAAGACTGGTAACTTTGTTAAAGATTTTTAGACATGAAGTATTCGAAGTGCTTGAATGAAGATATTTGAAGTGAAGTAATGTTAGAATTGTTTTGTAGGTGGGAGCTGGTGCCATTGGATGTGAAATGTTAAAGAACTGGGCCTTGATGGGTCTGTCTGCAGGAGAGAATGGACATATATATGTGACAGACATGGACATCATTGAGAAATCCAACCTTAACAGACAGTTCCTGTTTAGGCCCTGGGACGTACAGGTCAGTATATATATATGTGCTCAGAGAGAGAGAGAGAGAGAGGGAGAGTGAGAGAGAGTTTGTTTTCAGTATGAATATAGGCTTAAAAATAAGATATAGTTTCATTTAAGAGGCCAGGGGGCTGACAAATACATTTTTTTTTAGCACTTTCCCTCGGGCAAGTGGCAAGGCAAAATTTACTTGCCCTACCTCAATATCTACTAGCCCAACCAAATTCTTTATTGTGATTAAAAATAAACAATACACATACCGTACGATGTTTTTGCCCTTCACTTTAAATTTTTCCACTTTTAATACTCTTCATAAAATATATAGTTTTGATTCAACATCTCTTCCTCTTGGTTTTCTCAAGAGTGTGTTAAAAAATCAACACATAACATGTTGATATTTAGTTGGATTTGTTTTAAAGGTAAAAAACAAACATTTTATTAACAGTTTTGGGTGTTTTGATAATTTCTGTCACCTTAGGTGAATGTCCGAGATAACAGGTCACAAGCGCACACACACTTTTATACATATCCACTAAATTTTGTTTTAGAAACCTAAATCCTCAACAGCAGCCTGTGCTGCCAAACACATGAATCCCTACATAAACATCACCTCCAAGGAAAACAGGGTGGGGCCCGATACAGAGAACATCTACACTGACGATTTCTTTGAGAAGCTGGATGGTGTGGCTAATGCCCTGGACAATGTAGATGCAAGTGAGTTTCTTTTTTAAAATTTAAAAAAAAAACAAAATTGTATACAAAGAACTGAAATGGTACGATGATATTTCAGCAAACACCGTTGATATAAGAATTTTAAAAAAATTCAGATGATTTAATATTCATGCATCAACAGTACATGTGTATATGAAAAAAATATTAAAATGCTTATAAACATGTACTAAAAACTGCATAATTTAGTATAGTATGTTCTATTGAATAATAATCAATATGGGCTTGTTTTATTGCCCAGGATTGTACATGGACAGGAGATGTGTGTATTACAACAAGCCCCTGCTGGAATCAGGGACCCTGGGCACCAAGGGCAACGTACAGGTGGTCATTCCCAAACTGACCGAGTCTTACTCCTCCTCGCAGGACCCTCCCGAGAAATCCATTCCTATCTGTACCCTCAAGAACTTCCCCAACGCCATCGAACACACACTACAGGTAGGGAATTCCTGTAGAGATCCCCAGACCTGTCAAGTTTCTGTTGGAAGTTTAAGGATTGTGTATAGAGAGCTAAGTTCAAGGTTGAGAGAACTTGATTAAAGGAAAAACCTATAAATATTAGATTTTTTAGAAGAAAAAATTTGTTGTGCTAAAATTAGGAGAAAATGAGAATAAAAAGGTTATTTTTTATTTTGTAACTTAATGAAGCTCCTCAATGTCATTGAAACTACATTATTTTTGTAAAAATTTTTTTTTTTAAGAGTGAATGTTCATGTGTGTATTTACCACAATGCATGTACAAATTTGATATTTTGAAGCATGAAGTTGTGAAAGATCAAAACCTTCTAAACATGCAAAAATCTACAAATTGTTCCGCTGCTAATGCAATGCTATTCAAACAAGGTCTTTCAATTAATTCTGTGAGTCAATTCACAATAACAGTAATTACATATTTTCAATGCAGTTTACATACAGGACTCGCAATGATGATGTCACTCAAGTTGGGAACCACATCAGGATAACATACACTAATATACCAAATTTGGCCAATCTATACTTTTTTCAAAAATGTCCATAGAATATGGCTTAATTGCTGCCCTATTAGTTAAACTCTTAGATATATTATCCCTTTAATATGGTATAATTTGTGTTGTTGCAGTGGGCCAGAGACCAGTTTGAGGGACTGTTCATCCAGCCAGTAGAAGGCGCCCTTCAATATGCCACAGATCCTAAATTCCTGGAGAGAACTGCCAAACTCCCAGGCACACAGCCTGTAAGTCAAAACCAGGGGCATTTGTGATTTTTGTCCATTGAACATTCAAATTATCTTCATGTGCACAAGCCAATGTTGCATGAATATGCAAATAATCTCAGTTTCTTCCAACAGCAAATGGGGATACATTGAAGAATTTGTGCCTTTTTTTCTTCCATAAAGGGTATCAATCGCCCTATTCATAATGAAATTTCTCCATGTTGTAATAAATATCAAATATAGTAGTATTTTTTTGTGTGATTAACGTTTGGTTTGCCTTGTGTACATGTAGGTGGAGACACTACATGGAATTAAGAAGGCCATCGTTGACGAGAGACCAACCAGTTTCCAGGACTGCGTGGCTTTTGCCAGGAATCTGTTCCAGGAGAACTATAATAACAACATTCGTCAGCTTCTGTTCAACTTCCCTCCTGATCAGGTCTGTGTTGTTGATAGTGATTTATACACAGCTATTTCTTTTTATTGGATTGTCTTTATGCATGTACATGTACACTCATGAAAATCCATTGTCAGCTTATAATTTGATGGAAACCAAATTGCATAACAATCCTTCATAATAAAACTTAGTATAATTGAAGAATGGGAGGGGGGCAGAAAAGTTCCTGCAATTGTCATCTTAAGGAAATGGAAATAATATATGTCATGTGGAAATGGCATTAGAGAGCGTTTGTGTAACCTTGTTGTTAATAACAGGAAAGCTTTGTGTGAATTTAAAGAGCTAAAATAAACAAATCAAGTATAGTACATAATGTATGGTTATTTTATTTATTATCAAATCCTCTACAAACATAATAGAATAGTGTTAAGAGTTTTGTCATAGATAATAGAAAGGTAGAATAACTTGTGTTTGGTTGATTTTTTTATCAGGTCACAAGTTCCGGAGCTCCATTTTGGTCTGGTCCAAAAAGATGTCCGCATCCACTGGAGTTTGATGTAAATAATGTAAGTTCAGTCTGTGATCTTCCTCTAACTATTATTTTGTATCTTAATTGAATTGTCAGTAATGTTTACCCTGCAATTCAATTCTCTGCAGGAAATAATCTTTGTCTTATTTTGTCCTCTTTATTGCAGACCACCCATTTCGACTATGTTATGTCTGTAGCTAATCTCAGGGCTCAAATGTATGGCATCAAACAAGTTCGGGATCCAAAGGCTATCTGTGATATGGTGTCAAAGGTCAAAGTGCCCGAGTTTAAACCTTGGTCAGGGATAAAGATTGAAGTGACTGATGCTGAAATGGAAAGAAACCAAGGAAACCCAGGTTTGTTGACAAAATCTGTTGTGTGTGTTGCAAACTCCTTGTGATAGATAAAGGATTTTTTTAAATATTTTTCCCCACGTTTACACGAACATGCCTGTATTTTGGGAATTTAAAGAAAAAAGATATTGCTTAAAATGATTTGATCTTGTGTTTCTATGATGAAATAGATTTATATCAGTCATTTTAACCCAAATACAGTAAAACACAGTTATAGCGAACACACTTATAATGAATTGAGACTTACAGCGAAGTGATTTTCACTCCCCGCGATTATATTACATGTTGTTAACTTGACGGATATGACAAATTACGCTTATAACGAAGCAAAATCGCCCGTCCCTGGTGCTTCATTATAACTGTGTTTTACTGTACATAATGGACAACATCTTTTAACATTTATGTAAGATGTAAGAAAAGGGTGTATTTTTTTTAAATCTCCTCTTTGCATGCTTTTGAAAAAAAAAAAACAGGTCTTAAATTGAACATCAAGGTCAAAGAAGAATGGTCGAATTTAAGATCATTCATCTAGTTCATGGTCAAATTTTTCACATTTGCTTACTATAGAAGGGATATTTTTTCAAGAATTTTAAAGAGGCTTGGAGAAATTGTATAATTATTTTTCAAAATGCAGATGTTGATGCTGTGGAAAATCTACAAAACGATTTGCCCCCTGTGGAAAAAGTAAAGGCCATGAAATTAGTTCCTATTGAGTTTGAGAAAGATGATGATACTAATTTCCACATGGACTTTATCGTGGCTGCTTCCAATTTGAGAGCCGAGAACTATGACATTCCACCAGCAGATCGACACAAGGTATACTGAGGGGAATTAATGAATTAAAAGTTGATATTGTTGATTCATATGTATATGTTCTCACAGTTAATGCAAAGTGTACATGTAAGTCAGTTCTTTAGATACTTGACATTTATGAAATGTCTGAAGCATATGTAAGAATCCAACTGTATGTGACAAATGTATTAAGTCTATATATACATGTACATATCATTAGGCTGTTTTGATTGGGTCTTGTTGCATGTGGATTTTGGGGTTGGACCGATCTTAAGATTTTTATATACCACTTACTAAAGAAAGATATGTGCTGTTTATCAAATGATCAAGAATGATATGTACAACAGCCTAATTTCGAAAACAAAATTTAAAGAAAACTAATTTGTTTTTCATTCAATGTTTCAGAGTAAGTTGATTGCTGGAAAGATCATCCCAGCCATTGCTACCACCACAGCACTCATCACAGGCCTAGTGGCTGTAGAACTCATCAAGGTATGTCTGGTCGTGAAGGGATCATAGCCACTTGTGCTTTGAGTGCAGGTTATGTTTTATGGCATAAATTGTTCATGTACATGTTCATTTTGATTTTGTTTGAGCTACGTTAGCTAGGAAAAGGTTTTTGTCCTTTTCCAAGGGAAAACTATATGTTCCAAGGATATTCATCCTCCGATCTGGAGGGAGACTAAACATAAAAAATAAACATTGGATCCCCCATCCCTTCTATAATAAAAAGGGGGGCTTTAACTTTTGAGCATTTTGTTGAATATGAAAATTATATTCAGTAAAATTTTCCTTCATTGGGGGGGGGGGGGAAGTAGATCCACCCTCACCCTTGGAAAAAATCCTGGATCCACACCTGATCAAAAATATTTCGGCATGCATATGTTGTAAAACTTGTCTTTCGATGTATGGTTATTACCACTTTTACAATATTAAAGTTCTCTTTTACAGCTTGTACAAGGACATAATAAATTAGAAAGCTACAAGAATGGATTTGTAAATCTGGCCTTGCCCTTCTTTGCTTTCTCAGAACCAATAGCAGCACCCAAGAACAAGGTAATGAATTCAATCAGAACTTTAAAAACTGTGATGCGCCTCTGTGTGCTCTTTCTCAAATACATGTATATGTTTGTACTTTGTTATTTTAGTATTATGACACTTACTTCACATTATGGGACCGATTTGAAGTTCAAGGAGAGATGACGCTACAGGAATTTTTAGATTATTTCCAGGTAAACTAGTCTGTTATTATTAGATAAATGTATGGACCCATGATTGTCTGCCAAAGCTGGAATTGATTCCATATATCCAAAAATGAGCGTTCTTTAAACATTTTGTTGGCTGTCAATAGATAGTATTGGACTCTCTGACTCTGGGTCAGAAATTTTGATGTCACCTTGATAATTATGATGTCTATATACCTTTGTAGAAAGAATACAAGCTGGAGATCACCATGTTATCACAGGGCGTGTCCATGTTGTATTCATTCTTCATGCCCACCGCCAAACGACAGGAGCGACTTGGACTACCGTAAGTTAATCATGTTTTTGTGTTCTGAATTATTCAGGTCTTGGAAGAGTAAAAACATTCATGGCAGAATGTCAACTAGACACAAATATTCTCAAGACAAAAATAATGAACTCGTAGAGATTTCGGTGAAACTGGATGTTTATAGCTCAGAGTAGAGTGGACATTCTCATATTGAGAGACTTATCAACAAACAAACAGTCGGACAAACGGATGACTGATGCACAGTCAGTGAAGTGCAATGAACATAATTACAAAGATTTTTCTTCTTTTTGACTGTTGTATAATTATTTGTATTTCTCAATGATGTAATATTAACTTGTGGACTTGTGTAAAGAAAAACAAAGCAAACAATAATTTGATTGTTTTACTATAGTATACTATAGTATTCTCTGTACACAGACAGGTTTGGTAGTGTGCATAATAATTTATTCTGTCTTTATGAAACTTTAAAAAAAAATAAATGAATAGAATCATAAAAGTTTTACAAGTTGTTGTTTATTTTCTTAAAAGACTTCGTTTTCAACGAGTATTCTAATTTGGACTGTGAATCTTACCATTAATTCAAGGGTGGATTGGGGTTTTTAGCTGACATTAACTTAAAGTTCAAATGAGAATATCCGCCCATCCATCCATAAACTTTTCACATTTTCAACGTCTTCTTTAGAACCACTGGGCCAATTTTAACTAAACTTAGTACAAAGCATCTTTATGAGAAGGGAATTCTAAATTTTTGAAATTCACAAAGGAACGATTTTTATATGGGAGATAATTACAAAACAGTAAAAATAAGGAGTGTGTCTTAAAAATGTTTAAATTTGTTCTCAATAACTTCAATGCTCAATAACCATGACTCTGGAACAATACTGCAGCCTGAAGAGGGCTCAAAATTCAATATGGAAAAACAGGGAAGGTGTTCAAAATTCTTCTCAAGAACTACAATGCTACAATTTGTGAAATTACTATGCATGCATCTTAAGACAGTGTAGATTCTAGATTGTTAAAATTGTGACCCCCGCACCAATAATGGACCTCTTGTTCTTTGGGTGTTTTTTTTTGGGGGGGGGGGAGGGGATTTGTAATATGATTGATCGGAACATTTCTAATGGGGTTTTTTTCGAGTGAGTTTACTTTGATAACCACTTTTTAAAACATTTTAAAAATTTTATTTTATTATCATTATGATACCTACTACAATATTGAAAAAAAAATAATACAATAATATATATACATACAAGAGTTGAAATACAGCAAAGAATTTTCCTTTGACCAGTTGACGCAATGAAACAGGTGCCCCAAATTACATAACTTCTGCTCGAAACATACAAAGCGATGTTTTTCTTGTACATTAAACAGCTGTTAAAAACAGTTATATATGTTTCAGGAATGTTCTATTAATACCAATAAATGGTCCCTGTCAATTTAAGCCCTTAAAATATTTTTTATTTATAATTTATAAATAATTTATAAATAATTTATATATAATGATAATACATAACTTTTACATATACATGTATGTACATGCAATACCAGTATATTATTTGTATAGGACTGAGCAGCATGTGAAATCTACTTCTATCTTGGTAATTGTTCTATTAATACTGATAAATGGTCCCTGTTAATTTAAGCCCTTATTTTTCATTTATAATATATAAATAATTAATATATTATGATAAGATATAAGTTTTACATATACATGTATGTATATATGTACATGTAATACCAGTATATTGTTTATATAGGAATGAGCAACATGCGAAATCTACTTCTATCTTGGTAATTGACATGACACTGATGATCATGACACTTGTCAATTTATTTGATAAGGAACAACAGCTGTATATAACATGCAAACAATACTCAAATGCTACTTTCTTCAAATAATGGATTAAGATTAGATTTGTTTTTTAATGAAAATAGAATTAATATTATAAGGCCACTTTTGTTTGATTTTCATCACATTTTTATAATTGATGTTGTCTACTTTAAATAGTTGATTTTCTTTACATTGCCTTCGTAAAACTCGCACACAAAAAGATTGTCATTGTTGTCCACACATAAACCAGTAGGATCCTTTAGATCACAGTTATCAATGTAATGGAGAAACTGTCCAATCTGATCCAGAATGTGGATACAATGGTTGTAACCGTCTACTGTTAAGATATGACTCTGACTGTCTGTTGTGATACCATAGGGTTTAAATGGTTCGTTCTTTGTAACTGAGGGATGACCGGTGTACCTCCATCTGAGTTTCCCGTCCTGATTAACCACCACTACTGCACCAGCCTCCCAGTCAGCTACACAGATGTCATGGTTTCTGTTCTCTGTGATGTATTTAATTATATCATTCCCCGAGTAAAGAAGTTTACCTTCATCATCAAATTGAATGGTTTGTTTCTTTGTAGATCCCGAATAACGGACAACTTTGGATTGAGTTTCATCATCACTGTACATGGTAACCAGGAGATCACCAGTAGAGGTGACACACAGATTAATAGGTGTCCACTCTGGTAATCTGATCAACTCTTCTATCTGTCCATTCTTTACTATGTTCACTGTCCCATCCGTCCCATAACAGTACAGTAGTTCCCCATCACTGTTTACAGCTACATCATTAGGCATTTTCTCTGATTTTATTTTAAATGTCCGTACGAGTGAACCTTTACTGTTGAAGCATTTGATATCATTGGTCTCTCCACACGTCCAAATCCTGTCTTCATTTAGACAGGCAACATTGTATAGTTTTTTATACCCAGTCTGTTGTGTGACAACTAGCTCTGGTTCATCCAGTAGTTCTCTGACTGAAGTTTTGGGTTGGTTTAGTGACAAAACATTTTCTTCTGTAGCAGTAGATAATGGAGTGATCTGTCCAAACAAACTATACAGCTTCTCACGGTCTATTGGTTTTGGAATGAATGTTGGCATTGATACCTGAACCTTGGGTGGAAACTTGCTGAACTCTCTGATCTTAGAGCTGTATTCAATGGTTGAAGATACTTCAGTGGATTTTTCGATTTTCCTTATGGTCTGTAATGTTTCTTTTATGAGAAACTGTATCTGTTTGATTTCATTCAAGTGTTTCTGTAAAATGTCTCTGTGTTTCACTTTTATCTCGCTGATTTCAGTTTTCATTTTCTTGATGACGATGTCGATTTCTCTGTGCCATTGCTCTCCTTGTTTGGACATTGCTGATGTAAGTTTCTCATATCCTCCATCCAGGTTGGCAAGCTGATTTTCCAAGTTGCGTGCAATTTCTTCATACTTAGGGGCAATATGATTCTTCAAGTCTTTTGTGTCTTTTTTAATAACTTCTTTCTTTGTCTTGTAAACGTCTGTAACTTCTACAAAGTTATGACCCTTGTGCTGTTTAGATGCAGTACAGGAAGAACAAACAAAAATGTTTCTGCAATCCTCACACTGAAAATCACAATTCTTGTGTGGATGTATTTCACATGTTGGATAAATAAGGGTTGATCTTCGTTCCTTGAAAGGGACTATTTTATGTTTGTCGTATCCATCTGAGATGTGATCTACTACACAGGGCTTGCAGAGGTTGAAATGACAAAAGTCACAGTAGCTGTGTACTATGGCGGTCTCACAAAGGTCACATCGGGGTACATCCTGGGCACTAGAATGAGGATCCATGGTTGTTCAATCTCTAAAAAAAAAATAATAATACTTATATTTTTTAATGTTCAGTTATAAAAAGAAAAGGATTTTAATATTTTCTAAATTCTCAGACACTGTCTGACAGTCACAATGAAGAATTGATTTTGTATATATGTAACATTATTTTATTTGAACGTATATTTCTCTATAAAATTCACATAAATGACTAAAATTACCCCCCCCCCCCCTTTACTATTCTTTCAGCTGTAAATTATTGGACAGTTTTCCAAACTTTATAAATCATTTAAAAATTACTCGAACTGATATTACTGCGTTTGATTATCTGTATATCTAATTTAGGGAGTTGAATATACAGAACATTTAGCAGTGTTTAGATTCAAAACGAAAGTAGCTTTTTAGTTTTAATATTTCTATTCATAATTTCAGATCTAATTAGAATAAAATGTTTTAATCACCATGGCTTGCAATTTTTTTTTTTTGTCAAGTGATAAGAATACAGACCTTGTTTGCAAAAAAAATACATGTTCTTTAACAGTCTGGTATGCGTGCCCAATACATGGCTGATCTTGCTCTGAACGTGACCACCTGATTAGAATTTTAGAAAAAGAATACTGTAAGAGTTACTCCCCGTTCATCGCTTTCGACGTTGCCTGCATGGCTGAAGTCTGAAAATTTTTCCTTGAGAGCATTATCTGCATAACAGTTAAGTATATATTTTTTTCTTCTTCTAAAATTAAACTTTAGTTTATCAAAAAATATTGAACATGTACAGATTAGGACACAAGTAGAAATACTATTTTGGTGAATTAATATTTAAGTTCGGTATGTCATATAATGCACTATTTAAGTATTATTAACGATACGTTATATGTATAAAAACTAGCTCGTACTCCTCCAAGGCAGGCTGTGCTCTTTTTATCGAATGCTCTTTTAACTGTTGGCATAAAAAGTCACGTTTATTTTATCAACTATATAATTATAAATAACACAAGACAGTCTTAACACAGTACAATTTCAATTTCTTTATTAACCAATTAAGGGCCCTCAAGGGGCAACATGAAGACTGTTGACATACAACATCCAATGAACATAAAACATTCAATAAACATATACAAGAGGGAAAGAGCTGGATGATTAAAAGAACTATGACAGACATGAACAATTAAATAGTATATATGTATATATATATGTATAATTATGGATGTTTCCATACATTCAATATAGTGTCTTCTATATATTTATGTTAAACACCATACATAAATATGTCAAGATACAAATGCACATACAAATTTGAAATAGTTTATCATATGATTGAAAAATAAAAAAAAAACCCAATATTTGAATAGGAAATACAAATTAAGGCAATGCCTTTTGTAAAAATTTACCAACAGAGTTTAATATATCTAATTCTTCACAGTTTAGAATCCAAAATAATTTTTGTTTATCTTCTAAACTAGTAAAATGTTTTGCTTTAGATGAAATTAAATCAAATAGTTCCTCTCTTTCTTATGTAAATTTGCTGCATTGGATAAAAAAATGTTCTTCATCTTCAATTTTATTAAGTGTACAATTTTTGCATATTCTTTCTGTTCTAGGTGTGTTATTATATCTGCTCGATTCAATAAAAAGTCTATGCGCTGATATCCGCAGTCTACAGATTGGCTTTCTGTATTCAGGTCTTAATATAGTTAAATACTTTTCCAGTCTGAAGTTAGTTTTCAAAAATAAATAAGTAACAAGTTTGCCATCTTTAAGTGTTTCATTTGAGTACTGCCAATCCATCAAATATTTTTTAGTCTGAGATTGTTTTAAAGAAGTAACAAAGTCTTTTTTAGAATATGTCATAATGTTTTGAATATTAAGAATGTTTAGTAGCTTTTCAATAGAGGAATACCAAGTTGTATTTTGGGCGAAATGAAGTTCTTTACTACATACAAATGCATCTTTTAATAGAGGAAACTCTGTTGTTAAATTTTCTAATCTGTAGCAATATTTTAGTAATCTATTGACAATATCATAATGTAGAGGAAATCTTCCTAGTTCAGAAAGTGAAGCATGGTTCATACTTTTCTTATTCAACCCCAATATGGTTTTACAAAATTTGAGATGTAAAGTTTCAGCTATTAAGTTGTTATAACATTGTTGTATCAGTATATCATTAGACTGTTTTATTTTTATGTTATTGACGTTAAAGATTCCCCATATTTCAGAGCCATAAAGTAAAATTGGCTTTATAGTGTGGTCAAATACATTTAAGCTAGTCGATATCCCGGGGTTTAGACTCAGAAAGTCTTTTCGTAGTTTGAAATAAGCTTTCAGTCCCTTTTTGTGTAATTCCACCTTAGCCAGTGAGAAAGTCCCTGAAGCTGCGAAATAAATGCCTAAGTATTTGTAATTTGGTACACATTCAATATTGAAATTTTTGTAACTAAATTTATGGTTTATTGTTCTCCCAGCTTTATTAAATATAATAATTTTTTGTTTTATTGGAATTAACTTGCATACCCCAGTCATCACAATATTTCTCTAAAGCATTTAATTTTTGCTGAAGTCCTTCTGGTGATGATGAAAAGATTACTATGTCATCAGCATGCATTAAACAGTCTATGTTTTTTGAGAATAATGATATAGAGTCAATACAGCCCTGTAAATATGATGGCAGGTCATTTTTAAACATTTTAAATAATGTGGGGCTCAAATTGTCTCCTTGACGCACCCCTAATTTGATAGGAAATGAGGAGGTAAGAAAATTATCATATTTAACACATGCTTCACTTTTCATATAGATATTATTAATGATACAATAAAATTTTGTTCCCACATTATGTTGTAGTAGTTTTAGTTTCAATCCATTGTGAACAACACTATCAAAAGCTTTATGAAAATCTATAAAGCAGGCATATAATCTACCTTCTTTTGTATTACAATATTTATCAATTAAACATTTAACAATATAACAATGATCAGAGGTTCTGGCATGTTTTGTGAATCCAACCTGACAAGGGTGTATTAGATTATTTTCACTTAGGAAGTTATCTAATCTGGTGTTCAAAATAGTATTGAAAAGTTTGCCAAGATTTCTTGTAATAGTTATTCCACGGTAATTGTTTGGGTCACAGGGATCATTTGATTTGAATATAGGAGTGATATATCCCTTAGCCCATTGCTCTGGGTAATAACTAAAGGAAAAGCATAAATTAAATAGTTTCAAAAAACAAGGTATGAGAAATGTGTGTCCACTTTTCAACATTTCATTCGATATAAGATCTAACCCTTTTGCTTTTCCACATTTCAAAGAAGAAATTGCAGCAGATATTTCTTTGTTTGTTATTATGTTGTCTAGTTTATTAAATATGGTATGTTTACGTTCTTTTTCTGCAAGTAGAAAATTTAATTCTCTAAATCTGTCTTCAAAGTTTTTGTCCACTGATGAATGTAAAGATTTAAAATGGTTTAACCATGCATTAGGTTCTACTGGATAATTAGTTGAATCAGCTTTTTCCGCCCTTAGATCATTTACAAGTTTCCAATATTGTTTTGGGTCATCTATCCGCAAAGAATCTAGCTTGTTAATAATGTCGCTTCTAAATTTTCTATATTTCATCTTCCTTAATTTGTTTTATTCCCTGTATAATTTATAGTAGTGCCCTCTGATAATGGGGTCCTTGGGGGATTTACAATATAGTTTACCTTGAGCAACAACTCTTGCTCGCATTTTACCCAAGTCTGCGTCAAACCATATTTTTGTTTTTAACTTTATTTTTATTCTTAAAGTTTGGTTTTTTGAGCGACAGTTCAGCTGATGATAAAATAATATTTTCAAAGTCAGAAATTAATTCAGATATTTTCTCATGTGTACATTTATCTGCTCTGGACAGGAAATTATTGATTTTTGATTGAATATTTGGTGAATTAAGAGCGTCTTGAAATCTTATAACTGACTCTTCTGTCCAAGTGTAATTAATGGGGACTTTATGCAACCCTTCCTCTGATCTGGTGGGTAAAGAATGTTGAAATTTGGCTAAAATTTCCATGATATTTTGCAATGACAGTCAGATAGGGTAGGAATAAATTCAGAAACTTTAAAATATAGAAGCTGTTTTGTAATTCTTTCAGCTGCTAATAAATAATCAACAGTACTCTGACCTAAGGGATTGAAACAGGTATAATGCCCAAAAATGTCTCCTAAACATCTTCCATTCATAATGCGTAATTGATTTTGTATACAAAATTCAAGCAACTCTTTCCCTCTTGTGTCTAATACAGTATCATGACTTCGTCTTACTCTGGTAGTATTATCTACAGAATATGAATCAAACAAAGGAAGGTAGGGTGAAGGCAGACTCATCCAAAAATTTTGATAAGCAAAAAAAAATAAATAAATAAATAAAATGAAAATGGGGGGGGGGGGGTACTTTGCAAAATCCTGAAAATACTATTCCGTGGGGGAATGTAAATTTAAGAAAAATCTTTAATGTGCAAAAATGTGGTGGGGGGGGGGGTGCCCCGTATTTATGATTATTATTCTTAAGGGAGGCCCCCCGTGTTGATCATTATTCTATTAAGTATAGATTTCTGTTCCAGTAAAAAAGATACGTCTCTAATTATAGACCCATGTTTCAATTTAAAAAAGATTTGAGACATTTAAAGTTTTGTAATAAATTTGGTATAAAGTGTGAAAAGTAATTAAAACGATCCTATGGCGTCTCACATTTTATTTATAATGGTTGTGAAAAGAAGCGAGAGGGCAATGCACTGCTGTCAAAATTGAGGGAAAAAGCCCCCTCCTTCATTCTTCCATCCCTTAGCCCCCCCCCCCCCCCCCCACACACACACACTCACCACCGCCACCACCACCATTACTACATTTTGCAGACTGACTTTTTGCATTTATATTATAAATTAATTTGAAATGATATAATTGTATCATAATATTGACCGAACTCGAATCTATTTTGTCTATTTTCTTATCTATTCGAATACGACAGCGTTTAGAGAGAACTAAGTTCACGCAGTGTAAAGAAGCTAGCCTAAAAAATTTCATTGCGAGTTTCAAAATTACACGCGGCGTCCACCTGTTCTAGAATTAATTGTTTCACATTCCTATTTAAGGACCGCTACTCTATAAAACCCTCGATGCAAAAAAAAAAAAATACCCCAGGATTTTCACATGAAGGAAAATAATCTTGGCAGCTAATTCTTTCTTTCTTTCTTTTTCTTTTTTGCACCAAACTGTGAATTAAATTAATTGAAATTGCGTATTTTATTTGTACATGTTCTGGTATATGATCGATAGTAGGGTAATTTCGTAATTTTGACTCCAGGAGATACTATAACATTGTTACACTACATATGTTGTTTTAAATCATGAAATCATGAATTAAGTAAAAACGAAATATTCAATTGATTTTTATTGTTTTAATAAATACCTGTAAAAAAGGGTTCACAACAGCACTTTACAAAATAATTGAAACAATCGAGGACATTCCCGGATCAAGAAGCTCTCTCCCGCCACTGGACATAAAACACGGAAACTCTAAAATTGAATTTTTAGGTAGTTATCGCTCATCGCTACCCCCCCCCCCCCCTTGTTCACGGAAAAGTTTTTTTTGTCAAGATTCCGGATAAGATTGCCCCCTTTCACGCAATCCTCTTTAAAAACGATGTTACGTGCCATGATGTGTTCTTTTATATTCCGTAGAATCTCCACACACAATATTCCCTATACAAGCATTTCACATATATTTTTTGAAAGAGCTAGTTCTCTTCACGAATAATGATAATTAATTTAGATTGGAATAGAAGTCTTAAACCAGCTGACAAGGACATCAGTTGATTTTGATTGACACCTGTCCCCTCCACATCTTGCTCTGTACTTTTTTTACGGTCTGTTCCATTCCTTGAAACAACAAAGATCCTCTTGTACATGACGTGCTTAGACATAGTGCGCAATGTTTATCTGTTTGGGATCTGAACATTTATACACGGTACAGTTTACATACTGTACACTATCAAAACCTAAATATACGATACAAAAGGAATAATATTTTTGTTTTCATTTATCAAATGTAAAATATTGTTGACGGATTATAATGTTTGTGTTATTTCTAAAAACGAATATCAAGGGAAAAATTAAAGAGTGGGAATTACTGGGAGAAATAAAAATATTTCCGATGAGGAATTTAATCCCCAAACCGAGCCCCTTTACGGAGTTCCTTGCCTCTATTACCTACATGTGGTTCCGGTAGTTTTCCCAAGCTTTACGTTTCTATGGGATGGATTACACAATCTTTGAAATAGTGTCGTTTCCGAAGAAATGATAAAATATATACTTTATTTAGAATGATGTTTAGTTCAACAATTTGAATGGCGTGTGCCACACCTCCCCGGCCGGTGTAATGAAGAATAATGACCCCCGTAGAATAATGACCGGGGATCATTTTTTGACGTAGAATAATGACCCCCCTTGCTGAAGAATAATGGTATTTTTCTGAAGAAAAATGACCCAGGTACGTGTTATTTTTCTTTAAACATGAAGAAAAATGACTCCCGTAAAAAAATGACCCCCGCTGTAAACAAGAATAGAAATTGGTTACCCCGTATCCAAGATACTACTTTGAAATTACTTGAATTTTCACTCTGTTCAAATATTCAAAGAATAAAACACAACAATGAGCCACACTTGATATAAGTAAAATTCATTTTTGTAACTACATTGTCCAAGTTTAAAGGAGGGAACCTGTAAAAACTTATACCCTGGCCAGTATTTTACATGCAGATAATTTAGAGCATTAGATACTGAGAAACTTTATATTGATTATGCATATTTCACAGACTTATTGGGTATTTTTTGTTCTTCTTTTGAACTTTAGTTAAATGTAGACTCTCTTCTGCAGGATATGTCTTTTGATAAATTTTGTTAAATTTGTTACCATGTTAACAATATACAAGAGTAAAAAGAAAAACATTTCTTATAAGTAAGTTTCTTTTCCTTATGACATATATTTAAAGTAGTCCGAGTATCGCACTACGTCATAATACAGATTTTACAATATTGGTTCGACTTTTACATAACATTCTAGATACTCGGTATTTATTTTGCTCTACATTGCTGTTGTAAACAATGGAAAAAATAAGCAATTAGAACGGTAATATATGTATTCTATGAGAGATAGAAATGATAGAAATGATAAATGTTGAGAAACTCGATTCTGTTAAAGTAAAATAAAAAACGAAGTTTCTGATTAACCAGGATCTCAGTCATGCTTATATCTTCTTTGTTTTGATCCCCCCCCCCAAATTTTTCTTTTTTTTTTCTACTAAAACCAGTTCAAATTTAGAGACAGAAGCTTTTTTGAATTTAATCAGTCGTCAATTAATTAATGTTTAAATGATATCTAACATTGTTGACAGATCTAAGCAGAAAACTGTAGCAAAATGTTATTTTTACGGATTTTTTCGTTAGGGTCTACTTGGTTTAGAGCTTAAAGCGTGAAAAGTAATCCGTCAACATATGATTTATTTTACCAAATCTTTTTTCTAAGAAATCATTTTTTAGAATAAACACCATGAATTTAAGTTTGAGTCCATAAAATAGTAAAAAATGACCAAACACGATACATGCATCAATGAATTTTTTTGTATTCTATTTTGATATATCAGGTCCATAAAGCGTATTTACTTACAACAATTTGCGCAAAATTATTAATGAGATATGGCTTAAATAAATGTTTATGCTCTATTTTGTATGCCCAGTTTTAATTTCCCCAAAATTGGTGATTATTTTTAGGAAAAACGGACGTCTGGCAAATTTCATCATTGTCAATAATTTTTGCAAGGGGGTACACCCGTCTGAGAGGTGATAACAAACAAACTAGCATGTAAACATACATATTTTCTTTTGTATATGTATTGCTAGAATGTATATCTATCATTTAAAGCTAAGCTTTTAATGATTTAGCCCATTTAGTGCCAAGTATAGGACTACCTTAATGAGTTAAGTCATTGTGTATTTGTTCCAAAATTAGGCTTTAATAAAAGTTCAGCAAATATTACACTTATGTGAGTAAAAACAACTCATCACTAGTCTATGATGTCATATAGGTGAGGTAATCTCAAGCTAGCATCAAAATAAAGCAAAAACTGAATTGAGGGCCTCACATTATAGAGTCATATAACTTTATTGTGACGGTCAGACCGGTTCGAATACCGGCGCCAGATAGCTCAGTTGGTAGAGCACCTGACTAGAGATTCAAGGGGCCCGGGTTCGAAACCCGGTCTGGTCCGTCATTATTTCTCCCATCCCATTACATTTGGTGCCGTGACCAACTCATGCAACTGACAGGTGAACTCCTGCCAGGGTAAGAGCCTGGGGTGATCTTCGGGGACGAAGATCATTTAGGGGAGAGGAATGTGACGGTTAGACCGGTTCGAATACCGGCGCCAGATAGCTCAGTTGGTAGAGCACCTGACTAGAATAGAGATTCAGGGGGCCCGGGTTCGAAACCCAGTCTGGTCCGTCATTATTTCTCCCATCCCGTTACATTATTTTTTATAAACCAATACCTACATGTAATATCTTGATGGATAGGGAAATTCCTATACTTTTCTATTTTACCTAGTTCATGGTATTTGAAAACAATTCTTTTTTGTAATTAAAGAAAAACTTTTTATTTTTATGACAAAATTTTTTTAGAATCAGACATAATTGAGCTTTTTCATAAGAATATGATCAAAATAAATTTGGTAAAATAGTTGAATGTTTATGTTTTACATGTATTTTAATCCTTGAGATTAAAGTTTCCTCAATTTATGCTATTTGAAGAGCATCGATTGCCGATGAGCTATATGTTGTTTAGGTAGATAATAACTGGACTGTTTCTTCAGATTTCATGCATGTGTATCAATGCTGCAAAATCCATAATTATGTATTGAATTTTTCCAAATTTGGAATCATGGTTCTGTAGAGTGTCTAGAGTGAAAAATATATATCAGCTAAGAATTGTAAATAAGCACAATGACTGTTTTATATGAATTATAATTTCTGTTACTTTCTGTAAACTGCAGTAAAAATTACAATATTGTAAAACTATCTCATGAATAATAAAAAAATATACCTACTGAAAAACTTTAATCTATAAGGGGGTCATTATTCTACAGGGGTCACTTTTCTTCATGTAGAGACTGTGCTCATTTTTATGAAAATGACACTTATGCTTCAGGCAAAAGGGTCATTTTTCTACGTAGAATAATGACCGGGGGGTAATTTTTCTGTGTAGAATAATGACCGTTGGGTCATTATTCTACATTACACCGGAAAATTTGCATTATTCAGGCATTTAATTTTACTGTTATCTTGATATCTTTGGTGCAATATGATAATTATTTATTGAATATTGAAATGACCTCTCTCTCTCTCTCTCTCTCATTTAATTGCCAATATAAAATCGTAATCCTAGTATATCCCCTCCAGTCCATCATCTTTCCAATACACAATATCCTCACCCTTTGCATGTGTATATACATGTACTCAGTATATATATTCAAAGAGAAACTTTGATATATAAAGAAAACTTTTAATATTAATTGAAAAAAATGATCCCTCGAAACATGGTATAACAGACAGAGGTAAATATCACTACCTGTCATCAAGACAGGTGACATGACGCTGCTCACATTACTTGCTCCTGTACAGCGACTTGCTCGATTCGCAATAATTGATGGACATGCATGCAGACATCTCACACTTTGTTGCGAACTCAGCGGCCTTACGGACAAAAAACTATTCTTAACCATACACTGGACGAGAAAACGAGTGTTACCTTGGACTACGGTGATGCGTGGGCCTTTCAACTTCTTAATTTTAAGTTACCGGTAGTAAGAGATTTGTCAACAACCTACTACCGCACCATGTCTCTAATTTCTTCCGTTAATGAGGCGTGTCATTAACTTTAACTTCTTTGTATTAATTAATTAATTAATTAACTTATATATTTATTTATTCATTTATTTGTTTGTTTATTTATTGACTTTATTTCTTGACATTGACTTATTGTATGTAATTATATATTTGTATATATATATATATTATAGTTTAATAACTGCTCTATTTTACTTATTAATTAATTAACTTATTCATTTATTTATATATATATTCATTCATTTTTTTTTCATTTATTGACTTTATTTTTGACATTCACTTAATATATGTTATTATGTATCAGAACAGCTGATATTTTAATCAGATTGGCTTGCGAAGAGAAGTGGATGAAGGAAAATTGTTATGATGTGTTTTAAGTCATAAAGCGGAGTTGTTTTGGCGTTCTATTGATGTGTGTAGATTAGAAATTACCAACAATGGGCCTTTGTGGCCGGTACCTCTCTTATTTTGCTATCAATGGCGCATACAAAATTAGCCCAGATTTCCTCTGAAATTTCATAGAACATCAAACAGCGACCCGATTATAGTGCATCGGACCGTCCAAACTGCCCCAAAAATATACAGCAGCTTATCCAGAAAGTTGGTTTTATCGTCGTAAACCAAAAAAGCTTCTATGTAATACGAATTTTGTGTGTTAAATGAGTTATTTAGACGCTTGTATGGTATACAGAATCTATAAAATTATGCCCCTAAAACGCCAATATTATAGTGAAATATGAATTTAGCTATGATTCAGCACCCGCATTAGTTTTATTAGAACCTGACAATGCTAATTTATATGAAAATGCACGCCAATTCTTTAAAATTGAATAATAATACGGCAGTTTTTCAACCCCTCCCCCAAAAGGCAGGGTTCCTAAACTTGTACATGTATATATTCTCGGGTGGTCATGATATAAACAAGTTTGCTATGTCTTGTGAATAGACATGTAAATTTGCACAAATTAGAACCAAGAAAATCATTCAAAATTAACACGCCGTGAAATTGCATACAGTATAACTTTAAACATATTTTCCTAAAGGAGGAAGGCCACCGCGAGAACCATGGTTTTAATAATCGCTCATAACTTTTTGATGTAGCTACAAAATTCAGTAAAACTTTCCACATATGTTCCACAATAAATGTTTTTTTGTTTTCAAATTTTATTTTTGCGAGTGTAAAATAATAGATTACTTGTAGGCTATGCCTGTCCACTTCCCAAAAGAGAATACTTTAAATGTGGATTTCGTTTGATTCGAGTCATGGTTGTTAACGGAAGGATGCAACTGTCCTCATGCATCAACAGTTAACTTAAATTAAAATGGAATTAAAGGACAGAAATTGGTTTGTTTACTCCTATTAGCAATAACAGTTTTAGAAATAGAGCAGTTGTTATTTATAGAAAATGGACAGTGAAATAGATTCATACAATATTTTCTATAATAGCAAAAATACACGCGTTATGATTTTTTTTTTCTTAGCAGGGGGGATCAATTGTGAGCTTGCTCACAGTACCTCTAGTATTTATTTAAATGCTGTTTTAGAAACCATTTTCCGTAAAATTTCTTTGAATTTCTTAATTGTTTTTATTAAGATGTGAATTGAATATATATTTTACTTACTCAATTATTTTTAGCTTGAAATAATTTACTAGTCTTTATGATTTCATTTGTAGGTAGTTGTCCTGACTAACTCAAATTTGGAGGAGAAAATCCGAATTGGAGAGATCTGCCACAAGAACAACATTAAATTCATTTCTGTTGATTCCAGAGGACTGTTTGTGTAAGTTTTAATTTTGTTGGACTTAAGCTGATATTCGTTTATTGAATGAAATGGTTTGCCTTATTTATGAGGGTTAACCTTATTTTCTGCAAGCTTCCAAGCGAATTGTCAGGTTTTCCATAGTAAAAATTTCCATGATTTTAAAAAGGCATTCTGTATGTGATGAAAATTCAGGCAAATAATGAATACCATTGGTGTATGAAGCTCCTTGTTGGTTGTTCCTTATCAGTCATAGTGACCTGTCGCTATAGAAACTAGAACTGAGGCTCATTGACAATGTCTGATTATAGTAATGTTAATGTGGGGGTTTTGGTTTTTGGCAGGGAGCTGTTTTGCGACTTTGGAGATAATTTCGTGATGAATAATGTGGATGGGGAGGAGCCCATCTCAAACATGGTGGCATCCATCACTAAGGTAAGGCAGACCCAGACAGATTAAAAAAAATAACTGAATCCTGACTGGTGGTGCAGGGTTTAACATACTGTACAGTAAAAGACATTCTGGTCAGGGTGATTGTGAAACACTAAATAAGTTAAAAATGATTTAACTTAAAATTGATTGTTCCTTATTCAAACTTGATTTTTTTTTCTCATGGTGTCGGGAGAGAAAGAAATAAAAAAATTTAAATTCACAGCCTCTATTATGTTAAGATGAAAAAAAAATAAACAAAAGTGTTCAAATGATGCGGGCTAAACATATGATCTATTTTTAGGATAAAGAGGGCGTGGTCACTTGTTTGTACGAAGCCCGCCATGGATACGAAGACGGGGATCACGTCACTTTCGCTGAAGTACAAGGAATGACTGAGCTCAATGGGTGTAAACCAATCAAAATCAAAGTGCTAGGTAATTCTCCCTCAGTCTATTTCCTTTGGAACATTTGAATCAATTTACTTTAGAATATATGGATTTCCTACTTCACCTATATGTACACTTGTATGTTAAAAAGAACAGTTTTTGATTTACTTTTGGACTGTACCAATTTGATATTTGGAGATACTGTAAAAAAAAGAAGATACATGTACGTATTAAAGAAAAGTTTTGTTGTGTTTTTGTTGTTGTTGTTATCTGATAAACGCTTTGTTAATTGCAGGACCGTACACATTTAGCATTGGAGATACAACCAAATTTTCCAACTATGAATGAAGGGGAGTACTTTCCCAAGTCAAGACGCATAAAACGATTCACTTTGTAAGTTTATACAACTGTATACAGCTGAACTTCAATATCTCGAACATCGATATCTCAAATACAATGGATATGTTGAAGTGATTTTTAAGTTCTAGCCTCTTATTTTTTAAGTGTTTTGCCCTTGATATTTCGAATACTCAGATATCTCAATGTTTTCAAATAGTCCCATCTAGTTCGAGATAACGAAGTTTGACTGTATTGTGTCAGTTTATTTTCTTCCAGCTTTTTCCTATTGATTTTTTTTTAATGGTGTTTCAAAAGTAGGGTTCATTGTTGTAACTATGGAATTGAATAAAAAAAAATTCCCTACCTTACAACTCATTACTGATTTTAATTTCTTTGTGCTTTCAGAAATCCATCAAGGTTGCTATGGATGCCCCCGAGTTCCTCATGACAGACTTTGCTAAGTTTGACCGCCCCGGTCAGTTACACATTGGTTTCCAGGCTCTGTATGAATTCCTGAGTAACAGAAAGGACAGCTGCCTCGTAGTCGATGCAAGGTCAGTTTTAATTATATTCATAGAAACAATACTTTTATACTTCCAAATTCCAATTTTTTCTTCAAGAAACAATGACTTAAAACTTTCAAAGTCCCAATTTTTTGGGGGGTGAGTTATCAAACCTAAAACAAATGTGCTTGTTGTTTATAGAACAGAAACCTTAGATGTTTAAGAAAGTGATCAAATCAGTAAAATTTTGATTTTGAAGCTTTTTTCTCTCTTCTTTTTAAGGCTGATGCTGATGAATTCCTTAAAGTTGTGAAGGCCTTGAATGAGAAGTCACCAGCTAAAGCGGATGAGCTGGACAAGAATGTAATGAGAGAGATGGCTTACACCTGCCGTGGAGACTTGTGTCCATTGGCAGCCATTATGGGAGGGGTGGCAGCTCAGGAGGTCATGAAGGTAAGGTCAAATGTCATATGATGATTAAACCTTTTTTTTCTTCTTGTTAATATGCATTTGATTGGAGCTATGTTCTATTAAAATTATTTTACATGTATCAAGAATTAGTTTAGTTTATTGAAAAAATAATAAATTGAACGTATAATGGAGGAGATATAAATATGTGGACCCCCCCCCCCCCGGGGGCATGGCATGTCTACATGCAGCTATTAAATATTTCAGTACAATCCGCAGAAATTGTCATCTCTTCTACAGAAAAACCTTTAAGGCTCTTTAAGCGTTGGAATGTGATATTCCATTTGCTTTGTCATGTGACTGTTTAAACCCATATGAAAATGTCTTATGATAATGATAATGAGATGTAATAAGATGAGTTGATCTTGCTGTTTTCAGGCCTGCTCAGGGAAGTTCCACCCAGTGTGTCAGTACATGTACTTTGATGCTCTGGAGTGTTTGCCAGAAGACAAGGACACCTCTCTGACAGAGGAAAACTGTAAACCAGTAAGTAACTGTTGTAACCATAAATCATTAAGTACTTGTAGTAACTAGTAAACCAGTAAATAACTGTTGTAACCGTAAATCATTAAGTACTTGTACAGTAAAGATCAGACCCATCCTAACACCAAAGTAAATCCCAACTAAACCCTAGGTTTACTTTCAGGGTTTACCTTGGGTTTGCTTTCGGTTTACTCTGAATTTGCTTTTTGGGTCAACTGTAGCACTGACTTGTGAAGCAGACCCTTCATTTAACTTACCATCTTACTGTCTGTAATTCTTGCCTCTTGTATATTCCAAATACACATGTAACGTCTAATTTCAGAGTATGCTTCTGATCAGGGTTTACTATTTGTGTCCACTCTGGGTTTACTCTGGGTCCACTGTAGTAAACCCAGAGTAAACCCTGAAAGTAAACCCAGGGTTGAGTTAGGGTTTACAGTACTGATCAGACCCAACCTAACAGAAAGTAAATCTCAACTAAACCCTGGGTTTACTTTCTGGGTTTACTCTGGGTTTACTAGAGTGGACCCAGAGTAAACCCCAAGTAAACCCAGAGTTGACACAGAGAGTAAACCCCGATCAGAAGAATACCCTGAAAGCAGACGCTACATGTGTATTCAGAATTTACAAAGGGCAGGAATTACAGGCAGTAGGATGATAAGATAAAATACAAGTTTGTTTTACACTTCAGTGCGTATAGTTGACTCCAAAAGCAATTCTCGAGTAAACCCCAAGTAAACCCAAAGTAAACCCCGAGTGGACCCAAATTTTCAAAAAGTGAACCCAGGGTTTAGTTTGGGTTTACTCTGGTGTTAGGTTGGGTCTGATCAGTACTGTAGTAATTAGTAAACCAGTATGTAACTGTCGTAACCATAGACCAAATATTACATGTAGTAACTAGTAAATTAGAGAGTAACTGTAAACCATTAACTACTAATGTAAACCAGTGATTTCTAACAGTAAGTGTAAACCAGTAAGTTACTGTAAACCATTTAGCACGCCAATGGTTCAAAGAAGTTGAACATAGAATAAACAGCTCAAATTGATGCAAAATTGTCACTTTATAAGTATTTATCTATTGTCAGATTTAAAATCAAAACATTTTTTTGACTTTCAGACCAATAGTCGATATGATGGACAGGTAGCTGTATTTGGGTCAGATTTCCAGGAGAAGATGGGAAACCTCAAATATTTCTTGGTAAGTGCTGTTGATTTCTTTTGAATAACAGATTACAGTAATTGGATGATATGATATAAGTTATTGATATAATGCATACAATGTAAATGTTTATTTACAATTGTTACATCTTTGAGCAATGTGGAAACAGTTTATGATAAGACTGGTAACTTTGTTAAAGATTTTTACACATGAAGTATTCGAAGTGCTTGAATGAAGATATTTGAAGTGTAGTAATGTTAGAATTGTTTTGTAGGTGGGAGCTGGTGCCATTGGATGTGAAATGTTAAAGAACTGGGCCTTGATGGGTCTGTCTGCAGGAGAGAATGGACATATATATGTGACAGACATGGACATCATTGAGAAGTCCAACCTTAACAGACAGTTCCTGTTTAGGCCCTGGGACGTACAGGTCAGTATATATACATGCTCTGAGAGAGAGAGAGAGAGAGATTGTTTACAGTATGAATATAAGCTTAAAAATAAGATATCGTTGGAGTTTCATTTAAGAGGCCCAGGGGCTGACAAATACATTTTTTAAGCACTTGCCCTCGGGCAAGTGGCAAGGCAAAATTTACTTGCCCTACCTCAATATCTACTAGCCCAACCAAATTCTTCATTGTGATTAAAAATAAACAATACACATACCGTACGATGGTTTTGCCCTTCACTTTAAATTTTTCCACTTTTAATACTCAGTACTCTTCATAAAATATATAGTTCTTCCTCTTGGTCTTCTCGAGAGTTTGTTAAAAAATGAACACATAACATGTTGATATTTAGTTGGATTTGTTTTAAAGGTAAAAAAACAAACATTTTATTAACAGTTTTGGATGTTTTGATAATTTCTGTCACCTTAGGTGAATGTCCGAGATAATAGGTCACAAGCGCACACGTCTTCACGGCCATGATTTCACTAAGGCCGCAGAGGTGTTAAAAATAAAGGAAAAAAACCACGTCAAAATCCTATTGTGGTGTATAATTTTAACACCCTTAGATCATGAAGAATTTTCTAGAAAAAAGTGTGTATTATGTTCGGCAAAATACGGTACTTTCATTTTCAGTACATATGCGAAAGTTTAAAAAGTCACTTGCCCACCGATTTTTTACTTGCCCGATCGAAAAAACCACGGGTGTCGGGCAATCGGATTTTTCAGCCCCTGAGGCCCATACCAATAGGAGATGTATTACTATTAGATTGCTCATTATACTTTTATTTATCCACGAAATTTTGTTTTAGAAACCTAAATCCTCAACAGCAGCCTGTGCTGCCAAACACATGAATCCCTACATAAACATCACCTCCCAGGAAAACAGGGTGGGGCCTGATACAGAGAACATCTACACTGACGATTTCTTTGAGAAGCTGGATGGTGTGGCTAATGCCCTCGACAATGTGGATGCAAGTGAGTTACTTGTTTTAAATTTTTTTTCAACAAAATTGTATGCAAAGAACATAAATGGTACGATAATATTTCAGCAAACACCTGGTACTGTAATATTTCAGCAAACACCGTTGATTTAAGAATTTTAAAAAAATTTAGATGATTTAATATTCATGCATCAACAGTACATGTGTATATGAAAAAAATATTAAAATGCTTATGAACATTTAATGAAAACTGCATAATGCATAATTTAGTACAGTATGTTGTATTGAATAATAATCAATATGGGTTTGTTTTATTGCCCAGGATTGTACATGGACAGGAGATGTGTGTATTACAACAAGCCCCTGCTGGAATCGGGGACCCTGGGCACCAAGGGCAACGTACAGGTGGTCATTCCCAAACTGATCGAGTCTTACTCCTCCTCACAGGACCCTCCCGAGAAATCCATTCCTATCTGTACCCTCAAGAACTTAATTCCCCAACGCCATCGAACACACACTACAGGTAGGGAATTCCTGTAGAGATCCCCAGACCTGTCAAGTTTCTGTTGGAAGTCTAAGGATTGTGTGTAGAGTGCTAAGTTCAAGGTTGAGAGAACTTGATAAAAGGAAAAACCTATAAATATTAGATTTTTTAGAAGAAAAAAAATTTGTTGTGCTAAAATTATGAGAAAATGAGACTAAAAAGGTTATTTTTTATTTTGTAACTTGATGAAGCTCCTCAATGTCATTGAAACTACATTATTTTTGTAATAATTTTTTTTTTAAAAGAGTGAATGTTCATGTGTGTATTTACCACAATGCATGTACAAATTTGATATTTTGAAGCATGAAGTTGTGAAAGATCAAAACCTTCTAAACATGCAAAAATCTACAAATTGTTCCGCTGCTAATGCAATGCTATTCAAACAAGGTCTTTCAATTAATTCTGTGAGTCAATTCACAATAACGGTAATTACATATTTTCAATGCAGTGTACATACAGTACTCGCAATGATGATGTCACTCAAGTTGGGAACCACATCAGGATAATATACACCAATATACCAAATTTGGCCAATCTATACTTTTTTCAAAAATTTCCATAGAATATGGCTTAATTGCTGCCCTATTAGTTAAACTCTTAGATATATTATCCCTTTAATACTGTATAATTTGTGTTTTTGCAGTGGGCCAGAGACCAGTTTGAGGGACTGTTCATCCAGCCAGTAGAGGGCGCCCTTCAATATGCCACAGATCCTAAATTCCTGGAGAGAACTGCCAAACTCCCAGGCACACAGCCAGTAAGTCAAAACCAGGGGCATTTGTGATTTTCGTCCATTGAACATTAAAATTATCTTCATGTGCACAAGCCAATGTTGCATGAATATGCAAAAAATCTCATTTTCTTCCAACAGAAAATGGGGATACATTGAAGAATTTGTGCCCTTTTTTCTTCCATAAAGGGTATCAATCGCCCTATTCATAATAAAATTTCTCCATGTTGTAATAAATATCCAATATAGTAGTATTTTTTTGTGTGATTAACGTTTGGTTTGCCTTGTGTACATATAGGTGGAGACACTACAAGGAATTAAGAAGGCCATCGTTGACGAGAGACCAACCAGTTTCCAGGACTGCGTGACTTTTGCCAGGAATCTGTTCCAGGAGAACTATAATAACAACATTCGTCAGCTTCTGTTCAACTTCCCTCCTGATCAGGTCTGTGTTGTTGATAGTGATTTATACACAGCTATTTCTTTTTATTGAATTGTCTTTATGCATGTACATGTACACTTATGAAAATCCATTGTCAGCTTATAATCTGATGGAAACCAAATTGCATAACAATCCTTCATAATAAAAATTAGGAAAAATTAGCATAATTGAAGAATGGGAGGGGGACAGAAAAGTTCCCGAAATTGTCATCTTAAGGTCAGACGACACGTTCCTCGAGAATCTTTTTTGTATCTCCTCGTAATAAAGAGTTCCAATAAAAAAATTTAATTTTATAATTACTTTAAAAACGATCAAAATTTATTAATAATTGGTTATATGTCCAGATGGTCGAGTGGTTAGAACCGTGGACGCTCACTGCCAGAAGCTGGTTCTAAAGGTCGTGAGTTCAAAGCCCCGCCCCGGCGGAGATATAGTTCTATTATAGTGAATTTTGCTGTGCTGTAGATGTATTTATTTTTATATCAGCAATTCAAGTGTATTTTCAAGAAGATTATATAGAAAAATGCATACTCTAGTATTTTGAAGAAATGCCTGGTAAGGTACCCTAATTTTTTGCAAGAAAGCTTGTCAAAGTAGTTGTAAACCATTAACAAATTCCTAGAAAAAGTTATCTAAAATTGAGCAACTTGTCGACCTTAAGGATATGTCATGTGGAAATGGCATTAGAGAGCGTTTGTGTAACCTTGATGTTAATAACAGGAAAGCTTTGTGTGAATTTTAAGAGCTAAAATAAACAAATTAAGTATAGTACATAATGATGTATGGTTGTTTTATTTATTATCAAATCCTCTACAAACATAATAGAATAGTGTTAAGAGTTTTGTCATGAATAATAGAAATGTCTTCCCACAAATGTTTATTTAAAAATAAAATTTGGTGTTATGACTATTTAGTGTAGCAGGAGGCGCTCACTTAGGAATTGAAAAGGTAAGAACAGCCTTGGTTCTTAAGTACTATTGGCCAAGGATGTATCAAGATATTGCAGACTATGTTAGGTCATGTGATAGATGTCAGCGGGCAAAACGTGATTACAATCCTTCAAATCCCCCCATGAACCCCTTGCCAATAGCTAAACGATTTGAACGCTGGCACATAGACATCCTAGGGCCACTCTTCAAAACAAAAGAAGGTTTTGAGTATATTTTGCTTTGTGTGGATGCAGGTACAAGATGGGTTGAGGCATTTCCATTAAAATCACAGACAGCTGTGGAAACTGCCAGGGTTCTTTATAAAGAGATATTCACTCGATATGGTGCTCCTAAGGTATTGTTCTCTGACAGAGGTAGGAATTTTATGTCCAAATTAGTTAATGCATTGTGTGAACTTTTTGACATCAAACAGCATCATACCTCTGCTTATCATCCAAATACAAATGGTCTAGTGGAAAGACAAAATAGCACGGTAGCTTCTTCTCTTCGAACTTACTGTAGTGGTGCTCAAGAGAAATGGACAGAAGTCTTACCAGGTGTATTGATGGGTCATCGTAAATCTCCTTCTTCTCACTCCACTGAGTATTCCCCATACTACTTGTTATTTGGTGAGGAAATGAGAATGCCCTTTGATGTATCCCTAGAACCCAAGGACAATCTTAATAGGGATGCAAAAGACCATATCAGTGAGTTGATAGATCAATTAAAAGTGACAAATGAAATAGTTAAAAACAACATTCAATGGCATCAGCAACAAAATAAAGAACGACATGATCTTCGGGTAAAGCTTCCAGATTTTAAGTTAGGTGACAAAGTACTTATCAAAGTCAACAAAGTACCTAAGGGTCAGTCAAGCAAACTGTATGACAAGGCAGAAGGTCCTTATCAAATCATTGAACTAGGGCCCAATTTTACATACAAACTCAGAAGGTGCTCAGACAACAAGGTGAATGCATCATACATGAATGCAACCAACCTTAAGATGTATCATGATCCAGACATTCACAGAGCACACTTACATGCTAACATCCAGAATCAACAAAATATTGCTGCACCTACTCAACAAGCACCAGATGACAATCATAATCATGCTCAACAACAAAATCTGGATCAGCAACCAGCCACACAAGGTCAAGATTCACAAACTCATGTACATACACCACCTGCTCACAATGACCCAACGCCACCGGTAGATGTACCACATCACCAAAAACACACTGCAAATACACCCGCCGTACCCGCCCCTCACACACCACCAACACTTCATGACTCGAACAAAAAGTGGAAGTTGAACAGGTTGTTAGCTGGCAGGTATAAACATGGTAGAAGAGAAATTCGAGTTGAGTGGAAAAATGGTTCAAGAACTTGGGAACCTGACAGTTCTTTTGACAGGGAAATGCTTGAAGAAATTGATAAGAAATTTACCAAACATGGAAAACGTAGGAAAACTTGCTTCAAGCATAAATATTAGACTGGTAACGAAAAAAAATAATAAAATATTGAAAATTGTATCAGTAAGACAAAGTATGATGGTATCAAAAGGCCTTAAATAAAATGCAAAAAAAAGCAGGTTTTAGACACTAGGGCAGACACACTAAACAGGTATATAGATTTTGCAGTCCTCTGTAACTTTGTAGATATCTGCAGATCTACTGTGCACACATTATTTTTTTTTCTTCGCTATCTCCCTAATTTTATTATTTTTTTTTTTATTTTTTTTTTAACGCCCCTTCCAAAATTTAGGGGTTAGAGCGGTCAAAATTTTGTACATACTATGTATGATACAGTGCGTAGTGCTAGTTAGTTTGGATGACGATTCAAATTAACACCGACTGTTCCTACTTCCTCCTCAAATTTTTTTTTCTTTTTGCTATTTTGTAGCACCATTACGGGGGATCCTGCATAGTTTCATGTTCCTTTTGGTGGCCTTACTAGTTCTTGACACTGCATCATCATCATCAATTAAGACAAAAGAAAATATCATCCATAGGATCAATTATGGAGTTTTGTTCAAGGAAGAGCCAAACATCATCCTTGCACAAGAATATTGGTTAAACACCTTCAGAATCCCACTCCCAAAGAGGTTTGCCATTCCCCAACAAGTTCTGAAATGTCCCCAATCAGAACAATATTGCATGACTTATAATAACATTGCTAGATTCATTCATAGTTTACATGTAGAAGTTATGAGCCACTACAATGAAACAATGCAATCAATTCGGGTTCTGATTCCAAGTGTAGACCTTAAGGTTCAACAAAGGAGACAGACAAGGTCATTATTACCATTTGTAGGTTCATTGTCCAAAAGTCTTTTTGGCACAGCCACAATGGATGATGTAAATATACTTGCGTCCCACATTAACATGTTGACAAGGCACACTAACCAAATGGCTAAACTTCTGGTTCAACACAATGATCACTTATCATCGTTCATGCAACTAACCGATTCACGTATTAATAATTTGAAAAATGGAATTAAAAACAATGCACAAGCTATTTCACTTTTGGCTAACAAACTTTCTAACATTGACCAATTAGTAGCTACTGTAACAAACTTTTCAGAAATATTGGTCAACCAAGTCAACAAAGTTACTGTTTTTAAGAACAGACTTGACAAGCTAGAAACATCTATTCAAACATTAGTCGAGGGAAAGCTCTCACCATTTCTAATTTCAAAAACTCTACTTATGCATACCATTCGTCAAATTTCGTCATTGTTGAGAAAATCTTACAAAGGGTTTGAGCTTGTTCACACTGATCCTTCCTATTTTTATTCTGAAGGTCAATTTGTTTATGCTAGACAGGGAACCACATTATATGTAACGATTAAATTTCCAATTTCTTCTCAACAAAGTAGCATGCCATTGTACAAAGTGGTATCCATGCCTGTCCCCATGTCTAGCAATGCCTCTACTGGACAAGCTACACAATTGTTATCATTACCAGACTATTTTGCAATCACTCAACATCATGATAAATATATTCAGTTGAAAGAAAAGGACCTGATAAACTGTCAGCAGGACAAAACTGTAGTGTGTAATACTAACTATGCACTGACACCCATTACTAAAAATAGTTGCATTTTAGCACTTTATTTTAACAATGCAAAGGATGTTCATCGTCACTGTCAGTTTCGCTATCTTCAGGGCTATACATTTGAACCATCTATTGTAGAATTAACACCAACTTCTGTGTTACTATATCATAGTCCACGCATTTCATTAGACTGCCCTTCAGAACAGAAAATGTTACCAGGATGTCAATTTTGTATCTTAAATATTCCATGCAGATGCTCTCTGCAAACATCCAGCCTTTATTTTGCTCCCCGATTGGTAAATTGTTACAATCAAACAAAATCCTTTTCAGTTGCACACCCTGTCAATTTGGCTTTATTACAGGAATTTTTCGAGCACTCCAAACTGTCTCATATCTGGCCAAATTCCACTTTTTCCAATCCTGTTTCATTTTCTATTCCTGAATTTCAATTATTTAATCATTCATTCAATCAAGTTTTGGTCAATGATGCAAAAAGTCACTTGAATCTTACAAAAATGGTCCAAGCTACCATAAAAGAAAAGAAAATATTTCAACATTTAGCAGAGCCCTTGATAGATGGAGAAATTGACATCACCCCACCGTGGCCCTCAACTAATGATATGCTAACAATGGTTGCTATTAGCATAGCAGTATTAGCACTAGCATGTTCCATCCTCCTATTCTGTAAACTTAGAAAAATGCACATTGCCCTGATGCTCCTTCAAAGTGTTCAACAAGTTAAATCTGAGGTTGCAACCAACCCATCATTTAATTTAGTTTATAACCGGTTAACTACTACAGCACCTGAAACAGCTGAGTCTTCAAATTCATGGTTAAAAGATGAATTTTCATTATTACATGCTTCAGTTATAAGTGGCATTTTATGTTTCATTTTGATTATTATTATTTTCATGTGGCTTTATCGGAGAAAATACAAAAAACATACTTTTCTTGCTTTAGAACTCACTTCAGGTGGTGACTGTGTTCTACTCCCCATTATGCATTTGTCACTGTGTCCTTCTTATTATGACATCCCCACACCTAATATTGGTGATATATCCATTTCACCCTTTCCATACAATAAAGTTTATGCAAATTGGCTACATTTTGGAATCACAGACAAACGAACAGAGAAAACTATTTTTGTACCCACAGTCATTTCTACTAACATTTTTACAGGATATAAGATCACACAAATTCTTAAACAACCTTTCAGCGCCTATGTTGTGTTGATTCATCACAACTATGCACATGCACTTAATTGACCTACGACAATCTAATATTAGCAGCATCATCCAATTGGTTTATCACATTTTAATTTGTCAAAATTATCCAACATTTTGTTACTTTGCTTTTCGGAACCTGCTGTCTCTACAATTGATTTGTCATTTTTGTTTCTCCATAATGAATCACAGGACTTGTATTGCCATTTCATTTCTCTCCTTTTGGTATGTTCTTTTTGTATATACACTGTCAAATATTGAATATTTTATGTTTTTATTGCACATTTTAGTCTCTGACAATTTCAGGTTCCTATGACTTTTTTTTTGCAAATATCTCCCTTTGTACAGGTATACATATATAGGTATTTTCTGTTTGTCTGTAACTTTTTTTTTTATGTCTTTCTCTTGTTTCTAAATTTGAGCTTCCGAGGTCGAAAGCAATTGGAGCAAGGGGGAAAATAGTCATAACACCAAATTTTATTTTTAAATAAACATTTGTGGGAAGACAGATATGTATTAAATAATTTCATGATTTATGAAATTCATAATTTGGGACTATAATTTTGGTTTTTGATAACATTTTCAGAGTTGATTTTTTTTTTTACAGATGTCTCTTTATTATGCAATATAAATACGACATACAAATGTCCTTTTTTGGTGTTACCTGGGTAAATTAGTCTTTTCAAAAAAAAACCGCAAAGGTGCTTCCGCTTATAAAAACATTGGCCTGACACGCTAATGGAACTCCATTGTATATATGTAATTGATTTACTTTGAGCTGTTACTGACCAATGTTTAATCACATCGATGCCCAAGTGATTATGTAATAATATTTAGTTCCTTTTGTTAGTTTGTCTTTTTTTTGTAAAGAAGGCCGCAAGGCCTGAGGTCAAGCACAGGTGTACCTATTATCTCAATTATCGTGACTATCTTTTTAAGGTCACGTGATTGCTCATTTTAAATAATCTTCTTTATTAGGAAATTTTTTACAACTTTGTTTCGGTAAATCAACCAATCCTAAATTCTGATTGGCTAAAATCCTGGAATCCAAAGACGCAGGTTTGTCGGTGGAAATGCGCCCAAGCTTGGTCACTTCCATCGACGCCATCCTAAATAAAACATCTGATAACAATTATTATACTTATATCTTCTTTCTTTGGATTTCCAGGTATGTAAATTTAAGTTTTCATTTATTTGCAATTAGATATAAAGTCACCTTGATAAAGGATAGTGTATTTTTTATTTTGTACATAATCCTGTTTTTATTATCTTCTAAATTTGAGCTTTTAGTAAAGTCTTTAAAAGTTAAATTAAAGTCATCATCTATTAGGTAACGTGCAACATGACCTCATTTAGTGTACAGTACTTTATAGATTATAGATTGTATTTTTTAATAATTTTTTTGGTGTATATCATATTTAGCTACAGTCTCCAGTCATATTTTTATATCACATTTATTTTTATGCATATCATAAGAAAAGTAGATTTTGAATTTGGCGCTTTTATTTATTCCCGCGCTCTTTTATGAAAAGAGGTAAAAAGGTTGTTTGTTTATAATACATGTCTAACGGGATCATAAGTGTTAGGATGTTCGCATTAAAATTGTAAGTTAAACACTTTATTGATTGCGTCAAAAAATTGTTAAATCCCTTATTTCAGAGTAAGATTTATTAACCTCTTCGAGCTAAACGAGTAAATATTAAAGGAAAGTGGTTAGATAGCGAGATGTTTGTAGTTCGAATTGTCTCTATTGAATTATTGAATAGGCACTGTGAGACTGTCAGCTATTATATAACTTTTTAGTTTAGTTGAGTTAGTTCATAGTTTGTGTGATAAAAAGTAACAATTAGACGGGTTGCCGTTTTATGAATTTAAGATGATTTTCACTTATTATAGTTCACTATGATCATGTAATTTTAATTAATATGCAGAGGGATTTTTGATAATTATTGTTTTACCCTCTGTACAGTCACCAGATTTTATTAAGTATCATTATACGTAAATTTATTACATTGAATACTATTTTGTAACTGGTGACTGTGTGTTTATAAAGATATTTTACACTTCCATCGACGCCATCCTAAATAAAACATCTGATAACAATTATTATACTTATATCTCCTTTCTTTGGATTTCCAGCCACCGTAGAGGACGAGCCATATTTGGAAAGCTCCCACGAGTAGAGCTGTTAATTGATCCAACAAGGATAATATCCCTCAAAGCGAGTTATTTCCCCTTTTATAACGAAAATAATAATAACACGGGAAAACACCCAAAGTAACAACGTGTTAGAAAGGTAGAATAACTTGTGTTTGGTCGATTTTTTTGATCAGGTCACAAGTTCCGGAGCTCCATTTTGTCTGGTCCAAAAAGATGTCCGCATCCACTGGAGTTTGATGTAAATAATGTAAGTTCAGTCTGTGATCTTCCTCTAACTATTATTTTGTATCTTAATTGAATTGTCAGTAATGTTTACCCTGCAATTCGATTCTCTGCAGGAAATAATCTTTCTCTTATTTTGTCCTCTTTATTGCAGACCACCCATTTCGACTATGTTATGTCTGTAGCTAATCTCAGGGCTCAAATGTATGGCATCAAACAAGTTCGGGATCCAAAGGCTATCTGTGATATGGTGTCAAAGGTCAAAGTGCCCGAGTTTAAACCTAGGTCAGGGATAAAGATTGAAGTGACTGATGCTGAAATGGAAAGAAACCAAGGAAACCTAGGTTTGTTGACAAAATCTGTTGTGTGTGTTGCAAACTCCTTGTGATAGATAAGGGATTTTAAAAAAAAAAATTCCCCACTCTTACATGAACATGCCTGTATTTTGGGAATTTAAAGAAAAAAGATATTGCTTAAAATGATTTGATCTATTGTTTCTATGATGAAATAGATTTATATCAGTCATTTTAACCCAAATACAGTAAAACACAGTTACCGGTATAGCAAACACACTTATAATAAATTTACACTTACAGCAAAGTGATTTTTACTCCCCGCGACTATATTACATGTTGTTAACGACGGATATGACAAATTATGCTTATAACGAAGCAAAATCGCCCGTCCCTGGTGCTTTGTAATAACTGTGTTTTACTGTACATAATGGACAACATCTTTTCACATTTATGCCCCCAGAGATGTAAGAAAAGGGTGTATTTTTTTTAAATCTCCTCTTTGAATGCTTTTGAAAAAAAAAAAACCAGTTCAAGGTCAAAGATGAATGGTCGAATTTAAGATCATTCATCTAGTTAATGGTCAAATTTTTCACATTTGCTTACTATAGAAGGAAAACTTTTTCATTAATTTTAAAGAGGCTTGGAGAAGTTGTATAATTATTTTTCCAAATGCAGATGTTGATGCTGTGAAAAATCTACAAAAGGACTTGCCCCCTGTGGAGAAAGTAAAGGCCATGAAATTAGTTCCTATCGAGTTTGAGAAAGATGATGATACTAATTTCCACATGGACTTTATCGTGGCTGCTTCCAATTTGAGAGCCGAGAACTATGACATTCCACCAGCAGATCGACACAAGGTATACTGAAGGGAATTAATGAATTAAAAGTACCGTAGATATGGTTGATTCATATGTATATGTTCTCACAGTTAATGCAAAGTGTACATGTTAGTCAGTTCTTTAGATACTTGACATTTATGAAATGTCTGAAGCATATGTAAGCATCCAACTGTATGTGACAAATGTATTAAGTCTATATATACATGTACATATCATTAGGCTGTTTTGATTGGGTCTTGTTGTGGATTTTGGGGTTCGACCGATCTTAAGATTTTTTATATACCACTTACTAAAGAAAGATATATGCTGTTTATCAAATGATCAAGAATGATATGTACAACAGCCTAATTTCTAAAACAAAATTTAAAGAAAACTAATTTGTTTTTCATTCAATGTTTCAGAGTAAGTTGATTGCTGGAAAGATCATCCCAGCCATTGCTACCACCACAGCACTCATCACAGGCCTAGTGGCTGTAGAACTCATCAAGGTATGTCTGGTCGTGAGGGGATCATAGCCACTTGTGCTTTGAGTGCAGGTTATGTTTTATGGCATAAATTGTGCATGTACATGTTCATTTTGATTTTGTTTGACCTATACGTTAGCTAGGGAAAGGTTTGTGTCCTTTTCCAAAGGAAAACTATACGTTCCAAGGATATTCATGATCAGATCTGGAGGGAGACTAAATATAAAAAATAAACATTGGATCCCCCATCCCTTGTATAATAAAAAGGGGGGGGGGCTTTAACTTTTGAGCATTTTGTTGAATATGAAAATTATATTCAGTAAAATTTTCTTTCATTGGGGGAGGGGGGGGGGGGTGAGTAGACCCACCCTCTTCCCTGGAGAAAATCCTGAATCCACACCTGATAAAAAATATTTCGGCATGCATTTGTTGTAAAACTTGTCTTTCGATGTATGGTTATTACCATTTTTACAATATTTAAGTTCTCTTTTACAGCTTGTACAAGGACATAATAAATTAGAAAGCTACAAGAATGGATTTGTAAATCTGGCCTTGCCCTTCTTTGCTTTCTCAGAACCAATAGCAGCACCCAAGAACATGGTAATGAATTCAATCAGAACTTTAAAAACTGTGATACGCCTCTGTGTGCTCTTTCTCAAATACATGTGTATGTATATGTTTGTACTTTATGATTTTAGTATTATGACACTTACTTCACATTATGGGACCGATTTGAAGTTCAAGGAGAGATGACGCTACAGGAATTTTTAGATTATTTCCAGGTAAATTAGTCTGTTATTATTAGATAAATGTATGGACCCATGATTGTCTGTCAAAGCTGGAATTGATTCCATATATCTAGAAATGAGCGTTCTTTAAACATTTTGTTTGCTGTCAAAAGATAGTATTGGACTCTGTGACTGGGTCAGACACTTTGACGTCACCTTGATAATTATGATGTCTATATACCTTTGTAGAAAGAATACAAGCTGGAGATCACCATGTTATCACAGGGCGTGTCCATGTTGTATTCATTCTTCATGCCCCCCGCCAAACGACAGGAGCGACAGGGACTACCGTAAGTTAATCATGTTTTTGTGTTCTGAATTATTCAGGTCTTGGAAGAGTAAAAACATTCATGGCAGAATGTCAACTAGACACAAATATTCTCAAGACAAAAATAATGAACTTGAAGAGATTTTGGTGAAACTGGATGTTTATAGCTCAGAGTAGATGGGGGTATTCTTGTATCAAGACTAGTTTAAGAAATTTTGTTTAGAAAACTGAACCATTTTAACAAGCATTCAATTCATTATACTACAGTTCTCGGTTTGTTTCAGAAGAATCAATTGACATGCTTTAATATCTCAAGCAATGCTAGAAAGATCAACTGTTTCTTTTCTTCATATATGAAAATTTTTATGCATTCTTATTTTTTTCAAAATGATGTATTGAATTGCAGATTATCAGAAGTAGTTAAAAGAGTCTCCAAGAAGAAGATTCCTAGTCACGTAAAAGCTTTAGTGCTGGAGCTGTGCTGTAACGATACGGAGGGAGAGGATGTAGAAGTTCCGTACGTTAAATACAATCTACCACAGTCGTAATGTAAACACTGCCCTAGAGACCGCAATAGGTACCCCCACGAGTGGTGACCAGACACTGGACATTCTCATATTGAGAGACTTATCAACAAACAAACAGTCGGACAAACGGATGACTGATGCACAGTCAGTGAAGTGCAATGAACATAATTACAAAGATTTTTCTTCTTTTTGACTGTTGTATATTTGTATTTCTGAATGATGTAATATTAACTTGTGGACTTGTGTAAAGGAAAACAAACAATAATTTGATTGTTTTACTATAGTATTCTCTGTACACAGACAGGTTTGGTAGTGTGCATAATAATTTATTCTGTCTTTATGAAACTTTAAAAAAAAATGAATAGAATCATAAAAGTTTAACAAGTTGTTGTTTATTTTCTTAAAAGACTTCGTTTTCAACGAGTATTCTAATTTGGACTGTGAATCTTACCATTAAAGGGTGGATTGGTGTTTTTAGCTGACATTAACTTAAAGTTCAAATGAGAATTTCTGATCACCTGTTATCCATCCATCCATCCATAAACGTTTCACAATTTCGACGTCTTCTTTAGAACCACTGGGCCAAATTTAACTAAACTTAGTACAAAGCATCTTTATGGGAAGGGAATTCTAATTTTTTTTAAATAAAGCACGGAACGATTTTTAAAAGGGAGATAATTACAAAACAGTGAAATAAGGAGTGTGTCTTAAAAATGTTTAAATTTGTTCTCAACAACTTCAATGCTCAATAACTATGACTCTGGACCAAGACTGCAGCCTGAAGAGGGTTCAAAATTCAATATAGAAAAACATAAGGAAGGTGTTCAAAATTCTTCTCAAGAACTACAATGCTAAAATGTGTAAGATTACTATGCATGCATCCTAAGATAGTGTAGATTCTAGATTGTTAAAATTGTGACCCCCGGACCAATACTGGACCTCTTCTCTTTTTTGGGGGGAGGGGGGGGGATTTGTAATATGATTGATCGGAACATTTCTAATGTTTTTTTTTTCCAAGTGAGTTTACTATGATAACCACTTTTCAAAACTGATTTAAAAATTTTGATTTTATTATCATAATGATACCTACTGCAATATTAAATAAAAATACAATCATATATATACATACAAAAGTTGAAGTACAGCAAAGAATTTTCCTTTGACCATTTGACACAATAAAACAAGTGCCCCAAATTACATAACCTCTGCTCGAAACATACAAAGTAATGTTTTTCTTGTACTTTTAACAGCTGTATGTTTCAGAAGTGTTCTATCAATACTTATAAATGGTCCCTGTCAATTTAAGCCCTTAAAATATTTTTTATTTATAATTTATAAATAATTAATATATTATGATAATATATAACTTATACATATACATGTACATGTATGTACATGTAATACCAGCATATTTTTGTATAGGACTGAGCAACATGCGAAATCTACTTCTATCTTGGTAATTGACATGACACTGATGATCATGACACTTGTCAATTTATTTGATAAGGTACAACAGCTGTATATAACATGCAAACAATGCTCAAATGCTACTTTCTTTAAATAATGGAATTAGATTAGAGATATATTTTTTTTTTATTGAAAATAGAGTTAATAATATAATGAAAGAATAGAATTTATGAATCAATCAGTATAAGGAAAGCAAAGTTTAAATCTATTTCAAAGAAAATGTCAGCAAAGAAATTCAATATACACGTCCGAAAAAGACCACTTTTGTTTGATTTTCATCACATTTTTATAATTGATGATGTCTACTTTAGATATTTGACTTTCTTTACATTGCCTTTGATGTACTCACACACAAACAGATTGTCATTATTGTCCACACATAAACCAGTAGGATACTCCAGATCACAGTTATCAATGTAACGCAGAAACTGTCCATTCTGATCCAGTATATGGATACAATGGTTCTCAGTGTCTGATGTTAGCACGCGACTTTGACTGTCTGTTGTGATACCAAAGGGTTTAAATGATTTGTTCTTGGTAACTGAGGGATGACCGGTGTATCTCCATCTGAGTTTCCCGTCCTGATTAACCACCACTACTGCACCAGCCTTATAGTCAGCTACACAGATGTCATGGTTTCTGTTCTCTGTGATGTATCTAGTATGATTATTCCCTGAGTACAGAGGTTTACCTTCATCATCAAATTGAATTGTTTGCTTCTCTGTAGATCCCGAGTAACGGACAACTTTGGACTGAGTTTTATCATCACTGAACATGGTAACCAGGAGATCACCAGTAGAGGTGACACACAGCTGACCAGGCCCCCATCCCTGTAATCTGATCAACTCTTCTGTTTGACCATTCTTGACTTTATATACTGTCCTAACTGCTCCATCAGAGACAATTAGATCCCCATCACTGTCTACTGCTATATCACTGGGGAAATTACCTGATTTATTTTTAATTGTCTGGAGGAGAGAACTTTGAATGTTGAAGCATTTGATATCATTGGTCCCTCCACTCGTCCATATATTACCATTATTTAGACAGGAAACACTGCGTAGATTTCCATACCCAGTCTGTATTGTGGCAACAAGCTCGGGTTCATCCAGTAGTTCTCTGACTGAAGTTTTGGGTTGGTTTAGTGACAAAACATTTTCTTCTGTAGCAGTAGATAATGGGGTGATCTGTCCAAACAAACTATACAGCTTCTCACGGTCTATAGGTTTTGGAATGAATGTTGGCAGTGATACCTTAACCTTGGGTGGAAGCTTGCTGAACTCTCTGATCTTAGAGCTGTATTCAATGGTTGAAGATACTTCAGTGGATTTCTCGATTTCCCTTATGGTCTGTAATGTTTGTTTTATGAGGGACTGTATCTGTTTGATTTCATTCAAGTGTTTCTGTAAAATGTCTCTGTGTTTTACTTTTATCTCGCTGATTTCAGTTTTCATTTTGTTGATAACGATGTCGATTTCTCTGTGCCATTGCTCTCCTTGTTTGGACATTGCTGATGTAAGTTTTTCATATCCTCCATCCAGGTTGGCAAGCTGATTTTCTAAGTCGCGTGAAATTTCTTCATACTTAGGGGAAATATGATTCTTCAAGTCTTTTGTTTCTTTTTTAAGAACTTCTTTCTTTGCATTGTAAACTCCTGTAACTTCTACAAAGCTATGTCCCTTGTGCTGCTTAGATGCAGTACAGGAAGAACAAACAAAAATGTTTCCGCAATCCTCACACTGAAAATCACAATTCTTGTGTGGATGTTTTTCACACGTTGGATAAATGAGGGTTGATCTTCGTTCCTTGAAAGGGACTATTTTATGTTTGTCGTATCCATCTGAGATGTGATCTACTACACAGGGCTTGCAGAGGTTGAAATGACAAAAGTCACAGTAGCTGTGTACTATGGCGGTCTCACAAAGGTCACATCGGGGTACATCCTGGGCACTAGAATGAGGATCCATGGTTGTTCAATCTCTAAAAAAAAAATATGTAATACTTATATTTTTTAATGTTCAGTTATAAAAAGAAAAGGATTTTAATATTTTCTAAATTCTCAGACACTGTCTAACAGTCACAATGAAGAATTGATTTTGTATATATGTAACATTATTTGAACGTATATTTCTCTATAAAATTCACATAAATGACTAAAATTACCCACCCCCCTTTACTATTCTTTCAGCTGTAAATTATTGGACAGTTTTCCAAACTTTATAAATCATTTAAAAATTACTCGAACTGATATTGTTGCGTTTGATTGTCTGTATATCTAATTTAGGGAGTTGAATATACAGAACATTCAGCAGTGTTTAGATTCAAAACGAAAGTAGCTTTTTAATTTTAATATTTCTATTCATAATTTCAGATCTAATTAGAATAAAATGTTTTAATCACCATGGCTTGCAATTTTTTTTGTCAAGTGATAAGAATACAGACCTTGTTTGCAAAAAAATACATGTTCTTTAACTGTCTGGTATGCGTGCCCAAAACATGGCTGATCTTGCTCTGAACGTGACCACCTGATTAGACTTTTAGAAAAAGAATACTGTAAGAGTTACTCCCCGTTCATCGCTTTCGACGTTGCCTGCATGGCTGAAGTCTGAATATTTTTCCTTGAGAGCATTATCTGCATAACAGTTAAGTATATATTATTTTCTTCTTCTAAAATTAAACTTTAGTTTATCAAAAAAATATTGAACATGTACAGATCAAGACACAAGTAGAAATACTATTTTGAATTAATATGTAAGTTCGGTATGTCATATAATGCACTATTTAAGTATTATTAACGATACGTTATATGTAAAAAAAACTAGCTTGTACTCCTCCAAGGCAGGCTGTGCTCTTTTTATCGAATGCTCTTTTAACTGTTGGCATAAAAAGTCACGTTTTTTTATCAACTATATAATTATAAATAACACAAGACAGTCTTAACTAGGCACGTAGCATCGTTTTTGAAAGTGGGGGGGGGGGGCAGACTCATCCAAAAAATCTTGACAAGCAAAAAAAAAAAAAAAAAAAAAAAAAGAAAGGAAATTTAAACTTTTCCAAACTCTTCAAAATCCTATTCCGTGGGTGGGGGGGGGGGGGGGGGGGGCTGGCGTGGTATATAACTTTCAATTTCACTCCTCAGTTCCTTATTTTCATATTATTTTTTTACATACACCCAAAAAAGTGGGGGGGGGGCCAACTCCATGATAATTCAATTTTTTATATGTAAATTTTTAAAAATTGGTTGCAGCGAGAAAAAGTGGGCCCCCCTGATGCTACGTGCCTGTTAACACAGTACATGTACATACATATATTATGCCATTGTATTCAGGCACGTACGTAGCTTCGTTTTTTTTAAAAGGGTGGGGTGAAGGCAGACTCATCCAAAATCTTGTTAAGCAAAAAAAAAAGAAAAATTAATAAAATAAAAATGGGGGGGGGGGGAGGGGGGTGACTTTGCAAAATCCTGAAAATACTATTCCGTGGTGGAATGTAAGTTTAAGAAAAATCTTTAATGTGCAAAAATGTGGGGGGGGGGGGGATGCCCCGTATTTATGATTATTATTCTTAAGGGAGGCCCCCGTGTTGATCATTATTCTCTTAAGTATAGATTTCTGTTCCAGTAAAAAAGATACGTCTCTAATTATAGACCCATGTTTCAATTTAAAAAGATTTGAGACATTTAAAGATTTGTAATAAATTTGGTTTAACGTGTGAAAAGTAATTAAATTGGTCTTATGGCATCTCACATTTTATTTATAATGGTTGTGAAAAGAAGCGAGAGGGCAATGCATTACCGTCGAAATTAAGGAAAAACGCCCCTTCTCATTAGCCCCCCCCCCCACACACACACACACGCACCACCACCACCACCATTACTACATTTTGCAAGCTGACTTTTTGCATTTACATTATAAATTAATTTGAAATGATATACATATATATGCAATTTTATCATAATATTGACCAAACTCGAAGCTATTATGTCTATTTTCTTATCTATCCGAATACGGCAGCGTTTAGAGAGAATTCACGCAGTGTAAAGCAGCAAGCCTAATAACTTTCAATAACAGTTTCAGAATTATACTCGGCGTCCGCCTGTTATAGAATTAATTGTTTCACATACCTTTTCAAGGACCGCTACTCTGTAAGAAAGTCGATGCAAAAAAAACAACAACACGATTTTCTCATGAAGGAAAATAATCTTGGCAGCAAAATCATTTTTTCTGTCTTTTTTTCCCCATCAAACTGAATTAAATTAATTGAAATTGCGTATTTTATTTGTTCTTGTACTGATATATGATTGATAGTAGGATAATTTCGTAATTTGACTCCAGAAGTTATTACAGCATTGTTACAATAAATATGTTTTTTAAATCATGAAATCATGAGTTTAGTAAAAAATTAAAATATTCAAACCATCTTTATTGTTTTAGTAAATACCTGTAACAAAGGGTTCACAGCAGCACTTTACAAAATATTTGAGACAATTGAGGACATGCCCGGATCCAGAAGCTCTCCTCCGCCACTGGACATAAAAGAAAACCTCAGACACTCATCGGAAACCAAATAAACACCTTGGACAACGCCCCTCCGCGAAAAAATTTTCCGGATCTGCGCATGGTCAGATGTCAGGCACGTATAGTATCGGAGGAGGGGGGGGGGGCAGGGAGAGAATATTTTGTCTTAAATTTACGTATGCAAAATTCAATTTTGGAGGAGTGCTCCACTTCCATGGTTTGAAGTTATAGGAAACTTAACAAAATTAACTCTAAAATTGAACTTTTAGGTAGTTATCGCTCATTGCTACCCCCTCCTCGTCCAAAGATTAAGATTTTTGGGGGAAAAAATTTGATTTTTTTTTGTTTGTCAATATTTTGGATAAGTTTACCCCCTTCCCCGCTATTTATTTTAAAAAACAATGTTACGTGCCATGGTGTGTTCTTTTACATCTGTAGAATCTCCAGATACACTATTCCCTATACAAGCATTTCACATATATTTTTTGAAAGAGCTAGTTCTCTTCACGAATAATGATAATTTAGATTGGAATAGAAGTCTTAAATCAGCTGACAAGGACATCAGTTGGTTTTGATTGACACCTGTCCCCTCCACATCTTGCTCTGTACTTTTTTTACGGTCTGTTCCATTCCTTGAAACAACAAAGATCCTCTTGTACATGACGTGCGTAGACACTGTGCGCAATGTTCATCTGTTTGGGATCTGAACATTTATACACAGTACAGTTTATACACACTGTACACTATCAAAACCTAAATAAAAGATACAAAAAGAATGATATTTTTGAATTTCATTTATCAAATGTAAAACATTGTTGACGGATTATAAATTTTGCGTAATTTCTAAAAACGAATATCAAGGGAAAAATTAAAGAGTGGGAATTACTGGAAGAAATAAAAATATTTCCGATGAGGAATTTAATCCCGAAGCCGAGCCCCGTGTTGCGGAGTTCCTTGCCTCTATTACCTTCATGTAGTTCCGGTAGTTTCCCAAGCTTTACGTTTCTATGGGATGGATTACACAATCTTTAAAATAGTGTCGTTTCCGAAGAAATGATAAAATATAAACTTTATTTACAATGATTTTTAGTTAAACAATTTGCATGGCGTGTGCCCCCATCCCCCTCCCCTCCCCGGTCGGTGTAATGAAGAATAATGACCCCCGTAGAATAATGACCGGGGGTCATTTTTTGACGTAGAATAATGACCCACCCTTGCTGAGGAATAATATTATTTTTCTGAAGAAAAATGACCCAGGGGTTAATTTTCTTCATGTTAAACACGAAGAAAAATGATTCCCGTAAAAAATGACCCCCGCTGTAAGCAAGAATAGAAATTGGTTACCCCGTATCCAAGATAAGACTTTGAAATTACTTGAATTTTTCACTCTGTTTAACTGATTTTAAAGATATAAACACCGAAATTGTAAAAAAAAAATCACTGTTTACTGGCACTGTACTAGTTATCGGGTATAATTTTACGTTTTCTTTTCGTGTTTCCTTATTTCTTGATATACTGGTATTTGAATAAAACTTGACATACTTTAGATGGTGAACTCCTTATTTATCAATCTGTCAGATTACGATTTACTGTACCCGTGTACCCGTTATTGGCTTCGTGATAATAACACAGTAAAATCCCTGCATGTGTTGGTTTTTATATTCTGCAAAGTATGTCCCTTGCGGGGTCAGCCTATAGGTCGTGGGCATACTTGCCAACCTCCAACATGTGAAAATCTGGTCATGACCAGATTTGGAAAGTAAAAAATCTGGTCATAGCGCATAACGACATTCACGACATATTTACTATGCATTTCATACGTATATACAATAGAAATATGTGTTAAAAACTTATGTGTAATGCTTTATTGCAAAGAAGCATTTTAACTAACAGTTGATGATTTTGAATTTTGCAAAGTGATCTGACACAGAAAATGGTAGGTTGTGTTCAGCTAAAAAAAATTGCAAAAAGAGTTTCTGCTACTTAACCTTGCTTTTGAACTCTGTAAATGATGGCATGAAAGTTGTAAGTGACTTGAAAGAGTTATGTGTATCAAAAAGCATCCTATACATGACTTAGCGTTTTTGAATGTTTAGTCAGATCATTTTGGGCACAAAATCCAATATTCAAATGTGCGTTATATAGAACATAAAAGCCACGTTTTGTACTCGATTACTTTGTTTTACTTATGGGAATTCATTTTCCCAGATATGTTGATAGGTACAAAAATATCGTTTTCTTTTTGTTGGTTTTGATTCCGCTGGCCCCGATGAAGACCTTTTCTTATTGGAAGCCATCACACCTAATGATTTAAACCTTCGCTTAGTCAAAACAACTAACGATAATAATTACACATAATGTGTCTGTTATAGCCATCGGCATTGTTTACGTGTTACGTAAATCCAAGCTCAGCTTGGGTTCATAACTGGAAGTCAAACGCGCAACGTAATTTACGAACCAAATCCGGAAATCGGGAGATTTTCGGGTTGTTCGACAAAAATCGGGTGAAAAGCATGACCCGCCGGGTCATAAAAAATAATCGGGTGAAGGGTTGAAAAATCGGGTGTGACCCGACGAAATCGGGTCAGTTGGCAAGTATGGTCGTGGGGGTATGATAAACGTGCATTTTTCTTTTGTACATCTTCTCATTTATGTGAACAAACTAAATTTCCAACAAGTTCAACAAGTTTAATCATTTTAATAACACATCTTCTAGAAAAATATCCATCACAACCCCCCCCCCCCCCCGCCCCTCCGGGATTTTCAAAAAACAATTTAAATTAAAGAAATAGTGATTTTAACTTGATTGTAAATTATTTTTAGTTTTTACATTAAAACAATGAAAATGCACGTGTGTTTCTAATTATATATGAATTTAGAAGACATTTTTATGAATTTTGAGACCAAATATCACTTCGGGTTTTTAGTGCGATCATTTCAAACGAGCAAAAGTGAAAGTAGAGAAGTAGAAAGTTTCTGGTGAGGAAAAATACTTCATTCTAGCAGTTTCCAGCTATTTAAGATTAGTTTGCATCGTAAGGGAATTGTATAAGTGTCCGGTAAGTTCCAATTCTATATTTATGATGATAGATTTGCATTAAATTTGAGTAAATTAATTTGTCATGCATGTGACCAGTGACATGACTATATACCGAAGATGTAGGTATGCACTCTTTAACATGTAGAAGCCTACCATGTTGGTTACTTAGTACTTAATCCACAAAACCTATCTTTGTTTATTATAATCAAAATTGAATGAAATTATCAGTATTCATTTTAAGTAGATATTTACTATAGATAATATTTATTTATTAATACTATTGAAAAAATAGATCAATATGTTGGGGTCAGGGTTGATATTGAATGTTGATTTGGGGGGTTGGGGGGTTGGGGGTGTTTGTCTTTAGGCTGTACAGATGTGTTGTGCATGAAGATGCATTATTGTTGCCTATCTGTTCTCTCTCTCTCTCTCTCTCTCTCTCTCTCTCTCTCTCTCTCTCTCTCTCTCTCTCTCTCTCTCTCTCTCTCTCTCTCTTTCAGTTTTAAACATATGGCTGCTTTTGACATGGAATTGGAAATGTTGGGGATAGTGTTTGATACATGTAGAATTAAATTTCAAAACATTTCATTTTAGATAACATGTAAATTGAAATGGAACAAATCTTCAAAGAATAAAACACAACAATGAGCCACACTTGATGTAAGTAAAATTCATTTTTGTAACTACATTGTTCAAGTTTAAAGGAAGGAACCTGTTAAAATTTATACCCTGGCCAGTATTACATGCAGATAATTTAGAGTATTAGATACTGAGAAACTCTATATTGATTTTACATATTTCACAGACTTAGTGGGTATTTTTTGTTCTTCGGGATTTTGAACTCTCTTGCGCAGGATATGTCTTTTGATAAATTTTGTTAAATTTGTTACCATGGTAACCAAATACAAGAGTAAAAAGAAAAACTCCTTATAAGCAAGTTTCTTTTCCCTATGACATATATTTAATGAGTTAAGTCATTGTGTATTTGTTCCGAAATTAGGCTTAAATAAAAGTTCAGCAAATATAACACTTATGTGAGTAAAAACAACTCATCACTATGATGTCATATAGGTGAGGTAATCTCAAGCTAGCATAAAAATGGAGCAAAAACTGAATTGAGGGCCTCACATTATAGAGTCATATATAACTTTATTTTTTATAAACCAATACCTACATGTAATACCTTAATGGATAGGGAAATTCCTATACTTTTCTATTTTACCTTTTTTGTGGTATTTGGAAACAATTCTTTTTTGTAATTAAAGAAAAACTTGTGATTTTTATGACAACAATTTTATAAAATCAGACATAATTGAACTTTTTCATACGAATATGAACAAAATAAATTTGGTAAAATATTGAATGTTTATGTTTTACATGTAATTTTAATCCTTGAGATTAAAGTTTCCTCAATTTATGCTATTTGAAGAACATCGAGTGCAAATGAGCTATATGTTGTTTAGGTAAATTATGACTGGACTGTTTCTTCAGATTTCATGCATGTGTATCAATGCTGCAAAATCCATAATTATGCATTTAATTTTTCCAAATTTGGAATCATGGTTCTGTAGAGTGTCTAGAGTGAATATATCAGCTAAGAATTGTAAATAAGCACAATGACTGTTTTATATGAATTATAATTTCTGTTACTTTCTGTAAACTGCAGTAAAAATTACAATATTGTAAAAACTATCTCATAAATAATAAAAAAATATACTGAAAAACTTTAATCATAAGGGGGTCATTATTCTACAGGGGTCACTTTTCTTCATGTAGCTAGAGACTGTGCTCATTTTTATGAAAATGACACTTATGCTTCAAGCAAAAGGGTCATTTTGCTACGTAGAACAATGACCGGGGGGTAATTTTTCTACGTAGAATAATGACCGTGGGGTCATTATTCTACATTACACCGGAAAATCTGCATTATGCAGGCATTTAATTTTATTGTTATCTTGATTTCTTTGGTGCAATATGATAATTATTTATTGAATATTGAAATGACATCTCTCTCTCTCTCTCTCTCTCTCTCTCTCTCTCTCTCTCTCTCATATTTAATTGCCAATATAAAATCGTAATCCTAGTATATCCCCCCCAGTCCCTCATCTTTCCAATACACAATATCCTCACCCTTTGTATGTGTATATATATATATTCAATGAGAAAACTTTGATATATAAAGAAAACTTTTATTAATAATATTAATTTTTAAAAAATGATCCCTCGAAACATGGTATAACAGACAAAGGTAAATATCACTACCCGTCATCAAGACAGGTGACACGACGCTGCTCACATTACTTGCTCCTGTACAGGGACTTGCTCGATTAGCAATAATTGATGGACAGACATCTCACACTTTTTCAACATTTATCTTTGTTGGGAACTCAGCGGCCTTACAGACAAAAAACTGTTCTTAACCATACACTGGACGAGAAAACGAGTGTTACCTTGGACTACGGTGATGCGTGGGCCTTTCAACTCCTTAATTTTAAGTTACCAGTAGTAAGAGATTTGTCAACAACCTACTACCGCACCATGTCTCTAAAGATTTCTTCCGTTAATGAGGCGTGTCATTAACTTTAACTTCTTTGTATTAATTAATTAATTAAGTAATTAACTTATATATTTATTTATTCATTCATTTGATTGTTTATTTATTGACTTTATTTCTTGACATTAACTTATTGTATGTAATTAAATATTTGTGTATATATATATATATATATATATATATATATATATATATATATATATATATATATATATTATAGTTTATTAACTGCTCTATTATACTTATTAATTTATTCATTAAGGTCTTCCGTTTCCAACGGAAACGGAAGACCTTATTGTTTTCGTTCGGTTTCTTTTTAGGGTCTTCCGTTTCCAACGGAAGACCCTCTTGTTATTCTACGGTTTCTTTTTCTTTATTAGGGTTTTCCGTTTTCAACGGAAAACCCTTTTGTTATTCTACGGTTTCTTTTTCTTTATTAGGGTCTTCCGTTTCCAACGGAAGACCCTCTTGTTATTCTACGGTTTCTTTTTCTTTATTAGGGTCTTCCGTTTCCAACGGAAGACCCTCTTGTTTTTCTTTGGTTTCTTTTTATTATTATTTTATTTTTTATTTTTTTTCTGACTCCTTCTCGGCTTTATATCTCAAAAAGTGTTCATCCGATTTCAATGAAATTTTCAGAGCTTTTGTAAAGTTACCGTGCCTCAAAGATGTTAAAGTTTCAGCATTTACCTCACTTCCGTTCAAATTTGGTGGCCATTTTTAAATTTTAAAAAAGTGATTTTGTCCGGAAGAAATCTCCGTAAACTTTAAAGATATTGCTTTGAAATTTTTACTGATGATAGATGTATCAATTCTATAATGTACTGGGGGGTTTAAAATTTTGTTCATCAAATTTGCTCAAAACCGGAAGCAGTTCCAATTTTTGGAAATTTTCATTTTTTTGAACAAAATAATACAATACTACAGTCTTATAAAACTTGCCATGGTGAAGTCAAATCTGAAATCCGTTTGAAAATCGGACGATGCATTACAGAGATATCGGGGTTTAAAAATTGATTTTTCCGGAAATTTTGTTTCCGCGTCCTTGGTTTAAAAAATAGCGTAATGTTCAAAGTAAAGTTAACTCGTACCAAAAATAATTGTAAAGTCGTACTTGGACACATTCGGATTTTTTTGTTAAGTCGTTCTTGAAATCAGGAAGGTTTTTGTTAAGTCGTACTTAAAATCATTCGTATTTTGTTAAGTCGTACCAGGAATAATTCGATTTTTTCATCTTTTTATTTTAGTTACTCTTGTTATTGGTTCAAGAGCTCTGCTTCTTACAGGAACTTCCAGCTTTACTTCTGACATTAACGGAAGACCCACTCGTTGCTTTGCAACGAGCTTTGCTCTAGTTCTTATTATTCTTTTTTTTCTTTTTCTGACTTTTTTGGAGCGTCATTTCTCAAAAACTACCCTACCGATTTGCACGAAATTTTCAGGAGTGAAAGAACAACGTCGTCGCTACATATTATCAAATTTTCAAATGATGACGTCACTTCCGGTTTCAGATATAGACGATTTTGTAAATTTTTAAGGGTCATTTTGTCCACGCATCTCCTCCGAAACTAATCAAGGTAGAAGCTTAAAATTTTCAGGGATTGTAGATAAATGTCTGTAGATGTACCCCCCATGCTTCCAATTATGAAAATTGCTCAAGGCCTTGAAGCTCGCCTGAACCTGAAAATTAGCATCAACATACTTGCCAACCTCCAACATGTGAAAATCTGGTCATGACCAGATTTGGAAAGTAAAAAATCTGGTCATAGCGCATAACGACATTCACGACATATTTACTATGCATTTCATACGTATATACAATAGAAATATGTGTTAAAAACTTATGTGTAATGCTTTATTGCAAAGAAGCATTTTAACTAACAGTTGATGATTTTGAATTTTGCAAAGTGATCTGACACAGAAAATGGTAGGTTGTGTTCAGCTAAAAAAAATTGCAAAAAGAGTTTCTGCTACTTAACCTTGCTTTTGAACTCTGTAAATGATGGCATGAAAGTTGTAAGTGACTTGAAAGAGTTATGTGTATCAAAAAGCATCCTATACATGACTTAGCGTTTTTGAATGTTTAGTCAGATCATTTTGGGCACAAAATCCAATATTCAAATGTGCGTTATATAGAACATAAAAGCCACGTTTTGTACTCGATTACTTTGTTTTACTTATGGGAATTCATTTTCCCAGATATGTTGATAGGTACAAAAATATCGTTTTCTTTTTGTTGGTTTTGATTCCGCTGGCCCCGATGAAGACCTTTTCTTATTGGAAGCCATCACACCTAATGATTTAAACCTTCGCTTAGTCAAAACAACTAACGATAATAATTACACATAATGTGTCTGTTATAGCCATCGGCATTGTTTACGTGTTACGTAAATCCAAGCTCAGCTTGGGTTCATAACTGGAAGTCAAACGCGCAACGTAATTTACGAACCAAATCCGGAAATCGGGAGATTTTCGGGTTGTTCGACAAAAATCGGGTGAAAAGCATGACCCGCCGGGTCATAAAAAATAATCGGGTGAAGGGTTGAAAAATCGGGTGTGACCCGACGAAATCGGGTCAGTTGGCAAGTATGGTCGTGGGGGTATGATAAACGTGCATTTTTCTTTTGTACATCTTCTCATTTATGTGAACAAACTAAATTTCCAACAAGTTCAACAAGTTTAATCATTTTAATAACACATCTTCTAGAAAAATATCCATCACAACCCCCCCCCCCCCCCCCCCCGCCCCTCCGGGATTTTCAAAAAACAATTTAAATTAAAGAAATAGTGATTTTAACTTGATTGTAAATTATTTTTAGTTTTTACATTAAAACAATGAAAATGCACGTGTGTTTCTAATTATATATGAATTTAGAAGACATTTTTATGAATTTTGAGACCAAATATCACTTCGGGTTTTTAGTGCGATCATTTCAAACGAGCAAAAGTGAAAGTAGAGAAGTAGAAAGTTTCTGGTGAGGAAAAATACTTCATTCTAGCAGTTTCCAGCTATTTAAGATTAGTTTGCATCGTAAGGGAATTGTATAAGTGTCCGGTAAGTTCCAATTCTATATTTATGATGATAGATTTGCATTAAATTTGAGTAAATTAATTTGTCATGCATGTGACCAGTGACATGACTATATACCGAAGATGTAGGTATGCACTCTTTAACATGTAGAAGCCTACCATGTTGGTTACTTAGTACTTAATCCACAAAACCTATCTTTGTTTATTATAATCAAAATTGAATGAAATTATCAGTATTCATTTTAAGTAGATATTTACTATAGATAATATTTATTTATTAATACTATTGAAAAAATAGATCAATATGTTGGGGTCAGGGTTGATATTGAATGTTGATTTGGGGGGTTGGGGGGTTGGGGGTGTTTGTCTTTAGGCTGTACAGATGTGTTGTGCATGAAGATGCATTATTGTTGCCTATCTGTTCTCTCTCTCTCTCTCTCTCTCTCTCTCTCTCTCTCTCTCTCTCTCTCTCTCTCTCTCTCTCTCTCTCTCTCTCTCTTTCAGTTTTAAACATATGGCTGCTTTTGACATGGAATTGGAAATGTTGGGGATAGTGTTTGATACATGTAGAATTAAATTTCAAAACATTTCATTTTAGATAACATGTAAATTGAAATGGAACAAATCTTCAAAGAATAAAACACAACAATGAGCCACACTTGATGTAAGTAAAATTCATTTTTGTAACTACATTGTTCAAGTTTAAAGGAAGGAACCTGTTAAAATTTATACCCTGGCCAGTATTACATGCAGATAATTTAGAGTATTAGATACTGAGAAACTCTATATTGATTTTACATATTTCACAGACTTAGTGGGTATTTTTTGTTCTTCGGGATTTTGAACTCTCTTGCGCAGGATATGTCTTTTGATAAATTTTGTTAAATTTGTTACCATGGTAACCAAATACAAGAGTAAAAAGAAAAACTCCTTATAAGCAAGTTTCTTTTCCCTATGACATATATTTAATGAGTTAAGTCATTGTGTATTTGTTCCGAAATTAGGCTTAAATAAAAGTTCAGCAAATATAACACTTATGTGAGTAAAAACAACTCATCACTATGATGTCATATAGGTGAGGTAATCTCAAGCTAGCATAAAAATGGAGCAAAAACTGAATTGAGGGCCTCACATTATAGAGTCATATATAACTTTATTTTTTATAAACCAATACCTACATGTAATACCTTAATGGATAGGGAAATTCCTATACTTTTCTATTTTACCTTTTTTGTGGTATTTGGAAACAATTCTTTTTTGTAATTAAAGAAAAACTTGTGATTTTTATGACAACAATTTTATAAAATCAGACATAATTGAACTTTTTCATACGAATATGAACAAAATAAATTTGGTAAAATATTGAATGTTTATGTTTTACATGTAATTTTAATCCTTGAGATTAAAGTTTCCTCAATTTATGCTATTTGAAGAACATCGAGTGCAAATGAGCTATATGTTGTTTAGGTAAATTATGACTGGACTGTTTCTTCAGATTTCATGCATGTGTATCAATGCTGCAAAATCCATAATTATGCATTTAATTTTTCCAAATTTGGAATCATGGTTCTGTAGAGTGTCTAGAGTGAATATATCAGCTAAGAATTGTAAATAAGCACAATGACTGTTTTATATGAATTATAATTTCTGTTACTTTCTGTAAACTGCAGTAAAAATTACAATATTGTAAAAACTATCTCATAAATAATAAAAAAATATACTGAAAAACTTTAATCATAAGGGGGTCATTATTCTACAGGGGTCACTTTTCTTCATGTAGCTAGAGACTGTGCTCATTTTTATGAAAATGACACTTATGCTTCAAGCAAAAGGGTCATTTTGCTACGTAGAACAATGACCGGGGGGTAATTTTTCTACGTAGAATAATGACCGTGGGGTCATTATTCTACATTACACCGGAAAATCTGCATTATGCAGGCATTTAATTTTATTGTTATCTTGATTTCTTTGGTGCAATATGATAATTATTTATTGAATATTGAAATGACATCTCTCTCTCTCTCTCTCTCTCTCTCTCTCTCTCTCTCTCTCTCATATTTAATTGCCAATATAAAATCGTAATCCTAGTATATCCCCCCCAGTCCCTCATCTTTCCAATACACAATATCCTCACCCTTTGTATGTGTATATATATATATTCAATGAGAAAACTTTGATATATAAAGAAAACTTTTATTAATAATATTAATTTTTAAAAAATGATCCCTCGAAACATGGTATAACAGACAAAGGTAAATATCACTACCCGTCATCAAGACAGGTGACACGACGCTGCTCACATTACTTGCTCCTGTACAGGGACTTGCTCGATTAGCAATAATTGATGGACAGACATCTCACACTTTTTCAACATTTATCTTTGTTGGGAACTCAGCGGCCTTACAGACAAAAAACTGTTCTTAACCATACACTGGACGAGAAAACGAGTGTTACCTTGGACTACGGTGATGCGTGGGCCTTTCAACTCCTTAATTTTAAGTTACCAGTAGTAAGAGATTTGTCAACAACCTACTACCGCACCATGTCTCTAAAGATTTCTTCCGTTAATGAGGCGTGTCATTAACTTTAACTTCTTTGTATTAATTAATTAATTAAGTAATTAACTTATATATTTATTTATTCATTCATTTGATTGTTTATTTATTGACTTTATTTCTTGACATTAACTTATTGTATGTAATTAAATATTTGTGTATATATATATATATATATATATATATATATATATATATATATATATATATATATATATTATAGTTTATTAACTGCTCTATTATACTTATTAATTTATTCATTAAGGTCTTCCGTTTCCAACGGAAACGGAAGACCTTATTGTTTTCGTTCGGTTTCTTTTTAGGGTCTTCCGTTTCCAACGGAAGACCCTCTTGTTATTCTACGGTTTCTTTTTCTTTATTAGGGTTTTCCGTTTTCAACGGAAAACCCTTTTGTTATTCTACGGTTTCTTTTTCTTTATTAGGGTCTTCCGTTTCCAACGGAAGACCCTCTTGTTATTCTACGGTTTCTTTTTCTTTATTCTTATTATTCTTTTTTTTCTTTTTCTGACTTTTTTGGAGCGTCATTTCTCAAAAACTACCCTACCGATTTGCACGAAATTTTCAGGAGTGAAAGAACAACGTCGTCGCTACATATTATCAAATTTTCAAATGATGACGTCACTTCCGGTTTCAGATATAGACGATTTTGTAAATTTTTAAGGGTCATTTTGTCCACGCATCTCCTCCGAAACTAATCAAGGTAGAAGCTTAAAATTTTCAGGGATTGTAGATAAATGTCTGTAGATGTACCCCCCATGCTTCCAATTATGAAAATTGCTCAAGGCCTTGAAGCTCGCCTGAACCTGAAAATTAGCATCAACATACTTGCCAACCTCCAACATGTGAAAATCTGGTCATGACCAGATTTGGAAAGTAAAAAATCTGGTCATAGCGCATAACGACATTCACGACATATTTACTATGCATTTCATACGTATATACAATAGAAATATGTGTTAAAAACTTATGTGTAATGCTTTATTGCAAAGAAGCATTTTAACTAACAGTTGATGATTTTGAATTTTGCAAAGTGATCTGACACAGAAAATGGTAGGTTGTGTTCAGCTAAAAAAAATTGCAAAAAGAGTTTCTGCTACTTAACCTTGCTTTTGAACTCTGTAAATGATGGCATGAAAGTTGTAAGTGACTTGAAAGAGTTATGTGTATCAAAAAGCATCCTATACATGACTTAGCGTTTTTGAATGTTTAGTCAGATCATTTTGGGCACAAAATCCAATATTCAAATGTGCGTTATATAGAACATAAAAGCCACGTTTTGTACTCGATTACTTTGTTTTACTTATGGGAATTCATTTTCCCAGATATGTTGATAGGTACAAAAATATCGTTTTCTTTTTGTTGGTTTTGATTCCGCTGGCCCCGATGAAGACCTTTTCTTATTGGAAGCCATCACACCTAATGATTTAAACCTTCGCTTAGTCAAAACAACTAACGATAATAATTACACATAATGTGTCTGTTATAGCCATCGGCATTGTTTACGTGTTACGTAAATCCAAGCTCAGCTTGGGTTCATAACTGGAAGTCAAACGCGCAACGTAATTTACGAACCAAATCCGGAAATCGGGAGATTTTCGGGTTGTTCGACAAAAATCGGGTGAAAAGCATGACCCGCCGGGTCATAAAAAATAATCGGGTGAAGGGTTGAAAAATCGGGTGTGACCCGACGAAATCGGGTCAGTTGGCAAGTATGCATCAAATTTTTTCACGAAATTTTTGCACATTTTCTGTAATACCTTTCGATGTGTACATATTTTGTTATAACATGTAATGCAAAAGTTGTTTTAATTTTTAAGGGCTTTCATTTGGTATCAACAAAACGGGGCTGACCCCTCAAATTAGGGGCCAAGAGGGCTCTGAATTCTTCTTACAATAACTCTTTACTGAACAATAATTTGTTATTAGTTATAAAAGCAAAAATGTTCATTGTACAGCTGTTTATCTATACCGTACCATATTTAAGCCATATGTTACGTAATTAGGGCCTTCAAGGGGCCAGAAGTTCAAAACTTTGATCATTATTATCTGAAAAAGGAGAAATATTTTTAAAAGCAATGTAGAACAAAAGTTGCTCAAAAAATTGTTCTGTACAATATGCAACCTTAAATGTTTTTGATTATGACCCCATTTAGGAGTTAAAGGGTCGGCCCCTAAAATACATTTGTACATATATCTCAAGAACCGTTAACATTTCGTGAACACTTGTAAAACAAAATATGTTTATATTTTCGAGACCTTTCATTTGATATCAAGTAAAAGGGGCTGGCCCCTCACATTAGGGGCCAAAAGGGCTCTAATGTCTTCTTACAATAACTTTTTACTGAACAATTATTTGTTATTAATTATAGAAGCAAAAATGTTCATTGTGCAGCTGTTTATCTATATAGTACCATACTTAAGTCTTATATTACGTAATTAGGGGTTTAAAGGGGCCAGAATTCAAAACTTTGATCATTAATATCTGAAAAAGGATAAATATTTTGAAAAGCAATGTAGAACAAAAATTGTTCAAAATAATGTTCTGAACAATACGATACCAAAAATTTGGTTGTTAGTGGCCCCGGTAAGGGGTTAAAGGGTCGGCCCCTAAAACACATTTGTTTAGATATGTCGAGAACGGTTTACAATTCGTGAACTCTTGTAGAACAAAATATGTTTATATTAATGAGTACTTTTATTTGATATCAAGAAATAGGGGCTGGCCCCTCAAATTAGGGGTCAGGAGGGCTACTAAGTCTTTTTATAATAACTTTTTTCTGACCAATAATTTGATACTAATCATGAAGCAGCAAAAAAGCTTTTATTAAGCTTAATTTAAAACTGAAATCCGTTTTAAAATCGGACGATGCACTACAGAGAAATCGGGGTTTAAAAATTGAGTTTTCCGGAAATTTTGATGCCGCGTTCTTGGTTTAAAAAATAGTGCAAAATTCACACTGAAAATAACTTCTACTGAAAATAATTCGTCCTGATCATGAAACTATATAAAAAACATAAAATTATGTGCATATTGTAGAGTTTCCAAAGCTTAATACAAAACTGAAATTCGTTTTAAAATCGGATGATGCATTGCAGAGAGATCGGGTTTTAAATATTGATTTTTCCGGAAATTTTGATTCCGTGTTATTGGTTTGAAAAATAGTGCATAATTCACACTGAAAGTAACTCCTTCTGAAAACCGTTCGTACAGGTCATAAAACCGAACTCCTTTTTTTAAATGTTAATCAGAGTGTTTATCGAAACAATTTCCTTATTTCGTTCGATAAATACGTTGTTAGTTTTTATTATAGTCTTTTTAGTCTTAATCGAAATAATTATCGTACGATTCCCCATGTCAACTCGCCATGTTTTAACAACAGCTGATAGCGGTTTGTCTACATTTTTAAAAGAAGCATGGCCTGCAAGACATCGATAGTGGAAATTTCAGCTCAACTAACGTATGACAGATCATAAAGGTATGTTTCAATACAGGATATGTCGTATTGACTTTTTCTTTTCAAAGTATTTGCACTTTTCAATCTAATCCGAGATTCCTCTGACTCTAACCTCCGCTTTTGAAGTACGTCACAATATAAAAGCGGGCGTTAGAGTAAGAGGAATCTCGGAATATTATATGTCCAGTGTATTTTCACGGGTATGTTTTGCACACCATCTTTTGAATTTCTATTTGTTATTATGTATATGTATGTCTTGCTTTGTATTGAACAACACACCGCACACTGTAAAACAGTGCATTTTAAAGCGGTGGGAGTCTTAAGGTACACAAGAATAGAATGTTGTAATTGGAGTGCATGTTTGCATGATGATAACTTTGCCCTAAATATTTGAATATAGCAGATCTTTACCATATCGCCTTCATTTAATTTATAAATTAAAAAACTCAGGCTTGTGTTTAATTAAATAAATATATTTGACATAGTAAATATTCAATCTAATTAAAATTAGACCTTTTGTCTCTCTCTCTGTTATATATGGTTATTGCTTGTGTAACGAGCATGTAAAACAGGGTGCTAGATGAAAAGTCTCAAATTTCGTATTATATCAAGCTCAGATTTTAGGTCAATGTTCCATGATATCTATTAAACAGTCTTCTCAAGATATAAGTATTTCACAGAATCATTATAATTTGAGAGATTAGTTTATCTTTTATACATATTGATTTATTTTAGGTAAGCTTTACATGCATATCACATCTACATAGTATGTAAATAATTTTACTGCATGTGCCTTAGATATCTCTCTCTCTCTCTCTCTCTCTCTCTCTCAAATTTTTTATCTTGGCAAAGTGTCAGAGGGCAACTTAATTTTGTGACAAAAATATCTCGGTCTTGTAAAAGAAATCTAAAGTGGATTGAATTTTAAAATGAGCATGCTCGTATTATCAATCCCTCATTTTTTCAATGTGCAACCAAAATCCAAAGCTTTGTAAAATTGTTCCTGGAATTTTCTGCGCATTATACATAGTATTGTTTTCAAAACATAACTCATAAGAAAAAAAAAAAAAGCTCGCTAAATTTATTCGCAAAAAACCCCAGTAGAATTGACAAAACATGGTATACATGTAGCAGAAGCTTGTGCTTTGACGCTGTTCAGATTGGTAATACATGTATTCCTTTGTAGTTTATGAATTGAAATATTGCTGTTGCACTACAAGTAAAACAAACTCTCTCTCTCTTGCTCTTGCTCTCGCTCTCTCTCAATCTGATATGTCTACACCCAAGAAATTTTTTTAATGTTATGATATTATGACTTGATATGCACATTTTTGTTTTTGTACTGCCTAAATGTTAATGTCATGTATTTGGATATGTCATACTTATAACACTGCATGGTCAGTTTATTTTTTCCAAAAACATTATGTATATGTTAGTGTAAGCACAGCTATTACAAGTACATGTATTTTAACTCAGCTAATTTTTTTTTTTCATTTCAGCTCAAAACGAACTCTTTTTACCACATTACTTTTACCTGTTGATTCGTATGGTTTCAGCTCTTGAGGTTAACCTGTCACCTCTACCCACATGCATAGTCCTTGTGTTCTACAGACTATCTACCGGTATTTCAAATTAAAACGGATAATGCATGAACAATAATGGAACTTTAAGAAAGCATCATGCCCTATTGTGGTTTGTTCATGTTTGATAAGAAATTATAAAAAACAAAATTAAGGCTGTTTAAAGAAATATGATTGTTGTGAAAATTTGTTTTTCAATGAAAGTATGCAATTATATTTTCTTCATTTTTTATTTTATAAAGATATTTAGATGTCTTTACATAATTGAAAAATCACCCAACTATTTCCAATTGTCTCCATTAAGATTACATGTAGGATATGTAAATGTACATTTGACTTTTGAATAACACCTGCAATGATAATTACTTTTGAAATGAGCAAGAAACAATCTCTTTTCATCCTTTTAAGGTATATGTGCATTAAAAAAAGTAGACACAACATGTCAAATTTTAACATTTTTAATGGAATTCTCCTCCGCATCCAGCTACGCGGGTGTGTTTGAATTTAATTTTATTTAAGGCAGATGTTGAACTTGTTGATCTTACTGTTTTAGCATGGTTAAAAAGAGACAAGAAACCAGAATAGATTAGATATTCAATAAATATGATTGTTAGCTTACCTTTTTTCATGGAAAAAAGAAATTACATGCAAGAATACATGTCTATTTAATTATTAAAATGCTACAAATCATTCAAGAAACAAAAAAGATCAAATTTTAGTATCATTAATGATTGTTTTCAAATATGTGTGAGAAATGACTCAAAGAAATTGCCACAAGTTTCATAAAATTAGGTAAAAGATTTCAAACCATGACTTTTTATGAAAATCAAAAGATAGGGGGAGGGTATACATGTAAGGGTATTTCTAAGTGATGTGATGCTTTTATCAAGATAATATCATGTAGATGTATGTTGTATTGAATAAGGTTTCTTATTAATGGTGGTTGAAAAATAATTGACCTCTAAAAGGTCAGGTAAAGATGTTTTACTATGGAGAACCCTGTAAATCTGTGTTGAGTAAAAGAAATTGAATATGGTGGGTTCACTTAAATGGCCATATGTTTATTAAACCTCAATGGAATTGTCAATATGTAGTATACTTTTTTCTCAGAATTGCATTAGCTTTCTTATTCTAAGACAAGACATCTGTTCATAAAATGTACTAAGTTAAAGGAAGCAAGGGACAGATTCGGATAAAGTACCCGTTAATATTTTTGTAAATTAAGGTACATCACTACACCTAGACTTATACTTTTTAAGACACTACGTCACAAGATGGCGATTTAAATGTTTTGTTGAACTCTTCATATCGTTCGATTGGGTTGTATATCGTCATAGCTCAATGGTTAAAGTATTGGGTTTCTAAACCATTCGAGTTCGAGTCTGCCTAGAGCTTTTGTTACTGTTTATTGAATTAAATTTTTAAAAATGTACTTGTTCATTTAAAATTGCACATTTTTGCTTATTTGACTTAAACACTTCTTATCAATTATGATATCTATCATTATCAAGTAATTTTCTGCTGATTTGTCAATTGAGAAGATATTTCAAGGTGTTTTGAGCCACCTTAAGAGATGCTGTACTTGAAGGCTTATGAGTGTTGCTAAGATTCATAAAATGAATTTTAATGATTATCATTAGAGGGATCTCCCTTGTTGGAATTGGTATGCAATATGAAGGCCCCTAATGTTTAATAAGTACATGAGAATTGAATGGTGAAACTTGCGGCTAAGACTGTTGTGTTGACTATACACTGTGAAATTGCAGGTTACAAATGGGAGGTTATATAACTCGAAATTTATGTGGATGGGACATTATATACCTAATTACTGGGTATGAGGATGATAGCAAGTTTATTGTCTTCCAAGACAGCCACTATTTCATGGGGCGAAGCCAAGTGAAATAGTTGCTGTTGAGGGGGACAATAAACTTTCTGTCATCCAAATAGTCAGTAAATAGCTATAGGTATTTTAATTATTATTCTGAAGAAAACTTTATTTGTTGGCGATGCAGAATTTCTTGATTATTAACAAATTAGAATTATCGGACTTTGACTTTAATGTTGTGATCGGATTATATCAGAGGGAAATTCTGCATCGGAGAGGAGGGAAATCGTATGCTGCCGGTGAATACTTTCGTTGACTATTCACCATGGACAGATACCATAGAAACTATTTCACAGTTAGATGGAATAGCATGTTTAATCATTTTAATTTTACATAGGAAATATTCACAGAAATATAATAAACTGTACATTGGTAAGTTTCTGACATTTGATGGTGCAACAAGCACACAGTTTGGAAGGTCAAAGGTGACATCTTTTGTTTCTGACTCCTTTTCGGCTTTATAACTCAAAAAGTTTTTAACCGATTGAAATGAAACTTTCAGAGATTGTGTGCAACTATTATGCCTCAAAAATTCCAAAGTTCCTTTGAAAACGTCACTTCAGTTTTTACGTTACGTCATTTATAAAATTTTAATAAAGTCGTTTTGATGACTTCGATGTTTCATGAAAACGCTTTGAGATAGAGGCTTGGAATTTTCAATGGTAATAATTTTGTCGATTTACCACTGTAATAAGGCTGGAAATGAAAATCTGTCTCTTCTGGTCGAATCCGGAAGTGAATCAATTTTTCGAAAAATTGAATTTTTTTATCAAATCAAAAATGAACATGTGTTTTGTATAGCTTATTAAGCTGAATCTAACACTGAAAACCGTTTTAAAATTGGACGATGCATTACAGAGATATCGGGGTTTAAAAATTGATTTTTCCGGAAATTTTGATTCCGCATCCTTGGTTTAAAAAATAGCGAAATGTTTTAAAGTAATATTAACTCGTACCAAAAATAATTGTTAAGTCGTACTTGAACACATTCGGATTTTTTTTGTTAAGTCGTTCTTGAAATCAGAAAGGTTTTTGTTAAGTCGTACTTAAAATCATTCGGATTTTGTTAAGTCGTACCAGGAACAATTAGATATTTTCATCTTAGTAACTCTTGTTATTGGTTCAAGAGCTTTGCTTCTTACAGGAACTTCCAGCTTTACTTCCGACATTAACGGAAGACCCACTCGTTGCTTTGCAACGAGCTTTGCTCTAGTTATTATACTTTTTTTTCTTTTTCTGACTTTTTTGGAGCGTTATTTCTCAGAAACTATTCAACCGATTTACACCAAATTTTTAGGAGTTATAAAGCATCAATGTCGCTACTGATTATTAAAATTTCAAATGATTACGTCACTTCCGGTTTCAGATATGGACGATATTGTAAATTTTTAAGGGTCATTTTGTCCACGCATCTCCTCTGAAACTAATCATGATAAAAGCTTGAAATTTGCAGGGATTGTAGATGAATGTCTGTAGATTTCCCTCCATGCTTCCAATTGCGAAAAATGCGCAAGGCCTAGAAGCTCGCCTGAACCTGAAAATTAGCACCATATTTTTTCACAAAATTTTCGCACATTTTCCGTAATATCTTTTGACGTATAAATATTTTGTTAAAACATGTAATGTAAAAGCTGTTTCAATTTGCACGGGCTTTTATTTGATATCAAGAAAAAGGGGCTGGCCCCTCAAATTAGGGGCCAAGAGGGCTCTAAAGTCTATTTGCAATAACTTTTTAGTGAACAATAATTTGTTATCAATTATAGAAGCAAAAATGTTCATTGTACAGCTGTTTATCTATACAGTGCCATACTTAAGTCATATATTACGTAATAAGGGGTTTCAAGGGGCCAGAAGTTCAAAACTTTGATCGTTAATATCTGAAAAAGGAGAAATATTTTGAAAAGCAATGTAGAACAAAAGTTATTCAAAATAATGTTTTGTACAATATGCTACCTTAAATGTTTTTGTTTATGACCCCATTTAGGAGTTAAAGGGTCGGCCCCTAAAACACATTTGTACAGATATCTCAAGAACGGTAAACATTTTGTGAACACTTGTAAAACAAAATATGTTTATATTTACAAGACCTTTCATTTGATGTCAAGAAAAAGGGGCTGGCTCCTCAAATTAGGGGTCAAGAGGGCTCTAATGTCTTCTTACAATAACTCATTACTGAACAATATTTTGTTATTAATTATAGAAGCAAAAATGTTCATTGTACAGCTTTTAATCTATACATTACCATACCTAAGTCATATATTACGTCATTAGGGGTTTCAAGGGGCCAGAACTCAAAACTCTGATCATTAATATCTGAAAAAGGAGAAATATTTTGAAAAGCAATGTAGAACAAAAGTTCTTCAAAATAATGTTTTTAACAATATGATACCAAAAATTTTGTTGTAAGTGGCCCCGGTAAGGGGTTAAAGGGTCGGCCCCTAAAATGCATTTGTACAGATATCTCGAGAACGGTTTACAATTCATGAACACTTGTAGAACAAAATATGTTTATATTAGCGAGACCTTTTATTTGATATCAAGAAAAAGGGGCTGACCCCTCAAATTAGGGGCCAGAAGGGCTACTAAGTCTTTTCATAATAACTCTTTTCTGACCAATAATTTGATAATAATCATCAAGCAGCAAAGAAGCTTTTATTAAGCTTAATTTAAAACCGAAACCCGTTTTAAAATCGGACGATGCATTACAGAGATATCGGGGTTAAAAAATTATTTTTTTCCGGAAATTTTGATTCCGCGTCCTTGGTTTAAAAAATAGCGTTATGTTTAAAGTAAAATTAACTCGTACCAAAAATAATTGTTAAGTCGTACTTCAACACATTCGGATTTTTTTTGTTAAGTCGTTCTTGAAATCGGAAAGGTGATTGTTAAGTCGTACTAAAAATCATTCGTATTTTGTTAAGTCGTACCAGGAATAATTCGATTTTTTTTCATCTTTTATATTTAAGTTACTCTTGTTATTGGTTTAAGAGCTCTGCTTCTTACAGGAACTTCCAGCTTTACTTCCGACATTAACGGAAGACCCTACTCGTTGCTTTGCAACGAGCTTTGCTCTAGTTATTCTTTTTTTTCTTTTTCTGACTTTTTTGGAGCCCTATTTCTCAAAAACTATTCAACCGATTCGCACAAAATTTTCAGGACTGATAAAGCATGATCGGCGCTACATATTATAAAATTTTCAAATGATGACGTCACTTCCGGTTTCACATCTTGACGATTTTGTAAATTTTTAAGGGTCATTTTGTCCACGCATCTCCTCCGAAACTAATCAAGATAGAAGCTTGAAATTTTCAGGGATTGTAGATGAATGTATGTAGATGTACCCCCATGCTTCCAATGATGAAAATTTGTAAAGGCCTCAAAGCTCGCCTGAACCTGAAAATTGGCACCAAATTTTTTCACGAAATTTTTGCACATTTTCTGTGATATCTTTTGATGTATAAATATTTTGTTAAAACATGTAATGCAAAAGTTGTTTCAAATTACACGGGCTTTTGTTTAATATCAAGAAAAAGGGGCTGGCCCTTCAAATTAGGGGCCAAGAGGGCTGTTAAATCTTCTTAAAATAACTCTTTACTGAATAATAATTTGTTATTAATTATAGAAGCAAAAATGTTCATTGTTGGGCTGTTTAACTATACAAAACCATACTTAAGTCATATGTTACGTAATTAGGGGTTTCAAGGGGCCAGAAATTCAAAATTTCGATCATTAATATCTGAAAAAGGAAAAATATTTTGAAAAGCATTGTAGAACAAAAGTTGCTTAAAATAATGTTCTGTACAATATGCCAACTTAAATTTTTTTGTTCATGACCCCATTTAGGAGATAAAAGGCCAGCCCCTAAAACAAATTTGTAAAGATATCCTAAGAACGGTTAACATTTTGTGAACACTTGTTGAACAAAATATGTTTATATTTGCAAGACCTTTCATTTGATATCAAGAAAAAGGGGCTGGCCCCTCCAATTAGGGGTCAAGAGGGGTCTTAAATCTTCTTACAATAACTTTTACTGAACAATAATTTGTTATTGATTATAGAAGCAAAAATGTTCATTGTACAGCTGTTTATCAATACAGTACCATAACTAAGTCATTTATTACGTAATAAGGGGTTTCAAGGGGCCAGAACTCAAAACTTTGATCATTAATAACTGAAAAAGGAGAAATATTTTTTAAAGCAATGTAGAACAAAAGTTCTTCAAAATAATGTTCCTAACCATATGATTCCAAAAATTTTGTTGTCAGTGGCCCCGGTAAGGGGTTAAAGGGTCGGCCCCTAAAACGCATTTGTACAGATATCTCGAGAACGGTTTACAATTCATGAACACTTGTAGAACAAAATATGTTTATATTAGCGAGACCTTTTATTTGATATCAAGAAAAAGGGACTGACCCCTTAGGGGCCAGAAGGGCTACTTAGTATTTTCATAATAACTCTTTTCTGACCAATAATTTGATATTAATCATAAAGCAGCAAAGAAGCTTTTATTAAGCTTAATTTAAAACCGAAACCCGTTTTAAAATCAGACGATGCATTACAGAGATATCGAGGTTTAAAAATTGATTTTTCCGGAAATTTTGATTCCGCGTCCTTGGTTAAAAAATAGCGTAATGTTTAAAGTAAAATTAACTCGTACCAAAAATAATTGTTAAGTCGTACTTGAACAAATTCGGATTTTTTTTCTTAAGTCGTTCTTGAAATCTGATAGGTGTTTGTTAAGTCGTACTTAAAATCATTCGTATTTTGTTAAGTCGTACAAGGAATATTTCGATTTTTTTCATTTTTTATATTTTAGTTACTCTTGTTATTGGTTTAAGAGCTCTGCTTCTTACAGGAACTTCCAGCTTTACTTCCGACATTAACGGAAGACCCACTCGTTGCTTTGCAACGAGCTTTGCTCTAGTTATTCTTTTTTTTCTTTTTCTGACTTTTTTAGAGCGCTATTTCTCAAAAACTATTCAACTGAATTGCACAAAATTTTTAGGACTGATAAAGCATGATCGGTGCTACATATTATTAAATTTTCAAATGATGACGTCTCTTCCGGTTTCAGATATTGACGATTTTGTAAATTTTTAAGGGTCATTTTGTCCACGCATCTCCTCCAAAACTAATCAAGATAGAAGCCTGAAATTTTCAGGGAATGCAGATGAATGCCTGTAGATGTACCCCCATGCTTCCAATTATGAAAATTGCTCAAGGCCTCGAAGCTCGCCTGAACCTGAAAATTAGCACCAAATTTTTTCACGAAATTTTCGCACATTTTCTGTAATATCTTTTGATGTATAAATATTTTGTTAAAACATGTAATGCAAAAATTGTTTAATTTTGCAAGACCTTTAATTTGATATCAGAAAAAGGGGCTGGCCCCTCAAATTAGGGGCCAAGATGGCTCTAAAGTCTTCTTACAATAACTCTTTACTGAACAATATTTTGTCATTAATTATAGAAGCAAAAATGTTCAATGTACAGCTGTTTATCTATTCAGTACAATACCTTAGTCATATGTTACGAAAGGAGTTTCAAGGGGCCAGAAGTTGAAAAATTTGATCATTAATATCAGAAATAGGAGAAATATTTTGAATAGCACTGTAGAACAAAAGTTGTTTATAATAATGTTCTTAACAATACGAAAACTAAAATTTTGTTGTTGTTGGCCCCGGTAAGGAGTTTAAGGGTCGGCCCCTAAAACACATTTATACAGATATCTTGAGAAAGGTTAAAAATTCCTAAACACTTGTTGAACAAAATATGAAAAACGGTAACGAATTTCTAAACAGTTGTTGAACAAAATGTGTTCAGATTCAATTGACCTTTTATTTGATATCAAAAAAAGGGCTGGCCCCTAAAATTAGGAAACTAAAGGGCTCTTAAATGTTTCATCTGTAGCTCTTTACTGAGGGAAATTTAATGAAAGGCTATAGAAGCAAATATGTTTATCTTACAGTTCTGTATCCAAGTAATGTGATGATTTTTTCATGTGTTATGGAATAAGGATTTTTTAGGGGTCAAGGTTCCATAAACTGTGACCAGCTATATCTCAAAAAGGAAAATGTTTTGAAATGCAGTGTAGAAGAAAAGATACTCAAAATGATGTACTTTACAAAATGCAACCTTCAAAATTTGGTTCAGCGGCTCCAAGAAGGATGTAAGGGACTGGCCCCTAAAATTTCTTTTTCTCAGATATCTCAAGAACGGTGACGAATGTCTAAACACTTGTTGAATAAAGCTCTTATCCCTTAAACAAAATAGTATCTGGCCCTTAGAATGTAGACCCCGTTTTTCTATTCTAAATCATGTTTAGCAAAATCAAGATCTAACATATATCTCAAATTCTAAAATCAGACGGAAGACCTCCTCGTTGCTCGCAACGAGATCGTATCTAGTTTATTTATATATTTAGTCATTCATTTTTTTTTCATTTATTGACTTTATTTTTGACATTCACTTAATATATGTTATTATGTATCAGAACAGCTGATATTTTAATCAGATTATTTGGCTTGCGAAGAGAAGTGGATGAAGGAAAATTGTTATGATGTGTTTTAAGTCATAAAGTGGAGTTTTTTTGGCGTTCTATCGATGTGTGTAGATTAGAAATCACCAACAATGAGCCTTTGTGGCTGGCACCTCTCTTATTTTGCTATCAATGGCACATACAAAATTAGCCCAGATTTCCTCTGAAATTTCGTAGAACATCAAACAGCGACCTGATTATAGTGCATCGGACCGTCCAAACTGCCCCAAAAATATACAGCAGCTTATCCAGAAAGTTGGTTTTATCGTCGTAAACCAAAAAAGCTTTTATGTACGGTAATACGAATTTTGTGTAAAATGAGTTATTTAGACGCTTGTATGGTATACAGAATCTATAAAATTATGCCCCTAAAACGCCAATATTAAAGTGAAGTATGAATTTAGCTATGATTCAGCACCCGCATTAGTTTTACTAGAACCTGACAATGCTAATTTATATGAAAATGCACGCCAATTCTTTAAAATTGAATAATATAACGGCAGTTTTTCAACCCCTCCCCCAAAAGGCAGGGTTTCCTAAACTTGTACATGTATATATTCTCTGGTGGTCATGATATAAACAAGTTTGCTATGTCTTGTGAATAGACATGTATATTTGCACAAACTAGAACCAAGAAAATCATTCAAAATTAACACGCCGTGAAATTGCATACAGTATAACTTTAAACATATTTTCATAAATCAGAGGCCACCGCGAGCATCATGGTTTTAATAATCGCTCATAACTTTTTGATGTAGCTACAGAATTCAGTCAAACTTTCCACATGTGTTCCACAATAAATGTTTTTTTGTTTTCAGATTTTATTGTTGCGAGTGTAAAATAATAGATTACTTGCAGGCTATGCCTGTCCACTTCTCAAAAGTGAATACTTGACATGTGGATTTCGTTTTATTCGAGTCATGGTTGTTAACTGAAGGATGCAACTGTCCTCATGCATCAACAGTTAACTTAAATTAAAATGGAATTAAAGGACAGAAATTGGTTTGTTTACTCCTATTAGCAATAACAGTTTTAAAAAATAGAGCAGTTGTTATTTATAGAAAATGGACAGTGAAATAGATTCATCCAATATTTTCTATTATAGCAAAAATACACGCGTTATGATTTTTTTTCTTAGCAGGGGGTATCAATTGTGAGCTTGCTCAGAGTACCTTCTAGTTTTTATTTAAATGCTGATTTAGAAACCATTTTCCGTAAAATTTCTTTGAATTTCTTAATTGTTTTTATTAAGATGTGAATTGAGGATATATTTTACTTACTCAATTATTTTTAGCTTGAAATAATTTACTAGTCTTTATGATTTCATTTGTAGGTTGTTGTCCTGACTAACTCAAATTTGGAGTAGAAAATCCGAATTGGAGAGATCTGCCACAAGAACAACATTAAATCTATTCTGTTGATTCCAGAGGACTGTTTGCGTAAGTTTTAATTTTGTTGGACTTAAACTGATATTCGTTTATTGAATGAAATGGTTTGCCTTATTTATGAGGGTTAACCTTATTTTCTGCAAGCTTCCAACCGAATTGTCAGGTTTTCCATAATAAAAATTTCCATGATTTTAAAAAGGCATTCTGTATGTGATGAAAATTCAGGCAAAGAATGAATACCATTGGTGTATGAAGCTCCTTGTTGGTTGTTCCTTATCAGTCATAGTCGCTATAGAAACTAGGACTGAGGCTCATTGTCGGGTTATAGTAATGTTAATGTGGGGGTTTTGATTTTTGGCAGGGAGCTGTTTTGCGACTTTGGAGATAATTTTGTGGTGAATGATGTGGATGGGGAGGAGCCAATCACAAACATGGTGGCATCCATCACTAAGGTAAGGCAGACCCAGACAGATTAAAAAAAGACCCTATTCCTAGCTGGTGGTGCAGGGTTTGACATACAGTAAAGGACATTCTGATCAGGGTGAATGTGAAACACTAAATAAGTTAAAAATAATTTAAGTTAAAATTGATTGTTCCTTATTCAAACTTGAAATTTTTTTCTCATGGTGTCTGTGGAGAATGAAATAAAAAAAATTATATTCACAGCACTCTATTATGTAAAGATGAAAAAAAATAAATATACAAAAGTGTTCAAAAGGTGCGGGCTGAACAATTTGATCTATTTTTAGGATAAAGAGGGCGTGGTCACTTGTTTGGACGTGGCCCGCCATGGATACGAGGAAGGTGATCACGTCACTTTCAGTGAAGTACAGGGAATGACTGAGCTCAATGGGTGTAAACCAATCAAAATCAAAGTGTTAGGTAATTCTCCCTCAGTCTATTTGCTTTGGAACATTTGAATCAATTTACTGCAGAATATATGAATTTCCTACTTCACCTATATGTACACGTGTATGTTGAAAAGAACAGTTTTTGATTTACCTTTGGACTGTACCAATTTAATATTTGAAGATACATGTACATGTACGTATTAAAGAAAAGTTTTGTTGTGTTTTTGTTGTTGTTGTTATCTGATAAATGCTTTGTTAATTGCAGGACCGTACACGTTTAGCATTGGAGATACAAGAAAATTTTCCAACTATGAATGAGGGGGAGTTGTTTCTCAATTAAGTCAAGACGCATAAAACAATTCACTTTGTAAGTTTATACAACTGTATAATGTTTCAGTTTATTTTCTTCCAGCTTTTTCCTAATGATTTTTTTTTTAATGTTGTTTCAAAAGAAGGGTTCATTGTTGTAACTAAGGAATTTAATTTAAAAAAAAATTGTCTTCCTTAGGCCATCATTTTTTAATTTTTAGATTTACGAAATATTTTTCAAATTATTTGGGTAGGAGGAGGGAAAAAAAATAAAAATAAAATTGAAAAATTTGTCCATCGAGAAAAAAAAATGAAAATAAAACAATTTTTCGACAATATTTTTTTATTTTTAAAATAAGAACACATGTCCAGGAGCTGCCATTTTTTAAATATATAAGTAATTTTGGTTGTTGATGATGTTCTTATCATAACATATTTTATCCATGGGCACTGAAAATTTGTGTTAATATATTGTTTATGCATGTATAAAAACGAAGGTTTTTTTTATATATATACAAGTACATACTGTACATATACATTAAAACCACAAAAATTAAGGGAGTTTTCACTTCTTCCTTGCAGAAAAATAGGAAGAAGTTTGAGAAATCATTTATTTGATTAAGTTAACAATGCTATTCACAAATTCAAAATTTAAAATATTGTTACTGAAAATAAATTGGATTAGAAGCATGTCCATAAATGTCAGTAAAAAATCAAACAATTTTTTTTATTTAAAAAAGACGAACTAATTTTTAAAATTTTATTTATCTATGTAATTATACCTTTAATAAAGGAAATGTTTCGTTATTTTGTTAGCTTAATGACAAATAAAATCATTCTCTTTCCTTCAGTCATAAGACTCCTGTGTTCAGTGTGTTTAGGGTTATTAGTCCAACCCTATGACCCACTTACAACCATTATGTAGAGGATCTATTTCCAAACGGTTAAATTATGATTATTTTAGAATTTATTTTGCAAAAATGTTTTTTGAATAAGTAACTTATCATTTTCTTGCCAAGGAGTTTTTTTTTTAAATTTACGGAATTGTGATAGAAAAAGACTTCAACTTCTTTTTCTTGAGGAAATTCTGGCTAAGTTGCCGATCACAAAACTTAAAAGGGTCGTAAATTGTAGGGTTGGACGAAAGCAAACAGAAGTAGGCACAATGGTGGTTTTTTTGTGACTTCTAGTGCCTGTGACTTGATCGGAAAGAACTTGGTCTTTTTAATTAATCAATGCATGAACAACAATAATTCAGACTACACATACGTGATTGCATCAACATTATTTTTATTTTTACCAGAAAGGAAATTTCGGGTCGGAGGAAAAAATAAAATTAATAGCTAGTTTAGGTCCTTTTATTTTTATTTGAATTTTTAAAAAATAGGGTCGGCGGGTTTGTAAATCGAAATTAAAAAAAATGCTGGCCTTACAACTCATTACTGATTTTTTTTTCTTTGTGCTTTCAGAAATCCATCAAGGCTGCTATGGATGCCCCCGAGTTCCTCATGACAGACTTTGCTAAGTTTGACCGCCCCGGTCAGTTACACATTGGTTTCCAGGCTCTGTATGAATTCCAGAAACAGAAAGGACAGCTGCCTCGTAGTCGATGCAAGGTCAGTTTCAATTATATTCATAGAAACAATACTTTTATACTTCCAAATTCCAATTTTTTCTTTAAGAAACAATAACTTAAAACTTTCAAAGTCCCAATTTTTTTTTTTTGGGGGGGGGGGGGGGGGGGGGGGGGGTGAGTAATCAAAACTAAAAAAAATTTTGATTGTTGTTCATAGAACAGAATCAGTAAAATTTTGATTTTGAAGCTTTTTTCGCTCTTCTTTTTAAGGCTGAATCAGATGCTGATGAATTCCTTAAAGTTGTGAAAGCCTTGAATGAGAAGTCACCAGCTAAAGCGGATGAGCTGGACGAGAATGTAATGAGAGAGATGGCTTACACCTGCCGTGGAGACTTGTGTCCATTGGCAGCCATTATGGGAGGGGTGGCAGCTCAGGAGGTCATGAAGGTAAGGTCAAATGTCATATGATGATTAAAACTTTTTTTTTGTCTTGTTAATATGCATTTGATTGAAGCTATGTTCTACTATTAAAATTATTTTACATGAATCAAGAATTAGTTTAGTTTATTGAAAAAATAATACATTTAGCACATATTGGAAAAGATATTTGTATGGATTCCCATTTTCTCTGCCATGTGACTGTTTAAATCCATATAAAAAATTATGATAATGAGGTGTACAGGTAATAAGATGAGTTGATGTTGTTGTTTTCAGGCCTGCTCGGGGAAGTTCCACCCAGTGTGTCAGTACATGTACTTTGATGCTCTGGAGTGTTTACCAGAAGACAAGGACACCTCTCTGACAGAGGAAAACTGTAAACCAGTAAGTAACAGTTAACTGTAGTAACTGTAAATCATTGAGTACTTGTAGTAAATAGTACACCAGTAAGTAACTGTTGTCACCGTAAATCATTGAGTACTTGTAACTAGTAAACCAGTAAGTACCTGTTGTAACCGTAAATCATTGAGTACTTGTAGTAACTAGTAAACCAGTAAGTAACTGTTGTCACCGTAAATCATTGAGTACTTGTACAGTACCGATCAGACCCATCCTAACACCAGAGTAAATCCCAACTAAACCCTGGGTTTACTTTCAGGGCTTACTTTGGGTTTACTCTGAATTTGCTTTTTGGGTCAACTGTAGCACTGAAGTGTAAAGCAAACCCTTCATTTAACTTACCATCTTACTGTCTGTAATTTTTGCCTCTTGTATATTCCAAATACACATGTAACGTCTAATTTCAGAGTATGCTTCTGATCAGGGTTTACTATTTGTGTCCACTCTGGGTTTACCCTGGTTCCACTGTAGTAAACCCAGAGTAAACCCCGAAAGTAAACCCAGGGTTGAGTTAGGGTTTACAGTACCGATCAGACCCAACCTAACAGAAAGTAAACCCCAACTAAACCCTGGGTTTACTTTCTGGGTTTACTCTGGGTTTACTAGAGTGGACCCAGAGTAAACCCAGAGTGGACACAGAGAGTAAACCCCGATCAGAAGAATACCCTGAAAGCAGACGCTACATGTGTATTCGGAATTTACAAAGGGCAGGAATTACAGGCAGTAGGATGATAAGATAAAATACAAGTTTGTTTCACACTTCAGTGCGTATAGTTAACTCCAAAAGCAATTCTCGAGTAAACCCCGAGTACACCCAAAGTAAACCCCGAGTGGACCCAAATTTTCAAAAAGTAAACCCAGGGTTTAGTTGGGGTTTACTCTGGTGTTAGGTTGGGTCTGATCGGTACTGTAGTAATGAGTAAACCAGTATGTAACTGTCATAACCATAGACCAAATATTACATGTAGTAACTAGTAAATTAGAGAGTAACTGTAAAACAGTAACTAGTAATGTAAACCAGTGATTTCTAACAGTAAGTGTAAACCAGTAAGTTACTGTAAACCATTTAGCACGCCAATGGTTCAAAGAAGTTGAACATAGAATAAACAGCTCAAATTGATGCAAAATTGTCACTTTATAAGTATTTATCTATTGTCAGATTTAAAATCAAAACATATTTTTTGACTTTCAGACCAATAGTCGATATGATGGACAGGTAGCTGTATTTGGGTCAGATTTCCAGGAGAAGATGGGAAACCTCAAATATTTCTTGGTAAGTGCTGTTGATTTCTTTTGAATAACAGATTACAGTAATTGGATGATATGATATAAGTTATTGATATAATGCATACAATGTAAATGTTTATTTACAATTGTTACATCTTTGAGCAATGTGGAAACAGTTTATGATAAGACTGGTAACTTTGTTAAAGATTTTTACACATGAAGTATTCGAAGTGCTTGAATGAAGATATTTGAAGTGTAGTAATGTTAGAATTGTTTTGTAGGTGGGAGCTGGTGCCATTGGATGTGAAATGTTAAAGAACTGGGCCTTGATGGGTCTGTCTGCAGGAGAGAATGGACATATATATGTGACAGACATGGACATCATTGAGAAGTCCAACCTTAACAGACAGTTCCTGTTTAGGCCCTGGGACGTACAGGTCAGTATATATACATGCTCTGAGAGAGAGAGAGAGAGAGATTGTTTACAGTATGAATATAAGCTTAAAAATAAGATATCGTTGGAGTTTCATTTAAGAGGCCCAGGGGCTGACAAATACATTTTTTAAGCACTTGCCCTCGGGCAAGTGGCAAGGCAAAATTTACTTGCCCTACCTCAATATCTACTAGCCCAACCAAATTCTTCATTGTGATTAAAAATAAACAATACACATACCGTACGATGGTTTTGCCCTTCACTTTAAATTTTTCCACTTTTAATACTCAGTACTCTTCATAAAATATATAGTTCTTCCTCTTGGTTTTCTCGAGAGTTTGTTAAAAAATGAACACATAACATGTTGATATTTAGTTGGATTTGTTTTAAAGGTAAAAAAACAAACATTAACAGTTTTGGATGTTTTGATAATTTCTGTCACCTTAGGTGAATGTCCGAGATAATAGGTCACAAGCGCACACGTCTTCACGGCCATGATTTCACTAAGGCCGCAGAGGTGTTAAAAATAAAGGAAAAAAACCACGTCAAAATCCTATTGTGGTGTATAATTTTAACACCCTTAGATCATGAAGAATTTTCTAGAAAAAAGTGTGTATTATGTTCGGCAAAATACGGTACTTTCATTTTCAGTACATATGCGAAAGTTTAAAAAGTCACTTGCCCATGGGCAAGTCCCTACCGATTTTTTACTTGCCCGATCGGAAAAACCACGGGTGTCGGGCAATCGGATTTTTCAGCCCCTGAGGCCCATACCAATAGGAGATGTATTACTATTAGATTGCTCATTATACTTTTATTCATCCACGAAATTTTGTTTTAGAAACCTAAATCCTCAACAGCAGCCTGTGCTGCCAAACACATGAATCCCTACATAAACATCACCTCCCAGGAAAACAGGGTGGGGCCCGATACAGAGAACATCTACACTGACGATTTCTTTGAGAAGCTGGATGGTGTGGCTAATGCCCTCGACAATGTGGATGCAAGTGAGTTACTTGTTTTAAATTTTTTTTTCAACAAAATTGTATGCAAAGAACATAAATGGTACGATAATATTTCAGCAAACACCTGGTACTGTAATATTTCAGCAAACACCATTGATTTAAGAATTTTAAAAAGATTTAGATGATTTAATATTCATGCATCAACAGTACATGTGTATATGAAAAAAATATTAAAATGCTTATGAACATTTACCGGTAATAAAAACTGCATAATGCATAATTTAGTACAGTATGTTGTATTGAATAATAATCAATATGGGTTTGTTTTATTGCCCAGGATTGTACATGGACAGGAGATGTGTGTATTACAACAAGCCCCTGCTGGAATCAGGGACCCTGGGCACCAAGGGCAACGTACAGGTGGTCATTCCCAAACTGACCGAGTCTTACTCCTCCTCACAGGACCCTCCCGAGAAATCCATTCCTATCTGTACCCTCAAGAACTTCCCCAACGCCATCGAACACACACTACAGGTAGGGAATTCCTGTAGAGATCCCCAGACCTGTCAAGTTTCTGTTGGAAGTCTAAGGATTGTGTGTAGAGTGCTAAGTTCAAGGTTGAGAGAACTTGATAAAAGGAAAAACCTATAAATATTAGATTTTTTAGAAGAAAAAAAATTTGTTGTGCTAAAATTATGAGAAAATGAGACTAAAAAGGTTATTTTTTATTTTGTAACTTGATGAAGCTCCTCAATGTCATTGAAACTACATTATTTTTGTAATAATTTTTTTGAATGTTCATGTGTGTATTTACCACAATGCATGTACAAATTTGATATTTTGAAGCATGAAGTTGTGAAAGATCAAAACCTTCTAAACATGCAAAATTCTACAAATTGTTCCGCTGCTAATGCAACGCTATTCAAACAAGGTCTTTCAATTAATTCTGTGAGTCAATTCACAATAACGGTAATTACATATTTTCAATGCAGTGTACATACAGTACTCGCAATGATGATGTCACTCAAGTTGGGAACCACATCAGGATAATATACACCAATATACCAAATTTGGCCAATCTATACTTTTTTCAAAAATTTCCATAGAATATGGCTTAATTGCTGCCCTATTAGTTAAACTCTTAGATATATTATCCCTTTAATACTGTATAATTTGTGTTTTTGCAGTGGGCCAGAGACCAGTTTGAGGGACTGTTCATCCAGCCAGTAGAGGGCGCCCTTCAATATGCCACAGATCCTAAATTCCTGGAGAGGACTGCCAAACTCCCAGGCACACAGCCAGTAAGTCAAAACCAGGGGCATTTGTGATTTTCGTCCATTGAACATTCAAATTATCTTCATGTGCACAAGCCAATGTTGCATGAATATGCAAATAATCTCAGTTTCTTCCAACAGAAAATGGGGATACATTGAAGAATTTGTGCCCTTTTTCTTCCATAAAGGGTATCAATCGCCCTATTCATAATGAAATTTCTCCATGTTGTAATAAATATCCAATATAGTAGTATTTTTTTGTGTGATTAACGTTTGGTTTGCCTTGTGTACATATAGGTGGAGACACTACAAGGAATTAAGAAGGCCATCGTTGACGAGAGACCAACCAGTTTCCAGGACTGCGTGACTTTTGCCAGGAATCTGTTCCAGGAGAACTATAATAACAACATTCGTCAGCTTCTGTTCAACTTCCCTCCTGATCAGGTCTGTGTTGTTGATAGTGATTTATACACAGCTATTTCTTTTTATTGAATTGTCTTTATGCATGTACATGTACACTTATGAAAATCCATTGTCAGCTTATAATCTGATGGAAACCAAATTGCATAACAATCCTTCATAATAAAACTTAGGAAAAATTAGCATAATTGAAGAATGGGAGGGGGACAGAAAAGTTCCTGAAATTGTCATCTTAAGGTCAGACGACACGTTCCTCGAGAATCATTTTTGTATATCCTCGTAGTAAAGAGTTCCAATAAAAAAAATTAATTTTATAATTACTTTAAAAACGATCAAAATTTATTAATAATTGGTTATATGTCCAGATGGTCGAGTGGTTAGAACCGTGGACGCTCACTGCCAGAAGCTGGTTCTAAAGGTCGTGAGTTCAAAGCCCCGCCCCGGCGGAGATATAGTTCTATTATAGTGAATTTTGCTGTGCTGTAAATGTATTTATTTTTATATCAGCAATTCAAGTGTATTTTCAAGAAGATTATATAGAAAAATGCGTACTCTAGTATTTTGCAGAAATGCCTGGTAAGGTACCCTAATTTTTTGCAAGAAAGCTTGTCAAAGTAGTTGTAAACCATTAACAAATTCCTAGAAAAAGTTATCTAAAATTGAGCAACGTGACCTTAAGGATATGTCATGTGGAAATGGCATTAGAGAGCGTTTGTGTAACCTTGATGTTAATAACAGGAAAGCTTTGTGTGAATTTTAAGAGCTAAAATAAACAAATTAAGTATAGTACATAATGATGTATGGTTATTTTATTTATTATCAAATCCTCTACAAACTTAATAGAATAGTGTTAAGAGTTTTGTCATGAATAATAGAAAGGTAGAATAACTTGTGTTTGGTTGATTTTTTTGATCAGGTCACAAGTTCCGGAGCTCCATTTTGGTCTGGTCCAAAAAGATGTCCGCATCCACTGGAGTTTGATGTAAATAATGTAAGTTCAGTCTGTGATCTTCCTCTAACTATTATTTTGTATCTTAATTGAATTGTCAGTAATGTTTACCCTGCAATTCGATTCTCTGCAGGAAATAATCTTTGTCTTATTTTGTCCTCTTTATTGCAGACCACCCATTTCGACTATGTTATGTCTGTAGCTAATCTCAGGGCTCAAATGTATGGCATCAAACAAGTTCGGGATCCAAAGGCTATCTGTGATATGGTGTCAAAGGTCAAAGTGCCCGAGTTTAAACCTAGGTCAGGGATAAAGATTGAAGTGACTGATGCTGAAATGGAAAGAAACCAAGGAAACCTAGGTTTGTTGACAAAATCTGTTGTGTGTGTTGCAAACTCCTTGTGATAGATAAAGGATTTTTTAAAATATTTTTTCCCCACGTTTACACGAACATGCCTGTATTTTGGGATTTGAAGAAAAAAGATATTGCTTAAAATGATTTGATCTATTGTTTCTATGATGAAATAGATTTATTTCAGTCATTTTAACCCAAATACAGTAAAACACAGTTATAGCGAACACACTTATAATGAATTGAGACTTACAGCGAAGTGATTTTCACTCCCCGCGACTATATTACATGTTGTAAACTTGACGGATATGACGAATTACGCTTATAACGAAGCAAAATCGCCCGTCCCTGGTGCTTCGTTATAACTGTGTTTTACTGTACATAATGGACAACATCTTTTCACATTTATGCCCCCAGAGATGTAAGAAAAGGGTGTATTTTTTTTTAAATCTCCTCTTTGAATGCTTTTGAAAAAAAAAACCCCAGGTCTTAAATTGAACATCAAGGTCAAAGATGAATGTCATTCATCTAGTTAATGGTCAAATTTTTCACATTTGCTTACTATAGAAGGGATATTTTTTCATGAATTTTAAAGAGGCTTGGAGAAATTGTATAATTATTTTTCCAAATGCAGATGTTGATGCTGTGGAAAATCTACAAAAGGACTTACCCCCTGTGGAGAAAGTAAAGGCCATGAAATTAGTTCCTATCGAGTTTGAGAAAGATGATGATACTAATTTCCACATGGACTTTATCGTTGCTGCTTCCAATTTGAGAGCCGAGAACTATGACATTCCACCAGCAGATCGACACAAGGTATACTGAGGGGAATTAATGAATTAAAAGTAGATATGGTTGATTCATATGTATATATACACACAGTTAATGCAAAGTGTACATGTTAGTCAGTTCTTTAGATACTTGACATTTATGAAATGTCTGAAGCATATGTAAGAATCCCACTGTATGTGACAAATGTATTAAGTCTATATATACATGTACATATCATTAGGCTGTTTTGATTGGGTCTTGTTGCATGTGGATTTTGGGGTTGGACCGATCTTAAGATTTTTATATACCACTTACTAAAGAAAGATATATGCTGTTTATCAAATGATCAAGAATGATATGTACAACAGCCTAATTTCTAAAACAAAATGTAAAGAAAACTAATTTGTTTTTCATTCAATGTTTCAGAGTAAGTTGATTGCTGGAAAGATCATCCCAGCCATTGCTACCACCACAGCGCTCATCACAGGCCTAGTGGCTGTAGAACTCATCAAGGTATGTCTGGTCGTAAAGGGATCATAGCCACTCGTGCTTTGAGTGCAGGTTATGTTTTATGGCATAAATTGTGCATGTACATGTTCATTTTGATTTTGTTTGAGCTACGTTAGCTAGGGAAAGGTTTGTGTCCTTTACCAAGGGAACACTATATGTTCCAAGGATATTCATGCTCAGATCTGGAGGGAGACTAAATATAAAAAATAAACATTGGATCCCCCATCCCTTCTATAATAAAAAGGGGGGCTTTAACTTTTGAGCATTTTGTTGAATGTGAAAATTATATTCAGTAAAATTTTCTTTCATTGGGGGGAGAGGGGGGGATCCACCCTCTCCCCTGGAAAAAATCCTGGATCCACACCTGATCAAAATTATTTCGGCATGCATTTGTTGTAAAACTTGTCTTTCGATGTATGGTTATTACCACTTTTACAATATGAAAGTTCTCTTTTACAGCTTGTACAAGGACATAATAAATTAGAAAGCTACAAGAATGGATTTGTAAATCTGGCCTTGCCCTTCTTTGCTTTCTCAGAACCAATAGCAGCACCCAAGAACAAAGTAATTAATTCAATCTGAACTTTAAACACTGTGATACGCCTGTGTGCTCTTTCTCAAATACATGTGTATGTATATGTTTGTACTTTATTATTTTAGTATTATGACACTTACTTCACATTATGGGACCGATTTGAAGTTCAAGGAGAGATGACCCTACAGGAATTTTTAGATTATTTCCAGGTAAACAAGTCTGTTATTATTAGATAAATGTATGGACCCATGATTGTCTGTCAAAGCTGGAATTGATTTCATATATCCAGAAATGAGCGTTCTTTAAACATTTTGTTGGCTGTTAATAGATAGTACATTGTACATGTATTGGACTCTGTGACTCTGGGTCAGACACTTTGATGTCACCTTGATAATTATGATGTCAATATACCTTTGTAGAAAGAATACAAGCTGGAGATCACCATGTTATCACAGGGCGTGTCCATGTTGTATTCATTCTTCATGCCCCCCGCCAAACGACAGGAGCGACTGGGACTACCGTAAGTTAATCATGTTTTTGTGTTCTGAATTATTCAGGTCTTGGAAGAGTAAAAACATTCATGGTAGAATGTCAACTAGACAAAAATATTCTCAAGACAAAAATAATGAACTCGTAGAGATTTTGGTGAAACTGGATGTTTATAGCTCAGAGTAGATGGGGGTATTCTTGTATCAAGACTAGTTTAAGAAATTTTGTTTAGAAAACTGAAGTATTTTAACAAGCATTCAATTCATTATACTACAGTTCACGGTTTGTGTCAGAGGAATCAATTGACATGCAATAATATCTCAAGCAATGGTAGAAAAATCGACTTTCTTTTTACTTCATTTATGAACATTTCTATGCATTCTTTTTCTTATCAAAATGATGTATTGAATTGCAGATTATCAGAAGTAGTGAAAAGAGTCTCCAAGAAGAAGATTCCTAGTCACGTAAAAGCTTTAGTGCTGGAGCTGTGCTGTAACGATACGGAGGGAGAGGATGTAGAAGTTCCGTACGTTAAATACAATCTACCACAGTCGTAATGTTAACACTGCCCTAGAGACCGCAATAGGTATCCCCACGAGTGGTGACCAGACACTAGACATTCTCATATTGAGAGACTTATCAACAAACAGTCGGACAAACGGATGACTGATGCACAGTCAGTGAAGTGCAATGAACATAATTACAAAGATTTTTCTTCTTTTTGACTGTTGTATATTTGTATTTCTCAATGATGTAATATTAACTTGTGGACTTGTGTAAAGGAAAACAAAGCAAACAGTAATTTGATTGTCTTACTATAGTATTCTCTGTACACAGACAGGTTTGGTAGTGTGCATAATAATTTATTCTGTCTTTATGAAACTTTAAAAAAAAAAATAAATGAATAGAATCATAAAAGTTTAACGAGTTGTTGCGTATTTTCTTAAAAGACTTCGTTTTCAACAAGTATTCTAATTTGGACTGTGAATCTTACCATTAATTAAAGGGTGGATTGGGGTTTTTAGCTGACATTAACTTAAAGTTCAAATGAGAATTTCTGCATGCATGATCATCTATTATCCGCCCATCCATCCATAAACTTTTCACATTTTCAACGTCTTCTTTAGCACCACTGGGCCAATTTTAAGTAAACTTAGTACAAAGCATCTTTATGGAAAGGGAATTCTAAATTTTTGAAATACAGCACGGAACGATTTTTAAAAGGGAGATAATTACAAAACAGTGAAATAAGGAGTGTGTCTTAAAAATGTTTAAAGGACTATATATGATATGGGCCAAAAATGACCCCTATAATGAACATCATCATTTTATTATCATTCTTTGTTTTCTTCGTACAGATATGTATGTGATGTGTTTACATAATATTCATTTTGGTTCAAGTGCCCACAATATAGAATTATGACATTGTAAAGACAACCTTTTCCCGCCATTTTTAGCGTAAAACAGCTTGTTTTCAAGCAGTTTTTCCTTCCGAAAACATAGAGCACATTCTTGAACAAATAAAATATTTTAATCAGAGATGTATCTAGCCAAGACTAATAAGTGATAAAAAAATTTTCCTTGTTCAAGCATGCGCTCTATATTTCTCATTCGTAAATAGATAAGAAAAATTTTGGCTAATTTTGATTGAATTATGGAAATGGCGTCACGTCTGACTACATATACTGCCAGTGAGTGCAAATAAATCAAATAAATAGATGAAAAATATATTTTATATCAACTCTTCTAAAAAATTAGTTAACATTTTATTGTACCCGAAGCACTTAAAAAAATGGCGAATTATGGGGGCCAAATTTCACTCTTATCATATTTAGTTCTTTGTTCTCAATAACTTTAATGCTCAATAACCCCCCCCCCCCCCCCCCCCCTGCTGCTACGTGCCTGAAAATATGAAAAATTTTCTAAAAGGGAGATAATTACAAAACAATGAAAATAAGGGGTGTGTCTTAAAAATTCATCTCGAGTACCAATAGTTACAACAAATCTTGTATATATATATAGTGAAGTTCATAAATTGTTAAAGAAAAAAACAACCCCAGATGATGTTTAAAAGTGTTCTTCTCCAGAACTACAATGCTATAATTTTTCTAATTACTGTGCAATCATCCTAAGATAGTGTAGATTGTTAAAATAATTAAAATAGTGACCCCCAGACCAATACTGAGGTCAGAAGAGGGGTTCAAAGTTAAACATAGAAAAACATATAGATAAGTATTTAAAATGTTTAACTATGTTGATGTTCTCAAAAACTTCAATGCTTCATAATCATGACTCTGGACCAATACTGCAGCCTGAAGAGGGTTCAAAATTCATTATGTAAAAACAGGGAAGGTGTTCAAAATTCTTCTCAAGAACTACAGTGATACAATTTGTGAGATTATTATGCATGCATCCTAAGATAGTGTATATTCTAGATTGTTAAAATTGAGACCCCGGACCAATATTTCTCAAGAAATACAACGCTATGTTTTGTTATATTACTATGTACATAAGCATCTTCATATCCTCATGTTAAAGTCACAGTGACCTTCTTTCACTTTTTATAATCATTTATAGTTCAGTTTACAATGTTGTTATCTTTACAATGTTGAGGCCTATGATAAAATTGCTTTGATTTTAGGGTATGATGTCCCCCCCCCCCCCTCTCCCCACGAAATAAGCTTCTTTTTTAAGTTTTGTTTAAAATGTTGTCAAGTCTAGCAATATATTAGAGTCTAACAGTATTATTCATATTTAAACATTTTGAAATGGATGAAACAAGAAATATTACTCAAGTGAGCGATGTTGCATATGGGCCTCTTGGTTTTTTGGGCTTTTTTTTTTGGGGGGGGGGGGGGTCGTCAAAAGTAAACTTTCAGAAAGACGGTTAAATTATAATGCAGAATTTGTATTATGATTGATTGGAACATTTCTACAATCTGATTATAATCGGATCCTCGATCAGCTTCTCGTGTAGCGACAATAGAAAAACAAGGAGCGGATCCAGGATCTGATTTTAATCAGGTTGAACATTTCTTATGGGTTTTTTTTCGAATGAGTTTATAATGATACCCACTTTTTTAAACTGATTTGAAAAAAATTATTTCATTATCATAATGGTACCTACTGCAATATTAAATGAAAATACAATAATACATGTATATATACCTACAAGAGTTGAAGTACAGCAAAGAATTTTCCTATGATCAGTTGACACAATAAAACAAGTGCCCCAAATTACATAACCTCTGCTCGAAACATACAAAGCAATGTTTTTCTTGTACTTTTAACAGCTATTAAAACAGTTATATATGTTTCAGAAGTGTTCTATCAATACTTATAAATGGTCCCTGTCAATTTAGGCCCCTGAAATATTTTTCTATTTATAATATATAAATAATTAACATATTATGATAATATATAACTTTTACATATACATGTTTGTACATGTAATACCAGCATATTGTTTGTATAGGACTGAGCAACATGCGAAATCTACTTCTATCTTGGTAATTGACATGACACTGATGATCATGACACTTGTCAATTTATTTGATAAGGTACAACAGTTGTATATAACATGCAAACAATGCTCAAATGCTACTTTCTTTAAATAATGGAATTGGATTAGAGATGTTTTTTTTTATTGAAAATAGAATTAATAATACATGTATTAATATAATAATAATCAAAGAATAGAATTACCGGTAAAATATGAATCCATCAGTATATAAAGGAAAGCAAAGTTTAAATCTATTTCATAGAAAATGCCAACAATGAAATTCAATAAATATTATATACACGTCAGAAAAAGGCCACTTTTGTTTGATTTTCATCACATTTTTATAATTCATGATGTCTACTTTAGATATTTGATTTTCTTTACATTGCCTTTGAAATACTCGCACAAAAACAGATTGTCATTATTGTCCACACATAAACCATAAGGATTCTTCAGATCACAGTTATCAATGTAATGGAGAAACTGTCCATTCTGATCTAGAATGTGGATACAATGGTTGTTACAGTCTGCTGTCAGGATACGACTCTGACTGTCTGCTGTGATACCCCAGGGTTTAAATGGTTTGTTCTTGGTAACTGAGGGATGACCGGTGTATCTCCATCTGAGTTTCCCGTCTTGATTAACCACCACTACTACACCAGCCTCACTGTCAGCTACACAGATGTCATGGTTTCTGTTGTCTGTGATGTATTTAGTTTTATCATTCCCTGAGTACAGAGGTTTACCTTCTTCATCAAATTGAATGGTTTGTTTCTCTGTAGATCCCGAGTAACGGACAACTTTGGATTGAGTTTCATCATCACTGAACATGGTAACCAGGAGATCACCAGTAGAGGTGACACACAGCTGACCAGGTATCCATCCCTGTAATCTGATCAACTCTTTTGTTTGTCTATTCTTGACTTTATACACTGTCCTAACTGCTCCATCAGAGACAATTAGATCCCCATCACTGTCTACAACTATAGCATTAGGGAAAATCTTTGATTTTGTCTGGAATGTCTGGAGGAGTGAACTTTGAATGCTGAAGCATTTGATATCATTGGTCATTCCACTCGTCCATATCCTGTCCTCATTCAGACAGGTAACACTGCGTAGATTTTCATATCCAGTCTGTATTGTGGCAACAAGCTTAGGCTCATCCAGTAGTTCTCTGACTGAAGTGTTTGGTTGGTTTAGTGACAAGACAGTTTCTTCTGTAGCAGTAGATAATGGAGTGATCTTTCCAAACAAACTATACAGCTTCTCACGGTCTATTGGATTTGGAATGAATGTTGGCAGTGATACCTGAACCTTAGGTGGAAGCTTGCTGAACTCTCTGATCTTAGAGCTGTATTCAATGGTTGAAGATACTTCAGTGGATTTCTCCATTTTCCTTATGGTCTGTAATGTTTCTTTTATGAGAGACTGTATATGTTTGATTTCATTCAAGTGTTTCTGTAAAATGTCTCTGTGTTTCTCTTTTATCTTGCTGATTTCAGTTTTCATTTTGTTGATGACGATGTCGATTTCTCTGTGCCATTGCTCTCCTTGTTTAGACATTTCTGTTGTAAGTTTCTCATATCCTCCATCCAGGCAGGCAAGCTGATTTTCCAAGTCGAGGGCAATTTCTTCATATGTAGGGGCAATATGATTCTCCAAGTCTTTTGTGTCTTTTTTAATAACTTCTTTCTTTGTCTTGTAAACTTCTGTAACTTCTACAAAGTTATGTCCCTTGTGCTGTTTAGATGCAGTACAGGAAGAACAAACAAAAATGTTTTCGCAATCCTCACACTGAAAATCACAATTCTTGTGTGGATGTATTTTACACGTTGGATAAATGAGAGTTGATCTTCGTTCGTTGAAAGGGACTATTTTATGTTTGTCGTATCCATCTGCGATGTGATCTCCAATGCAGGGCTTGCAGAGGTTGACATGACAAAAGTCACAGTAGCTGTGTACGTTGGCGGTCTCACAAAGGTCACATCGGGGTACATCCTGGGCACTGGAATGAGGATCCATGGTTGTTCAATCTCTAAAAAAAAATATGTAATACATGTACTTATATTTTTTTATGTTCAGTTATAAAAAGAAAAGGATTTTAATATTTTCTAAATTCTCAGACACTGTCTGACAGTCACAATGAAGAATTGATTTTGTATATATATGTAACATTATTTGAACGTATATTTCTCTATAAAATTCACATAAATGACTAAAATTACCCCCTCCCCCCTTTACTATTCTTTCAGCTGTAAATTATTGGACAGTTTTCCAAACTTTATAAATCATTTAAAAATTACTCAAACTGATATTGTTGCGTATGAGTATCTATACCTAATTTAGGGAGTTTAATATATTCAGAACATTTAGATTCAAAACGAAAGTAGCTTTATAGTTTTAATATTTCTATTCATAATTTCAGATCTAATTAGATAATATGTTTTAATCACCGTAGCTTGCAATTTAATTTTTGTCAAGTGATAAGAATACAAACCTTGTTTACAAAAAGTTACATATATTCTTTAACTGTCTGGTATGCGTGCCCAAAACATGGCTGATCTTCCTGATCACCTGATTAGAATTTTATAAAAAGAACACAAGAGTTACTCCTCGTTCATCGCTTTCGACGTTGCCTGGCTGAAGTCTGAATATTTTTTCCTTGAAAGTATAAGTTTATATTTTTTACTTCTTCTAAAATTAAACTTTAGTTTATTAAAAAAAATATTGAACATGTAAAGATTTAGACACAAGTTGAATTACTATTTTGGTGAATTAATATTTTAAAAGTTCGGTATGTCATATATATAATGCACTAAGTATTATTAACGTTAAAACAACTAGCTGTACTTCTCTAAGGCGGGCTATGTTCTTTTTATCTAATGCTCTATTAACTGTTGGCATAAAAGGTAACTTTTTTTAAGTTCATAAACTATATGATAATAAGTAACACAAGACAATCTTAACACAGTATACATGTAGCCTACATACATATATATGGTGTTCCGATGGGGCCACTTCGACCTTCGCACTTTCGCCTTTAGGTCGAAGATGCGAGATTGCGAAGTTGCGAAGGCGAAAGTGCGAGAGTGCGACGGCGAAGGAGCGAAAGTGCGAAGATGCGACGGCGAAGCGCGAAGATGCGAAGGCGAAAGCGCGAAGGTGCGAAGGCGAAGGAGCGATACTACTATCGCTCCCTCGCCTTCGCAACTTCGCACTCTCGCCTTCGCACTTTCGCACTTTCGCCTTCGCCTTTTTTGATAGCATTCAGAAAGTCTCGGTCTATTACATAGAATTTGATGCAGGCACCGTACTCGCAAAGGTTTTCCGATTAATCCATGATATCATTGGTACGCATGCGCTAAGCCATTGTGCTTACTATGAATGTTTATAAATATTTGAATGTGTATATGTGACATTTATGATTACCAGTGCTGGCTATGCCTAATCGTTATATACTCCATATAAAATGTAAGGTCCGCCATAATGTATGTTATACATATGCACTTCCAGACTCCTGTCACTTACCAGCTGTCTGTTTACCGTAGATCAAACACAGTAACATTCTAATTTCATTATGCGACACTCCTTGCTGGTGTATGGATCTAGAGGTGGATAGGGGGTCCCCCCCCCCCGGAAAATTCAATACTAATAACTTCACACATGCAGTAAAGGGAGAGAGAAGGTCCGGATCTCATCCCCCCGGAAAATTTAATTTTATTAATTATATATAATAAAATCTCCAAAATATGTCTCGGAACCCTCCCCCACCCCCGACAAATATAATTATTTATCCACCCCACCCCCTAGAAAAAGTTATGGATCTGCGCAGGCTGTTGAAAATAAATTCTAAAAAGTCCATAGTCTGCCTCAGATGTCCTTTTATACAGCTAAAATTGTCTTTAAACGATAGAGAGTTCCATAATTATAAAAAGGCGAAGGCGAAAGTGCGAAGATGCGAAGGCGAGAATGCGAAGTTGCGAAGGCGAGAGTGCGATATTAGTATCGCTTCTTCGCCGTCGCAACTTCGCACTCTCGCCGTCGCAACTTCGCGCTTCGCCGTCGCATCTTCGCACTTTCGCTCCTTCGCCGTCGCACTCTCGCACTTTCGCCGTCGCAACTTCGCACTCTCGTACCTCGACCTAAAGGCGAAAGTGCGAAGGTCGAAGTGGCCCCATCGGAACACCATACATATATCATATATCCAGGCACGTAGCTTCGTTCTTGAAAGGGGGGGGGGTGGATGAATCATCCAAAAGATCTTGACAAGCAAAAAAAAAATGGGGGGGGGGGGGGTACTTTGCAAATTCCTGAAATTCCTATTCCGTGGGGGAATGTAAAGAAAGTGAGCGCACAAGATTGTAAGTTTGCAGGAATCCTGGACACGAATCAATTGGGATTTAAATGTCTATAACTTCGAAAGGCTATGTACAGGTTTCAACAAAAATATATCATGTTGAGAGTCGAAGTACATGGCTATTCCGGTTATTAAAAAACTCACAAGCTTTCAAATAATGGCAATGAGAGGTAAACCGATAACTAGTTGGAAATGTTAATGCTAACATATTTTAATGAAGTTATATTGTGTATATCCTTAAAATAAACACTACAATACACACTGCTTGTTGCTTTGGTTTTTTAATATGTAATTTAAATTATTTCTATCTATACATAAGTGGTAAATTAAATTTTTTAGAAAGTAATTTAGTTTAATTAGACAATAATTTTATACACATCGCCTGAGCAGTTTAATTAGTCGGCAATTAATCCATCATCAATAAAACCGTTAAATAAATAGCTTTGATTGCGATCTAATTTGGAGAACTAAATGATGAGTATCTCAAGAATTCGTTAGCGCGTATTTTTTGGAACCAGTATTCAGAAAGAGTATAGCGAAGAAATGGTTCGTGAATGCTGCCTCTACTGCCATAATGTTGGTGAGTACCTAAAATATAATGCATTATATGATATGATAGATTATAAAATGATATAAATAATGCATAAAATTCCATAAGATGCTCGCATATACATGTTAAATTAATGTATTCATTATATTTTCAATCGGACTTTGAATATTTTCTATTTTGCAAGCTATATGATATTTTTTTTTATGTCCATTTGGCCATTGCATATATATATATATTACCAATGTCATATTTTATAAACTGATTATTATGATCATATATATGTAGAAGAATTAATCGTTCTTAAGAATTTTCCCTTGTTAAATTAAATATAACATTTTCCAGACTTATTCCAGACAGAGTAATTGCAAATAATTATATCAAATAGTGTTGATATACAGTATAAAAATAGCAATAACAAAAAGAAAATTAATTATTAAATCTTCAATACTATTTGATAAAGTTTATTTATTGATTTATGAATAATATTGATTTTATAATAATAATATCCATAAATATATTAAAAAAGAAATGCATACATAGACTAAACATTGTTTTATGAAGTGTCCTTGGTATAATTTTGAAAGAGATATACGTATAAATAATTTAAATAATATTAATTTAATTTAAGAAGTATTTTATTCAAGTATATAGATACATTGAAATGGATTGAACAGCAGGCATAATGCCTATTTATGTTCTCTCCTGTAGTCAAGGCATAGTCAAGGCATAACATGAGTAATTATATAATTTTATATAAGATATATATATATATTTGTTATATTCAGTAGTATATTCTCACTATATAACTCTATATAGATGAATAGTCAATAAATGTAATATTAGCTCGTCCGAAAAATATTGACCGGTCAATATTTTTTTGATATTGACCGGCTAGGAATAATATCTAGAGAACATTCCCTCTATTTCAAATGTTGACTGTGTTTTCTCAATATTTTCTATGACTTTTATATTACAATAAATCTATAAAAGTTTACATGTCTTCTTCTGTTCTTCTGTTCACCATATAATTAAGTTAAAGAGTAATAGATGATAAAGATCACAACAGCATAATTATCTATATATACAAGATGAATACTACATAATTAATTAAGAAAACCTATGAACATTATACATAATTAAGTGAAATCACGGAAAATTTGCAAAAAATGATTTCACTCCCATGACAATGACATTACAAATGTTCATAAATGCATTAAGAAAGCAATGTAAGTAATGTTAAAATTTTACATAACTAAGTGAAATCACGGACATATAATGGCTCAAGGAAAATTGGCTAAAAATGCCTTCACTATACACAAATGTTTATAAAAGGCATTAATTAAGACGGCTCGATTACGTAAAATCACGATAATTTTAAATTATTCCATAAAACACAACGTTAGCAATTATTTGGGGTTTGCTTAGATCGATAAATACAGGTAATCATTGATCGTTAATAATACCTATATCATACATTGAAAAGGGGCGAAACCACTCGGAGCGAAACCTCTCAGGGCGAGCAAGCGATCGGAGCGAAACCACCCGTTACCAGTAAGGAAAATAGTGTTCATTCAGCAGATCTAGAAATCAATAACAACAAATTAAAATATACGGGAATATTATAATTCAACATCATGTTATGATAACAAACATTTAAAACAAAAAAAATCATTTTCTTAAAAAAAGACCACCAGTTGGATTTGAACCCAAAACACTGAATGTTTGTATTCACTAATCCAGCACGAAACCACTGAGCCATGCGAGACTTGTCAATATGCTCTTTAAAGTACTGTTTGAAACAACATTGTCATATCAATGGACTTTGTTTTTTATCCTTCAAAAAATAATTTGAAAAAGTACATAATTTGTCATCTCTCCATCTTTTTTTAAAAAGCGACATTTTTAATGTTGAAATATGTTATCTTTACACGTTTCAAATTTGTGGAGAGAAGACCCAGAGACAACAAAATCATTTAAAAACAGTTGTAAATAAGTAGGATTTTGCACGAATTGCATCGTGTCGCTATATTTAGACCAATATTATGATAAAACCTTTTGCATTTCAAATATTTTTCCACTCATTCCACATCCAACAGAAACTAAATAACGGTTATAATTCGAAAAATATTCAAAATTAGTTGATGAAATTTTCACTCTTCTTGTGCGCCCAGATTCCTGCCGAATGTACATCTTAAGCGCCCACTTTCTTTAAGACAAATCTTTGATCCGCACCAATGGGTGGGGGGGGGGGGGGGGGGTGGGGGTTAAAGAGAATTCACACAGTGTAAAGCAGCTAGCGTAATAACTTTCAATAACAGTTTCAGAATTATACTCGGCGTCCGCCTGTTATAGAATTAATGTCAGACGACACGTTCCTCGAGAATCTTTTTTGTATCTCCTCGTAATAAAGAGTTCCAATAAAAAAACCATTAATTTTATAATTATTTTAAAAGTGATCAAAATTTACTTGGAATTGGTATATGTCTAGATGGTCGGGTGGTTAGAACCGTGGCCGCTCACTGCCAGAAGCGTATAGGTTCTAGAGGTCGTGAGTTCAAAGCCCCGGTCCGGCGGAGATATAGTTCGAATATAATGAATTTCGCTATGCTGTAGATGTATTTATTTTTATATCAGCAAATCAAGTGTATTTTCAAGAAGATTATATAGAAAATTGCATACTCTAGTATTTTGTAGAAATGCCTGGTAAGGTACCCTAATTTTTTGCAAGAAAGCTTGTCAAAGTAGTAGTAAACCATTAACAAATTCCTGGAAAAAGTTATCTAAAATTGAGGAACGTGTCGTATAACCTTAATTGTTTCACCATACCTTTTCAAGGACCGCTACTCAATAAGACATTCGATGCAAAAAAGAAACAGGATTTTCACATGAAGAAAAATAATCTTAGCAGCAAAATCATTCTTTCTTTTGCATCAAACTGTGAATTAAATTAATTAAAATTGCGTATTTCATTTGTACATGTACTGATACATGAACGATAGTGGGGTAATTTCGTAATTTTGACTCCAGGAGTTACTATAACATCGTTACACTATTATATTAAATCATAAAATCATGAAATTAGTAAAAAATCAAAAAATTCAAATAATTTTTATAGTTTTAATAAGTACCTGTAACTAAAGGTTTAGAGCAGCACTTTACAAAATAATTGAAACAATTGAGGACATGCCCGGATCCAGAAGCTCTCCTCCGCCACTGGACATAAAAGAAAAGCCTCAGACGCTCATCAGAAAACAAATCAACACCTTGGACAACCCCCATCCCCGAAAAATTTTCTGGATCCGCGCATGGTCAGATGTCAGGCACGTATAGTACCGGAGGTAAGGGGGCGGGGCAGGGGGGAGAATGTTCCACCTCCACGATTGAAAGTTATAGGAAACTTAACAAAATTATATCTCTAAAATTGAACTTGAAGGTAATTATCGCTCATCGCTACACCCCCTCCTTTTCCACAGATTAAGATTTTGAAGATTTTGGAAAAAAGATTTTTGGGTGTTTTTTTTCTTGTAAAGATTCCGGATAATCATGTCCCCTTCCCCGCTATCCACTTTTAAAAGCAATGTTACGTGCCATGATGTGTTCGTTTATATTCCGTAGAATCTCCACATACAATATTTCCTATACAAGCATTTCACATATATTTTTTGAAAGAGTTAGTTCTCTTCACAAATAATGATAATTAATTTAGATTGGAATAGAAGTCTTAAATCAGCTGACAAGGACATCAGTTGATTTTGATTGACACCTGTTTCCTCCACATCTTGCTCTGTACTTTTTTTACGGTCTGTTCCATACCTTGAAACAACAAAGATCCTCTTGTACATGACGTGCGTAGACATTGTGCGCAGTGTTTATCTGTTTGGGATCTGAACATTTATACACAGTACAGTTTACATACTGTACACTATCAAAACCTAAATATACGATACAAAAGGAATAATATTTTTGTTTTCATTTATCAAATGTAAAATATTGTTGACGGATTATAAATTTTGTTTTATTTCTAAAAAACGAATATCAAGGGAAAAATTAAAGACTGGGAATTACTGGAAGAAATAAAAATATTTCCGATGAGGAATTTAATCCCGAAACCGAGCCCCGTGTTGCGGAGTTCCTTGCCTCTATTACGTACATGTAGTTCCGGTAGTTTCCCAAGCTTTACGTTTCTATGGGATGGAATACACAATCTTTGAAATAGTGTCGTTTCCGAAGAAATGATAAAACATAAACTTTATTTACAATGATTTTATGTTCAACAATTTGCATGGCGTGTGCCCCCACCCCCCTTCTCGGCCGGTGTAATGAAGAATAATGACCCCCGTAGAATAATGACCGAGGATCATTTTTTGACGTAGAATAATGACCCCCCCTTGCTGAGGAATAATTGTATTTTTCTGAAGAAAAATGACCATGGGGTTATTTTTCTTCATGTTAAACACGAAGAGAAATGACTCCCGTAAAAAATGACCCCGCTGTAAACAAGAATAGAAATTGGTTACCCCGTATCCAAGAAACGACTTTGAAATTACTTGAATTTTCACTCTGTTCAACTGATTTTAAAGTTATAAACACTGAAATTGTAAATAAATCACTGTATACTGGCACTGTACCAGTTATCGGGTATAATTTTACGTTTTCTTTTCGTGTTTCCTTATTTCTTGATATATTTGAATAAAACTTGACATACTTTAGATGGTAAACTCCTTATTTATCAATCTGTTAGATTACGATTTACTGTACCCGTTATCGGCTTCGTGATAATAACACAGTAAAATCCTTGTACATGTTGGTTTTATATTCTGCAAAGTATGTCCCTTGCGGTGTTGTGATTACGTAATATTGGTTACGTAATGTAACGTAAATAAAAATATCCAGTTTTAAAATTTAGAATTTATTAAAGTTCAAAATCACTCAATTAAAGAAACATCATTTTAAAAAGAAATCCAAAGTGAGAGTGTTAAATAATTATCAATCCCGCATGTCTCATCTTTGACAACTCCTCCCCTTTCTCTACAAAGGACCAATGAAATAACTCCAAGATGGAACCAAAATTTGGGGAACGCTCAAAGACATAAATTCTCAAAACAGGATACAGGAGGGAATTACCATAATAAATTCAAAGACACGCCAGTCTAAGATCTGACCATCAATCAGATAAACGAAAATAAACAAATGGCAATAAACAGGGGAGCACTGTGAGAAATGGATAAGGGAGAGGAGGGAGATGTCAACATGAGAGATCACAAACAGATGCGGCAATGTATTTCTAAAATGATCAAACAAATTAAATTTCAAACATAAAATACCACTCGTTTTACAAAAGGAAATTAATTCAATATGAATGAAATATATAATAAAGTTGTCTTTATCAATAAAATATACGTATGTATATAACATCCGCCCCGAAAAAAAAATTGACATTCAATTTTAGATATAAAAAAAATTGATAAAGACAATAAAATCATACTGCACAAACATAAAAAAAATAAACATTACTCACCATTTAAAAACACAAAACTCAAGTCATGCAAGTAAACATTAAACACAACTGAAAAGATAATGATCATGTCACCCGAAAATTATTTTTATCACTTTCACACTGTACATGATTTGGCCAGTACATGTACTCAAACATACTCCTTACACTGCAATGTCATGGTCATTATCCTAACTTTTAAACTTTTTTTTTTCTTTACTTTTTTATTCTTTGCACACAAAAACTACTGAAAAGTTTAACAACTAAATTATATCAATCTTGTCTTGAAAATATTTCAGTGACCATAGAAATGCATAAAATATAACCCTGTCGGAATAACACATCCTTGGTTAGAAACAGCAATAACTATGTCAATTATTCAAGAAATCTCAAATACTATAGAATTGCATAAATTATAACCCTGTCGGAATAACACATCCTTGGTTAGAGAGAGCAATATCTATATAAACCACAACAAAAAGTTGCATATATTTTTATATGACATAAACAAAATGAACTCTCAATATATCTCGACTTGTATCATAATTGTTAAACCTTGTCGATGCATCCATCTAAGTTAACACAATACAGACAAGATACATTTCTATTCTAAACAATTCATTTTACATTTCAAAAGTTGTACATGTAATCCTTTTGGAAATAAAACATCCGTGATTACATACAATGACAAAATTTGTAAACAGTTATCTTCATAAATTACTACAGGTCAAACATACTCTGCAGTAAAATGAAAATACACACAACTAAATATAGCACACTGTCAATAAATATATCATTTTAATTGCGCGTCTGGCTTTCTTGTTAAGTGCAGACCACGGAATCCAAACTTTGGTAAAATTTTGAAGAAATTTAAATTGATTGTACCATACGAATCCAAAAGTGCAGACATTGATAACCAAAACGTACATGTAAATACATCATTCTTGGAGCCGAAGACAGATACCGCATTTATACCGGGCGCTGTGCGGTTTTTTTGGTTCGGAATTACGGACTGTTTTCTTTGTAGCGAACATACGACATTCCGCGGCGGTATGTCCGGTCTGGAAACATATCTGGCACTTTGCTTGAGACTTTGGAGAACCGTGCCCGGTCCAATTACAGCTTCGTTTCAAGTGTCCTGCTCCCCCACACGCGTGGCAGGTAGACAAATCCCGGTCACGTCCAGTCCGCGGTCTAGAAGTTGGTGCCTCTAGTTTTTCTAGACGGTGACTGATGTCGCGCAACATGCTAAAGAGGTGTTGATTATGGCCCTGGTTAGTGTTCGACTCTGCTGGCTGTACGGCTGCGACCATTGGTGCTGTGGCGGAAAGGGATCTATATCCATAGGCCTCGCCTAACTTTGCTTGTTGCAAAGCATCCTTGAAAGATTTAACGGACGCTAAAATCACTGTTTTGTCCTCGTACAGGGCGTTAACATTGTTTTGTTTTTTTAACTCAATAAATTAACGCAAAAATAGTCCAAAAGAAGCACAATACGAATTTAGATTCTCCACCATGTTGTGATTACGTAATATTGGTTACGTAATGTAACGTAAATAAAAATATCCAGTTTTAAAATTTAGAATTTATTAAAGTTCAAAATCACTCAATTAAAGAAACATCATTTTAAAAAGAAATCCAAAGTGAGAGTGTTAAATAATTATCAATCCCGCATGTCTCATCTTTGACAACTCCTCCCCTTTCTCTATAAAGGACCAATGAAATAACTCCAAGATGGAACCAAAATTTGGGGAACGCTCAAAGACATAAATTCTCAAAACAGGATACAGGAGGGAATTACCATAATAAATTCAAAGACACGCCAGTCTAAGATCTGACCATCAATCAGATAAACGAAAATAAACAAATGGCAATAAACAGGGGAGCACTGTGAGAAATGGATAAGGGAGAGGAGGGAGATGTCAACATGAGAGATCACAAACAGATGCGGCAATGTATTTCTAAAATGATCAAACAAATTAAATTTCAAACATAAAATACCACTCGTTTTACAAAAGGAAATTAATTCAATATGAATGAAATATATAATAAAGTTGTCTTTATCAATAAAATATACGTATGTATATAACAGCGGGGTCAGCCTATATGTCGTGGGGGTTATGATAAACGTGCATTTTTCTTTTGTAAATCTTCTCATTTATGTGAAAAAACTAAATTTCCAACAAGTTCAACAAGTTTAATCATTTTAATAACACATCTTCTAGGAAAATATCCATCACAACACCCCCCCCCCTCTTCCGGGATTTAAAAAAAAAAATTTAAATTAAAGAAATAGTGATTTAAACTTGAATGTAAATTATTTTGAGTTTTTACATTAAACAATGAAAATACATGTGTGTTTCTAATTATACATGTATATGAATTTAGAAGACATTATTATAAATTTTGAGACCAAATTTCACTTCCGGTGACTTCGGGTTTTTACTGCGATCATTTCAATCGGGCAAAAGTGAAAGTAGAGAAGTAGAAAGTTTCCGGTGAGGAAAAATACTTCATTCTAGCAGTTTCCAGCTATCTAAGATTAGTTTGCATCGTAAGGGAATTGTATAAGTGTCCGGTAAGTTCCAATTCTATATTTATGATGATAGATTTGCATTAAATTTGAGTAAATTAATTTGTCATGCATGTGACATAACTATATACCGAAGATGTAGGTATGCACTCTTTAACACGTAGAAGCCTACCATGTTGGTTAGTACTTAATCCACAGAACCATAATCAAAATTGAATGAAATTATCAGTATTCATTTTAAGTAGATATTTACTATAGTATAATATTTATTTATTAATACTATTGAAAAAATAGATCAATATGTTGGGGTGGGGGTTGATATTGAATGACAATGAATGTTGGGGGGGGGGGGGGGGGGGTGTTGGTCTTTAGGCTGTACAGATGTGTTGTGCATGAAGATGCATTATTGTTGCCTATCTGCTCTCTCTCTCTCTCTCTCTCTCTCTCTCTCTCTCTCTCTCTCTCTCTCTCTCTCTCTCTCTCTCTCTCTCAGTTTTAAACATATGGCTGCTTTTGACATGGAATTGCAAATGTTGGGGATAGTGTTTGATACATGTAGAATTAAATTTCAAAACATTTCATTCTAGATAACATGTAACTTGAAATGGAACTAATCTTCAAAGAATAAAACACAACAATGAGCCACACTTGATGCATTAAGTAAAATTCATTTTTGTAACTACATTGTTCAAGTTTAAAGGAAGGAACCTGTAAAAACGTATACCTTGGCCAGTATTTTACATGCAGATAATTTAGAGTATTAGATACTGAGAAACTTCATATTCATTTTACATATTTCACAGACTTAGTGGGTATTTTTTGTTCTTCTGGATTTTGAACTCTCTTCCGCAGGATATGTCTTTTATTAAATTTTGTTAAATTTGTTACCATGGTAACAATATAGAAGAGTAAAAAGAAAAACTCCTTATAAGCAAGTTTCTTTTCCCTATGACACATATTTAATGAGTTAAGTCATTGTGTATTTGTTCCGAAATTAGGCTTAAATAAAAGTTCAGCAAATATTACACTTATGTGAGTAAAAACAACTCATCACTATGATGTCATATACATGTAGGTGAGGTAATCTCAAGCTAGCATCAAAATAGAGCAAAAACTGAATTGAGGGCCTCACATTATAGAGTCTTATACCTTTATTTTTTATAAACCAATACCTACATGTAATACCTTGATGGATAGGGAAATTCCTATACTTTTTTTATTTTACCTTTTTTGTGGTATTTGAAAACAATTCTTTTTTGTAATTAAAGAAAAACTTGTGATATTTATGACAAAAATTTTATGAAATTAGACAAATAAATTGAGCTTTTTCATAAGTATATGAACAAAATAAATTTGGTAAATATTGAATGTTTATGTTTTATTGTATTTTAATCCTTGAGATTAAAGTTTTCTGAATTTATGCTATTTGAAGAGCACCGATTGCAAATGAGCTATGTGTTGTTTAGGTAAATTATGACTGGACTGTTTCTTCAGATTTCATGCATGTGTATCAATGCTGCAAAATCCATAATTATGCATTTAATTTTTCCAAATTTGGAATCATGGTTCTGTAGTCAGCGTCTAGAGTGAATATATCAGCTAAGAATTGTAAATAAGCACAATGCCTGTTTTATATGATTTATAATTTCTGTTACTTTCTGTAAACTGCAGTAAAAATTACAATATTGTAAAAACTATCTCATAAATAATAAAAAAAAATATACTGAAAAAATTTAATCTATAAGGGGGTCATTATTTTGGCGTTCTATCAATGTGTGTAGATTAGAAATGGCTGGCACCTCTCTTATTTTGCTATCAATGGCACATACAAAATTAGCCCAGATTTCCTCTGAAATTTCGTAGAACATCAAACAGCGACCCGATTATAGTGCATCGGACCGTCCAAACTGCCCCAAAAATATACAGCAGCTTATCCAGAAAGTTGGTTTTATCATCGTAAACCAAAAAAGCTTCTATGTAATACGAATTTTGTGTAAAATGAGTTATTTAGACGCTTGTATGGTATACAGAATCTATAAAATTATGCCCCTAAAACGCCAATATTAAAGTGAAATATGAATTTAGCTATGATTCAGCACCCGCATTAGTTTTATTAGAACCTGACAATGCTAATTTATATGAAAATGCACGCCAATTCTTTAAAATTGAATAATATAACGGCAGTTTTTCAACCCCTCCCCAAAAAGGCAAGGTTCCCTAAACTTGTACATGTATATATTCTCCGGTGGTCATGATATAAACAAGTTTGCTATGTCTTGTGAATAGACTTGTATATTTGCACAAATTAGAACCAAGAAAATCATTCAAAATTAACACACCATGAAATTGCATACAGTATAACTTTAAACATATTTTCATAAATCAGAGGCCACCGCGAGCACCATGGTTTTAATAATCGCTCATAACTTTTTGATGTAGCTACAGAATTCAGTAAAACTTTCCACATGTGTTCCGCAATAAATGTTTTTTTGTTTTCAGATTTTATTTTTGCGAGTGTAAAATAATAGATTACTTGCAGGCTATGCCTGTCCACTTCTCAAAAGAGAATACTTGACATGTGGATTTCGTTTGATTCGAGTCATGGTTGTTAACGGAAGGATGCAACTGTCCTCATGCATCAACAGTTAACTTAAATTTAAAATGGAATTAAAGGACAGAAATTAGTTTGTTTACTCCTATTAGCAATAACAGTTTTAAAAAATAGAGCAGTTGTTATTTATAGAAAATGGACAGTGAAATAGATTCATACAATATTTTCTATAATAGCAAAAATACACGCGTTATGATTTTTTTTCTTAGCAGGGGGTATCAATTGTGAGCTTGCTCACAGTACCTCTAGTTTTTATTTAAATACTGTTTTAGAAACCATTTTCTGTAAAATTTCTTTGAATTTCTTAATTGTTTTTATTAAGATGTGAATTGAGGATATATTTTACTTACTCAATTATTTTTAGCTTGAAATAATTTACTAGTCTTTATGATTTCATTTGTAGGTAGTTGTCCTGACTAACTCAAATTTGGAGGAAAAAATCCGAATTGGAGAGATCTGCCACAAGAACAACATTAAATTCATTTCTGTTGATTCCAGAGGACTGTTTGCGTAAGTTTTAATTTTGTTGGACTTAAGCTGATATTCGTTTATTGTATGAAATGGTTTGCCTTATTTATGATAACCTTATTTTCTGCAAGCTTTATCTCCAAGCGAATAGTTAAGATAAAAGTGCACTTATACAATACAAGTTCATTTTATAAAATTTACATTTCTATCAGTAAACTTCATTGAAAGAGCTCAGCTCTTTTCTTGAAAATTGTCAGGTTTTCCATAGTAAAAATTTCCATGATTTTAAAAAGGCATTCAGTATGTGATGAAAATTCAGGCAAAGAATGAATACCATTGGTGTATGAAGCTCCTTGTTGGTTGTTCCTTGTCAGTCATAGTCGCTATAGTAACTAGGACTAAGGCTCATTGTCGGGTTATAGTATATTAATGTGGGGGTTTTGATTTTTGGCAGGGAGCTGTTTTGCGACTTTGGAGATAATTTCGTGGTGAATGATGTGGATGGGGAGGAGCCCATCTCAAACATGGTGGCATCCATCACTAAGGTAAGGCAGACCCAGACAGATTAAAAAAAGACCCTATTCCTAGCTGGTGGTGCAGGGTTTGACATACAGTAAAAGACATTCTGATCAGGGTGAATGTGAAACACTAAATAATTTCAAAATAATTTAACTTAAAATTGATTGTTCCTTATTCAAACTTGACATTTTTTTCTCATGATGTCTGTGGAGAATGAAATTAAAAAAAAAAAAAAAAATTCACAGCACTCTATTATGTAAAGATGAAAAAAATAAAACAAAAAGAAACTGTTCAAATGATGCAGGCTGAACAATTTGATCTATTTTTAGGATAAGGAGGGCGTGGTCACTTGTTTGGACGAAGCCCGCCATGGATACGAGGACGGGGATCATGTCACTTTCACTGAGATACAGGGAATGACTGAGCTTAATGGGTGTAAACCAATCAAAATCAAAGTGCTATGTAATTCTCCCTCGGTTTATTTCCTTTAAAACGTTTGAATCAATTTACTTCAGAACATATGGATTTCCTACTTCATCTATATGTACACGTGTATGTTGAAAAGAACAGTTTTTGATCAACTTTTGGGCTGTACCAATTTAATATTTGAAGATACATGTACGTATTAAAGAAAAGTTTTTGTTGTTGTTGTTATCTGATAAATGCTTTGTTAATTGCAGGACCGTACACTTTTAGCATTGGAGATACAAGCAAATTTTCCAACTATGAAAGAGGGGGAGTTGTTTCCCAAGTCAAGACACATAAAACAATTCACTTTGTAAGTTTATACAACTGTATAATGTGTCAGTTTATTTTCTTCCAGCTTTTTCCTTTTGATTTTTTTATTAATGTTGTTTCAAAATTAGGGTTCAATTTTGTAACTAAGGAATTGAATAAAAAAAAAATTGTCTACCTTACAACTCATTACTGATTTTTATTTCTTTGTGCATTCAGAAATCCATCAAGGCTGCTATGGATGCCCCCGAGTTCCTCATGACAGACTTTGCTAAGTTTGACCGCCCCGGTCAGTTACACATTGGTTTCCAGGCTCTGTATGAATTCCAGAAACAGAAAGGACAGCTGCCTCGTAGTCGATACAAGGTCAGTTTTAATTATATTCATAGAAACAATACTTTTATACTTCCAAATTCCAATTTTTTCTTCAAGAAACAATAACTTAAAACTTTCAAAGTCCAATTTTTTGGGGGTGAGTAATTAAAACTAACATATTTTGCTTGTTGTTTATAGAACAGAAACCTTAGAGGTTTAAGAAAGTGAATCAGTAAAATTTTGATTTTGAAGCTTTTTTCTCTCTTCTTATTAAGGCTGATGCTGATGAATTCCTTAAAGTTGTGAAGGCCTTGAATGAGAAGTCACCAGCTAAAGCGGATGAGCTGGACGAGAATGTAATGAGAGAGATGGCTTACACCTGCCGTGGAGACTTGTGTCCATTGGCAGCCATTATGGGAGGGGTGGCAGCTCAGGAGGTCATGAAGGTAAGGTCAAATGTCATATGATGATTAAAACTTTTTTTTTGTCTTGTAAATATGCACTTGATTGAAGCTTTGTTCTATTAAAATTATTTTACATGTATCAAGAATTAGTAAAAAATAATAAATTGAGCGCATAATGGAGGAGATATAAATATATTGACCCCCCCCCCCCCATGGCATGGCATGTCTACATGCAACTAAATATTTCAGTACAATCTGCAGAAATTGTCATCTCTTCTACAGAAAAACCTTTAAGGCTCTTTAAGCATTGGAATGTGATATTCCATTTGCTTTGTCATGTGACTGTTTAAACCCATATGAAAATGTCTGATGATGACGATAATGAGGTGTAATAAGATGAGTTGATCTTGTTGTTTTCAGGCCTGCTCGGGGAAGTTCCACCCAGTGTGTCAGTACATGTACTTTGATGCCCTGGAGTGTTTACCAGAAGACAAGGACACCTCTCTAACAGAGGAAAACTGTAAACCAGTAAGTAACTGTTGTAACCGTAAATCATTGAGTACTTGTAGTAACTAGTAAACAAGTAAGTAACTGCTGTAACCGTAAATCATTGAGTACCTGTAGTAACTAGTAAACCATTAAGTAACTGCTGTAACCGTAAATCATTGAGTACCTGTAGTAACTAGTAAACCAGTAAGTAACTGCTGTAACCGTAAATCATTGAGTACCTGTAGTAACTAGACAACCAGTAAGTAACTGTTGTAACCGTAAATCATTGAGTACCTGTAGTAACTAGTAAAAACATAGAATAAACAGCTCAAATTGATGCAAAATTGTCACTTTATAAGTATTTATCTATTGTCAGATTTAAAATCAAAACATTTTTTTTGACTTTCAGACCAATAGTCGATATGATGGACAAGTAGCTGTATTTGGGTCAGATTTCCAGGAGAAGATGGGAAACCTCAAATATTTCTTGGTAAGTGCTGTTGATTTCTTTTGAATAACAGATTACAGTAATTGGATGATATGATATAAGTTATTGATATAATGCATACAATGTAAATGTTTATTTACAATTGTTACATCTTTGAGCAATGTGGAAACAGTTTATGATAAGACTGGTAACTTTGTTAAAGATTTTTACACATGAAGTATTTGAAGTGCTTGAATGAAGATATTTGAAGTGTAGTAATGTTAGAATTGTTTTGTAGGTGGGAGCTGGTGCCATTGGATGTGAAATGTTAAAGAACTGGGCCTTGATGGGTCTGTCTGCAGGAGAGAATGGACATATATATGTGACAGACATGGACATCATTGAGAAGTCCAACCTTAACAGACAGTTCCTGTTTAGGCCCTGGGACGTACAGGTCAGTATATATACATGCTCTGAGAGAGAGAGAGAGAGAGAGAGAGAGAGAGAGAGAGAGATTGTTTATAGTATGAATATAAGCTTAAAAATAAGATATCGTTGGAGTTTCATTTAAGAGGCCCAGGGGCTGACAAATACATTTTTTAAGCACTTGCCCTCGGGCAAGTGGCAAGGCAAAATTTACTTGCCCTACCTCAATATCTACTAGCCCACCCAAATTCTTTATTGTGATTAAAAATAAACAATACAAATACCGTACGATGGTTTTGCCCTTCACTTTAAATTTTTCCACTTTTAATACTCAGTACTCTTCATAAAATATATAGTTCTTCCTCTTGGTTTTCTCGAGAGTTTGTTAAAAAATGAACACATAACATGTTGATATTTAGTTGGATTTGTTTTAAAGGTAAAAAAACAAACATTTTATTAACAGTTTTGGATGTTTTGATAATTTCTGTCACCTTAGGTGAATGTCCGAGATAATAGGTCACAAGCGCACACGTCTTCACGGCCATGATTTCACTAAGGCCGCAGAGGTGTTAAAAATAAAGGAAAAAAACCACGTCAAAATCCTGTTGTGGTGTATAATTTTAACACCCTTAGATCATGAAGAATTTTCTAGAAAAAAGTGTGTATTATGTTCGGCAAAATACGGTACTTTCATTTTCAGTACATATGCGAAAGTTTAAAAAGTCACTTGCCCACGAGCAAGTCCCTACCGATTTTTTACTTGCCCGATCGGAAAAACCACGGGTGTCGGGCAATCGGATTTTTCAGCCCCTGAGGCCCATACCAATAGGAGATGTATTACTATTAGATTGCTCATTATACTTTATTTATCCACGAAATTTTGTTTTAGAAACCTAAATCCTCAACAGCAGCCTGTGCTGCCAAACACATGAATCCCTACATAAACATCACCTCCCAGGAAAACAGGGTGGGGCCCGATACAGAGAACATCTACACTGACGATTTCTTTGAGAAGCTGGATGGTGTGGCTAATGCCCTCGACAATGTGGATGCAAGTGAGTTACTTGTTTTAAATTTTTTTTTCAACAAAATTGTATGCAAAGAACATAAATGGTACAATAATATTTCAGCAAACACCTGGTACTGTAATATTTCAGCAAACACCGTTGATTTAAGAATTTTAAAAAAATTTAGATGATTTAAAGGGGCATGGTCACGATTTTGGTCAAATTTATTTTTCTGTTTTTATTATCTACAATGATTTATGTATGCATTTCTTATGATAAAATAAAATTTGAGAGTGAGTCGTAGAGTTATAAGCAAGATACAGCGCTCACAATTCTTTGTCGTGTAAACAAGGCTCGTGCCCTGTTATTGTTTTCATAGGTTCAATATACCAGTAAAAATCTTTTTCAAGCTGATACGTCTATTTTATAATTCATTTTAAGCATAAATAAACAGTTCCTAACGTTTAACACATTCTTTTTAGGTCTAAAACTAGAATTTTCACTTCAACATTCAAAATGTAAACAAAAGCTTTGTTTATATAGCAAAGAATTGTTAGCTCTGGAACTCGCTTATATCGCAACGAATGACACTCAAATTTTGGTTGCCTATTAAAAATGCTTTACTGAAGCATTGTATATATTAAAATCGGAAAAATAATTTTTGACCAAAATCGTGACCATGCCCCTTTAATATTCATGCATCAACAGTACATGTGTATATGAAAAAAATATTAAAATGCTTATGAACATTTAATAAAAACTGCATAATGCATAATTTAGTACAGTATGTTGTATTGAATAATAATCAATATGGGCTTGTTTTATTGCCCAGGATTGTACATGGACAGGAGATGTGTGTATTACAACAAGCCCCTGCTGGAATCAGGGACCCTGGGCACCAAGGGCAACGTACAGGTGGTCATTCCCAAACTGACCGAGTCTTACTCCTCCTCGCAGGACCCTCCCGAGAAATCCATTCCTATCTGTACCCTCAAGAACTTCCCCAACGCCATCGAACACACACTACAGGTAGGGAATTCCTGTAGAGATCCCCAGTCAAGTTTCTGTTGGAAGTCTAAGGATTGTGTGTAGAGTGCTAAGTTCAAGGTTGAGAGAACTTGATAAAAGGAAAAGCCTATAAATATTAGATTTTTTAGAAGAAAAAAATTTGTTGTGCTAAAATTATGAGAAAATGAGACTAAAAAGGTTATTTTTTATTTTGTAACTTGATGAAGCTCCTCAATGTCATTGAAACTACATTATTTTTGTAATAATTTTTTTTTTTAAAAGAGTGAATGTTCATGTGTGTATTTACCACAATGCATGTACAAATTTGATGTTTTGAAGCATGAAGTTGTGAAAGATCAAAACCTTCTAAACATGCAAAAATCTACAAATTGTTCCGCTGCTAATGCAATGCTATTCAAACAAGGTCTTTCAATTAATTCTGTGAGTCAATTCACAATAACGGTAATTACATATTTTCAATGCAGTGTACATACAGTACTCGCAATGATGATGTCACTCAAGTTGGGAACCACATCAGGATAATATACACCAATATACCAAATTTGGCCAATCTATACTTTTTTCAAAAATTTCCATAGAATATGGCTTAATTGCTGCCCTATTAGTTAAACTTTTAGATATATTATCCCTTTAATACTGTATAATTTGTGTTTTTGCAGTGGGCCAGAGACCAGTTTGAGGGACTGTTCATCCAGCCAGTAGAGGGCGCCCTTCAATATGCCACAGATCCTAAATTCCTGGAGAGGACTGCCAAACTCCCAGGCACACAGCCAGTAAGTCAAAACCAGGGGCATTTGTGATTTTCGTCCATTGAACATTCAAATTATCTTCATGTGCACAAGCCAATGTTGCATGAATATGCAAATCTCAGTTTCTTCCAACAGAAAATGGGGATACATTGAAGAATTTGTGCCCTTTTTTCTTCCATAAAGGGTATCAATCGCCCTATTCATAATGAAATTTCTCCATGTTGTAATAAATATCCAATATAGTAGTATTTTTTTGTGTGATTAACGTTTGGTTTGCCTTGTGTACATATAGGTGGAGACACTACAAGGAATTAAGAAGGCCATCGTTGACGAGAGACCAACCAGTTTCCAGGACTGCGTGACTTTTGCCAGGAATCTGTTCCAGGAGAACTATAATAACAACATTCGTCAGCTTCTGTTCAACTTCCCTCCTGATCAGGTCTGTGTTGTTGATAGTGATTTATACACAGCTATTTCTTTTTATTGAATTGTCTTTATGCATGTACATGTACACTTATGAAAATCCATTGTCAGCTTATAATCTGATGGAAACCAAATTGCATAACAATCCTTCATAATAAAACTTAGGAAAAATTAGCATAATTGAAGAATGGGAGGGGGACAGAAAAGTTCCTGAAATTGTCATCTTAAGGTCAGACAACACGTTCCTCGAGAATCTTTTTTGTATCTCCTCGTAATAAAGAGTTCCAATAAAAAAATTTAATTTTATAATTACTTTAAAAACGATCAAAATTTATTAATAATTGGTTATATGTCCAGATGGTCGAGTGGTTAGAACCGTGGACGCTCACTGCCAGAAGCTGGTTCTAAAGGTCGTGAGTTCAAAGCCCCGCCCCGGCGGAGATATAGTTCTATTATAGTGAATTTTGATGTGCTGTAGATGTATTTATTTTTATATCAGCAATTCAAGTGTATTTTCAAGAAGATTATATAGAAAAATGCATACTCTAGTATTTTGCAGAAATGCCTGGTAAGGTACCCTAATTTTTTGCAAGAAAGCTTGTCAAAGTAGTTGTAAACCATTAACAAATTCCTAGAAAAAGTTATCTTAAATTGAGAAACGTGTCGTCTGACCTTAAGGATATGTCATGTGGAAATGGCATCAGAGAGCGTTTGTGTAACCTTGATGTTAATAACAGGAAAGATTTGTGTGAATTTTAAGAGCTAAAATAAACAAATTAAGTATAGTACATAATGATGTATGGTTATTTTATATATTATCAAATCCTCTACAAACTTAATAGAATAGTGTTAAGAGTTTTGTCATAGATATTAGAAAGGTAGAATAACTTGTGTTTGGTTGATTTTTTTGATCAGGTCACAAGTTCCGGAGCTCCATTTTGGTCTGGTCCAAAAAGATGTCCGCATCCACTGGAGTTTGATGTAAATAATGTAAGTTCAGTCTGTGATCTTCCTCTAACTATTATTTTGTATCTTAATTGAATTGTCAGTAATGTTTACCCTGCAATTCGATTCTCTGCAGGAAAAAATCTTTGTCTTATTTTGTCCTCTTTATTGCAGACCACCCATTTCGACTATGTTATGTCTGTAGCTAATCTCAGGGCTCAAATGTATGGCATCAAACAAGTTCGGGATCCAAAGGCTATCTGTGATATGGTGTCAAAGGTCAAAGTGCCCGAGTTTAAACCTAGGTCAGGGATAAAGATTGAAGTGACTGATGCTGAAATGGAAAGAAACCAAGGAAACCTAGGTTTGTTGACAAAATCTGTTGTGTGTGTTGCAAACTCCTTGTGATAGATAAAGGATTTTTTTTTATATTTTTTCCCCACGTTTACACGAACATGCCTGTATTTTGGGATTTGAAGAAAAAAGATATTGCCTAAAATGATTTGATCTATTGTTTCTATGATGAAATAGATTTATTTCAGTCATTTTAACCCAAATACAGTAAAACACAGTTATAGCGAACACACTTATAATGAATTGACACACAGCGAAGTGATTTTCACTCCCCGCGACTATATTACATGTTGTAAACTTGACGGATATGACGAATTACGCTTATAACGAAGCAAAATCGCCCGTCCCTGGTGCTTCGTTATAACTGTGTTTTACTGTACATAAAGGACAACATCTTTTCACATTTATGCCCCCAGAGATGTAAGAAAAGGGTGGTTTTTTTTAATCTCCTCTTTGCATGCTTTTGAAATAAAACAACAAACCAGGTCTTAAATTGAACATCAAGGTCAAAGATGAATGGTCGAATTTAAGATCATTCATCTAGTTAATGGTCAAATTTTTCACATTTGCTTACTATAGAAGGGATACTTTTTCATGAATTTTAAAGAGGCTTGGAGAAATTGTATAATTATTTTTCCAAATGCAGATGTTGATGCTGTGGAAAATCTACAAAAGGACTTACCCCCTGTGGAGAAAGTAAAGGCCATGAAATTAGTTCCTATCGAGTTTGAGAAAGATGATGATACTAATTTCCACATGGACTTTATTGTGGCTGCTTCCAATTTGAGAGCCGCCGAGAACGATGAAATTCCACCAGCAGATCGACACAAGGTATGCTTAGGGGAATTAATGAATTAAAAGTAGATATGGTTGATTCATATGTATATGTTCTCACAGTTAATGCAAAGTGTACATGTTAGTCAGTTCTTTAGATACTTGACATTAATGAAATGTCTGAAGCATATGTAAGAATCCAACTGTATGTGACAAATGTTTTAAGTCTGTATATACATGTACATATCATTAGGCTGTTTTGATTGGGTCTTGGTGTGGATTTTGGGGTTGGACCGATCTTAATATTTTTATATACCACGTACTAAAGAAAGATATATGCTGTTTATCAAATGATCAAGAATGATATGTGCAACGGCCTAATTTCTAAAAGAAAATGTTGAGAAAACTAATTTGTTTTTCATTCAATGTTTCAGAGTAAGTTGATTGCTGGAAAGATCATCCCAGCCATTGCTACCACCACAGCACTCATCACAGGCCTAGTGGCTGTAGAACTCATCAAGGTATGTCATGTCGTGAAGGGATTATAGCCACTTGTGCTTTGAGTGCAGGTTATGTTTTATGGCAAAAATTGTGCATTTACATGTTCATTTTGATTTTGTTTGACCTACATTAGCTAGGGAAAGGTTTGTGTCCTTTTCTAAAGGAAAACTATACGTTCCAAGGATATTCATGATCAGATCTGGAGGGAGACTAAATATAAAAAATAAACATTGGATCCCCCATCCCTTGTATAATAAAAAGGGGGGCTTTAACTTTTGAGCATTTTGTTGAATATGAAAATTATATTCAGTAAAATTTTCTGTCATTGGAGAGGGAAAAAGTAGATCCACCCTCTCCCCTGGAAAAAATTCTGGATCCACACCAGATCTAAAATATTTCGGCATGCATTTGTTGTAAAATGTTTTCGATGTATGGTTATTACCACTTTTACAATATTAAAGTTCTCTTTTACAGCTTGTACAAGGACCTAATAAATTAGAAAGCTACAAGAATGGATTTGTAAATCTGGCCTTGCCCTTCTTTGCTTTCTCAGAACCAATAGCAGCACCCAAGAACAAGGTAACAAATTCAATCTGAACATTAAAAACTGTGATACGCCTCTGTGTGCTCTTTCTCAAATACATGTGAATGTATATGTTTGTACTTTATTATTTTAGTATTATGACACTTACTTCACATTATGGGACCGATTTGAAGTTCAAGGAGAGATGACACTACAGGAATTTTTAGATTATTTCCAGGTAAACTAGTCTGTTATTATTAGATAAATGTATGGACCCATGATTGTCTGTCAAAGCTGGAATTGATTCCATATATCCAGAAATGAGCGTTCTTTAAACATTTGTTAGCTGTCCATAAATAGTATTGGACTCTGTGACTCTGGGTCAGACACTTTGATGTTACCTTGATAATTATGATGTCTGTATACCTTTGTAGAAAGAATACAAACTGGAGATCACCATGTTATCACAAGGCGTGTCCATGTTGTATTCATTCTTCATGCCCCCCGCCAAACGACAGGAGCGATTGGGACTACCGTAAGTTAATCATGTTTTTGTGTTCTGAATTATTCAGGTCTTGGAAGAGTAAAAACATTCATGGCAGAATGTCAACTAGACACAAATATTCTCAAGACAAAAATAATGAACTTAATATAGAGATTTCGGTGAAACTGGATGTTTATAGCTCAGAGTAGATGGGGGTATTCTTGTATCAAGACTAGTTTAAGAAATTTTGTTTAGTAAAATGAACTATTTTAACAAACATTCAATTCATTATACATTACACTACAGTTCTCGGCTTGTGTCAGAAGAATCAATTGACATTCAATAATATCTCAAGCAATAATAGAAAGATCAACTTTATTTTAACTTCATATATGAAGATTTTTATGCATTCTTATTTTTATCAAAATGATGTATTGAATTGCAGATTATCAGAAGTAGTTAAAAGAGTCTCCAAGAAGAAGATTCCTAGTCACGTAAAAGCTTTAGTGCTGGAGCTGTGCTGTAACGATACGGAGGGAGAGGATGTAGAAGTTCCGTACGTTAAATACAATCTACCACAGTCGTAATGTAAACACTGCCCTAGAGACCGCAATAGGTACCCCCACGAGTGGTGACCAGACACTGGACATTCTCATATTGAGAGACTTATCAACAAACAAACAGTCGGACAAACGGATGACTGATGCACAGTCAGTGAAGTGCAATGAACATAATTACAAAGATTTTTCTTCTTTTTGACTGTTGTATATTTGTATTTCTGAATGATGTAATATTAACTTGTGGACTTATGTAAAGGAAAACAAACAATAATTTGATTGTTTTACTATAGTATTCTCTGTACACAGACAGGTTTGGTAGTGTGCATAATAATTTATTCTGTCTTTATCAAAACTTCCAAAAAAAAAGAAATAAATGAATAGAATCATAAAAGATTAACAAGTTGTTTTTTATTTTCTGAAAAGACTTCGTTTTCAACGAGTATTTTAATTTGGAATGTGAATCTTACCATTAAAGGGTGGATTTGGGTTTTTAGCTGACATTAACTTAAAGTTCAAATGAGAATTTCTCATCACCTATTATCCGTTCATCTATCCGTAAACTTTTCACATTTTCGACGTCTTCTTTAAATCACTGGGCCAAATTTAACTAAAGTTAACTTAGTACAAAGCATCTTTATGGGAAGGGAATTCTAAATTTTTTAAATTAAGCACAGAACGATTTTTAAAAGGGAGATAATTACAAAACAGTAAAAATAAGGAGTGTGTCTTAAAATGTTTAAATTTGTTCTGAATAACTTCAATGCTCAATAATCATGACTCTGGACCAATACTGCAGCCTGAAGAGGTTTCAAAATTCAATATGGAAAAACATAAGGAAGGTGTTCAAAATTCTTCCCAAGAACTACAATGCTACAATTTGTGAGATTACAATGCATGTATCCTAAGATCATGTAGATTCTAGATTGTTAAAATTGTGACCCGGCCCCGGACCAATACTGGGGCCCCTCAGAGAAATTCAAAGTTTAAAATAGAAATATATAGGGAAAATCTTTTTCTAAAGAAATACAATGCTACATTTTGTTATTTTACTATGTATAAGCATATTCATATCCTCATATTAAAGTCACAGTGACCTTTTCCCTTTTTTCATTGTCATTTATTCTTCTGTTTACAATTTTGTTATTTGTGATATGCCGAGACCTATGAAAAGATTGCTCATTGGATGCATCTTAGATCTTGGGGTATGATGTCCAAAAAAATATATGCTTCTTTTAAAGTTTTGTTTAAAATGTTGTCAAATCTTGCACTATAAGAGAGTCCAAAAATATTTTTCATATTTAAACATTTTGAAATAGGATGACACAAGAAATATTGTTTAAGTGAGATATCGCATATGGACCTCTTGTTTTTTGGGTGTTTTTTTTTTTTTTTGGGGGGGGGGGGTCAAAAGAAAACTTTCAAAGAGACAGTAAAATTAGAATGCAGAATTTGTAATATGATTGATCAGAACATTTCTAATGTTTTTTTTTTCTAATGAGTTTACTATAACCACTTTTTGATACTGATTTAAAAAAATTGATTTCATTATCATAATGATACCTACTGCAATATTAAATAAAAATACAATCATATATGATCATATATACATACAGGAGTTGAAATACAGCAAAGACTTTTCCTATAACCAGTTGACACAATAAAACAGGTGCCCCAAATTACATAACCTCTGCTCGAAACATACAAAGCAATGTTTTTCTTGTACATTAAACAGCTGTTAAAAACAGTTAAGGATGACGTTTACTCAGAATGAAAAAAAAATCCACTGATGATAATGAAAAACCATCTATTGTGTGTTATAGACCTTTGCTTGTATTGTTATTTTTCACTTTCAGAAAAGTAGGTCAATGACCTACTTTTTGAGTTAATGGCCATTGAATATTCATTGAAAATTCAAGAAAAATCCCATAAAATTTTACACTACGTATGAAATTTTCTTAATTATAAAAATATTACAAATAATTAAACACTTTAAAAAATAAGATACAGTTAACGAATGGTAGTGGCACTAAATAAGTACACAACATTAAGATTTCAGCATCAATTTTTAAAAATAATTCAGTCCGAATTTCCTCTATCAGTTTTCAAATCCCTACCCATTTTTGATTCAATTTTACAAAAAATTGAATGATGATAATACAAAAAAATTTATGATATTGAACTACTTATATTGACCTTATTCTGTTGGCATAAAATTTATATGAGGTCAATGATCAAAATTTTAAGATATGATGCCTTTTATCGTTTTTAAGCATTTTTCAATATTATTATTATTCGTGCCATAAGATTATTTTAATGAATAAGTGAGGTAAAACCAACGGAAAATATGCAAAATTACGTAGACTTAAATATATAATCCTAACTTTTAATATTAGACTACTGCCAAGAAACTTTTAGCAGAAAACAGAATTTGCAAAATTTAGTCCGAATTTCCTCTGTTTGGCTAAAAGTCAATTTTTGTTTGAGCATAATTCCATAATAAAGTAAAACTATTGAATGTTTTGTCAATAATAATCCATTTCATAAATACTTTTTGTGTTTAGAACAAATTTTACTCATTACATTGAACTTTTTAACAATCGGAATTTGTGAACTCAAACCCTGAGTAAATAACACCCTTAATTAAATATATAGAAAATATATGTGTCAGAAATGTTCTATTAATGCTGATAAATGGCCCATGTCAATTTAAGCCCTTAAAATATCCTTTAATTTATAAATAATTAATATATTATGATAATATAGAAGTTTTAGATATACATGTATGTACATGTAATACCAGTATATTGTTTGTATAAGACTGAGCAACATGCGAAATCTACATCTATCTTGGTAATTGACGTGACACTGATGATCATGACACTTGTCAATTTATTTGATAAGGTACAACAGCTGTATATAACATGCAAACAACGCTCAAATGCTACTTACCTTAAAAAATGTAGATTGGAAATATTTTTTATTGAAAATAGAATTAATAATATAATGAAAGAATAGAATCGATGAATTCATTAGTATAAAAAAGAAAAGCAAAGTTTAAATCTATTTCATGGAAAGTGCCGACAATGAAATTCAATATACAAGTCAGAAAAGACCACTTTTGTTTGATTTTCATCACATTTTTATCATTGATGATGTCTACTTTAGATATTTGATTTTCTTTACATTGCCTTTGTAGAACTCGCACACAAACAGATTGTCATTATTGTCCACACATAAATCCCAAAGATCCTCCAGATCACAGTTATCAATGTAACGAAGAAACTGTCCATTCTGATCCAGAATGTGGATACAAAGGTTCTTACCGTCTGCTGTTAGGATATGACTCTGACTGTCTGTTGTGATACCATAGGGTTTAAATGGTTTTATCTTGGTAACTGAGGGTTGACCGGTGTATCTCTATCTGAGTATCCCGTCCTGATTAACCACCACTACTGCACGAGCCGCCCAGTCAGCTACACAGATGTCATGGTTTCTGTTCTCTGTGATATATTTAATTTTTTCATTCCCTGAGTACAGAGGTGTACCTTTATCATCAAATCGAATTGTTTGTTTCTCTGTTGATCCCGAATAACGAACAACTTTGGATTGAGTTTTATTATCACTGAACATGGCAATTAGGAGGTCACCAGTATATGTGACACACAGTTGACTAGGACCCCATCCCTGTAATCTGATCAACACTTCTGTCTGTCCATTCTTTACTTGATACACTGTTTTAATTGCTCCATCAGAGACAATTAGATTCCCATCACTGTCTACAGCTATATCACTGGGGAAATTATCTGATTTAGTTTTAATTGTCTGGAGGAGAGAACTATGAATGTTGAAGCATTTGATTTCATTGTGGTTTCCACTCGTCCATATCTTCTCTTCATTAAGACAGGTAACACTGCGTAGATATCCATACCCAGTCTTTATTGTGGTAACAAGCTCCGGTTCATCCAGTAGTTCTCTGACTGAAGTGTTTGGTTGGTTCGGTGACATGACATTTTCCTCTGTAGCAGTAGATAATGGGGTGATTTGTCCAAACAAACTATACAGCTTCTCACGGTCTATTGGTTTTGGAATGAATGTTGGCAGTGATACCTGAACCTTGGGTGGAAGCTTCCTGAACTCTCTGATCTTAGAGCTGTATTCAATGGTTGAAGATACTTCAGTGGATTTCTCTATTTTTCTTATGGTATGTAATGTTTCTTTTATGAGAGACTGTATCTGTTTGATTTCATTCAAGTGTTTCTGTAAAATGTCTCTGTGTTTCTCTTTTATCTCGCTGATTTCAGATTTTATTTTGTTGATGATGATGTCGATTTCTCTGTGCCATTGCTCTCCTTGTTTGGACATTGTTGTTGTAAGTTTTTCATATCCTCCATCCAGGTTGGCAAGCTGATTTTCCAAGTCACGTGAAATTTCTTCATATGTAGGGGAAATATGATTTTCGAACTCTTGTTTATCTTTTTTTATATCGTCTTTCTTTGTCTTGAAAACTTCTGTAACTTCTACAAAGTTATGTCCTTTGTGCTGTTTAGATGCAGTACAGGAAGAACAAACAAAAATGTTTCCGCAATCCTCACACTGAAAATCACAGTTCTTGTGTGGATGTATTTTACACATTGGATAAATGAGAGTTGATCTTCGTTCGTTGAAAGGGACTATTTTATGTTTGTCGTATCCATCTGAGATGTGATCTCCAATGCAGGGCTTGCATAGGTTGACATGGCAAAAGTCACAGTAGCTGTGTACGTTGGCGGTCTCGCACAGGTCACATCGGGGTATATCCTGGGCACTAGAAAGGGGATCCATGGTTGTTCAATCTATAAATAAATAAGAAATTAAAATAAAAGATTTTATGTTCAAATCACTGATAAAAATAAAAGGTTATTACTGTTTTGTAGCATTTTTGTTTTATGTATTCATGTTTTATAAATAGCTACTGTTTAATACTTTGGTTTATATTTTAGTCCTGATACTGGTGCCTGCTGCTGTAACAGGTGCCCTAGTGTTGTAGCAGGCCCTAATACTGGAGCCTGATGCCCTAATGGTGTAGCAGGCCTCAGTACCGGAGCCTGCTTCCCTAATGCCCTAACATCGTGAGGTGTCTGGGCAGATTATATAAGGAGAGAGAGAGAGAGAGAGAGAGAGAGAGAGAGAGAGAGAGAGAGAGAGAGAGAGAGAGAATGTGAAAAAAGAGCCAGGGGAAAGAGAGCTAGGAGAAAGAGCCATTTGATGTACATTTACAACGTGTTCATTTAATTCGATTCAAAAGAAACTTGGTTCTCAAAGTACAACACAGGACCCACAAAAGTGTGTGACGCTGGAGCAAGGAGATTCTTTAGCATTGACTCTGGGGGCCTTAAGAGAAAAAACGTCGCAGTTTTCTTAAACCTTATACATAGTTAGACAGCGAAGAATTGATTTTGTATGTAACATTATTTGACTTTAAATTTCTTAAATAAACCCCGCATAGATTATTAAACTGCCCCCCCCCTTTTAAAATTATTTTTCAGCCGGACATTGATACAAATCATGGGACAGTTTTTAATAATTTAGAAATCATTTCTAAATAACTCAAGCTGATATCGTTAAGTTTGTATATCTAGTTACATGTATTTTCTTGAGTTAAATATACAGAACATAAGATTCAAAACGAAAGTAGCTTAATAAAATTTATTCATAATATAGATCCATGATAATAGATTAGAATGTTTTAATAGCCATATCTAGCAACTTAATGTTAGTTTTAACTAAGTGAATGTGCATTTATAATGATTAGGAAAATACAAACCTTTTTTTAGAAGAAATTTCACAATTTCTAACTATCTGGTAGGCGTGCCCCCAAATTCCTGCTCTGAATGTGACCACCTGATCAAAGTGGGAAAAAATACAAGAGTTACTTCCAGTTTATCGCTATCGACGTAGTCTGGTTTAAGTCTCTGGATGTCGTTTCACTGGGTAAATATCTATTATTTTTAAAATCATGCTTCAGACAGTGTATTAAAAATCTATAGACTATGTACAGAATAAGACACAAATATAATTCGTAATTTAGCAATTTAATTTTTTAGTTCGGGAACTTCCATATATGCTTAATTCGCTCTAATTATACAAAAAAGTATACCTCTTACGCTGGTTATGTTTTTATTAATGCTATAACTGTGGGTATAAAAATATATTTTTTAGTTCGTCAACTGAATAAGAATAACACAAAACCACTCTTTTCTAATACAGTTCTTATTCATGATTGGAGATGTACTCAAAGCTAAATAAGTTCGTGCTCTCCCGTTTGGGCGTATATCGATACCAAATTGCTTCAAGCAGGTATCGAGAAATGTAAGTGTTGTTTACTTTTGTACTTATATTTGAGCAAGAGGGTCATGCATCAAATGTGTCCCAGACATAAAAACTGAATAAGTTTGTCAGTAACAGGTCAAGAGCTTGGTTTGGCAAGTAGTTGATCCCTAGTCCTTAGTATTAATATTTTTCTTCTTTCTTTCTTATTAATGGACGTACATAGAACCAAGAGGACAATGCATTGCTCGTCAAAAGGAAGGGAAAACGCTCCCTCCGCAATCCTCACATCCCTTAGCCATTAATTTAATACATAATTGTGATTGAACTTGAATAACATTCATTTTTATACAGGTACTATAATAATGGAAGTCCTGGTTCCAAAGAAGAAGTTGATCACAGTAGAAAGATTGATACTATAGATAAAGGCCTGCTGGCGAAGCCATTTATAATATGCAGCAGAAGAAAAGTTTCACCACTCATCAAAAGTCAGGTATACTAGTTCAGTAATTGGACTGCTTTTTATAACTTACCATCTTTATATATAATACAATCATTGAAATGAATAAAAAAAGAATAAGATGATTTCACAGTTAGAGACTGGCATGTCTCCCACCATTGAAAATCATCAAAATATTCTAAATTGATAAATCAAGGTTTAAATCACTTAAAGGGAAATCTGTAGGATATATTTAAGAACTCAAAGAAATGTTATTTTGGTATCAGATAAATTGATATAAACTTTATTTCTTTTAAAATCCCATGAGTTTATCTCATCCTCTTCATCTTCAGAAACTGGTTATTGGTATTGACCTTCATAAAACTATTAAAGATGCTAAGTTATATGTAGCAGTCCTGTGTATTCAGAAATGAAACTAATCACTGATACCAAACTTCGACAAAATTGTTATCAACTGTTAATGAAATATACATATACAGCTTACTCCGGATATATTGAAATTTAGTGGACCATGCAAATTATTTCAATATATCCGTATTTCAATATAAGCGAAATTGACTGACGTGAAGCCGCCATTATTTGAAAGCTCAATTCGGATGTAAGCATAGAAAACCAAACCCGAACAAATTATTTGGTCATCATTTATCTATTACAGTAATCAGATTACATGAATATTATTCCTTGAAAGTTTGATTAAACATTTATCCGTAAGTTTCATTTTGTTACTATCTTAAACCTCATCATAATCTCCGAATAAATTTCACTTTTTAAAAGAAGTATAAAAACACATGATGAGAACTTATCAATTCACATCTTTGTATATCAATCTGGCATAATTACTGTCAACAACCGTGATGACAGCCGCCAGGGAGTACTTCAACATAACCGTTTTAAAAACAACTATATATCCCCTACGGGGACCGATCAGTGGCTTCAATATAAGCGATATTTCAAAATAGCCGATTTCAGTATATCCGTTAAATCAATGCAAAGAAACTGAGAGGCAAAAACTGGGGATTTATTTCTATTTCAAAATAAGCGGAATTTCATAGTAAGCAATTTCAATATAAGTGGAGTACGCTGTATTCATGTCAATACTTTGTGGAATTTATGGATTCCTATCTGGATTAAATAAACTTGACACAACATTTTAAATATTTCAAATGATGTGTTGTTGTTGTTGTTGTTAAAATGACAAAAGATATGATACATTACCTAAAATATACTTTAAGACATTTTCAGAGATGTTTTTTCCACTAATTTAATCGGATTACATGTATAGTGTAGAATATCATTTAAAAAAAATGATTTTTATATATGAAACTTAGGTGAAAATCAGTGATTAGTTTTCTTTTTTTTACCTTTAAAGGGGAGCAGTTCTCCAGGCACCATGGGGAGGCTCATGAAGGAACGGTGTTCAATCCATACAAAGCGTTCCAACATTGGACACACTTACCTGACTTTAGAGAGGGCTTGGTACATATGCGGTGACTCCACCTCTTACACACTTCACACTCAACCCAAACAATCTTTCGAGACTTTCCAGGAGCATTGTAATCACCACATATGCAACAAGTGACTTCATCGTCAGACTCCTCAACGAAGCCCATGGATTCGTCAGAGTCAGAGTCATTTTCGTCATCACCAGAATCTGTGTCCATGTCACTGTCACTGTCTTCCGAGTCCGTCAAGTCTATGACCACAGGAGCAACCTCCTCATCCTGGACTCCGTCGAGTTTCCACAGTTTTTCTTCGACCTCTCTTATCACGTGACTCTCCACCTTACGCCACTTCTCAACCCCATAAGCTGATCTAGCCTGAATAAAGAGTTCCTTCACTTTCTCTTTCTTAAATGTGGCATTGCTCCTGGCGACGAAACTTTTTAATTCAGCCCAGACCAACTCGATAGGATTAAGCTCACAATGATAGGGAGGTAGACGCAAAACTGTGTGACCTGACTGTGAAGCCAAATCGTCTATCACATATTTAGGACGAGGCTTATGCTGCTTCACCAATGTGACCAATTCAGCCTTGATCATTCGCGGATTGTAATGGATACCCTTTCTATCAAGCCAAGACTGGATCTCAGCCTTCGGTGCCGAGGAAGTTGGACACCTGGACTCAGGATCCAGATGACTGTGATAGGAAGCATTATCCATCACGATGACTGAATTAGCCGGTAGGTTAGGGAGCAACTGCTCAGTGAACCACTTTGTGAAGTTTTCCGAGTTCATCTCGTCGTGATAATCCTGGTTGCCTGTTTTCGACTCGAAAATGAGGGCAGATCCCGGGATCATGCCCACAGCCGAAGAACCTGCATCCACAATTATCAGACGAGAGCCTTTCCCAGATGGGACAAAGCGCCCATGACCTCCACGATGTGACTCAAAGGCAGAGGTAGATGTCCTAGGACAGTCCACCCAATCTCCCCTCGCTACATGATTGGTGTTCAACCAAGTCTCATCCAAATACACAATAGGACGACCCTCCTCTCTAAACTTCCTAATGGACCTCAGGTAAGTATGTCGCATACTTACGATGTCATTCCTCTCCCCGATGTAACGTCGGTTGGAACCTGCTTTGTAGAATCTGAAGATAAAAACAGACAATTTTAATACATGTAGTTTAACACTATAGGTGCATTCCATATTTCACCTTACATCTAAAAGAAATTTGGTTGTCATTTCTAATTTTACTAGCTTTTTATTAGCTCACTTAGCTAAAAGCTCAAGGGAGTTTTTCTGATCACATTTTGTCTGTCCTCCCTCTGTCTGTCAGTCTGTTCATCTGTAAACTTTTCACAATTTCAACATCAACATCTTCTCCAGAACCACTGGGCCAATTTTAACCAAACTTGGCACAAAGCACCCTTAGGCAAAGGGGATTCAAAGTTGAGAAAATTAAGGATCACGCCCTTTCTCAAAGGGAGATAATTGGGAATTATTGGAAAATTTGGAGAAATTTTCAAAAATCTTCTTCTCAAGAACCATTTGGCAAGGAAGGCTGAAACTTATGTAAAAGCTTTCTCAGGGTAGTATAGGTTCAAAGTTGTGAAAATCGTGACCCCCATGGGTAGGGTTGGGCCACAATAAGGGGTTGAATTTTTACATAGGAATATATAGAGTAAATCTTTAAACATCTTCTTCTCAGAAACTAATCAGCCAGGAAAGCTGAAACTTATGTGGAAGCATCTTCAGGTAGTGTAGGTTCAAAGTTGTGAACAATTCTTTGGCCTCACAAGGGGTTCAGAGTTTGATGTAGGTTTATATCCCATGTATAAACTATTGTCTAGGATCTTGTTGAGAACTCTGATCCTCAACATGTGATATGACTATCAAATCATCATCCTGTTAGAATAGGGAATTAATTATAAACATAAAAATATCTAACGGGAAAATGGATTGTTATTTAAACAGGATCTACATGTAATATATTACATTGTCCAGATATTTTGTATTATGACTCCATAAAGCTGATATTATCATGCTTATTGATGCTCAGGTGAGTGAATAGGCCCATGAGCCTCTTGTTATTCTGGAAATTTATCCATATTATATATTATAACATACCTTCTTGACATGATGTCATGACAAAAAAGAACATTTTGCTCTTTATAAAGTTCAAGATAAATATTTGCAAGTGTACATGTGTACATGTAAATTTTGCTAAGCTTTAACAGTCCCATGTTATGTTTTAGATCACCTGTGTCACTTGCAAATCTGCTTCTTTTATCACTATGTAATTAAATCTTTTATTTTACAGAGAGCATGCGAATCTTCATCTTTGCATGATGACAAAGTGCTTACTTGAACCCAAGATCCTTCACAAGTCTCCCCAGTGGTGTCTTAGTGATCCTGACTCCCCTTTCTACTAGAACATCTGACAGTCGACGAAGGGAAACGTACTGGCCCTTCAACTGCATATCATGAATGGTCCTCTTCACCAAGTCTTCATCGAAGTCATCAAGCTTTCTACTGGGACCGCGTTTCTTCTTTGGAGCTAGAACTTGCATGTCCTCCACCACCATTTCGACCGGATCAGGGTCTACTTTCCCCTTCAATGTTTTCTCAGATATTCCTAAATATGTAAAAATAGATTTCAGTAATCATGGTAGATATATATTTATTAGTACCGTGTACCAAAATACAGTTGATTTATATAGATGCAAAATAATTTGTAAAATTAAAAGTACTTTACTTTAATGTTAGATATTTTTATTACAGAAATAAAGTTGTCTATTCGAAACAAAATCATTGTTACCTGTAGCAACTGATAATCTCTTCAGAGGATTTTGCAGGTATTTTACCCTTCCCTCCTGACTTTCTATGGAGAACTGTTTATAAACCTTTGTTAAAAGGTCTACAACCTGGAGAAGACATTTGTTATTAATTTTATGCAACTGTTCAATCTCATATATAACTGAAACATTTGCAAGACAAGTACATCTGATCAAGTTTAACTCATTAAACTGAAAATTCCGTTGACTTATGGAATAAATGAATGTCAATTAATACAACAATCTAATTTAAAATCAATATTTTAAGGTCACCGTAAATGTAGGGCTTATTCCAATACATTTCATCAATGACTATTTTAATATTATTTAATCATACAATTGCTGAAAATCAAAATATATGTAAATATAAGTAATAATAATATTGAGGAATCATTCTTTTGATAATATAGGGTGATCATAATACAGTCAGACATGAACAAATTTATCATCTAAGCCCTTTAGGTATTTTATTTTTTAGGTCTGTCTTTTTCATTTTACTTAAGTGTATATGATATATTTATATTTATCACATGTTTAGCTCAATATATGGTGGATATCACTCATGTAATAAATTTTATGTTTTATTCCACTGTGTGTTCTTACACCACGTGACGTCATAAATAAACATTACGTAGCTTCAGGTGGATGATTGACATAGAATAAATTTTTTTACAAAAATGAAATATGGATGTGGCGCAAACAAAGCTGTTTCATTTTTTCATAGATTGATATAAATATGTTAGAAAATGATATGCTTGTTTATTATTCTACAATGATTTTTTTTTGTCATGCATAGATTTGCATCTTATAGTAAATGTGTTGTGCAGCTCACAATTAAAATATTTACAGAAAAGATAACGATTTATACTCTGTCCCGAGTTTTTGCTTCCACCACTTTTTGCATGATATTTCAATAATAGTAAATACCTTTGTGCTCAAACTACGTTCATCCACTAATATAAAAAATGCCCAGATTATCTGTTTTGAAACGCCCCCTCTACTGCTTCAGGTTTCAATACACATCCCGAAATTGAAAGTCTACGGAGATTTTGCATTGCAACAACCATTAATAAGCCCGGATGATAACGTTAAAAAATCGCGCGATGTATTCCGAGTGTATTCCGAATGGAGAAAAGATGTAAACATTCCCCATTATAAATCTCCGTAAGGAATCTGTTTTCGTTCCTGTGAATTTTTCTGAGTGGAAAGGGATAATTGTTCAATGAAGATATCTTGGATATATTCCCTTTTAACGATTTCAACTGTATTTCTTTCACAGGTATGTGTAATTTTATTAAAAATCATCAAAAAGCGATGGAAGCAATAACTTGGGACAGACTATAACAAAAGACGTGGTAAAACATGTGATAAAAAGAATCTCTCATGATTTGTAGGTATATGATTTTTATCCAACTCGTAAGGCGAGGGGATAGAAAACACAACTCGTTGGATAAAAATCATATACCATCGCAAATTATGAGAGATCCTATATATGATAAATTATTGAATTGTCATTTCATTCTACAGGCGACCATTAATGCAACTGAGCCTTTTGAATTTACTTTTTACATTCTATTAATATTAAATGCAGAGGTAAACAACATGTAGGAGTGTTTGTCCGTTCACAACTTTACATTGATGAAAAAATATGTTTGTAATCAAGTTCAGTTGTGAATAGCTCATATTGTTTTATCATCAGACATCAAAACAAATATATTAATTTTGTCCATTCACAACTTTACATATGAATAGTCCTTAAGTTGTGAATAGCTCATACTGTTTTATCAACATATTAATTTTGTCCATTCACAACTTTACATACATTAAAATCTTATTGTTTAATAAATTATTAAGTTGTGAATAGCTCATATTGGTTTATTATCAAAAATCTAAGTACATGTTAAATAAATATACTTTGTCCATTCACAACTTCATCCCCCCCCCAAAAAAAAATATACCGGTATATAAATTAAAAAAACCCCCAAAAGTACAGACATCTTTTTATTATATATGAATTATTGCAAGTTGTGAATGGCTCATGATATTACCAGCTATATATGAAATTTGCAATTCCTGACTTCATTGTATTCTATACATGTATACGGATACAATTAACCTGGGTCTAAAATGACATGGCACCCGTTTATTTATAGTTGAAAAGGTCACGGCCATTTCTTGTGACATCACATCAGTTTAAGCAGACAGCATAGAGAACTGTGCCCTTTTGTGGTGGAATTAAATCTTTGTGATGTTATTGCACATGTGACTCTTAAAGTAGTGATAATATATGATGTTTTGTGAAATATCTTCCAGACAATTTCGTCTGCTTTGATTACATTGTGTTTATTGGGATGTAAGGAATTTTAGTGACAAAGGTGCATTCAAAAGGTAAGTTTAGAGAAACACAAAGATACATTTATATGAATAAATAGTATAATTCTTGCCAGGCCTAAAGTATAAAAAAATAAAACAGTCGGGTTCTAGCCTATAGAGACAATGAAGTCATTGCAAACTTGTGCTGTATTTGTATAATAATCAACGATATAAAATTCATAAGCAATTATACCTCCATGGACTTTACAGCCTTTGCACCTTTGGTTTTAGGCATCTTGTCTTCTTCAAGTTAGTGTTAATATAAATTGTACGAGACGAAACAGCAGACTATATCTACATACATGTATAAGTTATCCTCGGTACGGATGCGTTAAAAATTACGGCTATTACAGAGATATTCCGAAAGTAAGCGTTACAACGGCAACGTGCGCGACGGAGATATACGTCATCAACGTAACAATACGTAAAGCCACGAACATATCTAAATAATAACTGGCCCCGGCCGAAGTGGCAGCCATTTTCTCCAATGTTAATTCCCCGTAAGGTTTTATTTTTGTATCGTATAGTTAAGACGTTTGACTTTGTGAAACGTCTTTATGGCAGATGTCTTGGGATTTTTTCCTTCTAGTGAAAAAATATGGTTTTAACTCTGGTGTTTTCATAAACATCGATTTATTTAGGGAAATGTGCGGCAAAAATAACTCGGGACAGACTATACACGTGATATATTTTATGTAAAAACATGCAGTGAAAATGTGTTAGGGAGGTCCTAGGAACAGCCGCATTGATCTCTTAAAAATAAAACATTTGAGGCAATACACATTCTTTTGACTGGAACTAACACGTGAAATTGACATTGTTTAAAAAAAAATTACGGTTTGAATTTGTACTTTCATGATCAGTGCGAGACAAATGGGTATTTCTGATCTGATAATTTACTGATGACGTTCGTGGTATATTGGAGAATAATGTCCGCGGCATCTCTTTGATCTCGGCAATAACTGTAGTAGAAATTAAATTATCTCAGTATAAGATAAAATAATATAACTGTATCATATAAATACTAGTATTGAACTCGAATAGTACATTGTATCCGCATACGGCAGCGTTTAGATAGAAGTCACGTAGTATAAAAAGCTAGCTTAAATGAATCTCAATGACAAGTTTTATTTAAATGTTTCACGTTCCTTTTAAAGGACTGATATAATACAAGATGACAGATATCCTGCCTGGACAGATATCAGGCACGTACAGTAGGGGGGGGGGGGGGGAGGGGAGAATATTTTGAAATTTATTTAAAATTTACATAACGAAAATTCAGTTTGGAAGGCTTAGGGAGCCCCATGATTGGAAATTACATGAAAACTAACGAAATTATCTTAAGCGATTAGGTAGTTATCGCTCTTCACTACCCTTTTCCCCTAACACAGATTAAGATTTTGAAGATTTTCTGGAAAAGGTTTATTTGTTATTATTTTTTTTTTTTGCTTGTCAAAATTTCAAATAAGTCCCACCTCTCCCATCACCACTATAAAAAACAATTACGTGCCTGGATGCTTTCTTTTATGCTCTGCAGACACAGGCACCTGGCGTTACATATTTTTCTCGTAATATAAAGAATACACCGCTTACCTAGTATTTAGGAGGCGGTATTTTTTTTTTACTATGAGAAAAATATTTGATGTAAAGAGCCTGTATTTGTAGAATCTATAAACACGAGGCACGATTTTTACTGCAGCGAAACTAAAAGGGTCCGGCATATAAAACCACGTGGTCTAAATTTAAATAACAATAACATTTGTAGGGGTGACATACAATATGTTTTATCCATCTTGAAGCATTTCACATATACTATGTTGTGGTGGCTGTGCTATGCCATTCATTACTGTACTGTGCTAATTTTATAAGAGTTTTCATGATTAACAATAACATAATGCTATAGACAGATAGAGGTTTACAAACCGCTGACAAAGATATCAGCTGAATTTGATTAAATTTCGAATTGTGTGCTGTAGAAATGGTTCCAATTCATGACAAATAAACTTATCAGTTTATCTACAATACACGACCTTCCACTAGAGCAAAATGTGTATGAGTGACATGAAAACCGGGACATACAATGTACACTTGCAAACGGACATGCCCTAGCTGTCGGGATTAATTCCGACCGAACGTTTTCTATTCAGGAATTACAGAATGTTATTGACGATCAAGACACAAGGAATTTAACTTATTGAATATTTCTCAACATTAATACTAGAATTAGAATCAAAAGTCATCAATTTTAAGTTACAGTCATTTTTGGCTCTTTCGAATCGCCCCGCGTTTCGTGTTTTTGGAAGTTTGAAATAATACTATACAACGTACAAAACACCAACAAACGAAAATACCCAGCAGTCATAATTACAATTTACATGTATGTAATCTATATACAAAATTTCAAGTGTATGTGTGTGTGCACTTCATTTCAATTTTCTAGTAAATTAAAAAAAAACTTCCAATAGAATTTCCTCAACCTTTGCACAAATATGCCTTATTGTAAAAGTTGAAAACAAATGCAATGTCATATTAATTAGTCAAATTTTTATGCAAAAATTACACCCTTGTAAAGTAGGGGGGGGGGGGGCAAACATTATGTCAAAATTCGTTCAAAACTAAAAATATTTATCATAGATTGCACACTTCTGTAAAATAACAAATAAAAACTAGATGCTGTCATTAGACAGTAATACCCGCACCATGTGTTTGCCCCTAAATAACACTGTTTTGTACCAGTTTAATTAAAAATGAAGACCACATGCAAGCTCTGGTAATATATTTAAAATTATAATTTTCATAACTGAAGGATGAGATCCCTTCCCATATGATAGATTTTAGATTTGCTTCTGTGTGCCTACATGTACATCATCGTATGCTTAGATTTAGAGAAGGGGTGGGAGTGAGGGGTCCAGACCCCCCCCCCCCCCCTCCCCGTGAAAATTCATTTAATGACCAAATATACACCTTGGACCCCAATGCTCTTACAGACATGTAAACGCTCTAACCCATTGCGTTTCAATGTTAGGTAACATTATTTGGGGGGTAAATATTTAATATACTTTATTATTTATCTCAATAAGAAGTATACATCACAATATGCAGGTGTCCTGCACGACCTTAAAGCTGTTATTTACCTAATAGAATAGTGCAAGTGGATTTGAAGAATAGGTCATAAAAATACATGCATGTTACAAATAACTGATCTTTGTCTGAAGTTGCGTACACAACACAGGTCTGCAGGTCTCATTAGCGGGTACTAGTTTTACCCAGCTCTTCGATTAGATGGGTTCACGCGTATACATACATGTCTGTGTTTTCCATATGCAGAAAAGGATTAGTTAAGATCAGCTAAAGGAATTCATTATTGTGTTTTAATTGGATTATCATTATGATGTTGACCAATTTAGGTAAGCATAATACATGTAGTAGCAGTAGCACAATATAATGAAATGCCATCATGCCAGCATACATAAGTTCTACTTTCACTTTCTAAATGTGATCTCCCTTTGACAGCATACTGTATCATCATCTTTTGATATTTAAATAAGCTTATCATCGTTACCTATATCCTATCGCATTTGTAAAGTTTCTGTCATTTTAGTTGCAAAAGTTATTTTTTTCATTTGTCAGACTGCATGCACTGTTGAGTTGACCCCATATTGACCCTGTATAAACAATTTCTTATTAAATTTGTGTATTACATGTAAGTGTAGACACTTATCATTTTTATATGAGTTATAATAGGAAGGAAGGAGTATTTCTTTCTTAATGTATTATAATGCATCATCAAATGGTGTAAAGTACATTAATGACCCCCAGGTGTTGTCTTTAACACACCCCCCCCCCCCCCCCCCCCCCCCCCCCCCCCCCCCCCGGCCTTTATGAAATAGGAAATGATGATACACTCTATATTTTGTTAACTTCTGAGATCTGAGATCCTCATCCCTAAACCATATAATTTATTCTTGCTCTATGTGTCATTGCGCGTAAAAATTGTATATAGATTATGCCCCCTTGGAGACACCCTGACATTCTAGAACTAGAAATAATAAAGTATTTTATCTTATTCATATGTTACAGTAGTGTTTGATCCATGTGGGTAATTCCTAGCCTAATGATGTCACTGCTTTGTTTAGGAGACTTTATACAATTGCCCCAAATAGGCGAATACACATGCATATCACATTTTGTTTATAAATCTTAAAATTTGAATTAAGCAATTTCCAAAATGTTAATGTGCATCAGGAGAGAAAAAGCAATCAAGAAATGATTTAAAATTTGCTACTGTACACATGTAAGAATGTATTAAGAAGACTGTGTGAATGTGGAGTATAAACATTTATAATTTGAATCATTTATTGTTATTAATTTTAACTTGTCAGTGAATACTAGTTATTGATCCCAAGGTAGAAATAAGACCTCTGATCATATCTCAATAGATCATTTGTTAATTATGCAAGGTGTAATGTAATTTTTTTCAGAATAACATTTTTTACCAGTTTATAAAAGTTTTTACACACCCAAATTATATTTTGATTTTAATAGATCATTCGACAATTAAGGGGGGGGGGGGGGAGAACAGTTTATATTTGAGTTTGTTTGGGGGTGGGGGTTCCAAGTCATATATTTGACAATTTTTTAATGTAATTTAAGATAAGACTAAGCCATACTACAGTCATGAACATGAATAGTATAGAAGAAGACACAAACTAATACATGTACATGTATATACATAGGAAAGATTACAAAACATTGATGATTGATCTATATCTGGGTTCTTAAATTGAATCATATATCATGTACATATTATATTATTGTTTCTTTGTTCAAGGCATTTCAGATGGTATGTAGGTCATGATCCCAAGTGCTCTTCCTGAAATTATCAAATATCATAAAAACCATTGAGATCCCCACCTTAATCCAAAGATATTATTCCTCCTTAGGTCATCATCAGCACATCAGATCATTATGGCATGTAAGTCATGACCCTAAGGGGTCATCCTGACCCCCTAAGAATCAGAAATTGTCTATTATCTTTAAATTATTGATGTTTGATGATCCTATCTTTATTAAACCTTTATTATTAAGTCTCCCGAATGAAATTATACATGTATTATTATTCTTCGTCTTCTTCTTTTTTCCCGCTCTGAACTTGTTTCTCAGAGATGGCTGAATGATTTTTCTCATTTTGGGTTAGACAACCACTTTTCGGGGGGGGGGGGGGGGGGGGGGGGGGGGGGGTCTAACATTGAACCTTGTAGGAAGAATCGTAGACTCTATTGTAAATGGTAACTTGAAAAAGATAATAATATAGGGTTTTCATAATCATATATTGACTGTTACTGGCAATATATAGTGTTTATTAGATCTGACCCCTGGGGTCATCCCCACCCCCCAGGAATTTGAAATTACCATATATCTCAGAAACTGTTATAATCATGACCCCTAAACCATATATATTCATGTTTCTGATGTCAAGGGGCAGTAAATGTTATGTAGGTCAAGTGCCCTGTGGGTGGTCCTGACCCCCTCAAACAGCAAGTCCCTTAATATCTTCAAAACAATTCAGATCCCCGCCCTTAAACCATATATATTCTTGTTCCTTGTGTCAAGGGGCATCAAACGGTATGTAGGTCATGGGCCCCGGGGGTGGTCATGACCCCCTTCAAGCAGGAAGTGCACGAATATCTCAAAAACAGTTGAGATCCCCACCCCTTAACCATATGTATTCTTGATCCTTAAAGGGCATCAAAAGGTATGTAGGTAATGGGCCTCAGGTTTAAATCTAATTTTTCAAAACTGTAATGCACATCTATGAGTTCCTATCATATCCCAAGATATGATGTGTCTATCCATTAAATCATAAAAGGATTTCTAGGATCTATGTTTTTTTGAAGTGATAAACGTCAATTTTCTGCTACTTTTTGACCCCCTGGATGAAATTTAAATTTTTTAAACCTTACTGCACATCTATAGAACAGTCCCAATCATATCCCAAGATATGATTGTCTATCCATTAAATCATAATAGGAGCTCTTGGATCTATGTTTTTTTTAAGTGATAAACGTCAATTTTCTGCTACTATTTGACTCCCTGGATGAAATTTAAAGTTTTAAAACCTTATTGCACATCTATAGGACAGCCCTAATTATATCCCAAGAGATGACGTAGCTACTCCAAAAGTTGTAAGAGGAGTTCTGGGAACCATACTTTTTTATGCAAAAAAACATCATTTTTTGTTGCCCACTGATCCCCTTAATAAAAAAAAAAATTCTGGAACCTGATCACGCCTCAATATGACACCCCCCAATCATATTCTAGAAGATCATTTGGCTACTGCCAAAAAAAAAGATGTTTTTGAAACCAGTTTTTTTGTAAAAGAATTATTTTTCAGCCATTAAATGACCCCCAGGACAAAATTGAAAATTCCGAAACCTTATTGCGCATCTATAGGATACCCTAAAACATATTCCAAAAGATGATTTGTGTACTGTTGAAAATGTAGGAGGAGTTCGAGGAAGAAGGTTTTTTGTGAAAAAACGTCATTTTTTACCAATTATTTGACCCCCAGGACTAACAGAGAATTTTTGAAACCTTTTTTCAAAACAACTTGATACCCCAAATCAAACTCCAAGAGTTCAGTTTGCTGGTTTATAAGATGTAAGAGCAGTTTGAGAAAGTAAAACGTGACAGACGGACGGACGGACGGAACAGGGGTAACAACAATATACCCGAACTTTCTTTAGAAAGTGCGGGTATAATTATGATGATTTAATATTCATGCATCAACAGTGCATGTGTATATGAAAAAGTATCAAAATGCTGTGGTATTTACGTTGGGCTTGGTGCCACTTATCAATAGAGCTCAATTACAGTGAACACTGATCAGCGCCTTTATTCCCTTGTCCTGGAGACGTGCAGACGTATTTCTTAGGACTGAGGACCTGGGCCATCTAACGCTGACCTTTTGGTAAGCTTTAGTGTAAATTTATATTCACAAATATAACATTGGCGACGAGGATAAAAATTAGGTCACTGTTTTCAATATTTCCTTTAGTTACGTCTTTTCCCGTACTTTCCAATTTGGGCGCTAAATTCAAAACTACAACAAAAAGATCGGTTTTTTTCCCCTTTTGTTCTTTATTAGGATTTTTCGTTTATCAAATATAGTTTGACGGTTGTTTACACAACAAGTTAAACTTATTGTTTCGGTTTTTTTTTCTTTTTGTATCCGTTTCCTCTTTGCTCTTTTGTCCGTTTATGTATAGGCTTATTAATTAAACAGTACAATGAAATGCAAGCAATGGGCACAATAAATTTGCAATCTGCTTCAGAATTCGAAATTTCAGAATTACCAATTACCTGTTACGACGTTGAGGACAATATAAATGTCAGAAAAAATGTCTCGCAATTAGACCCAATCATGATCATTTTGGCAAAATACACAAATATTTCAAAGAAAAAATGGGTAGAGTGGGAAAAGAAAGGTCTTGTTTCATTTGGTTCTAAAGATCAAGATACATTTGATTTAGATCACGAAAATGAGAGGAGAGGGATTAGATGTTACATTAAGTAGTCTTAGTGCAGAGCTACAGCTTGAGAGAGAGAGAAGAATGAAAGTAGAACATGAATTAGACGAACAAAGAAAACAAAGAAAGTTGTTAGATGCAATTCCAGCAGACGGAATTTACACCCCAAAACATGCACCAGTCAAACACGAATTGCAAGAGAAATTACACGATTTCAGGCACAGACAAAATGATCATGCAAATAGGGGAAGAAAAACACACAGACAGTCACGACATATTTCTTCATCATCATCTTCTTATGACTCATCTTTAAGGTCTTCATCCAGCAGTAGTTCAGAAGATGACACAAATGAACACACACACAGAAGACACAAACACAAAAGTCCAACATCAAAAATGAACACATTCAGGGGGGATGGTACAATCAGTTGGGACACTTCATCACACATTTTGAAAGATTGGCTGAGAGAAAAGAATTCTTCAGCATAAAAATACTGTTATGAAAGAAAAACTACAATAATCCTTCAAGTATGACTATGGACATCGGACACTTCTTTCGGAATCAGATAGTCCGTATTTATCGCCCCATGGGCCTTTGGTTGTTTCATCTTTGGCTGCACAAGTATCCAAGCTTTTTAACATTCCGCCAACCATTCTCATCAAAATCTGCAACAAGTTTACAATGTATAGAGTACAGACTATTTATTTACTTGTATATTTTTAGACCTCTTGATTTTATGCCTCCTATATACTATGATGTTTACACATCTTAGTATTATTTTATGCCGTTCATACGATTTTTGAACTATTATGTATTTACATCTATAGTCTCATTTGTCTATAGATTTCATTGTCATATAAAAAATAATGGCAGTGTCTGTTCGAGATGTTTACACATCTTTTCGACACTGTGCATTACAATGTATATATTTATATAGCTTAATTGTATATAATGTTTTTCTTACTTACTTTTGGTCTAACGTTGACAATCCACGCGTACCATCGTACAGACAACAATTGATGTATTTTTAACCTCTTTTTCTGAAGAGTTCATTTTGGATAACTCATACCATAATTTATTCGTATTATATATAATAATTTTTCCTACATGATTGGGGGGAATGTGGTATTTACGTCGGGCTTGGTGCCACTTATCAATAGAGCTCAATTACAGTGAACACTGATCAGCGCCTTTATTCCCTTGTCCTGGAGACGTGCAGACGTATTTCTTAGGACTGAGGACCTGGACCTTTTGGTAAGCTTTAATGTAGATTTATATTCACAAATATAACAATGCTTAAAAACATGTCATAAAGACTGCATAATGCATTTAGTATGATATGTTGTATTGAATATATAATACTCAAAATGGGCTTGTTTTATTGCCCAGGATTGTACATGGACAGGAGATGTGTGTATTACAACAAGCCCCTGCTGGAATCAGGGACCCTGGGCACCAAGGGCAACGTACAGGTGGTCATTCCCAAACTGACCAAGTCTTACTCCTCCTCGCAGGACCCTCCCGAGAAATCCATTCCTATCTGTACCCTCAAGAACTTCCCCAACGCCATCAAACACACGCTACAGGTAGGGAGTTCCTGTTGAGATCCCCAGACCTGTCAAGTTTCTGTTGGAAGTCTAAGGATTGTGTGTAGAGAGCTAAGTTCAAGGTTGAGAGAACTTGATAAAAGGAAAAACCTATAAACATTAGATTTTTTAGGGAAAAAAATGTTGTGCTAAAATTAGGAGAAAATGAGACTAAAAAGGTTTTTTTTTATTTTGTAACATATTGATGAAACACCTCAATGTCATTTGAACTACATTATCTTAATTGTAATAAAATTATTTTTTTAATGAGTGAATGTACATGTGTGTATTTACCACAATGCTAACATGTACAAATTTGATATTTTGAAGCATAAAGTTGTTAAAGATCAAAACCTTTTATTAAAAAATGCAAAATTCTACAATTGTTCTGCTACTAATGCAATGCTATTCAAACAAGGTCTTTCAAATAATTCTGTGAGTCTACAATAATGGTAATTACATATTTTCAATGCAGTGTACATACAGTAGTACAGTTCTCTCAATGACGATGTCACTCAAGTAGGATCATGATAATATACACGAATATACCAAATTTGGCCAATCTATACTTTTTTTCAAAAATGTCCATGGAATATGGCTCAATTGCTGCCCTATTAATTAACTTCTTAGATTTATTAGCTCTTTAATATGGTATAATTTGTGTTTTTGCAGTGGGCCAGAGACCAGTTTGAGGGACTGTTCACCCAGCCAATAGAGGGCGCTCTTCAATATGCCACAGATCCTAAATTCCTGGAGAGGACTGCCAAACTCCCAGGCACACAGCCAGTAAGTCAAAACCAGGGGCATTTGTGATTTTCTCTGGACAGTGCACATTGATCATTAAAATTATCTTCATGTGCACAAGCCAATGTTGCATGAATATGCAAATAATCTCAGTTTCTTCCAACAGAAATGGGGATACATTGAAGAATCTGTGCCCTTTTTTCTTCCATAAAGGGTATCAATCGCCCTATTCATGATGAAATTTCTCGATGTTGTAATAAATATCCAATATAGTAGTATTTTTTGTGTGATTAACGTTTGGTTTGCCTTGTGTACATGTAGATGGAGACACTACAAGGAATTAAGAAGGCCGTCGTTGACGAGAGACCAAACAGTTTCCAGGACTGCGTGGCTTTTGCCAGGAATCTGTTCCAGGAGAACTATAATAACAACATTCGTCAGCTTCTATTCAAATTCCCTCCTGATCAGGTCTGTGTTGTTGATAGTGATTTATACACATCTATTTCTTTTTATTGAATTGTCTTTATGCGTGTACATGTACACTCATGAAAATCCATTGTCAGCTTGTAATCTGATGGAAACCAAACTGCATAACAATCCTTTATAATAAAACATAGGAAAAATTAGTATAATTGAAGAATGGGAGGGGGACAGAAAAGTTCCTGAAATTGTCATCTTAAGGATATGTCATGTGGAAATGGCATTAGAGAGCGTTTGTGTAACCTTGTTGTTAATAACAGGAAAGCTTTGTGTGAATTTTAAGAGCTAAAATAAACAAATTAAGTATAGTACATAATGTATGGTTATTTTATTTATAATCAAATCCTCTACAAACATATTAAATAGAATAGTGTTAAGAGTTTTGTCATAAATAATAGAAAGGTAGAATAACTTGTGTTTGGTTGATTTTTTTTTATCAGGTCACAAGTTCCGGATCCGGAGCTCCATTTTGGTCTGGTCCAAAAAGATGTCCGCTGGAGTTTGATGTAAATAATGTAAGTTTAGTCTGTGATATTCCTCTAACTATTATTTTGTATCTTAATTGAATGGTCAGCGATGTTTACCCTGGAATTCATTTCTCTGCAGGAAATAGTCTTTGTCTTATTTTGTCCTCTCTATTGCAGACCACCCATTTGGACTATGTTATGTCTGTAGCTAATCTCAGGGCTCAAATGTATGGCATCAAACAAGTTCGGGATCCAAAGGCTATCTGTGATATGGTGTCAAAGGTCAAAGTTCCCGAGTTTAAACCTAGGTCAGGGATAAAGATTGAAGTGACTGATGCTGAAATGGAAAGAAACCAAGGAAACCTAGGTTTGTTGACAAAATCTGTTGTGTGTGTTGCAAACTCCTTGTGATAGATAAGAGATTTTTCCCCCCCATATTTACATGAACATGCCTGTATTTTGGGAATTTAAAGAAAAAAGATATTGCTTAAACTGATTTGATCTATTGTTTCTATGATGAAATAGATTTATTTCAGTCATTTTAACCCAAATACAGTAAAACACAGTCATAGCGAACACACTTATAATGAATTGACACAGCGAAGTGATTTTCACTCCCCGCAACTATATTTACATGTTGTTAATTTGACAGATATGACGAATTACGTTTATAATGAAGCAAAATCGCCCGTCCCTTGTGCTTCGTTATAACTGTGTTTTACTGTACATAATGGACAACATCTTTTCACATTTATGCCCCCAGAGATGTAAGAAAAGGTTGTATTGTTTAAAAATCTCCTCTTTGCATGCTTTTGAAAAAAAACCCAAAGAACCAGGTCTTAAATTGAACATCAAGGTCAAAGATGAATGATCGAATTTAAGATCATTCATCTAGTTAATGGTCAAATTTTTCACATTTGCTTACTATAGAAGGGATACTTTTTCATGAATTTTAAAGAGGCTTGGAGAAATTGTATAATTATTTTTCCAAATGCCGATGCTGATGCTGTGGAAAATCTACAAAAGGACTTACCCACTGTGGAGAAAGTAAAGGCCATGAAATTAGTTCCTATCGAGTTTGAGAAAGATGATGATACTAATTTCCACATGGACTTTATCGTGGCTGCTTCCAATTTGAGAGCCGAGAACTATGACATTCCACCAGCAGATCGACACAAGGTATACTGAGGGGAATTATAAATTAAAAGTAGATATGGTTGATTCATATGTATATATACACACAGTTAATGCAAAGTGTACATGTTAGTCAGTTCTTTAGATACTTAACATTAATGAAATGTCCGAGGCATATGTAAGCATCCAACTGTATGTGACAAATGTATTAAGTCTGTATATACATGTACATATCATTAGGCTATTTTGATTGGGTCTTGTTGTGGATTTTGGGGTTGGACCGATCTTAAGATTTTTATATACCACATACTAAAGAAAGATATTTGCTGTTTGTCAAATGATCAAGAATGATATGTACAACAGCCTAATTTCGAAAACAAAATTTAAAGAAAACTTATTTTCTTTTCATTCAATGTTTCAGAGTAAGTTGATTGCTGGAAAGATCATCCCAGCCATTGCTACCACCACAGCACTCATCACAGGCCTAGTGGCTGTAGAACTCATCAAGGTATGTCTGGTCGTGAAGGGATCATAGCCACTTGTGCTTTGAGTGCAGGTTATGTTTTATGGCATAAATTGTGCATGTACCTGTTCATTTTGATTTTGTTTGAGCTACGTTAGCTAGGGAAAGGTTTGTGTCCTTTTCCTAGGGAACACTATATGTTCCAAGGATATTCATGATCAGATCTGGAGGGAGACTAAATATAAAAAATAAACATTGGATCCCCCCATCCCTTGTATAATAAAAAGGGGGGCTTTAACTTTTGAGCATTTTGTTGAATATGAAAATTATATTCAGTAAAATTTTCTTTCATTGGGGGGGGGGGGGGGGGAAGTAGATCCACCATTTGGTATTCACAGTCCAATAAATTAAAATGACGTATCGTTGGGGAGCAAGCGTGGTTTGCATATTTTAAAGAAGAAAAAATCTTGGATCCACACCTGATCAAAAATATTTCAGCATGCATTTGTTGTAAAACTTGTCTTTCGATGTATAGTTATTACCACTTTTACAATATTAAAGTTCTCTTTTACAGCTTGTACAAGGACATAATAAATTAGAAAGCTACAAGAATGGATTTGTAAATCTGGCCTTGCCCTTCTTTGCTTTCTCAGAACCAATTGCAGCACCCAAGAACAAGGTAATGAATTCAATCAGAACTTTAAAAACTGTGATACGCCTCTGTGTGCTCTTTCTCAAATACATGTGTATGTATATGTTTGTACTTTATTATTTTAGTATTATGACACTTACTTCACATTATGGGACCGATTTGAAGTTCAAGGAGAGATGACGCTACAGGAATTTTTAGATTATTTCCAGGTAAACTAGTATGTTATTATTAGATAAATGTATGGACCCATGATTGTCTGTCAAAGCTGGAATTGATTCCATATATCCAGAAATGAGCGTTCTTTAAAGATTTGTTAGCTGTCCATAAATAGTATTGGACTCTGTGACTCTGGGTCAGACACTTTGATGTTACCTTGATAATTATGATGTCTGTATACCTTTGTAGAAAGAATACAAGCTGGAGATCACCATGTTATCACAAGGCGTGTCCATGTTGTATTCATTCTTCATGCCCCCCGCCAAACGACAGGAGCGATTGGGACTACCGTAAGTTAATCATGTTTTTGTGTTCTGAATTATTCAGGTCTTGGAAGAGTAAAAACATTCATGGCAGAATGTCAACTAGACACAAATATTCTCAAGACAAAAATAATGAACTCGTAGAGATTTCGGTGAAACTGGATGTTTATAGCTCAGAGTAGATGGGGGGGGGGGGGGGTATTCTTGTATCAAGACTAGTTTAAGAAATTTTGTTTAGAAAACTGAACTATTTTAACAAGCATTCAATTCATTATACATTATACTACAGTTCTCGGCTTGTGTCAGAAGAATCAATTGACATGCATTAATATCTCAAGCAATGATAGAAAGATCAACTTTATTTTTTACTTCATATATGAACATTTTTATGCATTCTTATTTTTATCAAAATATGTATTGTATTGCAGATTATCAGAAGTAGTTAAAAGAGTCTCCAAGAAGAAGATTCCTAGTCACGTAAAAGCTTTAGTGCTGGAGCTGTGCTGTAATGATACGGAGGGAGAGGATGTAGAAGTTCCATACGTTAAATACAATCTACCACAGTCGTAATGTAAACACTGCCCTAGAGACCGCAATAGGTACCCCCATGAGTGGTGACCAGACACTGGACATTCTCATATTGAGAGACTTATCAACAAACAAACAGTCGGACAAACGGATGACTGATGCACAGTCAGTGAAGTGCAATGAACATAATTACAAAGATTTTTCTTCTTTTTGACTGTTGTATATTTGTATTTCTCAATGATGTAATATTAACTTGTGGACTTGTGTAAAGGAAAACAAAGCAAACAATAATTTGATTGTTTTACTATAGTATTCTCTGTACACAGACAGGTTTGGTAGTGTGCATAATAATTTATTCTGTCTTTATGAAACTTTCAAAAAAAAAATAAATGAATAGAATCATAAAAGTTTAACAAGTGGTTGTTTATTTTCTTGAATGACTTCGTTTTTAACAAGTATTTTAATTTGGACTGTGAATCTTACCATTAAAGGGTGGATTGGGGTTTTTAAATGACATTAACCAGTTAACTTAAAGTTCAAATGATAATTTCTGATCACCTATTATCCGTCCATCCATCCATAAACCTTTTACATTTTTGACGTCTTCCTTAGAACCACTGGGCCAAATTTAACTAAACTTAGTACAAAGCATCTTTATGGGAAGGGAATTCTAAATTTTTTAAATAAAGCACGGAATCTTTTTCTCCAGAAATACAATGCTACGTTTTGTTATTTTACTATGTATAAGCATCTTCAAGTCCTCCTATTAAAATCACAGTGACCTTCATTTTTTTATATAATCATTTATAGTTCAGTTTACAATTTTGTCATCTTTAATATGTTGAGGCCTATGATAAGATTGCTCATTTAATGCATCTTAAATCTTAGGGTATGATGCCCATAAAAAATAAGCTTCTTTTTTCAGTTTTGTTTAACATATTGTCAAGTCTTGCAATATAAGAGAGCAGTACAATTTTTTTTATATTTAAACATTTCGAAATGGGATGAAACAAGAAATATTGTTAAAGTGAGTGATGTTGCATATGGGCCTCTTTGTTTTTTGGGTGTTTTTTTTGGGGGGGGGGGGGGTCAAAAGTAAACTTTTAGAGAGACAGTAAAATTAGAATGCAGAATTTGTAATATCATTGATTGGAACATTTCTACAACCTGATTAAAAATCAGGTCCTCGATCGACATCTCGTGTTGCGACAATAAAAAACAAGGAGCGCATCGAGGATCTGATTTTAATCAGATTGAACATTTCTAATGTTTTTTTTTTATTTCGAATGAGTACTATGATACCCACTTTAAAAAAAAAATGATTTCATTATCATAATGATACCTAACACAATAATAAATAACAAAACAATCATATATATATACATACATATTAAACATGCATTAAACAGCTGTTAAAAACAGTTATCATATATGTTTCAGAAATGTTCTATTTATACTGATAAATAGTTCCTGTCAATTTAAGCCCTGAAAATAATTTTTTATTTATAATTTATAAAAAATTAATATATTATGATAATATATAACTTTTACATATACATGTATGTATATGTAATACCAGTATATTGTTTGTATAGGACTGGGCAACATGCGAAATCTACTTTTATAATATTGGTAATTGACATGATACTGATGATCATGACACTTGTTAATTTATTTGATAAGGTACTACAGCTGTATATAACATGCAAACAATGCTCAAATGCTACTTTCTTTAAATAATGGAATAAGATTAGAGATATTTTTTTATTGAAAATAAAATTAATAATATGATGAAAGAATATAATTTATTAATCCATCAGTATATAAAGGAAAGCAAAGTTTAAATCTATTTCATAGAAAATGCCAACAATGAAATTCAATATACATGTCAGAAAAAGGCCACTTTTGTTTGATTTTCATCACATTTTTATAATTGATGATGTTTACTTTAGATATATGACTTTCTTTACATTGCCTTTTTTAAACTCACACACAAACAGATTGTCATTATTGTCCACACATAAACCAGTAGGAACCTTCAGATCACAGTTATCAATGTAACGGAGAAACTGTCCATTCTGATCCAGAATGTGAATACAATGGTTGCAACTGTCTCCTGTCAGGATATGACTCTGGCTGTCTGCTGTGATACCATAGGGTTTAAATGGTTTGTTCTTGGTAACTGAGGGATGACCGGTGTATCTCCATCTGAGTTTCCCGTCCTGATTAACCACCACTACTGCACCAGCCTCCCAGTCAGCTACACAGATGTCATGGTTTCTGTTCTCTGTGATGTATTTAGTTTTATCATTCCCTGAGTACAGAGGTTTACCTTCTTCATCAAATTGAATGGTTTGTTTCTCTGTTGATCCCGAGTAATGGACAACTTTGGATTGAGTTTTATCATCACTGAACATGGTAACCAGGAGATCACCTGTAGAGGTGACACACAGGTGATTAGGCGTCCACTTCTCTGGTAATGTGATCAACTCTTCTCTCTCTCCATTCTTTACTATGTTCACTGTCCCGTCTGTCCCATTACAGTACAGTAGATTACCATCACTGTCTACAGTTATATCATTAGGCATTTCTTCTGATTTTGATTTAATTGTCTGTAGGAGTGAACCTTTAATGTTGAAGCATTTGATATCATTGGTCTTTCCACTCGTCCATATTTTGTCTTCATTCAGACATGTTACACTACGTAGTTTTTTATGCCCAGTCTGTATTGTGGCAACAAGCTTTGGTTCATCCAGTAGTTCTCTGACTGAAGTTTTGGGTTGGTTTAGTGACAAGACATATTCTTCTGTAGCAGTAGATAATGGTGTGATCTGTCCAAACAAACTATACAGCTTCTCACTGTCTATTGGTTTTGGAATGAATGTTGGCAATGTAACCTTAACCTTTGGTGGAAGCTTCCTGAACTCTCTGATCTTAGAGCTGTATTCAATGGTTGAAGATACTTCAGTGGATTTTTCGATTTTTCTTATGGTCTGTAATGTTTCTTTTATGAGGGACTGTATCTGTTTGATTTCATTCAAGTGTTTCTGTAAAATGTCTCTGTGTTTCTCTTTTATCTCGCTGAGTTCAGTTTTCATTTTGTTGATGACGATGTCGATTTCTCTGTGCCATTGCTCTCCTTGTTTGGACATAGTTGTCGTAAGTTTCTCATATCCTCCATCCAGGTTGGCAAGCTGATTTTCCAAGTCGAGTGCAATTTCTTCATATGTAGGGGAAATATGATTTTGGAACTCTTGTGTATCTTTTTTAATATTGTCTTTCTTTTTCTTGAAAACTTCTGTAACTTCTACAAATTTATGTCTGCCATGTTGTTCAGATGCCATGCAGGAAGAACAAACAAAAATATTGTTGCAATCTTTGCACTGAAATTTACAATTCTTTTGTGAGTGTGTTTCACATTTTGGATAGATGAGGGTTGATCTTCGTTCCTGGAAAGGAACTATTTTATGTTTGTCGTATCCATCTGAGATGTGATCTCCAATGCAGGGCTTACAGAGGTTGACATGACAAAAGTCACAGTAGCTGTGTACTATGGCGGTCTCACAAAGGTCACATCGGTGAACATCCTGGGCACTGGAATGAGGATCCATGGCTGTTCAATTTCTAAAAAAAATATTGAATACTCATAACTTTTATGTTCAATTATAAAAATAAAAGGATTTTAATGTTTTCTAAATTCTCAGACAGTGAAGAATTGATTTTGTAGGTGACATTATTTTAATTTAGATTTCTCTAAATAATTCACCTAAATGATAAAAATTACCCCCCCCCCCCCCCCTTTTAATATTTTTTTCAGTGGGACATTAATATAAATTATTAGACAGTTTTCAGAATTTTATAAATCATTTTTAAAAAACTTAAACTGGTATTATTGCGTTTGATTACCAGTAAATTATGTAGTTGAATAAACAGAACATTAGATTCAAAACGAAAGTAGTTTTATGATTTTATATAACGTCGTTTTAGGGGATTTCTATTCATAATTTCAAATCTTATTAGAATTATTATAACGTTTATATGTTTAAATCACCATAGTTTGCAATTTAATTTTAGTTAATAAGAAAACAAACCTTGTTAACAAAAAAATCCCCATATTTTCAACTGTCTGGTATGCGTTCCCAAAACATGGCTGATCTTGCTCTGAATATGACCACCTGATTAGAAATTTATAAAGGAATGCAAGAGTTACTCCCCGTTCATCGCTATCGACGTTGCCTGGTTCAAGTCTCTTAAATATTTTTTCCTTGAGAGTAAATATCTATTGTATTTTTCTTCTGAAATTAAAGTTTAGTCTATTAAAAAAATATAGAATATGTAAAGAATAAGACACAAGTAGAATTACTATTTTGACGAATTATTATTTATGTTCGGTATGTCATATGCATAATATTAGAGAGCACTAAATACTGACATACATGTATATAAAAACCAAATGGGTTTAATGTGCAATTTTAGTTTTGTGTACTTTCGTACTAATTAATATTTGAGCAAGAGGGTCATGCATCAAAAGTGTCCCAGATATAAAAGCAGAGCAATTTTTTTTTATATATATAATAGTGTAATTTTTGTAACAGGCCATATGGTTGGTTTATATATGCCAATATTTTTAAGCAGTTGATCATTATTTTTTAAGTATAGATTTCTCTTCCAGTGAAAAGATACGTCTCTAATTATAGACCCTTTCACTGTAAAAAGATTTGAGACATTTAAAGTTTTTTTTAATGTTTTTGGTTTATACCCTGTGAAAAATAAGTAAATCCTAGTGCATCTCACATTAAATTTATTATAAATGTTCGTGAAAAGAAGCGAGACGGCAATGCATTCTAGTCAAAATAAAGGCAGAAAATGTTCTTGATCCGCGCATGGTGAGATGCCTATAGATTTGTAGTCTACTCCCCCCCCCCCCTCCTCCCCCCCCCCCCCCCCCAAAAAAAAAATAATCGGGAGAGGGCTACATTATTGCAGATAACAACCACCAAGTATGATGCTCTGTAACTCTTTAAAAATTTCAGATGCTGGAGGAGGTTAAGCTTTTTGGAGCAGGTCATATGTTTATGTTTATATAAATATTACTACAAATTCAAACGTGCATGGTTGATTTAACTATTTAAATGAATCAGAGAGGTAGTTTCAGATACAGAGTGATCTTGATGATCTAGATGCTTAGGCAAGTTTAAGATGTTGGGGCAACTCAAATTGTGTTCGGGTCTTGAAGCTGGTTATAAAATGATAAATTCCGCTCATATCTAGTCAGACTTGAACTGTTTATATAACTATGGGTGTGTAAGTAGAGGTAGCTTCAGATAGAGTGCTTAATCTTGATTATCTTGATGCTGGAGCAGTTGTGAGCTTTTTAAATAGTTAAATGCAGGTTTGACTGATAAAACAACTGTTCTGACGAACTTTCATGGATCAACTTTGGATTTGAAACACTAAGGCTAGCTTCAGATACAGAGTTTGATCTCTATTATCAAGGATGCTACAAAAAACAATTTCTAACAAGGATGTTACATATCACTATTTCTAACTGTCTGGTAGGCGTGTCGCAAATTGCTGCATCTGATCAAAGTTTAAAAAAATACAAGGAGTTACTCCCCGTTCATCGCTATCGACGTTGCCTGGTTCAAGTCTCTGGATATTTTTTCACTGGGTAAATATCATTTAAAAAAAAACAAAAAATAAAACCTCAGTGTATTAAAAATCTATAGATTATGTACTGAAAAAGACAGAAGTAGAATTACTATTCTAGCGAATTAATCAATTAATTAATATTTTAGTTGGGAATATACCACATATGCATAATTCGCACTCATTACTGTATATTTACATCTACCGAGTATTATTTCCTATATTTCTTACGGAAACTTATAGTTTATTCTTAGCTCTATAGAAACAGCCAGACTTAGATCTGCACACCTCGTTTATCGATTGGTCGAAATCTACAGCGGCTGAAATTGAGAAGAAACTGACAGGACTGAAATTGACACGCCCTGTTTATCAATTGGTCGAAGCCTACAGAGACCTAAGAAAAATCACGGACTGCACGAAATAATCATGATGCTGTCAGACTCAAAGTCTCACAGGAGACGATTTGGCTGTTTCTTTTATCTAAGGTACTTACGTACATTAACAGCAATTTAGTGAATTTTACTTACTTTTGATAAATAATATATTAATTAGTCAAAAGAAAGATGTACAACTGTATATAAATAATAAAATGCTTTCTTTGATGATTCATGCGGGTTATGAAGGTAGCGATCATTGCAGAAAAAATTATGTTATATATTTTTTCTGCAATGTCGCTACCTTCATATCCCGAATGAATCACCAAAGAAAGCATATTATTGTTTAAATACCCCCTCCCCCCCCCCCAAAAAAAAAATTATACCCAATACGCGCGCGGGTTATGATTTTATCAATGCATTATACTCTGTCCCGACTTTTCGCTTGATATTTATATCATAATAAATACCTTTGTGCTGAAACTACATTCATCCACTAATATGAAAAATGTCCAGATTATCTGTTTTGAAACGCCCCCTCTCCTCATCAGGTTTCAATACACATCCAAAAATAGAAAGTCTACGGGGATTTGCATTGCATCAGCCATATAACGCCCAGATGATAACGTTGAAAAATTGCGCGAGATGTCCCGAGTGCTTCTAACAAGATGAAAACATTTCCCATTATAAATCTCCGTAAGAAATTTGTTTTCGTTTCTGTAAACTTTAATGAGTGAAAAGGGATAATTTGTCAATGAAGATATCCCGGATATTTTCCATTTCGTCGATTTCAACTGGGGGTGCGTACTTTTTTCACAGGTGTGTGTATTTTTATTAAAAATCATCAAAAAGTGATGGAAGCAATAACTTGGGACAGACTTTTGCTGTTGGTATAAAACATATCTTTTAGTTCATCAAATGAAAATTAATAACACAAAACCACTCTTTTCCAAAATCATAATACAGTCCTTATGATTGGAGCGTACGCAAAGCTAAATAAGTCCGTGTTATCCCCTTTAAATATTTTGGGCCAGTTTGCGCTTTATAGAACCGCTTTATATCGTATATACATGTAACTAATACATATTGAATTCATTGCATATTATTCATTTTTTTGGCAATTACTTGTAGATTAAAACAATATTTCTTAGCCAATCAGAAAGCGTGGTACAACCAAAATCAAATTATATAAATAAAAAAGTATAGCGTGTTTTATGAATAGTACATTTTAAAAAGATGACATTTTTCAATATCAGTTTTTTCCTTTTTTTTCCTTAAAAAATAAGTATTTGACCCTAAATTCGGATGGCTACATAAACATAAAGATTATCATTGCTATGTGATGATGTGTGCTGTCTAAAAGGTTTTAAAAATCGACTTGCTTTTACGTTGACTATAATGTATATAATGTCCAAATTCCAGTTTTTATCGATTGTGTCACAAAAATATAGTTTTTAACCCAAAATTTTTCACTTTTAAAAATATTTGTTAAAAGTACTGTGTCTTTAATAATAAATCCGCATAAATGTCATCAAATATTGTAGTTCATTTCTTATAGTTTTGTAATAAGAATTAAACTTTAGAAATTTTTAACAGTATTCAGCGATTTTTGTGCAAAACCCAAATTTTGAATGAAAATGCGCGAAAAGTAGCCGATAGATTTCTGTCGATTTTTTATATGATCAATAGCATGTGTCAATAGATCGATGTATATCAAGATACCTTTTGTTTCAATTACTTTGAGGTTGGGCGATTTTTGGAGCTAGATTGACTAAACATAGAGAGTTCGTTTTGTTTCATGTATTAAATTATAAGTAATGAATTTAATTTTGACGGATGTTAAACGATATAACATAAATTGGGGTAGTTTACGCTTTTTTATAAACCGCTTCGGGGTTTATACATGTAAAAGTTAAAATGTCCATTGTTATGTTATATCGTATAACATACGTCAAAATCAAATTCAATTCTTAAGTAATTCCTGAAATGAACACGACAAAGCTTTTTGAGGTAAGTGACTCAATCATATTTGGTCATCCATGCAATAGAAATATTCAGGGTAATGTGACATTAGGATCTATACATACCCTCCTACTCCAAATGGACACAACACTTTCGAGTAATGAATAAATCTTGAAAATCGTTCGAGCACGATTGAGAGGTAACAGACTATATCTGATTTGGTAAAAAAAATTACCCCAATTATAACCAATATTTAATTGAATTGTTTAAAATCAAATCTTCACAAATCATTATACGGAGGTTGCTTAATATCACTCTAATCTTGATATGAATCTTCATTGTCCATTAGCTGTTTATCTATTACATCACCTACATGTAAATTAGCTAATTCCCGCAATACATGTAACTTAAATAACATTTGGTCAAAAATTGCAAATTGTGACTCAAATAAAAAGTAAATTGTTTAATTTTATTCCACAAACAAATGTGGACTAGGATGTGCTTTTATTAGATTTATAGCGCTACAAAATAGCATCATATTTATTTGATTCAATTGAATTTTAATCAAGATAAATCTGACAAGAGAGCAGGCATCTTGCGTTTAAACTGTACTGTAAAACACCAACTCCTGATATAGTTGTATGAATGATGAAAAAAAGTATACCCAGGGGAATACTAACTCAACAAGCAACAGATTCTTTAAATTGTGAGAAGACATCAGAAAATGGGATTCGTGCAGTGGATGTTGTGCGGAATTTTAGTCGTCGACTTGAGGTTGTCATTGATGAAAAAGAATGTCTTTTGCAGCATTCTCTTTAAATTTGTTGTGTTTCAATAAACAATGCTCAATTTTTCAAAACCTTATCAATGTTTGTGGGATGTGTTGAGTGAATATTTACATCATATAGATTAAATCTAAAAATATATATTTATATACATTTAAATTTAATACAAAGTTATTCAACGAGTAAATGGTATCAGATATTATTAGATACTCTGTACTTGACAATAGTACATGAACAAGCATGCGATCGACGTTTCCAGTTTAAAAATAAAGTAATTATCAAGAATTTACAGAATTTATCACGAATTATGATGTGATAGGTCTTACTTCCATGTGAATACTAGTATATTGTTTTAAGCATTATTAAAAACGTGTATGCTAGACTTTTTTTTTTATACAAAAATGCATCCTGTATAAGTACACAGTCAAGAAAGATCCTATGTTCTGCCTTTCACAATGTTTTTTTTTTACTATGCCTGATCATCTTTGTATTGTGGAATAAACAAATAACTTAAGCATAGATTGCAAGTTATCCAGAAAAAAGTAGTAAGATTCATTTTAAGCGTAGATCCCAGAGAGAGTATCTCTAAAAGAATTCTAAATTATTTAGATATGTTAAGAGTTGAAGATAGATTTGTTCGGTTAAGACTAAATCATGTTTTTCATTTATAAACATGGCAATGCACCAACATTTGCTCAGCAACAAATCTCATAGTACTTGGAAAATGTTTACCAACATATACTCTGAGGTCAAAGAAATTAATTCCAAACAAAATTTTCAGAAAGCTGTAAACTCTTTCTTGTCTACCGTCATTTTTCGAAGCATTATCCTTAATTCCTTTTCTGTACCCTGCCTAAATTCCATTGTGTAACTTTGTACTGTACTTTTTTGTTATTTTTTTATTATTAACTTTATTGTTATATAAGGACGCCGTTGGAAATAAGCTTTTTAGCAAAGCTTTAATTGGCTATCCTTAGGTAATAGTCATGTAACCTAGATAATAATTGAATAAATTGATCATTTTTTACTTGCATAGTGCTGAGATAAAGTCTGTTTTTCTATCTGTTATATTTTATATGTGTAATCATGATATTCTCTGATATATTAACACGAATAAAATGAATGAGTACTGTAATTGAAACCGAGGATTGTGATAACATTCAAATACCTAGTAATGTAACATTTATGACAAACAGATGCAAGTGTGTGCGCACGTGGAAGCGGATGCTTCATATGGACACAACAGAGATCGGCCGAAGCCAATCACAATAAACAGCTAAAATTGATGCTAAATTGTCAGATTATAATCAAAACAGTTTTTGCAATTAAACACTGTAACAAAGATTAATTAAACATTATGATAAACAAACACGAGAACAGTCGTACTGAAGAACAGTAGTGTTGTGTTACACGAATAATCTTGGTACGACTTGCTTTTTATATCAAGAGTTATTCCCCTTTTGTGTATACTTCAATGTATTCCTCATTTCCTGGGTGAGTTGTGCACACAGACGTGCACACATGCCGCAGATGGCTTAAGCTATATTTGTACAAGCATACCAATGGAGCTGATGATGTAGCCCCACGGTGTAAGCATGGTAAGTAATTTTGTGTTTAATATGTTTTACGGTGCTACCGTTGTGGCGAGCGCACGGGCTCGTCACAAAGTTTTTTCGGTAACAAGTAAATTCAGCACCTGGTGAATTTGGCACCTGCGTAAATAGTGAACTCGGCACCTGGTAAACTTGGCACCTGGTAAACTCGGCATTAGGAATCTGGTGAACTCGGCACCTCGTTATTTTTTTTCTTATCATAACTATAAATAAACATAGAAGAAATACAAAACCTCGTTATTTTTTCTTATCATAACTCAGATATAAAAAAAAAACATCGAAGAAACACAATACCATTATGCAATTATGACAAATAAAAATTTCACGTATTCCTTTTTTGTAATGAGTGAATAAAAGCAGTATAATAATTAAATATAAAAACGAAGAAATAAGGTAGATTTGTAAAAATATTAATTTATTTCCTATAGAGAACAGTAATATAATTACGTATACACAACATCAAAGGTACTGTAATCCAGTGTGTAACTTGTTTAAATTGCTAAAACAACAAGGTGACAGGCAGCGGGGTATTCCTAGTATACATGGAAGGGGCTTCCAGGTGCTATTAGACGGTGTATTACCCGTACACATAGAAGGGGTGAGGTACTAATTATGAGGAGGTTAATGAAGAGACCCTGTCAACACATGGGCTTCCCAATGTCACTTTTTCTTGCAGCTGAAGTACAGAAACAATATTAATAAACATTTGAAGGATATTAAAAATAAAAATCCTAAAGAATATTGGAAAGTAATAAATAAGTATAACAAAAATAAAAACTGCCAAAATCAATCGGCAATCGGTATTGATGATCTTTATCAGTATTTCAGAGACTTAAACCGGTCTCCCGAAATAAGCGATGAAAATAATCACATGATTACATTACCCAAGATGAAATAAAAAAAGCAATTACCCGGGTAATTAAGAATCTAAAAAATAATAAAGCCAGAGGGGAAGATGGGATAAGAAACGAATACATTAAAGCAACACAGCAGTTAATGTTGCCAGTTTATGAAAAGTTGTTCAATTTAGTTTTTTTGTCTGGTAAGATTCCCTCTATTTGGTTGGATGGAAATATTATAGCAATATACAAAAACAAGGGTGTTAAAACCAACCCACAAAATTACAGACCAATCACTATACTAAGCTGTATTGGAAAACTTTTTTCATTCTGAGTAAACTTCATCCTTAATGGTAAAAAAAAATGTAGTAAACATACAACAATGCAAGAAAATAAGGACATGATAAGAAAATAATTTAAAAACCACAAAATAATCATTTCTGATATTCAATCCGTCTCCTTTAATTATTTCTGCCTATAGTAATTATTGTAAGTATTTTTACGACATTTAGCAATAATATGGTTATATGGATTAATTGTCTCAATTCATCTTTTAACTAGGCCTTTTTTCTCCGTAATTAGCTAGGGAGCGCCTCTTATATGCTCATTGATGAATGTGAAGAACATCGCGCCAAGATGAAACTAGACTGGACAGATAACAACCAAATGTGCAAATGTTCATAAAATTTTCATAGAAAGATAAATTCTTACATAAATCATATCAATTCATTCAATTCAAAATATATGTTAAGCCAGTAGCTAGTGAATTATTTCGTATCTGTTGATAAATGTGGTTGTAAGTAATAAGTTACATTGAAAAACTCACCTTTCTTCAAAAACAGACATTTCCATGGTGCAGTCGTACATTGTGTAACAATTCAATTTTTTCAAAAATGTGTGTCTGGAAACAAAGAGATAAATGAATAATATACAAATGCCGAATTCACCAGATGCCGAGTTTACCAGGTGCCGAGTTTACCGGATGCCGAGTTCACTATTCTCGGTGCCGAGTTCATCAGGTGCCGGGTTTACCAGGTGCCGGGTTCACCAGCATTCGTTTTTTCCACCTCTATACAATAAAATACACTTGTGTATTTCATTGTATAGAGGTGGTAGATATAAAAGGTTGAAAAAACTTCGTGACGAGCCCCTGTGGTATCAACGAACGTCAAAGAATTTTTGAGATAGTATTGCTCTACATTAAGTGTGCCAAAGGTACTAATTTTAATAGTTATGATACATTCTACCGGTTTTATTATAATCTTCTGAAGATTATAATGAAACCGGTAGAGTTTTGAATCGGCTTTCTGTTATTTTTTATTATTTATTACTTGTGTGGATTAACTTTACTCATTTTGGATTATATATATATCAGGCTTGGGGCGAATTACATTGTAAAGTAATGCATTACATTACCATTACTTCATGAATTTGGGCATTAAATTACCATTACCATTACTTGATTTTCTTGAAGTAATGCATTACATTACCATTACATGAGTAAAGTAATGAATTACCATTACCATTACTTTTATTTTAAAGTAAAGGTAATAAAGAGTTTTTGCAAATGTTTCAAATATACAACACTCTTTAACATATCTACAGCTTCATGCTCAGTATAAGGTTTAAATCAATGAATAAACAAGAGTCATAGGCGTCGGAACCGGGGGGGGGGGGGGGGGGGGTGGGGGGCTAGGGGGGGCTTAGCCCCCTCCCCCCCATTTTTTTGCAAAGTTAGACCTAACTATTAGAAACATAGCATGATAGAGGGTTCAGCCCCCCCCTTTTTTCTCTGAGGATTAGTCTAGCCCCCCCACTTTCAATTTGCTTCCGACGCCAGTGAGAGTCATTGTTTATTTGCTCAATATATAATCATATTGTGGCAATATGAACAACATATTACATAAGTAAAATGATATTTATAGACATTTGGCATGATACAATATCAGATATGAAATAGAGACACAGGATAACATGCGTAACAAAAAACAATTTATGAAATTATGTTGCGGTTTTTAAAAGCTAAATATAGATATATCCCCAGATTACACAAATCTTTATAATTTTGGACACTTAATTTTATTGATTTATAAACAGATGATTTTTCCCAGTTATATTTCTTAATATATTATAATCATATTTCTTTTTACGGAGGACACTTTAAGACAAAAGATTGCTGTTGCACTTTATGATCGAAGTTTCAAAGGGTTCATCTTTTAAATGCATCCATCTTCCGGGCTATACTAAATAAATGTTTTGCAGGAGCTGACAAAGCTTGGACTGGAAAATACCGTTCGACGATCTTTATCTTAGGATATATTAAGTGCAATAATAGATTAGATACATAAATCTTGTATTTTCTATCAGTCCGAACTAAATTAAAATGTACAATGTAATTAATATAAGAGAGAGAGAGAGAGAGAGAGAGAGAGAGAAAATAAGTAAGATTATTTTCAAATAGGTTATAATATTGGAAGTGATATTGATTTTCATCATGGATGGACAGTGCATTCATTTTGCTTTTAAAGGTGCATGTCTGTCTCCTATTCTATTGTGACATAGCGAAGGGAAGGGGATTGGGGTGTTTAGCACTTCTTATAACAATAGATTGTTTTGATACTTAGATTATCCTGAGGGCATAGTGTGTTGTTGACACATTTCTTATTGAAGTGCAAACTAATTGGAGTAAATTGTTTAAATGATTAAAAACTCTTAATAACAACACTCTTAAAAATGTTATGAAATTGTGCTGTTATCTTTAGTAATATAAAAAATTCAAAAATGAATTTTAAAAAACCTTTTTTAATAAAACATGTACAATTAAAACATTACTTTCTCAATTAGAATTATTTCTTTCTTCTTCAAAAATAAATTTAATCAAATTCAATTTCAACTATTCATTTATTCATCACATTTTTTTTTTTTTTTTTTTTTTTTTGAAGTTGAACAATCAAATGCATTTGTATACAATAAAGTGATAACAGCTTTGAGAAAATTTACTTCAAAACAAAATTTTTCCTTGGAAGAGAGAGAGAGAGAGAGAGAGAGAGAGAGAGAGAGAGAGAGAGAGAGAGAGAGAGAGAGAGAGAGAGAATTGGTTGTTGAACATGAGTAAGTAATTGATTTATAGTTTTATATCATCTCTATACAGTCAGAGTCTGCTATAATTGTTCAGTGAAGTCTATTAAGAAGAAAAAGCCAAGTTTCCCATCTCTTATAAAAATCCTCTAATCTGCAATTTCGGATAGTTATATATCTTAGAGTTGATATATGTGTTTTAATATCTATAAGTAATTCATGAATTGTTAGTGCTTCATTAAGACATCTTTTCCTATAGATATAGGATTTCATAACCAAGAAGATAGAATAAATGTCTGTAGAAATAGGGTCAGAGTGTAGCCCGAATATAAAAATTAAAGGATCTCTTAGGATTGTAATTCTCTTTGATTGACAGAATTCAGAAAATCGCTGAAAGAGTTCTTGAACATTAGGACACTCCCATAGTACATGAAAAATTGTCTCATCATGTTGTTTACAAAAGTTACACAACTTACTACATTCCTTTCCTATTTTAAATAGATATTTATTAGTTGTTAGAATGTGGTGATTAATTCTAAATTGCAGCCATTGTAATTTGGTACTTTTAATGTTGACAAAAGGTAACTGGTATATGGTTTTCCACTGTAAGTCTGACAACATAAAAAATAATCCCCATTTTGATTTATTGAAAGATGTGACATTTTCCATGTTTAGAATATTATACATGATCTTAGATCCTTTTCGAGGTGAGCAAAATAATTTAATGTGGAAAGGTATAAAAGGCCTTGGGTTATCATCTTCTTTTGAGATTCCATGATAATGTAAACTAGTTAAAATAGATTTCTGTAAACCAAGATCTCTGCTAGGTTTGAAAAATTTTGAAAGATATCCAGCTTGTGTGACCGATGATTCTGTATTACATTGAAAAGTAGATATCCAAGATTGAATGGATACTCCAAAGTTTAAAAAATCTAAACATTTGTGAATAAATTTCCAGGAAACAGTATCAAAGGCTTTTTCAAAATCAATCATTAACAATACACCAGGGATGTCATTTTCCTCTGTATATTGCATAAGATCATATATCAGTCTAGTATTTTCACCAATATATCTCCCTGGTATGAAACCTGTTTGATCGGGACTAATAATAGTATCAAGCATATTTTTTATTCTCTGAGCAATACATCCAGAACCTATTTTATAAGCAACGTTTAGTAGTGTTATTGGTCTCCAATTTTAAAAAAAAAAAAATACTTTTACCATCTTTTGGGATACAGGTAATAATTCCTTGTTTCTGTGTGACTGAGAGTTCCCGAACTTTGTACCCATAATTTAGAGATCGAACCACGAAATGTCCTATCTTGTTCCAAAAAACTTTATAGAATTCTGTTGTAAATCCATCACTACCTGGACTCTTATTATTTGCCATATTTTTCACAACTGTTGTAGCTTCTTTAAAGGAAATTTCACCTTCTAAGGAGTCTCTTTGTTTATTATTAAGTGTTTTTATTTCAATGTTTGTTAAAATTTCATTTAGATTATAGTCAGAGTTTTCATCATTTTTATTATATAAATTCTTATAAAAACTTTCAATTTCATTCAAAATTTCCCTTTGGTTTGTTATTTCTTTCAAATTCTCTTCCTCTATTATTAGTTTTGGTATTATTTTATTTGTATAATGTCGATTTTCTAAATTCAGAAAATAATTTGTAGGTTTTTCTCCTTCATCTGCCCATTTAGCTCTAGATCTCACCATACTGCCTATAAGCCTATGATTTCTTAAATTTTCCAATTCTTTTTTTTTTTCATTAATTAGACCTATATTTTGTTCATAGTTTTCTTCTAATCTATTTATTTCTGTTACTATTTTTTTTCTTTTTAATTATTTCTTTTTTTTATAAAGCTTGAATAAGATATGGTTTTGCCCCTAATTTCCATTAAAAGAGTTTCAAGGAAAAGCTGATCATTAACTGTAAATTGTATTTCAGAATCAGATATAGTGGGAATGCCATTTCTACTATATACGGGCAATGCATAATTTTCTTTGATTTGCATGATAATGGTATTAATGGTTTTAATGTAATCTGAATCATGCAACAAGGAATTATAAAATTTCCATAGACCTTTTCCATGAGTAAAGTTTCCAATTTTGAGATTTAATAAAACTGGAGAATGGTCAGACTTGTAACTTGATAAAATATCACTTTCTTGTACCATATTTAGCAGAGAATTTGAAACCAAAAAAAAATCTAAACGTGCCTGTTTGAATGGGTGAGGTTTGCGCCATGTATATATCTTAGTTTTTCAGGGTGAAGTTCTCTGAATATATCTGATAGGTTGTGGTGAGAGTTTATTTCCAATAGTTTGTCCCTAGCTTTGGCATTATTTATATGCTTGTAGTTGTGATAGTCTTTGTCTGGGTTTAATACAAGATTAAAATCCCCAACTAAAATTATATTATCATTCTTAAAATTACTAATAGCTTCTGATACCATGTTATAAAAACCAGGATTATCTTCATTAGGGCCATATATAACCGCTAAACTTACACGTATATTACTCAATTCAATATCAAGGGCAAGGAAATTACCAGAATTGTCATTTACTGTATTATGGACTTTGTACTCAAAATTATTATTTATAAATATTGCTATACCTCTAGACTGAGAGGTAAATGAATCAAAATAAACATCGTATCCCCATTCATTACGTATGTCTGTTTCCATATCAATAGTAAAGTGAGTATCTTGTAAGCATAAAATATTACATTCTAATTGTTTATAGTATTGTAAAACATCTTTCCTTTTCTTAAAATTATGCAGACCCTGACAATTTGCTGATATTATCTTAAGCTCAGACATTTAGGGTGGAATATAACGATGAGAATAATTTACCTTAGCTGTATGTCTTGCTGAGTCGTCCTCATGTTCACAACTAGAAAGTAAGAATAGATTGATAGGGAGAGTAGATAGAGAGTGCATACTGATTAGATATAGAGATCTGTGCATCGTTAAGAGAGAGTACTTAGGTGTTTGGTTATTTACAATTTATAAATTTACATCGCATATGCCACCCGAAAGCTAATTACAAAATATGTCAATACAGAGTTTATAATTCCGGTTATGGATTATAATATACTGAAGCTTCAGGCGGCATTCTTATTTCCGTAATAATAAACGGTTTCGTGAAAGCAAAAGTTTATATAAAAAAAAAATGTTCACATTTTTTAAAGTGAACATGCATAAATATGTATAGTAATGCAAAGTAATGCCATGTAATGCCAGCATTACACTAGATTTTGGAAAGTAATGCATTACATTAGCATTACTTGTAATGCTAATTTTGAGGCATTACACATTACTAGCATTACTTTGAAAACATGTAATGCATTGCAATGCATTACCATTACATTTAGCATTACCCCAAGCCTGATATATATATATATACCGGTATATGATCTCTATATTAAAAAAAGATTAAAAACAAATCATATGTCAATGAGGCAGGTATCGCAGTCTATACTGAAATAGCCAGTACACTCATTACAGATGTTTGATCCACCTCTAAATTTATCGCGGGAAATATAGCGCGAGTGCACTGTGACGTCATCCATGACTGTGTTCATCTTTGTTTACGTTTCTCGACTCAATACGAAGGTATGGAAGCATGTAACAAATCTTTTGAGTCTCGCCAAAGCATATGCGGTACTCAAAACGTGTCTTCAAACTTTAAGTCACCGTAAATTACGAGTTAAAAATCGGCCATTTTTGGCATAGCACCACGGGTGAAATTAGAGAGCATTATGGGACGTAGACAAAAAAATTTGTTTGATGAACTGTAGGTTTAGCTCGTTCTTTTTCCCGCGCACACTGGTTCTTAATAAAACAAGCATTCTGAGAGTATTGCATAAGCATAGCATAGGCTATATCATAATGAATCAAGCATTCTGAGAGTATTGCTGTAACGGGATGGGAGAAATAATGACGGACCAGACCGGGATTCGAACCCGGGCCCCCTGAATCTCTAGTCAGGTGCTCTACCAACTGAGCTATCTGGCGCCGGTATTCGAACGGGTCTGACCGTCACATTCCTCCCCCTTAAATGATCTTCGTCCCCGAAGATCACCCCAGGCTCTTCCCCTGGCAGGAGTTCACCTGTCAGTTCCAGGGGTTGGTCACGGCACCATATGTAACGGGATGGGAGAAATAATGACGGACCAGACCGGGATTCAAACCCGGGCCCCCTGAATCTCTAGTCAGGTGCTCTACCAACTGAGCTATCTGGCGCCGGTATTCGAACCGGTCTGACCGTCACATTGCATAAGCAATACACGTCCCCTACCGGTTTGTAGAAATTTGTGAAAACAATGCACTGTTATGCAGAATATAATTTCTTACCGTCTCAACAGACCAACTCGATAACGAACCCGATTGTAATAATACATAAAACCCTGTCAATTAAATTTACAACACAATGCTTGACACTATTTTACAGAACTTATTTGTTTGTTAGAAACAATAAAAGGAACGGTCCAAGAAATGCACGATATTATTACTTTACAGAACTTATTTGTTTGTTAGAAACAATAAAAGGAATGGTCCAAGAAATGCACGATATTATTACTGACAACATACTTTCCTTGTTTTTTTTATACACACCGAGCCCGATAACAAACCCGAACATTAAAGAATTGAAATATAAAAATTTTTCTCGAAAATATGTCAACCAGAAGCTACAAAAGTGTAAACTTGATCTGTAGTTTGACATTTTGAAGCTATTCAGCAAATTTCACATTATTCCTCAAACGCATAAAGAAAAAAAGTGTGGAAAACTGAAGTGGGACAGACAGACGGACAGACAGACTGACGCAGAGGAAAGCAATAGTCCCCTCCGGTGAAAACCGGTAGGGGACTGATAAAATTCTCACTATTTATACTGGTAACCACGCAAGGTTGTCGTTCAGTTTATTTATTGTACACCAGTATGCTTGCAGTAAAAAGCTGTAATAAACAAATAACAGAGTTATAAATCTGAAAATTATTAACATAGTTTCATTATGATATAGCCTATGCTGCACCTGGAAAAAAAACCTTCAAAATCCTATTGTGGTGTATAATTTAAGCACCCTTAGATTGTAAAGAATTTTCTAGAAAAAAGTGTGTATTATATTCGGCAAAATACGGTACTTTCATTTTCAGTACATATGCGAAAGTTTAAAAAGTCACTTGCCCACGGGCAAGTCCCTATTGATTTTTTACTTGCCCAATCAGAAAAACAACTTGCGTCGGGCAATCGGATTTGTCAGCCCCTGAGGCCCATACCAATAGGAGATGTATTACTATTAGATTGCTCATTATACTTTTATACATATCCACTAAATTTTGTTTTAGAAACCTAAATCCTCAACAGCAGCCTGTGCTGCCATACACATGAATCCCTAAACATCACATCCCAGGAAAACAGGGTGGGGCCCGATACAGAGAACATCTACACTGAGGATTTCTTTGAGAAGTTGGATGGTGGGGCTAATGCCCTCGACAATGTGGATGCAAGTGAGTTTCTTTTTTTAGATTTTTTTTAAACAAAATTGTATATAAAGAACTTAAATGGTACTGTATTATTTCAGCAAACACTTTGTACTATAATATTCTTTGAATACTATGAAGTATTGTATAAAACTGTCTTGCATGCTGTAGCCTTTATGTTATAATTTTCTTTTTTTGATATTTTATTTCATTGTGATGTATGCCAACATGGTGATGTCAATAAACCATTGAATTGAATTGAATAATATTTCAGCAAACACCGTTGATATAAGAATTTTAAAAAATTCAGATGATTTAATATTCATGCATCAACAGTACATGTGTATATGAAAAAAATATTGAAATGCTTATAAACATGTCATAAAGACTGCATAATGCATTTAGTATGATATGTTGTATTGAAAAAAAATATTAAAATGCTTATGAACATGTACTAAAAACTGCATAATGCATAATTTAGTATAGTATGTTGTATTGAATAATAATCAATATGGGCTTGTTTTATTGCCCAGGATTGTACATGGACAGGAGATGTGTGTATTACAACAAGCCCCTGCTGGAATCAGGGACCCTGGGCACCAAGGGCAACGTACAGGTGGTCATTCCCAAACTGACCGAGTCTTATTCCTCCTCGCAGGACCCTCCCGAGAAATCCATTCCTATCTGTACCCTCAAGAACTTCCCCAACGCCATCGAACACACGCTACAGGTAGGGAGTTCCTGTAGAGATCCCCAGACCTGTCAAGTTTTTGTTGGAAGTCTAAGGATTGTGTGTAGAGAGCTAAGTTCAAGGTTGAGAGAACTTGATAAATGGAAAAACCTCTAAACATTAGATTTTTTAGAAGAAAAAAAATTTGTTGTGCTAAAATTAGGAGAAAATGAGACTAAAAAGGTTAGTTTTTATTTTGTAACTTGATGGAGCTCCTCAATGTCATTGAAACTACATTATCTTTGTAATAAAATCATTTTTTTCAATGAGTGAATGTACATGTGTGTAATTACCACAATGCATGTACAAATTTGATATTGTGAAGCATAAAGTTGTTAAAGATCAAAACCTTTTATTAAAACATGCAAAATTCTACAATGGTTCTGCTACTAATGCAATGCTATTCAAACAAGGTCTTTCAAATAATTCTGTGAGTCTACAATAATGGTAATTACATATTTTCAATGCAGTGTACATACAGTAGTACAGTACTCTCAATGATGATGTCACTCAAGTAGGATCATGATAATATACACCATTATACCAAAGTTGGCAAATCTATACTTTTTTTCAAAAATTTCCACGGAATATGGCTCAATTGCTGCCCTATTAATTAACCTCTTAGATTTATTATCCCTTTAATATGGTATAATTTGTGTTTTTGCAGTGGGCCAGAGACCAGTTTGAGGGACTGTTCACCCAGCCAATAGAGGGAGCTCTTCAATATGCCACAGATCCTAAATTCCTGGAGAGGACTGCCAAACTCCCGGGCACACAGCCAGTAAGTCATAACCAGGGGCATTTGTGATTTTCTCTGGACAGTGCACATTGAACATTAAAATTATCTTCATGTGCACAAGCCAATGTTGCATGAATATGAAAATAATCTCATTTTTCAACAGAAAATGGGGATACATTGAAGAATTTGTGCCCTTTTTTCTTCCATAAAGGGTATCAATCGCCCTATTCATAATGAAATTTCTCCATGTTGTAATAAATATCCAATATAGTAGTATTTTTTGTGTGATTAACGTTTGGTTTGCCTTGTGTACATGTAGGTGGAGACACTACAAGGAATTAAGAAGGCCGTCGTTGACGAGTGACCAAACAGTTTTCAGGACTGCGTGGCTTTTGCCAGGAATCTGTTCCAGGAGAACTATGATAACAACATTCGTCAGCTTCTGTTCAACTTCCCTCCTGATCAGGTCTGTGTTGTTGATAGTGATTTATACACAGCTATTTCTATTTATTGAATTGTGTTTATGCATGTACATGTACACTCATGAAAATCCATTGTCAGCTTATAATTTGATGGAAACCAAATTGCATAACAATCCTTCATAATAAAACTTAGGAAAACTTAGTATAATTGAAGAATGGGAGGGGGACAGAAAAGTTCCTGAAATTGTCATCTTAAGGTAACTCCGTACCTATAAAATCATGGGTTCAAAGTTAAAAACTTTAACTTTTTTTTAACTTATTGGACTTGAATTTCATTAAAAAATAAATAAAATATATATGTATCCATACTATTTAAGATGTAAGGTAATAAAACCCAAAGGCTGAAATTATCATCTGAAAATCACACTTTTTTTGTTTAAAAATTAAATATAAGTGGATGTCTATTTAAATTTTATTGCTTACTTTGCCAGAAAACTAAAATTAATTAAAAAAAAAGAAAAAATTGTTTACATCAGAAAATTTATAGCATTTAGATATATCACTTAGAGAAAAGTAAAAAGAGTTATTTTCCTTCGTCATTATTGAATTACCGGTATGTCGAATATAAGGATGAAAAACGCTTATTAAATATCTCCAAGTAAACAATGATTTGAGATTTTGATGTGCACCTATGATAACTGAGAAATTACAAATCTACTTGCAAGAATTTTAATGAATTCATGGTTAATGTAAAATGTATGACGTCACAGGAGGGTGGATTTACTTTAAGCAAATGGAAATAATATACCGGTATGTCATGTGGAAATGGCATTAGAGAGCGTTTGTGTAACCTTGTTGTTAATATTAAACAGGAAAGCTTTGTGTGAATTTTAGGAGCTAGAATAAACAAATTAAGTATAGTACATAATGTATGGTTATTTTATTTATTATCAAATCCTCTACAAACATAATAGAATAGTGTTAAGAGTTTTGTCATAGATAATAGAAAGGTAGAATAACTTGTGTTTGGTTGATTTTTTTTATCAGGTCACAAGTTCCGGAGCTCCATTTTGGTCTGGTCCAAAAAGATGTCCGCATCCACTGGAGTTTGATGTAAATAATGTAAGTTCAGTCTGTGATCTTCCTCTAACTATTATTTTGTATCTTAATTGAATTGTCAGTAATGTTTACCCTGCAATTCGATTCTCTGCAGGAAATAATCTTTGTCTTATTTTGTCCTCTTTATTGCAGACCACCCATTTCGACTATGTTATGTCTGTAGCTAATCTCAGGGCTCAAATGTATGGCATCAAACAAGTTCGGGATCCAAAGGCTATCTGTGATATGGTGTCAAAGGTCAAAGTGCCCGAGTTTAAACCTAGGTCAGGGATAAAGATTGAAGTGACTGATGCTGAAATGGAAAGAAACCAAGGAAACCTAGGTTTGTTGACAAAATCTGTTGTGTGTGTTGCAAACTCCTTGTGATAGATAAAGGATTTTTTTAAATATTTTTTCCCCACGTTTACACGAACATGCCTGTATTTTGGGAATTTAAAGAAAAAAGATATTGCTTAAAATGATTTGATCTATTGTTTCTATGATGAAATAGATTTATTTCAGTCATTTTAACCCAAATACAGTAAAACACAGTTATAGCGAACACACTTATAGTGAATTGAGACTTACAGCGAAGTGATTTTCACTCCCCGCGACTATATTACATGTTGTTAACTTGACGGATATGACAAATTACGCTTATAACGAAGCAAAATCGCCCGTCCCTGGTGCTTTGTTATAACTGTGTTTTACTGTACATAATGGACAACATCTGTTCACATTTATGCCCCCAGAGATGTAAGAAAAGGGTGTATTTTTTTTTAAATCTCCTCTTTGAATGCTTTTGAAAAAAAAAAACCCAGGTCTTAAATTGAACATCAAGGTCAAAGATGAATGTCATTCATCTAGTTAATGGTCAAATTTTTCACATTTGCTTACTATAGAAGGGATATTTTTTCATGAATTTTAAAGAGGCTTGGAGAAATTGTATAATTATTTTTCCAAATGCAGATGTTGATGCTGTGGAAAATCTACAAAAGGACTTACCCCCTGTGGAGAAAGTAAAGGCCATGAAATTAGTTCCTATTGAGTTTGAGAAAGATGATGATACTAATTTCCACATGGACTTTATCGTTGCTGCTTCCAATTTGAGAGCCGAGAACTATGACATTCCACCAGCAGATCGACACAAGGTATACTGAGGGGAATTAATGAATTAAAAGTAGATATGGTTGATTCATATGTATATATACACACAGTTAATGCAAAGTGTACATGTTAGTCAGTTCTTTAGATACTTGACATTTATGAAATGTCTGAAGCATATGTAAGAATCCAACTGTATGTGACAAATGTATTAAGTCTATATATACATGTACATATCATTAGGCTGTTTTGATTGGGTCTTGTTGCATGTGGATTTTGGGGTTGGACCGATCTTAAGATTTTTATATACCACTTACTAAAGAAAGATATATGCTGTTTATCAAATGATCAAGAATGATATGTACAACAGCCTAATTTCGAAAACAAAATTTAAAGAAAACTAATTTGTTTTTCATTCAATGTTTCAGAGTAAGTTGATTGCTGGAAAGATCATCCCAGCCATTGCTACCACCACAGCACTCATCACAGGCCTAGTGGCTGTAGAACTCATCAAGGTATGTCTGGTCGTGAAAGGATCATAGCCACTTGTGCTTTGAGTGCAGGTTATGTTTTATGGCATAAATTGTTCATGTACATGTTCATTTTGATTTTGTTTGAGCTACGTTAGCTAGGGAAAGGTTTTTGTCCTTTTCCAAGGGAAAACTATATGTTCCAAGGATATTCATGCTCAGATCTGGAGGGAGACTAAATATAAAAAATAAACATTGGATCCCCCTTCCCTTGTATAATAAAAAGGGGGGGGGGCTTTAACTTTTGAGCATTTTGTTGAATATGAAAATTATATTCAGTAAAATTTTCTTTCAATGGGTGGGGGGGGGGGGGGGGGGAGTAGATCCACCCTCTCCCCTGGAAAAAATCCTGGATCCACACCTGATCAAAAATATTTCGGCATGCATTTGTTGTAAAACTGGTCTTTCGATGTATGGTTATTACCACTTTTACAATATGAAAGTTCTCTTTTACAGCTTGTACAAGGACATAATAAATTAGAAAGCTACAAGAATGGATTTGTAAATCTGGCCTTGCCCTTCTTTGCTTTCTCAGAACCAATAGCAGCACCCAAGAACAAGGTAACAAATTCAATCTGAACATTTTAATCTGTGAAATACGCTTCTGTGTGCTCTTCATCAAATACATTTACATGTTCGTACTTTATGGTTTTAGTATTATGACACTTACTTCACATTATGGGACCGATTTGAAGTTCAAGGAGAGATGACCCTACAGGAATTTTTAGATTATTTTCAGGTAAACTAGTCTGTTATTATTAGATAAATGTATGGATTCATGATTGTCTGTCAAAGCTGGAATTGATTTCATATATCCAGAAATGAGCGTTCTTTAAACATTTTGTTGGCTGTCCATAGATAGTATTGGACTCTGTGACTCTGTCGGATACTTTGATGTCACCTTGATAATTAAATGTATGATGTGTGTATACCTTTGTAGAAAGAATACAAGCTGGAGATCACCATGTTATCACAGGGCGTGTCCATGTTGTATTCATTCTTCATGCCCCCCGCCAAACGACAGGAGCGACTGGGACTACCGTAAGTTAATCATGTTTTTGTGTTCTGAATTATTCAGGTCTTGAAAGAGTAAAAACATTCATGGCAGAATGTCAACTAGACACAAATATTCTCAAGACAAAAATAATGAACTCGTAGAGATTTCGGTGAAACTGGATGTTTATAGCTCAGAGTAGATGGGGGTATTCTTGTATCAAGACTAGTTTAAGAAATTTTGTTTAGAAAACTGAACTATTTTAACAAGCATTCAATTCATTATACTACAGTTCTCGGTTTGTGTCAGAGGAATCAATTGACATGCATTAATATCTCAAGCAATGCTAGAAAGATCAACTGTTTCTTTTCTTCATATATGAAAATTTTTATGCATTCTTATTTTTTTCAAAATGATGTATTGAATTGCAGATTATCAGAAGTAGTTAAAAGAGTCTCCAAGAAGAAGATTCCTAGTCACGTAAAAGCTTTAGTGCTGGAGCTGTGCTGTAACGATACGGAGGGAGAGGATGTAGAAGTTCCGTACGTTAAATACAATCTACCACAGTCGTAATGTAAACACTGCCTTAGAGACCGCAATAGGTACCCCCACGAGTGGTGACCAGACACTGGACATTCTCATATTGAGAGACTTATCAACAAACAAACAGTCAGACAAACGGATGACTGATGCACAGTCAGTGAAGTGCAATGAACATAATTACAAAAATTTTTCTTCTTTTTGACTGTTGTATATTTGTATTTCTCAATGATGTAATATTAACTTGTGGACTTGTGTAAAGGAAAACAAACAATAATTTGATTGTCTTACTATAGTATTCTTTGTACACAGACAGGTTTGGTAGTGTGCATAATAATTTATTCTGTCTTTATGAAACTTAATAAAAATAAATGAATAGAATCATAAAAGATTTACAAGTTGTTGTTTATTTTCTTAAAAGACTTCGTTTTCAACAAGTATTCTAATTTGGACTGTGAATCTTACCATTAAAGGGTGGATTGGGGTTTTTAGCTGACATTAACTTAAAGTTCAAATGAGAATTTCTGATCACCTATTATCCGTCCATCTATCCATAAACTTTTCACATTTTCGACGTCTTCTTTAAATAACTGGGCCAAATTTAACTAAACTTAGTACAAAGCATCTTTATGGGAAGGGAATTCTAAATTTTTGAAATTAAATTAAAAAATTAAATGAAATTGAAATTAAGCACAGAACGATTTCAAAAGGGATATAACTACAAAACAGTAAAAAAAAAAGGAGTGTGTCTTAAAAATGTTTAAATTTGTTCTGAATAACTTCAATGCTCAATAATCATGACTCTGGACCAATACTGCAGCCTAAAGAGGGTTCAAAATTCAATATGGAAAAACATAAGGAAGGTGTTCAAAATACTTCTCAAGAACTACAATGCTACAATTTGTGAGATTACAATGCATGTATCCTAAGATCGTGTAGATTCTAGATTGTTAAAATTATGACCCGGCCCCGGACCAATACTGGGGCCCCTCAGAGGAATTCAAAGTTTAAAATAGAAATATATAGGGAAAATCTTTTTCTAAAGAAATACAATGCCAAATTTTGTTATTTTACTATGTATAAGCATATTCATATCCTCATATTAAAGTCACAGTGACCTTTTCTCTTTTTTTATAGTCATTTATTCTTCTGTTTACAATTTTGTTATCTGTGATATGCCGAGGCCTATGATAAGATTGCTCATTTCAAAGTTTTGTTTAAAATGTTGTCAAATCTTGCACTATAAGAGAGTCCAAAAATATTTTTCATATTTAAACATTTTGAAATAGGATGACACAAGAAATATTGTCCAAGTGAGAGATGTCGCATATGGACCTCTTGTTTTTTGTTTGTTTTTTTGGGGGTGGGGGGGGGGGGTCAAAAGAAAACTTTCAAAGAGACAGTAAAATTAGAATGCAAAATTTGTAATATGATTGATCAGAACATTTCTAATGTTTTTTTTTTCTAATGAGTTTACTATAACCACTTTTTGATACTGATTAAAAAAAATTGATTTCATTATCATAATGATACCTACTGCAATATTAAATAAAAATACAATCATATATGATCATATATACATACAGGAGTTGAAATACAGCAAAGACTTTATATTTATAAAAGGTCCCTGTCAAACTAAGCCCTTAAAATATCCTTTAATTTATAAATAATTAATATATTATGATAATATATAAGTTTTACATATACATGTATGTACATGTAATACCAGTATATTGTTTGTATAAGACTGAGCAACATGCGAAATCTACATCTATCTTGGTAATTGACATGACACTGATGATCATGACACTTGTCAATTTATTTGATAAGGTACAACAGCTGTATATAACATGCAAACAACGCTCAAATGCTACTTACTTTAAAAAATGTAGATTGGAAATATTTTTTATTGAAAATAGAATTAATAATATAATGAAAGAATAGAATCGATGAATTCATTAGTATAAAAAAGAAAAGCAAAGTTTAAATCTATTTCATGGAAAGTGCCGACAATGAAATTCAATATACAAGTCAGAAAAAGACCACTTTTGTTTGATTTTCATCACATTTTTATCATTGATGATGTCTACTTTAGATATTTGATTTTCTTTACATTGCCTTTGTAGAACTCGCACACAAACAGATTGTCATTATTGTCCACACATAAACCAAACGGATCCCTCAGAACACAATTATCAATGTATTGTAGAAACTTTCCATTCTGATCCAGAATTTGGATGCAATGGTTGTCACTGTCTGCTGTCAGGATATGACTCTGACTGTCTGCTGTGATACCATAGGGTTGAAATGGTTTGTTCTTGGTAACTGAGGGATGGCCGGTGTATCTCCATCTGAGTTTCCCGTCCTGATTAACCACCACTACTGCACCAGCCTGATAGTCAGCTACACATATGTCATGGTTTCTGTTCTCAGTGATGTATTTCATTCCATCATTCCCTGAGTACAGAGGTTTACCTTTATCATCAAATTGAATGGTTTGTTTCTCTGTAGATCCCGAGTACCAGACAACTTTTGACTGAGTTTCATCATCACTGAACATAGTAACCAGGAGATCACCAGTAGAGGTGACACACAGCTGAGTAGGCGTCCACTCCGGTAATCTGATCAACTCTTCTGTCTGTCCATTCTTTACTATGTTCACTGTCCCATCCGTCCCATCACAGTACAGTAGATTACCATCACTGTTTACAGCTATATCATTAGGCATTTCCTCTGATTTTATTTTAAATGTCCGTACGAGTGAACCTTTACTGTTGAAGCATTTGATATCATTGGTCTCTCCACTCGTCCAAATCCTGTCTTCATTTACACAGGCAACATTGTATAGTTTTTTATACCCAGTCTGTATTGTGGTAACAAGCTCTGGTTCATCCAGTAGTTCTCTGACTGAAGTTTTGGGTTGGTTTAGTGACAAAACATTTTCTTCTGTAGCAGTAGATAATGGGGTGATCTGCCCAAACAAACTATACAGCTTCTCACGGTCTATTGGTTTTGGAATGAATGTTGGCAGTGATACCTTAGGTGGAAGCTTGCTGAACTCTCTGATCTTAGAGCTGTATTCAATAGTTGTAGATACTTCAGTGGATTTCTCGATTTTCCTTATGGCCTGTAATGTTTCTTTTATGAGAAATTGTATCTGTTTGATTTCATTCAAGTGTTTCTGTAAAATGTCTCTGTGTTTCTCTTTTATCTCGCTGAGTTCAGTTTTCATTTTGTTGATGACGATGTCGATTTCTCTGTGCCATTGCTCTCCTTGTTTGGACATAGTTGTCGTAAGTTTCTCATATCCTCCATCCAGGTTGGCCAGCTGATTTTCCAAGTCGAGTGCAATTTCTTCATATGTAGGGGAAATATGATTTTGGAACTCTTGTGTATCTTTTTTAATATCGTCTTTCTTTTTCTTGAAAACTTCTGTAACTTCTACAAATTTATGTCTGCCATGTTGTTCAGATGCCATGCAGGAAGAACAAACAAAAATATTGTTGCAATCTTTGCACTGAAATTTACAATTCTTTTGTGGGTGTGTTTCACATTTTGGAAAAATGAGGGTTAATCTTCGTTCCTGGAATGGAACTATTTTATGTTTGTCATATCCATCTGAGATGTGTTTGCCTATACATGACATGCATAGGTTGAAATGACAAAAGTCACAGTAGCTGTGTACTATGGCGGTCTCACAAAGGTCACATCGAGGTACATCCTGGGCACTAGAATGAGGATCCATGGCTGTTCAATTTCTAAAAAAAATATTGAATACTTATAACTTTTATGTTCAATTATAAAAATAAAAGGATTTTCATGTTTTCTAAATTCTCAAACACTGTCACGGTGAAGAATTGATTTTGTATTTGACATTATTTTAATTTAGATTTCTCTATAAAAATCACCTAAATTATTAAAATTACCCCTTAATTTGTTTCCGTCGGACATTGATATAAATTATAAGACAGTTTTCAGAACTTTATAAATCATTTTATAAAAACTCAAGCTAATATTGTTGCGTTTGATTATCCGTAGTTTATGGAGTTGAATAAACAGAACATTAGATTCAAAACGAAAGTAGTTTTATAATTTTAAATACAGTCGTTTTAGGGTATTTCTATTCATAACTTCAGATCTAATTAGAATTAGGCTAACGTTTATATGTTTTAATCACCATAGCTTGCAATTTAATTTTAGTTAATAAGAAAACAAACCTTGTTATAAAAAAAATTACATATCCTTTAACTGTCTGGTATCCGTCCCCAAAACATGGCTGATCTTGCTCTGAATGTGACCACCTGATTAGAAATTTATAAACGAATACAAGAGTTACTCCCCGTTGATCGCTATCGACATTGCCTGGTTCAAGTCTCAAATAATTTTTCCTTGAGAGTAAATATCTATCTTTTTCTTCTAAAATTAAAGTTTAGTCTATTAAAAAATATAGAACATGTAAAGAATAAGACACAAGTAGAATTACTATTTTGACGAATTAACATTTTCCACTTTTTCTCGCAGCAACAATTTTTTTAAAATTTACATATAAAAAATGGAATTATCATGGAGATGCCCCCCCCCCCCCCACTTTTTGGGGAGTATGTAAAAAATTGATATGAAAATAAGGAAATGAGGAGTGAAATTGAAGTTATATAGTACGCCAGCCCCCCCGCCCCCCCTCTAATTATAGACACGTTTCACTGTAAACAGATTTGAGACATTTAAAGTTTTTAAATGTTTTTTGGTTTATACCCTGTGAAAAATAAGTAAATCCTTGTGCATCTCACATTAAATTTATAATGTTCGTAAAACGAAGCGAGACGGCAATGCATTGCTAGTCAAAATGAAGGCAGAAAATTTTCTTGATCTGCGCATGGTGAGATGCCTATAGATTTGTAGTCTACTCTCCCCTCCCTCGATCCCCCTCCTCCCCCAACCCCCCCCCCCCCCAAAAAAAAATAATCGGGAGAGGGCTACATTATTGCAGCTAACAACCACCAAGTATGATACTCTGTAACTCTTTAAATTTCAGATGCTGGAGGAGGTTAAGCTTTTTGGAGCAGGTCATATATTTATGTTTATATACATTGTAAATAATATACTTCAAATTCAAATGTGCATGGTTGATTTAACTATTTAAATGAATCGGAGAGGTAGTTTCAGATACAGAGTGATCTTGATTATCTAGATGCTTAGGCAAGTTTAAGATGTTGGGGCAACTCAAATTGTGTTCGGGTCTTGAAGCTGGTTATAAAATGATAAATTCCGCTCATATCTAGTCAGACTTGAACTGTTTATATAACTATGGGTGTGTAAGTAGAGGTAGCTTCAGATAGAGTGCTTAATCTTGATTATCTTGATGCTGGAGCAGTTGTGAGCTTTTTAAATAGTTAAATGCAGGTTTGACTGATAAAACAACTGTTCTGACGATCATGGATCAACTTTGGATTTGAAACACTAAGGCTAGCTTCAGATACAGAGTTTGATCTCCATTATCAAGGATGCTACAAAAAACAATTTCTAACAAGGATGCTACATATCACAATTTCTAACTGTCTGGTAGGCGTGTCGCAAATTGCTGCATCTGATCAAAGTTAAAAAAAATACAAGGAGTTACTCCCCGTTCATCGTTATCGACGTTGCCTGGTTCAAGTCTCTGGATATTTTTTCACTGGGTAAATATCATTTTTTTAAAAATAAAACCTCAGTGTATTAAAAATCTATAGATTATGTACTGAAAAAGACAGAAATGGAATTACTATTCTAGCGAATTAATCAATTAATTAATATTTTAGTTGGGAATATACCATATATGCATAATTCGCACTGTATATTTACATCTACCGAGTATTATTTCCTATATTTCTTACGGAAACTTATAGTTAATTCCAAGCTCTATAGAAACAGCCAGACTGAGATGCCCCGTTTATCGATTGGTGGAAATCTACAGCGGCTGAAACTGAAAAGAAACCGACAGGAGTGAAATTGACACGCCCTGTTTATCGATTGGTCGAAAAACAGCGACCTAAGAAAAATCACGGACTGCACCAAATAATCATGATGCTGTCAGACGCAGAGTCTCACGATTTGGCTGTTTCTTTTAGCTAAGGTACTTACGTACATTAACAGCAATTTAGTGAATTTTACTTACTTTTGATAATCAATTTATTAATTAGTCAAAGAAAGATGTAAATATAAATAATAAAATGCTTTCTTTGATGATTCATGCGGGTTATGAAGGTAGCGATCATTGCAGAAAAAAATTACATAACCCGCTAACGCGGATTATGTATTTTTTCTGCAATGTCGCTTCCTTCATATCCCGAATGAATCACCAAAAAAAAAACCCCAAAAACATTTTATTGTTTAAATACCCCCCCCCCCCCCAAAAAAAAATAATACGTGGGTTATGTTTTTATCAATGCATTATACTCTGTCCCGACTTTTCGCTTGATATTTATATAATAATAAATACCTTTGTGCTGAAACTACATTCATCCATTAATATGACAAATGTCCAGATTATCTGATTTGAAACGCCCGCTCTCCTCATCAGATTTCAATTAATACACATCCAAAAATACGGGGATTTTGCATTGCATCAGCCATAATAAAGCCCAGATGATAACGTTGAAAAATTGCGCGAGGTGTCCCGAGTACTTCCGAAAAGATCAAAACATTTCCCATTATAAATCTCCGCAAGAAATTTGTTTTCGTTTCTGTAAACTTTAATGAGTGAAAAGGGATAAGAACTGGGTACGGTAAACAGCAAAATCGGCCCTGTTTTCAAAATTAATGAAATTTTAAGTGAAATATTTGGAGAATTAACCGGTTTCAAAACAGTTTGATTTTTTAAAATATCTTGTACGGTTTCCATATAAAAGTTATCTAAACATAGCATTGTTTATAGCTATTCAGTTAACCAATAACGTCATGACGTCATGAAATGTATTGATAACGTTCTTCAAATAATAATTACAGAAAGGATGTGCTGGTATATAATGTAAATAAAGACATATTTTATACATTATTTATTTGCCTTTTGCAGTAAGAAATTAACTATGTTTCATGCTATATAAATTTATACATCATCATCATCATCATCATCATCATCATCATCATCATCATCATCATCATCATAATAGTTTGCATTCTCTCACCAGAGGTCGTGTTACGCAAGTTTCGCTTGCATCTCCGTCAACGCCCAATGTAAAAGATTAATGTACAAACTGACACGACGGGCAAAATGTATTTAAATTCAATGTAGTTTATTTTTTTTTTAATCTAAAAGCATGATAATAAACAAATCAATTTAAATGTTTTATGCATGTGAACATCTTTCTTGCAAAGTTACTGTAAGAGCTTTTTAGCCGAGTTAAAAATTAAAAACTGCATGATTACACAAGTAAGAGGGCAATTTTTGACCGCTCCCGATTCATCGCTGGTTTAATAGAAATCAGCAGCAGTGTCAACTCCTCCTATAATCTTAAAAACTTGCCCACAATGTCTTCACAGTTTCTTGCCCTCTCTTTAAGATGATAAGACAGAAAAATGAAAACAGCAATGTGCTTGCCATCCTTGTTTTGAGCATGTGACATGCTATTTCTCCAGTGTTGACAGAAGTGTAAGCTGTACATATCATAGCTTTCCAAAAATCTTGCTCGACTAAACAAAATAATTCAAGGGCAACCGTATCTAATGACATGAATTTTAATTTTTGCTGTTGTTCATAAACTCATAAACAGAACTTGCAGATTTAAGTAAAAATTTCAGTCTTTTTTTTTCGATCTATAACTTGAGCATGTACGTGTCTATTATTTGAAATTAATTTATTTCATTTTTGCATATTTTTTTAAATGTACATGTATCAAATAAATGCATGTTAGCTTGAAAGATAAAGCAGTTAAATTGTATTTGTTATATCAAGATGGAAAATCAAAGGCATTTTTGTCATTTTCAACCAAAGGAAAGTAAGATTTTTCTTTTTCAAATATTTATAAAGCTGCAAAAAGCTTTATTCTCTTGATCCCGTCGGCTTATCGGCACGCAAAAATTATCATTTCATGTGAAGTTATCGCGCGAAGTCCTGGTTTAAAAATTACCTAACACTCAAAGGATGAGATCTCTGATGCTTTGAATAAACCCATTAGGAGGGGGTCAAATGATTTTTTATTTACATCTGTTTTGTAACAACTATCTATACTACTATATTAAAATAATATACTCGAATTTTTGGGCTTTAATACCGAGAAATCGGAAGAGTACTGTGATTTGTTTTATATATTTCAAACATCATTTGTACCTGAAGATTACCAATTTGTTTTTATTTTTTCTCAATCAAGCTTCGCTTATTAATAATCAACGAAAATTCCTTAAAAAAATCCGGAAATCATCTTAACTTTTAACAATCTTGAGCAAAAAATCCCGAGAGTTCCGAATGTCAATATGGTGTGTAAATATTGAAGGGAGTAAAAAACGTTGGTGAAAAAGTGTTAAATTCGAATAAAATTTTTTAGATGAAAGTATAAGAAAGTAATGCAGCTTCATTAATTTTCTCCAAAATCGTTTCGGAGCAATTCTGCAATTTTTTGCTACATTACGGGTATATGGGAAGCTTAGCTTTAAGTGTTGCGAAGGCCTGTCTCGAAACACAGTTAAATTATTCTAACTAAGCAGAGTGTATTGAAATTAATAGAATATTTTTAGGCTTAAAGCTGGTACGTTATGTAAATGTCAACAATATGGTGTGTCGATGTATCTATATGGTAAATATCCGATATCATATGCAATGTCAACCCGTGCACGCACGGGTCAAAGTCTGGTATATATTATACTTTAGATTGAATGTTTTAGAAGAAATTTATCGAAGAAACACTATGCACACTTGATTACTAATTGATTTAAGTACATTTAGTAAGACACGCGAGTTATTTCTTTTCAAGATGAATGAAATCGATTAATTGATCAAAAATCGGGACACACGCCAGTTTGGCGGTTAAATTTCTCGAGTAAATATTCCAACGACATGAATATATATTTGACAATGTTTTAATCTGTACTGTTATTTTTTGTTAATAATGATAATCCAACACAAATTATTATATACAGTCTACTGTAATAGATAGTTTAGATCGATCAAGAAATAATTAACGCAAGTATTAATAAGACATCCATGAACGATATAAAAAAAAGTTTTTAATGTATTTTCTATTATATTATTTATAATTCTATTGTCATTTAAAAAACTAAACAGCTAGATCTATCATTAGTTTTGAATCCCTACATTCTTACGCAAAATGTTTTATTTTTTTATAGTACTGTAGAATTGAATTTTACCTTGTAATACTTTCTTCAGCCAAGTTTTAAAAACTTATGTGGTGATTTTGTGTGTATTTAATTATGTGTATTTATTTATCTATATGTGTCCATGCTTTATCCATACTTCCCCTGGAGTTTTTCCCCCTTTGATTATCACCCGTCCGGGTTAGCCGCGCCCGGGTCTACTGTATAGTACCCTGCCAGGATTTGTTGTTTTTTTAAGTATTTTGAATATTATGAGGTGATACTTTTGGTCGGGTAATCAAATTTTATAAAGCCCGAAGGGCTTTATGATAGATTTCATCACGACTCGACCGAAATATTTAATCACCTTATGATATTCAAAGAATGATTTCTTTTTAATTATATTTATATAATTTTCAGGTTTTGTATGATTAAAAATTTGAATTTAAATAAGCAAACCCCGCTTCCGCCCCAACTATACGTCCTTAGACTTTACTGAACTGTATAGTACAGTTTTCACACTGAAAAATGTAAATATTATATTATATATATACGCGACTATCCCCTAGACAGTCCCGTTACAGAGACTAATGACATCCATGTACCAGTATATATACTGGGCGCTTTAAATGCATGCACATAGGAATATGATCACTATTACTTTTTCTTGTGAAAATAGTTTTTAAGTTTGATTTTTAAATTACTTGAACGGGATCGGCAAACGTTCAGTGTCTGATTTACTAAAATATATTTATTATTACTTTGTACCAAATACAATGTATATAGATCTACACAAATACCGAGTGTTGAATCTGACTTCTGATTCGATAATAAAACTGTTTTGAAATTCTTTAGAAACGTATCTGTACAACCTCTCTTTTTTTTCTCTCTCTCTGTCTCTCTCTCAGCTTCTTTATGACGTCATTTGTTTACACTTGCTACGTCATTTATATAGAGTACAAAGGCACACAGATTACTTCATATTGATTAAATAGCAAATTATAAGAAATGTTTAGGTTTTTCAAAATGATAATTTTTCTTATATCCATCATGAAATCAGTATTGTATAGTTGTTTTTACTAAAAAACAACGTTGACCATTTTATCTGCAATTCACGGTATGAAATTTTGAGTAATTCAAATACACTGTGTCTAAGGACTAATAAACTAATTAAAATACTCCGATTTCTCCATGGAACCGTTTTATTTTTCTATTATCAACATAAGTCGATTTTTACATGTAAGTATTTATTAAGGCATGGTCATAATCAAGAAACTCATCTTACGTCTTAGCTGACCAATGAAAACATCCATTTTTTTTTTTTGTTCATCTTGAAAATAGAAAAAATTAAAAAACGAAAGTGGCCGCAGTCTTGTACATAATTTTTTCCGTTTATGTTAATAAGCAGTCTAAAATTGTGCTATTCTGAAATTTTGGTGTATGTACTCGAATGCGGCCTTGTAGAAATTTCAGATCAAACATTACAAAATTCTATATGTTTGACAAAATCCGTATACATTGTCCGGTTTCGGAGTTTACAATTACCAAACGCACGTGAATTTTAGCAAACGGAAGTTATTTTCATACAGGGGGTGTCCTACATGAATTATAGTTCAATCCACACTTTGCAAAAGTTGTTCCCCTTTGCGGGTTCAACCCAAAGGTCAAAAGGGAAAAAACAACTTTTCCCTTCTTTATGCAACCAAATATTTGGGCGTCCTGTGAAGAAATCTCTCAGAATTTAATTTATTCCTTCAATGTGTGGGTTGCCCCATCTTGGGGCAATCAAAATTCACAGAGGAAACCGATTTCTAATGTCCAATGACGAAGTTATAACCCTCTAAACTACAAAGGCTACTGTGAGAAATATATGGGTTTTTCCCCAAAGATGGCGGCCAAGGGACATAACTTTTGTAAAGTGTGGATTGGTCTATTCCTGCGAACATATTAAAGATATCATGTGTTTGATTTTTCACATTTCGACAGGGCCGATTTGTTATGCTTAGCGTACCCAGTTCTTTGTCAATGAAGATATCTAGGGTATTTTCCATTTCGTCGATTTCAACTGTACTTCTTTCACAAGTGTGTGTATTTTTATTAAAAATCATCAAAAAGTGATGAAAGCAATAACTTGGGATAGACTTTAGCTGTTGGTATAAAACATATCTTTTAGTTCATTAAATGAAAACTAATAACACAAAACCACTCTTTTCCAAAATCATAATACAGTCCTTATGATTGGAGCGTAATCAAAGCTAAATAAGTCCGTGCTATCCCCTTTAAATAGTTTGGGTCAGTTTGCGCTTTATAGAACCGCTTTATATCGTATATACATGTATAACTAATACATATTGAATTCATTGCATTTTATTCATTTTTTTGCAATTACTTGTAGATTAAAACAATATTTCTTAGCCAATTAGAAAGCGTGGTGCAACCAGAATCAAATTATATAATTAAAAGAGTTACGTCCCTTGTTGAATGGCTGTGTTCTGTTCTTGCTCTCCGTCGAAAATGTAGATTCTTCCATTAAAAGTGGTATTCGGGTGAGATGATCGACTCACATCGATGGGAACACGAAGGAACTAGAAGGAACTTCATTATGGAAACATCGTAAGTGTTTTAATGAAAATTAAGAAGGTTTCCGGAAAGTTTTATTTTGTTTTGTGATTGACTGAGGTATGTGAACTCTTCTCACATCCTGTTATACCAGACTTAAACTCTGCAGTAACGTGCAATATTATGAGTGATAAAAATAAACGTAACTTAAGTGACATTTCTCTGCCATATTCTGACGTTGCAACCAAAAAAACTCGAGAAGGATCACTAAACAACCTAACACTTAACAACTCCGTAATGGAGGGGGTATCACAACAACCCGGGGCGCCAGTATGCAGTTCCACTCCAGACACTCCAGACACCCACCACCCCCCGACGATGCTGCATCATCCACCCCCACCCTTTGGTTACCCAGCTCAGTACTTTGTCAATCCCCAGCCCCTGACACTATCCAGCGATGACCTACAAAAGATAGCAGACGTTGTCAGCGCATCCGTCAGAGCTTCGATCAGAGAGGAGGTCCAGGACTTAATCCAGCAGATGGTAGAACCAATACGGGCCGATGTCAACCTTTTGCGCCAGGAAAACGAAAACCTACGTCTGCAGTTAGATGAACTGGAGCAGTACGGTCGACGGTCACTCATCCGTGTCTCTGGTATACCTGAAACCCCTGAGGAATCAACCACAGAAAAGCTCCTGGAAGTAACATCATCCGTGGGAGTTGCGCTTACATCCTCCGATATCGCTACCTCTCATCGCGTCGGTGACCCACGTAAACAAAGGCAGTCACCGAGACAAATCATTGTCAGACTCCAATCCACCGACGTCAAGTGGAGGCCAAGAAGCTGCGGAAAAACTCCGAAACCAGGCACATCATCATCAACGAAGACTTAACAAAATACCGCGATCGTCTTTTGTACTTGTGCAGGCAGCTGTGTCGTGAACGCAAGTTGAAGCAGGCCTGGACATCCAACGGCAAGATCAGCGTCCGTGACTTTGGGGACAGGACTTATGCGATCCGTAAGGAGTCGGATCTAGCTCCCTTTGGTCATGTGTTGAAAGAGAGTGGCCACTCATAGACCATTCTTGTTTACATCGTGCCTTGCTACAATCAATCAAATAACATTTTGTCTATCGTTTATAGATAGTCTATGATTTAAATCATGTTTTTTTTTTCATACCTATATATAGTATATACTGTCACTGTGCTTAGTTATGAGTACTCCAAATCGCTAGTCTCAACATAAACACCCTATACAAAAAATCTGTAAGTTTAAATGTTACTTTTCACCCTTACCACGTACAAAACCCTACTCCCTTATTATTACAAATGCACTCAACGTGCATACTATTGTGTACATATGTTGTGTTTATTTGTACGTTGTTTTCTTGCTCATATGAGAGAGATGTTCATATCATTGTTGTACTATACGTGGACCTTGTCCACTTGTTCTATTATTCAGTCATCATCACTTCATTTGATTTCTTATTACCCCAACTGACCCGAAATTCCTCATTTGAAATCTACCATAACCCAGGCATTACCTGATTAATGTGTGTAGATGTCTGTAGCTACCGGGCCAGTGTGGGGTTATTTTATTACATTGCCATTTTTCCCAAATCATCATTAAGTTTGTCTGATTTCGTCTGTATCAATTTACTATTACAATATGGCATAAAATGTGTACCTATCATCATATTTTTAAATGTATACTCAAGCATGGGGATAAACCATACAAAACACGATGATATCTCATTCACTTGCTCTACTATTAGATCTACCAGTGTTCCTATTTTACACAAATCATGTATATTTGTATCTATGACTTTACTTACTTTTTCGTGGTTCGAAAATTATCTCCAGAGTCGTAAACAAAGAGTTGTAATAAACTCATCAGCTTCGGGTTGGCACGACGTAAAGGCTGGTGTACCCCAGGGCTCAATATTGGGTCCATTGTTATTTCTTGTATATATAAACGATATTGTGTTTGACATAAGATCCACTATCAAATTATTTGCGGATGACACCACCTTATACATTATTGTCGATAACCCAGTCATCGCAAGTAAGACATTAAATAGCGACCTTGACAAAATCCACAAATGGTCTAATCAATGGTTAGTTACCTTTAATCCTCAAAAAACTGAAAGCATAACAATTAGTACCAAACGAAACCGAACTCTACATCCAGACTTGTACTTGAATGGACAAAAGATAAGTGAAGTGTCACATCATAAACACTTAGGATTACATTTTTCTGACAACGGACAATGGTCATATCACGTTAATATTGTCGTGGCGAAGGCATCGTCTAGGTTACACATTCTACGACGACTCAAATTTTTATTAGATAGAAAATCCTTAGAAAAACTTTACATTTCATTTGTAAGACCAGTCATTGAATACGCAGATGTTGTCTGGGACAATATCTCAAACGATTTAGCCGATAAACTCGAAAAAATCAATATTGAGGCAGCTCGCATAGTCTCAGGTGCGACAAAACTCGTAAGTTTAAATGATCTGTATCGAGAGGTTGGATGGGACACTCTACACAATCGTAGACAAAAACATAAACTAATCAAATTCCACACCATGGTCCATAGAAGTGCTCCAGATTATCTATCTTCTCTAATCCCCTTAAGAATCAGTGAAACACATCATTATCCCACAAGAAGATCGCACTGCATTACTCAACGAAAATCTAATACAAACCACTATTCACAATCTTTTCTACCGCCCACTACAAAGCTTTGGAACGATCTTCCGATAAGTGTCCAAGAAAATCCTTCAGTATCCAATTTGAAACGTGTGCTTAACTCAAACTGTTGTAAAACCCCAAGACACTTTCTTTTTGGTAAGCGCACAGAACAGATCTTACACACACGACTTAGACTCAATTGTAGTATACTTAATTCGCATTTATCCAAAAAACATATAATAGATAATCCTAATTGTGCCTGTGGACAAATTGAAACAACACTACACTTTTTATTAGAATGTCCTCTATACACTGATGCAAGGAAAAAATTCATTGACCCATTAAGACCGGTCACTTTAAACATTCTGTTATTTAGAGACCCAGATAGAAATTATTCCTATAATACAAACATTTTCAAACATGTACATCATTTTATTTCTGCTACTAAACGATTTGTAACTTAATTCCACTTGCTACCGTATTGTCAATTTTGTTATTTTTGCATCGTACGACTGTTTATCACTCGGTCACTTTTAATGTTAATTCAAGTTATGATATCTCTCTCTGTATATTTTCTATCATATTTTTCCCTTTTCCATCTTTTTTTTTCATTTGTTGTTCCTAATATACTTGCCATTCAGCAAGGGCAACTATCGTTTTTAATAGTTGAAAGTCAATTTAAGGAAACGGATTAATATAAGTTGTAACAACTTGTTTCCGAATCCTGTTTGCATTATTTATTGTTTATATTGATGTACAATTCAAAATGAAATAAAGTTTAAACTAATTTAAAAAAAAATAGCGTGTTTTATGAATAGTACATTTTAAAAAGATGACATTCTTCAATTTGAGTTTTCTCCTTTTTTTCCTTAAAAAAAAATAAGTATTTGACCCTAAATTCGGATGGCTACATAAACATAAAGATTATCATTGTAATGTGATGATGTGTGCTGTCTAAAAGGTTTTAAAAATCGACTTGCTTTTACATTGACTATAATGTATATAATGACCAAATTCCAGTTTTTATCGATTGTGTCACAAAAATGTAGTTTTCAACCGAAAATTTTTCACTTTTAAAATATTTTTTAAAGTACTGTGTCTTTAATAACAAATCCGCATAAATGTCACCATATATTGTATGATCAATAGCATGTGTCAATAGATCGATTTATTACCTAATCAAAGGGATTTTGTTGTTTTATTACATATTAAATATTTTGTGAGATTCATCATGCCGGAAAATAGTTTTGTCCCGTCTGCCGTATCAAAGCTGACTGGCATTGAAGTTCATGGACTGACCATGTATTTTAACCTTGTTCCGGTAGAATTTACATCATGCGAACGTGCCGCTGCTTGTTGCACACAATGCAAAGTTCGATGCGCGCATCCTAGTGTCCACCATGTGCAGACTTAAGATGGATGACCACCCAAAGGACATCGCTGGATTTAGTGATTCAATACATCTTTTCAAACAAGAATATCCAGGAAGAAGCTCCTCCAAACTGGAAAGTCTATCAACCGACCTAATGGAGCAGCAGTTTGAAAACATGCATAACGCCGAAGTCGACGTCAACATATTGACATCTCTATTCAAAAGAGTGTCAAACGTACATGAAAACTGATAGACATACCATTTTCAACTGAAAGTGTTTTCGTTAACAATCAAAAACTGATCAACAAAAAAATATATTTGTCAAGTTTCAGTGGTTTGATAAATGAACAGGTACTCTCTAAAACACAGTGCAGCAATCTAGCCGCGCGGGGAATTGGCGAATTTCGCATATCTTTAGCTAGAAAACGGGCAGGAACGGAAGGGATAAAAAAATATGCTGAGGGGGAAAATTACAAAACTTGATTCTGTTTGTGAAAAACTTTCCAAGTTCTACAATTTTAAAAATAATGCACAATGAATCATGGTTAATGCATGTGATCTTACAAAAACAACGTGTTATACATGTATCTTTAGGGTCAAGTAAGCCTTCTCTTTTCTTGTCTTCTCAGATAAAATGATCTCTTTTATGCTTTCAAATTATCCAAAAACTCATTATTGCCATTTTTAAAAAAATATTATGTATTTTTAATTAGTTTACTGATCATAAGCACTTTTATCTTTTGAAAAAAAAAAAACTTTTACTCAAATGTTATAAATGTATGAATGTGTACATTTACGTAATATCAGATAAAATGTGCTTATACTTCCACATTTTTGTTTTGTTTTGGGGGTTTTTTTGGAGGGGGGGGGGGGTGCTATATAGCGCTATATTAACGTAAAAGAGAAATCCTAGTCATTCATTCAATATAACTATGAAAAAAGTTGCAGTTTTAACAATTCTAAATTAATTCTCTTGTAAATCCTATAAGAAAATTTAATGAAAGAGATTAATAACGAGTTTTGACGTTGTACTTACAAGTATGACGTCAAATACGGAAAAGCGACAATTTTCGGTAAATAATCGGAAATATAAAATTAAATAGCGAAAAATCTAGCGAGAACACATATCGATTTTTTTACATAATTAATTTGTAAATAACCTTTTCTTTATGTACAGAAAATGTTGTTAGATTCGTCTAAGTTGTAAAAAAGTTATTTACAATATCTTGAAATAACTTCAATTCGAAAATGAAGGGAAAAATGATCATTTTCCTATATATTTCATTAGAGAATCGTCAAAACAGCGAAAAAAACGATATTAAGTTTGAGGTGGTTTTGCATGAAAATTTAGGCAAAGTTCATAATTTTTTTTTATATATTGAAGTTTAAATGCTAACAAACGAATTGACAAATTTTCAGGGTATGTTTTCTCGTGAGATTTTTTATGGGTAAACCCGCGACCCACCTTAAGCTTTAACATAAGATATTCTTATTCATATAATAACATTAAGGAAAAAAAATCCAAAGTTTTAGCTTTAAAATTTATCAGTTTCACATATATTTATATAGAGCTCTTTTTAGGAGATTTAAATTGACGTCTAAAAATGGCCATGACCATCGATCCTTCTCAGTATTTCGGATTAAGTTTCTTGACACCCCACAACCAGCAATTTGATGGATCGATAAAGAATATTTTTTTGAAATTTGATTTACACTAAACCAATATCGGCTTTGAATTATTTTATGCGAATTTTTTTTAATGTATTTTTTAAGTGAAACGGGGAGAAATGTTTTGACTGCGATTATGGTATGTTAGATCTTAAAATTTGATCGATAAATCATTCGAATAATAAGTCTTAACAGTGGAGGAACTTTTATTATAATCTTGGTTTAATCATTAATTCTGGGTGTTGTACTCGCATACCCAGTACGTGTACATGTAAACAGTTAGTAGTAGGGGGGAATTATAAAAGTCAATACAAGTATAATTCATGATCAATATAGAGTCTACTCTTTAATATCGCCAATAAACCGAATTTTATTATATAGTGACTTGTATCGCGATTTCTTAATAAAAATGTGTTTTTACTCGTAATAATGAGATAAATATAACTCCTTGTGATGAGAATCAAACTTCGGTACAATATGTCAGTATCTTGTTGTAACAACTTTTTTTCCTTTTAAGATATACACAATCTTTCACTTAAAGTTTATTTGAAAATGGTTTTTGTTACTTTCTGTTAACTGCAATAAAAATGATAATATTGCAGAGACTATATAACATACCTATGATAAAACATAATACTGAAAAACTTAAATTTAAAACAAACTTGAATTTACACTACCTGAGGATGCTTCCACAATAAGAAGATGGGTGAATAAGGCGTGTAAACTGCCTATATGAGGAAAGATAAGATACTATAAAATCAAAATACATGTGTCAGCAAATCTAAAAATTTCTTTCTAAATTATTGAAAACAAAGTATATTTACCATAACATTGTTTTATAACTCTCAAATATGTTAAATATTTGGAAAAGGTTGAATGAGTGTGTGTCAAAACCTCCAAATAGTGTCTTTTGTAGAACTTCAATGCTTTTTCTTTTAATTAAAGAGTGGTTCTGAGCTCCATATTTTTGTCATAATCTATATAAGGTTTAAAGGAAATCAAACCGAATCAACGAAAACGTGGAGAGATGACCCACTATACTTTAAAAATGTCATTTTGTATCCCAACAATTGAACGTTAATTTAGAAAAATACCAGTATCAGTCGGAGTAATACAAGATAACATTACAGAGCTAGGGATTTTAGGTTGTGGGTTCGACACCACCCAAACTTTAGAATTTATTTTTCAAGTTTTATTTTATCGTTTGTTAAAAAAATTCAAAACTGAATGGAGTTAAAAGTTGTGCTCTTGTAAACTTGTATTATAACATTATGTTTACATTTTCAACTGTCTTTGTCTGTGATAACATTACGAATCAATTTTGAACCCTAAAACCCAATAATTTCATAAAACATGAGTGACACAAAATGGGCTTGTCTTATAGCATAACCGTAAAACGGTATTGGCTGCACCGCACAGTAATGCATACATGTAGCATGTGCTACATAAAAACATGATTTTAAAATAATGTTGTTTTAAAGTGTACAAATTGGAAATATTGTAAATATAAGTAATAAAGAATCATTCTTTGAATATTATGAGGTGATAACTTCGGTCGGAGCGTGGTCAAATTTATCATAAAGCCCGAAGGGCTTTATTGGATTTGACCACGCCCCGACCGAAATTATCACCCCATAATACTCAAAGAATGATCATTCCTTATTCCTTTTATCAAGTATATTTAGTTTGAAAAAAATAAATATGAAATGACTAAACCAAATGGGCATATGCGCTATCTTGTTTCCCCATCTTCTTTGAGCTTTTCTGGCCTATAATGGTTTTTGAAAAGAATTTTTAAATGATTTTCTCTATTTATTCCACAATATATATATCAAATGTAAAAATTCGTCCTCCATTGTGGCCCCACTCTACCCCCGGGGACCAAGATTTGAACAAACTTTAATCTACACTACCTGAGGATGCTACCACACAAATTGGAGCATTTCTTGTCGAATAGTTTTTTAAAAGAAGATTTTTAAAGATGTTCGCAAAATATTTCTATGTAAAACTTGACCTTCCCCCCCCCCCCCCCCCCCCCCCATCGTGGCCCCCTTTCACCGGGACAATGATTTGAACAAACCTGAAAAAATGGTTGTTTACTTTTCATTCTTTTTGTATAAAAGCTGTATATATACATGTAACACACAGTGCTCAATGCTGAACTAAGAATTTCCTGCTTCAAAATGAAAGTATTGATTAAAGAAACCATCTTCAATGAAAAAAAACCCCTTAGTATCCTCATTATTGATACAAGTAAATGAATGAAAAGAATTGAAGAATTGATTAGTATGAGGAAACTAAAGCTTTATTGTATTTAATAAACAATTCTAACAATGGAATTAAAGTTGCTCACAAAAAGGCCACATTTGTTTGATTTGGATCACATTTTTACCATTGATGAATGTCTACTTAAAGTTCAATTCTCAGTAAGAATCAACACTTGGTGGCCAGGCATAGTTACCGATTTTCTTCATACTCAACAGTTTGATAAACTTTAATGAATGAAAGTGGTCCCATTGCCATGGTAGCAGAGGATAAAGCTGTCAAAATGGCATTTTAATTAAAGCTTATTTGATAACATATTGTGGGTAATGGCAACAAACAAGGGATTCAAATGTATTATATATGACATAAAGTATGACAAAAAATTGTCTTTTTCAACATGTTTCAAGAGAAAGACAACAAATTGATAGAGAAACATATATTTTCATAGTATTCTAAGTAAACAGGAATTTCAAAATATGGCCCTTCATTCAATTTGAAATTTAAAAGGTATTTAAAAATGTAAATTGAGAACCGTTGCTATGGTTAGGACCTGAAATAATCAGAAAAAGTCTAATATTTTGTGTCACAAAGGCATTGGAACCGGGGGGTGGGGGGGGGGGAGGAGGCTGAGCCCCCCCCCCCCCTTTTTTCGCAAAGTTAGACCTAACCATTAGGCACATAGCATCATAGAGGGTTCAGCCCCCCCCCCCCCCCCCCCCCCCCACTTTTTCTCGCAGGAAAGATAATTGTTCCTAAATTTTCCTTGAAAAGATGGAAATATTGAGATGTTGGAGTCACAGGTATACTAAGCCCCCCCCCCCCCCCCCCCTTGAATTAGGAAGGATTAAGAATTTCAAGATTTGGGGAAAAAAATTTTGGTAGATAAGATTTTTTTTTGGAACTATAGGTAACTTCCCCCCAACGGATTTGGATTTTGATGATTTTGGGAATTCGATTTTTTTTTTCCCTTTTTTTCTGTTTTTGCTTTTCAAGATTTCTGAGGATTAGTCTAGCCCCCACACTTTCAATTTGTTTCCGACGCCACTGTGTCATGTTTAAACAGGTATTATTCATAATCATAAAAGTGATATTTTCATCATGCTGATATCAATTGTTGAGAAAAAAATCAAGTACTGGTATGTCCTTAAATTGATGCAATTTGTATAAATCAGAATTTTTACATAAAAAAAAATCTGTTGCTATGTATGGTTTTCTTTATCAATTTTTTTTCTCTGAAGTGAAAGTTGACAATATGACAAAAGTTGTTTTGTGTCTTTGATAGCTAACTTTTATTATATGACTTTGTAGCAGGTAAGATTTGCTATTTTCAGTCTTTAGCCTTAGTTACCAAAACAACAGTTACCCCTAGCAACCAATTTTAGTGTATTTTTGTGATTTACTACAAGGTCTATTCAAGTATGAAATACAAAGAAAATTGGTGACTGTGTGTGGCTAGTCCTCTATATAAGTCTTTGTTTCATACATAGAATTATGATAAATATTTGATTTTCTTTACTTCCCCTTTCAAATACTCGCACACAAACAAATTGTCATTATTGTCCACACATAAATCAAACGGATCCTCCAGATCACAGTTATCAATGTATTGGAGAAACTGTCCATTCTGATCCAGAATGTGGATAAATTGGTTTTCGTTGTCTATAGTCAGGATACGACATTGACTGTCTGTTGTGATACCACGAGGATCAAACGTTTCCTTCATTGAGGGATGACCGGTGTATCTCCATCTGAGTTTACCGTCCTGATTAACCACCACTACTGCTTCGGCAATACAGTCAGAAACGCAGATGTCATGGTTTCTGTTTTCTGTGATGAATTTAACGTTATTATTCCCTGAGTACAGAGGTTTACCTTCATCATCAAATTGAATTGTTTGTTTCTCTGTGGATCCTGAGTAACGGACAACTTTGGATTGAGTTTCATCATTACTGAACATGGTAACCAGGAGATCACCAGTGGAGGTGACACACAGCTTACCAGGCTTCCATCCCTGTAATTTGACCAACTCTGTTGCCTCTTCATTCTTTGCTTTATACACTGACCTAGCTTTCCAGTCAGAGCACAGGAGATTCCCATCACTGTCTAAATCTATATCATTTGGAAATTTCCCTGATTTAGTGTGGACTAATTGGATAAGTGAACCTTGAAGGTTGAAGCATTTGATATCATTGGTCTCTCCACTTGTCCAGATCCTGTCTTCATTAAGACAGGTAACACTGCGTAGACATTCATACCCAGTCTCTATTGTGACAACAAGCTCCGGTTCATCCAGTAGATATCCGGATGAAGCGTTGGTTTTGTTAAGTGACAAGACATTCTCCTCTACAGCTGCAGATAATGGGGTGAGCTTTCCAAACAAACTGTTTAACTTCTCATGGTCTATTGGCTTTGGAATGAATGTTGGCAGTGATACCTGAATCTTTGGTGAAAGCTTTCTAAAGTCTCTGATCTCGGAGTTGTATTCAATGGTTGGGGCCACTTCAGTTGATATCTCAATTTTCCTTATGACTTGTAATGTTTCTTTTATGCAAGAGTGAATCAGTTTGATTTCATCCAAGTGTTTTCTTAAAACGTCTTTGTGTTTAACTTTCATTTTGCTGATTTCAGTTTTCATTTTGTTGATGATGGCGTCGATTTCTCTGTGCCATTGCTCTCCTTGTTTGGACATTTCTGTTGTAAGTTTCTCATATCCTTCATCCAGGTTGGCAAGCTGATTTTTCATGACGCGTTCAATTTCTTCATATGTTGGGAAAATATGATTTTCTATCTTTTCTATATCCATTTTTATATCTTCCTTCTTTGTCTTGTAAATTTCTGTTACCTCTTCATAATTATGTCCCTTGTGTTGCTTAGATTCAGTACAGGAAGAACAAACAAAAATGTTGTTGCAATCTTTGCACTGAAATTCACAATTATTTTGTGGATGCGTTTTGCATTTGGGATAAATGAGGGTTGATCTTTGTTCTTGGAGTTGCACAATTTCATGTTGGTCGCATCCATCTGAAATGTGTTTGCCTATACATGGCTTACAGAGGTTGACATGACAAAAGTAACAGCAGCTGTAGACTAGCTATGGCGGTCTCACAAAGGTCACATTGGTGCACATCCTGGGCACTAGAATGAGGATCCATGGATGATCTGTGAAAGAAACTTAAAGACTTATTCTTACAGTGTATTTGTTCAGTGACAATTATAAGAATTTTGTTTTAATCCTCAGTCAGATAGTGGAGAATTGATATTGTATGTAAATTCTTGATAATGATAATGTTCACATAAAATATATCCCCCCCCCCCACCTTTCAGGATTTTTCTTTCATTCAGATGTTGATAAATGCACAGACACATAGCATCATTTATGAAAGTTGGGAGGTGGGTAGGGAGACGAATTCAAAATGGGATGGGGGTGTGTTGTACTTCACCTATAACTTCAATCTTACTGTTCATTTTTCTTATTTTTACTACAAATTTTTACCTGGTCTCAAAAAGGGGGGGGGGGGGGTCAACTCTTTCATCATGTTTTCATATGTAAATTTGAGGAGCTGTCCAGAAAATTTTTTGCTGCCAACCCCACCCCCACCCCACCCCTTTGATGCTACGTACCTAATGGAAAATGCATTTATAAATCATTAGTTTATAACAAAAAATGGTTGGTATTGTTGCCATGGTTGCGTCTGGTAAGTACATTGTTCCAATGCAGAACATAAGATTCAAAACGAAAGTAGCTTACAGTGATTAGAATTACATGTTTTAATCACCATAGTTATCAACATATGTGTTGGTTAAGTGAATATGCAACTATAGATAGATTACAAACCTTGTTAACAAGAAATTACACAATCTCTAGCTGTCTGGTATGCGTGCCCAAAACATGACTGATCCTGCTCTAAATGCGACCACCTGATAAAGATGCAGGAGTTATTCCCCGTTCATCGCTATATGTTGTATGGATCAATATTGCCTGATTTGCTTATTTTTCTTGAATTAAGCCTCATTTTATTAATTATTTTGATAATGTACAAAATTAGACACAAGTACATGTAGATTTAATATAAAAAAGAAACCCAATAATTATTATTATAAAAATGTTCATCTATAGTAATTTTAATCATCGAAGAAAAGATATACCCAGATATGTATTTTTCCCCTGTAAAGCTCAATACCATCAAATCCAGATAAATCACCAAAGAAATCATCCGTCCGTATTGTTTGAACATGCCAGGCACGTAGCATCGTTTTTGAAAGTGGGGGGGGGGGGGGGGGCCAGACCCATCCAAAAAATCTTGACAAGAAAAAAAAAAAAAAAAAAGAAATTTTCAAGTTTCCATAAAATTTTCAAAATCCTAATCCGGGGGGGGGGGGGGGGGGTAGACTCAACTATACTTCCAAAAAAATTCTTCCCTACCAAATTTTTTTCCCCTCCAAATCATGAAATTCCTAATCCGTGGGGGGGGGGGGGGGGGGGTTACTTCAATTTGACTACTCATTTCCTTATTCTCATATCAATTTTTTACTATCTTCTAAAAATGTGGGGGGGGCCAACTCCATTATAATTCATTTTTTTATGTGTAAATTTTAAAAAATTTGTTGCTGCGAGAAAAAGTGGAGGGGCCAGGCCCCCCCCCCCCTGGCCCCCCTGATGCTACGTGCCTGCATGCTCTAATGTTTTATTATAACACAAAACCGCTCTCTTCTAAAAAAAATCTTCAGCACCTAACGAGTTAAAGTGAAGATCGCGAAGGGTCTTTTTTTTTTTATAATTTTATTCTATTTTGTGCAAGAAAAGGCCAAGGGTCTGATCTGAGAAACACTCCATGAGTTAATATATCTGAGTTGTACTCAGCGCCTTATATAATTATATACATTTACGTCTATGTCGGGCCCTTTTTAAAGCGATGCAAATCGATACGAATCCAAGCAAAGCGAGTATCAAAAAATCCATTGTACTAATATTAGTACGCGGTATAGTGTACAATTATAGCGTTGTTTAGTTCTATTATACTTATATTTGAGCAAGACTGTCATGCATCAAAAGTGTCACAGATATAAAAGCAGAGTAAGTATATGTAAATTATACTATATAGCGTTAAATTTCACCAGGGGTTGGTATGGCAAGCAGTTGATCATTATTCTTATATATTTACATTTTCCAGTGTCTTTGCCTGTGATAACACTACATGTACGTATCGATTTTGTACTATATAACCCATAATACAACTGACGCCAAATTGAGGCGCCAGCGGGGTTTGCTTATTTATTTTTAAATATTTAATTGTACGATGGCTTAAAATTATATAAATATAACTAATAAGGAATCATTCTTTGAATATTATGAGTGATAATTTCGGTCGGGGCGTGATCAAATCTATCATAAAGCCCTTCGGGCTTTATTGGATTTGATCACGCCCCGGCCGACCAAAATTATCACCTCATAATATTCAAAGAATGATTCCTTATTCCTTATTTATAGATTTCTCGTCCACTGGAAAAAATGGGCGTGTCTCTAATTATATTTTCAAACATATGTTTCAATTTGAAAAGATTTGATAAATGTAAAAATAATTTTTCAACCATGCAAAAAAATGATTAAATCCTGGGGGTATATTCGTATATGTATCTCTCATTGTATTTTATATATAATGTTTGTGAAAAGAAGCGAGAAAACACCGCCTTGATTGTCGAAAAGAGAACCCCATTCTCCCGTCCCCCTCTCCCCCACCCCACCACACACACACACCCCCCCTACCAACATCACCACCCTATTCTGCTGCAAACAGACTTGTTTGCATATATTCAGATCATAATTTAATTATCTGTTAATAAACATATATTGGGTAATCATGATATAATTGTATCATAAATTTCAACATGTAAATATTGACGGAACAATTTACTTATCTTTAGACATGAGTACCCGCATACGACAGCATTTATAGAGAAATATTTACATCTACCGAGTATCACTTCCTCTATTTTTTTTTACGGAAACTTTAGTTAATTCATAGCACTATAGAAACTAACAGGACTGATATCGATACGCCCCGTTTATCGATTGGTCGAAACCTACAGGGACTGAAACTGACAGAAAATTGACAGGACTGAAATCTACATGCCCCGTTTATCGATTGATCGAAACCTATAGCAACATGTACAGCGACCTAAGAAAAATCACGGACTGTACGGAATTATTATGATGATGTCAGACTCAAATTCCTATAGGAGACGATTTGGCTGTTTCTTTTACCTAACGTACTGATTAACAATTATTTTATAGTTAATTTTACTTTCTTTTACAATCAATTTATGAATTTGTTAAAAGAGAAAGGTGTAAATTAATAAACATAAAAATGCTATTTTAATGATTCACGCGGGTTACGAAGGTGGCGATCATTGTAGAAAAAATTAACATAACGCGCTAACGCGGGTTATGTATTTTATTCTGCAATGCCGACACCTTCATATTCCGAATGAATCATCAAAGAAAGCATCTGATTGTATAATTAACGCAGTTTAATATAGCTATGTATACATGTGGCCGAATAATTCCAAATTGCACGCGACGTTCATCTGTTCTAGAATTCATTGTTTCCCATACCATTGAAATGAATACTATATACTATATAAGATGACACTCAACGCAAAACGGCAGTTTTTTAAACATGATTTTCAAGTGAAGGAAAATGATCTTGGCAGCCAATTTATTAATTGGGTATTTATTTGTACAGTACTGATTAATGATAAGTAGCAGAGTAATAAGACACTTAAAACTTTAAACCATCCTCCTTAAACTAAGAAATCATGAATTAAAAGATTAAATATAATCTTTACTGTCTTGCTAAAACCCGCTTACAAAGGGTTCACAAAAGCACTTCAAGAGGATGGGGGTATCTAGACCTCCCTTTGGAAATACAAAACAAACCTCGGACCCCCCCCCCCTCCCTTCCCGACAAACAGAAGAAAACCTTAAAACCTTGGACCGAACCCCCCCCCCCCCCCCTTTCTCCGGAGAAAATTGTCTGGCTCCGCGCATGGTCAGATTTCTTCTTTCATATTCTGTAGGAATCTCCTCATGCAATTTTTAGTTTTTAACTATGAAAACATTTCACATATATTTGTTATAAGGTTCGAAATCATTCTGATCGGTGAGCAACAGCTAGTTCTGTTTTCGAATAAGATAATTAATTTAAAATGCAATAAGCCTTCTAAAAGAAGTCTACGAACAGCTGACAAGGACATCAGCTGATTTTGATTGACACCTGTCCCCTCCGCGTCTTGCTCTGTGCGTTTTTTTTTACGGCCTGTTCCATACCTTGAAACAACAAAGATCCTCTTGTACATGACGTGCGAAGACATAGTGCGCAATTTTTATCTGTCTGGGGTCTGAAAATTTATACACAATACGTACAGTTTGCATATACTGTACATTACCAAAACGGAAACATACGACACGAAAGGAATATTTTTTTTTTTTCATTTATCAAATGTGAAATTATTCCTTGACGGATTAAAATGTTCTCTTTTTGGAAGAAAAAAAATGTGTGATACCAATGAAGTGTGTGTAATTTTTTTCTAACTGGATATCAAGGGAAAAATTAGATAAAGGGAATTAGTGAAATAAATCAAAATGTTTCCAATGAGGGATTTAAGCCCAACGGTAAGCATGGAGCCGAGCCCCGGGGTACGGAGTTCCTTGCCCCTACATGTATCACCTAGTTCAGGCAGCTTTTCCAGCTTTACATCTTTATGGGATGGATTACGCAATCTTCGAAATAGTGTTGTTTCCGAAGAAAAGGTAAATTATATAAACTTCAATTACAATAAACTTTCATTCCACCGGTTACCCCCCACCCCCCCCCCCCCCCTTCTCACTCTCAGCGCGTAAAACTGGTCAATTATGCATTATGCAGGCATTAAATTATACTGTTATCTTGACTTATTTGGTGCATTATGATAAATTATTTTTGATTGAATATTGAAATGACATTTGTTAGAACTCTCTCTCTCTCTCTCTCTCTGCGCCCCCCCCCCCCCCACCCCCCCCCCATTCCTCATTTATCCACTACAGCACATCCTCATCATGCATGTACACATATTTTCAAAGAGAAAATTTGATACACTTGTATAAAGAACACCTGTAAATTAAATTGAAAAATAAAATTAAGCCCTCCAAACATGGTTAACCAGACAGAGGTAAATCTTTCTACCTGTCATCAAGACAGGTGACACGACGGCTTGTTTTCAACGTACAACATCAGGCTCTTTATAAGCACACCGACAACGCCACTGAAAAATGAACCCAGGCGGCAGTTTATTACGGGAGAAAAAAACTTGATGTGATGAACGTTCTCTAAACGTGGACCAAAAATTATTAAGAAAGCATCTCATTAAAAAGATGTACATAGATGAATTAAAAGACAGTTCGTCCTAAGAATTGCTGATTCGTGACAAATAATTGTGTACAGAGGGCTTTACAATTTTAGGTGCAAATTTTGTACGTTTTGAATAAAATAAAAGATGCAAACATTGCACTCATTTATAAATTCAAAACAGGTATTGAAGAATAAATTATTATGAATTGACATACAGTTGGCTTTTATTAATGTTTTTGAGGGGGTGTGATATTAAATAGATTTTTATTTATGTCTTATCAACTGCTATTTTAATTAATTCAAAATGACGTGTTCTTATTCGCTAACAGTGTAAGTTTCAATACCTATGTTCGCTTGTTTTGTAATTGCATTTGCACAGGAAGCACGTGTACATTGCATTTCAGCCCGAGGCGCATTTGTCGAAATTAACATTGCAATTAACGTGACAACCTGTCAAATAAGATTGTCTTCTGTACTCGCACACTGCCTTAAAATTATATTTAGAGAACCGAGTTTAATAATGTTTCCTTAACTTGTAAATTCAGTGCTATAAAAAAAGTACTATATATATTTTAAAGTGTTACATACGTACTTTTTTATATAGTTATTATGAGTAATTTATTATATATTATTTAGATGAGTTGTTGTTTTATTTAAACTATAAAATGCTTTCTTTGGTGATTCATTCGGGATATGAAGGTAGCGACATTGCAGAAAAAATACATAACCCGCGTTAGCGGGTTATGTAAATTTATTCTGCATTGATCGCTATCTTCATTACCCGAATGAATCATCAAAGAAAGCATTGTATTGTTTATATTAATATCTTTCTTTTAGCCAATTGATAAATTGATGATGAAAAGTAAGTAAAATTCACTAAATTACTGTTAATGTACGTAAGTACGTTAACTAAAAGAAACAGCCAAATCGTCTCCTGTGAGACTTTGAGTCTGACGTCGTCATGATTATTTCGTGCAGTCCGTGATTTTTCCTAGGTAGTTGTAGGTCTCGACCAATCGATTAACTGGGCGTGTCAAGTTTGGTCCTGTCACTTTCTTGTCAGTTTCAGCCGCTGTAGATTTCGACCAATCAATAAACGGGGCGTGTAGATTTCATTCTGGCTGTTTCTATAGAGCTACATGTATGAATTAACTATAAGTTTCCGTCAGAAATAGAGGGAATGATACTTGGTAGATGCAAATATAACACTATATACTCTAAATGTTTTTACTGTTGATCCATGCATGAGCTCAAAAACTGGTTCTAAAGTATATGGCAATTGTCATATACAAATTTTGACTTTAAACAATCAACATTTTGCTACCGAACATTATTATGAATTTCATAATAATATAATATTCCACGCATGAAAATCGTGAGTTCTGCTCCAACCAAAACAAAATATACACAGATCTCAGCTGTGCAAATACCTTCACATATCTTCAATTTCTCAGCTTACTCCCTTATTTTCAACATGGTCCCTTGAAAGCTGGGTCGGGGGGGGGGGACTCCAAGTTTATTTTTATTATATATGTAAATTATAGAAAAATTATTCTGGACCATGGCCAATTAGTGTGTGTGTGTGTGGGGGGGGGGGGGGGTTGCAGGCATGCCTAGCACGAAATAGTCATACTGATGTCAGACTCAAATTCCTATAGAAGACAATTTGGCTGGGTTTTTTTTTTATCTAACGTACTGATGTACATTAACAATAATTGAGTTAATTTTAATTACACTTACTTTTTTCGATCAATTTATTGATTTGTTAAAAAATGTAAAAATAAACAATAAAATTCTTTTTTCATGATTCCTCTGGTTATGCAATCATTGCAGAAAAAATTGCATAACTCGCGTAAGCAATTGTTTTACAATGTCATCACCTTCTTATCCCGCATGACTCACAAAAAGAAGCATTTTTTGATAAACTAAACTATGTAGAAAAATCACTTACATTTGGACGTGTTGATTTTTTTTCCAGAGAGAAACGTCATGGATAGAGAAAACATTTTACAAGCGGGAATGCACATATTTTATTCCGGATACAGATGACCCCGACAGGTAATTCATTTATATATCTATTTATTAATTTCATTATTTATTTGTATTTGGAATTTCACATGCAAATCAATTAATAAGTACTATAGATGCTATATGAAATTTGGCTCGATATAGAATGTGATCAAGGTTCTTAAAAAAGTTTTACTTACACTTACGGTTCGCTGATACAAAACTTTTATTTAATTCAAATATCCAAGTTTCATGTTTTTTCATTGTAATTTTAACTGAAAATACTTTGTAAAAAAATACTTACATAACAATAAATTCTTATAATTATGGTAAAATTTCTCCTGGTTTTTCACTGTGTTATATATATATATATATATATATATATATATATATATATATATATATATATATATATATATATATATATATATATATATATATATATATATATTGGTTTACAGAAAAACATTTTAATAAAATATATAGATTTTTTTAACCCTAAATACGTGGGTTAGAAGGTAAACAATGTTACAGTATACAAGATGAGAGTAAAAGCTGATACCATTGAGGTTTTTATTTTAATGTTTTAGGTGTTGCTGTGGACGACCGGCCCATTGGCATGGCGACGACATCGATGAAGTAGCGTCCTCTAACGAGAGTTGGTTGCCAGGGTTACACACCGCGCATGCCCCGACTGATGCTTTTGGAACCATTGAGTTCCAGGGCACCAATCACCCCACGAAGGCCCAGGTAAAATGGACACCGGATGAAAACGGGAAAAAGTCACGATTTATGACGCGTGTTTATAGAAACTAAAATACGAAAGTGTGCAGATGATTAATGGATTATATATAATTAATAGAAATGTTGAATTTTATAAAGCCACACAAGCGTAAAAGGTCCCGTCACATTTTACAACATAATGACTTAATGGGAACTTTATGACTATATTTTTGAAAGCATTTAATTTTCAGAAAATAGATACCTAGATTTGCGTTGCTAATAGATCATGCCATGACTGAAGTTCAGCTCTGTAAGTTTGTAAGCCATTGATAGCAGTCACACAATTGTTACATGCATTATATTACGAACATGAAATAATTTTAAAACACAGCAACATATCATACATGTACGTGTTATATCATAACACATCCACTGTCGATAAAATAACCAAGACACACATTACATAAACCAAAATAATTCTTTTTTACAATTCACATGAAGTGCCAAAAAATTATAATAAAAAAATCAAAGGTTTAAAAAAAGCAAATATTCGCAGTAAAATTGAAAAATAGTCAAATGTTTTTATCATTATTTACCCACTATAATTAACGAGCGATTGGATTTTTGTGAGATTCTGATCTCTCGTTTCTTTTGATGCGTCTTGCTTTTACTAAAATTAATAAAAATGGTATGACCTTGCAAAAATGTCACAAACGTTTTTTACAGGTAAATTCTATTCGCAAGCGAGTGAATTTTGCGCAGTTTAGTTTTTCGTCGCAAGTCCTTTTTCTCATGTTTCTTGGTGGTTTTTTTTTTTACATGTGATAATTAATTACAGTACCGATCAGACCCAACCTAACACGAGAAGAAACCCAAAATAAACCCCGGGTTTACTTTCTGGGTTTACTTTGGGTTTACTTTTTGAAAATTTGGGTCCACTAGGGGTTTACTTTGGGTTTACTCGATAATTGCTTTTGGGGTCAACTGTACGCACTGAAGTGTGAAGCAGACCAGTATTTTATCTTACCATTCATGATCTTACTGCCTGTTATTCCAAAAACAAATTGTAGGGTCTGCTTTCAGGGGTATACATGTACTTCTGATGGGGTTTAATCTTTGTGTCCACTCTGGGTTTACTTTGGGTTTACTCTTGGTCCACCCTATAGTAAACCCGGAGTAAACACAGAAAGTAAGAAAGTAAACCCAGGGTTTAGTTGTGGTTTACTTACTGTTAGGTTGGGTCTGATCGGTACTGTAAAAACATCGGACGAGAGAGAGAGAGAGAGAGAGAGAGAGAGAGAGAGAGAGAGAGAGAGAGAGAGAGAGAGAGAGAGAGAGAGAGAGAGAGAGAGAGAGACAGACAGACAGACAGACAGACAGACAGAGTAAGCACCATGAAATAATAAGTTCCATGCATTCTGTATGGCGTCTAATCTTTTCTCGTTTTTCTCTCTCCAGTACGTTAGAATGTCCACAATTGACACAAAATCGGAGGCGGTTTTAAAACTTCTTCAAAAGCAGTGGGGACTGGACCTACCAAATCTCATCATAACTATGCATGGGGGCATGGCGAATTTCGATCTGTCACCAAAAATGAAACGCTCATTCCGAAAAGGCCTGGTCAAGTTTGCCAAGACAACAGGGGCCTGGGTCTTTACTAGCGGGGTCAAAACGGGTGAGTTTGCGGCCACAAAGTACTATTTATAGACCCACAATACCTATTTAATGTATGGGCTGACATGAGCTAGCTTTCATTGCGCATAAGTTTTGCGTGTTAATGTAAAATTTGATATATACGACGGAATTTAGGAAACTGTAATGAAATTATTTACTTAATGAACTGATATAGCGTTGATAAAATATTTATTCAGGATTCTTAAAGAAAATTTAAATTTTCAATTGTTTTTGCGGTCGTCATCGGGCGGTTAGAATAGGTTCAAAAGAAGAGAACTCTGTATGATCGTGTCTCAAAAATTAATATAAAGAAAAGTTTTGAGAATTCAGCAGTTATCCATTTAACATTATCAAAAGTAGATATTAATTACTTGTACTTTGTCATGAGCGGATCCAGGTATTTTTTCCGGGGGAAGGGCAAAGGGGTGCTCGAGGTCCAATGCCATTTTTCGGAAACTTTACTTTGTGAATTTAATTACTAAGTTGGAATATACCTCTGGGGATGGTTGGACCTCCCTGATTCACCCCCTCCCCCCCCCCCCCCCCCCCCCGATTCGCCCACTCACTTTCTAGATCCGCGCACAGTTGCACTGGAGAATAAAAAAAATCATTGAAATGGCTGACAACTCTCTACTTTCTATTGATATGTTGATCAAGGTGTGACCAGGCATGTCAGTGCCGCCTTTGGAGAGGGCCGATCCAAACAGTTCAAACGGAAGCTGGTCACTATTGGCGTGGTGCCGTGGGGCGTGTTGGCAAACAAGGAACAACTCGTCGGCAGAAATGTATGCCCACAATATAAACTATGGCAACTCTATAAAAGTGCCTGTTTCCATAACTTGTTTGCTTAATATTGCGGTATTTATAATTAAATAATCTTGTGTCCATGAAAACTACACATGCATTGAATTTCACAAAAAAGCAAAAAGGTCCAATAGGTCTGTTTTGTAACCTTTTCCTCTGTTGCCTCTTTTTCCATTTTACAAACATTACGGGGATTTTGCGGTGCAAAGACTCGATTTAATAGACGGCGGATGATAATGTAAACGATAAAATGTATAAGTAGTTCCAAAAGCTTTCAATTGATAATTATGTCAGGGTTTTTTTCAATAGTAAGATCCCATCAAGAAGTTGTTTCCAATTTTTTCGGGTAAAAAAAAAGATCATGTCAAATACATGTAGGAAATCTTGGACTTTTTTCTTGACACTGAATTCAACTGTTCTTCACTTATAAATATTAATAGCATCCAAACGTTACGGAAACAGTAGCTGTGACAGTTAATCTTTTATATAAGTTGAAAGTGTTAAATTTCTTAATTCCAATTAAAAATGTTTTTAATGAAGAAATAAGTTGTGTTTAGAGAATGTGCACAGCGAATCAACTTGAAGATTGTTATAAAGAGTATGCACTATGTTTCCTAGAAGTCTGTTTTCTATGTGTGTAAGGGGGGGGGGGTATCAAATCAGTGTTTCAAGATGTACAAGTCCAATGTTCTAATTATATTATGGTTTTTTTGTTTCATTCCTTAAGATCACGTGTTCACATCACCACGGAAAGACAGCTTACGTCCAGTCGACTCTCGACAGTCACCACGCTTACTTCCTGTTGGCTGATAACGGGACGGAAGGAGAATACGGGGCGGAAGTTATATTCCGTAGAAGAATCGAGCGCCATCTATATCAGCAAAAAGTTTCAAAAGGTAGATAAATTAGACAGTACGTCATGTATACAACAACGTTGGAAAACTTTTGATCGTTCTTTATCAAACTGTAGTAAATTAAATTATATTTTTTCCTCCTAAACTAGGAATCAATATTCCTATGGTTTGTGTGGTGCTAGAGGGCGGAATGAACACAATCAGGGCGGTGTTAGAATACGTTACCGACAAACCACCAGTTCCTGTCATCGTCTGCGCAGGAAGTGGGCGTGCCGCAGACCTCATCTCATTTGCATACCAAAACGCAACAAAAGACGGGTAAATCCACCCTTTTGTTTTTATTCACAACCTTGAAATTAAACACAAATTTGAACACTCCATAAAATATTTAGATCAATACCAAAAAAAATTATCAACTTTTAACTTACCACATTCATCCATGTATTGAGAAAGAAATTTAAAATAATTTGTATCATAAGGGAAGTAACTCTTAAAAATAATTTGGTTTTTACAGAAAACTTCCAGACAGATTGAAGGTTATTCTAGTGGATGCTATACAAGACACGTTCACGTGTACCGAGGAGCAAGCAAAGGAGCTATGTCTGGAAATCACCGTGTGTCTACAGAGGAAAAATCTGGTAAGTTGTACACTGTTAACGTTAATGATTTAGCATGAGAGTTTAAATATTGCCCGATACTGTAGGCTGAGGGCAATAAAAAAAAATATTCCGATATTTCTGTCTTCAGGTCAATAGTGTTTCCTGCAATGATTAAAAAAATACCATTATACAAGTATTTTTTACAGTGACTTAGCATGAGAGCTTAAATATTGCCCGACGCCGTAGGCTGAGGGCAATACCGATATTTCTATCTTTAGGTCAATAGTGTTTCCTGCAATGATTTAAAAATTTCCATTATACTTGTAATTGTCACAATGTGTATTGCCTAATTTCCTCTCAATCATCTTCCAGCCGACTCCCAGATTAACGGATTTATTCTGATTGTTGTATATTTGAAAATGAAATGCCCGATTTAAAATCTTCTAAAGAATTCTAAAACCGATGTTATATATTTTTTGAAGAAAATATCTGGTCATCAAAGGACAGAGGTTTTTTTGTGGTAGCAGATTTAACAGGTTGCAAGAAGAAATTTTCAAATTAATATTTAGTTAATCCAAATTTTGGAACTCGGGTATATTACAGCAACATGGGTTTAGCTATTACAGTGTTAAGGTTCTTGATTGATTGCTCAACACCACGGCGGCAAATTAAGAAATGACTTGTGTTTCTGTGTTTGTTCAGGGGTCGACTAAATTTATAGTCTTTGGGTTTCTGTTTCAGATAACAGTTGTAAACCTCGCAGACGAAAATCAAGAATTGGATATGTTGATTCTGACATCAATATTAAAAGGTAAATATCATCATCTTTGCATTGATACCCACTTTAGTCACTAATAGTAACATCATATTAGAACCATTTTAACAAGAGCTTTGACTTTTGGTAGTTGTGTCAAACAGCAATGTTACGTGGGCATATCAATTTCATTGCTAGCCACTCAGCTATGGCTCTTTGAAATCAACAAGATTCGTCTGGCTTTTGAGCTAAGACTATGCAATCTGTGTATATTTCACTTGTGTCATTTTTAACTTATTTTGACGCAAGAAATAGATTGTTACGTCCTACTGAAAGTCCAAGGTCTTGTTAAAATGGTTCTTTAAGTTAACACAGCAATTAAGAATGAGGCAGGGAAAGCGAAGTGATCGAGTCCCTTCTGAACCTATCAACTTTTAATATACAAACTCGAAAATAATAAAACTTAAAAAAAGAAAAAAAAAACCTCAAAATTATTATCCCTTCAATTTATTATCCAATACCATATACATGCAATAAAAATAATACTTGCATTGTGGATGTGATTTGTAAGTATGTGGTTTGTTTCAGGGACATGCAGTAGTATATCCGAGCAGTTGCGCCTCGCTTTGATGTGGGACAGAGTTGACCTCGCGCAGGATTACATCTTGGATAGAGAAAATGGTCAAATAGTAAGGATTTAACCACACGGCAGCTACATGTAACTCTGTCAATTATAACAGACAAAAAAATGTGGACATTCCCAACGCATAATTTCTCCCAAGAATGTTCTTTCTTTAATTCTTCTTTCATTCTTTTTTTCTTATAATTTCTTTCACTCTTTCTTTCTTTCACTCTTTCTTTCTTTCAATCTTTTTTACATTTCTTCTTCTTCTTCTTCTTCTTCTTCTTCCATGTTAATTTGAATATCTCTTTACTGCTACAAAAAAGTAAAGAAATCCCCGATTGGCTTTCAAAACTTTCTTCTAGACTCCCCCACCTTGTCTTTGCGAAATTTATTGTTAATAAAAGAACTAACCACCCCAGTCTCTGTATCTAGAACGAGCCCCTGGAGTCGGTTATGATGGAGGCCCTCATCAACGACAAAGTGGACTTCGTGAAGCTGTTACTGGAGACCGGCGTCAGCCTGCACTCGTTTCTAACGGTCAATAGACTGGAGGAACTCTACAACATCAACGTAAGTCTGGTTACAACATCAACGTAAGTCTGGTTACAACATCAACGTAAGTCTGGTTACAACGTCAACGTAAGTCTGGTGTCAACGTAAGTCTGGTTACACCATCAACGCAAGTCTGGTAACAACATCAACGTAAGTCTGGTAACAACATCAATGTAAGTCTGGTTACATCGTCAACGTAAGTTTGGTGTCAACGTAAGTCTGGTTACAACATCAACGTAAGTCTGGTTACAACATCAACGTAAGTCTAGTTACAGCATCATTGTAAGTCTGGTTACAACATCAACGTAAGTCTGGTAACAACATCAATGTAAGTCTGGTTACAACATCAACGTAAGTCTGGTTACAACATCAACGTAACTCTGGTGTCAACGTAAGTCTGGTTACAACATCAAAGTAAGTCTGGTAACAACATCAACGTAAGTCTGGTTACAACATCAACGTAAGTCTGGTTACAGCATCAACGTTAGTCTGGTTACAGCATCAACGTAAGTCTGGTTACAACATCAACGTAAGTCTGGTTACAACATCAACGTAAGTCTAGTTGCAGCATCATTGTAAGTCTGGTTACAACATCAACGTTAGTCTGGTTACAACACCAACGTAAGTCTGGTTACAACATCAACGTAAGTCTGGTTACAACCTCAACGTAAGTCTAGTTACAGCATCATTGTAAGTCTGGTTACAACATCAACGTAAGTCTGGTTACAATATCAACGTTAGTCTAGTTACAGCATCATTGTAAGTCTGGTTACAACATCAATGTAAGTCTGGTTACAACATCAATGTAAGTCTCGTTACAACATCAACGTAAGTCTGGTAACAATATCAACGTAAGTCTAGTTACAACATCAACGTAAGTCTGGTTACTTATAAATGTACAACATTAAGAAAACCAGTAAGACATAATTTATATGGAAGAAGTATACGCCTCAAAACTTCTGATCGTAAATTTGTTTTAATTAAATTGGATTGTTTAATCTAAATTGGTGTTCGGTCAATCACTTAGATCTAAAAAAAATTATACTTACGTGTACAAAATATCAAATTGTAAATTTTATGCAAAAAAGTTAAACTATAGATTTTTTTTATTTCAACGAAAAATTGTTAATCATACATGTATGTACATGCAGTTCTTTTCCAACTACTATGTAATGCTATGAAACTTTACTCTTTAGCCTGTAAATTTTATATTATGTATTTTTCAACAGCCACAGTGCCAGTTTAACCCTGTCCGATATTTTATCAAAGGATTACGAAAGGTACTACATGTATATAGCTAGCTAAAAAGTTATACTCAATTCTGATTTTAAAATGGTTCATGTTAACTTCACCTCTTAATTTCAACAATTTATTTTTTACAGAACCTTTTTCCAAACTATCGGTACACTTTACTGGACATTGGACTTATAATTGACAGCTTGATGGGCGGGGCCTTCAAATCCATGTATTCTCAGAAAGAATTCCGTCAGAAATACGTTGCGATGCGAAGAATTGTGAGTGTTTTTCAATTCTTTATAGCTCAAAAATCTTATACTAGGCAGATATATTTTTTGAATATTTTTAAAGTTACATGTATCACACAACACTTAACTGCATCATGCCATTTTACCTGGAAAATTTCAACCCTTAAGAGTGGTCATTTTTAGACCAAATTAATCTCCTGGAAATGAAGAACTTTGTATGAAAAGATGCTCAAATTCTAAAGCTAAAATATTTTGGAAGTTTTCTTTACTAGATAACAGTGTATGGCCAAAACTATCATTTTGAAAAATGTTATGGTCGAATTGATGGGTTTCGTTGACCATTCACCGTCATTAAAAGCAACAACATCCTTCCATGCATTTATGAATGACTTTACACTTTTGGTTTATAAACAGAGTTCTAGCAGTAGTAGCACAACCACTAGCAGAAAGTCGATGATGAAGCAGACGTCTTATTTGAGTGACATGGCCAGCTCTAATTTATTCCAGTACCCTTTCCATGACCTCATGCTGTGGGCGGTGCTTATGAACCGTCAACAGATGGCGCTGTTTATGTGGCAACAAGGCGAAGGGGCAATGGCTAAGGTATGCGCATGCAAGGAATATTTGGGTAATTTTTGGTATGGTCTTTACTATGTGATTATGAATTTAATCAGTTTGAAATATAGGGGGTTGGGTGGGGACTCCCTTACAATCCTTACGTAGAGTTTAAAAGTCGGCGAAGTGTGTTAAGGATAAGTAAGGATTTCATCTTTAATTTTGATTCGTGAAACTTTTTAGCCTATAAATGCTTTCTGATTATTGCTTTGTTTGTTAGGCCCTGGTTGCTTCCAATCTGTACAAAAGAATGGCCCAGGAAGCAGACGCCGACGTGTTAGAAAGCGGCATCTCGGGACATTTAATGGAAAACGCACAGTAAGGACATTTTTTTCATTCTTTGTGGTGCTATTCCTCTATTCTTAAAGTGGGTTATATCATTGTAGTTGATGTAAAATTTGACGATTTTTTAGAGAATTGGGTTCGCCAAATTGTTTGGCCAACTCCATTTTTTTCTGCTGTTTTTGTGGATTGATACTGGCAATTTGGTGCTATACATTCTTGAAATGTTTGTTAGTTTTTTTTCTGAAAGGTTTGAATTCTTTTGAATTTAGAGAGTTTATGAAGCTGGCCCTTGAATTTCTGGGTCACTGCTACCATATCGATGTCGACTATACCCAGCAACTCCTCACTGATGACCTGATAAACTTTTCGAACGCGACCTGCATCACTTTGGCAGTTGACGTCATGCATTATGACTTCGTCGCTCATAACTGCTGCCAGAACCTCATCAATGATATTTGGATGGGAGGTCTGCAGACAAGGAAAAACAGCAGTATTAAAGTAACCATTTTTTATAAAAAATAGTATAAAAATCGGTTTTACTTTAGAACCATTTTAACAAGAGCTTGGACTTTCGATGGGATGTAAATATCTATAGTTAGTTCATCAAAAGAAGCTGTCAAATATTGAGTACATGTATCTTCTTTCTGATTCGCCAATCAAGTTCATCAATATCCATAGTCTGTAAAAATCTCGGGTTTTTTTTAGCTCAAAAGTCTGCTCTATTGAGTGAAATTGATGCTGTTTCAACTGAAATTTACAGCCCTGAATAAAATCGGACAAGTGTCGTTTCGTTCAATGTCTTCATATCTATTAGCCAATTTCAATGACTGGACAGTTAACGATGAATAAACCTCGCCTTCATCAAATTGAAGAGTGACAAGTACTGACCAAAGTCCAAGCTCTTGTTAAAACTACTCCTTTTTACGTTTTTATATTTTTTGTTTATCATAATTATTATCAAAATTGCAAAACTTAATTTAGTACTTTGTTATACGAATAATCGCCGAACTGTTTAACATTTTCATGATTGCAGTAGATTGACTATGATAGATAGTTACTAGATAGATAGATGGATAGATAGATAGATAGATAGATAGATAGATAGATAGATAGATAGATAGATAGATAGATAGATAGATAGATAGATAGATAGATAGATAGATGTGAATTAAAAGAAATCCAGTCATTCCCAATTAAATAATTTAAAAACGTTTCCATTCATTTTATCTTTAGGTGATTGCAGGCATCTTGTTCCCTCCGTTTTTGGCAATGTTGGATTATAAGTCGAAAAAACAGCTCAAGTTCATGCCTCAGACAGCGGAAGAGCACCTGGAAGACACTGTGGAAGATGAAGACAGCGATGAAAATGAGGAGAACGATAGCTATGATCTGGATGATGACAGCATACAGCAGGTATAAACTAGTTATGATCTGGATGATGACAGCATACAGCAGGTATACACTAGTAATGATCTGGATGATGACAGCATACAGCAGGTATAAACTAGTTATGATCTGGATGATAGCATGCATACAGCAGATATAAGCTAGAAAAACAGGTTTAGTTTACCAAAAGTATGTAACGTTATTTACATGTTTTCTTAAATATGAAAAGTTTATCCCATCTACATTATAATGTATAATATAGGAGATGAAATGTATCGATGCTTGTATCAGGATTGGGGTATATATTTTTTACAAGTACGATTATAACGAAATTGTTTTGTGTCTCATTTTTATTCTCGAAGTTCATGATTGTATTGACGAAATTCAAGTTGTCTTGCGCATAGCACTCAGTTAGCACTATGACAAATTAACGTACAGTCGGATATTTTATAAATGCTCGAAGAAATTAAAAAAATGATAGCAATGAAAATAAAAATATCCTATTGCAGGCTTCACCAGTGAAAACTCTGGCAACATCCAGCTCTATGCCCAAACTGAGCGATGCACTGAAAGCTGGACAGAAACCGCCCATGATCCGATCAATGGTACGCTATTTAAAATTGCTGTAAAAAGAGATGTTTTCTGTAATTTAGGGGGCTAAAAGGTTTTGGTCATTTTTAGGCTATATTATTCTCCTTGAGAGAAAAAAGGAATTTAATTTGTGTAAAGATATTGAAAAAATATATTGAAATTTTAAAGCTGAAATATTTAGAAATTAGTTTTTACTTAACAAGATAGGTAATGGCCAAATATCAATCTTATCTAGATATCAAGATACATCTGAAAGGTAAATTGTTGACCAACCACATCCAGCTTCCTTAAAAAATGAGAGAGAGAGAGAGAGAGAGAGAGAGAGAGAGAGAGAGAGAGAGAGAGAGAGAGAGAGAGAGAGATTTCACTCTTTAAGAAATCAAATGTTTCATGATTATTTTTATCAGAGCATGCACATTGACAACCAGAGAAGGCTCAGTCGCCAGGAACTAAAGTCACTACAGAAGATCGCCAACGAGAAACAACGGGGTTGTAACGTTTCGGTCCACCTTAAAAAGCCTCTCAAACTCACCAAAATGACTCACAAATTCTACACCGCTCCCATTACTAAATTCTGGTTTTACTTGGTAAGTGAATTGCTTGTAAAAAATATCCATCTCTGACAATTTAAGGTTAAAGGACCAGTCATGTAAGATTTGACGGGTGTTTTAAGCTTCAACAATAGTTCTCTAAAATTCTGCCTTTTGGTAACAGATTTTAACCATGAGATTACGGCGTTGACTTACATGTTATAAGGGGGTGTGATGGACAGGTATTATAAAATGAGACAGGTTTATTATAAAAATAACCTAAATGCATGGTTTTTGAACAATGATATATTAACTTGTCGGAATAAATTTCTTGATGAACCCATTTATATAGAATAATATATGTTTTGTGTAATAGTAAGAAACAAAATTCGATATATAGAATTATATCCTTTGTACGTGTGAATTTTTAGTTTTGTTCTATTCTATTTATCATATATCATATTTCTTCACCAAATTTTTTGGTGAATTTTGAAAAAAAAAATCTTATTTGAATTTAACTTGTTTGCATCTTACAGATAACGTATATCGCTTTCTTGGTGGCGTTTAGCTATACCGTTCTCGTTAGAACGTTGCCGACACCTGCATGGCCCGAGATCTTTGTGATGGCCTACCTTGTCTCTTTTGCGGCCGAGAAATGTTGGGAGGTAGGAACTGCTCACTTATTTCCAGTCATCAAAAATATAGGGTTTAGGTTTCTGATCTTCTAATGTTACTTAAAAGACACTATTGGCTGTTCGTTGTAATTATTATGAATAACTGCATTCAAATTATAATTGCTGTCTCATATCTTTTCGTATAATTATTCTCAACAGTAATTCTAGAATCTAGCTCTCTTCATACATGTAACTATGCAATATATAATAGACGTATCTGCACTTTATTCTCGAACTGTAACGTTGTTTGAAAAAAAATCTCAAAAAGAAATAGTCCAATGTAACTACATGTAAATGATTCATAAACCCATTATAAAAACCCATTTAAACATATTTCATAATATACAGGTATATTTCAAATCCACACCTTAAGCACGAATTATATACGCGTGGACACGTTGACAAACATTTTATGCGCTCACTTCGTAATTCGAAATTCTCAGCAATAATTAATCGCAACTTCGGATAGGCTCGGATAAAAAGTCTTTTACCGAGCCTGCCGGAAGAGCCTAAGAAGTTGCGATTGAGCATTCATGACAGACTTGCCTTTTTTCAGTTGGCAGTATTAGTCCCCGGTCCACTGAAGATAAAACTGCGAGTGTTCGCCAGTTTTTACTGGAACCTGTGGGACGCGGTAGCCATCGTTTGGTTTACCATCGGGGTCATCTTAAGGTTCAACCCCTCCACCCTGAACGCTTCACGGATTGTGTATACGTTGAACATTGTGTTCTTCTACATAAGGATCCTGGGAATTTTGTCCGTTAATAAAGCTCTTGGAGCTTATTCCAAGATCATCGGGAAATTGGTAAGTGTGTGGGTGTGATATTTTTTTTTTGGTCTCAGAGGTATTTGATTTTTAAGGTCGGTACTTATCAATTTCAATTTTGTTTGAAATAAAACGTTATACGTACAGTGTATGATAACTCTACGGCAGTAACAGTAATTTGCATTGGTGTTATGATTTACACTAAGTATCCTTACCCTTAAAGTGTCAGTAAATTTACGCGTATGCAGTGTGAATACATGCATAACAAAATATATTAGCGTGCGAGAAAATTTCTTGTAATCAAGAATATTCAATTTCCCTAAAGTTGCAAACATTTGTCGCCGTTCATCATTAGAAGTTCACTACAAGCTTGTTACATGTATATCAATCGCAAAAGTAAAGTAAGCGCGAATAAATGTAGGTTTACTTTCACTTTCAGCTAAAGCACACATCGTACTTGGTTTACTTTCACTTTCAGCTGAAGCACATATCGTACTTAGGTTTACTTTCACTTTGAGCTGAAGCACATGTCGTACCTAGGTTTACTTTCACTTTCAGCTGAAGCACATGTCATACTTCTCCATCATCATGTTCATTGTGACGGCCTGCTTTGGAGTTATCCGCCAGGCGGTCCACTTCCAGAACGAGGAGTGGTCCTGGTTCATGCTGCGCTCCGTTTTCTTCTACCCCTACTGGATGATATACGGAGAAATTTTCAAGGAGGAGATTGACAGTAAGAAATTGATTTTTTTTTCTTTCTTTGATTCTCTCATTAATAATCAATTCAATTATTCGATCAATTTTAGTCATTTTTTTTATATTCAAACACACATTACGATGTTTCTATTTATTAGAGCTGGTACTTTAATTAATATTTTTCTTATTTTCGACTGATCAAGTTGATTTTGGTCAAAATATTTTTTTTTTGCATTTTCCAACATGACGACATGGTGTTTTCTCGTTAATCTACGGCCTGTAGAGCAAATGTATTTTATTACTTTTGACTGTAAATACACTGACTATATTACAGCCGGTGTAGAAAAAGTATATCGTATCTGCTTAGCTGTATGAGTACACGTATATTTTGCCAGCTATATTTTACAGCTTATATATGAATCGATTCGCTTAGCTATAAATTTATACACTTTACTGTAAAAATGACTATTTACGCTGATGGTTAAGTAGGCGTTTTCTATAGTTAAACAATACGCGTGAGTATTAAATATGCTGATGCGTGATTTCATCAAAGTTTTATAAAAATTTTGCCATACCCGCGGGGGCATTTTCCGCGGTTTTTTAGCTTGTGTAACTATAGTGTAAATTCCCCCCACGCGTAAAAAACCACTTTTACAGTATACTACAGTATGTCTGCTTTATTTTATTTTACAGCCTGTACTGATACTGATAACTACCCCGGCGGCTGTACATACGGGTCCTGGGTATCTCCCCTGGCGATGTTTGTCTTCCTTCTCGTTATCTTCATCCTCCTGGTTAACCTACTCATCGCTAGATTCAAGTAAGTCATTCCAAAAAATAAAATGTACTCTCAGTATCAATTTAGTATATATACTTGCAAAACAAGCTAAACAAATTATAGTAAATGCTTGGTGTATTATGTGTATTAATTTTTTTTTCAATTTGTTTTAAATTCTTGTACTTCCCATACATTGCAATTGAAATTTGCAAAAATGGTTCGCTTTATTTTTTTTTCAGAACTCTCATTTTTTTCAATCCCATAAAAACATTGATTAACTTTACATACATCTAATTGTATCTTTACTGTTTTAGCGCAACGTGTATAAGGGTTATTCCGAGAGTGAGGGAGATCTGGAAATACCAGCGGTACAACGTGATTCTGAAGTACAAACTGTCGTCATTGCTGCCCCCGCCACTAGCTGTGTTCAGTTTGATCTACCAGGGCATCAAATACCTCATCTGGAAATGTCGCGGCAGGGAGGACTTTTGTGATCATGGACTGAGTAAGTATATTGTAGTTGTTTCACTGTAGATAAGAAATTTTACAGGATGATTGGTTATTCTATTATATTCGCGATTTACGAGATTCTTGCGAAATAACACCAATGGAGAACGCGAATGTATTTTACATGTATGTCACAGATATTTCTAAAGCGTGACGTTAAAACCGTCATGGTTTTTATTAGTTTGTATCAAATTGTGGAATATTAACAATAATACGAAATATTTTGTGAAATTGTTTAAAACAACTTGCATCAGTTCACAACCATTCTTATTAAGTTAATGGTGATCTGTTAAAGAACAAAATGTTTTTATGTAAAAATGAAGTTTAAAATAGGTTCATTTTTTAAAACTAGTTTTATCAATATTCATCGCTCCAATAAAATAAGTGACAGTAGAGGCACAGGGACCAATAACAGACGATATATCGTTCTTTTTATTACGTCATCCAAATATGTATGCAAAAAAAGGAATGACGTAATTAAATTAAAAAACATCGAATGTTACCCCCCCCCCCTTCCCCGCATTTGCATTTATTTTTTCTTTATCATTAATTTCGTTCTGGGTTTTTTTTTCTCGCACAGAAATCTATTTGACAGATGAAGAAAAGGACAAACTTCACGAGTTTGAGTTACAGTGCCTTGAGGACTATGTGAGACACAAAGAAAACAAGCTACAAACGTCTGCAAACAAACGCATCTCAGCCATCTCCGAAAGGTGGGTCTCTCCTTAAAATTTTGTTGGAATATTGGAATCATTTTATCTTCGTTTTTTTCCAAATTTGTCTATTTTTATGTTGACTTTTATAAAAATGTTAGAAAATATACCATTTTCCTTAGAAATAATTTTTAAAAGATAAATTTCTGTTGCAAATATGTTCTTTGATAAAGGGTTACCAACAAAATCTACAATAATTTATGGCTAAAAAATTTCTCCGATTTTTTTTTTAGAGTGACGGAGATATCAGCTCAAATGGATGATGTAACTGTACAGGAGAAATCATTCAGACACACCTTGCAGTTAGCGGACCAAGGTGTTAGCAAACTGGAAGAAATATTTCTCAAAAATCACGAAATCGTGAAACTGATGGGGCACATGGTTCCGGGTTTTGACGAGTTTGCGCAGAGCCCTTCTCGGCAATAGCAACCGATTTGTGCACCATAGCAATTGTGATGATATTGATTGCTTTGAACTTATCAAGACTTTTATAAATTCATTGTCTTGTGAATCTTTCTGTGTACCGTTTGTGATATACATATGTTGAATATATTGGTAGAGGTTAAAAAAGCAATCTTTTCGCAAGGTTTATTTTATAATTTACACTACAGAAAACTTAACGTTATTGTAAATCTTTCGACTTTGTTTTCGTTTCCTCCTACAAAGATGAATTTATTTTTTGTTTAATTTCAATATTGAAAAAAATAAATATATATTTACATTCTTAGACATTTAATTGTTCATTTTAGAACTGTTCCTTAGTTTTACTACATGAAAGCCAACAATCTGTTATGAGCTAAAATATGAACATTGCGATATTGGAAAAAAAAGTAACACCATCTTATCAATAAATGTACATCTATCCTCTTATATAAATAAGTCATGCATAAAGTAAAATAGTAATATTTATAGGTAAATTTAAAATGATTGAGTCCTTTTCAGGGAATGGGTGTACAAAGTACCAGTAAAAATAGGTGGTTCTGCACCGGAAAGTTTAAATAGGTTATAATTAAGAAGCACAAGAAATCTACGGCGCTGAGCTATTATAAAACCAAGCGCAGTCACCTTTTATTTCAGTGGTAAACGGAAGAAAAATCAATATAAAACTACATGCATTTATATACAAACATAAAATATTTTTATTTGACGAAACAATCAAAATGTCGAAGTCTACCGAACGAACTACACATTGAAAATGATAACTCTGTTTTTATCATGGTACGTGTATAAATGCGCCAGTTTCTAACGTCACCTGAACAACCAAGCATTTTAAAACTCAATCAAACATTTATTAGGATATTTAAGCTTTATTTAAGGAATTATTCGTTTGAGTATTATGAGGTGAGAATATTGGTCGGACTTTATGTGCTGTTTGGTGTCTATAAGAAAGGTGAGTTACCTTAATGTAGCGTACGATGTAGTATTTACTTATCTAAATAATTCAAAGTAATGGTCTTTTGAATATTAACTTTACATTACCCACGAGTTATTCCCCAGTTATTATAATCCATAACTAATTAAAAAAACTATGATATTGTTTTCTTGTGTTATATTTCCTGTTTATTATATTTCCTATATTGGATAAGCTTGAACAACTTTGAAAAGTTCAAATAGAAAATATCTCTAAGAAAAAATACAGAATGAAAACCAACCGCAAGCATATATTTTTTTTATTGAGAAATACATGTAATATGGTAGCCATGGACAAAGCCATTTGTCTTTTATATATTGAAGTGAAAAACATATATTGCAAAGGCAACACTACAAAGTAGTTGGGCGATAAGTATTTAGAAATTTTATTAACAAATAAGCCCACAGAGCTCTGAGCTGAATACTTATAATTAATAAATTTCTTTGACCACGACCAAATTTACGATGATTTTGAAATGACACATTCAATACTATAAAGAACTATAAAAATATAAAAAAAAAATTTCAGATAAAGTAATAATAGTCCATCGATTTTCAAATTTGTGAAGAGATTTTTTTTCTTTATGACAAGGTATTGATGTTAAGTTATAACTTGAAGATCAAAAACCCAAAAGGGGCCAACTAAAATAATCATGAAAAAAAATGAATAAAGATTAGATAAATATGAATTACATTGTTTTAAAAATAATAGACCGATTTCAATTCTTTTTGGAACCAATAGTCCTAAACCTTTACATGCTAAGTTTAATTGTTAAATTCCTCAGATAATTATCTGAAGCAGGACCATGCCTAATACCGGAAGCATCGCTGCCATGATAGAAAGGGTCATGTGACCTGTGAAAAAAAATATATGAGTGAATCAGAGTAAAAACAGAACCCAAGAATATCCGGAAGTTGGTAAGTGTACATTTCTAGATGCAAATCTGAAAGTTTACTTAAAGTGGCAAACATTTTCTTTTCAAATTGTAAATAACAATATTGCGTACCTCCACTACTTTTGCAACTCGCCATCTGAGTCACTGTACAACTGGCATAGGTGGCATCCTCGTCACTTCCGTCGTCGCAGTCCTTTGAGCAGTCGCACTGGAAGGCTTCGTCAATGCACGTGATTCCTCCAGTCTCGCACGTGAACCACCCAGCCGGACAAAGCTGAAAAATACATGTACATATCGATAATTGAAACAAAGTCCTGACCTATTTAGAAGCTATAATTATGATCATGATAATGACCTGTCATCTGTCATAATTTCTTTGTGTCATACAGTTAATCAAATAAGTGACAATTATATAATTTATCAGATTGAAGAATAATTGGAAACATCTAAGAATACCTTCATTTCAAGTCTTATCCGGTTCAAACCACCCCCGTCTGATCAAATTCGGCGCCACAATTATAAAATACCTTCCCCTATTCATACACGTATCACAAAGCATGTTAAATACATGTACATGTATATTGTTGCAATGAAGCACTTGTATTTTTAAAACATCTTAGAAATAATTGAGCCTTTGTGTTTTCTTATTAACTTTAAATTTATGTTAAAACGAGAACTCTGAATTAACACCTTTTTGGTTTATTTTCGTTGCATGCGATTACTGGAATATGATGTTTGATAGAGTATGAATATTAACGCTGTCTTTATACATACAGTCATGAGTTATAAGACGGAATTCTAGTACACGCTATCCTGTTGTGAGAACGTATTCAACATATAAAGCTTTTGAAATGAAAATTACAAAACATCGTGTCTGTTGTGATGAAACCAACGATACACTTGTTGAAGTGAAACACATGATAAGCCTGTTTTAATAATGATATGATACCGTTATAATTATTGAGATGAAATACAATTTATATACTTTAGCAACTTTTGATTAAAATGAAGCAATTATGACTTTGCAAAGAAACACATTATAGACCATTTTGTACTGTAATAAAACACATTTCTATCATATCCTCTGTATTGAGATATACTTTATATGATATGCATGATGTATTGTAAAACAGACATACTGGTGGCAATGAAATACATGATATGTCTGTTGTATTGTAATACATGATATATCTGTTGGTATGAATACATGATAAGTCCACTGTATTGTAATACATCGTATACCTTTTGTAATGAAATTAAGAAATAAAGTACGAGTTTTCGTGAATGTTGCAGAATAACCTCCGAGGTCAAGAAATGTTGTTTTGAAATATAAAAGCCTCGGCTAACGCCTCGGCTTTTATATTTCGAACAACATTTCGAGACCGAGGAGGTTATCCTGCAACATTCACGAAAACAAGAACTTTATTTCTATTCTACTAACAGTATTTCTCCAGATCGTTTATCTTATAGAGAGACGATCTAGGTCATTTTGACGGCTCTTCCGTGTAACCCCAACGGTTTTGCTGGTAATGTTTACATGTCTATCGATCAAAGGAATCACATGCAGACGACAGGCTTTTTCTTAGGATTTTAATACTCTTCAGACTTATTTATAAAACATCTTTGAATCACATTCCTAATATTTTAAGGGCAATTTAATACGAGTATTACTACTACACGTTATATATTTTATGTAAAAAAAACACGTAGTTAAAATGTGGTAGGGATGTCCTAGGAACAGCCGCATTGATCTCTTTAAAATAAAAAATTGAGGCAATACACATTGTTTTGACTGGAACTAACACGTGAAATTGACATGGTTTTAAAACTTTTTACGGTTTGAAGTTGTACTTCCATGATCAGTGCGAGACAAATAGGTATTTCTGATCTGATAATTTACTGATGACGTTCGTGGTATATTGGAGAATAATGTCCGCGGCATTTCTTTGATCTCGGTAATAACTGTAGTAGAATTCATGATAAACATGCTGAACATGTGATGAAACACAGTTTATCTGCGCGGGGTTTTATTTTTCTTAAGTTAAAAAGGTGAAAACTAAACGCATCTATAGACATGTTTTACATATTGGGTTAAAACGCATTGTTTACTTGTTGTGTCATAAACAAGTTATACCTGTTGAGTTAATGCACATGATTTACACCTACCTGTTGATACTGTCCTGCCGGTACGGTGGGACAGACGTCCACGTTGCAGTCCGTGAGCTCGCTGGCACCCCCGGGACAGTCCAGTCCACCGTTGGCGGGTTTCGGGTTAGTACAGGTTCGGGATCGGGATTGCTTGCCTCCCCCGCATGACACTGAGCACAGACCATACCCTGACCACGAACTCCACGCCCCGTCAACTGTGTCGGAAAATTTTCAAGATGAAATTTTATGAGGGTTGGAGGACCATGGCCATTTTTAGACTTTGGTTATCTCCCTTAGAAGGAGATAGAGCTTTACATAATGACAAAGGAAAATATTTTTGAACTTTATAGCTAATATAATACACGTATTTAGAATTTTTCTTACAAAATGATGGTTTATGACTATAAAGAAGATGGGGGAATAAGATGGCGCAAATGCCCATTCGGTTTAGTAGTGAAATACAATTTTGTTTTTATTTTTCCCAAATTAAATCTATTCAAATATATTATAATACAACTTTGCAAAAGCAAAATTTCTAACTATAGTCAGTTTTTAATATATTTAACAAAAAAAGAAAAAGAAAAAAAAATATTATCGGAATTTTGGTGGTATTGAACCCGTAACATAAAAGCCCTAGATATATAAGGTTAGCTTATGCCAGGGACTCTAACCACTGAGCCATTTCAGACACAAGAAAGTGGGCTTTTTAAATATTATGTGTGACTAAAGCCACGAACTACCGGACTTGTATTATTTTTTCAAAACGTTCAATTGTTGGGATACAAAATGATATTTTTAATGTATAGTGGGTCATCTCTCCACGTTTTTGTTGATTGAAATCGGTTTGTTTTCCAATAGACCTTAATTAGATTATGAGAAAAATATGGAGCACAGACCCACTCTATAAAAGAAAATGTCTTGAAGTTCTAAAAAATGACAGTATTTGCAGGTTTTGATACGTATACGCCTATTTGAGTCAACATATTCTAAGTATTGAACATACCTACAGGTTAAAAATCAATGATTCGTTAAATATATATTGTTTTAAATCATTTTTGAAAAAACCCATCAGATTTATTGATACTTTAATTTTTCAGTAGCCTGTCCGACCGCGTATGGGCATTTTACACGCCTTATCCACCCATCTTCTTTCGTAAAATATTTAAAGGTAGATCTGATGGCTACTTAATTAACCACCCTTAAACTGATTATTTTTCAAACATCCTTGTGACTATTGTAAAAAAATTAAACAGAAATTCAAGTACATGTTTCCATGTATCATGCCAGTGGGTTTTTTTTTTTCCAGATAATTCCGAATAAAACAAACGTGTAATTATGTATGGGTACATTACATGTAAATGTAGCTTTGTACATTAATATTTAAACTTTTGAAATCCTTGTGAAAAAAAGATTACCGTTCAAATCAGTCAACATATTATGTACAAAGTTAAAACACCGTAGAACTCTCGCCGTTCTCACAAGATATTTTTGTAAGAAACATTGATTTCATATTAAAAAAAATTAAAACTACAAGATTCACCTTCATTTTACTTTACAGACGGGGAGCGAAAATAACACACTTGAGGAATTTCTTTTTTCAAACATCTTGTTCAAAGATAATATTTATTTATTCATAAAGCACACGTTCGTACATGTATGTACTTTTGTGTATGAATCAAATATCGAAAATTACGCTTATATACTGAACACGTATTCAAAGAAAAGGGTGTGTAATTATAGTGCACGTACTGATGCAGACTTGCGTATTGCAGTCCTGGGTGTTCGTCGTTGCTCCGACACACAGCGCCCCGCCGTACTGTGGGGCGGGGTTTGTACATGTCCTCAGCCTATCCTGTGTTCCTCCTCCGCACGTGACGGTGCACGTGCCCCAGGAGCCCCAGCTGCTCAACCCCCCATCGACTGTAAGGAAATGCGAACATCATTACATAATGGACGTGGGATGAAGGTGTTTTTAGAATTATTCCATAAAAAATGATCACACTTACTCGGGCAATGGTGAGTATTGCAGGCTTGGGTTGATGAAGCGGAATTTGGACATGGACTCCCATTGTATTGTGGTGCAGGGTTGGTACACGTGCGCGTACGCGACTGAGAGCCACCACCGCACGTGACCGAGCATGTTGTCCAGGACCCCCAAGTTGCCCACTGACCGTCAACTGTGACATACAATAAAAGATAAAATTCGTTCAATTTGATTTCCAAAAGAATTGACAGACCCTCGGTTTTACATTAAAACTTAATTAGTAAGAATACAGATAAAGCGAATCAAGAATATATTACGAAGTTTTGTTGGATCCCCGACAAAATTCCTAGCCATTCCATTATTCCTTATACAATATGTTACCATCTTGGTTATACATAACGTGTTTTAAAAAGTAATTAAAATGACGATTTCACAGATATAACTACATGTAGTCAATTCTGATTCCAAAAAAGAAGTGAAATATAAGGAAATTTACATCTCTTACGACACATTGTTTTAACAGACAATTGAACAGTTATATTTATACTTGGACAGTTGTGAGTGTTGCAGTTTTGTGAACTGGTCGCTGATCCAGAGCAGCTCAGTCCATTGTAGGCCGGGGCGGGGTTGGTGCAGGTGCGACTTCGGGACTGCGTTCCCGTTCCACAAGTTTTGGAACATGATCCATAACCGCTCCAAGTGGACCAGCCGCCGTCAACTGAAAGTACGGTGGACTTCTTGTCACTCATTTGTCATCCGGTAGAACATGTAAAAATGTATAAATCTAAACCTTTGCAAATTCAGATTTAAAAAAAAACCAACAACTCTGTTTTTAATTACTGAGACGCGTTGTACATTGTTGAAAGAAGGATCACAAGTTAAATACTTACTGGCCGAAAGTATATCACTTATTTTATTTTTTAAAGTTGTTTATGATTAATACCTTCATACCAGCATGAACAACATACGAAAAACATTTGAATGTGTTATTAACTAAAGGATACTCACTTGGACAGTTATGTGTATTACAGCTCTGGGTGGAGGTAGAGGACCCCGAGCAGGAGTTACCGCCGTAAGCCGGGGAGGGGTTATTACAGCTACGACTCCGGGACTGGGACCCGGAACCACAGGACTTGGAGCACGATCCATATCCAGACCAACTGGACCATCCACCGTGAACTGGAACGAAGAATAAAACTCATCACTAATTACGAATTTTTTTCGCGACAAAATTTATCAAATAAAAATGTTTGGCTTAACACTTGTTTCTATCGTGTCTTTACTCAGAGGTGAGGTATTTGGGGAAAAAACTATGTGGACGATCATTTCCTAGATTATAAATATAAACAAATATTGCACTAAAAAGTATAGAATTGTATTGTCCACATACTTACTGTCCATGGCCGAAAGCTTATCAGTTTGTATTGTTATAGCGAGCGCAGCTCGCCGGCGCGCAGCGCCGGCTAGCGAAGCGAGCTCTAAGAACCAGTGTGCGCGTGAAAAAGAACCAGCTAAACCTACAGTTCATCAAACAAATTTTTTTGTCTACGTCCCATAATGCTCTCTAATGTTTACACCCGTGGTGCTATGCCAAAAATGGCCGACTTTTAACTCGTAATTTACGGTGACTTAAAGTTTGAAGACATGTTTTAAGTACCGCATATGCTTTGGCGAGACTCAAAAGATTTGTTACATGCTTCCATACCTTCGGATTGAGTCGAGAAACGTAAACAAAGACGAACAAAGTCATGGATGACGTCACAGTGCACTCGCGCTATATTTCCCGCGAAAAATTTAGAGGTGGATCAAACATCTGTAATGAGTGTACTGGCTATTTCAGTATAGTCTGCGATACCTGCCTCATTGACATATGATTTGTTTTTAATCTTTTTTTAATATAGAGAATTTATATATATATAAACTAGCAAGGGCCATACTTTACTGTCATGTCGATCCATTTTTAAAGTAATTGTGCATGCATGTACCGTGCAGTAGGCAGGTAAGGATATATGAGTAGGGAGGAAATAAACAATAGGACATTTTGAACTAAATAAAAAGGAATAAAATGAAAAAATAAACAGGTAAAAAAAATTATGTAGATATTGCATATAGTCATACCATTAAATAAAAGTGGGAAATTACACACCTACAAACAGGTACCGGGCTCGCTCTCTCTCAATCTAATTAAAATTAGACGTTATGAATCCGCTACCGCTTCTTTGAGAAGCGGTAGCGGATTCAGAACGTCTAATTTTAATTAGATTGGCTCTCTCTCTCTCTCTCTCTCTCTCTCTCTCTCTCTCTCTCTCTCTCTCTCTCTCTCTCTCTCTCTCTGGGTAGGGGGTTGCGCTGTATATATCATAACCATTAAAATTAGTACATTTGGCATACTTATTGTAGAGCAATACTCTCTCAAAAATTATTTGACGTTCGTTGATACCTAAATAAAACTATATAAGTTGACAATGATGCAAGGTACAGTATGTGTAATTCTTGCTGCGCTCGCCAGAACGGTAGCACCGTAAAACATATTACTCGTACATTTTGATACCGGCCTTCATACTAGCATGAACCACAGACGAAAGCATTTTAATGTTTGGTTAAGGATACTCACTTGGACAGTTATGTGTGTTACAGCTCTGAGAGGAGGTAGAGGACCCCGAGCAGGAGTTACCGCCGTAAGCTGGGGAGGGGTTATTACAGCTACGACTCCGGGACTGGGATCCGGAACCACAGGACTTGGAGCACGATCCGTATCCAGACCAACTGGACCATCCACCGTGAACTGAAACGACGAATCAAAATCATCACTAAGTAAGAAATTATTTCACGACATGATTTATCAAATAAAAATGTTTCGCGTAACACTATTAGTTACATGGTCTGTAGTTGACCTAATATGGTTTATACATAGTCAGTAAAATCAATATTGGGCCAGAGCAGAGCTCGTATCCCCATATGGAATTTACTGACCATGTATAACCCATATTAGGTCAACTACAAACCATGAAATGATTATATCTTACCGACTGTCTTTTCTTAATGATAAAAAAGTAAATAAAACAATGAAAATCAATCTTTTATTATATTCTACTACAGTTATTGCCGAGATCAAAGAGATGCCGCATTATTCTCCAATATACCACGAACGTCATCAGTAAATTATCAGATCAGAAATACCTATTTGTCTCCCAATGATCATGAAAGTACAACTTCTAACCGTAAAAAGTTTTAAAACCAAGTCAATTTCACGTGTTAGTTCCAGTCAAAACAATGTGTTGTCTAAAATGTTAATTTTTAAGAGATCAATGCGGCTGTTACTAGGACCTCTCCAGCACATTTTCACTGCGTGTTTTTACATAAAATATGTAACGTGTAGTAGTAATAGCGAGCGCAGCGAGGCGGCGCGAAGCGCCGCTCGCGTAGCGAGCTCCATAGACAACGTGTACGAACGGAGGAAATTCGAGTTGAAGTCTGCATATTGTTCAAAGAAAATTTTATGAGGCCACGTGAAAACGTTCTACTATCCCAGTGATCCTTTGCGGTGCATAGCAACTTGGCGGAACAGGAAGCGTTTCTAAGGAAAATTCTTACCTGTAAATCGCATACATCATTTTCATTTAACAATAAAAAATCCTTTTAAAAACATTTAAAGTAAACAACACATATGCTTACGTAAAAACTGTACCTATGACGTCATTTCCTTCCCCGAATTTGTCCGACAATTTACGAAAACTGTCGAGCGCAAAAAGTTAAGTATGACGTCACATTCATCTCGTGTTTTATATATTCCCGCGATTCATTTAGAGGTGGATCAAGCATCTGTACCGAATGTAACGTGTAGGAAGTACACAGTAGGGAGTCACCGTTAATACTGATACTGCGCTCACTATTAACGGGGACTCTTTGGCTGATTAGTTTTGTTTTGATGATTTTTTTTTGCTCAGTAAGTACACATGCAAGTTCCATGCTAAATTTATTGTCACATTGATCCAATCATTGTATACGTTAGGTAGGTGACAAAAAATTATTAAAAAAGAAAAGTCTAATCATTATTAGATCTACGTGTAGCCACGTCATTTTGTAATGAATAAATAAAAGAAAAAAATGAAACTGTTAAAATATCTACATGTATTTGTTATAGTTGCATATGTGGTCAAACCTTTCAATAATATTGGATATCACACACTAAAAAAAGGCGGAGGGTACATGTCTACAACGCTTATATAGCGTACAAAAATTAAAAAGATTAAAAACAAAATTGATGTCAAAGAGGAAAATTAAAACACCGGTAACAACAAGGAACAAAATGAGAAATAACACAGACACACAATTTATTGATTTTAATGATCATTATTAAAAGGTAAAGAAGAGATAAAAAAATTAAAAAAACCGGCTTTGTGTTTATCAAAATATTCTAATAAGTCTGTTTAACATTTTATTAATGCTCAGTGGTAGTTTTTTGTTTAAGTGTATAAACCTAGTAAGGGACCATTGGAATAAAAGTTTGATATCTTCCGGTTCCTTGCGGTGGTAAAAGTTTTCGAGACAAAGCCAAAGTTTTTTGGTTTGGTTAAGTCCACGGGTTGCATTTAACAATGATGACAGATCTATGTGTGACTCCTTTTGCGCTCGCCCCAACGGTCACACCGTAAAACATATTACCGAGCGCAGCGAGAGGCGGGCGAAGCCCGCCTCGCGAAGCGAGGATTAATGGTAACACGTATATATAAGAAAATCAGTGAAAAATGAAAGTTGAATCAGGGGTATTAAGGCCAAAAAAATTTTCTTCCAGCCCTGGGCGCCGCCATATTGGCAGCCATTTTGTTTTTAAAAAGTTAGTTCGATCATTGATTGACTGGTACTTATCGAGGTTTATTGCCCCTAAACTTGATTAAAATTTTCTAGTGTTTTAATAAAAGGTAATTTGAATTAAAAGAAATAAAAGAGGACACCAGATAAGCTTCAAAAGTGCTTCAATCAAGAAACACGACTATAGTTCTACGTATATCTTATCAAATTATCAGATGGAAAATAAAACATTACAGAACTGAACTTTTAGATACTGAATAAAGTATTCGATTTAATTACCGCGTTATTTATATGAATTAAATTGATAAACAATGAAAGAAGAAATTTAAAAAAAGTTCGGAATAACGTTACTCTCTTCGGCTATTTCCGAATAATTTAATTCTGGTTGTAACGCGGCATTTGATTGGATAGAAAAATTTAGTTAAATTTGTATAACCTGGTTTGCACGTCACATGACACGTCACAATGCACCAACGTACTAATTCACTTGACGTTACGTTTGAATTTTGAACAGATTTATATCATTTTTAAAAGTAAAACGGACTCAATATGTACAGCAAATTCCAGAAAATTAAATTATAAGGAATGAACTCAATGTCTTCTCAAGTTATACTCGTATAACCTGGGTTGGAGCAATTTACGCTTTTTTATAATCCGCTTCGCGGATTATAAAGCGTAAATTGCCCCAACCCAGGTTATACGAGTATAACTTGGGTAGACATTGAGTTCATTTCTTAAAGACAAAACGTGTACCTTTTACGTCTGAAACATGACGTCATATTGTAGACTGAACACGCGACGTTTACTTAAACTTTAGCTAATGATTTGAGTAGACAACCAGGCGGATCCTACTGTGTGCGTTTCAAATAAATTTTGATCTACAAAAATCAAACTGCAGTGTGTTATATATGCGCTCGGTCCAACGGTCACACCGTTTACATATTATCGAGCGCAGCGAGAGGCGGGCGAAGCCCGCCTTGCGAAGCGAGGATTAATGGTAACACATATATATAAGAAAATCAGTGAAAAATGAAAGTTGAATCAGGGGTACTAAGGCCAAAAAAATTTCTTCCAGCCCGGGGCGCCGCCATATTGGCAGCCATTTTGTTTTTAAAAAGTAAGTTCGATCATTGATTGACCGGTACTTATCGATGTTTATTGTCCCTAAACTCGGTTAAAATTTTCCAGTGTTTCAATAAAAGGTAATTTGAATTAAAAAAAAAAAATAAAAGAGGACACCAGATAAGTTTTAGTGGTGCTTCAATCAAGAAATACGACTAGTTCTATGTATGTCTTATCAAATTATCAGATGGAAAATAAAAACATTAACATCAAGGAACTGATCTTTTAGATACTGAATAAAGTATTCAATTTTATTACCGCGGCATTGATATGAATTACATTGATAAACAATGAAAGAACAAATAAAAAAAAGTTTGGAATAACGTAACTGTCATCGGTTATTTCCGAAGACAAAACGTGTACGTTTTACGTCTGTAACATGACGTCATAATGTAGACTGAGCACGCGATGTTTGGTTTAACTTTGGCTGATGATTTGAGTAGGCAACCAGACGGATCCTAGGGCGCTTTCCATTAACATTGCCTCGCCGGCGACATTATCGGGAAACAGTGACGTTAATGGAACGGTTGGCAACGTCACAATGATCAAACGATGACGATTGCAGCTTAAAACTGACACTTATCTTAAAATTTGATCAAGATATTTTGGCTATTTGCAGTTTTAAAGTATTTCAATGTAGTCAGACAAATTGTACTTTAAGAAATACTGGTTTTGTAGAATATGATAACCTCGACGCCATATTGTTTCCTAATCGGAAACGGTATATTGCGTTGCCACAATTGCTTGCCGGCGACGCGCGTTCCAGCAATCGGCAACGAAGGCAACACCGGCAAATCCAGCGATGCCGGTTAAATGGAAAGCACCCCTACTGTGTGCGTTTCAAATAAATTTTGTTCTACAAAAATCAAACTGCACTGTGTTAAATCTGCGCTCGGTCCAACGGTCACACCCTTTACATATTACCGAGCGCAGCGAGAGGCGGGCGAAGCCCGCCTGTGAAGCGAGGATTAATGGTAACACGTATATATAAGAAAATCAGTGAAAAATGAAAGTTGATTCAGGAGTACTAAGGCCAAAAAAATTTTCTTCCAGCACTGGGCGCCGCCATATTGGCAGCCATTTTGTTTTTTAAAAGTAAGTTCGATCATTGATTGACTGGTACTTATCGAGGTTTATTGCCCATAAACTCGATTAAAATGTTCCAGTGTCTCAATAGAAGGTAATTTGAATTGAAAGAAATAAAAGACGACACAAGATAAGTTTCAATAGAGCTTCAATCAAGAAACACGACTAGTTCTGTGTATGTCTTATCAAATTATATCAGATGGAAAATAAAAACATTAACACCAAAGAACTGATCTTATAGATACTGAATAAAGTTTTAAATTTTATTACCTCGGCATTTATATGAATTAGATTGATAAACAATTAATGAAAGAAGAAATAAAAGTTCGGAATAACAAAACTCTCTTCGGCTATTTCCGAAGACAAAACGTGTACGTTTTACGTCTGAAACATGACGTCATAATGTAGACTGAGCACGCGACGTTTAGTTAAGCAACCAGGCGAATCATACTTCGTACGTTTCAAATAAATGTTGTTCTACAAAACTGCACTGTGTTAAATCTGCGCTCGGTCCAACGGTCACACCATTTGCATATTAATCGTATTAAATTGCCCTTAAAATATTAAGATTAAAACTCAAAGATATTTTATGAATAAGTGAAGAGTATTAAAAAATTCTGTCGTCTGCATGTGATCGATACACATGTAAATTTTATAACAAAACCGTTGGGATTACACGGAACAGCCGTCAAAATGACCTAGATCGTCTCTCTAACGTTATAGGATAAACGAACTGTAGATATACTGAGCTGTTAGTAGAATAGAAATAAAGTTCCTGTTTTTGTGAATGTTGCAGGATAACCTCCTCGGTCTCGAAATGTTGTTTGAAATATAAAAGCCTCGGCTAACATATTTCAAAACAACATTTCTTAACCTCGGAGGTTATTCTGCAACATTCACGATAACTCGTACTTTATTTCTTAAGGACGTTGTTTACTCAGGGTTTGAGTTCTCAAATCCGGATTGTTAAAAAGTTCAATTTCATGAGATGAATTTGTTTTAAATACAAAAAGTATTTATGAAATGAATTATTATTGACATAACAATCGATATGTTTACTTAATTATGGAATAAGGCTCTGACAAAGTTTGACTTTTAGCAAAACAGAGGAAATTCGGATTAAATTTTCAAGATTTTGTTTTCCACTGAAATATTTTTGGTAGTATTATAATTTTTAAAGTTAAGATTTTATGTGGTAGTCAACATAATTTTGCATATTTTCTGTTGGTTTTATCTTGCTTTTTCATTTAGATAATCGTATGGCACACACTACAAAAATATTGAAAAATGCTCAAAAATGATTAAAGACACCATATCTCAACATTTTGATCATTGACCTCATATAAATTTTATGCCAGCAGAGAAAGGTCAATATACTATAGCATTGAATGACTTATTTTTGACGTCGTCGTGTCAATAACTGCCGTCAGGTGAGCAGACAAATTGAATAACGCGCGTTAGCGCGTTATGATAATTTGTCTGCTCACCTGACGGCAGATATTGACACGACGACGGCAAAAATAAATCATTTAATGCTTATATTTACATTCCCTTACTGATGAAATCAATTGTTTACTTAAATAAATCGATATAAAGTGCAGATCACGAAGGGAGTGAATAAGTAACAGCAAGAACAGCTGTTTTGTAAAACCGGTTTAAACAGGTTTTCACATAGACTGTTGAGATGAGATCGACGAGCATGAAAATATAATCCATGATAAATAACTCTTGAAATGTTGCTTTTAACAATAAAGTCAACTTTTTTGTTGAATAATTATAAAACATGGTGTTTTGACAACATTCATGAAATACATTTTTTAACTGATAACATAGAAATCAGTGTTTGAGAACTACTTATGTAAATTACTCGTAAATTCATACGCAGTGAATAGGTGTTGCATTTAGATGCATTTAAACATCACGGAATTTAATGGAAAAACACAGTAGAATGTAAATATTTAGTTTTATACTATAAATGTTTTAGCGTTATCATCATTCAGTTTTTTGTTATATTGAATCAAAAATGGGTAGTAATTTAAAAACTGATAGAGGAAATTCGGACTAGAATATCTATAAAAATTTTGAATGAAAACTTAATGTTTTGTATCCATTTAATGTCACTACCATTCATAAACTGTATTTCATTGTTAAAGAGTTAAGCAATTTGTATTATTTTCACAATTAAGAAAATCTCAATCATAGTGTAATTTTTTTATGGATTTTTCTTAAATTTTCCAAAAATATTCAATGGCCATTAACTCAAAAAGTAGGTCATTGACCTACTTTTTTGAAAGTGAAGAATAACACTTCCATGTAAGGTCTATAACACACAATAGTTGGTTTTTCATTATCATCAGTGGAATTTTTTTTCATTCTGAGTAAACGTCATCCTTAAGAATATTACAAGTTTCAAGAAACCTGACGTCATAATGCACTAAAATGACGTCATAATGCTCAAAGGGGTAATATTTTCTACTGACTGTGACTGTATGGAATTATACATAGCCTCCACGTGACTGCTGTTAGACAATGATTTTCTTACAATTTAGCAGGAGTAAAGATATTAGTTTTTATCGTGTCTTTACTAAGAGGTAAGATATTTGGGGAAAAACTATGTGGACGATCATTTCCTAGATAATAAATATAAAAAATATTGCACTAAGAAGTATAGAATTGTATTGTCCACATACTTACTGGCCATGGCCGAAAGCATATCAGTTATACTCTGTCCCGAGTTTTTGCTTCCACCACTTTTCGCTTGATATTTCAATAATAGTAAATATCTTTGTGCTCAAACTACGTTTATCCACTAATATGAAAAATGTTCAGATTTTCTGTTTTGAAACGCCCCCTCTACCGCTTCAGGTTTCAATACACACCCAAAAAACAGAAAGTCTTCGAGGATTTTGCATTGCATCAGCCATTAATAAGCCCGGATGATAACGTTGAAAAATTGCGCGATGTGTCCCGAGTACTTCCGAATAGAGAAAAGATGTACATGTAAACATTTCCCATTATAAATATCCGTAAGAAATTTGTTTTCATTCCTGTGAAATTTTATGAGTGAAAAGGAATTATAATTTGTCAATGAAGATATCTTGGCCTGGAAACTTTCCATTTCATTAATTTCAACTCAACTTCTTTCACAGGTATGTGTATTTTTATCAAAAATCATCAAAAAGGGATGGAAGCAATAACTTGAGACAGACTATAGTATTGTTTTACTCGTACATTATGATACCTTCATACCAGCATGAACCACAGACGAAAAACAGTTCAATGTGTTATTAACTAAATAATACATGTACTCACTAGGACAGTTGTGTGTGTTACAGCTCCGGGTGGAGGTAGAGGACCCCGAGCAGGAGTTACCGCCGTAAGCTGGGGAGGGGTTATTACAGCTACGACTTCGGGACTGGGACCCAGAACCACAGGACTTGGAGCACGACCCGTATCCGGACCAACTGGACCATCCGCCGTGAACTGGAACGACGAATCAAAATCATCACTAAGTAAGAAATTATTTCGCGACATGATTTATCAAATTAAAATGTTTGGCTTAACACTTGTTTTTATCGTGTCTTTACGTAGAGGTGAGATATTTGGAAAAAAAACAAACTATGTGGACGATCATTTCCTAGCTAGTAAATATTAAAAAAAAATATTGCACTAAAAAGTATGGAATTGTATTGTCCACATACTTACTGGCCATGGCCGAAAGCATTTTAGTAAGTATTGCTTTACTCGTACATTATGATACAGGCCTTCATACTAGCATGAACCACAGACGAAAGTATTTTAATGTTTGATTAAGGATACTCACTAGGACAACTGTGTGTGTTACAGCTCCGGGAAGAGGAAGAGGACCCCGAGCAGGAGTTACCGCCGTAAGCTGGGGAGGGGTTATTACAGCTACGACTCCGGGACTGGGACCCGGAACCACAGGACTTGGAGCACGATCCGTATCCAGACCAACTGGACCATCCACCGTGAACTTAAACAACAAATTTATTGTTCACACCTTTATATAGTTTGGTTTCACTGTATTAGTCTACATGTATTTGATTTTTTTAAAAGTTTTTTTGATTGAAACCGCGTATTTCGTAGAGCATCAATACATCAATTCATCGTTAAAAATCATTCTTTGAGTATTACTAGTCTTAGGTGATCAAATACAACCGGAAGTGATCAATTCAAATAAAAACCAAAGGGCTTTATGATAGATTTGATCACGCCCAATCAGCTCATGATATTCAAAGAATGTTTTCCTTATTGCTTATATTTACATAATTTTCAGTAATTGTACGATTACATTTTTAAAAATTCATTGATGAAATGTATTGGAAATATACATTTACATTAAAATCGATTCGCAGTTTCATCTCAAAGACACTGGAAAATGTAAATCTTTATGTGTAAGGAATACTAGTAATATTTGTTTATTTCTCTATGGATAAGCTCTATAGGCCCCGGATAAATGCTAAACAAGTAAATTGTCATTACTGGCGATCGCAAAGAAACGTCACAATTTTAGGAGGCAAACTATGTGGGGGCAAGAACAAGAACTTTGAGTGAATTTTTCTGATATATACTATAGTCTGTCCCAAGTTAATGCTTCCATCAATTTTTGAGGATTTTTGATCAAAATACACATACCTGTGAAAGAAATACAATTGAAATCGATGTCAAAGGGAATACAATTATATTCAAGATATCTTCATTGAATAATTATCCCTTTTCACTCATAAAATTTCACAGGAACGAAAACAATTTTCTTACGGAGATTTGTAATGGGAAATATTTACATCTTTTCTCTTTTCGGAATACACTCGGAATACATGTGCATCGCGCAATTTTTTAACATTATCATCCGGGCCTATTAATGGCTGATGCAATGCAAAATCTCCGCAGACTTTCAATTTTTGGATGTGTATTGAAACCTGAAGCGGTAGAGGGGGCGTTTCAAAACAGATAATCTGGACATTTTTCATATTAGTGGATGAACGTAGTTTGAGCACAAAGGTATTTACTATTATTGAAATATCAAGCAAAAAGTGTTGGAAGCAAAAACTCGGGACAGAGTATAGTATAACGTTACGACTTATATAGTACAGTGTACTTAATGTAACATTCTAACCTGGAGGGTTATAGAACTCCCAGTAGCCAGTCGAACCCCATCCCGTGCTGACAGCGATGTAGTTGACTCTTATGGAAGAGTCCGACAGAGACATGAGAGTGTTCGAACCGTAGGTGGTGCCTCTCCCCAGACGGATCACGGAACCACCCCAGCTGACCCAGAAGTACTGGTAGGAGCCACAGTTCAACACGCTGCCCCTGTAGGTTCTATAACAGGACCCTTGCTTGGATTTACGCAGACAGCATTGTCCATTACCCCAGCCGCCTATTACGATCTCGTACAGAGGACCGCTGTCACGGTCATACGTCATCAAGGCCAAATGTGCGTCATTGCAGGCTCGCACTTTGAAAGTGACGTAGCTCTTGCCGGCGCAGGTGATGCCGTACCTACTGACGGTGTGGTAGCTGTACGCATTGGGCGTGTAGAACACAGTAGCGTAGCTTCCTAAAAAAATTAGAAATAGAAGTGAAAAGATCAGCCCTGGGAACAAAGGTAGTTTTTGAAAATGATCGATTGCTTTCTTCTTTTACTGTTTCTTTTGTGTTTTTTTTATTTGCTTGCTTTGTCTATTCGTTTGTTTGTTTGTTTGTTTGTTTGTTTGAGTGTGGTTAACGTTTATTTTTGTTGTTTCTGTTGTTTCGGCTTTTAACATGTTACATGTAGATCACTCAAAGATCCAACGTACAAACATGCTGAGCATGAGGATATGGATTCCGAAGGGGGGGGGGGTCGATTGTACTTGTACCCTGAAAAATTGATAACGAGTCGACTCAAGAAAAAGGATACTAGCTTGCATCTACGTTGTTTTTGTTTTGATCTGTAAAAACGCTAAACTTGCCTATCAATTGTCGTCTTAATTGTTCAATTAGCGATTTGGATTTTTTTTTAGCGTTTTTTTTCTCTCACAATTTTTGCGCTTAGAACAAAATGGACAAAAAATAGAAAGTCATGATTTTGATCATTCACCATAGATATTTGTTTACATATTACATCGTAGGCTGTTTGCTTTTGCTTAATTTAACATCTTAAACGGTGTAATGTACATGTACATGTATTATCGGAAGCTTTATATGGCTAGAGAAAGATAAAAAAAAAAAACCACTGTATAAATAGGAAACTAACAAAACAAAATAATTTTCAGCCAGCAATTATCTCAGGCATTAGAACATTAGAACACATATTGAAAATTTAAAAAGGTACAAACATCATAAATAAGATTCTTTCTTGAATTTATTGCATATATCTACGGACTTGGTTATTTATTGTTGCTCAAATAAAATTATATTATTCAAATCTAACCAAATTGCACAAGATCTGTAAAGTCTTTCTAATACTTAGTTTTCTTGCTATGCCAATTATTTTAACATCAAAAAATTATTTATTTACCAGCCCCCGATTTTATAGGGGGTCGTCTCGAAAGTTAACACTTGTTACTATGGGGCACTATGGGAATTCGATGAATTTTTTTTCTTTCAAGTTTCTCCCATGTTTTTGGTATTTTTTGCCTGGAGGTTTCTTTTTCTTTCAAGTACATGAAAACTATTGTAAAAATGTGAAATTCACAAAATGCATGGTGAAATTCGAAAAAATGATCACCTCGTGGTTTGTCTGAAGAAAATGTCGAAGTTGCCCCCCCCCCCCAAAAAAAAAACAACAAACAAACAAACAAACAAAACAGTGGCATATTGTGGCATAGATTGGCTGATAAAATTATTTTTTTAAGAAATAATTTTTCAAGAATGCTAATATGTTTCTCTATGTTGGTAAATATTTATTTTTAAAATTCATCGCCGTCTCGAATAGATGAGCTGATCGTATTTTTTTTCAACGTTATGCTTAGTCAAAAATACTGTCTAGTACTTGTAAACGATGACGCGTAGGTGCCATTTTAGCATTTTACCCTGTCAAATTCATAAAATCCCATTTTTATTATTAAACGTTATATATTATTGTTATTTTGTATAGAAACCAAATTCCGAAAAAAAGTTTTAACTTTGCACCTACGGCTGCATGAAAATAATTAAAAATGTGCAAAGTCCTGCGTACTGGAACTGTACTCGGCCTCATTAAAAATAATTTCAAGTCATTTTACATTAATACTTTAAATGAAAATGCAAAAGAAAAAAAAAAAGTTTTCAAAAAATAATTTTTTTTTAAATGATAGAATTTATGAAGAATTCACTTTTCTTTAAATGTGTATGAAGTAAAAATTATAAAATTTTGGCTGATATCAACCACGGAGAACCTGTATCGATCTCTAAATAATACTAAAAACCATACAGAGAAAGAAATTGAATGCTCCTAATATAAAGGTTTTTTTTAAATTTATAAATATTTATCTTTTTTATGTAATTTTTTTTGTTAGATGGATTAAATTCAATTTGATTCAATTATTCAAATCTAACTAGATTTTTTAAAGAAAATTAAAAAAAAAAAAGTCAAAGGTATTTTCGTTACCTTGGATAACCACCAGCAAGTACAAAACACCAAGAAAACTGGCCATGATGGTGTCCAGTCGCAATAATGAAATGAAACCGATGAAATCAAATATTCCTGACCCTGTTATTTTATTTCGCCTTTCTCTGTTGCTGACCTGACATTGTTAATCCAATAAGCCCTATACCCCCCCTCCTTCCTTTCTTTTCGAGTTCTTTATGACCTAAAGAGGTCAAATTCGCCTTTTTTGCGATCGACCAAAGTCAATTACATAAATATTTTTTGTCAACTTATATGATATATCCTTTTAAACTTATCAGTGAGAGTGGGTTAAGAAGATATTTCTTTGTGTTGGACCAATTTCAATCTTGTTTTTTTTTTTTTTTTTAATTCCTATTGTGTTCTTTAAGATTCTGGTATATTTCCTTTGGCTGGCAGAAATAGGGTAATGTCAGATTTAGCTTGTTAATCCATAACCTAGATACAAGTACTAGTATGTAATACAAATAGACATATATAGGAAGGTCATATAAAACATTAATCAACGCGTTAATGATTATATAATTATTTAAGTACACGAAGAGCAACAATACTTACTGTACATGCCTCGTTAATGGACATTTAAAATGAAAATTAAAGTTATTAATGTTTCCGCACATTGGTAATGTTTTATGACGACGGCCTTGGTTGAGAAGTATGTTAGACTTAAATTATGTTAGATTGAGAATTATGTTAGACTTAAATATGGCCTGCAATGCTAAATTCATCACACAAGAATTTTTAACGCTATGCATTAGCCGCTAGCTTACACTTAGATTAATAAAAAAAAAAAGTCGTACCCGAGAATATTTAATTTTAATTTTCCCATATTTTGTGTTTTCGTCGTTTTTTAGTTCAATTACTTGCCCAACATATCAAAGACCAGCAGTTGGAATTCCATTCAGCTACAACAAAATTTAACTTTTCGAAAATCAAAGTCAGGCCTCTGAAAATGAAAAGTAATACCGGTATATCCTTTAAGGTGCAGTATATTTTTCATGCCATTATTCTCAAGGAAAAACAACTTCAAAATCTGCATTTTCTTTTTAATTTCTCCACAACAAATATGTAAATTTATTTGATATTAGACCTACATTTATTTCCGCTCCTTGGCGAAACTTGATCTTATTGATTTCATTTTTACTGGTGTATGTTTTGCCTTTATGCAGGCTTATTTTATGATGCTCCGAAACCTGAAAATCTAACCTCCTTCAAATACCTGGACTTCTTTCTGCATCCTAAACCATGGGCTCGGATTTAGCACCACAGGTCTGTCATATTCATTAAGGACACACGAGACGTTCCTCAATTTTATATAATTTTCCTTGATATTTTATTCCTTTTTATTAACATTTAAACCTGTTAATTCCCAAAAATTCAGGGTACATTACCAGACTCTTTTCGGAGCTAGAATATTTCAAATTTTTCTTAAAATAGCATGTAAAATGCATTTGAATGCTTATGAATAAAGCCATTCTATACATTTTCTATTGAACACTACATGTATATATCTAAATTTAGCAAAAGTCGGATAACAAAAATAAAATCATAAAATTACTTAGTGGAAATCTTCACATTGTGGAGATAGGAAAAAATAGAAAAAATGGACGATAGGTTGCATCTGACCTTAAAATCGCAAAATGCATCATCCGAACAAGTTTTTTTTTTTTTAAATTGGACGTGTAAATAGGTTCATCTCATGACACCTGCTCTAAAGACTTTGGCCTTTAAAAAAAATTAAATTGAAAATTAAAAATAGAATAAAAACAGACTGTATCTTCCTTTAGTATCCGAAACTTAAATGTATGTCTCAGAATTATGATAGCATCCAGTTCATTCCTGTCGTCAACATTTATGGGAAAGATCGATGAACCATCCATCTCTGATCAGCATTTATATATTTATCATAAAAATGTCTATTTTAAAGTTTTAAACAAACTAAAAAACATGCGATATGTGTTAATTATGGAGTTTCTCTAAAGTTTTGGGGCAAACAATCTCATTCCAAATATAAAGTTCTAAAATTGAAATTATTCAATTATCTTAGACATTTGATTTTCAACATTATCAACAGTAATGACTTTATGACTTTGCTTAAAGCATTCATATCAATGATCCATTACTTTATTTCGGGGATGCAAAACCCACAATCAACCAAAAAAAAATTTTTTAATATTTTTTGCCCGTTAAAATACTTTAATGTATTGTTTAAAATCACCCACAGGGTAATGTGAATACCCTCTGTTAAACGCCAAAAGCCACTTTAATACATAATCAAGCAAGTCTAATTTTGAAGTTTCTTATACCTGTGTTAATCGACCCGTATTTGATTAATACTGAATCTACCAAAGTGTACAGGTACATTGAAACAGCGGTATAGCACATCGATTTACGATTCGCTTCTTGAACAAGAGTTAATGGAGCCTCCCCTCATCATTTCCCCACACAGACAAAATAATTCATTTAAATTGTGATCAAGATTACCGGTTAGAAGTGAAATACATGTCAAAACATATTCGCTGCTTCTTCTTTTTAAATATTCATCACCTTTTTTAATTCAGTAAAGAACTTCATGATCAATACAGGCGGTGGCACCCAGTGCGTTAAGAAAGAGAAAATAAGAGGAGAGAAAGAGAGAAAAAGATAGAAGAAAAAAGACAGAAGGGGAAAAAGAGAGGGCTGTGAAATTCAAATGAGTAAAGATAATTGAAGCGTGCCGTGGATTGAATAACCTATAATCTTTGGCCTGGTCAGTTGATCATTGTGACGTATAAATTCCAATGGCGGACGTGCCAGACTTTCCGGTTAAAAGGACCGATTGATTCACAATATGTCTTCCGTAAGTATACGTATGTAGTATGTATATATATTTGAATCACACCTTCATTTAAAAAAATCTCAGACTTAAAGATTTATATAGTTACATGTGTTGCAAACATTTAATAACTGGTCTTCAAAACGAAAATCTTTATCCTATTTTAAAAAGCGTTTTTCAAAAGCTATACTACATGAACCAATTGCAAATCTCCTTCCCCGTAAAGTTCAACACATTTAATTCTTACCACGCTTGAGTGATTTATTGTACGTTTTCAGTTTGAATAGTCGATATGAGATTTAGTGGTACATGATTCTTTAAATCAAATTTACACACGGCTGATTATCAGAAAAGCTGTAATGTATATAATTCTTTTGCAACTGGTATAATTATAATGTCACGTGCTTATAAAAAATAAATGTCAAAGTACAAAGCATGTGTCCTTTTATAACAACTTCAAATCTCTCTCTCTCTCTCTCTCTCTCTCTCTCTCTCTCTCTCTCTCTCTCTCTCTCTCTCTCTCTCTCTCTCTGATTTTGCGCTCTCCTATGCATGGCGTTTTAATCGCTTTCACAGATACGTGTACTTTTGCCCCTTTAACAAGGCCTTTAATATTTACATCAATATATTGTTATTGCGCACTTAAATTTAAACGAAATGATCTAAACCACCCCCCCCCCTCCTCTCCTCTCCTCTCTCCCATCAACACGCTAACATCGGTAACACGTGTTTTACTTTCGGTATGAGCGTAAAATACGCGGACTAGAGCGCGAAACTTGAGCGACTTTGGAAACCTGATGCAGTAATGAGCAGGACAAATCTCAATATGTCACCGCATCAATGTTTGTTTTCATATGACTGACCCAGTTTTGATTTCAATCATCTCGACCCTGGCCTTACATTAACCAGTTTTCTGTTTTGCATGCTGTCTGGGGCCTGGTTTATCAGTTTCAAAAGATGATGGCCCCATGGAGAACAGTTAAATATATAAAAGAATGGCCATGATTCTCAACGTTGTTTTTTATTTTGGAGCCCTTCTTCAATATTCAAAACAAAACAAAAATCCCAGTCCTAAAATGCACTGGAAAATCTCTACTTAAATATTATTTGTGTGTTTTTTTTTAAAAATCATTACTTCCCTAAATGACTTCGGCTAAGTATGTGAAGAATAAAATGACATGTCTTCCTTATTTTTATTTTTTCGTTCCAGGAAAATCGTTAAGTTTATTAATTTATTTGCATAATTAAAGATGACATGCGTCTTATTTTTTTTTCCCTGTTACAGTAAAATCAAGCTGCACCCGAAGGCTTGGAATTTGATTAGAACCCGAGGGACACCGAAGAATCCTTAGTAGTTAACAGATGTGACCCTATGCACTGAATATCGAGCTGAGAGTCAGTTGATATATAAACGCCAGCGCCTATTTTGAAAGGCGAACAGTAAAAACTACGCAATGACCATATAGTGTATGGATTTTTCCCAAAGCCAGGTAATTAACATGTAATTTTCACACCTTTTTAGGTAAATTTAGTTTGTCAGATATTTGACAGGGTTTCTTTTTTGTGTGTGTCTTTACAAGCAAGATTAATTTGTGAAATATTTCATCTGAATAATTGGCATTTCTTCAATTAATAGAGGAGAAAAAATTGTATATTTTCTAGACTCTCCAAATGATGATTTCAAATTATAGAAAGTGTGAACAAACCGCATAAGTATGGACGTACAACTTGAATTTGAACTTGTACAAACTACTCTTAATTATTTGGGTACAATTTATCATCAAAACTAATTGTATGTCTGTCAGCTGTCAGAACTGCCTCTCTATCAATACTTTCTGAATTTTTGTCGCCAAATTTTGATGCATTCATGAATATCTTCTGACAGTGTGTACTTTAGAAAGTGATGAATATTTAAATTTATTTATTTTTTCCAAAAAAATAAAAATATGACAATTAATCAGAAAAATGCATCTATTTTTTAAAGGAAATGTTTCATCTTGGATTTTTTTTTTTACCTTGGCAGAGTTTTTTCATATTTATTTTTCATATTAATTTTCAAATGATGCATTATTTTTAGTTTTGAATTCAATAAATAATGTCTGTCAGTGGTGACCATCAGATTAAGATCTGCAAATAATTATTCATAGAAACATTTATATAATTAAGAATTGTAACGAAATTTTAATTAATCTTTTACTTAAATTTTAATCAATGGGGAAGGGGTGAGCAATTTTATTTAGCAGAAAAGGTGTATTTGGGTGAGTTTTTTCTCCACTGAAATCCGAACCACAAAACCATTATTTTAATAGAACCCCCCTCCCGCGAAACATTGTCATTTATTATTTACTTAAAAAGACATTGTATATATTCTCAGGTATACACGGATTTCATCAACAGTTTGGATTTTAACTGGAAAAGGCTCGGAGGGGCATTAATCTTTCCCCTTTTTTCATTTTTTATTTATATTAACCATTTTTTTAGGGCTCTTTGCAAATTTTATTCCATGGAAACTCTATACCAACAGTATGATATGTTATCAAAGACTTCTGTCCTTAAATAATTGCATCACGTATAAATTATGTGCGTGATGTGTTAGGGGAAGGGGTGTCAAATACAATCCAGTGATTTCTTCATTACAACTAAAACGATCACATTGAGAAGAATTTTAAACTTTTTCTCGTTTCTGTATTAGTTTTACTATAAGTCAAATGTATTTCTTCTAAAGCAACTTGGCTAGATATTTTGAGAGAGAACAAAAACTATATGCTTGGCAACTTCCTTTTACAGTAAATGACCCACTTTGTTGCTATCAATCTATTTCGTCTTATATGATTGTAATTTCGCTCTTCATCAGGATATTGCAGTTGGTATACTTATGTTTAATGGAATAAACGTACCATCAAGCCGGGTTTCGTTGTCTGGGTTTCAGCATGAAGACAGTTGTTTCACTGACGAGATCAAGTTTTCTCTGCCTATTCCTACCCTCCATTTTCTCGGCCCTCCAAAACTCTACATCCACCGAGCTCACGCCAATTTGTGATCGGACACGAGAAAAAATCAAAGGTATATGGTGAAATTTCGGAGCTACCATTTACTAGTAAGACGCGAACATTCAACGCACGGTTTTCAGTTTGTCTGCACAGCCTAGGGTGTTATATAGCTTCGCGTCGGGCAATATTTCGTCCCTCGGGGGCTAATGTAATCAATGTTGCCCTTAACCCCAGTCAATATATATATATTCATTTCATTTTTTTTTCACCAGAGGAGATGCTTCCCATAATACTTTGCGGTTGTTCCGATGTGGTACTACGGAGCACGGCCAATGGATTCTCGGCACTGGTTCTCCTACAGAGGGGCTTCTGGATAGGTTTGAAATCTCTCCACGCCAGAAACGCCCGATTTACGTTGTTCTCACAGCCCGCCTCTATTTTGAATGTTCTAGGAGATATAGAATTGAAGGTGAGAGCGTTAAGTAGGAAATGGTTAAAGTGTAAAACATTTCGTTCAAAACATCGGAGTTCGTTCTCTCTCTCTCTCTCTCTCTCTCTCTCTCTCTCTCTCTCTCTGCGGATGATATTTTTGTAAATATTTATGGTTTAGTAAAAAAAAATTGTTTTGCCTCATAAACGCGTCCAGTTTATTTTTGTGATCGACGTGCTTGTAACTCAGAATTTTGCTTTTAAAAAATCTTTTTTTTGTTTAAATTAATTAAAGCTTCGAGCTCTAACTAATTTTTTTTATGCAATAGCTGCAGGGCATGCCAACCGAAATTTCCTAATAGAACACAGACCTGCAGCTATTCTCGAAAATTTATGATTACGAAAAATTAATTAACATTTTTTTTTTCTGTCAAATAAAGTAGTAAATTTCAATTCTGTAATAAAAAATTTTGATTGAATTTTAGAATTTATTGAAGGGAGCATAAAGAGAAACATAAAATTAGCATTTTAATAAAATGTTATTTCGTTAAAAATATTTTTATAAGACTTTATATTAATACCGCAATATGCAAATTTGTTCGGGCTTTTTTTTTTTTTGGGGGGGGGGGGGTCGTTTTTGTTTTATCCGTGGATCAAACCACGAAGTGAATTTTTTTTTGAATTTCATTATTTGCTGAATTTAAATTCAGGAAATTCCCATAGTAAAAAATGGATAACTTTTGAGATGATCCCCCAAGAAATCGTGAGGTAAATACATGTATATATATTTTGGTATTAAAAAAAAATGACATAGAAGTAAACTTCATATAAGAAATGTTATCAAAATATCTAGTGTAGAAATAATTAGACTCGGCCTCGTTAAACTTCAGTTTCGTAAATCAAGGACTTGTTTAATTTGAAATTCATAAAACGATCGAAGCGTACACAATATTTTTTGTATAAACGATATTTTATCGAAAACTCGACATATTAGGTGCATGTTCGTGTAAACATCTCTCTCTCTCTCTCTCTCTCTCTCTCTCTCTCTCTCTCTCTCTCTCCATATAGTCGTCTTCAAAACGATAACACTTCTTAACTTGTTTTTCAATCTAAAGTATATATAAGTTGCAAAATTTGAATTTAACTCTTTTATTTTTCAGGAAAATGAGACGGAAGTCGTTCGCGACTTTGAAGTTGGTTACAAAAATGACAGTAGTGTTCAAATTATCTACGTAAGATATATTACTACTATAATTTTTAACTGTCGAAGTTTAATCTTTCTTTTCAATGTTTTCTTTAATTAAAAAATAAGCATGCCAACGTAATGAACATGCTATTTAGAATTCCTCAACAAAAGACATTTTATGTTTATTGGACGTTGATATTCAGCAACATAAGCAAAATACCCAATTCAGCCCAAATGACTTTTTTCAATTTTATTTGCGCAAGGATTTAATCAATCTAAAGAATTAAATTAAATATTTACATTATTATATTATTGTATTATTTTTATATTTGTGGAGTTTGTATTAAATGTATGCAAATACTGATGGTCTGTAATGAAAATAAATTAAAAAAGTAATATCTGTCTGAGTTTAATTTTTTTTTATTTGTTTACACACAGGCTTACTTGTTCTGTGATTCGGCCTTGTCTTTTTCCAAAGAAAGTCCGTGCGACCAATGCAAACATATCCAGTTGTATTGTAAGTTGACGCATATCGATTCATGCACGGATCTAGAGGGGTAAGGGGGTCCGAACCGACTTCCCACCACCTTGGAGAATCAAATCATTACATTAACACAGTAAAATTAGCGAAAATAGACTTCATACCCACCCCGGAAAACAGTTATCATTCAGACCACCTCCCCCTGAATAAAATTCTGGATCCGCGCATGCCGTTGATTGTCATTGCAACAAGCTTTTATCTTCTTATCACTAATTCTTTATTGGTTTTAACTGAGAAATTGTTAAAATGGATTTTTTTTTTACTTGGAAGACTTTGATTTTGGAAAAAAAATACGATTAATCTGAAAAATCTCGGTGTATAACCAAAGTATGTCTGCACCAATGGAATGGTTGTTTTCATGTAAGAAATTCAGATTTGATTTGTTAAACTTTAAATTTAATTTTTACATTGTGATTTGAATTTATTTTCTTAGATGTACCAGATCGACAAGTATTAAATTCCCCCAAGAGGCCTACAAGACTAAAAGTCACATCCAATGGAAATACTGATCACGTGACCTACATCGTCATCATCCTAGTAGTGGTTGTCGTCTGCGCAACTATTTCATATTTTGTATACAAACACCGTAAGTACAATTACATAAGAAGAAAAAATGAAGTTGTATGAATTTATAATTCAGAAAACGTACATGTTTTTTTTTTACCGCAATCGGTTACGGTTTTCTCATCGTGTCATAATAACGTTTTTTTCTCACTTGTACAATGGTGCTCGATCGTTTGAAGTATTTTTCAAGAGAAAAAAATCCTGCCACCTAACACATTCACATCATATTATAGTTAACGCATCTTGTACCTTAATTTTAATATTTTTTGTGCTACAGGAAAATCAAGAAGTAGGGGTTTACCTAGACAACTGGATTCCATAAACACGGTCCCCTTAGTGTCGACAGCGCTAGCAGAATCACCAACGCCAAAGCTAACCAAAGAAATACTCATTGTCGATATCGTACCAAACGAAGTGTGTTCGAAGCGATTTCGCGCCTTTCTTCGGAACCTACCCAACTTTAGCGTCGTTTGCTACATAGACCACCTAGAAAGTGTTAACCAGAATATGTACGACTGGGCTCACAAGAAACTGAAAACGTGTGATTTCATCATCATTGTGCTGACTAGTGAATTGACGGATTTGTTTGATTCAGACACAAATAACATACTCCAGTCGTCGCCATTTTCCGATATCGTCAAATATTTTCTGTCTCAAATGAACAGCAGTGCGTACACGAACGATTCTGCTAAATACTGCAGTGTTCAGTTTGACCTTGTTGAACTTCCTTCCAGTTTCGCTGAACAATTGCCTAATCTCTCATTTAAGAATGTGTTCACTTTACGTGATTTTGCAAACTACCCGGATGTCAACGCTTCTCATTCCCAGTTGAAGAAATTTCTAATGACGATAAGGGCAGACAACTGTGAAATCGCAAATGTTCTACGCAACACTGCAAACTTTTCAGAGAATTTAAGCTGTACTTGGAAAAACACGGAGGTCACCCGAGTGATACATGGGTGTTAAGTGTCTAAACTATATATAGCTTACGATATGGTTACGTTCGACAAAGAGAATAATCAAAACTATCTGATTGGAAGTTCCAGATGGACCAAGTGGTCGTTTTTATTTTATAAAAAAAAAATTAAAATAAACCTTAGAAAAAGTATTAAATGATCTACTTACGTACTTACTTACTTTTCATCTCCGTGTTCCGGAGAAGACATAAAGCGCGCAACAAAAGACGTCACTTACGACAGTCACCGGCAAAAACCTGCGTCTTTCTCCAACCGTACCAGTGCATCTCTCTCTCTCTCTCTCTCTCTCTCTCTCTTATGTGCCCCCAAGTCCTCTTTGGCCTTCCTCACCTTCTCTCTACCCCTGGGGTAAGTGATCTGCACCGGCAAAAACCTGCGTCTTTCTCCAACCGTACCGGTGCATCTCTCTCTCTCTCTCTCTCTCTCTCTCTCTCTCTCTCTCTCTCTCTCTCTCTTATGTACCTCCAAATGCTCTTTGGCCTTCCTCACCTTCTCTCTACCCCTGGGGTAAGTGATCTGCACCGGCAAAAACCTTGCGTCTTTCTCCAACCGTACCAGTGCATCTCTCTCTCTCTCTCTCTCTCTCTCTCTCTCTATCTCCCTCTCTCTCTCTCTCTCTCTCTCTCTCTCTCTCTCTCTCTCTCTCTCTCTCTCTCTCTCTCTCTCTCTCTCTCTCTTATGTGCCTCCAAGTGCTCTTTGGCCCTCCTCACCTTCTCTCTACCCCTGGGGTAAGTGATCTGCACCGGCAAAAACCTGCGTCTTTCTCCAACCGTACCAGTGCATCTATCTATCTCTCTCTCTCTCTCTCTCTCTCTCTCTCTCTCTCTCTCTCTCTCTCTCTCTCTCTCTCTCTCTCTCTCTCTTATGTGCCTCCAAGTGCTCTTTGGCCTTCCCCACCTTCTCTCTACCCCTGGGGTAAGTGATCTGCAATTGAAATTAATGCCCGTCTGGACATTTTTTTTTCTAATTTGGGAAAACAAAACAAATGCATTTAATGGTCAAATACTAAGTCTTTACAATTTGAAAATTAAAGCATTGATCATGTTTCGAATTTGATGTACACCTGAAGTTTGACGTGCATTTTATAGAGACAAGTTTGTAACTCATTCTCAATTTTTTTTTATTTTACCTCGTACAACTCTACATACAATATGAAATTTCTACCTCTTCAAATCATTTCTTTACTACATGTAAGCAATATCCAAGTTTGATTGTCCTTGTTCGGAATGTTAAAAACCGCCATTCACACAGTACTGTAAACCGTTTAAGAAGTATCGATTGTCATTTTTAGACAATTTTAACCTCCTTCAAAAGAAGAGCTTTCTAATGATATTAAAGCTTGTATATTTGGATACTTTTTTATGAAACAATTGCTAATAGTTGTTTACTTATATCTATAAATTGTAGATCTGGTGGATATTTAGTTGACCACCCATCTTCCTTAAACAGCTAGTTAAACCGTACGTACGACTATGATCCCGTCGTGCACTTATAAGCCGCATGAGACGGCCTTTGGCATATGCTGCTGCTTATTCCCCGTTGTTCTTTAATGATTGAACGAGGCTTTAAAATTAGAGCTGAAAGTTTCTTTTTTAGGCCTATTTGTTTAAATAAAGTACATAACAAGTTGCATGCTAATTTCTTCATATAGAAATCATGAATGAATCCCACAAGATTGTCACTACTGCTTCAATCTGACCAACAGAGGTGATCCGTTATGGTGACTTAATGAAACTGATGTGTGTATGCTTCCCTGTGCATTATTTGCATAAAGAGTAGTATCCATGCTCTTCATCAGAAGACTTTATTATACAACGTAGTTGTTTAGGTTTTTTAAAATTTTTATTCCTGATGAACTCTGAACCCCCTGTGTGACCCTGTGATGAACCTCTCTCTTGTCCTTGTTTTGTCAGCCTTCACTCAAGGTCGTTTTGTGCTGCTAAGTTTCGTTGAAATTGGTCCAGTTGTTCTGGAGAAGTTACAAATGTGAGGAGAAAAAAATCTGCAGGAAGACGATGACAATTAAAGCATGATCATTAATGCTGATATGAACAAATAAAAACCGCCTTTTACTCTTCGGCTATTTCCTCTCGTGAAAAATAATAAAATTTCGCGGTAATGGTCACAGGTCTCTCAATTTCTATTAGATGTGTGTGATAAGGATGCTGTATATTATAAATACATTTTCTAGATTTATAAATACAAATATTATCTGTCATCCCTCCCATACGTTGATTGAATGGCTTATTGATAGAATATATCAGCAGCATGTGAAATGGCCGAGTAGTATGATTGCCTGATTCAAGTCATTTACCATATACCTGTGCTTTTTTCCTTTGAGAGTTAATATCGATTCAATAATCTAATAATTTATGTAATATACTCTTTTAAGTATAATTGATTAAAAAATTAAAAGATATATTATATGTAAATAAAATGAGTGAAATTTTTTTGTGCTATGAAGGTGAATATTTAGCATTGGGGAAACATTACATTATATTATTACAATATTACAAGGACATTGCGGGATAATCAATGTTATAACAGAACAAGACTTTTTATAAGAAAATACAAATGTATAGTTTCCAAGAGTAAAGAGAGTGTCTTATATGTCTAGAGTAATATTGTTGAACCAGGCCTCGGGATCATGATCCTGGAGCCAGACAACGTCGATAGCGACGAACGGGGAGTAACTCTTGTATTTTTTCAACCTGATCAGAGCAGGATCAGCCATGTTTTAAGCACGCATACTAGACGGTTAAAGATTGTGTTTTTTCATTGTTAACAAGGTTTGTATTTAATCTTTAATAGCATATTCAATATTTACGTTATGAGCTTTGCCATGTTGATATAACCATATATTTAAATTACATTAGAAATGAAAACTACTTTCGTTTTGAATTTTAATATGTTCTGTAAATTCAAGTGCCCCTAGATTTATCATTTGTTTCACCGTCTTAAAGAGAAAATATGAAAGTGGCCTAAATTTCAAGTGAATGTCATAAATACATTAAAAATTCAAAATCTTTTAGCCCTATGGAAATTCCACTCTTCACTATCTGTAACGTTATGTATTATTAGAAAGGTTGTGTTATATTATACAATTATTTAATGCTTGAGCAGTCAATAGACCCGAATATTTTTCCCGAGGTGCAGGGAACAGCTCAGTATTATCTATTGCCCGAGGCCAACGGCTGAGGGCAATAGATCACACTAAGCTGTTCCCTGCACCAAGGGAAAAAAATCGGGTCTATTGACTGTTCAGGCATTAAATAATTGTTTTATTACTTAATTCCGTTTTTAGTATTTTGTGTTCACATTTATAAATTATACAATAGTAAAATAAACATAATAAAGTTATCTTTTAATCTTGTAGCAATTATTTTTTTTTCTAAAATACGTTGCCGGTCCAATAGATCGCAGTCTATTGACCGGCGGTCCAACAGATCACAGTCTATTTACCGCGGTCTAATAGATCGCAGTCTATTGACCGGCAGTTCAATAGATCACTTTCAAACCTGTATACACATGCAAAATAGACGGAAATATTTAATCTGTAATAAAAGAAAAAAAACCTTTGATTAGGTAATAAAGTTAATTATTGTTTTTTAAAATATACATAACTATTGGGTTTTTTTAAAATTAATTATTATAAATTTTATTTATTATTTATTTTTGAAACACAATATAATTAATATGTTGTTTTTTTCATAGATTAAATAACCATGGATCCCCATTCTAGTGCCCAGGATATACCCCGATGTGACCTTTGTGAGACCGCCATAGTCCACAGCTACTGTGACTTTTGTCATGTCAACCTATGCAAGCCATGTGTAGTAGATCACATCTCAGATGGATATCATAAACATGTAATAGTCCCTTTCCAGGAACGAAGATCAACCCTCATTTATCCAAAATGTGAAACACATCCACACAAAAATTGCAAATTTCGGTGCAAAGACTGCAACAACATTTTGGTTTGTTCTTCTTGCATGGCATCTGAAAAACATGGAAGACATAAATTTATAGAAGTTACAGAAATTTACAAGACAAAGAAAGAAGTTATTAAAGATGATACAGAAGTGTTAGAAAATCGCATTTCCCCATCATATGAAGATATTGCACTCGACTTGGAAAATCAGCTTGCCAACCTGGATGGAGAATATGAAAAACTTACATCAGCTATGTCCAAACAAGGAGAGCAATGGCACAGAGAAATCGACATCGTTATCAACAAAATGAAAACAGAAATCAACGAGATTAAAGTGAAACACAGAGATATTTTACAAAAACATTTAGATGAAATCAAACAGATACAGTCTCTCATAAATGAAACATTACATGCCTTAAGGAAACTTGAGAAATCCACTGAAATATCTCCTGCTATTGAATACAGCTCTAAGATCAGAGAGTTCAGCAAGCTTCCACCCAAGGTTCAGGTATCATTGCCAACATTCATTCCAAAACCAATAGACCGTGAGAAGCTGTATAGTTTGTTTGGACAGATCACCCCATTATCTACTGCTACAGAGGAAAATGTCTTGCCACAGAACCAACTCATTATTTCAGTTAGAGAACTACTGGGTGAACCAGAGCTTGTTACCACAATACAGACTGGGTATGTAGGACTATGCAATGTGACCTGTCTAAATGATAGTAGCATATGGACGAGTGGAATGACCAATGATATGAAATGCTTCAACAGTATTAAAGGTTCACTCCTCCAGACAATCATGACAAAATCAGGTATTTTACCTAATGGTATGGCAATAGACAGTGTTGGGGATCTACTGTACTCTGACTGGAAAACAATGAAAGTGTATAAAGTAAAGAATGGACATACAGAAGTGTTGATCAGATTACAGGGATGGGTGCCTTGTAAGCTGTGTGTCACCTCTACAGGTGATCTCCTGGTTGCCATGTACAGTAAAGACTGCACTCAATCCAAAGTTGTCCGTTACTCGGGATCTACAGAGAAACAAACAATTCAATTTGATGATAAAGGTAAACCTCTGTACTTCAGGAATGGTAAGATTAAATACATCACAGAGAACGGAAACCATGACATCTGTGTAGCTGACTGTAGGGTTGGTGCAGTAGTGGTGGTTAATCAGGACGGGAAACTCAGATGGAGATACACCGGTCATCTCTCAGTTACCAAGAACCAAACATTTAAACCCTATGGTATCACAACAGACAGTCAGAGTCGTATCCTGACAGCTGACTTTAATAACCATTGTATCCACATTCTGGATCAGAATGGACAGTTTTTCCGTTACATAGATAATTGTGATCTGAAGGATCCTTATGGTGTATGTGTGGACAATAATGACAATCTGTTTGTGTGTGAGTACAGCAAAGGCAATGTAAAGAAAATCAAATATCTAAAGTAGATGTCATCAGTTATAGAGGTGTGATGTAAATCAAACAACATTTTTTAAATTGTATTAAATCTTCGTTTTGGCATTTTCTATGAAAAGAATTTAAACTGTACTTTCGATCATACTCTCTTTTTTGAAACAGGATGGAAGTTAAAAAAAAAGTGCCAGATTTAGAACAATGTTTAAGGTTGATGAAAATAGCACTTCCACATACTTGAAGTCGCCCTGGAGTGGAGATTTAGTTTTATTTTTAAATTGATGTATAATAAAGCTCCGTAACAAACCAGGAACATTTTAACTGGCGTCATAATTTCACAATTTGTAAAAACTGTCTTTATATACTAGTTATTCCAATCCCTTACACTTCGTTTGCCTAGTAGATATCCATTAGAATAGAAGAAAATTTTGAAGAAGTAAATAGTAATGCATATTTGCTACATTACCAAGAATGAAAACAATCAGAAACCCAGACCAAGAAGCCATGGATTTTGTGCTTATGAAGACGCTTGGACACGCTCATTCAGATTTGTTTGTCCGCTAGTTGCCAAATGGTACTCAACATAAGTATTTTAAAGATATGTTTGAATATTTTACTAATCCTGGAGCCATGAATTTGAACAAACTTTGGTTGATCAGTTTACTACATGTAAAACCATGACTTGAGATCCTCAGCATCTTGTCCAAGAGTACATGTAGTGAAGAGGATAATAAATTGACCTGCAAAAGAACAACTTCCTATCTTGAAAACTGTAGGAGGAGTTTTCCGTACAATAAGGGTACCCTTTTGCCAGTCGCCCGCCCGTCCGCCATTTTCACCATTTCAATAACCGGATTTTTCCCTTGGAAAACCAGGTTAAAAACAGAAAAATATGAATTTGACCAAAATAGTAACCATGCCCCTTTAACAACAAATCATTAGAAAACATGTACATGAAAGGCATTAATTTGAACTTGTATTCTTTAATTAACATCTTAATTATTAACCTAATTAAAATGTATGCCAACAAAAAAGTATAAGTTACTCAATTTTTGTTAATATACACCAGTATGTTAGATAAAAGAAATATAGCCAAGTCGTCTTATATAGGAATTTGAGTAGGACATCATCATAATTATTTCCTGCAGTCCTTGATTTTTATTAAGGCTGTTGACGGTTTCAACCGATCGGTAAACTGGTTAGAACTGGATTTCATCCCTGTCAGTTCTTTTAGAGCTATGAACCACAATCAGTTTTCTCAAAAAATAAAGGAAAAAATACTTTAGTTAGTAGATGTAATAAATTATTTAGTTACATAATATTGCGTAATACACTACGTATAATGGTGTAGTCCAATTACTAGTATATCATCCATCAAAATATCCAACCACTTTCCAAAACTTGACGGTAATAAATACAAAAATTAGAATATTAACTGTTTCAGGGAGGGATGTTGATAGCATGGAAAACTTTAATGTCATCATGGCACATATAGTGGTAGAAACCCTTTGACAAAAATGGAAATTGTTACTAGGGTTGGATCAAGTTGCGTGATTTTTTTTTCAGTGAATGGATGAAGAAATTTACAACAATATTCACTTTTTCAAATTTATTTATTGCTGTTTTATCAAACTTTTGTTTTTAAAATATTTTATCATATATTTGTACGTTTGAGCACATGACTTTTTGTCGATCAGTTAACAATTCGGTGATCAAATTCCTTAATTAAATATTCAAAAAGGTATTCAAGTTCAAGTTTAAAATAAATAAAATTTGAAGAAAAAAAACATATGTAGTACAAACATCATATACCGGTAAGTATAAAATAAAAATTGTAATCAATTCATAATACAAACATAGGTAATCACAGATTACAAAGCTCACCGAGACGAGGCATCAACTTTATGAGGCATCACCTTTAAAACCACCTTTATCATATGATATGAAAATCATAGTTAATGATCTTGGATATTCATGGATACTGTTTTGACACAATATCGTATATCATATGTAAAAAAATTGTATGATAATCCTATGTTCATTTCATACATTATTATAAGATACAATGTTTATCAATACAATAATATAAAATATGATATTGCATCCAATGATACTTACAATATATATCATTTAATACAATATAATACTGTAATAAATATTGATGCAATATGATTTTGTAACATATAATATGACATTGTATCGTGTTATACATTATTGTATTTAATCACATAATACAATATCATAATATCTAATATAAATACAATATAGCATTATTTGATACTATATCATATCACATAATACATCACAATATTGTAACATATGATATTATATTGTATAATATAGTATAATTTTGTATTGTATGATATTGTATCATATTTGATACACAATATTGTATCATATGATACAATATAATTTGATAAAACATTGTTTCATATCATATGATACAATATCCTCTGATACAGTACGATATTATATAATACAATATCATTTTATACAATATCATATCATATGATACAATATCATATTGTACAATATCATATTATATGATATCTTATAATATCATATAATACAATTTCATGTATTATATAACAATATATTATATAAACCAATATCATATTATACAATATTGTATCATACAATATGCTATAATTATAATATACAATATCGTATCATATGATACAATATCATATATTGCAATATAATATGAAACAATATCATTCGATAAAATAATATATTATACAATATCATATTCTACAATATTGTATAATAATATACAATACTATACATAACAATATCATAATACAATATCATATAATAATGTACAAAAAAATTGATACAATATCATATCATATCATATAACTTTTTACAATATAATGTATGATATTACATTGTATCATATAAAACAATAGTGTATCATATCATAGAATACTATATCATAGGAATCATGTTAAATCATTTAACAACAAACACATCTATCAAGCAGGTTTGAGTGAGGTAGGAGAATTTTTAGCATCCTTGATAATGGAGATCAGGCTCTGCATCTGAAGCTACCTCTGCAATTCATTTATATTATAGTTAAATCAATTATGCAAGCTATTATCTATAAAACATGTAACCTGTTCCAAAAAACTAAACCTCATCCAGCATCCGAAACCTATGGCTCAGATTCAGCATTCAAGCCTGTCAGATGCATCAGTATCATGAGATGCATCATCCCTGCAAGTTTGGTGATGTAAGGACCAGTAATAACTAAGATATAATCATCAGAGGGCACCTGCTCTAAAAACTTTAACCAGCTCTTAAAACCTTAACCTCATCCAGCATCCGAAACCTATGGCTCAGATTCAGCATTCATGCCTGTCAGGTGCATCAGTATCGTAAGACGCACCATCCTTGCAAGTTTGGTGAAGTTAGGACCAGAAATAACTAAGATATATTTTTTAGCATCCTTGATAATGGAGATCAGGCTCTGCATCTGAAGCTACCTCTGCCATTCATTTATATTATAGTTAGATCATATATGCAAGTTTGAAATAGTGCTATTACCTACATATATTAAACATGTGACCTGTTCCAAAAAAAACTAAACCTCATCCAGCATCCGAAACCTATGGCTCAGATTCAGCATTCAAGCCTGTCAGGTGCATCAGTATCATAAGACACACCATCCATGTAAGTTTGGTAAAGTTAGGACCAGTAATAACTAAGATATGATCATCAGAGGGCACCTGCTCTAAAAACTTTAACCAGCTCTTAAAACCTTAACCTCATCCAGCATCCGAAACCTATGGCTCAGATTCAGCACTCAAGCCTGTCAGGTGCATCAGTATCATAAGACGCACCATCTATGCAAGTTTGGTGAAGTTGGGACCAGTAGTAACTTAGAAATGGCTATCAAAGGGCACCTGCAACAAAAACTTTAACCTGCTCGAAAAACCTAACTTCATCTAGCATCCGAAACCTTCGGCTCAGATTCAGCATTCAAGCCTGTCAGGTGCAAAAGTATCATAAGACACACCATCCATGCAAGTTTGGTGAAGTAAGGACCAGTAGTAAGTAAGATATAATCATCAGAGGGCACCTGCTCCAAAAACTTTAACCAGCTCTAAAAACCTTAACCTCATCCAGCATCCGAAACCTATGGCTCAGATTCAGCATTCAAGCCTGTCAGGTGCATCAGTATCATAAGACACACCATCTATGCAAGTTTGGTGAAGTTTGGACCAGTAGTAACTTAGAAATGGCTATCAAAGGGCACCTGCAACAAAAACTTTAACCTGCTCCAAACACCTTAACCTCCTCCAGCATCTGAAATTCATGGCCCAGATTCAGCATCCAAGTCTCTCAAGTCCATTAGTAGGTCCAGATGCATCATTCATGCAAGTTTGGTGAAGATAGGACAAGTAATAAGTTAGATACAGGACCTGCAACAAAAACTTTAACCAGGTCCGGACGCCGACGCTGACGCCGACGCCGACGCCGAGGGTATAGCATAAGCTCCCCCCGACTTCGTCTCGGTGAGCTAAAAAACATGCAATGCCAAAAGAACACAAATAACATACCATTTTCATTGGTTACATTTTGTTAAAGCAATAAGAGCTGCAATTTTTAAGCTGAATTTTTTTTTCACAAAAATATTTTCTACTAAAATGGCAAAAAATATTATGGTTAAATTTTGTTGGCCTTATTATTGTGTAAAAAGCAGTTAAGAAGCAAAATTGAATTTTTGTTGTCTTGTACAAAAAAATTGAACTGCTATTTTAGAAGAGAAATCTTTCTTCTGACAAAAATTTATGATTTTTTTTTCAAATCTTATTTTTCATAAAAGTTTGAGTTACATACAGACAGGTTTTTGAAGCAAAATAAAATTCAAAAAAATACAACTCATATTGCTTTAAGTTCAAATCATTTGAATAGACTATTATTCATAAAAATATGCAAAACATTTCTAAATGTCTTTTATTCAGTACAGATCTCTATCTTAATAAGTTTGATTTGAGCATATTTTATAGTATAATAATATATAACATGTTCTAATGTACATTGTAAGGTCTTAAAACTCATTATGTCCTAAGTACCATAATCGTTTTAAAACTTAGAATAAAAAGACAGCTAACAAAAAAAAGTCAATTTCCCTCCTTTGAAAAATTTTCACTCGAATTACTGGTACGTGTAATTGCACATATTAACAAATACAGCATACATTGATACATACTGAACGTATGTGTAATTTTTCTGCTTATATAGTTTTTAGGTGATTTTTTAATATTCTTAAATCATAGAATCTTCAAATTCATATATGATTATAAACTGAACACATAAATAATTTAATTATATAATGTACATGTGGATTAAGCATAAGCATTAAGCATATTATGCTGATTATAAAAAGAGCATGTAAATACAGCTCAATACATAAAAAAACTGCAGATCAAACATACATCTTGGCAATGTTTGTTATTACATGTATTGTTTATTGCTTCTATAACAAATCTATTTCTTAAATCAAATCAAGGCGCCAATAAACAGAATATAAATTAATACAACAAGTCAAACAATTTCAATAAGGCAACGATTAAAATCACAATTTATCACCCTGCAAGCATGCACATTCTAAATGCATGGACACTTTAGAGTCACTATCACAAGAAAATGCTGTAAATATTTATTTCATCGTAGAATCAAAACAATTGATCCTGGTCTCCACTGAAATAGAGTTGCACTGATTATGTAGACAGAACTGAGAGTCTGACAACATAAGTCGCTTTATTTCTATAAGCCATATAAACAGAATGGACGATAACAATATAGACAGGCCTATACGTCAAATTGTTGTTTGTGATGTACACTACCCCAGAGGTCCATCCATGGTCTCCTGAACATGCATGGTCACTGTTTAATTAATTCAGTCTTTGTCAATCTCCTGGGGTGTGACGATGATTTCCTCCTCCTGGTACCGCATTGCTGAGGCCCCGCCCACCATCCCTGCCACCCATAGCACTCTAAAAAATATGGAAAAAAAGTTCGAGGTTTGTCATTACAAATGTATTAAAGCCCTTTAAGACTCCCCTTTTTTTTTGGGGGGGGGGGGGGGGGGGGTCCAAGGTTTGACATTAATTAAAATGTATTTAAGACTTTTAAGACTTCTTTTTTTTTTTTGGGGGGGGGGGGGGGGGTAACTTTTTTTAATTGGACATTGCAAAGGTTTATGCAGCACATGTATAAACAATTCATCTCAGATTTTGAAGAGCTATTTCTTACATTATTAAAATGACCGCCACACAGCTGATCCCAGCAAACATCAGGAACACAAAGCCCCTGAAGTAGGTCACCGTGGCACTATACACTGCGCTACTGACGGTGGTCCCCACGATGGTGATGAAGGAATCTATCATGCCCATCCCAGCAAACAGGGTCCCTAAAATATTAAAGATTCGGCACATTCAATTTAAAGACACTGTGTGTTTTCTCTGCTTATCATTTGTATCTCTACGTCTTTTTTTCTATGTAGAATTACAATAAATCATGTAGTTGACATATTTTACTTTGACAGCAAAAACAGTGAAATAATTTCTCTGCTACCTAGCCATGGTAAAAGCCATCAAAACATTTTCAACCACAGAGTTTTTTCCCCCCGTTTCTGATGTTATCCGTATCATTACATTAAATCAACTTTGCTTCGGGAAATAGTTGATGTTTAAGGGAACAATAAACTTGCTATCCATTATAATTGTCCTAATAACCAGTAGATATATGCATGTATATTTACTAATTGACCAGTCTCAAAAAAACTATCAATCTGGAGAAAAAATTCCTTAAGCTTGCCTTGTTTATCTGGTGGTGTCATTCTAGACATGATGCCTCTCATGATTGGTGCAACCATTGCTGATCCAAAGCTTACTATGGGAACTGTGGAAAGATGTTAAAATAATATTAATGGACTTGTTCATAAAATGTTTTTCAATCATCAAATTTAAAGATGTCATCATAAACTATGATAATTAAAATAATAAATATAAAAATATCTTTTATATCAGACTTTTAATCATTTATTTTGTCTAATGATTTCATAATGATTTTTTCTAAAAGATGGATGATAACTGAACATGAAATAACACATAAATTTTGTATGCATTAAATTCTACTTTCTTCTCTTCTATTCTCTTCTTCCTTCTTTATTTCAAATAAGTAATACTGCCAACTTGTGCTGATTAAGGAAATCTAGTTGTTTGTATGCTCTAAACTCTTTCGAAACAACTTACCAAGAAATAGCTCATAACTTTCTTCAGCAAAGGCCTCTAGAATAAAGGCCCCCATGTGAGATGTAGCTCCTATCAATGCAATGAATTCCACCGAGACGCAACACTGCAGAACTCGTATGAGCACCAGACCAATTACGTAAGACGATATGATGCGCAGTCCCATAAACCATCCAAGGAGAACTGAGTTCCAACAAAACGGTTTGTTGAGCTCATAGAGCGTTTCTACAGTAACTCGTCCGAGCACACCAAACTGAACACATAAGAAAATCAGCAAGGAACATACATATCTCCATCGAGTTCCTTTTCCGTTTTTATTGCTGGTGTAAAATTCCCAGACCCCTTTGAATTTGCTGCAGAAGTTCAATCTATTGGATCTAGATTTGCATTCAGAAGGTAGAGACTCTGGCAGGAAAATTCCCAATAATAAAAGCGCCGCAAATATGCACATTGTGGATATGAAAGTCGGTAAGAGGAATCCGAATTCCCTGATGAGATATCCTGAGGACAAGGAACCCAGAAGGCCCCCTAGCCCAGCAATGACTTCAATGATCACTAAAAGAAGAATTCTTTGGTCCCCTTTTTCAGTAATGTCCGCTACATATGAAAACAACACGGTGATCTGAGAATACAGTCCACCTGTCGAGCCCTCGAGGAGCAAGAAGAGGATAAACCAGGCCAAGTCCAGCTCAAAGTATATCCCGATTACAAACAACGTACTTCGAATTATGAATCCGGCGATGGGAATAAGGATGAAAGGTTTCCTCCCATATGTGTCACTAAGAGTGGACAGGAAAAAGCTGCCAAAAATTGGAGGAATATACAAGGCCAAGGAAGTGTAGACCATAAACTGCGAAGCTAGAACCTGGATTTTATTTTGTAAATTCTCCTCTGCTTCTGACGTAGCATTTGCACTGCTATTGCAGTAGGATTTCTGGGTATCTTGAGAGGTGTACGTGATGTTGGGTAGGTACTTCTTGTAGTAGAAATAGTAGACGTATTGATGAAGGACACCTAGTTGTAAAATGGTGAAAGCTACTATAATGAGGAATAATCCTGAGGCCAGCACAAAGCAGCGCCTCAGAAACAGTCTTCTTCCTCTTCTCTGGATGGTCTCCTTGTCCTCCGCTTGACATTCATGGTTCAAGTTACCCAGGAGCGGTGCAGTTTCTGCAGCATCGCTTTCTTCATTGTTCTCTGAACTGATGGCTTTTGTCTGAAATTAAGATTCCAGATTATAAATTAGGAACATATCATGCTAAGGGAAAAAATAATTGTCTTAAATTAATACTTTCTCTGGCCAACTATTTCTGTATCAATATATTTTAATACATAAACTTATGCTATAAAGTTTTGGAGATTTGAATTACTATCTCTTTGTTAATAAAGCAAAATATTAATGATGTATCTTTTTTTTAAGCTAAAATATGCTGCAATATATAGTTTAATTTTCAAGTTGTGAATATTGTTTTTGATAAGAAAAAGTGAGCAAGCTAGCTCACATATCCACCAATTCCCCTTCATTTGACAACACATATGTACTAATGTACAAATTAATAGTAAAAGATATTAAATACCGGTAGTCCCATCTACCGGTAGTTCGAGATAACGAAGTAAGACTGTATATCAAAACTTCCTGTAAACATGCACAAGTATACTTTTGATTTTAACAACAGCAAAATAAAGGAATTTTCTGGTGATATGCACATCTAAATATCTCTTATATACCTTAAAAGTTTTTCAAAATTCTTGGCAGCAGTTAAAGAAGACTTGTGCTATGACAAACTGCACGTAACTTTATATTCAATATACAGGTAAGCCGAAAGTCTTACTGCTAAAGATCCAAAATTCCAGGAAAAATAATGGAACAGGAATTTCCTGGTACTATGCACATCTACACATTGTACGAGGGTTGTTCGGAAATTATTGAGACAACTCGAATATTTTCTTTTCTGATTGACGAATTTTGGTGACAATTGGCATCGACACCGAAGAAACGCCAACAAATAATAAAACAAAGTAATATTTAAAGATTATTTAATATTTTGTTTACGATGGTAGATAAACAAATCGGGGGTCGGGGTACCCGGCGCAGCCATGAACTCGGAGATTTAACAGCTTAAACATCTACTTTATAAGTTTCTGTAGAATTACAGTTAATGATAAAAGAAATCAAATTAAATATGTTCATTTCTTAAATTCTTTGCGACTAACTTTTGATTTAAGTTTCACTGATGTTAGAGTTGAAATACGGATATGGTACACATATATTTACCAAACAATAGACATCTGACAACGACTTTACATTGAATTTTGACGTCAAGGCGGCGCATTGAAAACCGTCAAACTGGTGGAATCTCAGAAGAAGACCTTTTAAGGCCACGCAATTGCTTAAAAAACTATACGATGACAAGACAAGGTATAGAGCTTTAGCTCATCATATTTTTATTCACTGATTGTTTAACTAGAATTAGGTCAAAGGGATTAATTATCAAGTACTTTTGACACACTAACTGTTGTCAACAGTTCTAAAATATATAAAAAATGACTGCAGGAGACATTCACAGTAATTAGACTTTCGGGTAAAAATAACTCGATTTTTTCCCTAAAAAAAAACAAGAATGAGAGAAAATGTAAATGATGACATCTTGAAATGAAAACAAAAGATGAGAAATAAAGAATAATTCTTATTTCCGTTCATTTGTAAGGTGTTTAAAACACATAAGAAGCGTAAAAATGACGCTGCGAAAAGTTTGCAGTTGCGCCGGGTCACTGGACGAAGGCACGTTGGTCAGTTTACCAAGAATGATCTATTAATGCCATGGACAAGAAACTTTTCACATTGACAATCTCTATCCTGATTTACGTTTTGGTGAAATTTCAAGAGATTATCTTTTTTACTAAAAGAATAAGAGAAAATGTCTCAATAATTTCCGAACAACCCTCGTATTCTAATTCCTACAAAGCTTTGGGAAAAACATTGTATTCTAAATCCTACAAAGCTTTGGGAAAATCTGTACAGTGGTCTAAGAGGAGTTGCACTTACAAACTGTTCAGTACTACATTTTAAAAATGGCCAAAAGTCAAAGAGAAGGAGAATCATAATTCCAACAGGAGTGATGAACTGACAGACAGACAGACAGGTCATAAACATTATACATCCTGCAACAAGTTGCATGGGGTATAATATACTTCACAACTTCAAACAAACCTAGTTTTTACATCAATGGCCAATATTTAAACACATGCAGCTAGATTTTCTACTTTAATTACTCCAAACATTTTACATGGTGAAATCATACTGTAGATTTTAAATAAAATGTGAAGAATTAATATCGACGCATAATCGCAAGAAACACATCTCACAGATTATAAAGTCTCGCTTTTATTTTTCAAACAGATGTGAACCAAAGAAAACTCTGATAAAAATTTGGCATTCACAATTTTATATTTAATTGTGAGATTTGATGCAAAATTAATTTAAAGTGCATCGCTGATTCAAAAACTCGCATAAAATAATGAATATACAGTAACCATTGTGCTATTTTTTTTATCTGTATTTAAAATAGACATAAATGTACCTTAGATGTCATTTTGATCTGTCTCCAAGTTTCTCAGTCAAAACTTTCTTTTGACCAGTGTACTATATGTTGTTGGATCGATCCATCGTCTGTGAAAATTAAGGAATCACTACAGATTGGAGACTGACACAAAATATCACAGGATTAGTTCCAAATCGTCAGGTGCCTGTGATCATACTGAATTGAATTTTTTAGAGATTAATTAATTTTTTTATCTCCAAACTGCAAATTTTTCACTTATTTGATATATGTGCAGTTTATTTATCATTCTGTATCTTTCATATTTAAATAATTTACAGTAGATTTGAGTGACTTTTTCAAGGTGTGTTATTCCACCTTAATTTTCAGCCAAAAATTCACCTACCTGTGTGGGTTCTTATAATTAAGTGCATTATGTATATAAGAGTCTTGTGACTGGTCATAACTTTCAACATTTCGATGTTGATATTCATCGATAACAGTCACATGCTGCATGTTAATAAATTATTCGGAAATAAGTTCTAGATAAAGACCTTTAAAAGCATGCAACTTTACAGCACCTGTATAAAGTTGAAAAAATAGTACGTTAATTTTAAACTGTTGATATTTTTTCGCAGGTAAATATAAATCAATACAATAGGACCTGAAATCTTATTGGAAAAAAACTATTAAGTCCTAGAGTTAAAAAAAATAGAGAAAGAAACCTACAAATATGTGTTGGGGGGGGGGGGGGTCCGATTCGATCAATGAAAAATCTGAGTTCTTCTAAACAGCTGCAGCTGAAGAAATTTCTTACCTGTTGGACTGGTCGATGCAGTACTTTGCAAAACCATTTCCATGCTGGTTGTTGACTTCATCATCACATAATGTCAAGCGTGTTAACCTGAAGGAAACTTTGTCCGAAGAAAATTTTCGGAAGAAGTTTGAAAGGAAGTAGCATAAACAAAAAGGGACATCACTCTTCTTCACAGAATGTATCGGGGCGGATCTAGCATCTGGGACGATTTCATTCTATTTTTTTTATATCTAATTAAAATAAGACCTTTAATATCGCTCTTCTCGATCGTGAGCGATATTAACCATAAAGATGAAAGGTTTAATTAGATTGGAATATCATTATGACTTTAACGTTATATCAATCAGTGTAACTCTTTATTTCGTTCCTAATAAAATTAATATACTTTGTCATGGTTTTCTCCTCAACCAGAGAAAATTGTCGGGCAATGGATACACTATAGAGTAAAATAAATATGGATCACTTTTTTCATTCAAGTGCGTAGCACCGGGGAAGTGGGGGGATAACCCCTAGTCCCCCACCCTCCACTTTTTATGGGCAGCAATGATTTTTCAAAACAAATCATATACAAAAAAAAAGAATAAATATGAACATGGAGTTGGCCCTTGGTCCCCATTTTTTTATGTGAGCATGTAAATAAACAAATTGAAAATAAGGAAATAAACAGTGAAACTGAAGTTATAGGTATAACCCCCCCCCCCCCCCCCCCCCCCCCCTAACGCATTAGGATTTTTCTATCAGGATGTTTCGGATGTAGCCAAGCTATTTCCCGTTTTTTCTTTTTTCTTTTTTGCTTGTCAAAAAATTTGAGTTGAGGTTGGCCCACCCCCATCCCTCACTTTCATGCTACGTACTGTACATATGATGATTGATGTATGTGCCTTTCATTCTCTCCATACAGTTCATTGGTAAGCAAGAATATGGTTTGGAAATAAAATGTGTTTAAGTCCACACAAAATCACCTTCAAAAATTAAAAAAATTAAATTAAAAATTTTTAATAAACAATTTAAAAACAATTTTTTTTTTTTGTATTTGAAGTAGTTTTTAAAAGTGAAAGAAATGTGTCAATGAGGAGTACATGAGTATTTATTTAATAACTTGAATTGTGATATTGTTGAAAATTTACCTATCATATCGGTAGTTTTAAATTAAAAGTGCATATCTTTGTAAATGGTAATAAACATGTGTAATACATATAATCCCACCAAGTAGTTTCTTTGATTAAACCTGTCGTGAACAAAAATAGGTAATACCAGTAGCTAGAAATGGGCAGAAAGAGTCTACTATACCCCCCCCCCCCCTTTTTTTAAAAACCCTTTTGCACAGGGTACAATAAAAACAAAAACAAATAAGAACTTTTTTCAGAATCCATTTTATTGATAGAAAGTCAAATTGAAACCGGGCATTTAAGGAATTATACGCTTTTGAGAAAAAAAATATCAATAAATATTACTTAATTATTTACATATTAACAACCTCAGACTAGAGATTTTCAAAAATTCAAAAGAGAATCTAAACTGGAATATATATAGATGATTAGTGACTGGAATAAAATCCTAGTCCTCTAAGAAATCAATTAGCATTTGGTAAAAGGAAGAAAACAGGGAAATAGAAACTTTCATCAAAATACTTTGACCCAATTAAAATCTAGGTTCTCTCTCCTCACAAAATTAATTTAAATTAAATGATACCTCTCAAGTTACACAAAACATTTAACATGCAAGTAAATAAAAAAAAAGGGAAATTAGCAGAAATTATCTTGATTTAGATTAAAATCAGAAGAAATGAAAATTATCTCCCAACAGAATTTTAATTCAATAAATTGATGTCTTTAACATGTACAACTTACAGGCAGTAAAACAATACTCATGAACAAGTAAGTAAATATGAGTAACATTTTTAAACACGACAAGGCTAACCTGTAGTGTATGCCGGGAAAAAAGTACTGTAACAGAAGCAATTACAAATTATGCAGCAAACAATAACAAATGGCATTCATATACATATAAAAGTCTATTTAATATTAAAGGAAATTAGATATTGTCTCTTGACTTTTTAGATAGAATATTTTCTTTTTTTGTCCATCAATTTTGCTAGCTATTAGGGTGAATCATTCCAATACACGAGGAGAGGCCTACAAGCCTTATCTATAGCAAAGATGAAATTAATGTGCTATTTAATTAATAAAACAAGAAACATCACACCAGTACTATATGCTGGATTTTTAAAGATATTGTAAACACTTTAATTTGCGTGCGAGAAATTTTCATGAGGTTTGTGTGCGCCTTATTGTCACGAATATTTCTCGCTGCGGAACCAGTGTCCACTATATAGTTGTTACAACAAAGAGAGAAAAAATGTGGATATCGCTTGGTTGCGAAAATTAGTCTCTGTGAACCAGTTCATCTTGGGTAATTCATGAAATAAAGTCTTCCATTATAATACCGGTAGTTGGTTTTGCAGTATATGAAATTGTGTCTTGAAGTGAAATTTCATAATGAATGGGAAATGCTGGTAGTTTTCTTGTATATCATTTGTTACATGTATAAAATAGTATAATACATGTACAAATACAGTTTGTAACGTACTTTGAACAGTCAAAGTCATATGGAATCAATATTGACAAAGTTACATTCAGCCTATAGAGGGAGATGTCGGTGGGTTTACATTTTTTATCTTACCCCGTAATAAAAAATTTCCATTGCACACTTCAAAATCATCACTGTGAAATTAATCAACCCTCAAGAATATTTACCCTACCCAAATTAAAATATTATTTATCCCTCGATTGTTCCTCCCCTCCCCTCTGTTTTGCAAAAATCAGCATCCTTTTTCATAATTTCAAAGTGCCTTTTTTAATCACAGGGGTACTAACTTCTGAATATGTTTACTCAAAAACTTTAGAATACTATAGGATTTCACAACAATGTTAACTGAATAATTTTTTGTATGTTTTTCAACAAACAGCTTTACAAAAAATTCTTTCTCCCTCTCCCTATATTTAACTAGCATGCACAAAAGATGGGAATATTTATTTAAATTAGCTAGTTTACTTCATACTGCAAAAAAACCCCATTCTATCAGATTATCTGTTATCACATCAGAACTTTCATTAGCTTTATTACCTGTCATGAAATTTCTACTTTCTCTTTCTGTTTTTCTAGCATCAAGAATCATGCTTCCAAATCCACTTGTAAATTTATATGAAATGCAAAAAGTTAACACAGACTGAATATCATGAATCATGCTTGTAAACATGCTTGAATTTTTGAGGAATGCCAAAAATTAACATAGTAGATTTCTACAAGTTTTGAATCAATGCCATGACCTCCTGCTTCAATGAAGCCTGACTTCCTTTGTCACCCTGCTGGGCATTGACCTCCGCCATGACTTGTTGGTCCCAGGTGAAATTAACAACTGCAGCGGGGGCCAGGCCCAGCTCTGCAAACGTGAGGGAGTGATCCGTAATCTTTTGTCCACCTGCGGAGCTCAAATGAAACGGAATCCAGTCGTGTTCTAGATTCTCTCTCACAAATTCAACTAGGCAGGAAAATGGCTCATTTGCCTTGAAAGTTCCCTCAAGGAGCACATCTGGGAATCGCACCCTGATCAGGACGAAGCGGTACTTTGTCAGTTCTCTCCTCTCGTCCCTTTCTCGCATGGCCTTCGTGCGCAACATTCCCAGTTTTTCAGTAGCTTCTTGCCGCGCCTGTTGCTCTCTCTTTAGCTCAGCCGGAGAGACGTTGTAGAATTCGTCGGGAATGTTAAATCTTGATGCTGAAGGAGAAGGATGGTAAACTTTCAAATTTCTGTCCAGCTGGGGTTTAATGGGTTCCGCTGTGAGAAGAATCTCCTTAATGTTTTCCAAGCGAGCAGAGTCTTTCGCCACCTCCTCATCAATCACATAAAAATCTGTTTCTCCGTCCTCAAATGGCAGAGACGATATTTTGAATCCTACAGCCTGCAGGAATTCATCCGTTCCTTCCAGTTCCCTAACTCTCTCTGTAAAAGCCTTGTTGGATAGTCTTATCCTTCGGAACTTTTCTTCCCCTGGGTTACTGATGAGATTATCCAGATATTTGCTCAGAGTTTCAACACATACTTTCACTTTCTCTTTGTTCTTGTTGAGGGTTTGGATCATGAGGGCAGAAGCCATTTCTGGTTCTTCACCCAGCTGAGACAGTAGGAACTGATGGATATATGCATTCATTTCTTCTTTTGGCAAAATTGCAGGCCCTGAAACAAGAAAAATACATAATAAATATTTGAACATTTTTCCTTTTCAATCCATCACAAAATGCTGTTGTCAGACTTTTGTTTTAACTTTCTGGTGATTCTATGCTTCATATCAAGTACAAAATATGATTAAACATTATTGTCATTTGTTTCAATTATTTTTTTAGCATCCATACAGAGAAGTTTGACTCTTGACCTTTGACTATGTGACCTCAAAATCAATAGGTGTTACATTAAACTTAATGGATACTTGTGTACTAAGTTTGAAGTCTGACAGTCAAACAACGTAGCAAAGATTCAACAGATATATTGATATGATAACAATTAGTCTAGTACCGGTAATTTAACCATTCTTGTAATGATTTCAAACTCAGTATGGGTCATCAACTTCTCTTGGGGGTTTGTTAGTACATAGTTTGTTGTCTATCCAGTAAAGGATTCTTATCATATGAATCATGCAGACAACACTTGGTATACGACTGACCTACTGACAGGGACAAAACAGTATGCCTATTCCCTTTGCAGTTTATAATGCATAATTTGTCTCATTTGAATAAATTGGGTTGCCTTTTTTTATTTCATTTCTTCAAAACATCTTATATACCTATATTTGGACAGGTGTATAGTATGGTGGATAAAACGGGTGCTGCATCTTTGACAACTTCCTTGGGTTCCTCTCTGTATCGGTCCGCCAGCTTTTTGGCTTCTTCTGCGGCCCTTTTCTCCTCTTCCATCTCTCTCCTCATCCTGGCTTTTGTTACTGAGTTGGGATCTATCAGTAAATATAGGTACAGTACACACAAATACACTAATTTATTGATTTGGTTGGTTTGAACTTATTTTCATTGTATGAATAGAATAAAATGGGATCAGGTTTTATTTTATGCATGCATAGCTCCTACCTGGATATGCAGTCTCTATTCATTGCATGACTACGGTAATTTACATTATTATTTCGGCATAAAATTAAAAAATAATTGCTTTAAACATATGGCAAATTTATGACATATTTATGCCATATCTTTCTGTATCAAGATTTGTTTTTCCTATCAGATAGGTTAATTAAATGTACTTCAAAGTTTAAAGAATACTCACCTGACTTGTTCTGGGTTTTACTGGTTCGGATCAAGGCTGCCTCTGCTGCTCGGGCAGCTTCCTCGCTCAGACCTGACCTAGATGCCTGGACCGACTGGGGGCGCGATGAGGGTCCCCCTGCAGATTTGGTGTCATCAGTCAGTTTATGACCCTCCCCTGCTCGCTTAAACTTCACATCTAGTTTCCTCTTTTGGAAGAATTTCTTAATTGCTGACATGATTATTTTTCTTCTAAAAAAAAGTTTATCATATATGAATATAATTGTTAGAATTAACACTTTTTTTTAAAGAGACATTTTGTCGACAAGAAAAATAATCATGATTACCGATTGCAGAACATCTATTTATTCATTAAAGAACATAGATGCAATTTGCACCTTCTTTTACTCAGAGCTGTCTGCAGACCTGTCAAAAATAATCCACAGTTTTAACTTTATCCAAGATTTTCAATCAAATACTCACTACTGCGATTCAATTTCTCACAGATGTTCTGACCGTAATATTGCCAGGCTATCCCAATCAAAAACAGGTTGAAAAACAGCCAAAATATTAGAACGACCAACAATTTGCTTTGCACATCGTACTGCTCGTGACGTAGAAGGAGAAATGCATCAACAAGGAAATCTCAGATAACTTTGCCTACTCCAGAGATGTAATCTACAATCACCAAAGCCTCCTGGGTCGTCGCACTTGATAGAGATTCGCTGCTCATTGACAGATATTTATCTAAATATGTAAAATTTTATAAACCATTGATATATTGGCGTAGCGGTTACTTGCTACCTCGTACGAAAATTGGTTCTGGTTAATTAGATCGTACGTTGACAAATTCTATTTTACTTTGCTCCAAAATTAATGTTTTATTGCCTACGCATAAAATGCCACTCAACGGGTTTATGCAGAAAAACTACATTACCTGCTATATATTTTCATCTTTCTTTTAACAAATATGCATGAATAAATCGTAAAGAATAGGTAAATTGTTAGATAAAAGAAGCACTTCAAACAGCCAATTTAACCGTGTCGTCTCAAATGGGAATTTAATTGATTCTGACATCATTATGATTATTTCGTTCAGTCTGTGATTTCTCTTAGGTTTCTGAAAGATTGGTTCGATTTCAGCCTTGTCAGTATCTCGTTACGACTAACTTGATTTGATTTGAACATATTTTATTGTGTAATTACACAAGAGGATTGGAAACAAGTTCTTATAACTTACGTGTTCCTCTCCTCTCATTACGACTGGGTTATATTAAGTAATAGACTCATAATTGTATCTTAAGCGCTGTGAATTATATAATTACAGTCGTTTTTCTTAAGATTAGGAGAAAATATACTCGATAGATTTAAATATTTCAAATTAAATCACTTATAAAACAATTGATTTTTTTTTTAAATATTCCATGCATGTACTTAGATAATCAAAGTACTGAAAGTACTGATAGGCGGAAGCATGATTGCAAGTTGTCAATGTCATAGTGTTATTATAACTATTTTCTTTTAAAGAATTAGTTTGATAAGATAAAACACTATTCTAATATGTCAATTAAGGTATATACATGTAGTAAATGTGGAAATATTCTGTTACTGCACCAGATTAGTCTGGATCATGCCTTAAATAAAGATTCAATGAGAAGAGCAATTTAAACATCAAAACATTTGTTTTATGAAGTACATAAAAAGTCACATTCGTATAACAGTTGATACTTATATGCAAGCTGAAATTACAGGAATACATTTTCATTTATTATGCCGATTTATTAAAAATGTCCATTTTGATATCAAAATGATGAAAGATTATTATAGAATTAGAATTTAGTAAACTGAACTTCTGAAACTGTAGTATTTTATTCTTTACAATAATGTTTCACAAAAATGCAGAAGTTACATTTGTACATCACTTGATTACAGTATTTTACAGAAACAAGTAGTATGTGTGTCACTTTGCTTACCTGAGAAGCAATAGCCATTGAGAAATCAGCTTCATAGAATAATTCACAAAATATCTGGACAATGTGTTGTAAAAAAGGTATTCAATAAAGATATTTTGATGTTTTCTTAATATATTCTCCAGTTTAACAGTAACAGGATGATTTCAAAGTCATTTCATATGTGGAGAATTGCAGACCTCTAATTGATCCTCAGATTGCAGTTCATATATTTTGTTGACAAATGTTTAAAACTTAGAAAGAATGTATTTACTTACTATAACATATTTTACAAAGATCAAACATATATGCAAATGTTGAGAGTTACAATACAATGTAAAAGCCCAGTAAGTTATGGATAACTATATATTGATATTCAATAATGTACAAATTATGTGTCCTTTACAATTGCTCCATGTTGTACTGTCAAATCACAGGTCTCTAGTATTGAAGACATTTGAACTTTTTAGTTTTTATTTTAATACTAATCTTCAAGAGAACTTCCACCATTACAGAACATAGACTTTCAAAGAATCCCTTTATGCCTGCATGCCGTAAAGGTGTTTTTGGAAAGCGTGTTATCCTGGAGTGTGCCATTTGTGGTAACAACAATTTCAATTCACTAGTGTTGTCTTGCATCCATTATACCAATGAAAACTGTCTTTTTCAGCAGGATATTCTAAAATGTGTTGATGAAAAATGAATAATGGATATGTTATCAAGCAATATTTCATTACAATATACTTGACCCCCAATAAAGAAAACATGGATTTTAAAAAAAAATTAATCTATAAAATATTTTGAATTTATATGTGTTTTACCTTAAATAATTTATTTTCAACAGTATACATGTATTTTGCAAATAAAGAATGAGATATATAAGAAGATCACACAATATGAATTATCAATAATTGTAAGGTTATTTTGGTATATTAAATACAAGTAATGGAAAATATAGTGATTGAACTGTAAATGAAAGTTTAATTTTTTTTTCTCCAAAATTCTTCAGTTTTTAATTGCATTTAGTATAAGAATATTTACTATATTATTAAAGATATGACAACAAGATATATGTGAGTTAATGCTCACTAGTGATACCCCTGCTCTGATGTGTATACAAAAAAGCATAGTTAACATTACATGTAATGGGAAGTTGACATCAAATATTTTGAAAAATCAATCCTACCGAATGGCATACCTTAACAAAGACTGAGTTAAAATTTCAAGCATCTGCGATTGTTGCTGAGATATCTTTGACAAAATTTGTGTTATAGACAAACAGACACACAAGGGTAAAACAATATACCCCCTCTCCTTCCGAGCATGGGTATAATTAGTTCATTCTTAAACAAGAAAACCACAGGGAATATCGTATTTAAATTTAGTTGTATTTACTAACCTTGAAAATGGCATTAAGGCCATTAAGATGAGGATTCCAGCATATTTCAGATGCCCTGCTTCCATTTAGAAGTTGCAAACGTGCAATGTTTGTCCCTCTTTAAAAGTGCTGAACTGAGAAGCCAACACCGCATTTTTATAGCAACCGTCTTTTTCTTTGTTTTGCTTGAATTTAGCTGTGCACCCAAATTTAGCAACTCTCCCCTTCACCAGAGATGAAGAATGATGTTGAGCTCTCATTGTCTCCTCTTGTCAGTTAATGTTAATCAGTTTCTTGACATTCATCTGAAAGAACATATACATATAGAACAAATAGATATATGTTAGGTTATTATCTATAATCATTGTCAGGTATATAATTGAGTCTTTTTGGAATTGCAATTAATCATGAACGTGGTAGATCAAAGATATACTGGTATATAGTCCAAGTTCTCATGAATTGGAAATTTTAAAATTTAAAAACAAAAAATGCAGTCATCAAAATTATCATATAATAATGATGTAGAGAAATTTCCATAGGAAATTTTAGTCACTTTCATTATAGAGTAATGATAAGGTAATTCTGAGATATAAGTAAATACAGTGGGTAAAAGGATAAATCATATTAATTATTTTTAAATGTTCAATGAAATATCTTTGCAATTAATAGCCTATCTGGAATATTCATTATATCAACCAATGAATTGTATCTTGTATGATACTTAAAAGCTATATTTGAGATATTTTTAGAGAAAATTCATTTGCATTATTCATGAGTCATTTCTAAACCAAGCTGAATATTGTAATTTTTTGTAATCAAAATGAATAAACCCAATATCATACAGTGCTGTTCGTAACAAATTATAAAATCACCATATGAACATATAGATCTGCAAAGATGTCACAAAATATTAAAGGTTTAAAAAAGGAAATGTTATCTTCCTATATATGCGATTCCATTGTGCTAAATTTTAATCTTTAAAGATATCCTGTAGGCCTCGCCTTGTATAGTATTCATAACAAAAGACCGACATTTCAGAATTATCGATGAATGCCTAACACAAACAATATAAATTCTTTCATAAAATGTATTTACTTATCCGAGATTTCTCTGATTCTAACCCCCGCTTTTATATTGTGACATGTCTCCTCCGCACGTCACAATATACAAGCGGGGATTAGAGTCAGGGGAATTTCGGATTAAGAATGTACCAGCTCCTCGATCAAGATTATTGTAACATGAAAAACTAAAATGATGAGGCAGACGTTTATACAATGAGAAATAACACATTAATTACCTAACTTACCTTACGTATGTCGAAGATGGACAGTCACCAGTTTTTCTCAACGTGGGTTTGGTGACAATAATTTTACACTGCATAACGTAATGTAGTATTGTCTGAGATTACTACGCGAAACGTTGGTATGTTTACAAATAATTTATAGGCATTGTATCATTCTAATAATCTTTTTAAATAGATTTATACACACCCTTGTTTTTTTTGAAAAAGCATTCATTACCTGTTTCCCTATCAATTTTTCCTTCTGTACTCATAAACACGCAATTTCAAATTGAACTATTTTTTTCCATCGGAATTTCATCTACAGGCATCAGACTCCGTGCTTATCCTTTGTTTATGTCGCATACATCGCAAGAGTTATCGTTCGTTCCTGTACTATCAAAAACGTATATCTACCACTTGCTATCTTTGCTATAGGCATTTTCAATGGATAATTAAAAACGACGAAGTAAAAATTTAGATCTATTAACAGAAACGATGTTTAAACAGGGGTCGAACAGTATGGGGGGGGGGGGGGGTATAGAGTTGTGTGCCCTTAGTTTAAATAACATCCGATAGTTTACCATGAAAAGGGGCAGGAATTTGACCTATGACGTAGAAGGTCATGAAAGCAATTGCAATAGGCGCTTCCGCCTAAAAAGTGTTATGCTCTGATGTTTATGGGGATATTTTTTACGGGTTGCCAACTTGGTACATGAACTTGATCAACTCTATGATACAAAAGAATACGTAAATACAAGTACCAGCTGTGTACGTAATATATTTATGTTCCCAAGCTATGCCCAACGAACTTCTAAAATTAATACCTTTAATAATTAAGGTCTTCCGTTTTCAACGGAAGACCTTGTACTGATTCTGTTGGTAATTAGGGTCTTCCGTTTTCAACGGAAGACCCTCTTGTTATTCTTCGGTTTCTTTTTATTATTAAGGTCTTCCGTTTCCAACGGAAGACCTTCTTGTTATTGCTTTGTTTCTGTTTCCCTTATTAAGGTCTTCCGTTTCCAACGGAAGACCTTCTTGTTATTGCTTTGTTTCTGTTTCCCTTATTAAGGTCTTCCGTTTCCAACGGAAGACCTTCTTGTTATTCTTCGGTTTCTTTTTCCCTATTCTTCTTATTATTATTTTTTCCCCTTTTTTTGTGCACGCGATTTCTCAGAAACGGCTCGGCCGATCTTAATAAAATTTTAGGATGTGATAGATAGTGGTCTGAACTTGATTGGAAATTTTTTGTATTGATGACGTCACATCCGTTTTTGAGATATTGAGATTTTTCTAATTTTTATATGGGTATTTTGTCTTTTGTTGTTCTCCTAAACTATAAGAGATATTAAGCCCAAATTTTTACGGTAGGTAAAGGAAAGATTGAAGTTTTGCATGATTGTTGTTTTGTATGTTTAGCACTACTGGCGCCAAAGCTCGCTATGGCTCGAAAATTGACATTAAAAAAGCGTCGTGAATTTTTGTGTTTTTCTCTCTTTATCTCTTTTCTGGAAAATATTTTGTTAAAACATGTAATGTAAAAAAGGTTTATATTTACAAGACCTTTCTGCTGATATCAAGAAAAAGGGGCTGGCCCCTATTATTAGGGACCTAAAGGGCTCTAAACTCTTTTACCCATAACTCTTTACCGAGGGATATTTTGTAATAAATTATATAAGCAAATATGTTTATCTTACAGATATAAAGCCAAGCAGTGTAACGATTTTCTCATATGTTACGTAATTAGGGATTTTTAGGGGTCAGAAGTCCAAAACTTTGACCACCTATATCTCAAAACGGAAAAATATTTTGAAATGCAGTATAAAAGAGAAGATGCTCAAAATGATGTACTTAACACCATGCAACCTAAAAAATTTGGTTCAGCGGCCCCAATAAGGAGATAAGGGACCGGCCCCTAAAACATTCTTTCTCAGATATCTCAAGAATGGTAACGAATTTCTGAACACTTGTTGAACAAAATGTCTTTATAATTAAATGACCTTTCATTTGATACCAAGAAAAAGGGGCTGGTCCCTAATATTAGGGACCTAGAGGGCTTTAAAATATTTTTAACTATAGTTCTTTACTGAGGGATATTTTGTAATAAATTATAGAAGCAAATATGTTTATCTTACAGTTATGAAGCCAAGCAGTATAACGATTTTCTCATATGTTACGTAATTAGGGATTTTTAGGGGTCAGAAGTCCAAAACTTTGACCACCTATATCTCAAAACGGAAAAATATTTTGAAATGCAGTATAAAAGAAAAGATGCTCAAAATGATGTCCTTAACAACATGCAGCCTAAAAAATTTGGTCCAGCGGCCCCAATAAGGAGATAAGGGACCGGCCCCTAAAATATTCTTTCTGAGATATCTCAAGAATGGTAACGGATTTCTGAACACTTGTTGAACAAAATGTCTTTATAATCAAATGACCTTTCATTTGATACCATGAAAAAGGGGCTAGCCCCTAATATTAGGGACCTAGAGGGCTCTAAAGTCTTTTTCCTATAGTTCTTTACCGAGGGGTATTTCGTAATAGATTATAGAAGCAAATATGTTTATCTAACAGTTGTGTAGCCTAACATTATAATGATTGTTCTCATGTGTTACGTAATTAAGGATTTTTAGGGGTCAAAAGTCCAAAAATGTGATAACCTATATCTCAAAAAGAAAAAATATTTTGAAATGCAGTATTAAAGAAAAGATGCTCAAAATAATATACCTAATAACATGCAACCTTACAATTTTTGTTCAGCGGCCCCAATAAGGAGATAAGGGACCGGCCCCTAAAATATTCTTTCTGAGATATCTCAAGAACGGTGACGAATTTCTAAACACTTGTTGAACAAAACTCTTACACCTGAAACAAAATAGTATCAGGCACTTTAAATGAAGATCCTCTTTTCCTGTTTAATTCATGTATAGCCGGTAAATAGCAAAATCAAGATCGAACATAAATCTCAATTTCTAAAATCAGACGGAAGACCTCCTCGTTGCTCGCAACGAGATCGTGTCTAGTTATTATTCTTTTTTTTTCTTACGCATTTTTGTGCACGCGAGTTCTCGGGAACGGCTTGACTGATTTTAATGAAACTTTCAGAACTAACACATATCGATCTGAACCTTATTGGAAATTTTTTATATTGATGACGTCATTTCCGTTTTAAAGATATTGACGCTTTTACGATATTTAGAGGGTTGGCTTGTCCGGTGATTTTCTCCTAAACGAAAACAGATATTTGATTCAAATTTTCAGGGTTTGTAGAGCTATGATTGTGGATATGACAGAAGCATTTTCATTGTTCTGTGACAAAAAACACCGAAGCTCGCCAGAGCCTAAAAATTGAGATAAAAAGCGTCATGATTTTTTTGTGGTTTTCTTTGGATATCTTTTTTCTCAAAAGTATTTTGTTAAGACTTGTAGAACAAAAAAACTCTAAAAAGTCAAGAGCTTTCATTTGACATCATGGAAAAGGGGCTGGCCCTTTAAATTAAGGGCCGAAAGGGCTCTAAAGTATTCTAATAATATCTTTTTACTGTGAAATATTTTGTAATACTTTATAGAAGCAATTATGTTCATCGTAATGTTATGTACCTATACATGACAATTGTTTATTCCTTTGTAACGTAATTAGGGATTTTAAGGGGCCAGCAGTCCGAAATTTTGATCTTATATATCTGAAAATGGAGAGAAATTTTGAAAAGCAATGTTGAACAAAAGATGCTCCAAATAATGTCGTTAACAATTTGCAACCATAATTTGTTTGTTATCCGGTCCCTAACAGGAGTTATAGGGTCGGCCCCTAAAACGATCTCTTCCAGATATCTCGAGAATGGTATATAATTTCTACATACTTGTTGAAAAAAAATGTGTTTGAAATGACAAGAGCTTCCTTTTCACACCAAGAAAAAGGGGCTGGCCCTTCAAATTAGGGGCCGATAGAGTTCTAAAGTCTTTTAATCATAACTTTTAATTGTGAAATATTTTGTAATACATTACAGAAGCAATTATGTTAATCGAAATGTTATGTACTTATACATGATTTTTTTTTACTCCTATGTTCCTTAATTAGGGATTTTAAGGAACCAGAAGTCCGACATTTTGATCTTCAAAATCTCAAAATAAAAAAAAATTGAAAAGCAGTATTCAACAATATGTAACCATAACTTTATTTGTTAACCACTTCCTTAAAGGAGTTATAAAGGTTGGCCCCTAATATGATCTTCTCCAGATATCTCATCATATCTTATCATACTTTCTAAACACTTGTTGAACAAAATGTGTGTAAAATGAGAAGAGCTTTCTTTTCACATCAAGAAAAGGGGCTGGTCCTTCAATTAGGGGCCGTTAAGGCTCTAATGTCATTTAACCAAAACTTTTAATTATGAAATATTTAGTAATACATTACAGAAGCAATTATATTAATCGAAATGTTATGTACCTATACACGAAAATTGTTTACTCCTATGTTACTTAATTAGGGATTTTAAGGGACCAGAAGTCCAAAATTTTGATCTTCAAAATCTCAAAATTAAAAAAAGCAGTATTCAACAATATGTAACCATAACTTAAGTCCGAACTTATTATCAACGTCCCAAAATAAAAAAAAAATCAATTTTAAGAAGCAATATTGAACAAAACACGCTAAAAAAATGAGGTTAACAATCTGCAACCAAAACTTGTTTGTTATCCATTCCCACGATCTCTTCCAGATAAATCAAGAACGGTAACAAAATTCTAAACTTTATACACAAAATGTATTGAATTCAAAAGACCTCTTATTTGATATGAAATAAAATGGGATTGGTCCCTCAAATTAATGTTCCAATGGGGTGTATAATCCTTCATCCATCGCTCTTTTAGATCACATCTGCATTTCTTGATATGTTTCGTTGATGAAGATGAAAGGCAAGGTCATTTCCTCTTCTAAAAATCGGACGGAAGACCTCCTCGTTGCTCGCAACGAGATCGTGTCTAGTTATTATTCTTTTTTTTTCTTACGCATTTTTGTGCAAGCGAGTTCTCCGGAACGGCTTGACTGATTTCAATGAAACTTTCAGAAGTAACACATATTGATCTGAACCTTATTGGAAATTTTTTATATTGATGACGTCATTTCCGTTTTAGAGATATTGACGTTTTTACGATTTTTAGAGGGTCGGCTTGTCCGGTGTTTTTCTCCTAAACGAAAACAGATATTTGATTCAAATTTTCAGGGTTTGTAGACCTATGATTGTGGATATGACAGAAGCATTTTCATTGTTCTGTGACGAAAAACACCGAAGCTCGTCTGCGCTTGAAAATTGAGATAAAAAGCGTCATGATTTTTTTGTGGTTTTCTTTGAATATCTTTTTTCTCAAAAGAATTTTGTTAAGACTTAAAGAACAAAAAAACTTTAAAAAGTCAAGAACTTTCATTTGACATTAGGGAAAAGGGGCTGGCCCTTTAAATTAAGGGCCGAAAGGGCTCTAAAGTATTATAATAATATCTTTTTAATGTGAAATATTTTGTTATACTTTATAGAAGCAATTATGTTTATCGTAACGTTATGTACCTATACATGACGGTTGTTTACTCCTTTGTTACGTATTTAGGGATTTTAAGGGGCCAGCAGTCTGAAATTTTGATCTTATATATCTGAAAATGGAGAGAAATTTTGAAAAGCAATGTTGAACAAAAGATGCTCCAAATAATGTCGTTAACAATTTACAACCATCATTTTTTTGTTATCCGGTCCCTAAAAGGAGCTATAGGGTCGGCCCTTAAAACGATCTCTTCCAGACATCTCGAGAACGGTATATAATTTCTACATACTTGTTGAACAACATGTGTTTAAAATGACAAGAGCTTTCTTTTTATATAACAAAAAAGGGGCTGGCTATTCAAATTAGGAGCCGATAGAGTTCTAAAGTCTTTTAATCATAACCTTTAATTGTGAAATATTTTGTAATACATTACGGAAGCAATTATGTTAATCGAAATGATATGTACCTAAACATGAAAATTGTTTACTCCTATGTTATGTAATAAGGGATTTTAAGGGGTCAAAAGTCCGAACTTATCACTAACGTCCCAAAATTTTAAAAAAGGAATTCTAAGGAGCAATTTTGAACAAAATACGCTAAAAAATGTGATTAACAATCTGCAACCAAAACTTGTTTGTTATCAGTTCCCACGATCTCTTCCAGAGAAATCAAGAACGGTTACAAATAACTTTTTACACAAAATGTATCAAAATCAAAAGACATCTTATTTGATATGAAATAAAATGTGGCTGGTCCCTAAATTGGGGATCCAACGGGGTGTATAATCCTTCATCCATCGCTCTTTTAGATCACATCTGCATTTCCTGATATGTTTCGTTGATGAAGATAAAAGGCAAAGTCATTTCCTCTTCTAAAAATCGGACGGAAGACCTCCTCGTTGCTCGCAACGAGATCGTGTCTAGTTAGGGTCTTCCGTTTCCAACGGAAGACCCTCTTGTTATTCTATTGTTTTTTTTTATTATTATTATTAGGGTCTTCCGTTTCCAACGGAAGACCCTCTTGTTTTTCTTCGGTTTCTTTTTATTATTATTTTATTTTTTATTTTTTTTCTGACTCCTTCTCGGCTTTATATCTCAAAAAGTTTTCATCCTATTTCAACGAAATTCTCAGAGCGTTTGTAAAGTTACCGTGCCTCAAAGATATTAAAATTTCAGCATTTACGTCACTTCCGTTCGAATTTGGCGGCCATTTTTAAATTAACAAAAAGTGATTTTGTCCGGAAGAAATCTCCTTTAACTTTAAAGATATCGCTTTGAAATTTTTACTGGTGATAGATGTATCAATTCTATAATGTACTGGGGGGTTTAAAATTGTGTTCATCAATTTTGCTCAAAACCGGAAGCAGTTCCAATTTTTGGAAATTTTCATTTTTTTGAACAAAATAAGACAATACTACAGTCTTATAGAACTTACCATGGTAAATTCAAATCTGAAATCCGTTTGAAAATCAAACAATGCATTACAGAGATATCGGGGTTCAAAAATTGATTTTTTCCGGAAATTTTGATTCCGCGTCCTTGGTTTAAAAAATAGCGTAATGTTCAAAGTAAAATTAATTCGTACCAAAAATAATTGTTAAGTCGTGCTTGAACACATTCAGATTTTTTTTGTCAAGTCGTTCTTGAAATCAGAAAGGTTTTTGTTAACTCGTACTTAAAATCATTCGGATTTTGTTAAATCGTACCAGGAATAATTCGATTTTTTTCATCTTTTTATTTTAGTTACTCTTGTTGTTGGTTTAAGAGCTCTTCTTACAGGAACTTCCAGCTTTACTTCCGACATTAACGGAAGACCCACTCGTTGCTTTGCAACGAGCTTTGCTCTAGTTCTTCTTGTTTTTCCTTCTGACTTCTTTTTTGCTTTATATCTCAAAAACTATTCAACCGATTTGCAAGAAATTTTCAGGGATTATGTTAGATATTTGTCCCTTGAAGATTTTAAACTTTCAGTCATTAAGTCACTTCCGTTTTCAAGTTACGTCATTTTTAAAAATTTCAAAAAGTGATTTTGTCCAGGACTTTTCTCGTAAACGGTTGTTTATAAAGACTTGAAATTCTCTGTGACTGTAAATCTGTGGATTTACTTATGGCAAATTTACAAAAAAAATTATTTTGTCACTTCCGGTTTCGACCGGAAGTGATTCTAATTTTTCGGAATTTTCATTTTTTTGAGCGAATAATAAAATTATATGCATGTTGTAGAGTTTGCAAAGTTGAATGCAAATCTGAAATTCGTTTTCAAATCGGATGATGCATTTCAGAGATATCGGGGTTTAAAAATTGATCTTTCCGGAAATTTTGATTCCGTGTTTTTGGTTTTAAAAATAGTGCAAATTTCACACTGAAAGTAATTTCTACTGAAAACAATTCGTACTGATAATTAAACTATATATAAAACACAAAATTATATGCATATTGTAGAGTTTGCAAAGCTTAATACAAAACTGAAATTCGTTTTCAAATCGGATGATGCATTGCAGAGATATCGGGGTTTAAATATTGATTTTTCCGGAAATTTTGATTCCGTGTTCTTGGTTTAAAAAATAGTGTAAAATTCACACTGAAAGTAACTCCTGCTGAAAACAATTCGTGCAGGTCATAAAACCGGACTCTGTTTTTTAATAGTTATTTAAAGTGTTTATCGATACAATTTCGTTATTTCGGTCGATAATTACGTTGTTAGTTTTTATTAGTCTTATTAGTTTTAATCGAAATAATTATCGTACGATTCCCCATTTCAACTCGCCATTTTTTGACTGCGAACAAACAGCTGATAGTGATAGCGGTGTGTCTACATTTTTAAAAGAAGCAAGGCCTGCAAGACGTCGATAGTGGACATTTCAGCTCAACTAACGTATGACAGATTATAAAGGTATGTTTCAATACAGGATATGTCGTATTGACTTTTTCTTTTCAAAGTATTTGCACTTAACAATCTAATCCTAGATTCCTCTGACTTTAACCTCCGCTTTTAAAGTACGTCACAATATAAAAGCGGGCGTTAGAGTCAGTGGAATCTCGGAATATTATCTGTCCAGTGTATTTTCACGGTAGCTGCAGAACTGTAGCTCTCCGGGAAAAATATTGACAGACCGGAGAGCTACAGGGCCACCCATTGAAAAAATTGTACATGTATATTTATTGCGCAGAAAAACGTGCGCTAGTTTTGGACTGATTTACCTTATTTATACGCAAATTCTGTGAAAACAATTAGTACCATTAAATTCTTCATGCAATTTACTACTGATATCGCCTCTTTATTTTCCTCAGACTTTCTCCGAAACACGCTACCGACCTCGGAAAATCAAGTATGTTGAATTTACATCGAGATCGAGAGTCGCCATTTTTACATGTAAACAAAGTGGACCACATGAATTTACGGGACTGGTGATGGTGTTTAAAAGACTATCCGAGGCAAGTGAAGAAAGGATATCAGTAGTAAATTGCATGAAGAATTTAAAATTAAAAGCGATGGGAGTCCTAAGGTACACAAGAATAGAATGTTGTAATTAGAGTGCATGTTTGCATGATGATAACTTTACCCTAAATATCTAAATATAGCAGATCTTTACCATATCGCCTTCACTTAATTTATAGATTAAAAAACTCAGGCTTGTGTTTCATTAAATAAATACATTTGACAAAGTAAATATTCAATCTAATTAAAATTAGACCTTTTGTCTCGCTTTCTGTTATATATGGTTATTGCTTGTGTAACAGGCATGTAAAACATCAATATTATATCAAGCTCAGAATTTAGGTCAATGTTCCATGATATCTATTAAACAGTCTTCTCAAGATATAAGTATTTCACAGAATCATTGTAATTTGAGAGATTAGATTATCTTTTATACATATTGATTCATTTTAGGTAAGCTTTACATGCATATCACATCTACATAGTATGTAAATAATTTTTACTGCATGTGCCTCAGATCTCTCTCTCTCTCTCTCTCTCTCTCTCTCTCTCTCTCTCTCTCTCTCTTTTAATCTTGGCAAAGACTGAAACTGTCAGAGGGCAACTTAATTTTGTGACAAAAATATCTTGATCTTCTAAAAGAAATCCAAAGTGCATTGAATTTTAAAATGAGCATGTATTATTAATCCCTCATTTTTATGCGCATTATACATACATGTAGTATTGTTTTTAAAACATGTAATTCGTAAGAAAAAAAAAACCCTCGCTAAATTTATTCGCAATAAACCCCAGTAGAATTGACAAAACATGGTATACACGTAGCAGAAGCTTACACTTTGACACTGTTTGGATTGGTAATATTCCTTTGTAGTTTATGAATTGAAATATTGCTGTCGCACTTCAAGTAAAACAAACTCTCTCTCTCACTCCTGCTCTCTCTCTCTCTCTCTCTTAATCTGATATGTTTATACCCAAGAAATTATTTTAATGTTTAATATGATATTATGACTTGATAAGCACATTTTTGTTTTTGTTCTGGCTAAATGTTAATGTCATATATTTGGATATGTCATACTTATAACACTGCATGGTCAGTGTATTTTTTCCAAAAATATTATGTATATGTTAATGTAAACACAGCTATTACAAGTACATGTATGTTAACACAGCTAATTTTTTTTTTATTTCAGCTTAAAGCAGACTCTTGTTACCACATGGCTTTTACCTGTTGATTCTTGTGGTTTCAGCTCTTGAGGTTAACCTGTCACCTCTACCCACATGCATATTCCTTGTGTTCTACAGACTATCTACCGGTAATTCAAATTAAATCGGATAATGCATGAACAATAATGGAACTTTAAGAAAGCATCATGTCCTATTGTGGTTTGTTCATGTTTGATAAGAAATTATGAAAAACAAAATTAAGGCTGTTTAAAGAAATATAATTGTTGTGAAAATTTGTTTTTCAATAAAAGTATGCAATTATGTTTCCTTCATTTTTTATTTTATAAAGATATCTAGATGTGTTTACATAGTTGAAAAATCACCCAACTCTTTCCAATTTTCTCCATTAAGATTACATGTAGGATATGTAAATGTACATTTGACTTTTGAATAACACCAGCAATGATAATTACTTTTGAAATGAGCAAGAAACAATCTATTTTCACCCTTTTACAGTATATGCATAAAAAAAGTAGAAAAAAAACATGTCAAATTTGAACATTTTTAAGGAATTCTCCTCCGCCTCCAGCTACCCAGGTGTGTTTGAATTTAATTTTATTTAAGGCAGATGTTGAACTTGTTGATCTTACTGTTTTATCATGGTTAAAAAGAGACAAGAAACCAGAATAGATTAGATATTTAATAAATATGATTGTTAGCTTACTTTTTTTCATGGAAAAAAGAAATCACATGCAGGAATACTTGTCTATTTAATTATTAAAATGCTACAAATCATTCAAGAAGCATAAAAAGATCAAATTTTAGTATCATTGATAATTGTTTTCAAATATGTGTGAGAAATGACTCATAGAAATTGCCACAAGTTTCAGAAAATTAGGTAAAAGATTTCAAACCATGACTTTTTATGAAAATCAAAAGATAGGGGGTGGGTATACATGTAAGGGCATTTCTAAGTTATGTGATGCTTTTAACAAGATAATATCATGTAGATGTATGTTGTATTGAATAAGGTTTCTTATTAAAGGTGGTTGAACAACAATTGACCTCTAAAAGGTCAGGTAAAGATGTTTTACTATGGAGAACCCTGTAAATCTGTGTTGAGTAAAAGAAATTGGAAATGGTGGGTTCACTTAAATGGCCATATGTTTATTAAACCTCAATGGAATTGTCAATATGTGGTATACTTTTTTCTCAGAATTGCATTAGCTTTCTTATTCTAAGACAAAGACATCTGTTCATAAAATGTACTAAGTTAAAGGTAGCAAGGGACGATTCGGATAAAGTACCCGTTAATATTTTTGTAAAATTAAGGTACATCACTACACCTAGACTTGTACTTTTTAAGACACTACTTCACAAGATGGCGATTTAAATGTTTTGTTGAACTCTTAATATCATTTGATTGGGTTGTATACCGTCATAGCTTAATGGTTAAAGTATTGGGTTTCTAAACCGTTTGAGTTTTAGTCCGCCTAAAGCTTTTGTTACTGTTTATTGAGTCAAATTTTTGAAAATGTAATTGTTCATCCAAATTTGCACATTTTTTGCCTATTTGACTTAAACACTTCTTATCAATTATGATATCTATCATAATCAACTAATTTTCTGCTGATTTGAGAAAATATTTCAAGGTGTTTTGAGCCACCTTAAGAGATGCTGTACTTGAAGGCTTATGAGTGTTGCTAAGATTCATAAAATGAATTTTAATGATCATCATTAGAGGGATCTCCCTTGTTGGAATTGGTATGCAATATGAAAACCCCTAATGTTTAATACGTACATGAGAATTGAATGGTGAAACTTGAGGCCAAGACTGTTGTGTTGACTTTACACTGTGAAATTGCAGGTTACAAATGGGAGGTTATATAACTCAAAATTTATGTGGATGGGACATTGTATACCTATTCACTGGGTATGAGGATGATAGCAAGTTTATTGTCCTCCAAGACAGCCACTATTTCATGGGTGAAGCCAAGTGAAATAGTTGCTGTTGAGGGGGACAATAAACTGTCTGTCATCCTCACACAACACAACAGTCTTAGTCTGTCTTTCTGTCAGTAAATAGCTATAGATATCTTAATTATTATCCTGAAGAAAACTTTATTTGTTGGCGATGCAGAATTTCTTGATGATAAAGAAATTAGAATTATCGGACTTTGAATTTAATGCTGTGATCGGATTATACCAGAGGTGTTCCGAGTTTAAAAAAGGGAAATCTCATGCTGCCGGTGAATACTTTCGTTGACTATTCACCATGGACAGATAGCATAGAAACTATTCCACAGTTAGATGGAATAGCATGTTTATTCATTGTAATTTTACATAGGAAATATTCACAGAAATATAATAAACTTTACATTGCTAAGTTTCTGACATTTGATGGTGCAACAAGCACACAGTTTGGAAGGTCAAAGGTGACATCTTTTGTATCTGACTCCTTTTCGGCTTTATAACTCAAAAAGTTTATAACCGATTGAAATGAAACTTTGAGAGATTATGTGCAACTATTATGCCTCTAAGATCCTAAAGTTTCTTTGAAAACGACCTTTCCGTTTTTACGTTACGTCATTTAAATTTTTTTTTTAAAAAAGTCATTTTGTCCGCAGCATTTCTAAAAACGCTTTAAGATAGAGGCTTGAAATTTTCAATGGTTATGATTTTGTCGTATTACCTCTGTAATAAGGCTCGAAATGAAAATCTGTCACTTCCGGTCAAAACCGGAAGTGAATCAAATTTTTCGAAAAATTGAATTTTTTGATCAAGTCAAAAATGAATATCTGTTTTGTAGAGCTTATTCAGCTTAATCTAACACTGAAAGCCGTTTTAAAATCGGATGATGCATTAGAGGTATCGGGGTTTAAAAATCGATTTTTCCAGAAATTTTGATTCCGCGTCCTTGGTTTAAAAAATAGCGTAATGTTCAAAGTAAAATTAACTTGTACCAAAAATAATTGTTAAGTTGTACTTAATTAGTAAGGTTTTTGTTAAGTCGTACTTAAAAAAAAATTCGGATTTTGTTAAATCGTACCAGGAATAATTCGATTTTTTTCATCTTTTTATTTATGTTACTCTTGTTATTGGTTTAAGAGCTCTGCTTCTTACATAAACTTCCAGCTTTACTTCCGACATTAACGGAAGACCCACTCGTTGCTTTGCAACGAGCTTTGCTCTAGTTATTATACTTTTTCTTTTTTTTTCTGACTCCTTCTCGGCTTAATAACTCAAAAAGTTTCCAACCGATTTTTATGAAACTTTCAGAGATAATGTGAAACTATTATCCCTCAAAGATGTTAAAGTTTTGTTGACCATTTCACTTCCGTTTTGACGTTACGTCATTTTTAAAATTTTCAAAAAGTCATTTTGTCCGCGGCGTTTCTCAAAAACGCTTTAAGATAGAGGCTTGAAATTTTCAATGGTTATGATTTGGTCAATTTACCTCTGTAATAAGGCTCGAAATAAAAATCTGTCTCTTCCGGTCGAAACCGGAAGTGAAACAAATTTTTCGAAAAAATGAATTTTCTGATCAAATCAAAAATGAATATGTGTTCTGTAGAGCTTATTAAACTGAATCTGACACTGAAAGCCGTTTTAAAATCGGACGATGCATTACAGAGATATCGGGGTTTAAAAATTGATTTTTCCGGAAATTTTGATTCCGCGTCCTTGGTTTAAAAAATAGCGTAATGTTCAAAGTAAAATTAACTCGTACCAAAAATAATTGTTAAGTCGTACTTGAACACATTCGGATTTTTTTTGTTAAGTCGTTCGTGAAATCGAAAATTTTTTTGTTAATTCGTACTCAGACTCATTCGGATTTTGTTAAGTCGTACCAGGAATAATTCGATTTTTTCATTTTTTTGTAGTTACTCTTGTTATTGGTTTAAGTGCTCTGCTTCTTACAGGAACTCCCAGCTTTACTTCGGACATTAACGGAAGACCCACTCGTTGCTTTGCAACGAGCTTTGCTCTAGTTCTTTTTAGGGTCTTCCGTTTTCAACGGAAGACCCTCTTGTTATTCTTCGGTTTCTTTCTATTATTATTATTATTCTTTTTATTTTTTTTTCTGACTCCTTTTCGGCTTTATAACTCAAAAAGTTTACAACCGATTTTAATGAAATTTTCAGAGGTTGTGTGCAACTATAATACCTCAAAGTTTGTGAAGTTTCTTTGAAAACGTCACTTCCGTTTTTACGTTACGTCATTTTTAAAATTTTCAAAAAGTCATTTTGTCCGCGGCGTTTCTCAAAAGCGCTTCAAGATAGAGGCTTGAAATTTTCAATGGTTATGATTTAATCGATTTACCTCTGTAATAAGGCTGGAAATGAAAATCTGTCACTTCCGGTCGAAACCGGAAGGGTATCAATTTTTTCGAAAAAATGAATTTTCTGATCAAATCAAAAATGAATATGTGTTTTATAGAGCTTATTAAGCTGAATGTAACACTGAAAGCCGTTTTAAAATCGGACGATGCATTACAGAGATATACGAGTTCAAAAAATGATTTTTCTGGAAATTTTGATTCCGCGTTTTTGGTTTAGAAATTAGTATCAAGTTCTTGGTTAAATTAACTTGTACCTAAAAATTAATTGTTACGTCGTACTGTAACACATTCGGATTTTTTTTGTTAAGTCGTTCTTGAAATCGGAAAGGTTTTTGTTAAGTCGTACGTAAAATTATTCGGTTTTTGTTAAGTCGTACCAGGAATAATTCGATTTTTTCATCTTTTTATTTAAGGTACTCTTGTTATTGGTTTAAGAGCTCTGCTTCTTACAGGAACTTCCAGCTTTACTTCCGACATTAACGGAAGACCCACTCGTTGCTTTGCAACGAGCTTTGCTCTAGTTATTCTTTTTTTTCTTCTAGACGTTTTTTAAAACTCAAATATCTTGCTTGTTTATTGTCCTATAAAGTTCAAATTTTCAGAGCATATTGGTAGTTACTATTTCTCAATATCTAAGGAAAATCGTTGAAATCGACACTTCCGGTACCGAGTTATTCCCCTTTTTCCCAAAAATATAGGCATTCTTGTGCACGCAAAGGCTCTGAAACCGCTCACAGCATGTGTTAAAAAGTCACAAATCTTAAAAATAGAGAGTTTGAACGTTGTCCTCCGAGTTTTGTTTTTACAATTTTCCTCCTTTAAAGTTTCAAAAAATTAATTTGAATTTGTGTTTCAAAAAATGCTGATTTTTGGTTGTGTTTTTGTTATATAGCTCTTTAGTTTAAAAATTTCTCTAAACACATATAGAACAAAATATGTGCAAAATATCAAGGGCTTTCACTTGACACCATTGAAAAAGGGCTGGCCCCTTAAATTAGGGGCCTAGAGCCCTTAAAAGTCTTCGCTTTATAGCTCAAAAATGGTTAATATTTCGCTATAGCTGTCGATAGAAAAGTTGTTCATTATTGTGTTATCAATGTCGTTACAAAATTATTTTGTACCGGTAATGCGTAATATGAGTGTAAAAAGCTTGTCTTGTTAACATGTACCTGTATTCATTTGGCAAGTAAGCGAATCGTCTTCGTGCGCATAACGTACATAAATTAACAGCTGAAAGTGTACCAACATATACGGGATGCTTTAATTCATTTGAAAAAGTGTCTAAAAAGTATACGTGTACATGTTTTTTTACAGCCTTTTTTTGGAGTCACCTCTGTTTAGTTCTTATAGTGGACAACCGTTAAGAAAAACAAAAACGAGAAAATATAAACGTTCTTTTTCTTATCTAGTGAGATACATAAACTAGATTTAAAAAAAAAAATAACTTCCATGAAATAGATTTGAGTCATTTTACTGAAAGCATTTCAAATCGACCTAAATTCTTAGTTGTGTGCGTCATTACATAACCCATCTCGCCCGCGGCCGAGAAAATCGATCGCCGAGGTCGCGGCTGGACTACCTAGCGGTCAGCGGTTATCTAATACACAAGAATCGCGTCTGTCATATGTGATTTTATTTAGCCGCAAACACAGGAATCGTACACAGTGAAATTAAAGCTTACTCTTCCTAATTTGAATTAAACGATAGAGTGTCAATAAGAAATCGTTCTGTTTCATCATAAAAGCAATGCCATTCTCGAACTGAAGCAGTGTCAGACAGATAGATCAACTGTGGGATTAAAGGGGGGAAAAACTTATATTAATTAGAGTTTATTCATCATACTGCAAACATTGTAAATCTTCCTGGGTTCTGAGCTCTCTATGTGTGTTTTACCTTTACGTAAGTTATCCGATCCCTCATCCGCGGCCGAGGAAATCGGTCGCGGCTGCACTACCTAGAGGTCAGCGGTTATCTAATAACAAGATATATATACAAGAACTGTTTCAATTTTATGTTCTTAAAGTTTGTTCACCTTCAATTTATTTAATTAAACATTAGAATGTGAATTGAGAAGCCCCTCTAAAAATTGATAAAAGCGATATTATTCCAAATCAGAAACATCATCAGACATAAATCAATAGTGAATTTGTAATTCTAAAATGTTCTAAAAACTATACATGTACTAATAACTTTATAGATAAACAACGAAAAACCTCAAAGATTAAACCTTAAAATGATGATCACCCCTAGAACATAGCCAAGGAGATCCCGCGCGAGTGGACAAGTGATCCGCGGTAGATTCGTGTTCTTCTACATGTACTTTATCACTCGTGCATGTTTATTGATATTTTGTACGATTCCAACTATTTGTTTATTCAAGATGTTTTATAGATATCGTAGAAAGTAGTTGACGCCTTCATAAGGTTGCACATAAAATGAGAGAGAGAGAGAGAGGAGAGAGAGAGCTCAAAATTGGAAGCATTATTTAGCCGAATTTAGAAAACGAAACAGTCCCCAAGCGTTCAAGGCAGGATATTAAAAATCAAATATCAAATTAACACATGCGGTAGAGACAATTGCAACTTCTCTGGCCTTTCCGGCAAGTTTGGAAAAACACCTTGAGTGTATTAACATAACCGGATGTTAGAACTTTATACAAAATGGAGTCGCTTCCCATTAAAAAAAGTATCGGCAAGAAGTCATGTATGTCGTTTCTGTGTTATATTTTTAGTGTATATTGATACCTTTAAAGAAGTATAGCTCGCATTTCAACAGATCAAAATGTGTTGTAATTATATCAAGTTTTATAAAAAGGGGGGTTGTCATGGACGCCTAGGTAATACATTCGAAGTGTTTTTCCGAGCTTGCCGGAAAGGCCCGAGAAGTTGCAATTGGCGGTAGAGGCTGACACGATAAAAGAATTGTCCAGAATTGAGGAATTTAGTGATTATTTTTAGAATGTTTACATGAGTTTTTAAACAAGATTTGTTTAGATTTTATCGGTTTCATGATCACAGTGCAAGGGCTTTAGTTTTTTCAAAATGTGGCGAAGACCTATTTTTGGCGACTACTTAACATGTGTACATTTTTCTCCTCAATGTAGGTCATTTTCCCACCCGTGTGTTTATTCGGTCAGTCTATGCTAAGTCAATCCGCTCCACGTGCGACCGAAAATCTCCTGTCGCGTCAGCGCACATAGCTCAAAATATTGCCCCCGGGCTGCAGATCAGCAATTATTGATAAAAAATTGAGTAACATTTGGAAGGGTGCTTTCACTGCAGCGGTCAATTGTTAAACAATATTCGATGCCAATCAACCTCACATTAAAGGTGCGATATCGTAATCTGAGAATGTGGCTAAACAATTAACCTGTTGAACACGCTAAACTTCTATAGTTGTGAACAGAATAAAATATATATTATCAGAGACATAAATAACTTAAGTTATTTATGTCTCTGGGTTTATAAGTTAACAGTTTTAAGTCAAAGATTAAATAAAATTTGTTCTCAGGATTAGAATGATTAGTAATGATATACGACTACATTAAGCAATAAAGTCGGTCGATCGTTATTAAATCATCAGAGTACTGCAAGTGTCGACAGTTTCTTATTTTTTTTAAATAATTGTAGTAGTTCAATTGACTTGCAGACTATAATATAGCGACTTTTCTGCCTCCCAAAAATGTATGCATTTAATTGCGATAGATATTTGTTCTTGGGGATTTTACTTATTGTTACATGTATATGCACATTGATAAAAAAAAATCATTGAAGTTGTGTAGTATGAGGTTGTCATGCAGATTAAGTGACCTAAAACTCGGCGGAATATTTTATTTTTCATCTAGCTTGTCAAAATGGGAGATTGTTAACTTGTAGTTTGTTAACTCTGAAAAAGTCTAGAACAGAAGAAATAGTCTTTATAGCTTTCGCTACATCTTCTTATTTATGTGTACGCGTACATAAAGCTATTTTAGATTTTTTTTGTATAAAAAGTGTTGTTTTTTCTTACGTTAAATTTAAATCTATAGAAATTCAATATCTACATGTAACATCTCAAAAGCTTTGATAGCTTACCGCTTGGAAATCATTTAGTGATGCAAATTGACAAATGCCCATGAAAAGACATTATTGGACCCCAAGTGTTTCTTATCCTTTCCGACGATGATGAGAAGAACTCAAATGTGCATACAAATCATACATTTACATGTATATTTATATGTGATGTGATAGAAATAACTGAAAAATATAGGGGTTTTTTTGTGCCGCACAAAACGGGCGAAAAGGATTTTTATACCCCACGAAAATAAATTAAGGGGGGGGGGTAAATAAAAATCACCTTGTCCGTCCGTACGTCATGTCCGGTCTATATCTTTCTGATGGAGAAACATTGGAAGTGTTCTTACTTTATATAAATATTACTCATTACCTGACGAAGCGTCATGACCTAAACCCAAGGTCATTTGGACAAAGTAAAGGTCACTGGCAGGAAAAGTGCAAAATTTGTTTCTGGTCCACTTTGGAACTTCTTACTTCACACAAAGATTGCTTATGACCTGAGGGTGTGTAATGATTTGTCCCCAAGTCATTTAAGGAGAAACATTGGGAGTTTCTATTTCATGTAAAGATTCCTGATGACCGATGATGTGTCATGAACTTGACCCATGGTCAGTTGCGCAAGTTCAAAGTCATATTAAACATATGTCATATCTTGTATTAATGGAAATGAGTAAAAGCTAGAGTTTGACATAAAGATTACTTGTGACCTGTAAATATACCCTGCCTTGTCTGACTCACTAAAGAAAACGAACCATCCATTATTCTCTAATAGAGAAATACGTGAGTAATGACTTCTTTCTTAGCGGGGATATCATTTGTGAGCTTGCTAACAGTACCTTTTAGATGGTCCAGTGGAAGCAATGCCCCCTTTCTCTCAACCAAAATTTCCCTTAAGTTAACGCTTAGAAAATTTCCCCCACCGCCACATCCACACTTTTATTATAATTAAATTAATTATATACATGTACATAAATGATGTACTTTTTAAAGTTATCCTAAACTTAAAGTAAGTTAAACGAAGAACTTGCCTGGTATGAAAATAATACTTTGCAATTGAGTCTCGTTTTCGATTTCTTGAACTTACTATTATCATATTGATAATCCAGTATCATTAAAAACCATTTCCCTTCTCCTTACACTCGCCAGGTTCTGATAGACCTGTATCAATAACAGATTATTTCCACTTGACCTCCACATTTGCATACAATCTAAATAAACACCTACTTAGCAAAGATATGCCTTTATCTGTTTAATGAGTGGTGCAATACTCAATCTAGGGGTTACATAGAAAACAGGCATGAATTATTTTTTTTGGTCTCCATTTGAAGAGTTCCAATCAATTTTCTAAAGCTCTAATTGGTAAGAAGAAATGGTCGTGTAAAGATGACCTTTTATCAATACAGGGTCTGTCAGGCTCTGACAAGTGTCAGGAGAAGGAGGTGTTTTAATCAAACTGATGGACAATCCTTTTGCGACACGAAGTTGCGACGGAAGACCTACTCGTTGCTTTGCAACGAGCTCGGCTCTAGTTATTTTTTATATTTCATATTTGTTCACACATGTTCTTTATATGAAAGTTATTAATTCTTATATTTCACATTTGTTATACATTCTTTTTCAAATAATTCTTACTAGTGTCTATGTGCATATAACTATGATGTATAGTATCATATATATATGCAATCACATCGATTTTCATAATTTCTTCTTTTTTTTAATATCCTAATTCGTACATAATGAATAAATTTTCTGCAATGATCGCTACCTTCATAACTATGGAGGGTAATCGTGTTCAAAAATCCAGACATGTGAACTTGTAAATCCGAAATATACAATCGTGTTGATGTGTGAGCCTGAGCATTAATATGTGTAATTCTGATCGTGTAACCTATAAAACTCGGGCATAAACACGTGTAAGATTTGACTCAGTTCCTTCGCATGATGCACATTTTGCAACTTTATTGTTTACATTAGTTAATTAAACCTTCAACTTTGCACACTTTCAATCCGTAGTTTCTGCGTTTGTAACTTCAGGCTCGGCAATAGCACATCTGACATGATACAAATTGACAAATGTAAAGTCTACAAGCTTGTCGAATTTTGACATGACCTTATATGGAAACAATGACGTCACTGATAGAAAAAGGCTAGCTGCAGGTAAAGGCATGCCGTAATCGCCGGAATAGGGACGGAATAAATAAAAAAATATATTAGGTAAGCCTATAATCATATTATCTCTGGATAACAACATTTCATAGAGTATTATTTTTCGGAAAATTAAATTATGAGATTGATGTACATTTTATCAAGAGAATGTATAAAAGATGCGAGTAAAGAATTCGATCGGCTTCAGATATCCTCATAGAACTGAAAAAATTACATTTAATGACTTTGTTTGAATACACGTGGATAAAGATATATACGCATTTTTAGGAATTTCATGATTTGGGGGGGGGGGGGGATTGGGCAGGTAAGATTGGAGTTATTGGTATACCCTCCCCCACGGATTAGGATTTTCATGATTATGGGAATTCTTGTCAATATTTTTCATGATTAGTTTAGCCCCCCCCTTTCAATTTGCTTCCGACGCCACTGTTATAAGAGTACATGCAACAAATTGTTAAAGTATAGGCCTCGGCTGAATTAAGAAAATATCTCCAAATGCATCCTTATCGCTACCACAAAGTTGTGACAAGACCCCCCCCCCCCCCCACGCGAAAAATTACACGGGGTCCGTCAGCTGAGTTGCAAAGTTATCGATAAGAAAAACAAACTATTTAAATACATTGGTTTTGAGATTGTGATTACCCGGTAATATGAGACATAAGAAGCGACACCCTCTTTTAAAAAAATGAAAAAAAATGAATAAAAATTCCAAAGATAAGGTTAACTGTCGTGAAATTAAAATGTGTATAAATTATTTTAAGAAATGTTTCTTTGCATTGTCGGCAATATATAGGAAAAAAAGCCTATCATGCAGGTAAAAATTGACATTTCTTAAAAAATTATTTTAAGCAATTATTACGGGATTGAGTATGACGTCCTGAATGTCGGTTCAATACAGACTCACTTTGTGAAGTTGGCTGATAAAAATTTTCTGGAGAGCTAGTGTAATACAGCTTAACAGCCACTTGTGAACTAGCTGCAGGTCTGTAGATCCCTGTCTAAAAATACAGATGGAAGATCTTTGAGCTACAGTGCCTCCCATAGTAAAACTTCAATTTACGGCGCACAAAAATTATGCGCTAGTTTTTTTTATTATTATTGAAGATTGTGTTATTATTTATCTTTCACTTACACAACAACAAAAAGTATAAATACATGTAAAGTAACATAAATTTTTCCGCGAAAAATTACCAAATCCTTGCAGGTCGTTTATTCTAACTAATTCAGAAAAATAACACGAGTAAAAATGGGATACTCTATATGCAATGCTTTTGCCCAAAAATGACTAAGTTCAACAGCTGATATTTTTATAAATTATCAGAAATCAAAATCCTAGCAATTTGCATACTTCTGATATATAGAGAATAATACATACCCTTTTCCATATCACAGCTTGTATCAGCCCAAGACTCCAATATCAGCCCGAGGGCCGAAGGCCCGAGGGATGATATTGGTCGAGGGCTGATACAAGCTGTGATATGGGAAAGGGTATCTATTATTATATTTATTACATACTTAATAATAAATTTAAAAAAAAACATCAACTTGAAATAATTGATTATTCATATTATTTGAAAAAAGTGTGCACATGTACATGTATGTAATAAAAATATGAGTTCTTCTTGTTTTAACAAACATGAAGCTACAGAACGGAATTTCATCAGGTTTTAAAAGTTGACTGCTTTAAACATTAGCTAGCATTTGAAGTTTTCAACTGCACTTAAAAATGTCGACTGTAACTGAAAATATTTTATTTTTCATCTGTAAACATGCAAAAATGCCAAAGCGAAAAAAGGCAGAGGAGTTCCGAAAGGGGTGTGATACGGATCCGTATCAGCCCTGGAGGGCTGATAACCTGTATCAGCCCCGGAGGCCGATACGGATTTTGTGATGTCATCTGTATCACATATGCCAAAAACCTGTATTTATTACTAAGTATGTAATAAATATGTATAAATGATCTGCAAAAGAACAACTTCCTATCTTGAAAACTGTTCGAGGAGTTATCGGTACAATAAGGGTACCTTTTTGCTAGCCACTCGCCCGTCTGCAATTTTTACTATTTCAATAATCGGAAACCCGGTTAAAAATTCACTCTCAAAATTCTTAGAATTCAGAAGCAATGGAGTTACATGGGACCTCTCGGCGGTCTTCGAACCCCATGCCGCTCAAAATATATTTACCCCCTTAGGAAATTTCTTGATCCGTCTCATTTCTAGAAAAGAGTACGCATTTACTTATATTCCAGTTTAAATTACATGTCAATTTTTTTTTTAGAGATATAAGATATTAGGCATTTCCTTTTATAATACCATGAGAATTATATTACGGAAATTAGCGCATTCGTCACATCGGCAACGATTTTTTTTCCTACATGAACCTCTTCCTGTTTGGTCCAGTTTCAATCATACCTCATTTTTTTTTTCTAAAAATAATACCGGTGTTTTCGATTGAAAAGGTGTCGTTCATTAAAAGCTTATTGCAACAGTTTAGCTGAATATTATGTTTATGTTTCGTTCATTCCGGTCCGGCGGTTACGGCATGCCTTTTCCCGCAGCAAGGCAGTTGCCATATAAGGTCATGTCAAAATTCGACAAACTTGTAGACTTTACATTTGTCAATTTGTATCATGTCAGGTGTGCTATTGCCGAGCCTGAAGTTACAAACGCAGAAACTACGGATTGAAAGTGTGCAAAGTTGAAGGTTTAATTAACTAATGTAAACAATAAAGTTGCAAAATGTGCATCATGCGAAGGAACTGAGTCAAACCTTACACGTGTTTATGCCCGAGTTTTATAGGTTACACGATCAGAATTACACATATTCATGCTCAGGCTCACACATCAACACGATTGCATATTCGGATTTACAAGTTTACATGTCTGGATTTTTGAACACGATTACCCTCCATACATAACCCGCATGAATCATCAAAGAAAGCATTTCATTATTTATATTTACATCTTTCTTTTGACTAATTAATAAATTGATTATCAAAAGTAAGTAAAATTCACTAAATTGATGTTAATGTACGTTAGTACCTTAGCTAAAAGAAACAGCCAAATCGTCTCCTGTGAGACTTTGAGTCTGACAGCATCATGATTATTTCGTGCAGTCCGTGATTTTTCTTAGGTCGCTGTAGGCTTCGACCAATCGATAAACAGGGCGTGTCAATTTCACTCCTGTCGGTTTCTTCTCAGTTGATTTCGACCAATCGATAAACTGGGCGTGTAGATCTCAGTCTGGCTGAGTCCGTAAGAAATATAGGAAATGATACTCGGTAGATGTAAATATACAGTAATGAGTGCGAATTATGCATATATGGTATATTCCCAACTAAAATATCAATTAATTGATTAATTTGCTAGAATAGTAATTCTATTTTTGTCTTTTTCAGTACATAATCTATAGATTTTTAATACACTGAGGTTTTATTTTTTTTTAAATGATATTTACCCAGTGAAAAAATATCCAGAGACTTGAACCAGGCAACGTCGAATGCGATGTACGGGGAGTAGCTCTTGTGGGTGTTTTTTTACCTTTGATCAGATGCAGGAATTTTGGACACGCCTACCAGACAGTTAGAAATTGTGATACGTACATGTAGCATCCTTGTTAGAAATTGTTTTTTTGTAGCATCCTTGATAATGGAGAACAAACTCTGTATCTGAAGCTAGCCTATGTTTTAAATCCAAAGTTGATCCATGAAAGTTAGTCGGAACAGTTGTTTTATCAGTCAAACCTGCATTTAACTATTTAAAAAGCTCACAACTGCTCCAGCATCGAGATAATCAAGATTACGCACTCTATCTATAAACAGTTCAAGTCTGACTAGATATGAGCAGAATTTATCATTTTATAACCAGCTTCAAGACCCGAACACAATTTGAGTTGCCCCAACATCTTAAACTTGCCTAAGCATCTAGATAATCAAGATCACTCTGTAACTAAAAACTACCTCTGTGGTTCATTTAAATAGTTAAATCAACCATGCACGTTTGAATTTGTAGTATTATTTATTTAAACATAAACACATGAACCGCTCCAAAAAGCTTAACCTCCTCCAGCATCTGAAATTTAAAGAGTTACAGAGCATCATACTTGGTGGTTGTTAGCTGCAATAATGTAGCCCTCTCCCGATTATTTTTTTTTTGGGGGGGAGGGGGGGAGGGGAATGGGGTTGGGGGAGGAGGGGGGGGGGGAGGGGAGAGTAGACTACAAATCTATAGGCATCTCACCATGCGCGGATCAAGAACATTTTCTGCCTTCATTTTGACTAGAATGCATTGTCGTCTCGCTTCTTTTCACGAACATTTATAATAAATTTAATGTGAGACGCACTATGATTTACTTATTTTTCACAGGGTATAAACCAAAAACATAAAAAAAAAACTTTAAATGTCTCAAATCTTTTTACAGTGAAAGGGTCTATAATTAGAGACGTATCTTTTAACTGGAAGAGAAATCTATACTGAAAAATAATGATCAACTGCTTAAAAATATTGGCATATAAACCAACCATATGGCCTGTTACAAAAATTACACTATTATATATATATAATAAAACTTGCTCTGCTTTTATATCTGGGACACTTTTGATGCATGACCCTCTTGCTCAACTATTAATTATTACGAAAGTACACAACACTAAAATTGCACATTAAACCCATTTGGTTTTTATATATGTATTTAGTGCTCTCTAATATTATGCATATATGACATACCGAACATAAATAATAATTCTTCAAAGTAGTAATTCTACTTGTGTCTTATTCTTTACATATTCTATATTTTTTTAATAGACTAAACTTTAATTTTAGAAGAAAAATACAATAGATATTTACTCTCAAGGAAAAAATATTTAGAGACTTGAACCAGGCAACGTCGATAGCGATCAACGGGGAGTAACTCTTGTATTCCTTTATAAATTTCTAATCAGGTGGTCACATTCAGAGCAAGATCAGCCATGTTTTGGGGACGCATACCAGACAGTTAAAGAATATGTAAATTTTTTTATAACAAGGTTTGTTTTCTTATTAACTTAAATTAAATTGCAAGCTATGGTGAATAAAACATATAAACGTTAGCCTAATTCTAATTAGATCTGAAATTATGAATAGAAATACCCGAAAACATCATAAAACTACTTTCGTTTTGAATCTAATGTTCTGTTTATTCAACTCCATAATTTACAGGTAATCAAACGCAACAATATTAGCTGAGTTTTTTAGAAATGATTTATAAAATTCTGAAAACTGTCTAATAATTTATATTAATGTCCCACTGAAAAAAAAATTAAAGGGGGGGGGGGGGGGTTAATTTTAATCATTTAGGTGATTTTTATAGAGAAATCTAAATTAAAATAATGTCACATATGTTACAGGTTTTACTTATAATAAATAACGCCTGTTGAGGGTTCGAATATTTATTGTGGACACAGTGACAGTGAAATTAAATGATAGAGAGCCCTGCAAATATAAAACAATAATCCTCATGCTATGATAATTTACTTAATTTCCATCTAGATTTGAATGATCACATAATATCATAGCGATATCATAATTCATATTATATATTTACATAAAGCAATTAAAGGGAGGTAACTCTTACAATTCCAATGTATTATACGATATGCACTTCTCCCATAATAATCATAAAAATAGGTTGCAATTAAAAATATAATAGACACATTATTCATTAGAAATTGTCTCACCATTCTATGGGAATAAGCTTCCTCTATTCATGTAATGATGAGTGTATAATGGTTTATATATCTGTAATTCAATTAACAGAATACTAAAAATACTATTGAATTAAAAACATTTACATTGCTCAATGACATTTTGAACAATTAGACCAAATATTTGATCATCATAAAAACACTCTTTAAACTGATTAGAAAATCAGTTACTCCTTTGAATAAGAATCAAATATTGACTTTATAATCAATATCTACTAAATAAATCTATAATACTCTTTCATGACACTCATTCACTCTAATTAGTTATAGTGCTTCATAAGAAATTACTAATTTGCTAATTTATAGAAAAGTACATGTTAAATAATATTTTAATACATGGGATATTAGTTAATATGTTACTTACCAGAAAGAGAAATAGTCAGTTGTCAAACTTTATGATGTAGGTCTTATTCTATATAACTGCTACCCTCTGGCTGACCAAACAAAGATTGACAAAACTTGGCGGCAAACTATCATACTCAGATCAACAAACCAACCACAACAACCCTAACAAATATCTGACCAATAAAACTCATGCACACAAATGTTTACCAAATCACTGCCCCTGGGGTATATATACAGGTGTGTAAAGGTACAGGGTGGATCTAAGTGTGTGTGGTGTGTATTTAAAATGTGTGTCAGATTTGGTTGGTTTTTATTTTAAAATCTATATACTTAATCTATGTACTCAAATAATATGATAATCATATTCATAATATTCATACTATTACACATACAAAATCAATTCTTCACTGTGACAGTGTCTGAGAATTTAGAAAACATTAAAATCCTTTTATTTTTATAATTGAACATAAAAGTTATAAGTATTCAATATATTTTTTAGAAATTGAACAGCCATGAATCCTCATTCTAGTGCCCAGGATGTTCACCGATGTGACTTTTGTGAGACCACCATAGTACACAGCTACTGTGACTTTTGTCATGTCAACCTCTGCAAGCCCTGCATTGGAGATCACATCTCAGATGGATACGACAAACATAAAATAGTTCCATTCCAGGAACGAAGATCAACCCTCATCTATCCAAAATGTGAAACACACTCACAAAAAAATTGTAAATTTCAGTGCAAAGATTGCAACAACATTTTTGTTTGTTCTTCCTGCATTGCATCTGAACAACATGGCAGACATAAATTTGTAGAAGTTACAGAAGTATTCAAGACAAAGAAAGACGATATAAAAAAAGATAAACAAGAGTTCGAAAATCATATTTCCCCTACATATGAAGAAATTTCACATGACTTGGAAAATCAGCTTGCCAACCTGGATGGAGGATATGAAAAACTTACAACAACAATGTCTAAACAAGGAGAGCAATGGCACAGAGAAATCGACGCCATCATCAACAAAATGAAAACTGAAATCAGCGAGATAAAAGTGAAACACAGAGACATTTTACAGAAACACTTGAATGAAATCAAACAGATACAGTCTCTCATAAAAGAAACATTACAAGCCATAAGGAAAATCGAGAAATCCACTGAAGTATCTTCAACCATTGAATACAGCTCTAAGATCAGAGAGTTCAGCAAGCTTCCACCCAAGGTTCAGGTTTCACTGCCAACATTCATTCCAAAACCAATAGATCGTGAGAAGTTGTGTAGTTTGTTTGGACAGATCACCCCGTTATCTACTGCTACAGAAGAAAATGTTTTGTCACTAAACCAACCCAAAACTTCAGTCAGTGAACTACTGGATGAACCCGAGCTTGTTGCCACAATACAGACTGGGCATGAAAAACTACGCCATGTTACCTGTCTGAATGAGGACAGGATTTGGATAAGTGGAGAGACCAATGATATCAAATGCTTCAACATTAACGGTTCACTCCTCCAAACAATCAAAACAAAATCAGGATATTGGCCTATTGATATAGCTGTAGACAGTAATGGGGATCTATTGTACGCTAACGGTACAACAAGGACAGTAAACATAGTAAAGAATGGACAGATAGAAGACTTGATCACATTACAGGGATGGAAGCCTAGTAAGCTGTGTGTCACCTCTACTGGTGATCTCCTGGTTACCATGTTCAGTACTGATTACACTCAATCCAAAGTTGTCCGTTACTCTGGATCTACAGAGAAACAAACAATTCAATTTGATGATAAAGGTAAACCACTGTACTCAGGGAATCATAATACTAAATACATCACAGAGAACAGAAACCATGACATCTGTGTAGCTGACTATAAGGCTGGTGCAGTAGTGGTGGTTAATGAGGATGGGAAACTCAGATGGAGATACACCGGGCATCCCTCAGTTACCAAGAACAAACCATTTAAACCCTTTGGTATCACAACAGACAGTCAGAGTCATATCCTGACATCAGACAGTAACAACCATTGTATCCACATTCTGGATCAGAATGGACAGTTTCTCCGTTACATTGATAACTGTGATCTAAAGGATCCTTTTGGTTTATGTGTGGACAACAATGACGATCTGTTTGTGTGTGAGTGTTTCAAAGGGAATGTAAAGAAAATCAAATATCTAAAGTAGACATCATCAATTATAAAGATGTGATGAAAATCAAACAAAAGTGGCCTTTTTCTGACGTGTATATTGAATTTCATTGTTGGCATTTTCTATGAAATAGTTTTAAATTTTGCTTTCCTTTATATACTGATGGATTCATAAATTCTATTCTTTGATTATTATAATACATGTATTATTAATTCTATTTTCAATAAAAAAAAAACATCTCTAATCCAATTCCAATATTTGAAGAAAGTAGCATTTGAGCGTTGTTTGCATGTTATATACAACTGTTGTACCTTATCAAATAAATTGACAAGTGTCATGATCATCAGTGTCATGTCAATTACCAAGATAGAAGTAGATTTCGCATGTTGCTCGGTCTTATACAAACAGTTTACTGGTATTACATGTACAAACGTATATGTAAAAGTTATATATATTATCATAATATTTTAATTATTTATATATTATAAATGAAAAATATTTCAAGGGCTTAAATTGACAGGGACCATTTGTCAGTATTGATAGAACATTCCTGAAAAATATATAACAGTTTTTAACGGCTGTTTAGTGTACAAGAAAAACATTGCTTTGTATGATTCGAGCAGAGGTATGTAATTTGGGGCACCTATTTTATTGTGTCAACTGGTCATAGGAAAATTCTTTGCTGTACTTCAACTCTTGTATGTATATATATGATTGTATTTTTAACCGGGTTTTCCAACGGAAAAATCCGGTTATTAAAATGGTGAAAATGGCGGGCGGGCGGGTGGCTGCCAAAAGGGTAATCATTGTACGGATAACTCCTCCTACAGTTTTCAAGATAGGAAGTTGTTCTTTTGCAGATCAATTGCACATTAATCAGAGGTGTGCATATTGCTAGAATTTTGATTTCTGATAATTTATAAAAAAAATACTAGCTTTTGAACTTTTTTTTGGCAAAATGTTGCATATAGGGTACTCCATTTCACTGGATACGGGTTGACATGGATTATGGATACAGTTCACATAAAAGAAAACCCGGTTTGCTGTCACATTGACAGCTTATCACTTGTTATTTAATATTGCAGTAGGTATCATTATGATATATGATATATCATTAAATCAGTTTTAAAAAAGTGGGTATCATAATAAACTCATTCGAAAAAAAATCCATTAGAAATGTTTAATAACAAAACGTAGCATTGTATTTTTTGAGAACAAGATTTTCCCTATATATTTCTATTTTAAACTTTGAATCCCTCGGGGGGGGGGGGGCAGTATTGGTCCGGGGTCACAGTTTTAACAATCTAGAATCTACACTATCTGAGGATGCATGCATAGTAATCTTACAAATTGTAGCATTGTAGTTCTTGAAAAGAATTTTGAACACCTTCCTTATGTTTTTCCATAATGAATTTTGAACCCTCTTCAGGCTGCAGTGCTGGTCCAGAGTCATAGTTATTGAGCATTGAAGTTATTGAGAACAAAGAACTATATATGATAAGAGTTCAATTTGGCCCCCATAATTCACTATTTAATATTAATATTTAAAGTGTTTCGGGTACAATAAAATGTTATGTTATAATTTAGAAGAGTTGATATAAAATATATTTTTTACGTATTTGTTTGATTTATTTGCACCCACTTGCAGTATATGACGTCAGAAGTGACGCTATTTCTATAATTCAATCAAAATCAGACGAAAATTGACATTTTTCTCATATTTTTACGAATGGGAAATATAGAGCGCATGCTTGAACCAGGACAATTTTTTTGTCACTTATTAGATACATCTCTGATTAAAATATTTTGTTGGTTCTGCAAGCATGCGCTCTATGTTTCCTGAAAGAAAAACTGCTTGAAAACAAGCTCTTTTATGCTAAAATGCAAAAATGGCGGGAAAGGTTGTCTTTACAATGCCGTATATCTAAATTATGGGCACTTGAATCAAAATGAACATTTAGTAAAAACATCACATATATATCTGTACAAAGAAAACAAAGAATTACAATAAAATAATGATATTCCTTTTAGGGGGCCATTTTAGGTCCATACCATATATAGTCCTTTGATTAATTATCTTCTTTAATTTATATTTTTTACGACAGTTACACATAGTTTATAATGTACATAATTTATTTTTTTAATATTTACGACTGTGGAAGTGGCAGAAAATAAATCCATGACAGCAATGAAGTCTAATAAGATTTACATGTATGTAAACGATTCATTTTGTCTTCATGCACAGTGATAATAATGTTTTTTTATGAACAAAAAATAGTCTAGTGAACTTCCAATTAATAATACAGGGACGTAGCATCATCGTTTTTCCAAATCAGACAATCTTAAAAATTTAGATAGAAAATAATTTGGAACATACTTGCCCCTCACTTTTTTCTAAAGAATTGTCGAAAATTTGAGGGATAAAATATACATTATTAGATACTTGACGACCCACTACGGCTTTAAATAGCTTAAAGATTTGAATCGAAGAACGGGTAAATTGTTTTACTGTTTGCCTGTAGCAAACCGCATGCGATGGCCCTCGCCATTTAGCAATGAAATGGATCCAACTTCATAACTTTCATTCCATACGAAAGAAGATTAATTTCAGTAATGACATTAACAGTGACAATATCATAGAGAACCAATTGATCTGAAACACAGGATATCATAAAATATTAAAATTATTACTGTTATTCTCTGTTTGTAATCTATCCAATTTTTTTTTCATAATTTCAATGTCTATATCACAATTTTTTATTCGTATTTTTTCTTTTTCGGAAAAAAATATTATCGTTGTATATATACTGTGTTTGAAAATATACACAAAACAACGTTCTAGACCAACAAATATGGGGGAAAATCAATCATATCCTAAATAATTCATTAGCGTTGAGTGAAACGTTCTGATACGATGCAAAACCTGTCCGACAAAGACCTATACATCCATTTTGACCCTGCCCCTAGAGTCAAAACCCATACTCCAGGGGCATAAAATTAAAAATTTTTGTAGAGGACTTCCTGGTAAACGTAATTATGAAGTCAGTTTTTCATACAGATGTGTGAGAATAGAGAAGAAGATTGCACCCCCCCCCCATGTCCTGAACCCCTGATCCAGGGGCCATGAATTTTACAATTTAGATAGAGGAGTTCGTGGACATCATAAGCATGTGTTCAGTTTTTTTGCCCATGTTTGGGAGTAAAGAAGAAGATTTTTAAATTTAAAGATTTAATACATTTTTACTATATGGCCATATTGGCCTCACCCTAGAGCCTGAACCCCTGACCCAGGGGCCATGGATTTCACAATTTTGGTAGAGGGTTTCATGGACATCATAATCATGCATTTAGTTTTAAACAAATATATATATATATATATATATATATATATATATATATATATATATATATATATATATATATATATATATATATATATATAAGAAAAGAAGATTTTATAAGCTTTTAAATTAATACATTTTTACTGTTTGGCCATATTGGCCCCACCCTTGAGCCAGAACCCCTGAACCAGGGGCCATGAATTTCACAATTTTGGTAGAGGGCTTCATGGACATCATAACCATGCAACCAATTTTTTCTTCACATGTGTGGGAGTAGAGAAGAAGATTTTTAAAAATTTGGATTTTTTTTGGCATATCTGGCTCCTTTTGTGGTGCCCCGGGGATGGTAGAGCCACGAATTTCACAATTTAGATTCCTCTTACCATAGAGATGCCTCACACCAAAAATGGTAACAATTAGCCTTGTAGCTGTTTTTAAAAAGAAGTTAAAAATGTAAAATTGGTAACGCACAATGACGGACGAAAATGGATAGCAATAAAAACGTGATATTTAGCAAAGGCAAATGTTAACTAGAACATGTTTTTTTTTTTTTTTTTTTTTTTTTTTTTTTAACAAATTAACCAAAATTTCACAGATTTTCCCCAATTCAACAGCCACAGGTTCCTTTTCAAAAACAGAGAAAAAATCGCTAACGTACATTGAATATATAAAACAAGACTTCTGGTTAAATTTTATTCAATCCAAAATCAAGAGCTGATCGATGGATGATTGAATATTGAACACAACAATTTAAAATATTAAACCACAATACAAGTTTACAAGCATTAAATCATCTAAAAAAAAAAGGGAGATCTCTTGTTAGTACTGATTATAATATACTATCAATCTTGACATTTCCCTCAAATTCACACAATGACTCAACATGCATCTCATCATTTATTAATCATACACTTTGTCTATATAAAATTAAACCATATAAATCAAGCTTTTATCTCAATGCAGGTCTACCCAATAAAAAAGATAAAATCATTAAACACATTAGGTTCAAATCATATCATTTAACTTGAATCTGTGTCTGCACAAAAAAATAAAATCAGTTTCCAAAAATATGATAATTAATGCTCATGGGTAATGCCTCATTTTGTCACAAACTGTACCTTGAAATGGGAATAACTCAATTAAAAGAAATCTAAAAAGAAAACTGAGAGTTACTCCCCTTCATTAAAAAAACAAAACATGACTGCAGCATTATCTATTACATGTATAAATGAATTTTACTTTTTTGCCCGAGAAACTAAAAATGAATATTAAAATAGTCTCAGAAGCAAATTGCAAGTAAAACCAGAGTAGAATTTTTTCTCCCTTAAATTATTAAGACATATTATCTGATTTAAAAATCACAGATAAAAAAGTTTGGCAGCTTGTCCAATTATTCATTCCTAGCTGACTTCAGCAATTCCATTTGTTTGTCTTAGCTTGGTAATGGCAAATCGTTCAATGTCATCTAAACTTAATTTCTGTATCCTGGAATTGAAGTCCTGGAAAAAGACGTGAAAATATATGTAACAAAAAACTCAATTTGAAAATATTATTATCTCAACATTTAAAGGGACTTGGGTACAATTTCAAATCAAAATTTATTTTTGTTTATCTATGAAAATGGTTTATTTGCACACTATAAATGATTATTCCTTTAAACAATATTTTACTGTGGAATCATTTAAATTTAATTCTTAAGAATTTTTCTTACTTAAAATTAACTTTCTCTATTTTTATCAAAATACTTCTTAAAAATAAATGCAAATTATTTTAATTCAAACATTAATAGAAACTTTTATGGTTTCATACTTCTCTTAAAAACCCTAAAATCCCAGATCTTTTGGGGACTTTGCCCCTTGGACCCCCACCAACTTAGGGACCATAAAACTAAGACTAGCTTACATTCTCACTTCTCCACTATATATTCCTATTGAAACAAGAGGCCCACTGGCCACATCACTCACCTGAACATATCATTTTATTTCAGTGTTTAAATATTGTCCCTATTTACTAAGCTTCTATTTTAACTTTGAACCCCTTTTGGGAACCTAGTATTAGTCTGGGGATCACGATTTAACCAATTTAGAATTTACACTAACTTGGAATGCTTGCATTGTAATGTCACAAAAATAACATTATTATATTACTTCTTGAAAAGAATTTCAAACATTTTTCCTATATATTTCTTTCATTGTTAGAATTTTAACCCCTCTTAGAGCCTCAGTATAAGGCCAGGGTTCACAATTTTAGCAATTTAGAATGTTCACTATATATTCAAACTTAAGTGTAAATATTAGTATTCCAGGTGCAGTGGTTCTTGGGAAGAAGATTTAATAAGACCCTATTTGTACTGTTTTACAATTATTTCTGTTTTAAAATATTTTCATAATTTAAAACCCCCTTTCCACCCAAAAATTTGGCTAAATTTGGCCAAGTTATTCTAGAGAGGAAGTGAAAGTGAAAAGTTTACAGACAGATGGACAGACGGACAGACGACGGACAACAGGTGATCAGAAAGGCTCACTTAAATCGTCGGTTCAGCTGAGCTTTAAAAAAGTTCAAAAGTGACCTCATTTAATTCTTATGGCCCCTAGGCCAGGAATTTGATCTGAACACACTGGGGGCCTCTGATGAAACGTAGTAACAGCTAGGGTCCCAACTATATATTGCAATATTTTCATTCTTCTTGTTATAATATTCTTCATAACATATATAAAAGTATCTTTTTTAAATGATGATGGTACATCTCTCTTTAACACTTAACATTTTTTGACAAAACACCTGTGTTGACTTACTTTCTGGAATTCAATAAGGACCTTCTCTACATCCTGTGGTGTGAAATGTCTCTGTAAGAAAACTCTTAATTTGTCCCAGAGGGCAGTGGTGGTACAACATAAGAGGTCTGCAGCAAATTTTGGAACATTCCCAGGAGAGGGGGTACCAGCTTTATCAGACTTCTTGGTGAAAAGGAACAACCTGTCTCCCTCTTGAACGTTGTAAAAACTCAACCGTTTGTCATCTAAAAACACAGACCATCACACAATAACCTTTTTTTGCATTTCTCATGAATCAGTGAATATACACACATTTTACAATACAGTTAAACACGGTTATAGCGAACATGCTTATAATAAATTGATGCTTACAACAAACATCCCTTGCACTTTGTTATAATCGTGTTGTACTCTAACACGTTTGCATCTCTCACATTTTAAAAAATACATTTTTACAAACATGTTTTAATTTAAGAAATCCTATAAATATGTAAGAACCCCTAAATAATCTTGATATTTTTTCAAAAATGATATTCCTACTAATACATGCCCGCTAAAGCTTTTCCTTTGAAGACCAGTTTCTGTTCCTCAACAGGAATCGCAATCTGCATGGCCAGAATTTCTTTTAATCCTTGCACAGTCTGGCCCGAGGAAACCTACAATTGAATATAATAAAATTCAAAATTGATAACAATACCTGTTGATTCAAAGTATGTGCGAGATAAGTTTTTCTGATAAGGGCCATTGTCAACCCAACCATATTTTTGGCCAATTATCCTCATCCTTAGTTTAATTAAAACTTACTCCAAAAGCAAATTTAAGATTCTGGAAACAATTTAAATCTTTTGATAAAACTGGGCAGTGGGCATACCACTTGACAATCAAGTTTATCAATCATGTTAATAGACCTGTTTTCATTTCTTTGTTAAAGATCAGCAAAACATGAATTATTTAGGTTGCTTGACACAACAATTAAAATTTTATTTGATGGATCGATAAAGAATTTTTTTGAAATACGATTTCACAAAAAAGGATTAAAAAAAGAATCAGCTTTCAAGTATTTTACATGATTTTTTTCTATTTTTTCAGAGAAACCGGAAAACTCATTTTGGCTGTGAACAGGATATTTTTAAGCTTAAAATTTGGTCTCAGTTGATGGCTTGATGCACCATACAGTTATCTGTACTTACATGTCAGATACAGCCAAATAAACATGTACCGGTAATCTTTTTTATAAAATTTACAATTACAATTTTCAATTTTCAAATAAATTTACAATTTTCTTAATGTGATATAATCGACTGCAGACATGATTTCATAGAACTTTATAGTGTTAGGAGAAGAACAGTAATATATATCTAAAAACTGACTTCGTAATTTACTTAATGCCTTGCATTGTAATATAACATGAAATTCATCACCAATTTTGTTACAATTACACAAATTACAATAACGTTTACTTCTTTCAACAATACCCCACCTTCCTATTTCAACAGGAAGGTGATGATTTGTAGTTCTAAACTTAACTAATATTTTTCTTAATTTACTGGGTAACAAGAGTAAGTAGCGTTCACATTCAAAATTTGTTTTATAAATTCTATATATAACACCCTTAGTCGATTCCTGAATATCGTTATGCCATTTTTGTAAAAATTGATCTCTTAACCTTTGGTTAATAGTTGTCTTAATCCAACTGGAGTTATAATGGTACGATTCGTGATCACATGTGACCATAAATTTGAAAGCCCGCATTTATCTAAAACATTTTTTAAAGAGCATAGCCATGGATTTAATATTTGTCCCTTATCAAAAAGAATTCGTACATACATATATATGATTTTGCTTAACTTGTTTTCACTGCTATTGATTATGTTGGCCCAGAATGAAAATGGTTATATACAGAGGAAATCGTCCAGTTTCACCATATACCATGTAACTAGGTGTACAACTTGTACATCATCATGATTATTTCGTTCAGTCTGTGCACGTGATTTCTCTTAGGTTTCTGAAATTAATTTAAGATTGGTTTGATTTCAGCCTTGTCAGTATCTCGTTACGACTAACTTGATTTGATTTGAACATATTTTATTGTGTAATTGCACAAGAGGATTGGAAACAAAAAAATAATAACTTACGTTTTCCTCTCCTCTCATTACGACTGGGTTAAGTAATAGACTCATAATTGTATCTCAAGCGCTGTGAATTATATAATTACAGTCGTTTTTCTTAAGATAAGGAGAAAATATACTCGATAGATTTAAATATTTCAAATTAAATCACTTATAAAACAGTTGATTTTTTTTAAATATTCCATGCATGTACTTAGATAAAAAGTGTTATGCTCTGATGTTTATGGGGATATTTTTTACGGGTTGCCAACTTGGTACATGAACTTGATCAACTCTATGATACAAAAGAATACGTAAATACAAGTACCGGCTGTGTACCGTGATAATATATTTATGTTCCCAGGCTATGCCCAACGAACTTCTAAAATTAATACCTTTAATAATTATTTTTTATATTTCATATTTGTTCACACATGTTCTTTATATGAAAGTTATTAATTCTTATATTTCACATTTGTTATACATTCTTTTTCAAATAATTCTTACTAGTGTCTATGTGCATATAACTATGATGTATAGTATCTTATATATATGCAATCACATCGATTTTCAAAATCTCTGTTTTTTTTTAATATCCTAATTCGTACATAATGAATAAATTTTCTGCAATGATCGCTACCTTCATAACCCGCATGAATCATCAAAGAAAGCATTTCATTATTTATATTTACATCTTTCTTTTGACTAATTAATAAATTGATTATCAAAAGTAAGTAAAATTCACTAAATTGCTGTTAATGTACGTAAGTACCTTAGCTAAAAGAAACAGCCAAATCGTCTCCTGTGAGACTCCGAGTCTGACATCATCATGATTATTTCGTGCAGTACGTGATTTTTCTTAGGTCGCTGTAGGCTTCGACCAATCGATAAACAGGGCGTGTCAATTTCACTCCTGTCGGTTTCTCCTCAGTTTCAGCCGCTGTAGATTTCGACCAATCGATAAACTGGGCGTGTAGATCTTAGTCTAGCTGAGTCCGTAAGAAATATAGGAAATAATACTCGGTAGATGTAAATATACAGTAATGAGTGCGAATTATGCATATATGGTATATTCCCAACTAAAATATCAATTAATTGATTAATTTGCTAGAATAGTAATTCTAATTTTGTCTTTTTCAGTACATAATCTATATATTTTTTAATACGCTGAGGTTTTATTTTTAAAAAATGATATTTACCCAGTGAAAAAATATCCAGAGTCTTGAACCAGGCAACGTCGAATGCGATGTACGGGGAGTAGCTCTTGTGGTTTTTTTGTTTTTTTTTACCTTTGATCAGATGCAGGAATTTTGGACACGCCTACCAGACAGTTAGAAATTGTGATACGTACATGTAGCATCCTTGTTAGAAATTGTTTTTTTGTAGCATCCTTGATAATGGAGAACAAACTTAGAAATTGTGATACGTACATGTAGCATCCTTGTTAGAAATTGTTTTTCGTAGCATCCTTGATAATGGAGAACAAACTCTGTATCTGAAGCTAGCCTATGTTTCAAATCCAAAGTTGATCCATGAAAGTTAGTCGGAACAGTTGTTTTATCAGTCAAACCTGCATTTAACTATTTAAAAAGCTCACAACTGCTCCAGCATCGAGATAATCAAGATTAAGCTCTCTATCTGAAGCTACCTCTACTTACACACCCATAGTTATATAAACAGTTCAAGTCTGACTAGATATGAGCAGAATTTATCATTTTATAACCAGCTTCAAGACCCGAACACAATTTGAGTTGCACCAACATCTTAAACTTGCCTAAGCATCTAGATAATCAAGATCACTCTGTAACTAAAAACTACCTCTGTGATTCATTTAAATAGTTAAATCAACCATGCACATTTGAATTTGTAGTATTATTTATTTAAACATAAACACATGAACCGCTCCAAAAAGCTTAACCTCCTCCAGCATCTGAAATTTAAAGAGTTACAGAGCATCATATTTGGTGGTTGTTATCTGCAATAATGTAGCCCTCTCCCGATTATTTTTTTTGGGGGGGGGTGGGGTTGGGGGAGGAGGGGGGGGGGGGTAGACTACAAATCTATAGGCATCTCACCATGCGCGGATCAAGAACATTTTCTGCCTTCATTTTGACTAGGATGCATTGCCGTCTCGCTTCTTTTCACGAACATTTATAATAAATTTAATGTGAGACGCACTATGATTTACTTATGTTTCACAGGGTATAAACCAAAAACATTAAAAAAAACTTTAAATGTCTCAAATCTTTTTACATTGAAAGGGTCTATAATTAGAGACGTATCTTTTAACTGGAAGAGAAATCTATACTAAAAAATAATGATCAACTGCTTAAAAATATTGGCATATAAACCAACCATATGGCCTGTTACAAAAATTACACTATTATATATATAATAAAACTTGCTCTGCTTTTATATCTGGGACACTTTTGATGCATGACCCTCTTGCTCAACTATTAATTAGTACGAAAGTACACAACAATAAAATTGCACATTAAACCCATTTGGTTTTTATATATGTATTTAGTGCTCTCTAATATTATGCATATGACATACCGAACATAAATAAAATTCGTCAAAATAGTAATTCTGCTTGTGTCTTATTCTTTACATATTCTATATTTTTTTAATAGACTAAACTTTAATTTTAGAAGAAAAAGACGAAAAAATAATTAGAGACCCAACCAGGCAACGTCGATAGCGATCAACGGGGAGTAACTCTTGCATTCGTTTATAAATTTCTAATCAGGTGGTCACATTCAGAGCAAGATCAGCCATGTTTTGGGGACGCGTACCAGACAGTTAAAAAATATGTAAAACATTTTTATAACAAGGTTTGTTTTCTTATTAACTAAAATTAAATTGCAAGCTATGGTGAATAAAACATATAAACGTTAGCCTAATTCTAATTAGATCTGAAATTATGAATAGAAATACCCTAAAACATCATAAAACTACTTTCGTTTTGAATCTAATGTTCTGTTTATTCATAGGAGTTTGAATTTTTATCAATAAAGCCAAAAAACTTACTTTATTGACTGACCCATGAGCTGATTTTTATCAATAAAGCCAAAAAACTTACTTTATTGACTGACCCATGAGCTAGCTCATGGGTCAGTCAATAAAGTAAGTTTTTTGGCTTTATTGATAAAAATTCAAACTCCTGTGGTTTATTCAACTCCATAATTTACAGGTAATCAAACGCAACAATATTAGCTGAGTTTTTTAGAAATGATTTATAAAATTCTGAAAACTGTCTAATAAATTATATTAATGTCCCACTGAAAATAAAAATTAAAGGGGGGGGGGGGGGGTAATTTTAATCATTTAGGTGATTTTTATAGAGAAATATCTAAATTAAAATAATGTCACATACAGAATCAATTCTTCACTGTGACAGTGTCTGAGAATTTAGAAAACATTAAAATCCTTTTATTTTTATAATTGAACATAAAAGTTACAAGTATTCAATATTTTTTTTAGAAATTGAACAGCCATGGATCCTCATTCTAGTGCCCAGGATGTTCACCGATGTGACCTTTGTGAGACCGCCATAGTACACAGCTACTGTGACTTTTGTCATGTCAACCTCTGCAAGCCCTGCATTGGAGATCCCATCTCAGATGGATACGACAAACATAAAATAGTTCCATTCCAGGAACGAAGATCAACCCTCATCTATCCAAAATGTGAAACACACTCACAAAAGAATTGCAAATTTCAGTGCAAAGATTGCAACAACATTTTTGTTTGTTCTTCCTGCATGGCATCTGAACAACATGGCAGACATAAATTTGTAGAAGTTACAGAAGTATTCAAGACAAAGAAAGACGATATAAAAAAAGATAAACAAGAGTTCGAAAATCATATTTCCCCTACATATGAAGAAATTTCACATGACTTGGAAAATCAGCTTGCCAACTTGGATGGAGGATATGAAAAACTTACAACAACAATATCCAAACAAGGAAAGCAATGGCACAGAGAAATCGACGCCATCATCAACAAAATGAAAACTGAAATCAGCGAGATAAAAGTGAAACACAGAGACATTTTACAGAAACATTTGGATGAAATCAAACAGATACAGTCTCTCATAAAAGAAACATTACAGACCATAAGGAAAATCGAGAAATCCACTGAAGTATCTTCAACCATTGAATACAGCTCTAAGATCAGAGAGTTCAGCAAGCTTCCACCCAAAGTTAAGGTTACATTGCCAACATTCATTCCAAAACCAATAGACCGTGAGAAGTTGTGTAGTTTGTTTGGACAGATCACCCCATTATCTACTGCTACAGAAGAAAATGTTTTGTCACTAAACCAACCCAACACTTCAGTCAGAGAACTACTAGATGAACCAAAGCTTGTTGCCACAATACAGACTGGGCATGAAAATCTACGCCATGTTACCTGTCTAAATGATGGTAATATATGGACGAGTGGAGAGACCAAAGATATCAAATGCTTCAACATTAAAGGTTCACTCCTCCAAACAATCAAAGCAAAATCAAGATATTGGCCTAATGATATAGCTGTAGACATTAACATGGATCTATTGTACGCTGACGGGACAACAAGGACAGTAAATAAAGAAAAAAATGGACAGACAGAAGTGTTGATCAGATTACAGGGGTGGGTGCCTGTTAATCTGTGTGTCACCTCTACTGGTGATCTCCTGGTTACCATGTTCAGTACTGATTACACTCAATCCAAAGTTGTCCGTTACTCTGGATCTACAGAGAAACAAACCATTCAATTTGATGATAAAGGTAAACCACTGTACTCAGGGAATCATAATACTAAATACATCACAGAGAACAGAAACCATGACATCTGTGTAGCTGACTGGGCGGCTGGTGCAGTAGTGGTGGTTAATCAGGACGGGAAACTCAGATGGAGATACACCGGTCATCCCTCAGTTACCAAGAACAAACCATTTAAACCCCGGGGTATCACAACAGACAGCCAGAGTCGTATCCTGACAGCAGACCCTTACAACCATTGTATCCACATTCTGGATCAGAATGGACAGTTTCTCCGTTACATTGATAACTGTGATCTGGAGGATCTTTTTGGTTTATGTGTGGACAATAATGACGATCTGTTTGTGTGTGAGTACAACAAAGGCAATGTAAAGAAAATCAAATATCTAAAGTACCGGTAGACGTCATCAATTATAAAAATGTGATGAAAATCAAACAAAAGTGGTCTTTTTCTGACGTGTATATTGAATTTCTTTGCTGGCATTTTCTATGAAATAGATTTAAACTTTGCTTTCCTTATACTGATTGATTCATAAATTCTATTCTTTCATTATTATAATATTATTAATTCTATTTTCAATAAAAAAAACACATCTCTAATCCAAGTCCATTATTTGAAGAAAGTAGCATTTGAGCGTTGTTTGCATGTTATATACAGCTGTTGTTCCTTATCAAATAAATTGACAAGTGTCATGATCATCAGTGTCATGTCAATTACCAAGATAGAAGCAGATTTCGCATGTTGCTCGGTCTTATACAAACAGTTTACTGGTATTACATGTACAAACGTATATGTAAAAGTTATATATTATTATAATATTTTAATTATTTATATATTATTAATGAAAAATATTTTAAGGGCTTAAATTGACAGGGACCATTTATAAGTATTAATAGAACATTCCTGAAACATATATAACAGTTTTTAACAGCTGTTTAGTGTACAAGAAAAACATTGCTTTGTATGTTTCGAGCAGAGGTATGTAATTTGGGGCACCTGTTTTATTGTGTCAACTGGTCATAGGAAAATTCTTTGCTGTACTTCAACTCTTGTATGTATATATATGATTGTATTTTTAACCGGGTTTTCCAACGGAAAAATCCGGTTATTAAAATGGTGAAAATGGCGGGCGGGCGGGCGGCTGCCAAAAGGGTAATCATTGTACGGATAACTCCTCCTACAGTTTTCAAGATAAGAAGTTGTTCTTTTGCAGATCAATTGTACATATATCAGAGGTGTGCATATTGCTAGAATTTTGATTTCTGATAATTTATAAAAAAAAGAAAATACTATAGCTTTTGAACTTTTTTTTGGCAAAATGTTGCATATAGGGTACTCCATTTCACTGGATACGGGTTGACATGGATTATGGATACAGTTCACATAAAAGAAAACCCAGTTTGCTGTCACATTGACAGCTTATCACTTGTTATTTAATATTGCAGTAGTTATCATTATGATAATGAAATCGGGTTTTTTTAAATCAGTTTTAAAAAAGTGGGTATCATAATAAACTCATTCGAAAAAAAATTCCATTAGAAATGTTAAATAACAAAACGTAGCATTGTATTTTTTGAGAACAAGATTTTCCCTATATATTTCTATTTTAAACTTTGAATCCCTCAAGGGGGGGGGGGCAGTATTGGTCCGGGGTCACAGTTTTAACAATCTAGAATCTACACTATCTGAGGATGCATGCATAGTAATCTTACAAATTGTAGCATTGTAGTTCTTGAAAAGAATTTTGAACACCTTCCTTATGTTTTTTCATATTGAATTTTGAACCCTCTTCAGGCTGCAGTATTGGTCCAGAGTCATATTGGTTATTGAGCATTAAAGTTATTGAGAACAAAGAACTATATATGATAAGAGTTCAATTTGGCCCCCCTAATTCACTATTATTAATATTTAAAGTGTTTCGGGTACAATAAAATCAAATGTTATGTTATAATTTAGAAGAGTTGATATAAAATATAGTTTTTACGTATTTGTTTGATTTATTTGCACCCACTTGCAGTATATGACGTCAGAAGTGACGCTTTTTCTATAATTCAATCAAAATCAGACGAAAATTGACATTTTTCTCATATTTTTACGAATGGGAAATATAGAGCGCATGCTTGAACCAGGACAATTTTTTTGTCACTTATTAGACTTGGCTAGATACATCTCTGATTAAAATATTTTGTTGCATGGTTCTGCAAGCATGCGCTCTATGTTTCCTGAAAGAAAAACTGCTTGAAAACAAGCTCTTTTATGCTAAAATGCAAAAATGGCGGGAAAGGTTGTCTTTACAATGCCGTATATCTAAATTGTGGGCACTTGAATCAAAATGAACATTTAGTAAAAACATCACATATATATCTGTACAAAGAAAACAAAGAATTACAGTAAAATAATGATATTCCTTTTAGGGGGCCATTTTAGGCCCATACCATATATAGTCCTTTGATTTATAAATTATCTTCTTTAATTTATATTTTTTACGACAGTTACACATAGTTTATAATGTACATAATTTATTTTTTTAATATTTACGACTGTGGAAGTGGCAGAAAATAAATCCATGACAGCAATGAAGTCTAATAAGATTTAATTTTACATGTATGTAAACGATTCATTTTCACAGGATGAATCTCTGCCATTCAGTCAATTGAAAGGTGACTGAAACGTAACTGAAATGTGACTGAATGGCATATATGTGCCATTCAGTCACCTTTCCAGACCATTCAGTTATCATTCAGTTGACTGAATGGCAGAGATTTATCCTGTGTTTGTCTTCATGCACAGTGATAAAATAATGTTTTTTTTTTATGAACAAAAAAATAGTCTAGTGAACTTCCATATTAATAATACAGGGACGTAGCATCATCGTTTTTCCAAATCAGACAATCTTCTTAAAAATTTACACAAAGAAAATAATTTGGAACATACTTACCCCTCACTTTTTTCTAAAGAATTGTCGAGAATTTGAGGGACTATATATACATTATTAGATACTTGACGACCCACCACGGCTTTAGATAGCTTAAAGATTTGAATCGAAGAACGGGGAAATTGTTTTACTGTTTGCCTGTATCAAACCACATGCAATGGCCCTCGCCATTTAGCAATGAAATTGATCTAACTTCATAACTTTCATTCCGTAAGAAAAAAAATTAATTCCAGAAATGACATTAACAGTGATAATTTCATAGAAAAACAATTGATCTGAAACACAGGATAACATAAAATATTAAAATTATTACTGTTATTCTATGTTTGTAATCTATCCATTTTTTTTCATAATTTCAATGTCTATATCACAATTTTTTATTGTTCGTAATATTTTCTTTTTTGAAAAAAAAAATATTATCGTTGTATGTACTGTGTTTGAAAATATACACAAAACAACTAGACCCAACAAACATGGGGGAAAATCAATCATATCCTAAATAATTCATTATCCTTGAATGTAACGTTCTGATGCGATGCAAAACCTGTCCGACAAAGACGTATACATCCATTTTGGCCCGGCCTGCCCCTAGAGTCAGAACCCATACTCCAGGGGACATAAAATTTAAATTTTTGTAGAGGACTTCCTGGTAAACGTAATTATGAAGTCAGTTTTTCATACAGATGTGCGAGAATAGAGAAGAAGATTGCACCCCCCCCCCCCATGTCCTGAACCCCTGATCCAGGGGCCATGAATTTTACAATTTAGATAGAGGGTTTCATGGACATCATAATCATGCATTTAGTTTTAAACAGATATATACATGTATATATAAGAAAAGAAGATTTTATAAGCTTTAATACATTTTTACTATTTGGACATATTGGCCCCATCCTTGAGCCAGAACCCCTGAACCAGGGGCCATGAATTTCACAATTTTGGTAGAGGGCTTCATGGACATCATAACCATGCAACCAATTTTTTCTTCACATGTGTGGGAGTAGAGAAGAAGATTTTTAAAAATTTGGATTTTTTTTTGCATATCTGGCTCCTTTTGTGGTGCCCCAGGGATGATAGAGCCACGAATTTCACAATTTATATTCCTCTTACCATAGAGATGCCTCACACCAAAAATGGTAACAATTAGCCTTGTAGTTTTTAAAAAGAAGTTAAAAATGTAAAATTGGTAACGCACAATGACGGACGAAAATGGATAGCAATAAAAACGTGATATTTAGCAAAGGCAAATGTTAACTAGAACATGTTTGTTGTTTTTTTTTTTTTTGTTTTTTGTTTTTTTCATACAAATTAACCAAAATTTCACAGATTTTCCCCAATTCAAAAGCCACAGGTTCCTTTTCAAAAACAGAGAAAAATCGCTAACGTACATTGAAAATATAAAACAAGACTTCTGGTTAAATTTTATTCAATCCATAAGCAAGACTTCATCAATGGATGATTGAACATTGAACACAACAATTTAAAATATTAAACCACAATACAAGTTTACAAGCATTAAATCATCTAAAAAAAAGAAGGGAGATATCTCTTGTTAGTACTGATTATAATATACTATCAATCTTGACATTTCCCTCAAATTCACACAATGACTCAACATGCATGCATCTCATCATTTATTAATCATACACTTTGTCTATATAAAATTAAACCATATAAATCAAGCTTTTATCTCAATGCTGGTCTACCCAGTAAAAAAGATAAAATCATTAAACACATTAGGTTCAAATCATATCATTTAACTTGAATCTGTGTCTGCAGAAAAAAATAAAATCATTTTCCAAAAATATGATAATTAATGCTCATGGGTAATGCCTCATTTTGTCACAAACTGTACCTTGAAATGGGAATAACTCAATTTAAAGAAATCTAAAAAGAAAACTGAGAGTTACTCCCCTTCATTAAAAAAACAAAACATGACTGCAGCATTATCTATTACATGTATAAATGAATTTTACTTTTTTGCCCGAGAAACTAAAAATGAATATTAAAATAGTCTCAGAAGCAAATTGCAAGTAAAACCAGAGTAGAATTTTTTCTCCCTTAAATTATTAAGACATATTATCTGATTTAAAAATCACAGATAAAAAAGTTTGGCAGCTTGTCCAATTATTCATTCCTACTGACTTCAGCAATTCCATTTGTTTGTCTTAGCTTGGTAATGGCAAATCGTTCAATGTCATCTAAACTTAATTTCTGTATCCTGGAATTGAAGTCCTGGAAAAAGACGTGAAAATATATGTAACAAAAAACTCAATTTGAAAATATTATTATCTCAACATTTAAAGGGACTTGGGTACAATTTCAAATCAAAATTTATTTTTGTTTATCTATGAAAATGGTTTACTTGCACACTATAAATGATTATTCATTTAAACAATATTTTACTGTGGAATCATTTAAATTTAATTCTTAAGAATTTTTCTTACTTAAAATTAACTTTCTCTATTTTTATCAAAATACTTCTTAAAAATAAATGCAAATTATTTTAATTCAAACATTAACAGAAACTTTTATGGTTTCATACTTCTCTTAAAAACCCTAAAATCCCAGATCTTTTGGGGACTTTGCCCCTTGGACCCCCACCAACTTAGGGACCATAAAACTAAGACTAGCTTACATTCTCACTTCTCCACTATATATTCCTATTGAAACAAGAGGCCCACTGGCCACATCACTCACCTGAACAACAGTTCCTCATATCATTTTATTTCAGTGTTTAAATATTTTCCCTATTTACTAAGCCTCTATTTTAACTTTGAACCCCTTTTGTGAACCTAGTATTAGTCTGGGGATCACGATTTAACCAATTTAGAATTTACACTAACATGGAATGCTTGCATTGTAATGTCACAAAAGATAACATTATTATATTACTTCGTGAAAAGAATTTCAAACATTTTTCCTATATATTTCTTTCATTGTTAGAATTTTAACCCCTCTTAGAACCTCAGTATAAGGCCAGGGTTCACAATTTAGCAATTTAGAATGTTCACTATATATTCAAACTTAAGTGTAAATATTAGTATTCCAGGTGCAGTGGTTCTTGGGAAGAAGATTTAATAAGACCCTATTTGTACTGTTTTACAATTATTTCTGTTTTAAAATATTTTCATAATTTAAAACCCCCTTTCCACCCAAAAATTTGGCTAAATTTGGCCAAGTTATTCTAGAGAGGAAGTGAAAGTGAAAAGTTTACAGACAGATGGACAGACGGACAGACGACGGACAGCAGGTGATCAGAAAGGCTCACTTAAACCGTCGGTTCAGCTGAGCTTTAAAAAAGTTCAAAAGTGACCTCATTTAATTCTTATGGCCCCTAGGCCAGGAATTTGATCTGAACACACTGGGGGCCTCTGATGAAACGTAGTAACAGCTAGGGTCCCAACTATATATTGCAATATTTTCATTCTTCTTGTTATAATGTTCTTCATAACATATATAAAAGTATCTTTTTTAAATGATGATGGTACATCTCTCTTTAACACTTAACATTTTTTGACAAAACACCTGTGTTGACTTACTTTCTGGAATTCAATAAGGACCTTCTCTACATCCTGTGGTGTGAAATGTCTCTGTAAGAAAACTCTTAATTTGTCCCAGAGGGCAGTGGTGGTACAACATAAGAGGTCTGCAGCAAATTTTGGAACATTCCCAGGAGAGGGGGTACCAGCTTTATCAGACTTCTTGGTGAAAAGGAACAACCTGTCTCCCTCTTGAACGTTGTAAAAACTCAACCGTTTGTCATCTAAAAACACAGACCATCACACAATAACCTTTTTTTGCATTTCTCATGAATCAGTGAATATACACACATTTTACAATACAGTTAAACACGGTTATAGCGAACATGCTTATAATAAATTGATGCTTACAACAAACATCCCTTGCACTTTGTTATAATCGTGTTGTACTCTAACACGTTTGCATCTCTCACATTTTAAAAAATACATTTTTACAAACATGTTTTAATTTAAGAAATCCTATAAATATGTAAGAACCCCTAAATAATCTTGATATTTTTTCAAAAATGATATTTCTACTAATACATGCCCGCTAAAGCTTTTCCTTTGAAGACCAGTTTCTGTTCCTCAACAGGAATCTCAATCTGCATGGCCAGAATTTCTTTTAATCCTTGCACAGTCTGGCCCGAGGAAACCTACAATTGAATATAATAAAATTCAAAATTGATAACAATACCTGTTGATTCAAAGTATGTGCGAGATAAGTTTTTCTGATAAGGGCCATTGTCAACCCAACCATATTTTTGGCCAATTATCCTCATCCTTAGTTTAATTAAAACTTACTCCAAAAGCAAATTTAAGATTCTGGAAACAATTTAAATGTTTTGAAAAAACTGGGCAGTGGGCATACCACTTGACAATCAAGTTTATCAATCATGTTAATAGACCTGTTTTCATTTCTTTGTTAAAGATCAGCAAAACATGAATTATTTAGGTTGCTTGACACAACAATTAAAATTTTATTTGATGGATCGATAAAGAATTAAAAAAAGGATTAAAAAAAGAATCAGCTTTCAAGTATTTTACATGATTTTTTTCTATTTTTTCAGAGAAACCGGAAAACTCATTTTGGCTGTGAACAGGATATTTTTAAGCTTAAAATTTGGTCTCAGTTGATGGCTTGATGCACCATACAATTATCTGTACTTACATGTCAGATACAGCCAAATAAACATGTACCGGTAATCTTTTTTTAAAATTTACAATTACAATTTTCAATTTTCAAATAAATTTACAATAATCTTAATGTGATATAATCGACTGCAGACATGATTTCATAGAACTTTTTAGTGTTAGGAGAAGAACAGTAATATGTATCTAAAAACTGACTTCGTAATTTACTAAATGCCTTGCATTGTAATATAACATGAAATTCATCACCAATTTTGTTACAATTACACAAATTACAATAACGTTTACTTCTTTCAACAATACCCCACCTTCCTATTTCAACAGGAAGGTGATGATTTGTAGTTCTAAACTTAACTAATATTTTTCTTAATTTACTGGGTAACAAGAGTAAGTAGCGTTCACATTCAAAATTTGTTTTATAAATTCTATATATAACACCCTTAGTCGATTCCTGAATATCGTTACGCCATTTTTGTAAAAATTGATCTCTTAACCTTTGGTTAATAGTTGTCTTAATCCAACTGGAGTTATAATGGTACGATTCGTGATCACATGTGACCATAAATTTGAAAGCCCGCATTTATCTAAAACATTTTTTAAAGAGCATAGCCATGGATTTAATATTTGTCCCTTATCAAAAAGAATTCGTACATACATATATATGATTTTGCTTAACTTGTTTTCACTGCTATTGATTATGTTGGCCCAGAATGAAAATGGTTATATACAGAGGAAATCGTCCAGTTTCACCATATACCATGTAACTAGGTGTACAACTTGTACATCATCATGATTATTTCGTTCAGTCTGTGCACGTGATTTCTCTTAGGTTTCTGAAATTAATTTAAGATTGGTTTGATTTCAGCCTTGTCAGTATCTCGTTACGACTAACTTGATTTGATTTGAACATATTTTATTGTGTAATTACACAAGAGGATTGGAAACAAGTTCTTATAACTTACGTGTTCCTCTCCTCTCATTACGACTGGGTTAAGTAATAGACTCATAATTGTATCTCAAGCGCTGTGAATTATATAATTACAGTCGTTTTTCTTAAGATTAGGAGAAAATATACTCGATAGATATAAATATTTCAAATTAAATCACGTATAAAACAGTTGATTTTTTTAAAATATTCCATGCATGTACTTAGATAAAAAGTGTTATGCTCTGATGTTTATGGGGATATTTTTTACGGGTTGCCAACTTGGTACATGAACTTGATCAAGTCTATGATACAAGAGAATACGTAAATACAAGTACCGGCTGTGTACCGTGATAATATATTTATATTCCCAGGCTATGCCCAACGAACTTCTAAAATTAATACCTTTAATAATTATTTTTTATATTTCATATTTGTTCACACATGTTCTTTATATGAAAGTTATTAATTCTTATATTTCACATTTGTTATACACTCTTTTTCAAATAATTCTTACTAGTGTCTATGTGCATATAACTATGATGTATAGTATCTTATATATATGCAATCACATCGATTTTCATAATCTCTCTTTTTTTTTAATATCCTAATTCGTACATAATGAATACATTTTCTGCAATGATCGCTACTTTCATAACCCGCATGAATCATCAAAGAAAGCATTTCATTATTAATATTTACATCTTTCTTTTGACTAATTAATAAATTGATTATCAAAAGTAAGTAAAATTCACTAAATTGCTGTTAATGTACGTAAGTACCTTAGCTAAAAGAAACAGCCAAATCGTCTCCTGTGAGACTTTGAGTCTGACAACATCATGATTATTTCGTGCAGTCCGTGATTTTTCTGAGGTCGCTGTAGGCTTCGACCCATCGATAAACAGGGCGTGTCACAGTCAATTTCACTCCTGTCGGTTTCTTCTCAGTTTCACCGCTGTAGATTTCGACCAATCGATAAACTGGGCGTGTATATCTCAGTCTGGCTGAGTCCGTAAGAAATATAGGAAACAAGTTGCTGTCCTTTAAAAAAGGACTACAATACGTGGACCATTTGCATGTGTTTCCAACGAAAACGTGAAAGCCTTATAGCCCTGACTTTTTATCTCAAAATGTAAAGGAGTCATACTTCTGAAATAATTATGATCTATCTATGAATGAAGTTTGCATGTATAGTATCAAGCATTTGGTGAATTCTACTATTTGCGCACACATTACGATTCGCACTACTTTGTTAGCTTTGTGTAAATTAAAAATTTCATATTTTGATGCATTTTTCTTGAGATTTAAACTTTCAAAATTTAATCGGGAAGTTCTCTAGCCTCGCCTACTATAAATGTAAAGTTAAGTTACATGCGTATTCGGAAAGCAACAAAACATTGCAAATTATGCTATTTGATGCATGTTGTAGTTTCGGCATAACATTAACTTATTTCATAATACTGATTGTTCATATCACATCCCAATCATTTCTTTAAAAGGAATACTTTGTTTCTGTACTGTTTACCGACAACTTTACAATTACAGCGCCTTTGAACTTATGTGTGCATATGGCACGGAATCCCGATCCAGATTCAGATAAACGTGTGCTAGCCTGGTTCCCTGAGCTACCCATTACCCACAGGAACCAGAATAGCTCATGCGCAAGCTGAATTTTCCCCATAGCATCCGGTTTAACCTCGCTTATATATTTTCTGAGTACATAATCTATAGATTTTTAATACACTGAGGTTTTTAAAAAAAAAGAAAAGATATTTACCCAGTGAAAAAATATCCAGAGACTTGAACCACAGGGGCATCGTATCCGCTCTACACTCTATGACATATATATAATAATACACTGTATTATTATATATATGTCATAGAGTGTAGAGCGGATACGATGCTCCACAGGGGCATCGTATCCGCTCTACACTCTATGACATATATATAATAATACACTGTATTATTATATATATGTCATAGAGTGTATTATTATATATATGTCATAGAGTGTAGAGCGGGCATCGTATCCGCTCTACACTCTATGACATATATATAATAATACACTGTATTATTATATATATGTCATAGAGTGTAGAGCGGATACGATGCCCCTGTGCGGGGAGTAACTCTTGTGGGTTTTTTTTTTTTACCTTTGATCAGATGCAGGAATTTTGGACACGCCTACCAGACAGTTAGAAATTGTGATACGTACATGTAGCATCCTTGTTAGAAATTGTTTTTTTGTAGCATCCTTGATAATGGAGAACAAACTCTGTATCTGAAGCTAGCCTATGTTTCAAATCCAAAGTTGATCCATGAAAGTTAGTCGGAACAGTTGTTTTATCAGTCAAACCTGCCCAAACAGAAAAAATAGCCTTCGGGATCATATCAATGGCTTATGTGTAAATCATGGTTTTGAGATGATTTCGGTATAGGAAAATTTCACATGCAAATGAGTTAATGGATCATGATTCTCAAGTGATCTGTTAAACTAAACAAATTGCAAGAAAACCATGGTCCTGGTATGATCTGTTGTAACTAACAACTCGTATCAAAACCATGGTCCTGGTATGATCTTTTGTATAACTAACAACTCATATCAGAACCATGGTCCTGGTATGATCAGTTGTAACTAACAACTCGTATCAAAACCATGATCCTTATATGACCTGTTAAAGGACAATTATACAATAATTTCTTTAAAAAATAATGACCACTTAATTTATAATTTGCAACAGACAATTATATACTTTTAATTTTTGAAATACTTTGTCAATTACCAAATATGAAAAATAGTATACATGTATGTCACATGAACTGTATCGTTAAGCCAATTAATATAATCTGAATTAGAACACAGGATCAAAGTCTTCCATAATTTAGATGAAAATTTAATGTAAGAGTTATTTCAAACTCTTCTAGCAATTATTACATGAATTGTACAAATTAAAATATTACGTATGCATTTCAAAACCTAGCTGCAGGTCTGTAGCTTCCGGTCTGAACTAATGATACATGTACATCCATGCATTAGTTGCTTGCTTCACTTAATAAATCACTTGATAGTGTATTGTAAATTAGTCTTTATAAAATATTATTTACCTCAAGTGAATAAGAATATATTCCCCCAAAATACTTCTATAAATTCACTTTATAAATATGCCAAGATAGAGCAAGATGCCCAACAATAACAAATGTTCCTGACATGTACATCACATTTAGGCTCCAAGATGAACATTCAAAATTTGCAACTCAACTTCCTGTTATGCAGAAATCTTAATTCTTAGTGGTCAGTTTATCTGGCATTTAACGAATCATTTCAAACGCATGCTCTGTTGCCTTCTAAGATAATAGCACATACCAGAATCACAAGAAAATCATAGCAGACTCAAAACCAAGAAACAAACCACATCAGGATCATACTTCCTTATTTGTCACCTATGATTTGGGTATGATTCATTTAATGGATCATGTCTAAATCATAGAACAAAATCATGAATTTGTGAGTTTGATATGATTTTTAAGTGATTTTGTGATGATTTCTTAAGAAAAGTTTTTGTTTGGGTGCATTTAACTATTTAAAAAGCTCACAACTGCTCCAGCATCAAGATAATCAAGATTAAGCACTCTATCTGAAGCTACCTCTACTTACACGCCCATAGTTATATAAACAGTTCAAGTCTGACTAGATATGAGCAGAATTTATCATTTTATAACCAGCTTCAATTACAAGACCCGAACACAATTTGAGTTGCCCCAACATCTTAAACTTGCCTAAGCATCTAGATAATCAAGATCACTCTGTAACTGAAACTACCTCTCTGATTCATTTAAATAGTTAAATCAACCATGCACGTTTGAATTTGTAGTATTATTTATTTAAACATAAACATATATGACCTGCTCCAAAAAGCTTACCTCCTCCAGCATCTGAAATTTAAACAGTTACCAGAGTATCATACTTGGTGGTTGTTAGCTTCAATAATGTAGCCCTCTCCCGATTATTTTTTTTGGGGGGGGGGGGGTGGGTAGACTACAAATCTATAGGCATCTCACCATGCGCGGATCAAGAACATTTTCTGCCTTCATTTTGACTAGAATGCATTGCCGTCTCGCTTCTTTTCACGAACATTTATAATAAATTTAATGTGAGACGCACTATGATTTACTTATTTTTCACAGGGTATAAACCAAAAACATAAAAAAAACGTTAAATGTCTCAAATCTTTTTACAGTGAAAGGTTCTATAATTAGAGACGTATCTTTTAACTGGAAGAGAAATCTATACTGAAAAATAATGATCAACTGCTTAAAAATATTGGCATATAAACCAACCATATGGCCTGTTACAAAAATTACACTATTATATATAAAAAAAAAACTTGCTCTGCTTTTATATCTGGGACACTTTTGATGCATGACCCTCTTGCTCAAATATTAATTAGTACGAAAGTACACAACACTAAAATTGCACATTAAACCCATTTAGTTTTTATATATGTATTTAGTGCTCTCTAATATTATGCATATGACATACCGAACATAAATAATAATTCGTCAAAATAGTAATACTACTTGTGTCTTATTCTTTACATATTCTATATTTTTTTAATAGACTAAACTTTAATTTTAGAAGAAAAAGACGATAAATATTTACTCTCAAGGAAAAAATATTTAGAGACCTAACGTCGATAGCGATCAACGGGGAGTAACTCTTGCATTCGTTTATAAATTTCTAATCAGGTGGTCACATTCAGAGCAAGATCAGCCATGTTTTGGGGACGCATACCAGACAGTTAAAGAATATGTAAAAAAATTTATAACAAGGTTTGTTTTCTTATTAACTAAAATTAAATTGCAAGCTATGGTGAATAAAACATATAAACGTTAGCCTAATTCTAATTAGATCTGAAATTATGAATAGAAATACCCTAAAACATCATAAAACTACTTTCGTTTTGAATCTAATGTTCTGTTTATTCAACTCCATAATTTACAGGTAATCAAACGCAACAATATCAGCTGAGTTTTTTAGAAATGATTTATAAAATTCTGAAAACTGTCTAATAATTTATATTAATGTCCCACTGAAAAAAAAATTAAAGGGGGGGGGGGGGGTAATTTTAATCATTTAGGTGATTTTTATAGAGAAATCTAAATTAAAATAATGTCACATACAAAATCAATTCTTCACTGTGACAGTGTCTGAGAATTTAGAAAACATTAAAATCCTTTTATTTCTATAATTGAACATAAATGTTATAAGTATTCAATATTTTTTTTTAGAAATTGAACAGCCATGGATCCTCATTCTAGTGCCCAGGATGTTCACCGATGTGACCTTTGTGAGACCGCCATAGTACACAGCTACTGTGACTTTTGTCATGTCAACCTCTGCAAGCCCTGCATTGGAGATCACATCTCAGATGGATACGACAAACATAAAATAGTTCCATTCCAGGAACGAAGATCAACCCTCATCTATCCAAAATGTGAAACACACTCACAAAAGAATTGTAAATTTCAGTGCAAAGATTGCAACAGCATTTTTGTTTGTTCTTCCTGCATGGCATCTGAACAACATGGCAGACATAAATTTGTAGAAGTTACAGAAGTATTCAAGACAAAGAAAGACAATATAAAAAAAGATAAACAAGAGTTCGAAAATCATATTTCCCCTACATATGAAGAAATTTCACATGACTTGGAAAATCAGCTTGCCAACCTGGATGGAGGATATGAAAAACTTACAACAACAATGTCTAAACAAGGAGAGCAATGGCACAGAGAAATCGACGCCATCATCAACAAAATGAAAACTGAAATCAGCGAGATAAAAGTGAAACACAGAGACATTTTACAGAAACACTTGAATGAAATCAAACAGATACAGTCTCTCATAAAAGAAACATTACAAGCCATAAGGAAAATCGAGAAATCCACTGAAGTATCTTCAACCATTGAATACAGCTCTAAGATCAGAGAGTTCAGCAAGCTTCCACCCAAAGTTAAGGTTACATCGCCAACATTCATTCCAAAACCAATAGACCGTGAGAAGCTATACAGTTTGTTTGGACAGATCACCCCATTATCTACTGCTACAGAAGAAAATGTTTTGTCACTAAACCAACCCAAAACTTCAGTCAGTGAACTGGATGAACCGGAGCTTGTTGCCACAATACAGACTGGGTATAAATATCTACGCAGTGTTACCTGTCTTAATGAGGACAGCATATGGACGTGTGGAGAGACCAATGATATCAAATGCTTTAACATTAAAGGTTTACTCCTCCAAACAATCCAGACAAAATCAAGAAAGTGGCCTAATGATATAGCTGTAGACAGTGATGGTAATTTACTGTACTGTGATTGGACAGACAGGACAGTGAACAAAGTAAAGAATGGACAGACAGAAAAGTTGATCAGAATACAGGGATGGGTGCCTGGTAATCTGTGTGTCACCTCTACAGGTGATCTCCTGGTTACCATGTACAGTGATGATGGAACTCAATCCAAAGTTGTCCGTTACTCAGGATCCACCAAGAAACAAACCATTCAATTTGGTGATGAAGGTAAACCTCTGTACTCAGTGAATGATCGTAACAAATACATCACAGAGAACAGAAACCATGACATCTGTGTAGCTGACTATAAGGCTGGTGCAGTGGTGGTGGTCAATCAGGACGGGAAACTTAGATGGAGATACACCGGTCATCCCTCAGTTACCAAGAACAAACCATTTATACCCTATGGTATCACAACAGACAGTCAGAGTCGTATCCTGACAGCAGACTGGTACAACAATTGTATCCACATTCTGGATCAGAATGGACAGTTTCTCCGTTACATTGATAACTGTGATCTGGAGGATCCTACTGGTTTATGTGTGGACAATAATGACAATCTGTTTGTGTGCGAGCATTTCAAAGGGAATGTAAAGAAAATCAAATATCTAAAGTACCGGTAGACATCATCAATTATAAAAATGTGATAAAAATAAAACAAACGTGGTCTTTTTCGGACGTGTACATATTGAATTTCATTGTTGGAATTTTCTTTAAAATAGATTTAAACTTTGCTTTCCTTATACTGATTGATTCATAAATTCTATTCTTTCATTATTATAATATTATTAATTCTATTTTCAGTAAAAAAAAAAAAACATCTGTAATCCAATTCCATTATTTGAAATAAGTAGCATTTGAGCATTGTTTGCATGTTATATACACCTGTTGTACCTTATCAAATAAATTGACAAGTGTCATGATCATCAGTGTCATGTCAATTACCAAGATAGAAGTAGATTTCGCATGTTGCTCGGTCTTATACAAACAGTTTACTGGTATTACATGTACAAACGTATATGTAAAAGTTATATATTATCATAATATTTTAATTATTTATATATTATTAATGAAAAATATTTTCAGGGCTTAAATTGACAGGGACCATTTATCAGTATTAATAGAACATTCCTGAAACATATATAACAGTTTTTAACAGCTGTTTAGTGTACAAGAAAAACATTTCTTTGTATGTTTCGAGCAGAGGTATGTAATTTGGGGCACCTGTTTTATTGTGTCAACTGGTCATAGGAAAATTCTTTGCTGTACTTCAACTCTTGATTGTATATATATGATTGTATTTTTAACCGGGTTTTCCAACGGAAAAATCCGGTTATTAAAATGGCGGGCGGGTGGGCGGGCAGCTGCCAAAAGGGTAATCATTGTATGGATAACTCCTCCTACAGTTTTCAAGATAGGAAGTTGTTCTTTTGCAGATCAATTGTACATATATCAGAGGTGTGCATATTGCTAGGATTTTGATTTCCGATAATTCATAAAAAAAATACCAGCTTTTGAACTTAGTCATTTTTTGGCAATATATTGCATATAGGATACCCTCATTGTACGGATAACTCCTCCTACAGTTCTCAAGATAGGAAGTTGTTCTTTTGCAGATCAATTGTACATATATCAGAGGTGTGCATATTGCTAGAATTTTGATTTCTGATAATTTATAAAAAAAAATACTAGCTTTTGAACTTTTTTTTGGCAAAATGTTGCATATAGGGTACTCCATTTCACTGGATACGGGTTGACATGGATTATGGATACAGTTCACATAAAAGAAAACCCGGTTTGCTGTCACATTGACAGCTTATCACTTGTTATTTAATATTGCAGTAGGTATCATTATGATATATGATATATCATTAAATCAGTTTTAAAAAAGTGGGTATCATAATAAACTCATTCGAAAAAAAATCCATTAGAAATGTTAAATAACAAAACGTAGCATTGTATTTTTTGAGAACAAGATTTTCCCTATATATTTCTATTTTAAACTTTGAATCCCTTCGGGGGGGGGGGGGGGGGGCAGTATTGGTCCGGGGTCACAGTTTTATCAATCTAGTATCTACACCATCTTAGGATGCATGCATAGTAATCTTACAAATTTTAGCATTGTAGTTCTTGAAAAGAATTTTGAACACCTTCCTTATGTTTTTCCATATTGAATTTTGAACCCTCTTCAGGCTGCAGTATTGGTCCAGAGTCATGGTTATTGAGCATTAAAGTTATTGAGAACAAAGAACTATATATGATAAGAGTTAAATTTGGCCCCCATAATTCACTATTATTAATATTTAAAGTGTTTCGGGTACAATAAAATGTTATGTTATAATTTAGAAGAGTTGATATAAAATATATTTTTCACGTATTTGTTTGATTTATTTGCACCCACTTGCAGTATATGACGTCAGAAGTGACGCTATTTCTATAATTCAATCAAAATCAGACGAAAATTGACATTTTTCTCATATTTTTACGAATGGGAAATATAGAGCGCATGCTTGAACCAGGACAATTTTTTTGTCACTTATTAGATACATCTCTGATTAAAATATTTTGTTGGTTCTGCAAGCATGCGCTCTATGTTTCCTGAAAGAAAAACTGCTTGAAAACAAGCTCTTTTATGCTAAAATGCAAAAATGGCGGGAACGGTTGTCTTTACAATGCCGTATATCTAAATTGTGGGCACTTGAATCAAAATGAACATTTAGTAAAAACATCACATATATATCTGTACAAAGAAATCAAAGAATTACAGTAAAATAATGATATTCCTTTTAGGGGGCCATTTTAGGCCCATACCATATATAGTCCTTTGATTAATTATCTTCTTTAATTTATATTTTTTACGACAGTTACACATAGTTTATAATGTACATAATTTATTTTTTTAATATTTACGACTGTGGAAGTGGCAGAAAATAAATCCATGACAGCAATGAAGTCTAATAAGATTTAATTTTACATGTATGTAAACGATTCATTTTGTCTTCATGCACAGTGATCAAATAGTAATAAAATAATAATGTTTTTTATGAACAAAAAAATAGTCTAGTGAACTTCCATATTAATAATACAGGGACGTAGCATCATCTTTTTTCCAAATCAGACAATCTTCTTAAAAATTTATATATATAGAAAATAATTTTGAACAAGTCATACTTACCCGGCCCCTCACTTATTTCTAAAGATTTGTCGAAAATTTGAGGGATTAGATATACATTATTAGATACTTGACGACCCACCACGGCTTTAAATAGCTTAAAGATTTGAATCGAAGAACGGGGGAACTGTTTCACTGTTTGCCTGTTGCAAACCACATGCGATCGCCCTCGCCAGTTAGCAATAAAATGGATCTAACTTCATAACTTTCATTCCGTAAGGGACAAAATTTTAAATTCCAGAAATGACATTAACAGTGATTATTTCATAGAAAAACAATTGATCTGAAACACTGGATAACATAACATATTAAAATTATTACTGTTATTCTATGTTTCTAATCTATCCAATTTTTTTTCTCATAATTTCAATGTCTATATCACAATTTGTTATTGTTCGTATTTTTTCTTTTTCGGAAAAAAATATTATCGTTGTATGTACTGTGTTTGAATATATACACAAAACAACTCGACCAACAAACATGGGGGGAAATCAATCATATCCTAAATAATTCATTATCCTTGAGTGAAACGTTCTGATACGATGCAAAACCTGTCAGACAAAGACCTATACATCCATTTTGGCCCTGCCCCTAGAGTCAAAACCCATACTCCAGGGGACATGAAATTTAAAATTTTTGTACAAAACTTCCTGGTTAACGTAATTATGAAGTCAGTTTTTCATACAGATGTGTGAGAATAAAGAAGATTGCACCCCCCCCCCATGTCCTGAACCCCTGATCCAGGGGCCATGACTTTTACAATTTAGATAGAGGAGTTCGTGGACATCATAAGCATGTGTTCAGTTTTTTTGCCCATGTTTGGGAGTAAAGAAGAAGATTTTTAAAGATTTAATACATTTTTACTATATGGCTATATTGGCCCCACCCTAGAGCCTGAACCCCTGACCCAGGGGCCATGAATTTCACAATTTTGGTAGAGGCTTTCATGGACATCATAATCATGCATTTAGTTTAAAACAAATATATATAGGAGTAGAAAAGAAGATTTTATAAGCTTTAATACGTTTTTACTATTTGGCCATATTGGCCCCACCCTAGAGCCAGAACCCCTGAACCAGGGACCATGAATTTCACAATTTTGGTAGAGGGCTTCATGGACATCATAACCATGCAACCAGTTTCTCCTCACATGTGTGGGAGTAGAGAAGAAGATTTTGAAAATTTGGATTTTTTTTTTGCATATCTGGCTCCACTTGTGGTGCCCCGGGAATGGTAGAGCCACGAATTTCACAATTTAGATTCCTCTTACCATAGAGATGCCTCACACCTAAAAATGGTAACAAATAGCCTTGTAGTTTTTAAAAAGAAGTTAAAAATGTAAAATTGGTAACGCACGACAATGGATGAAAACGGATAGCAATAAAAATGTGATATTTAGCAAAGGCAAATGTTAACTAGAACATGTTTTTTTTTTTTTACAAATTAACCAAAATTTCACAGAATTTTCCCCAATTCAACAGCCACAGGTTCCTTTTCAAAAACAGAGAAAAAATCGCTAACGTACATTGAATATATAAAACAAGACTTCTGGTTAAATTTTATTCAATCCATAAGCAAGAGTTGATCGATGGATGATTGAATATTGAACACAACAATTTAAAATATTAAACCACAATACAAGTTTACAAGCATTAAATCATCTTAAAAAAAAAAGGGAGGTCTCTTGTTAGTACTGATTATAATATACTATCAATCTTGACATTTCCCTCAAATTCACACAATGACTCAACATGCATCTCATCATTTATTAATCATACACTTTGTCTATATAAAATTAAACCATAAAAATCAAGCTTTTATCTCAATGCAGGTCTACCCAGTAAAAAAGATAAAATCATTAAACACATTAGGTTCAAATCATATCATTTAACTTGAATCTGTGTCTGCAGAAAAAAATAAAATCATTTTCCAAAAATATGATAATCAATGCTCATGGGTAATGCCTCATTTTGTCACAAACTGTACCTTGAAATGGGAATAACTCAATTTAAAGAAATCTAAAAAGAAAACTGAGAGTTACTCCCCTTCATTAAAAAAACAAATTATGACTGCAGCATTATCTATTACATGTATAAATGAATTTTACTTTTTTGCCCGAGAAACTAAAAATGAATATTAAAATAGTCTCAGAAGCAAATTGCAAGTAAAAACAGAGTAGAATTTTTTCTCCCTTAAATTATTAAGACATATTATCTGATTTAAAAATCACAGATAAAAAAGTTTGGCAGCTTGTCCAATTATTCATTCCTAGCTGACTTCAGCAATTCCATTTGTTTGTCTTAGCTTGGTAATGGCAAATCGTTCAATGTCATCTAAACTTAATTTCTGTATCCTGGAATTGAAGTCCTGGAAAAAGACGTGAAAATATATGTAACAAAAAACTCAATTTGAAAATATTATTATCTCAACATTTAAAGGGACTTGGGTACAATTTCAAATCAAAATTTATTTTTGTTTATCTATGAAAATGGTTTACTTGCACACTATAAATGATTATTCATTTAAACAATATTTTACTGTGGAATCATTTAAATTTAATTCTTAAGAATTTTTCTTACTTAAAATTAACTTTCTCTATTTTTATCAAAATACTTCTTAAAAATAAATGCAAATTATTTTAATTCAAACATTAACAGAAACTTTTATGGTTTCATACTTCTCTTAAAAACCCTAAAATCCCAGATCTTTTGGGGACTTTGCCCCTTGGACCCCCACCAACTTAGGGACCATAAAACTAAGACTAGCTTACATTCTCACTTCTCCACTATATATTCCTATTGAAACAAGAGGCCCACTGGCCACATCACTCACCTGAACAACAGTTCCTCATATCATTTTATTTCAGTGTTTAAATATTTTCCCTATTTACTAAGCTTCTATTTTAACTTTGAACCCCTTTTGGGAACCTAGTATTAGTCTGGGGATCACGATTTAACCAATTTAGAATTTACACTAACTTGGAATGCTTGCATTGTAATGTCACAAAAAATAACATTATTATATTACTTCTTGAAAAGAATTTCAAACATTTTTCCTATATATTTCTTTCATTGTTAGAATTTTAACCCCTCTTAGAGCCTCAGTATAAGGCCAGGGTTCACAATTTTAGCAATTTAGAATGTTCACTATATATTAAAACTTAAGTGTAAATATTAGTATTCCAGGTGCAGTGGTTCTTGGGAAGAAGATTTAATAAGACCCTATTTGTACTGTTTTACAATTATTTCTGTTTTAAAATATTTTCATAATTTAAAACCCCCTTTCCACCCAAAAATTTGGCTAAATTTGGCCAAGTTATTCTAGAGAGGAAGTGAAAGTGAAAAGTTTACAGACAGATGGACAGACGGACAGACGACGGACAACAGGTGATCAGAAAGGCTCACTTAAACCGTCGGTTCAGCTGAGCTTTAAAAAAGTTCAAAAGTGACCTCATTTAATTCTTATGGCCCCTAGGCCAGGAATTTGATCTGAACACACTGGGGGCCTCTGATGAAACGTAGTATTAGCTAGGGTCCCAACTATATATTGCAATATTTTCATTCTTCTTGTTATAATATTCTTCATAACATATATAAAAGTATCTTTTTTAAATGATGATGGTACATCTCTCTTTAACACTTAACATTTTTTGACAAAACACCTGTGTTGACTTACTTTCTGGAATTCAATAAGGACCTTCTCTACATCCTGTGGTGTGAAATGTCTCTGTAAGAAAACTCTTAATTTGTCCCAGAGGGCAGTGGTGGTACAACATAAGAGGTCTGCAGCAAATTTTGGAACATTCCCAGGAGAGGGGGTACCAGCTTTATCAGACTTCTCGGTGAAAAGGAACAACCTGTCTCCCTCTTGAACGTTGTAAAAACTCAACCGTTTGTCATCTAAAAACACAGACCATCACACAATAACCTTTTTTTGCATTTCTCATGAATCAGTGAATATACACACATTTTACAATACAGTTAAACACGGTTATAGCGAACATGCTTATAATAAATTGATGCTTACAACAAACATCCCTTGCACTTTGTTATAATCGTGTTGTACTCTAACACGTTTGCATCTCTCACATTTTAAAAAATACATTTTTACAAACATGTTTTAATTTAAGAAATCCTATAAATATGTAAGAACCCCTAAATAATCTTGATATTTTTTCAAAAATGATATTCCTACTAATACACGCCCGCTAAAGCTTTTCCTTTGAAGACCAGTTTCTGTTCCTCAACAGGAATCGCAATCTGCATGGCCAGAATTTCTTTTAATCCTTGCACAGTCTGGCCCGAGGAAACCTACAATTGAATATAATAAAATTCAAAATTGATAACAATACCTGTTGATTCAAAGTATGTGCGAGATAAGTTTTTCTGATAAGGGCCATTGTCAACCCAACCATATTTTTGGCCAATTATCCTCATCCTTAGTTTAATTAAAACTTACTCCAAAAGCAAATTTAAGATTCTGGAAAAAATTTAAATCTTTTGATAAAACTGGGCAGTGGGCATACCACTTGACAATCAAGTTTATCAATCATGTTAATAGACCTGTTTTCATTTCTTTGTTAAAGATCAGCAAAACATGAATTATTTAGGTTGCTTGACACAACAATTAAAATTTTATTTGATGGATCGATAAAGAATTTTTTTGAAATACGATTTCACAAAAAAGGATTAAAAAAAGAATCAGCTTTCAAGTATTTTACATGATTTTTTTCTATTTTTTCAGAGAAACCGGAAAACTCATTTTAGCTGTGAACAGGATATTTTTAAGCTTAAAATTTGGTCTCAGTTGATGGCTTGATGCACCATACAATTATCTGTACTTACATGTCAGATACAGCCAAATAAACACGTACCGGTAATCTTTTTTATAAAATTTACAATTACAATTTTCAATTTTCAAATAAATTTACAATTTTCTTAATGTGATATAATCGACTGCAGACATGATTTCATAGAACTTTTTAGTGTTAGGAGAAGAACAGTAATATGTATCTAAAAACTGACTTCGTAATTTACTTAATGCCTTGCATTGTAATATAACATGAAATTCATCACCAATTTTGTTACAATTACACAAATTACAATAACGTTTACTTCTTTCAACAATACCCCACCTTCCTATTTCAACAGGAAGGTGATGATTTGTAGTTCTAAACTTAACTAATATTTTTCTTAATTTACTGGGTAACAAGAGTAAGTAGCGTTCACATTCAAAATTTGTTTTATAAATTCTATATATAACACCCTTAGTCGATTCCTGAATATCGTTATGCCATTTTTGTAAAAATTGATCTCTTAACCTTTGGTTAATAGTTGTCTTAATCCAGCTGGAGTTATAATGGTACGATTCGTGATCACATGTGACCATAAATTTGAAAGCCCGCATTTATCTAAAACATTGTTTAAAGAGCATAGCCATGGATTTAATATTTGTCCCTTATCAAAAAGAATTCGTACATACATATATATGATTTTGCTTAACTTGTTTTCACTGCTATTGATTATGTTGGCCCAGAATGAAAATGGTTATATACAGAGGAAATCGTCCAGTTTCACCATATACCATGTAACTAGGTGTACAACTTGTACATCATCATGATTATTTCGTTCAGTCTGTGCACGTGATTTCTCTTAGGTTTCTGAAATTAATTTAAGATTGGTTTGATTTCAGCCTTGTCAGTATCTCGTTACGACTAACTTGATTTGATTTGAACATATTTTGTTGTGTAATTACACAAGAGGATTGGAAACAAGTTCTTATAACTTACGTGTTCCTCTCCTCTCATTACGACTGGGTTAAGTAATAGACTCATAATTGTATCTCAAGCGCTGTGAATTATATAATTACAGTCGTTTTTCTTAAGATTAGGAGAAAATATACTCGATAGATTTAAATATTTCAAATTAAATCACTTATAAAACAGTTGATTTTTTTTAAATATTCCATGCATGTACTTATGGGGATATTTTTTACGGGTTGCCAACTTGGTACATGAACTTGATCAAGTCTATGATACAAAAGAATACGTAAATACAAGTACCGGCTGTGTACCGTGATAATATATTTATGTTCCCAGGCTATGCACAACGAACTTCTAAAATTAATACCTTTAATAATTATTTTTTATATTTCATATTTGTTCACACATGTTCTTTATATGAAAGTTATTAATTCTTATATTTCACATTTGTTATACATTCTTTTTCAAATAATTCTTACTAGTGTCTATGTGCATATAACTATGATGTATAGTATCTTATATATATGCAATCACATCGATTTTCATAATCTCTTTTTTTTTTAATATCCTAATTCGTACATAATGAATAAATTTTCTGCAATGATCGCTACCTTCATAACCCGCATGAATCATCAAAGAAAGCATTTCATTATTTATATTTACATCTTTCTTTTGACTAATTAATAAATTGATTATCAAAAGTAAGTAAAATTCACTAAATTGCTGTTAATGTACGTAAGTACCTTAGCTAAAAGAAACTGCCAAATCGTCTCCCGTGAGACTTTGAGTCTGACAGCATCATGACTATTTCGTGCAGTCCGTGATTTTTCTTAGGTCGCTGTAGGCTTCGACCAATCGATAAACAGGGCGTGTCAATTTCACTCCTGTCGGTTTCTTCTCAGTTTCAGCCGCTGTAGATTTCGACCAATCGATAAACTGGGCGTGTAGATCTCAGTCTGGCTGAGTCCGTAAGAAATATAGGAAATAATACTCGGTAGATGTAAATATACAGTAATGAGTGCGAATTATGCATATAATGTATATTCCCAACTAAAATATCAATTAATTGATTAATTTGCTAGAATAGTAATTCTATTTTTGTCTTTTTCAGTACATAATCTATAGATTTTTAATACACTGAGGTTTTATTTTTTTTTTAATGATATTTACCCAGTGAAAAAATATCCAGAGACTTGAACCAGGCAACGTCGAATGCGATGTACGGGGAGTAGCTCTTGTGGGTGTTTTTTTACCTTTGATCAGATGCAGGAATTTTGGACACGCCTACCAGACAGTTAGAAATTGTGATACGTACATGTAGCATCCTTGTTAGAAATTGTTTTTTGTAGCATCCTTGATAATGGAGAACAAACTCTGTATCTGAAGCTAGCCTATGTTTCAAATCCAAAGTTGATCCATGAAAGTTAGTCGGAACAGTTGTTTTATCAGTCAAACCTGCATTTAACTATTTAAAAAGCTCACAACTGCTCCAGCACCAAGATAATCAAGATTACGCTCTCTATCTATAAACAGTTCAAGTCTGACTTGATATGAGCAAAATTTATCATTTTATAACCAGCTTCAATTACAAGACCCGAACACAATTTGAGTTGCCCCAACATCTTAAACTTGCCTAAGCATATAGATAATCAAGATCACTCTGTAACTGAAACTACCTCTCTGATTCATTTAAATAGTTAAATCAACCATACACGTTTGAATTTGTAGTATTATTTATTTAAACATAAACATATGACCCGCTCCAAAAAGCTTAACCTCCACCAACATCTGAAATTTAAAGAGTTACAGAGTATCATATTTGGATTGTTAGCTGCAGTAATGTAGCCCTCTCCCGATTTTTTTTGGGGGGGGGGGGAGGGGAGGGGGAGGGAGGGGAGAGTAGACTACAAATCTATAGGCATCTCACCATGCGCGGATCAAGAACATTTTCTGCCTTCATTTTAACTAGAATGCATTGCCGTCTCGCTTCTTTTCACAGTTTCACGAACATTTATAATAAATTTAATGTGAGACGCACTATGATTTACTTATTTTTTACAGGGTATAAACCAAAAACATTAAAAAAACTTTAAATGTCTCAAATCTTTTTACAGTGAAAGGGTCTATAATTAGAGACGTATCTTTTAACTGGAAGAGAAATCTATACTAAAAAATAATGATCAACTGCTTAAAAATATTGGCATATAAACCAACCATATGGCCTGTTACAAAAATTACACTATTATATATATAAAAATAACTTGTTCTGCTTTTATATCTGGGACACTTTTGATGCATGACCCTCTTGCTCAACTATTAATTAGTACGAAAGTACACAACACTAAAATTGCACATTAAACCCATTTGGTTTTTATATATGTATTTAGTGCTCTCTAATATTATGCATATGACATACCGAACATAAATAATAATTCGTCAAAATAGTAATTCTACTTGTGTCTTATTCTTTACATATTCTGTATTTTTTTAATAGACTAAACTTTAATTTTAGAAGAAAAAGACGATAAATATTTCCTCTCAAGGAAAAAATATTTAGAGACCTAACGTCGATAGCGATCAACGGGGAGTAACTCTTGCATTCGTTTATAAATTTCTAATCAGGTGGTCACATTCAGAGCAAGATCAGCCATGTTTTGGGGACGCATACCAGACAGTTAAAGAATATGTAAAAAAAATTTATAACAAGGTTTGTTTTCTTATTAACTAAAATTAAATTGCAAGCTATGGTGAATAAAACATATAAACGTTAGCCTAATTCTAATTAGATCTGAAGTTATGAATAGAAATACCCTAAAACATCATAAAACTACTTTCGTTTTGAATCTAATGTTCTGTTTATTCAACTCCATAATTTACAGGTAATCAAACGCAACAATATCAGCTGAGTTTTTTTTAGAAATGATTTATAAAATTCTGAAAACTGTCTAATAATTTATATTAATGTCCCACTGAAAAAAAAATTAAAGGGGGGGGGGTTAATTTTAATCATTTAGGCGATTTTTATAGAGAAATATCTAAATTAAAATAATGTCACATACAGAATCAATTCTTCACTGTGACAGTGTCTGAGAATTTAGAAAACATTAAAATCCTTTTATTTTTATCATTGAACATAAAAGTTACAAGTATTCAATATTTTTTTTAGAAATTGAACAGCCATGGATCCTCATTCTAGTGCCCAGGATGTTCACCGATGTGACCTTTGTGAGACCGCCATAGTACACAGCTACTGTGACTTTTGTCATGTCAACCTCTGCAAGCCCTGCATTGGAGATCACATCTCAGATGGATACGACAAACATAAAATAGTTCCATTCCAGGAACGAAGATCAACCCTCATCTATCCAAAATGTGAAACACACTCACAAAAGAATTGCAAATTTCAGTGCAAAGATTGCAACAACATTTTTGTTTGTTCTTCCTGCATGGCATCTGAACAACATGGCAGACATAAATTTGTAGAAGTTACAGAAGTATTCAAGACAAAGAAAGACGATATAAAAAAAGATAAACAAGAGTTCGAAAATCATATTTCCCCTACATATGAAGAAATTTCACATGACTTGGAAAATCAGCTTGCCAACCTGGATGGAGGATATGAAAAACTTACAACAACAATATCCAAACAAGGAAAGCAATGGCACAGAGAAATCGACGCCATCATCAACAAAATGAAAACTGAAATCAGCAAGATAAAAGTGAAACACAGAGACATTTTACAGAAACATTTGGATGAAATCAAACAGATACAGTCTCTCATAAAAGAAACATTACAGACCATAAGGAAAATCGAGAAATCCACTGAAATATCTTCAACCATTGAATACAGCTCTAAGATCAGAGAGTTCAGCAAGCTTCCACCCAAAGTTAAGGTTACATTGCCAACATTCATTCCAAAACCAATAGACCATGAGAAGCTGTATAGTTTGTTTGGACAGATCACCCCATTATCTACTGCTACAGAAGAAAATGTTTTGTCACTAAACCAACCCAAAACTTCAGTCAGAGAACTACTGGATGAACCAGAGCTTGTTGCCACAATACAGACTGGGTATGAAAGACTACGCAATGTGACCTGTCTTAATGAGGACAGCATATGGACGTGTGGAGAGACCAATGATATCAAATGCTTTAACATTAAAGGTTTACGCCTCCAAACAATCAAAACAAAATCAAGAAATTGGCCTAAATCTATAACTGTAGACAGTGATGGTAATTTACTGTACTGTGATTGGACAGACAGGACAGTGAACATAGTAAAGAATGGACAGACAGAAGATTTGATCAGATTACAGGGATGGGTGCCTAGTCAGCTGTGTGTCACCTCTACTGGTGATCTCCTGGTTACCATGTACAGTGATGATGAAACTCAGTCCAAAGTTGTCCGTTACTCGGGATCCACAGAGAAACAAACAATTCGATTTGATGACGAAGGTAAACCTCTGTACTCAGGAAATAAAAATACTAAATACATCACAGAGAACAGAAACCATGACATCTGTGTAGCTGACTGGGCGGCTGGTGCAGTAGTGGTGGTTAATCAGGACGGGAAACTTAGATGGAGATACATCGGTCATCCCTCAGTTACCGAGAACATACCATTTGAACCTACTGGTATCACAACAGACAGTCAGAGTCGTATCCTGACATCAGACAGTAACAACCATTGTATCCACATTCTGGATCAGAATGGACAGTTTCTCCGTTACATTGATAACTGTGAACTGGAGTGTCCTGTTGGTTTATGTGTGGACAATAATGACAATCTGTTTGTGTGTGAGTGTTTCAAAGGGAATGTAAAGAAAATCAAATATCTAAAGTAGACATCATCAATTATAAAGATGTGATGAAAATCAAACAAAAGTGGCCTTTTTCTGACGTGTATATTGAATTTCATTGTTGGCATTTTCTGTGAAATAGTTTTAAATTTTGCTTTCCTTTATATACTGATGGATTCATAAATTCTATTCTTTGATTATTATAATACATGTATTATTAATTCTATTTTCAATAAAAAAAAAACATCTCTAATCCAATTCCATTATTTGAAGTAAGTAGCACTTGAGCATTGTTTGCATGTTATATACACCTGTTGTACCTTATCAAATAAATTGACAAGTGTCATGATCATCAGTGTCATGTCAATTACCAAGATAGAAGTAGATTTCGCATGTTGCTCGGTCTTATTCAAACAGTTTACTGGTATTACATGTACAAACGTATATGTAAAAGTTATATATTATCATAATATTTTAATTATTTATATATTATTAATGAAAAATATTTTCAGGGCTTAAATTGACAGGGACCAATTATCAGTATTAATAGAACATTCCTGAAACATATATAACAGTTTTTAACAGCTGTTTAGTGTACAAGAAAAACATTTCTTTGTATGTTTCGAGCAGAGGTATGTAATTTGGGGCACCTGTTTTATTGTGTCAACTGGTCATAGGAAAATTCTTTGCTGTACTTCAACTCTTGTATGTATATATATGATTGTATTTTTAACCGGGTTTTCCAACTGAAAAATCCGGTTATTAAAATGGTGAAAATGGCGGGCGGGCGGGCGGCTGCCAAAAGGGTAATCATTGTACGGATAACTCCTCCTACAGTTTTCAAGATAGGAAGTTGTTCTTTTGCAGATCAATTGTACATATATCAGAGGTGTGCATATTGCTAGGATTTTGATTTCCGATAATTCATAAAAAAAATACCAGCTTTTGAACTTAAGTCATTTTTTGGCAAAATATTGCATATAGGGTACCCTCATTGTACGGATAACTCCTCCTTCAGTTCTCAAGATGGGAAGTTGTTCTTTTGCAGATCAATTGTACATATATCAGAGGTGTGCATATTGCTAGAATTTTGATTTCTGATAATTTATAAAAAAAAAATACTATTTTATAGCTTTTGAACTTTTTTTGGCAAAATGTTGCATATAGGGTACTCCATTTCACTGGATACGGGTTGACATGGATAATGGATACAGTTCACATAAAGAAAACCCAGTTTGCTGTCACATTGACAGCTTATCACTTGTTATTTAATATTGCAGTAGTTATCATTATGATAATGAAATCGGGTTTTTTTAAATCAGTTTTAAAAAAGTGGGTATCATAATAAACTCATTCGAAAAAAAATTCCATTAGAAATGTTAAATAACAAAACGTAGCATTATATTTTTTGAGAACAAGATTTTCCTTATATATTTCTATTTTAAACTTTGAATCCCTCAAGGGGGGGGGGGGGGGGGCAGTATTGGTCCGGGGTCACAGTTTTAACAATCTAGAATCTACACTATCTGAGGATGCATGCATAGTAATCTTACAAATTGTAGCATTGTAGTTCTTGAGAAGAATTTTGAACACCTTCTTTATGGTTTTTTTCCATATTGAATTTTGAACCCTCTTCAGGCTGCAGTATTGGTCCAGAGTCATGGTTATTGAGCATTGAAGTTATTGAGAACAAAGAACTGTATATGATAAGAGTGAAATTTGGCCCCCATAATTCACTATTATTAATATTTAAAGTGTTTCGGGTACAATAAAATGTTATGTTATTATTTAGAAGAGTTGATATAAAATATATTTTCACGTATTTGTTTGATTTATTTGCACCCACTTGCAGTATATGACGTCAGAAGTGATGCTATTTCTATAATTCAATCAAAATCAGACGAAAATTGACATTTTTCTCATATTTTTACGAATGGGAAATATAGAGCGCATGCTCGAACCAGGACAATTTTTTTGTCACTTATTAGACTTGGCTAGATACATCTCTGATTAAAATATTTTGTTGGTTCTGCAAGCATGCGCTCTATGTTTCCTGAAAGAAAAACTGCTTGAAAACAAGCTCTTTTAAGCTAAAATGCAAAAATGGCGGGAAAGGTTGTCTTTACAATGCCGTATATCTAAATTGTGGGCACTTGAATCAAAATGAACATTTAGTAAAAACATCACATATATATCTGTACAAAGAAAACAAAGAATTACAGTAAAATAATGATATTCCTTTTAGGGGGCCATTTTAGGCCCATACCATATATAGTCCTTTGATTAATTATCTTCTTTAATTTATATTTTTTTAGGACAGTTACACATAGTTTATAATGTACATAATTTATTTTTTTAATATTTACGACTGTGGAAGTGGCAGAAAATAAATCCATGACAGCAATGAAGTCTAATAAGATTTACATGTATGTAAACGATTCATTTTGTCTTCATGCACAGTGATAAAATAATGTTTTTTTTTATGAACAAAAAAATAGTCTAGTGAACTTCCATATTAATAATACAGGGACGTAGCATCATCGTTTTTCCAAATCAGACAATCTTCTTAAAAATTTACAAGAAAATAATTTGGAACATACTTACCCCTCACTTTTTTCTAAAGAATTGTCGAGAATTTGAGGGACTATATATACATTATTAGATACTTGACGACCCACCACGGCTTTAGATAGCTTAAAGATTTGAATCGAAGAACGGGGAAATTGTTTTACTGTTTGCCTGTATCAAACCACATGCAATGGCCCTCGCCATTTAGCAATGAAATTGATCTAACTTCATAACTTTCATTCCGTAAGAAAAAAAATTAATTCCAGAAATGACATTAACAGTGATAATTTCATAGAAAAACAATTGATCTGAAACACAGGATAACATAAAATATTTAAATTATTACTGTTATTCTCTGTTTGTAATCTATCCAATTTTTTTTTTCATAATTTCATTGTCTATATCACAATTTTTTATTGTTCGTATTTTTTTTCTTTTTCGGAAAAAAATATTATCGTTGTATGTACTGTGTTTGAAAATATACACAAAACAACTAGACCAACAAACATGGGGGAAAATCAATCATATCCTAAATAATTCATTATCCTTGAGTGAAACGTTCTGATACGATGCAAAACCTGTCCGACAAAGACCTATACATCCATTTTGGCCCTGCCCCTAGAGTCAAAACCCATACTCCAGGGGACATGAAATTTAAAATTTTTGTAGAGGACTTCCTGGTTAACGTAATTATGAAGTCAGTTTTTTCATACAGATGTGTGAGAATAAAGAAGATTGCACCCCCCCCCCCCCCCCCCCCCCATGTCCTGAACCCCTGATCCAGGGGCCATGACTTTTACAATTTAGATAGAGGAGTTCGTGGACATCATAAGCATGTGTTCAGTTTTTTTGCCCATGTTTGGGAGTAAAGAAGAAGATTTTTAAAGATTTAATACATTTTTACTACATGGCCATATTGGCCCCACCCTAGAGCCTGAACCCCTGACCCAGGGGCCATGAATTTCACAATTTTGGTAGAGGGTTTCATGGACATCATGATCATGCATTTAGTTTAAAACAAATATATATAGAAGTAGAAAATAAGATTTTATAAGCTTTAATACATTTTTACTATTTGGCCATATTGGTTCCCACCCTAGATCCAGAACCCCTGAACCAGGGACCATGAATTTCACAATTTTGGTAGAGGGCTTCACGGACATCATAACCATGCAACCAGTTTTTTCCTCACATGTGTGGGAGTAGAGAAGAAGATTTTTGAAAATTTGGATTTCATATCTGGCTCCACTTGTGGTGCCCGGGGATGGTAGAGCCACTAATTTCACAATTTAGATTCCTCTTACCATAGAGATGCCTCACACCAAAAATGGTAACAATTAGCCTTGTAGTTTTTAAAAAGAAGTTAAAAATGTAAAATTGGTAATGCACGACAATGGGCGAAAACGAATAGCAATAAAAACGTGATATTTAGCAAAGGCAAATGTTAACTATATAGAACATGTTTTTTTTTTTTTTGTTTTTTTTTTACAAATTAACCTACATTTCACAGATTTTTCCCCAATTCAACAGCCACAGGTTCCTTTTCAAAAACAGAGAAAAAAATCGCTAACGTACATTGAATATATAAAACAAGACTTCTGGTTAAATTTTATTCAATCCATAATCAAGAGTTGATCAATGGATGATTGAATATTGAACACAACAATTTAAAATATTAAACCACAATACAAGTTTACAAGCATTAAATCATCTAAAAAAAGGGAGATCTCTTGTTAGTACTGATTATAATATACTATCAATCTTGACATTTCCCTCAAATTCACACAATGACTCAACATGCATGCATCTCATCATTTATTAATCATACACTTTGTCTATATATTAAAATTAAACCATATAAATCAAGCTTTTATCTCAATGCAGGTCTACCCAGTAACCAAGATAAAATCATTAAACACACTAGGTTCAAATCAAATCATTTAACTTAAATATGTGTCTGCAGAAAAAAATAAAATCATTTTCCAAAAATATGATAATTAATGCTCATGAGTAATGCCTCATTTTGTCACAAACTGTACCTTGAAATGGGAATAACTCAATTTAAAGAAATCTAAAAAGAAAACTGAGAGTTACTCCCCTTCATTAAAAAAACAAAACATGACTGCAGCATTATCTATTACATGTATAAATGAATTTTACTTTTTTGCCCGAGAAACTGAAAATGAATATTAAAATAGTCTCAGAAGCAAATTGCAAGTAAAACCAGAGTAGAATTTTTTCTCCCTTAAATTATTAAGGTCTTCCGTTTCCAACGGAAGACCTTTCTATTATTGTGCTGGTTAAGATTATTCTTATTAGGGTCTTCCGTTTCCAACGGATGACCCTATTGTTTTTCTTCGGATTCTTTTTAGGGTTTTCCGTTTTTCAACGGAAAACCCTTCTGTTATTCTACTGTTTCTTATTAGGGTTTTCCGTTTTTCAACGGAAAACCCTTCTGTTATTCTACTGTTTCTTATTATTATTTTTTTTTTCCCGCAAATTTTGTGCACGAGATTTCTCGAATATTTTTTGTCTGATTGCTATGAAACTTTCAGGGTATGTAGATGATATTAATATCTCTAGACTTTTTTTTCAAATTTTTAAAATTTACTTCCGGTTATGAGTTATTGCCCTTTAATTGAAAATTGGGGGGTCTTTTGTCCAGAGTTGATCTCGGGAACTACAGATGATAGATGCATGAAATTTGACGAAATTGTCGGTAACATTTTATAGTTTTGCTGGCATGAAAATTTTGGTAATTTCTTTGTTAGTTTTTGAGCTATTTGTCGCCAAAGTTTAAGATTTTTTCGGGGCTGAAATTTTGTTGCTTTTTGTATTATAACCTTTAAACTAAAATTATTTTGTTAATACATATAGAACAAAAGTTGTTTAGAATAACGAGAGCTTTCATTTAAAATTAAGAAAAAAGGGCTGGCCCCTATAATTAGGGGTCAGCAGCTCATACACGTATTTTTCTGATAGCAAAAATCGTTATCATTTTATGAAAAAAAATTAATTCAGTTATTGTTAATATATTAAATAATGTCATTTGGTATCAAATTAAACAAGTTCTGTGCAATATTTTTTTTCAAATTTCATAAAACAAATATGTGAGAATCGTACATGAACGAGTTAATATGTCTACATAGACACACAAGCGAACAAATGCCACATTAAGGCCCAGGCATTTACTGCATTACGTTGTGTTGCGTCTTAGATAAATTGTTGTGATTCAATTTCATTTTTTTCATCTATATCATTTATGAATTCAATGAACACACATTATTTAAACGTTCTATGTGCAACTATTTGTCGGGGCGCCCCTGTTTGTAACCCCCGCGCGCGCGCCGAATGTAAACAGTAATGAACGGCATTGTAGAAAAGAGAGAGGCGTAATGCAGAAGAGAAGTTGTGTATTCTTTCGGTGTACACATGCATTTCAATTTACTGTGAAACATATGAACATGAACAGGGAACAATACTACATATTTGTTTAAGGAGGATATTTTTCTCGTGTGAATCGTTTACGAGGAAATTCTGACAGCCACACTTCTGTCGACGATCAGCCGTTGATAAGCTACGAGTGATAAACAGATAAAGGAGAAAAGATGGACATTAAAGTGTGTGATTTATGTGGATGTTACTGAAGAAGGTGAGGCTTTTACTCCTTTTAATGGTTCTTGTTAACTGGTTAAAATTTAGTATATAGTATAGATGTACATGAAAGTACGTGCACACTGTTAGATGTTTTTGTTATGGTGTGGGTGTTTGTTTACTTACGTGTAATTTTTACATGTTTCATGGATGTTTAGACTCGCTCGAGGTTCATGGGGGACTGGAAAGGGTAACTGAATTTATCTATTTAAAAAATAACAGATTGTGAATTTTCAACTCAAAATTCAAAGCAGGGTCTAATTAGAAACATATCATATATTCTTGTACAGAAGACTCCAAATGTAGTCATGAATACCCTGTAGACATAACTTCAAGTAAATAAAATTGTATACTTCAGACTTCAGAGTTAAAACATGACTTTAAACAAGGTATTATTTTATTTCGGAATAATTATTTTCCTCGGAATTCACCTTTTTCCTGATGGAATATTTTAATTGGCCCTAATAGCCTTAGTTAAATGAAAAAAAATATAAATCCATGAGATAGTGTGATTTTAGCAGTGGCAGGGGTAATGGAGAAAAATACATGATTTTCTATGCTCTGAATTTATATTACCAGTATTTATCTTATTTATTTGTTTTAATTCATTCTATTTATTTGTTTTGTAATTGTTTGTTTGTTCTTTATTTGATAAATTTTCATTTGTATAAATCATATTTGTACGACAAATCTCCTAACATCTTCCGGTAGAAAAGGGGGGGGGGGGGGTTAGTTTTTCACTGAAAAACTAACCCCCTTAGTTTTTCAGTGAAAAGCTACCCCCCCCCCCATTCGCGTAAAAAATCCAGCTGCTTTTCAATTTAGACATTAATATTTGATCTGTAATACGTAAATCATCTCCACAAGCTGTAAATTCGCCACTATAACGTCGTAGATGTTGACTGGAAGCAACACTGCACTCCTCAAATCTAAACTTACAATGAAACGAAGTGAGTAACCTTTGTATGCAACAATTCTTGGCTAAAACGCGATGGCTACGATCGAGACGTACATAATCCAAACTGCGGTCGCGGCAGTTAAGAAATTCACCGAATTCCGAGTTACAATAAAACATCATAGCTATAAGCTTGACGTTATTTACATGACAAGTTCTAACAAGCACTGCATCCATTGCCACAGAAGATTTACCGATCCGCGTCACTTCCGTGTTCGTGACGTCATATATTCTGTTTGCACTGAGGGTTGAAATTCATCGGCGGATCATGAATTAAGCCTGAAATATCTACGAACTTAAAATTGCATACATCTTATCAGTCCCTGGCGACATGAAAATAAATATAATTTCAGCGGGGTTTACATCCTAAGTGTTTACACATTACTTAAGTAGAAATACTAACGTAACAAGTATATTTTCTCATATATTTACAGGTACATGTACTCTAACAGTACGGTATATAAATAACGTATATATCTTGAACAGGTATTTATATGTGTTGTTCAAGTTGTATTCATTAATTTGATTTTTTAATTACCATATTATTTCAGTTTCTGCATGTGATTACAGTACAAGCAGTACGGTTTTTTTTACTATACTTTACATGTATAATAGGCATCTCTAACATTATTTAGGAATGATGGACGTTTTGAATGCATGTTTCTTCTTTAGTCAAACTACACAAATAAGCAGTGGTGTGTAGACATGAATAAACGTCTCTCTGTTTTTAACCTGTTGGGTTCATCATTTCTTTTAAAAAAATTCCATAATAATCAATATTATTTTAATATCTACTGACAATACTTGAAATACCACGTTTCTAATATAATGCATTCTTGACGCAGTACGTTGAATCACACAATGCATTAGCGTGATCGTAATATTCGTTCATTTTAATTTTATATTTGTAACATGCAGATATTAAAGTTATATTGGAAAAAAACCCACAATGATTTCTATGGAAGTCTGCGATGTACGTTGTTATGAGTTGTGATAGAATTATGGGCTCATTGTAAATCTTCATTTTAATATTCCTTTTTTTTTAATTTATATAGCTGGAGACATTTCCCATCACCTAAGTAAGATGCTGCGTCAGTGGTCTGGCAGAAACTAAAGAGTTCTCTTCAAAATACTAATTCAAAGTTTTGAAGTTTCAGGATCCGCCCATGAATATTTCTGCCAACTAAAGTGTCGATTTTAGTGTGCAAGTCTTCCAAAACTTCTTCAAACTGACGTATAGCCTACTGTTACGTCACGAAGCTAGAACTGGAGATGTTCAGAGGCATTTGCGAGCACCGGTTGCAGGCAGAGAGAGAGAGAGAGAGAGAGAGAGAGAGAGAGAGAGAGAGAGAGAGAGAATATTAAATGATTTTTATGCATGCATACATTTATTTTCAGAACTATGATAAAGCATGTTAAACGGCATATATATGTACATACATGTGAATGCATGAAACATACGTACATGACTGAGGAAGATTGAATATTAAATAAAAATTAAATTCACAGGAAACAGATTCGTTGAAAAGGAAAACGCTAGTTGAATTTGGACCCTAAAATATGTACGTGTATAAAAAAATATGTGCTATGTAGATTCTTAAAAAAGATGAATTTTTACTGGATCTTTCATAAAAAAGAAATCAATCACTTTTAGGTTTATAGTCTTAACATGCTTTTAATAGATTTCAATCCCGTAAACTGCAAATACGCATAAAATCAGATTTCATTTCCATGACATTGTGTGATAAGTGTCATACCGGTCTGACTGTAGCAAATGAGTGATTCCCCCCCCCCCCCCCCCCCCTTCTTGTCTAGAATTAAATAAAGAATACATTTTTGCCATTCAAAGACACTTAAAACACCTTACACAATAATCGAAGTTTTTTATCCGGGTACTTTTGAAGTCATTTGCAATGCAAAATCTTCTTGTGATTTTTTTCTATTTAAAAAACAACAAAACAAAACATGAGCTTTCATTGAGATTCTTACCTAGACCATCGGTGGGCACCACTTACAACAAGATTTGAATAACGTATTTTTTATTTATGTTCTACCACACTGAGCTGACCTTTCAGGGAAAAAACCCGTCATATTTTAATAACGTATATTTTTACTGATACTCTTCAAATCTAGTGACATGACTGGAGCAGGGATCCAAAGCCGGATAAGCAGCTTAAACACAGTAGAAAGCAAAGGCGTCGGAAACGTCGGGGGGGGGGGGTTAGGCCAGCCCCCCACCCCCCTCCCCCCCAACATTTCTCGCAGCAAACATCATTTTTCTTTAATTAACCATATGAAAAAAATGAAGTATCACGAAGTTGCCCCCCCCTTCCAATTTTTTGGGGAGTATCTTTTAGAATTTGAAATGAAAATTAGGAAATTTAAGAGTGAAATTGGTATCGGTACCCCCCCCCCCCCTTCCTCCACACACACACACACACATGTCATGATTTGGGGAGTTTGCCTTTTTTCCGTTTTGCTTGTCAAGATTTTTGATGATAGGTCTAGCCCCCCCCCCTTTCAATTTGCTTCCGACGCCACTGGAAAGTGACGTGTTGGGATTATTGAATAAGGTAAGAATCCTCTTCACCTGTCGGAAAAGTTTTGCATGTAAACCCAAATTTTTATATTTTATAGAGATTATCAATATGAAATGCAATTTCGATGCACTGTAATTAAAGGCATTTTGTCTAAACTCCTTTATTTGTTAAACCGGTATAAGCTGCAGGTCTGTAGCTTCCGGTCTAAAAACAATTCGGTTGGAGGATCGGAATTTTAAGACCGAAAGTTACAGACCTTCAGATATGTATACCAATATCACATTGTACCACTAAGGAAAAAACCCATTAATTCCACTTTCATCAGTCGGGACCTAGGCTTCGGATTTTTTTTGGGTTTGATAGAAATACCTTATTTTTCCCGGTGATACATAAAAATGGAATTATATCATGTGTTTGATTGACAGATAAATGTCTACCCATTTATTTTTTTAGGGGGGGGATATCAACTGTTTAAAATTTATTAAAAGCGGTTTTATACAAGTATTATAATTATTTTAATAAGATTGATGGTTAGAAAAAGGTCCCAGCTATATTCCAAACACGGGACTTGTGGGTCAGAAGTTACATGTATATATCCATTGGGCTACATAGATGACTTTTTATATGAGATTAAACAAAAATGTATGATATGTCTGACTATCCAAGTTTTGTAACAATGCGAGGTCATTTGAATTTTTGATGTTGTTTCCGGAGGAAAGGGGGGGGGGGGGGGGGGGCGGGCTTGATTTCAAACGCATGTGTAACATAAATACAAAGTCTAATAGTACATGTACCTTGCGGGATGTACGTGTTTTTTGCTGCTAGTAAATGAAGAGTTGACAAATGGCAAACCGGCAAACATCCGAAATCTTGACCAAAAAAAACCCCAAAAACAAAACAAAACAAAAACATCAAAAAAGGAAAATAAATAAAGCTTTTTATCCTATTACAACTACAACACTTTTCTAGCCATTGTCTTTTGTGGTTTAAAACAGGTGCATCTGGAGTGAACGCTTAATTGTTTTAGATATATAATAAACATTACACCCACTTTAATTATTCCGATCGGGACTTTTCATTTAGTAATAGAAATTACACCATATTTTAATTTGTGCGACCTAATAAATTCCCAAAGATGAGCAGCTTCAAAACATATTAAATTTTCTTTTCAAAACAAACGTATGAGCTACTAAAGCTTTATTTACTGGTAATACCGGCTATGGAACTTGGTGCACGAGTTGGTAAGCATTGTTTTCTTTTACAATAATTTTTTGAAATTAAGAACAATGTGCTGAGCTATATTTTTTTAAGCAGAATTAATTTACTGCATTTATTCACTTGTGCTTTACGCACGTCTGTTTAGAGAAAATTTGGACGACACAGACTTCGATGTAGAACGTACAGTTCAGCTGTTAGATTGGACTGATTTATTTCCGTATAAAATCACGTCATACAGACATTAAGAACAATAGGTTATTCCAATTAAGATCAGTTCTGACAATTTATTTATTTCCTGTGTATTAATTTCCTTCCTGTGTATAGAGATTAGCAGCGTTAAGCCCCCCCCCCCCCCCACCTCACCTGAGATTTACCACCTGACCTGAGATTTTCTACCCGGTAAAAATGCAACATAATCGCACTTTCGAAGGCCTGTACAAGTATTACGAAGAATCTTGCTGTCCGTCAATGTAAGGAAAATTCTTATATAGTGTACATGAATACTGGGACTATGGATAGGAAAGCGCACCTGTCTTTATATGCACGCACAACAAAATTATATATATATTCTTTAAATTTTGATCATGTAACTCAATCAATTTGAGCGTGCACAGATTAATGTTTGAATGCGTACGTATAACGCAGGTTCATCTAAATGTATTTCTTATTGGGGCGGTGAATTTGATCGATAAAGGAGGTGGGGGGGGGGGGGGGTAACACAGATCGCTGCTATAAAATTTATTCTAAAAAAAAATGGCAAAATTATCGGGGCGGCGTAATGTTAACACATAATAATTAAACTGAGAAATTCAATGAACAATCTACCGATGAGGAAGAAGTCCGCAGTATCCTTTCGATATAAAAACTCCCATGCATACGGTTTATCGCACAGATACGTATACATATCACCAGTGTACATGTACACATATATAGATATGTAAAGTAGTTGGTGATGCAAAATTGACATGCAATGCTGACATCATTATCAGGTGGAAAGAGAAGAGCATGATGGTGTGTTCGACGAAGACCCAATTGAATCCTCGGTCCTTTCTGAACTTTAAGGATCCGCTCCAGTCGTCAAAAATCCCAAGATGGCTTTATGTTTATGTGATTTATTTATATACAGCCCTTTAAAGGTGTGCAGAATTAATCTTTCCGATGAGACTGTTATCTAAATTGTACATGCAATTATTGGTTATTCAGCTATATACCAGTATCTAATAATACACATATATTTATGAATTAGTAAAGTTATGTATATACTAATGTTTGAATGGTTGTTAATGATAGAGCTCTCTAAATAATACAATCCTGGTTTTCTTAAAAGATTATTAGAAAAAAGCAAACTTTTACATCAAGTCCTCTCTCATATTTGACATAGGAGAGGCAATTTAAGCTGCATATCTGGAAGAAAATAAAATACTTTTGTAGAAGTAAAATAAAATAGAGGATCGGTTGGCTGCATGGGTTCGAAGAATTGACTGCCATTATTTTTAGGGAGGGGGGTGGGGGGTCTGAAAGTGAGCTCTCGTGCTTTTTGCCTGTCTTTAATATCTTTATGATGCCGATCATTGTATCATTAGAGAGGTTTAGCAGACCAACGGGTACCTGGTACATGTACTTGTACATGTAGGTTACAAGTTAGAACTATGCGTACCATTCTACCAGTTCACATAATTTTTCTTGTTTAGCAGTTATGATGTGTACTTAAATTGTCCTTGTTAATGTTTTAAATATAATTTTTTATTCCCTTTTTTTAATCTGACTACTGGCAGTACTGGCGTGCGAGCAGTTCTCGCCGAGGACCATTTCTCGCTGGTGCACTGTTACATCATATTTTCGTATATAATTTTATGTGTTGATAAAATGACGTAACAATGCACTGGTGAGAAATGGTACTCGGCGAGAACTGATCGCACGCCAATATTGATTAATTACAGACAAAAACTGAAGGTTGCGAGTGTTATTTTTTATTGAACAACATTGTTTAAAATAATTCTTTATATATGTGACGATCAGACCGGTTTGAATACCAGTGCCAGATAGCTCAGTTGGTAGAGCACCTGACTAGAGATTCAGGGGGCCCAGGTTCAAATCCCGGTTTGGTCTTTCATTATTTCTCCCATCCTGTTACAATATTGGTGTTGTGACCAACCCCTGGAACTAACAGGTTAACTCCTGCCAGGGGTGATCTTCAAGGGTGAAGATCATTAAAGGGGGGAGGAATGTGACGGTCAGACTGGTTTGAATACCGGTGCCAGATACATGTAGCTCAGTTGGTAGAGCACTTGACTAGAGATTCAGAGGGCCAGGTTCGAATCCCAGTTTGTTCCGTCGTTATTTCTCCCATCTTTTACATATACATGTATATCAGATATATGACAGATGATTAAGGGTCATCACATGTTTTGCAAGATACAATAAGTGTTAATAACCTTTACTTTACAACACAATACATTTAAGTGAATATTTATGTTTCTTGTTATTATTTGGTGTGGTTTTCTTGACAGTGTCGCATAAACAATTTACCTGCTCCTAAAACACAAACTTTCTTTTTGTGGATTCAGCTTACCGCTTATTGGCTGCAGCAGACAAATAAGATATGCACGCACAAAAACACAATGAACTTATCAGAGAATGAGTTGAGTTTATTTCAACTATTGGAATTTGGGTATTTTTAAAAAAAATGTATACTTGTGACAAAACATATATGTGGTACATACAGCTGTAGCTTTATGAAGAAAATTTTGGTTAGACCATATATACCTATCATGCAAGTAAATGATATTTACAAAAAACTTGCAATTTATGGCGCACGAAATATACGCTAGTTTTATAAAGATTGACATACATGTAATGTACCGTATTCTGTGAAAAATAATCTATTAAAAATTCTTCATTAAGTTTACTCATACATGTTTTATGCTTATTACACATAGTATTGTTTTCCAAACATGTAATTTATAAGAAAATAAACAAAAACCCTCGCTAAATTTATTTGCAAAAAAAACAACACAGTAGAATTGATAAAAAATGGTATACCAGAAGCTAATACCAGTACATGTACTTTGACGCTGGTCGGTGGGTAATATTCGTTTGTAATTTACGAATTGAAATATTGACTGTTGCACTATAAGTACAGGAATAAACTCTCTCTCTCTCAAACTCTCTCTCTCTCAATTTGATAAGTGTTTATACCTATGAAATTTTTTAAATATTATATTATGACTTGATATGCAAATTTTTGATCTTGTACTGCCTAAATGTTATGTCATGTATTGGGATATGTCATACTTATTACACTGCATGGTCAGTGTATTTTTTCCAGAGATACTATGCACATGTTAATGTAAACACAGCTATTACTAGTACATGTATGTAAACACAGCTAATTATTATTTTTTTATTTCAGCTCAAAACAGACTCTTGTTACCACATGGCACCACATGGCTTTTACCTGTTGATTCTTGTGGGTCAGCGCCTGAGATTAACCTGTCACCTCTATCCACATGCATATTCCTTGTGTTCTACAGACTATTTACCGGTAATTCAAATTAAATCCGATAATGCATGAACAATTATGGAACTTGAAGAAAGCATCATGCCATGTTGTGGTTTGTGTTTGATAAGAAATTATGAAAACAAAATTAAGGCTGTTTAAAGAAATTCATAATAGCTGTGAAAATTTGTTTTTCAATAAAAGTATGCAATTATGTTTCCTTTATTTTTTATTTCATAAAGATATTTAGATGTGTTTACATAATTCCCCCCTCTATTTAATTGTCTGCATTAAGATTACATGTAGGATATGTAAATGTACATTTGACTTTGAAATAACATCTGCTATAATAATTACTTTTGAAATGAACAAGAAACAACCTATTTCTACCTTTCTAAGGTACATATGCATAAAAAAAGTAGAAAAACATGTCAAATTTGAACATTTTTCATTGAAATCAACTCTGTCTCCAGCTACCTGGGTGTGTTTGAATTTAATTCTAATTTAAGGCAGATGTCTAACTTGTAGGTTGTAACTTACTGTTTTAGCATGGTTAGAAGGAGACTAGAAATCAGAATAGATTAGATATTCACTAAATATGATTGTTAGCTTACTTTTTTCATGAAAACAAGAAATCACAAGCAGGACAGCTGTCTATTTGTTAATTAAAATGGTACAAATCATACAATAAACAAATAAAGATCAAATTTTAGAATCATTGATGATTGTTTTCAAATATGTGTGAGAAATGACTCAAGGAAATTGCCACACGTTTCATAAAATTAGGTAAAACATTTCAAACCATGACTTTTTATGTAAATCAAAAGATTGGGGGGGGGGGGGTGGGGGACCCGGGGTTTACATGTAAGGGTATATCTAAGTGATGTGAAGCTTTTATCATGATTATATCATGTAGGCGTATGTTGTATTGAATAAGGTTTCTTTTTAAAGGTGGTTGAACAAACGTTGACCTCTAAAAGGTCAGGTAAAGATGTTTTACTATGGAGAACCCTGTAAATCTGTGTTTACTAAAGGAAATTGGAAATGGTGGGTTCACTTAAATGGCCATATTTTTATTAAACCTCAATGGAATTGACAATATGTGGTATTCTTTTTCCCAGAATTGCATTAGCTTTCTTATTCTAAGACAAACTGTCTTTTCATAAAAATGTTAGTGTACTAAGTTAAAGGTACAAGGAACAGTTTCGGATAAAGTACCGTCAATATTTTTGTAAAATTGAGAGTGACTGTACTTGAAGGTTTATCATTCTTGCGTAGATTCATGAAATGAATTTTAATGATTATCAATAGTTAAAGGGATGTCTCTTGTTGGAATTGGTAAGCAATATTAAGGCCCCTAATTTTAAGTACATGAGAAGCAGAAATAATTGTGAAACTTGCGGCTATGACAGATATGTTGACTTTACAGTGAAATTGAAGGTTACAAACGGGAGGTTATATAACATGAAATGTAGGTGGATGGGATATTATATGCCTATTTAGTATTTACTGGGTATGAGGACAATAGCAAGTTTATTGTCCCCCAAGACAGCAACTATTTAATGAGGCAAAGCCAAGGGAAATAGTTGCTGTGGAGTGGGACAATAAACTTGCTATTGTCCGAATAGTCAGTTAATTGGTATTTCATTATACAGAAGAAAATTTTATTTGTCAGCGATGCAGAATTTCTTGATGATAAACAAATTAGAGATAAATCAAACTTTGTATTTAATGCGGCGATCTTATTAGGTCAGAGGTGTTCCGAGTTTAAGGTGATATGGGACACTTCCATGTTGTGACGTATTGTTTATCAAAATAAACAATAAAAAAAAGTGTAATTATATAAGTAGTAGTACATGTAGTTTCTTTTCAAAAATGGTCACCTAACTCCTTAACACAGTGGGTTAGAGGGTTTACTAGGAACCTGTAAGTCATGAGTTCAAATCCCGCTGGGGTTTTTACAATTTTTACCTTTTCAAATATTTTTAAAAGCTATTTTTTGGTTAAATATTGTAAAATTTGAAAATTCTAAACCGTTGAAAATTTTTCAATTATATAGTACCTTAATCCACATTAATATCGACAGATGTCCCATACCACCTTAAAAAGGAGGGAAATCAAATTCTGCTGATGAATAGTTTTGATGACTATTCACCATGGGCAGATAGCATGGATACTATTTTAAATTAGATAAAAAGGCATGATTATGCGGGCGCCTTCTAGTGATCAATTTGTCTGTCTGTCCATCCGAGATGGCTTGACAGGAGCATAGCTTCTCTCCCCTTGGCCCAATCTGGCTCATACCTCATCCACAGGGTTCCTTTGGTTGAAGGATGTGCAGTGACCTTGAACCATGTTTTTAGGTATAAGGTTAAGGTCATAGCAGATTTATGTATATAAAATCCTTGTTTGGGGCATATCTTTTTTCCCTTTGGTCCAATCTGGCTAATACTCCCAGAGTGTCTCTATGGTTAAACGATGTGCAGTGACCTTGCATGAAATTTCTAGGTAACGGGTGAAGATCATATCGGATCATGCAAAAATCCTTTTTTGAGAGCATATATAATTTCTACTAACCCCTATTTGGCTCAGACTTCACATAAGCAGAGCTTTTGAGTAAAGGGTGAAAGGGTGTGTAGTGACCTTGAACCTATTTTCAGTGAAAAGAAACTGTGAAGGTCATAGCAGAATTATATTTTTAAAAATCCTTGTCCGGAGTATACCTTTTCTCCCTTTGCTCCATTCAGCCTCATACTTCACCCACATGATGCCTTTGATCAAAATATATGCAATGACCTCGAATGATATTTGTAGATGAAGAGTCAAGGTCATATCAGATCACACAAAAATCCATATTTTAAGAGCATAGATATACTCTCCTTTTAGCCCTTATTTGGCTAATATTTTACCTTTACAGAGTTTATTGGTTAATGGCGTGCAGTGACCTTGAACCAAGTCTGTCAATGTGAAGGTCATAGCAGATCTTTTTAAAATTAGTTTTAGACGGTAGATTATTTTCCAAAAATGCATGTATGTTAGGGGGAATGAAATTGAATTAAAAGTTCTATGCCAGCTGGAAAAATTTCATGTTATAGGTCAAGGTCAAAGCAGAATTCTCTGAAATAACATAAGCGGGGCCCTTTGAAATGTTCACCATTTCAATGTTGTCTGGTTCATAGTAATTTTACATAGAAAATATTCACAGAGGTACAGTAAAGTAAACTTTACATCGATAAGTTTCTGACAATTAATGACGCAACGAGCACAGTACGAAAGGTCAACCCTTTGAAAATTTGCTCACAATTATGTTTTAAACAAAATTGATTTTTTACGTAAATTTTAATTTTGCATTCTGGGTTAAGAAAAAAGATTTTAGTTCAAGGTAAAGTAAACTTGTACCTAAAATGAAGTCAAATGTGTTAAGTCGTACTTAAACATATTGTTTTTTTTTGTTAAGTCGTTCTTGAAATGGTTAAGGGTTTTTGGTTAAGTCGTACTTAAAAACATTCGGATTTTGTTAAGTTGTACCAAGAATCATTCGATTCTTTTTTTTATCTTTTTGTACTTAGGTTTCTTTGTTACTAGATTAAGAACTCTGCTTCTTAGACGTACTTCTAGCGTTGCATTCGACATAAGCGGAAAACCCACTCGTTGCTTTGCAACGAGCTTTGCTCTAGTTATTATTTTTTTTTTCCCGCAAATTTTGTGCACGAGATTTCTCGAACATTTTTTATCTGATTGCTATGAAACTTTCAGGGTATGTAGATGATATTAATATCTCTAGACTTTTTTTTCAAATTTTTAAAATTCACTTCCGGTTATGAGATATTGCCCTTTAATTGAAAATTGGGGGGTCTTTTGTCCAGAGTTGATCTCGGGAACTACAGATGATAGATGCATGAAATTTGACGAAATTATCTGTAACATTTTATAGTTTTGCTGGCATGAAAATTTTGGTAATTTCTTAGTTTGTTTTTTAGCTATTTGTCGCCAAAGTTTAAGATTTTTTCGGGGCTGAAATTTTGTTGCTTTTTGTATTATAACCTTTAAACTAAAAATATTTTGTTAATACATATAGAACAAAAGTTGTTTAGAATAACGAGAGCTTTCATTTAAAATTAAGAAAAAAGGGCTGGCCCCTATAATTAGGGGTCAGCAGCTCATACACGTATTTTTCTGATAGCAAAAATCGTTATCATTTTATGAAAAAAAATTAATTCAGTTATTGTTAATATATTAAATAATGTCATTTGGTATCAAATTAAACAAGTTCTGTGCTATATTTTTTTTTCAAATTTCATAAAACAAATATGTGAGAATCGTACATGAACGAGTTAACATGTCTACATAGACACACAAGCGAACAAATGCCACATTAAGGCCCAGGCATTTACTGCATTACGTTGTGTTGCGTCTTAGATAAATTGTTGTGATTCAATTTCATTTTTTTCATCTATATCATTTATGAATTCAATGAACACACATTATTTAAACGTTCTATTTGCAACTATTTGTCGGGGCGCCCCTGTTTGTAACCCCCGCGCGCGCGCCGAATTTAAACAGTAACGAACGGCATTGTACAGTTGTTGAAAAGAGAGAGCCGTAATGCAGAAGAGAAGTTGTGTATTCTTTCGGTGTACACATGCATTTTCAATTTACTGTGAAACATATGAACATGCACAGGGAACAATACTACATATTTGTTTAAGGAGGATATTTTTCTCGTGTGAATCGTTTACGAGGAAATTCTGACAGCCACACTTCTGTCGACGATCAGCCGTTGATAAGCTACGAGTAATAAAGGAGAAGAGATGGACATTAAAGTGTGTGATTTATGTGGATGTTACTGAAGAAGGTGAGGCTTTTACTCCTTTTAAAGTTTCTTGTTAACTGTTTAAAATTTAGTATATAGTATAGATGTACATGTAAGTACGTGCACACTGTTAGATGTTTTTGTAATGGTGTGGGTGTTTGTTTACTAACGTGTAATTTTTACATGTTTCATGGATGTTTAGACTCGCTCGAGGTTCATGGGGGACGGGTGCGTCGATTTACCCAAATGGACCCAAATGAACCCAAATGGACCCAAATGGCGACCCAAATGGCGATTAAAGTGGAAAAATTTTATAATTAAATCCTTATTACTAATATTATTACTTGTTTTAGTCATGTCATGTCATGTTAGCCGTTATTAAGAAAAATAAAGACCCAAATGGCGATTTAAGCGGAAAACAATTATAATAAAATCCTCAATACTAATTCTATTACTTGTTTAGTCATTTCATGGGGTTGTTAGCCGTTATTCAGACAAGTTAAAAATGAATTATGATTAACTTGTCTATTTAATAACGTTGCCCAGCTCTTGCCACGAGGAGGCCCCCCCAATAAAGAGCCATAATTTAGGGAAATTTGGAAAAATAAAAGCCGAAGGTCCAAAACAATAATTAGAATTATTTCAGTATATATTTGTAATTGAAATGAGAAAACTAGTAAGATCCTCTGTAGAGTTATTGTAAACAAAATGAAAGATGCAGTGCATAAAGTTTTACGGGACGAACAGACAGGTTTTAGATCCAACAGTAGCTGTACTAACTAAATAGCAACTCTAAGAATAATTGTGAAACAATATGTCGAATGGCAGTCATCACTGAACATAAAGTAGATGGGTGAATAAGTCGTGTAAAATGCCCATATGAGGAATAAATAGATACTGCAAAATTAAAATATGTGATAAATTAAAAAAAAAAAATTAAAAACAATGCAACTATATTTAACGTAACATCGATGTTTTTTCAATAAGTATGCCAAAGGTACTAATTTTAATGGTTATGATACATACAGAGCAATTAACCCCCTACCCCAAGAGAGAGAGAGAGAGAGAGAGAGAGAGAGAGAGAGAGGAGAGAGAGAGAGAGGAGAGAGAGAGAGAGAGCCCGGTGTGTAATTTCCCACTTTTAAAATTGAATGGTTTGACTATATGCAATATCTACGTAAATTTTTTAACTGTTTATTTTTTTCATTTTATTCCTTTCTATTTAGTTCAAAATGTCCTATTGTTTATTTCCTCCTAGATAGAATGTTCTATCGTTAAAATGACAGATATCCTATGGACCCGGTTTAACGATAGAATTCGTCCCATATACTCGCTTGGTGGCAAATAAAAATATTATATCGTGCTGTATCTCGCCTTAATTTTCATATGATTGGTCTTAAATACCTACAATGTTGCTCTTTTATAATCCCATATTACCACATTAAATGTTTTTGCAACAAAATCACTGCCACTTTTACTGACATCATGTTTGAACACTGTTAATACAATTTGTTTTATTCATCTCTTATCCTGCTAATTAAGAGAGCTATAATATTCATAATTATTTATAAAAATGTTATTAAATTGTTCCAAACAGTTACGTTCATTTAATTCATCATGATTTATCTTTAATTCGTCTGAATAACGGCTAACAACCTCATGAAACAAGTAATAAGATTAGTAAAAATGATTTTATTGTAATTTATATTTTTCTTGAATCGCTTTTGAATCGCCATTTGGGTCTTTATTTTTCTTAATAACGGCTAACAGCCCCATGAAATGACTAAAACAAGTAATAATATTAGTAATAAGGATTTTATTATAATTGTTTTCCACTTGAATCGCCATTTGGGTCGACATTTGGGTCGCCATTTGGGTCCATTTGGGTCGCCATTTGGGTTCATTTGGGTCCATTTGGGTTCATTTGGGTCCATTTGGGTAAATCGACGCACCGATGGGGGACTGGAAAGGGTAACTGAATTTATCTATTTAAAAAAATAACAGATTGTGAATTTTCAACTCAAAATTCAAAGCAGGGTCTAATTAGAAACATATCATATATTCTTGTGCAGAAGACTCCAAATGTAGTCATGAATACCCTGTAGACATAACTTCAAGTAAATAAAATTGTATACTTCAGAGTTAAAACATGATTTTAATATCTTTATGATGCCGATCATTGTATCATTAAAGAGGTTTAGCAGACCAACGGGTACCCGGTACATGTACTTGTACATGTAGGTTACAAGTTAGAACTATGCCTACCATTCTACCAGTTCACATAATTTTTCTTGTTTAGCAGTTATGATGTGTACTTAAATTGTCCTTGTTAATGTTTTAAATGTAATTTTTTATTCTCTTTTTTTAATCTGACTACTGGCAGTACTGGCGTGCGAGCAGTTCTCGCCGAGGACCATTTCTCGCTGGTGCACTGTTACATCATATTTTCGTATATAATTTTATGTGTTGATAAAATGACGTAACAATGCACTGGTGAGAAATGGTACTCGGCGAGAACTGATCGCACGCCAATATTGATTAATTACAGACAAAAACTGAAGGTTGCAAGTGTTATTTTTTATTGAACAACATTGTTTTTAAAATAATTCTTTATATATGTGACGATCAGACCGGTTTGAATACCAGTGCCAGATAGCTCAGTTGGTAGAGCACCTGACTAGAGATTCAGGGGGCCCAGGTTCAAATCCTGGTTTGGTCCTTCATTATTTCTCCCATCCTGTTACAATATTGGTGTTGTGACCAACCCCTGGAACTAACAGGTTAACTCGATCCTGCCAGGGATGATCTTCGAGGGTGAAGATCATTTAAGAGGGAGGAATGTGACGGTCAGACTGGTTTGAATACCGGTGCCAGATACATGTAGCTCAGTTGGTAGAGCACTTGACTAGAGATTCAGAGGGCCAGGTTCGAATCCCACTTTGTTCCGTCGTTATTTCTCCCATCTTTTACATATATACATGTATATCAGATATATGACAGATGTTTAAGGTCATCACATGTTTTGCAAGATGCAATAAGTGTTAAAAACCTTTACTTTACAACAGAATACATTTAAGTGAATATTAATGTTTCTTGTTATTATTTGGTGTGGTTTTCTTGACAGTGTCGCATAAACAATTTACCCGCTCCTAAAACACAAACTTTCTTTTTGTGGATTCAGCGTACCGCTGATTGGCTGCTGTTGCAGCAGACAAATAAGATATGCACGCACAAAACACAATGAACTTATCAGAGAATGAGTTGAGTTTATTTAAACTGTTGGAATTTGGGTATTTTTTTTTTTAATGTATACTTGTGACAAAACATAAATGTGGTACATACAGCTGTAGCTTTATGAAGAAAATTTTGGTTAGACCATATATACCTATCGTGCAAGTAAATGATATTTACAAAAAACTTGCAATTTATGACGCACGAAATATACGCTAGTTTTATAAAGATTGACATACATGTAATGTACCACATTCTGTGAAAAATAATCTATTAAAAATTCTTCATTAAGTTTACTCATACATGTTTTATGCTTATTACATGTAGTATTGTTTTTAAAACATGTAATTTATAAGAAAATAAACAAAAACCCTCGCTAAATTTATTTGCAAAAAAAAAAACACAGTAGAATTGATAAAAAATGGTATACCAGAAGCTAATACCAGTACATGTACTTTGACGCTGTTCGGTGGGTAATATTCGTTTGTAATTTAATACGAATTGAAATATTGACTGTTGCACTACAAGTACGGTAATAAACTCTCTCTCTCTCTCAAACTCTCTCTTTCTCAATTTGATAAGTGTTTATACCTATGAAAATTTTTTAATATTATATTATGACTTGATATGCAAATTTTTGATCTTGTACTGCCTAAATGTTATGTCATGTATTGGGATATGTCATACTTATTACACTGCAAGGTCAGTGTATTTTTTACAGAAATACTATAATGCATTTGTTAATGTAAACACAGCTATTACTAGTACATGTATGTAAACACAGCTAATTATTTTTTTTATTTATTTCAGCTCAAAACAGACTCTTGTTACCACATGGCTTTTACCAGTACCTGTTGATTCTTGTGGGTCAGCTCCTGAGATTAACCTGTCACCTCTATCCACATGCATATTCCTTGTGTTCTACAGACTATTTACCGGTAATTCAAATTAAATCCGATAATGCATGAACAATAATGGAACTTGAAGAAAGCATCATGCCATGTTGTGGTTTGTGTTTGATAAGAAATTATGAAAACAAAATTAAGGCTGTTTAAAGAAATTCATAATTGCTGTGAAAATTTGTTTTTCAATAAAAGTATGCAATTATGTTTCCTTTATTTTTTATTTCATAAAGATATTTAGATGTGTTTACATAATTGAAACCCCCCCCCCTTCTATTGTCTGCATTAAGATTACATGTAGGATATGTAAATGTACATTTGACTTTGAAATAACATCTGCTATGATAATTACTTTTGAAATGAACAAGAAACAACCTATTTCTACCTTTCTAAGGTATATATGCATAAAAAAGTAGAAAAACATGTCAAATTTGAACATTTTTCATTGAAATTAACTCTGTCTCCAGCTACCTGGGTGTGTTTGAATTTAATTCTAATTTAAGGCAGATGTCTAACTTGTAGGTTGTAACTTACTGTTTTAGCATGGTTAGAAGGAGACTAGAAATCAGAATAGATTAGATATTCATTAAATATGATTGTTAGCTTACTTTTTTCATGAAAACAAGAAATCACAAGCAGGACAGCTGTCTATTTGTTAATTAAAATGGTACAAATCATACAATAAACAAATAAAGATCAAATTTTAGAATCGTTGATGATTGTTTTCAAATATGTGTGAGAAATTACTCAAGGAAATTGCCACACGTTTCATAAAATTAGGTAAAACATTTCAAACCATGACTTTTTATGAAAATCAAAAGATTGGGGGGTGGGGGGGTATACATGTAAGGGTATTTCTAAGTGATGTGAAGCTTTTATCATGTAGGCATATGTTGTATTGAATAAGGTTTCTTTTTAAAGGTGGTTGAACAAAAGTTGACCTCTAAAAGGTCAGGTAAAGATGTTTTACTATGGAGAACCCTGTAAATCTGTGTTTACTAAATGAAATTGGAAATGGTGGGTTCACTTAAATGGCCATATTTTTATTAAACCTCAATGGAATTGGCAATATGTGGTATTCTTTTTCTCAGAATTGCATTAGCTTTCTTATTCTAAGACAAACTGTCTTTTCATTAAAATGTTAGTGTACTAAGTTAAAGGTACAAGGAACAGTTTCGGATAAAGTACCGTCAATATTTTTGTAAAATTGAGAGTGACTGTACTTGAAGGTTTATCATTCTTGCGTAGATTCATGAAATGAATTTTAATGATTATCAATAGTTAGAGGGATGTCTCTTGTTGGAATTGGTAAGCAATATTAAGGCCCCTAATTTTAAGTACATGAGAAGCAGAAACAAATTGTGAAACTTGCGGCTATGACAGATATGTTGACTTTACAGTGAAATTGAAGGTTACAAACGGGAGGTTATATAACATGAAATGTAGGTGGATGGGATATTATATGCCTATTTAGTATTTACTGGGTATGAGGACAATAGCAAGTTTATTGTCCCCAAGACAGCAACTATTTAATGAGGCAAAGCCAAGGGAAATAGTTGCTGTGGAATGGGACAATAAACTTGCTATTGTCCGAATAGTCAGTTAATTGGTATTTCATTATACAGAAGAAAACTTTATTTGTCAGCGATGCAGAATTTCTTGATGATAAACAAATTAGAGTTAAATCAAACTTTGTATTTAATGCGGCGATCTTATTATTAGGTCAGAGGTGTTCCGAGTTTAAGGTGATATGGGACACTTCCATGTTGTGACGTATTGTTTATCGAAATAAACAATGAAATAAAGTGTAATTATATAAGTACATGTAGTTTCTTTTCAAAAATGGTCACCTAACTCCTTAGCACAGTGGGTTAGAGGGTTTACTAGGAACCTGTAAGTCATGAGTTCGAATCCCGCTGGGGTTTTTACAATTTTTACCTTTTCAAACATTTTTAAAAGCTATTTTTTGGTTAAATATTGTAAAATTTGAAAATTCTAAACCGGTGAAAAGTTTTCAATTATATACATGTAGTACTTTAATCCACATTAATATCGACAGATGTCCCATACCACCTTAAAAAGGAGGGAAATCAAATTCTGCTGATGAATGGTTTTGATGACTATTCACCATGGGCAGATAGCATGGATACTATTTTAAATTAGATAAAAAGGCATGTTTATGCGGGCGCCTTCTAGTGATCAATTTGTCCGTCTGTCCATCCGAGATGGCTTGACAGGAGCATAGCTTCTCTCCCCTTGTCCCAATCTGGCTCATACCTCATCCACAGGGTTCCTTTGGTTGAAGGATGTGCAGTGACCTTTAACCATGTTTTTAGGTATAAGGTTAAGGTCATAGCAGAATTATATATATAAAATCCTTGTCTGGGGCATATCTTTTTTCCCTTTGGTCCAATCTGGCTAATACTCACAGAGTGTCTCTATGGTTAAACGATGTGCAGTGACCTTGCATGAAATTTCTAGGTAACGGGTGAAGATCATATCGGATCATGCAAAAATCCTTTTTTGAGAGCATATATAATTTCTACTAACGCCTATATGGCTCAGACTTCACATAAGCAGAGCTTTTGAGTAAAGGGTGTGTAGTGACCTTGAACCTATTTTCAGTGAAAAGAAACTGTGAAGGTCATACCAGAATTATATTTTTAAAAATCCTTGTCCGGAGTATATCTTCTCTCCCTTTGCTCCATTCAGCCTCATACTTCACCCACATGATGCATTTGTTCAAAATATATGCAATGCCATCGAATGATATTTGTAGATGAAGAGTCAAGGTCATATCAGATCACACAAAAATCCATATTTTAAGAGCATAGATATACTCTCGTTTTAGCCCCTATTTGGCTAACATTTTACCTTTACAGAGTTTATTGGTTAATGGCGTGCAGTGACCTTGAACCAAGTCTGTCAATGTGAAGGTCATAGCAGATCTTTTTTAAATTAGTTTTAGATAGTAGATTATTTTCCAAATATGCTTAATCTTGGTCAGATTGAACAAAAATGTATGTATGTTAGGGGGAATGAAATTGAATTAAAAGTTCTATGCCAGCTGGAAAAATTTCAAGTTATAGGTCAAGGTCAAAGCAGAATTCTCTGAAATAACATAAGCGGGGCCCTTTGAAATGTTCACCATTTCAATGTTGTCTGGTTCATAGTAATTTTACATAGAAAATATTCACAGAAGTACAGTAAAGTAAACTTTACATCGATAAGTTTCTGACAATTAATGACGCAACGAGCACACAGTACGAAAGGTCAACCTTTTGAAAAGCAGTGAAGAGGAAGAATGCTCAGAATTAGGTTTTAAACAAAATTGATTTTTTACATAAATTTTAATTTTGCATTCTGGGTTAAGAAAAAAGATGTTAGTTCGAGGTAAAGTAAACTTGTACCTAAAATGAAGTCAAATTTGTTAAGTCGTACTTAAACACATTGTTTTTTTTTTGTTAAGTCGTTCTTGAAATGGTTATGGGTTTTTGGTTAAGTCGTACTTAAAAACATTCGGATCATGTTAAGTTGTACCAAGAATCATTCGATTTTTTTTTTATCTTTTTGTACTTAGGTTTCTTTGTTACTAGATTAAGAACTCTGCTTCTTAGACGTACTTCTAGCGTTGCTTTCGACATTAGCGGAAAACCCACTCGTTGCTTTGCAACGAGCTTTGCTCTAGTTCATTAGGGTCTTCCGTTTCCAACGGAAGACCCTCTTGTTATTCTACGGTTTCTTTTTCTTTATTCTTATTATTCTTTTTTTTCTTTTTCTGACTTTTTTGGAGCGTCATTTCTCAAAAACTACCCAACCGATTTGCACGAAATTTTCAGGAGTGATAGAACAACGTCGTCGCTACATATTGTTAAATTTTCAAATGATGACGTCACTTCCGGTTTCAGATATAGACGATTTTGTAAATTTTTAAGGGTCATTTTGTCCACGCATCTCCTCCGAAACTAATCAAGGTGGAAGCTTGAAATTTTCAGGGATTGTAGATGAATGTCTGTAGATGTACCCCCATGCTTCCAATTATGAAAATTGCTCATGGCCTTGAAGCTCGCCTGAACCTGAAAATTAGCACCAAATTTTTTCACGAAATTTTTCCACATTTTCTGTAATACCTTTCGATGTGTACATATTTTGTTAAAACATGTAATGCAAAAGTTGTTTCAATTTACAAGGGCTTTCATTTGATATCAAGAAAAAGGGGCTGACCCCTCAAATTAGGGGCCAAGAGGGCTCTAAAGTCTTCTTACAATAACTCTTTACTGAACAATAATTTGTTATTAGTTATAGAAGCAAAATTGTTCATTGTACAGCTGTTTATCTATACAGTACCATATTTAAGCCATATGTTACGTAATTAGGGGTTTCAAGGGGCAAGAAGTTCAAAACTTTGGTCATTAATATCTGAAAAAGGAGAAATATTTTTAAACGCAATGTAGAACAAAAGATGCTCAAAATAATGTTCTGTACAATATGCAACCTTAAATGTTTTTGTTTATGACCCCATTTAGGAGTTAAAGGGTCGGCCCCTAAAACACATTTGTACAGATATCTCAAGAACCGTTAACATTTCGTGAACACTTGTAAAACAAAATATGTTTATATTTACGAGACCCTTCATTTGATATCAAGAAAAAGGGGCTGGCCCCTCACATTAGGGGCCAAGAGGGCTCTAATGTCTTCTTACAATAACACTTTACTGAACAATAATTTGTTATTAATTATAGAAGTAAAAATGTTTATTGTGCAGCTGTTTATCTATACAGTACCATACTTAAGTCATATATTACGTAATTAGGGGTTTCAAGGGGCCAGAATTCAAAACTTGATCATTAATATCTGAAAAAGGATAAATAATTTGAAAAGTAAGATAGAACAAAAATTGTTCAAAATAATGTTCTTAACAATATGATACCAAAAATTTTGTTGTTAGTGGCCCCGGTAAGGGGTTAAAGGGTCGGCCCCTAAAACACAGTTGTTTAGACATCTCGAGAACGGTCTACAATTCGTGAACACTTGTAGAACAAAATATGTTTATATTAAATAAAACTTTTCTTTGATATCAAGAAAAAGGGGCTGGCCCCTCAAATTAGGGGTCATGAGGGCTACTAAGTCTTTTTATAATAACTCTTTTCTGACCAATAATTTGATATTAATCATGAAGCAGCAAAGACGCTTTTTTTAAGCTTAATTTAAAACTGAATTCCTTTTTAAAATCGAACGGTGTACTACAGAGAAATCGGAGTTTAAAAATTGAGTTTTCCGGAAATTTTGATTCCGCGTCCTTGGTTTGAAAAATAGCATAATGTTCAAAGTAAAATTAACTCGTACCAAAAATAATTGCTAAGTCGTACTTGATCACATTCGGATTTTTTTTGTTAAGTCGTTCTTGAAATTGGAAAGGTTTTTGTTTAGTCGTACTTAAAATCATTCGTATTTTGTTAAGTCGTACCAGGAATAATTCGATTTTTTTCATCTTTTTATTTTAGTTACTCTTGTTATTGGTTTAAGAGCTCTGCTTCTTACAGGAACTTCCAGCTTTACTTCCGACATTAACGGAAGACCCACTCGTTGCTTTGCAACGAGCTTTGCTCTAGTTATTATTATTCTTCCTCTGACTTTTTTTGTAGCTTATATCTCAAAAACTATTCAACCGATTTCCACGAAATTTTCAGAACTTCTTTGGTATCGTAAATTCTCGAGGTTATTAAAATTTGAACATATGACGTCAGTTCCGGTTTCAGAAATTGACGATTTTTTAAATTTTTAAGGGTCATTTTGTCCACGCATCTCCTCCGAAACTAATCAAGATAGAAGCTTGAAATTTTCAGGGATTGTAGATAAATGCATGTAGATGTACCCCATTGCCTCCACTTTTGAAAATTATGCAAGGCTTTGAAGCTCGCCTGAACCTGAAAATAAGCACCAAATTTTTCTGCGAAATTTTTGAACATTTTTTGAAATATCTTTTGATGTATACATATTTTGTAAAATAATGTAATGCAAAAGATGTTTATGTTTGCAAGACCTTTAATTTGATATCATGAACAAGGGGCTGGCCCCTCAAATTAGGGGCCAAGAGGGCTCTAAAGTCTTCTTATAATAACCTTTTACTGAACAATAATTTGTTATCAATCATAGAAGCAAAAATGTCCATTGTTTGGCTTTTTGTCTATTCAGTACATACTTAAATCATATGTTACGTAATTAGGGGTTTCAAGGGGCCAGAAATTCAAAATTTCGATCATTAATATATGAAAAAGGAGAAATATTTTGAAAAGCATAGTAGAACAAAAGTTGCTCAAAATAATGTTCTGTACAATATGCCACCTTAAATTTTTTGTTGGTGGTCCCATTAAGGAGTTTAAGGGTCGGCCTCTAAAACACATTTGTACAGATATCTCGAGAACGGTTAACACTTTGTGAACACTTGGTGAACAAAATATGTTTACATTTGCAAGACCTTTAATTTGATATCAAGAAAAAGTGGCTGGCCCCTCTAATTAGGGGCAAAAAGGGCTAGTAAGTCTTTTAATGATAACTTTTTTCTAAGCGATAATTTAATATTTTTCATTTAGCAAAAACAGAACTTTTTAAGCTTAATCTATCGCTGATATTCGTTTTAAAATCGGACGATGCACTACAGAGAAATTGGGGTTTAAATTTGATTTTTCCGGAAATTTTCAATGATTATGATTTGGTCGATTTACCCCTGTAATAAGGCTGAAAATGAAAATCCGCCACTTCCGGTCTTTTTTGAAAAATTGAATTTTTTGATCAAATCATAAACGAATACGTGTTTTGTAGAGCTTTTTAAGCCAAATCTAACGCTGAAAACCCTTTATATATCGGCTATGCATTACAGAGATATTTGACTTTAAAAATTGATTTTTTCGGTAATTTTTATTCCGCATTCTTGGTTAAGAAAATAGAATTAAGTTCTTGCTTAAATTAACTCGTACCAAAAAAATTAGTTGATAAGTCGTACTTGAACATATTCGGATTTTTTTTTGTTAAGTCGTTCTTTAATCAAAAAGTTTTTTGTTAATTCGTACTTAAAATTATTTGGATTTTGTTAAGTCGTACCAGGAATAATTCGATTTTTTTTATTTTGAGTTACTCTTGTTATTTGTTTAAGTGGTCTGCTTCTTACAGGAACTTCCAGCTTTACTTTCGACATTAACGGAAGACCCACTCGTTGCTTTGCAACGAGCTTTGCTCTAGTTTTTTTTTTTTTTTTTTTTTTTTTTTTTTTTTTTCTTCCTAGACGCGAACTTTGAGGCTTCATATCGTGCTCATTTCTGAACGGTTTTTGCTCAAATTTTCAGGGCTAATGGACTTTACAAAACACTATCTTCATCAATTCATAAAAGTTAGAATTCCCTTTCCGGTAACGAGTTATTCCCCTTTTAAATTTTTTTAGGGCCTTTGGTTTCCAGACAAAGGCTCCGAGATTATGATAGCAGGGAATGGGAATCCAACGAATTTGAATAGCAGAGACATTGTAGTGGTGCACATTAGTTTTTGTTTTTAGATTACGTTTTTTATTTAGGAAAAGGTAGGGGGTCAAAAAACAGGATTCCAAAAAGTGCAAAAATTTAGACATATTTTCCTTTATATCTTTTTAACGAAAAATATTTTGTAAAGACATGTAGAATAAAAGTTGTGCAGAATATCAAGGGCTTTCATTTAACACCAATAAAAAAGGGCTGGCCCCTTAAATTAAGGGCCAATAGCCTCTAAAAGTTTTTGCTTAATAACTCAAAAACGGTTAGGATTTTAATATGGCTGTCGCAGGAAAAGTTGCTTGTTGGGATCTCATAAAGGTCGTAACAATGTTATTTTGTAAGTGATTTGTGTAGTATGAGTGTAAAAAGCTTTACATGTTGACATGTACCTGTTTTCATTTGACAAGTTAACGAAAGTCTTTGTGCGTACAACTGGCATAAAGTTGCCGCAGAAAGTATGCTGGTTTATACAGGAGGCATTAATTCATAAGATTTTTTGTTGTTGTTGGAGTATAAGCTTTTCCTTTAGGAGTTAAAGTCATTGTTGTTAAGTTCTTATAGTGCACAATCATTAAAAACGGCAATTGGAAAACAAAACATTCTTTTTCTTTTCTAGTAAACCACAAAATTTGGAATTAAAAAACTCTGTGCATTACATTTTAGTTATTAACTCCATGCATTTAAAATCTACCTTGAAACAGAGCTGCATGTGTGTGTGTACCATTACGTAAGCTCTCCCTTGCCCGCGGCCGAGAAAATCGGTTACCATGCTCGCGGCTGGACTACCTAGCGGTCAGCGGTTATCTAATACACGAGAGTTGCGTCTCTCATATATGAGTTTATTTAGCCGCGAACTTAAGAATTGTTTTAGTTTTGATTACACAAAATCTTTTGTGGATTAAACGAGTGGATGTCAAGTAAGAAATAGTTCATTTAATTAATAAAAGCAATTTCATTCTCTAAAGCAATAATAGACATAGATCAATTGTGGGGTTTAAGTTTAAAATATATAACTTCTATTTGATAGAGTAAGGTCATTATACTGCAAACTTTTCAAATCTTCCTTGGTTCTGAGCTGTGCGTTTCTGTGCGTTGTACCTTTACGTAATCTATTCTTCGTCCACGGCCGAGGAGATCAGCCACGGCTGCATTACCTAGCGGTAAGCGGTTATTTAATAGACAAGATTCGCACACCGCGACTTACACTTACATGCATATGAACGTGTTTGAGTTAATATAGCCGTATATACAAGAACTGTTTTAATTTGATGTTATAAAAGTTTGTCCTACTTGTATATATATTTAATTAAATATTTGAGTGTAAATGAATATTAATGAACGATATTACTCCAAATCGGAAAAATCGTTAGACATAAACTAATGGTTCGTTTGTTCAGGTAATTAAAGTACTTTAAAAACTGTTCAATTAATGTTTTAAATCAACACCCCCCCTTCAAATATTAAACCTTTAAATGATGATCATCCCTCGCACATGGCTGAGGAGATCCGGCGCGAGTGGATAAGTGATCCGCCGTCGGTTCGTATTCTTCTACATGTACCTTATGACGCGTTTATGTTTCATATTTTGCACGGACACAACTATATTTTATTATGTTTTCAACTATTATATTGGTTTAAGACGAAAATATAAATTGATTTTACTTGTACAGTTGATTAAGCATTGATTTATACGATAGCGTACAAGGTAGTTTAAACATGAAATCAAATTATAATCAAAGTTCCATGTTTGCGGTAGGGGCTAGCACGATAAAGGAATGCCCTGAATTGAGGCATTCGATTATTATTTTAAAAAATATTCACATGAGTTTAAACAACTTTAGATTAGATTCTATCGGTCACATATTAATCACTTCTGTAGTTTCATTGTGGAAGCGAACTCATTGCTGCCCCCCCCCCCCCTTTCCTCCCGCCCCGCTGACAGGTGCTCGCGCTGGATTTTTTTTTAATTGGAGAAAAGATAATAAGATCTGTCGAAAATCATTTTTGGTGGATTCTTCTTATGTGTAACATTTTGTTTCACTTTCCCACCCCTTTGTTTATTCGGCCAGTCTGTGTTCATTCAATTGCCGCATGCGACCGAGAATCTTGTGTCGCTTCAGCGCATACAGCTCAGAACATTTATAGCCCCAGGTCATCAATTGTTATGTAATTGAGTAACAGTTGGAAGGGTGATTTTACTACATAAAATAATAAAATCATAATATAATCTATTTAAATTGAGTACCATGCGTATAGATTCCCATAATAATAATTTTTTTTTATTTCCTCTCTATGTTTACATTTAATTTTGTTCAAATAATTAATAAATTTTCTATCATTTAAATTGTGTGCTTCATCAAATACTGATTCCGATTACCTTGAAGTCATTAATTTTCCATTGGCTTTTGACAAAAGAGAGACGCCTGACCATCCAATGAAAACAAATACACAGAGTTTGATTGACAGGTTCAGCCAGGTGCAGGTCTCACGGTTATGTGTGCTGTTTGTACACAGCCGAATGGTCTCAGTAAGAGTTATCAGTAGGAGTTATCGATGTAAATAAATAATAAAAATACATGCCTATCAAAACATGATCGTGCAAGTTAAAGTTGATTTAGGTTTGTTCCAATAGAAATCATGTTTCACTAACTGTATTTAATATTTTTTATGTATAGCAAATTTTAATATTGTTTCAGTACTGAAACATCGCATGAAAACGTTAAATATACATTTACTCTGTAACTAGTCGTCTTTTAATACATATACCTTTCTTTTGTTTGTTAAAAATTCGTTGAATTTTGTTAAAGTAATGTAAAACACGGGCGCCATTTTGAAACAATTAACTTGTCAGAGAGTTCCGAATGAAATCTGATGAACATTTCAAATGGTTCTCGCACGCTTTGCCCGAAACGCTAAACGGTTTACATGAAACTCTAAAAGGTTTACACGAAACGTTTCTCGCACGTAGGCCGCACGCTTTTTTGGTGTAGTAGTACGTTTTAGGTTCTGTAAATTTTGTCAGCACGCAATTCTAAACTTGCACATAGTCTTCAAAAAATTTAGAAATATTTTAATATAGAAGTTATCTTTGAGAAAAGTTTACGTGTTTTGTAGGTGGGTTTAGTTTAAAAAAGAAATACACTTCCTGACATGAATCACGAGTACTTACTGTTTATAACAATGCTTGCTACCCTTTGAAAATTTAACTCGCCATTAAACATCTCAATTTTTAAAGAATGTTTGAAACGATTACATAAACTCTGCTCGACAAATAGTTTTCCTAAAATATTTTCTTCCTTTCTTTTTTCAAAACACGTTTTATATACAGGCTTTCAATCACAACACGTTTTTATAACAAAAGCAGAACTGAAAGTATAGTCATTATAATCGTTTGACACCATATAACATATATTTTCAACTCGCAGCAACAACGGAAGACCTACTCGGGGCTTTGCCACGAGCTCTGCTCTAGTTAAGACATATTATCTGATTTAAAAATCACAGATAAAAAAGTTTGGCAGCTTGTCCAATTATTCATTCCTAGCTGACTTCAGCAATTCCATTTGTTTGTCTTAGCTTGGTAATGGCAAATCGTTCAATGTCATCTAAACTTAATTTCTGTATCCTGGAATTGAAGTCCTGGAAAAAGACGTGAAAATATATGTAACAAAAAACTCAATTTGAAAATATTATTATCTCAACATTTAAAGGGACCGTTGGGTACAATTTCAAATCAAAATTTATTTTTGTTTATCTATGGAAATGGTTTACTTGCACACTATAAATGATTATTCATTTAAACAATATTTTACTGTGGAATCATTTAAATTTAATTCTTAAGAATTTTTCTTACTTAAAATTAACTTTCTCTATTTTTATCAAAATACTTCTTAAAAATAAATGCAAATTATTTTAATTCAAACATTAACAGAAACTTTTATGGTTTCATACTTCTCTTAAAAACCCTAAAATCCCAGATCTTTTGGGGACTTTGCCCCTTGGACCCCCACCAACTTAGGGACCATAAAACTAAGACTAGCTTACATTCTCACTTCTCCACTATATATTCCTATTGAAACAAGAGGCCCACTGGCCACATCACTCACCTGAACAACAGTTCCTCATATCATTTTATTTCAGTGTTTAAATATTTTCCCTATTTACTAAGCTTCTATTTTAACTTTGAACCCCTTTTGGGAACCTAGTATTAGTCTGGGGATCACGATTTAACCAATTTAGAATTTACACTAACTTGGAATGCTTGCATTGTAATGTCACAAAAAATAACATTATTATATTACTTCTTGAAAAGAATTTCAAACATTTTTCCTATATATTTCTTTCATTGTTAGAATTTTAACCCCTCTTAGAGCCTCAGTATAAGGCCAGGGTTCACAATTTTAGCAATTTAGAATGTTCACTATATATTAAAACTTAAGTGTAAATATTAGTATTCCAGGTGCAGTGGTTCTTGGGAAGAAGATTTAATAAGACCCTATTTGTACTGTTTTACAATTATTTCTGTTTTAAAATATTTTCATAATTTAAAACCCCCTTTCCACCCAAAAATTTGGCTAAATTTGGCCAAGTTATTCTAGAGAGGAAGTGAAAGTGAAAAGTTTACAGACAGATGGACAGACGGACAGACGACGGACAACAGGTGATCAGAAAGGCTCACTTAAACCGTCGGTTCAGCTGAGCTTTAAAAAAGTTCAAAAGTGACCTCATTTAATTCTTATGGCCCCTAGGCCAGGAATTTGATCTGAACACACTGGGGGCCTCTGATGAAACGTAGTAACAGCTAGGGTCCCAACTATATATTGCAATATTTTCATTCTTGTTATAATATTCTTCATAACATATATAAAAGTATCTTTTTTAAATGATGATGGTACATCTCTCTTTAACACTTAACATTTTTTGACAAAACACCTGTGTTGACTTACTTTCTGGAATTCAATAAGGACCTTCTCTACATCCTGTGGTGTGAAATGTCTCTGTAAGAAAACTCTTAATTTGTCCCAGAGGGCAGTGGTGGTACAACATAAGAGGTCTGCAGCAAATTTTGGAACATTCCCAGGAGAGGGGGTACCAGCTTTATCAGACTTCTTGGTGAAAAGGAACAACCTGTCTCCCTCTTGAACGTTGTAAAAACTCAACCGTTTGTCATCTAAAAACACAGACCATCACACAATAACCTTTTTTTGCATTTCTCATGAATCAGTGAATATACACACATTTTACAATACAGTTAAACACGGTTATAGCGAACATGCTTATAATAAATTGATGCTTACAACAAACATCCCTTGCACTTTGTTATAATCGTGTTGTACTCTAACACGTTTGCATCTCTCACATTTTAAAAAATACATTTTTACAAACATGTTTTAATTTAAGAAATCCTATAAATATGTAAGAACCCCTAAATAATCTTGATATTTTTTCAAAAATGATATTCCTACTAATACATGCCCGCTAAAGCTTTTCCTTTGAAGACCAGTTTCTGTTCCTCAACAGGAATCGCAATCTGCATGGCCAGAATTTCTTTTAATCCTTGCACAGTCTGGCCCGAGGAAACCTACAATTGAATATAATAAAATTCAAAATTGATAACAATACCTGTTGATTCAAAGTATGTGCGAGATAAGTTTTTCTGATAAGGGCCATTGTCAACCCAACCATATTTTTGGCCAATTATCCTCATCCTTAGTTTAATTAAAACTTACTCCAAAAGCAAATTTAAGATTCTGGAAACAATTTAAATCTTTTGATAAAACTGGGCAGTGTGCATACCACTTGACAATCAAGTTTATCAATCATGTTAATAGACCTGTTTTCATTTCTTTGTTAAAGATCAGCAAAACATGAATTATTTAGGTTGCTTGACACAACAATTAAAATTTTATTTGATGGATCGATAAAGAATTTTTTTGAAATACGATTTCACAAAAAAGGATTAAAAAAAGAATCAGCTTTCAAGTATTTTACATGATTTTTTTCTATTTTTTCAGAGAAACCGGAAAACTCATTTTGGCTGTGAACAGGATATTTTTAAGCTTAAAATTTGGTCTCAGTTGATGGCTTGATGCACCATACAATTATCTGTACTTACATGTCAGATACAGCCAAATAAACATGTACCGGTAATCTTTTTTATAAAATTTACAATTACAATTTTCAATTTTCAAATAAATTTACAATTTTCTTAATGTGATATAATCGACTGCAGACATGATTTCATAGAACTTTTTAGTGTTAGGAGAAGAACAGTAATATGTATCTAAAAACTGACTTCGTAATTTACTTAATGCCTTGCATTGTAATATAACATGAAATTCATCACCAATTTTGTTACAATTACACAAATTACAATAACGTTTACTTCTTTCAACAATACCCCACCTTCCTATTTCAACAGGAAGGTGATGATTTGTAGTTCTAAACTTAACTAATATTTTTCTTAATTTACTGGGTAACAAGAGTAAGTAGCGTTCACATTCAAAATTTGTTTTATAAATTCTATACATAACACCCTTAGTCGATTCCTGAATATCGTTATGCCATTTTTGTAAAAATTGATCTCTTAACCTTTGGTTAATAGTTGTCTTAATCCAACTGGAGTTATAATGGTACGATTCGTGATCACATGTGACCATAAATTTGAAAGCCCGCATTTATCTAAAACATTTTTTAAAGAGCATAGCCATGGATTTAATATTTGTCCCTTATCAAAAAGAATTCGTACATACATATATATGATTTTGCTTAACTTGTTTTTCACTGCTATTGATTATGTTGGCCCAGAATGAAAATGGTTATATACAGAGGAAATCGTCCAGTTTCACCATATACCATGTAACTAGGTGTACAACTTGTACATCATCATGATTATTTCGTTCAGTCTGTGCACGTGATTTCTCTTAGGTTTCTGAAATTAATTTAAGATTGGTTTGATTTCAGCCTTGTCAGTATCTCGTTACGACTTACTTGATTTGATTTGAACATATTTTATTGTGTAATTACACAAGAGGATTGGAAACAAGTTCTTACAACTTATAACGTGTTCCTCTCCTCTCATTACGACTAGGTTAAGTACTAGACTCATAATTGTATCTCATGCGCTGTGAATTATATAATTACAGTCGTTTTTCTTAAGATTAGGAGAAAATATACTCGATAGATTTAAATATTTCAAATTAAATCACTTATAAAACAGTTGATTTTTTTAAATATTCCATGCATGTACTTAGATAAAAAGTGTTATGCTCTGATGTTTATGGGGATATTTTTTACGGGTTGCCAACTTGGTACACATGAACTTGATCAACTCTATGATACAAAAGAATACGTAAATACAAGTACCGGCTGTGTACCGTGATAATATATTTATGTTCCCAGGCTATGCCCAACGAACTTCTAAAATTAATACCTTTAATAATTATTTTTTATATTTCATATTTGTTCACACATGTTCTTTATATGAAAGTTATTAATTCTTATATTTCACATTTGTTATACATTCTTTTTCAAATAATTCTAGTGTCTATGTGCATATAACTATGATGTATAGTATCTTATATATATATGCAATCACATCGATTTTCATAATCTCTTTTTTTTTTTAATATCCTAATTCGTACATATGAATACATTTTCTGCAATGATCGCTACCTTCATAACCCGCATGAATCATCAAAGAAAGCATTTCATTATTTATATTTACATCTTTCTTTTGACTAATTGATAAATTGATTATCAAAAGTAAGTAAAATTCACTAAATTGCTGTTAATGTACGTAAGTACCTTAGCTAAAAGAAACAGCCAAATCGTCTCCTGTGAGACTTTGAGTCTGACAACATCATGATTATTTCGTGCAGTCCGTGATTTTTCTTAGGTCGCTGTAGGCTTCGACCAATCGATAAACAGGGCGTGTCAATTTCACTCCTGTCGGTTTCTTCTCAGTTTCAGCCGCTGTAGATTTCGACCAATCGATAAACTGGGCGTGTAGATCTCAGTCTGGCTGAGTCCGTAAGAAATATAGGAAATAATACTCGGTAGTAATGAGTGCGAATTATGCATATATGGTATATTCCCAACTAAAATATCAATTAATTGATTAATTTGCTAGAATAGTAATTCTATTTTTAATCTATAGATTTTTAATACACTGAGGTTTTATTTTTAAAAAAATGATATTTACCCAGTGAAAAAATATCCAGAGACTTGAACCAGGCAACGTCGAATGCGATGTACGGGGAGTAACTCTTGTGGGTTTTTTTTTTTTTTACCTTTGATCAGATCATTGGCGGATCCAGAGGGGGGGGGGGGGTTCCGGGGGTTGGAACCCCCCCTTTCTCTGGGACCTAAGAATTTTTTTTGAAAACGTGTAATGCCTATTGAAAGGCAATTTTCCAAATTTATAATAGAAATACTGTAATTATCTCAAATAAATGCTTTTAAAATTGCTTATTTAAAGAATTCCGTACTACGTCCCATGATTTTGTTCTTATATGAAAAATCCCTATCGATTTTTTATCGAAATAAGTACATTGTACTCCCCTTCAGCATCCGGTGTTTACTTCACTGAGTAAACATGTGGAAAATTAAAGAAAAAATACATAAAATTAAGCAGTATCACAGATTTATAATAACGTATACAATGTATTTTTCTACTTTATTTCTTTTTAAAAAAATCGATTATAGTTCATACAGTTTTGAACTGACAAGCCATCGAGTAAAACGACGTTCAAATACGAGTAGACGCATTCGTTTTACTTTGAAAAGCCGCTTTCAAATGTATTGTTTAGTTAATTAACTTAAATAGTTATAATAGATGAGTTTTACTTCGTTTCATACGAAAAATACAAAGACATGACGCGCTTATGCGGGTTATGCTTTTTTTTTGGAATGCTAGCTACCTTCATACCCACATGAAACACAAAAGAAAGCCTTTTTTGTTTTGTTTCCAAGAATCGGAAATTCTGTTACAAAAATACCGTGTAAGGGGTTAATATGTAAACCATTATGAAAATGCACAACTTTTTAAAACTTTTTAATTTTTTTTTAATATGATCGCATTTGTACTAGTCCGGATGATGTAGCGCACCCATTACAGAGGTCACATCAAGTTCCCTGGGACGACAATTGCTTTTACCAATGTATTACACACGTACCATCTTTTCAGCAGATAAATTATCCCCATTCTTTTGTTATATCCTATCATTTAGACCTTTATTTAAGAAGGCAATCGATAGAAATCAAAATCGATTAATAGTTCAGATTTAAAACATCAAAGAAATAAAAAAATTACCAAAATATCCATTTTTATATTAGTTTGTCGTAATTAGTCTGAGTTATTTTTTGTTTCTTGGTGTTTCTTTTCTACCAAGGATAGACGCACTTTCTCATTGCTGGAAACTTGGGTTTCTTAAGGCTAGATATTATGCAAATCTTCCTTAACTAAACCAAAACGGCAAAACGCTCAATAATGCAGTGCACTCTGATGTTGAAATAGATGTGAAATAGATATATAGTGATGAGATAAATGTGTATTAATTACAGTTGTATACGCACGGAAAACGTTCAAAAAGTCATTGTTTATTGACAAATGATTAATTTTGCACATATTGATTTTCATCAAATGGAACCCCCCCTTTTCCAAATTGCTGGATCCGCCTCTGCAGATGCAGGAATTTTGGACACGTCTACCAGACAGTTAGAAATTGTGATACGTACATGTAGCATCCTTGTTAGAAATTGTTTTTTTGTAGCATCCTTGATAATGGAGAACAAACTCTGTATCTGAAGCTAGCCTATGTTTCAAATCCAAAGTTGATCCATGAAAGTTAGTCGGAACAGTTGTTTTATCAGTCAAACCTGCATTTAACTATTTAAAAAGCTCACAACTGCTCCAGCATCAAGATAATCAAGATTACGCTCTCTATCTATAAACAGTTCAAGTCTGACTAGAATATGAGCGGAATTTATCATTTTATAACCAGCTTCAACTCGGACCCCAACACAATTTGAGTTGCCCCAACATCTTAAACTTGCCTAAGCATCTAGATAATCAAGATCACTCTGTAACTAAAAACTACCTCTGTGATTCATTTAAATAGTTAAATCAACCATGCACGTTTGAATTTGTAGTATTATTTATTTAAGAAATAAAGTACGAGTTTTCGTGAATGTTGCAGAATAACCTCCGAGGTCGAGAAATGTTGTTTTGAAATATAAAAGCCGAGGCGTTAGCCGAGGCTTTTATATTTCAAACAACATTTCGAGACCGAGGAGGTTATCCTGCAACATTCATGAAAACAAGAACTTTATTTCTATTCTACCAACAGCCCAGTATTTCTACACATCGTTTCTCCTATAGAGGGACGATCTAGGTCATTTTGACGGCTGTTCCGTGTAACCCCAACGGTTTTGTTAGTAATGTTTACATGTGTATCGATCAAAGGAATCACATGCAGACGAAATACTTTTTTCTTAGGATTTTAATACTCTTCACTTATTTATAAAATATCTTTGAATCACATTCCTAATATTTTAAAGACAATTTAATACGATTATTACTACAACACGTTATATATTTTATGTAAAAACACGCCGTGAAAATGTGCTAGGGAGGTCCTAGGAACAGCCGCATTGATCTCTTAAGAATAAAGATTTGAGGCAATACACATTGTTTTGACTGGAACTAACACGTGAAATTGACATGGTTTTAAAACTTTTTACGGTTTGAAGTGGTACTTCCATGATCAGTGCGAGACAAATAGGTATTTCTGATCTGATAATTTACTGATGACGTTCGTGGTATATTGGAGAATAATGTCCGCGGCATCTCTTTGATCTCGGCAATAACTGTAGTAGAATTAAACATAAACACATGAACCGCTCCAAAAAGCTTAACCTCCTCCAGCATCTGAAATTTAAAGAGTTAACAGAGTATCATACTTGGTGATTGTTAGCTGCAATAATGTAGCCCTCTCCCGATTATTTTTTTTTTGGGAGGGGAGAGTAGACTTCAAATCTATAGGCATCTCACCATGCGCGGATCAAGAACATTTTCTGCCTTCATTTTGACTAGAATGCATTGCCGTCTCGCTTCTTTTCACGAACATTTATAATAAATTTAATGTGAGACGCACTATGATTTACTTATTTTTCACAGGGTATAAACCAAAAACATAAAAAAAAAACTTTAAATGTCTCAAATCTTTTTACAGTGAAAGGGTCTATAATTAGAGACGTATCTTTTAACTGGAAGAGAAATCTATACTAAAAAATAATGATCAACTGCTTAAAAATATTGGCATATAAACCAACCATATGGCCTGTTACAAAAATCACACTATTATATATATAAAAAAAATTGCTCTGCTTTTATATCTGGGACACTTTTGATGCATGACAGTCTTGCTCAAATATTAATTAGTACGAAAGTACACAACACTAAAATTGCACATTAAACCCATTTGGTTTTTATATATGAATTTAGTGCTCTCTAATATTTATGCATATGACATACCGAACATAAATAATAATTCTTCAAAATAGTAATTCTACTTGTGTCTTATTCTTTACATATTCTATATTTTTTTAATAGACTAAACTTTAATTTTAGAAGAAAAAGACGAAAAAATATGTAGAGACCTAACCAGGCAACGTCGATAGCGATCAACGGGGAGTAACTCTTGCATTCGTTTATAAATTTCTAATCAGGTGGTCACATTCAGAGCAAGATCAGCCATGTTTTGGGGACGCGTACCAGACAGTTAAAGAATATGTAAAAAAAATTTATAACAAGGTTTGTTTTCTTATTAACTAAAATTAAATTGCAAGCTATGGTGAATAAAACATATAAACGTTAGCCTAATTCTAATTAGATCTGAAGTTATGAATAGAAATACCCTAAAACATCATAAAACTACTTTCGTTTTGAATCTAATGTTCTGTTTATTCAACTCCATAATTTACAGGTAATCAAACGCAACAATATCAGCTGAGTTTTTTAGAAATGATTTATAAAATTCTGAAAACTGTCTAATAATTTATATTAATGTCCCACTGAAAAAAAAAATTAAAGGGGGGGGGGTAATTTTAATCATTTAGGTGATTTTTATAGAGAAATATCTAAATTAAAATAATGTCACATACAGAATCAATTCTTTACTGTGACAGTGTCTGAGAATTTAGAAAACATTAAAATCCTTTTATTTCTATAATTGAACACAAAAGTTATAAGTATTCATTATTTTTTTTAGAAATTGAACAGCCATGGATCCTCATTCTAGTGCCCAGGATGTTCACCGATGTGACCTTTGTGAGACCGCCATAGTACACAGCTACTGTGACTTTTGTCATGTCAACCTCTGCAAGCCCTGCATTGGAGATCACATCTCAGATGGATACGACAAACATAAAATAGTTCCATTCCAGGAACGAAGATCAACCCTCATCTATCCAAAATGTGAAACACACTCACAAAAGAATTGTAAATTTCAGTGCAAAGATTGCAACAGCATTTTTGTTTGTTCTTCCTGCATGGCATCTGAACAACATGGCAGACATAAATTTGTAGAAGTTACAGAAGTATTCAAGACAAAGAAAGACAATATAAAAAAAGATAAACAAGAGTTCGAAAATCATATTTCCCCTACATATGAAGAAATTTCACATGACTTGGAAAATCAGCTTGCCAACCTGGATGGAGGATATGAGAAACTTACAACAACAATGTCCAAACAAGGAGAGCAATGGCACAGGGAAATCGACATCATCATCAACAAAATGAAAACTGAAATCAGCGAGATAAAAGTGAAACACAGAGACATTTTACGGAAACACTTGAATGAAATCAAACAGATACAGTCTCTCATAAAAGAAACATTACATGCCATAAGGAAAATCGAGAAATCCACTGAAGTATCTTCAACCATTGAATACAGCTCTAAGATCAAAGAGTTCAGCAAGCTTCCACCCAAGGTTCAGGTATCACTGCCAACATTCATTCCAAATCCAATAGACCGTCAGAAGATGTATAGTTTGTTTGGACAGATCACCCCATTATCTACTGCTACAGAAGAAAATGTTTTGTCACTAAACCAACCCAAAACTTCAGTCAAAGAACTACTGGATGAACCAAAGCTTGTTGTCACAATACAGACTGGGCATGAACATCTACGCAGTGTTACCTGTCTTAATGAGGACAGCATATGGACGTGTGGAGATACCAATGATATCAAATGCTTTAACATTAAAGGTTCACTCCTCCAAACAATCAAAACAAAATCAGGAAATTGGCCTATTGATATAGCTGTAGACATTAACAGGGATCTATTGTACGCTGACAGGACAACAAGGACAGTAAATAAAGAAAAAAATGGACAGATAGAAGTGTTGATCAGATTACAGGGATGGAGGCCTCGTCAGCTGTGTGTCACCTCTACTGGTGATCTCCTGGTTAACATGTTCAGTGTAGATTACACTCAATCCAAAGTTGTCCGTTACTCTGGATCTACAGAGAAACAAACCATTCAATTTGATAATGAAGGTAAACCTCTGTACTCAGGAAATGCTTGTACTAAATACATCACAGAGAACAGAAACCATGACATCTGTGTAGCTGACTGTGAGGCTGGTGCAGTAGTGGTGGTTAATCAGGACGGGAAACTTAGATGGAGATACACCGGTCATCCCTCAGTTACCGAGAACAACCCGTTTGAACCCTATGGTATCACAACAGACAGTCAGAGTCGTATCCTGACATCAGACAGTGACAACCATTGTATCCACATTCTGGACCAGAATGGACAGTTTCTCCGTTACATTGATAACTGTGATCTGGAAAATCCTTATGGTTTATGTGTGGACAATAATGACGATCTGTTTGTGTGTGAGTACTACAAAGGCAATGTAAAGAAAATCAAATATCTAAAGTAGACATCATCAATGATAAAAATGTGATGAAAATCAAACAAAAGTAGCCTTTTTCTGACGTGCATATTGAATTTCATTGTTGGCATTTTCTATGAAATAGATTTAAACTTTGCTTTCCTTATACTGATGGATTCATAAATTCTATTCTTTCATTATATTATTAATTTTATTTTCAATAAAAAAAAATATCTCTAATCTAATTCCATCATATAAATAAAGTAGCATTTGAGCATTGTTTGCATGTTATATACAGCTGTTGTACCTTATCAAATAAATTGACAAGTGTCATGATCATCAGTGTCATGTCAATTACCAAGATAGAAGTAGATTTCGCATGTTGCTCATTCTTATACAAACAATATACTGGTATTACATGTACAAACGTATATGTAAAAGTTATATATTATTATAATATTTTAATTATTTATATATTATTAATGAAAAATATTTTCAGGGCTTAAATTCACAGGGACCATTTATCAGTATTAATAGAACATTCCTGAAACATATATAACAGTTTTTAACAGCTGTTTAGTGTACAAGAAAAACATTGCTTTCAATTGTATGTTTCGAGCAGAGGTATGTAATTTGGGGCACCTGTTTTATTGTGTCAACTGGTCATAGGAAAATTCTTTGCTGTACTTCAACTCTTGATTGTATATATATGATTGTATTTTTAACCGGGTTTTCCAACGGAAACATCCGGTTATTAAAATGGCGGGCGGGTGGGCGGGCGGCTGCCAAAAGGGTAATCATTGTACGGATAACTCCTCCTACAGTTTTCAAGATAGGAAGTTGTTCTTTTGCAGATCAATTGTACATATATCAGAGGTGTGCATATTGCTAGGATTTTGATTTCCGATAATTCATAAAAAAATACCAGCTTTTGAACTTAGTCATTTTTTGGCAAAATATTGCATATAGGGTACCCTCATTGTACGGATAACTCCTCCTACAGTTCTCAAGATAGGAAGTTGTTCTTTTGCAGATCAATTGTACATATATCAGAGGTGTGCATATTGCTAGAATTTTGATTTCTGATAATTTATAAAAAAAAAAAATACTAGCTTTTGAACTTTTTTTGGGCAAAATGTTGCATATAGGGTACTCCATTTCACTGGATACGGGTTGACATGGATTATGGATACAGTTCACATAAAAGAAAACCCGGTTTGCTGTCACATTGACAGCTTATCACTTGTTATTTAATATTGCAGTAGGTATCATTATGATAATGAAATCGGGTTTTTTTAAAATCAGTTTTAAAAAAGTGGGTATCATAATCATGCGCGGATCCAGAAAATTTTTCCAGGGGGGGTCCGAAGGATAATTGTGTTTGCCAGGGGGGGTCCAAGGCATATTTTCGCGATAATTTTACTATGTAAATTTAATAAATTTTCATTTTCCAGGGGGGGTCGGGACCCCCCCGACCCCCCCCCCCCCCCCTCTAGATCCGCGCATGATAATAAACTCATTCGAAAAAGATTCCATTAGAAATAAGGAATCATTCTTTGAGTATTATGAGGTGATAATTTTGGTCGGGTGTGATCAAATCCAATAAAGCCCGAAAGGCTTTATGATAGATTTGCTCACGCCCCGACTGAAATTATCACCTCATAATATTCAAAGAATGATTCCTTATTACTTATATTTATATAATTTTAGGCCATCGTACGATTAAATCTTTAAATATAAATAAGCAAACCCCGCCGGCGCCTCAATTTGGCGTCATTTGTATTATGGGTTATGTAGTACAAAATCGATACGTAGTGTTATCACAGACAAAGACACTGGATAATGTAAATATATGTTAATAACAAAACGTAGCATTGTATTTTTTGAGAACAAGATTTTCCCTATATATTTCTATTTTAAACTTTGAATCCCTCAGGGGGGGGGGGGGGGGGCAGTATTGGTCCGGGGTCACAGTTTTAACAATCTAGAATCTACACTATCTTAGGATGCATGCATAGTAATCTTACAAATTGTATCACTGTAGTTCTTGAAAAGAATTTTGAACACCTTCCTTATGTTTTTCCATAATGAATTTTGAACCCTCTTCAGGCTGCAGTATTGGTCCAGAGTCATGGTTATTGAGCATTAAAGTTATTGAGAACAAAGAACTATATATGATAAGAGTTCAATTTGGCCCCCCCCCCCCCCCCTAATTCACTATTATTAATATTTAAAGTGTTTCGGGTACAATAAAATGTTATGTTATAATTTAGAAGAGTTGATATAAAATATATTTTTCACGTATTTGTTTGATTTATTTGCACCCACTTGCAGTATATGACGTCAGAAGTGACGCTATTTCTATAATTCAATCAAAATCAGACGAAAATTGACATTTTTCTCATATTTTTACGAATGGGAAATATAGAGCGCATGCTTGAACCAGGACAATTTTTTTGTCACTTATTAGATACATCTCTGATTAAAATATTTTGTTGGTTCTGCAAGCATGCGCTCTATGTTTCCTGAAAGAAAAACTGCTTGAAAACAAGCTCTTTTATGCTAAAATGCAAAAATGGCGGGAAAGGTTGTCTTTACAATGCCGTATATCTAAATTATGGGCACTTGAATCAAAATGAACATTTAGTAAAAACATCACATATATATCTGTACAAAGAAAACAAAGAATTACAGTAAAATAATGATATTCCTTTTAGGGGGCCATTTTAGGCCCATACCATATATAGTCCTTTGATTAATTATCTTCTTTAATTTATATTTTTTACGACAGTTACACATAGTTTAATTTTAATGAACATAATTTATTTTTTTAATATTTACGACTGTGGAAGTGGCAGAAAATAAATCCATGACAGCAATGAAGTCTAATAAAATTTACATGTATGTAAACGATTCATTTTGTCTTCATGCACAGTGATAAAATAATGGGGTTTTTTATGAACAAAAAAATAGTCTAGTGAACTTCCATATTAATAATACAGGGACGTAGCATCATCTTTTTCCAAATCAGAAAATCTTCTTAAAAATTTACACAAAGAAAATATTTTGGAACATACTTACCCCTCACTTCTTTTCTAAAGAATTGTCGAGAATTTGAGGGACTATATATACATTATTAGATACTTGACGACCCACCACGGCTTTAGATAGCTTAAAGATTTGAATCGAAGAACGGGGAAATTGTTTTACTGTTTGCCTGTAGCAAACCGCATGCGATAGCCCTCGCCATTTAGCAATGAAATGGATCTAACTTCATTCCACACGAAAGAAGATTAATTTCAGTAATGACATTAACAGTGACAATATCATAGAGAACCAATTGATCTGAAACACAGGATAACATAAAATATTAAAATTATTACTGCTATCCAATTTTTTTTCTCATAATTTCAATGTCTATATCACAATTTTTTATTGTTCGTATTTTTTTCTTTTTCGGAAAAAAAAATATTATCGTTGTATGTACTGTGTTTGAAAATATACACAAAACAACTAGACCAACAAACATGGGGGTAAATCAATCATATCCTAAATACTTCATTATCCTCGAGTGTAACGTTCTGATGCGATGCAAAACCTGTCCGACAAAGACCTATACATCCATTTTGGCCCTGCCCCTAGAGTCAAAACCCATACTCCAGGGGACATAACATTTAAAATTTTTGTAGAGGACTTCCTGGTAAACGTAATTATGAAGTCAGTTTTTTTTATACAGATGTGTGAGAATAGAGAAGAAGATTGCACCCCCCCCCCCCATGTCCTGAACCCCTGATCCAGGGGCCATGAATTTTACAATTTTGGTAGAGGGTTTCATGGACATCATAAGCATGTGTTCAGTTTTTTTGCCCATGTTTGGGAGTAAAGAAGAAGATTTTTTAAGATTTAATACATTTTTACTATATGGCCATTTTGGCCCCACCCTAGAGCCTGAACCCCTGACCCAGGGGCCATGAATTTCACAATTTTGGTAGAGGGCTTCATGGACATCATAACCATGCATTTAGTTATAAACAAATATATATAGGGGTAGAAAAGAAGATTTTATAAGCTTTAATACATTTTTACTATTTGGCCATATTGGCCCCACCCTAGAGCCAGAACCCCTGAACCAGGGACCATGAATTTCACAATTTTGGTAGAGGGCTTCATGGACATCATAACCATGCAACCAGTTTTTTCCTCACATGTGTAAGCTAGAGTAGAGGAGAAGATTTTTGAAAATTTGGATTTTTTTTTTGCATATCTGGCTCCACTTGTGGTGCCCCGGGGATGGTAGAGCCATAAATTTCACAATTTAGATTCCTCTTACCATAGAGATGCCTCACACCAAAAATGGTAACAATTAGCCTTGTAGTTTTTAAAAAGAAGTTAAAAACGTAAAATTGGTAATGCACGACAATGGATGAAAATGGATAGTAATAAAAATGTGATATTTAGCAAAGGCAAATGTTAATTAGAACATGTTTTTTTTTTTGTTTTTTTTTTTTACAAATTAACCAAAATTTCACAGATTTTTCCCCAATTTAAAAGCCACAGGTTCCTTTTCAAAAACAGAGAAAAAATCGCTAACGTACATTGAATATATAAAACAAGACTTCTGGTTAAATTTTATTCAATCCATAAGCAAGAGTTGATCAATGGATGATTGAACATTGAACACAACAATTTAAAATATTAAACCACAATAAAAGTTTACAAGCATTAAATCATCTAAAAAAAAAAAGGGAGATCTCTTGTTAGTACTGATTATAATATACTATCAATCTTGACATTTCCCTCAAATTCACACAATGACTCAACATGCATGCATCTCATCATTTATTAATCATACACTTTGTCTATATAAAATTAAACCATAAAAATTAAGCTTTTATCTCAATGCAGGTCTACCCAGTAACCAAGATAAAATCATTAAACACATTAGGTTCAAATCATATCATTTAACTTGAATCTGTGTCTGCAGAAAAAAATAAAATCATTTTCCAAAAATATGATTATCAATGCTCATGGGTAATGCCTCATTTTGTCACAAACTGTACCTTGAAATGGGAATAACTCAATTTAAAGAAATATAAAAAGAAAACTGAGAGTTATTCCCTTTCATTAAAAAAAAACATGACTGCAGCATTATATCTATTAATATATATATGATTTTTACTTTTTTGCCTGAGAAACTAAAAATGAATATTAAAATAGTCTCAGAAGCAAATTGCAAGTAAAACCAGAGTAGAATTTTTTCTCCCTTAAACTATTAAGACATATTATCTGATTTAAAAATCACAGATAAAAAAGTCTGGCAGCTTGTCCAATTATTCATTCCTAGCTGACTTCAGCAACTCCATTTGTTTGTCTGAGCTTGGTAATGGCAAATCGTTCAATGTCATCTAAACTTAATTTCTGCATCCTGGAATTGAAGTCCTGGAAAAAGAGGTGAAAATATATGTAACAAAAAACTCAATTTGAAAATATTATTATCTCAACATTTAAAGGGACTTGGGTACAATTTCAAATCAAAATTTATTTTTGTTTATCTATGAAAATGGTTTACTTGCACACTATTAATGATTATTCCTTTAAACAATATTTTACTGTGGAATCATTTAAATTTAATTCTTAAGAATTTTTCTTACTTAAAATTAACTTTCTCTATTTTTATCAAAATACTTCTTAAAAATAAATGCAAATTATTTTAATTCAAACATTAACAGAAATTTTTATGGTTTCATACTTCTCTTAAAAACCCTATAATCCCAGATCTTTTGGGGACTTTGCCCCTTGGACCCCCACCAACCTGGGGACCATAAAACTAAGACTAGCTTACATTCTCACTTTTCCTCTATATATTCATATTGAAAGAAGAGGCCCACTGGCCTCATCACTCACCTGAACAACAGTTCCTCATATCATTTTATTTCAGTGTTTAAATATTTTCCCTATTTACTTCTATTTTAACTTTGAACCCCTTTTGGGAACCTAGTAATTTACACTAACTTGGAATGCTTGCATTGTAATGTCACAAAAAATAAAATTATTATATTACTTCTTGAAAAGAATTTCAAACATTTTTCCTATATTTTTCTTTCATTGTTAGAATTTTAGCCCCTCTTAGAGCCTCAGTATAAGGCCAGGGTTCACAATTTTAGCAATTTAGAATGTTCACTATATATTCAAACTTAAGTGTAAATATTAGTATTCCAGGTGCAGTGGTTCTTGAGAAGAAGATTTAATAAGACCCTATTTTTACTGTTTTGCAATTATTTCTGTTTTAAAATATTCTCATAATTTAAAACCCCCTTTCCACCCAAAAATTTGGCTAAATTTGGCCAAGTGATTCTAGAGAGGAAGTAAAAGTGAAGAGTTTACAGACAGATGGACAGACAGACAAACAGACGGACAGACGATGGACAACAGGTGATCAGAAAGGCTCACTTAAACCATCGGTTCAGGTGAGCTTAAAAAAAGTTCAACAGTGACCTCATCTACATGTAATTCTTATGGCCCCCTAGGCCAGGGATTTGATCTGAACACACTGGGGGCCTCTGATGAAATGTAGTAACAGCTAGGGTCCCAACTATATATTGCAATATTTTTGTTCATCTTGTTATAATATAATATTCTTAATAACATACATAAAAGTATCTTTTTTAAAGGATGAAGGTACATCTTTCTTTTACACCTTAACATTTTTTGACAAACATCTGTTTTGACTTACTTTCTGGAATTCAATAAGGACCTTCTCTACATCCTGTGGTGTGAAATGTCTCTGTAAGAAAACTCTTAATTTGTCCCAGAGGGCAGTGGTGGTACAACATGACAGGTCTGCAGCAAATTTTGGAACATTCCCAGGAGAGGGGGTACCAGCTTTATCAGACTTCTTGGTGAAAAGGAACAACCTGTCTCCCTCTTGAACGTTGTAAAAACTCAACCGATTGTCATCTAAAACACAGACCATCACACGATTACCTTTTTTTGCATTTCTCATGAATCAGTGAATATACACACATTTTACAATACAGTGGGGCCTCAGATATCCGGACGCCAGATAACCGGACACTTCAGTTCACGGACGATTTTATTTGGGAACAGATTTTTTTATAGGTTATTTTGTCTCATTCATCCGGAATTCCGTGTTCCGGATCCAGACGGTCTGTTTTTACTACAAAACACTGATTTACTACTTATCTTGCTTCATTTAACCGGACGGTAAAATTTGATGATACCCTTCTCAGTATAAAAGATTACCCCTGACAATTAAGTTTCACACCTTTTTTTACGTGCTAGACCCTCATGAGTAGCTTGTATAAACACACTGACTTCCGAAATCATTTTTAGAAATTGTGAACAACAGTGTATCACACACATATCACACTTAGACACATGCAAAGAATTTAGCTAGATTCGGTTATCATTATTGTTCCGTTAATATTTCATGACAAAATAATTAACTGAAGCAGAGTTCTTTATATCTAAAAACGTTTATATCAACAGACAACTCTAGTATGTGTTGCTATATGGTATGGAAGGCAATAATCCCCAGTATCAACACTGGAAGCCATTGTATACAAATACATTAAATCATTCATGACAACACTACACATATTTCAGATATCCACACGCTTCACCTATCCGGATGACTGGACTTGGGAACGAAAGCGTCCCGATAACTGAGGCTCCACTGTACAGTTAAACACGGTTATAGCGAACATGCTTATAATAAATTGATGCTTACAACAAACATCCCTGGCGCTTTGTTATAACCGTGTTGTACTGTAACACTTCCCTCTCTCATATGTTTTAAAAAATACATTTTTACAATATGTTTCAATTTATATGCAAGAACTCATAAATAATATCGATATTTTTTCCAAACTGATATTCCTACTAATACATACCTGCTAAAGCTTTTCCTTTGAAGACCAGTTTCTGTTCCTCAACAGGAATTGCAATCTGCATGGCCAGAATTTCTTTCAATCCTTGCACAGTCTGGCCCGAGGAAACCTACAATTGAATATAATAAAATTCAAATTTGATAACAATACGAAATACCTGTTGATTCAAAGTATGTGCGAGATAAGTTATTCTGATAAGGGCCATCATATCAACTCAACCATACTTTTGGCCAATTATCAAAACTTGATCCAAAAGCAAATTTAAGATTGTAGAAATTAGCAACTCTTTTGATAAGGCTGGGCATACCAATTGACAATCAAGTTCATTAATCAAGTTAATAGACCTATCTTCATTTCTTTTTTAAAGATCAGCAAAACATGAATTATTAGGGTTGCTTGACACAACAAAATTTTATTTGAAGGATTTTATTTCTTCAGAGAAACCAGAAAACTCAATTTGGCTGTGAACCATCTTCGCTAGCCAAGGGTTTTCGGTCCACTTTGCTCCCCCACCATCTTCCCTAGCCAAGGGTTTTAGGTCCATTTATGGGGAGCAAAGTGGACCGAAAACCCTTGGCTAGCGAAGATGGCTGTGAACTGAACAGGATATTTTTTAGCTCAAAATTTGGTGTCAGTTGATGGCTTGATGCACCATCCAATTATTTGTACTTACATGTCAGATACAGCCAAAAAAACACATAGTTTTTTTTATAAAAAAAAATTATGAAAATGAAAATCAAGAATTATATATTTTTAAAATCTATGGATAACTTCTACATATTAATTGACACTCAGAATAAACAATTACCACCAATCATATTTTAACAAGAAATTGATAAATAAATATTGAAATTCAAGTAAAATTGAAAACCGATTAAATCAACATCAATTGTAACTCAGGTGGAATGCTATAGGAATATTTTATTTTACAGATTGCTAAAGTATCATTTCGAAAGCATTATTTCATTGTTCAAAGATGGATATAGGCTCTTGATGGTTTTATTATTATACGAGTTTTTTTTATTAGGAAATTGGAAAATCTGTTTTGGTTACAAGTATCACACTGAAAACTGAAGAGACTGAAATAGGTGATAATAAATGCACAATATTGGTGTCTAATGCGGTAAAACATGCTTATAACGAAGTCCCAGGGACGGGCAAATTTACTTTGTTATAATAAGCGTAACTCGTTACTAGTATATCTGTCATGTTTACGACATGTAATAAAGACACAGGGAATGAAAATCACTTTGCTGTAAGCATCAATTCATTATAAGCATGTTCGCTATAACTGTGTTTTACTGTATATCAATTCATCAACATTTTTCAGATCCATCGATAAAATCTCTAAAAAAATGTGTCCTACAGAGAAGAAATGTTAGAAAATCATTCAAAAAAAAATTCTGAAATATTCTACATCTATGTTAAATGTTTCATCATGTTCTGATCATATCTCAGCATATGTCAATGATTTAAATAAGGTATGCAGGAGAAAACATACTCAGGAGAAAATGTATCCAATTCCTGGAGTACGTTTTCTCTGAGAGGAAAATTTAATCAATCCGTGTAAATGAAATCCCTAAAAATAGAGACATAACGGTTTTGATTGCAATATAATTTGAGGACTTAATGATAAGTATCTCAAGGAGAAGATAATGTGGTGTTTTTTTTTAAGGTTCATGTACACGTGTTCTTATGTGCAAGGCATGAACATTTATTGTACAGACCTTTACTGTAATATACCATACATTATTCCCCATTATGTTATACATGTATGTACTATAAACATAGTTTGTAGATTATTAAAGAAATAAATTATGTGGCACTTGAAGTTGAATTTTTTTTTTCATGGCTGAAATGTCTAGATATATAATCAGTATATATGTTTTGATACAAATATAATTTTATAATCAATTTCTTAAAAATGTTGAAAATTTTATTTCTCCATTTATAAAGAATAATAAGACTACTAGGCCTATATAAGCAAATGTAGAAAATGAATAATAAACAATGTTATACCTTGTTTGTATGCCTATTCTTCACATTAAATGAGACAAAAAAGTTTATATATTCCTCTATTCATATGCATTAAAATAGTACCTTAGACCATTTATACGATAAAATATTATGTTATGATTTTTATAGGGTAGGTGATACCTACATGTATGTAAGATTTAAAGATGAAATCAAAGTTACCCCCAAATAATGCAACAACAATATTCCTTACATTCATCTTAGATTATAAAAACTGACTGACATAAACTTAAACTTGAAACCTCTTAGAGGAAATTCGCGCTTACAACAATGTTTGGCCAACGTGAACGTGTCCATAGTATTCTGCATCGATTTAATAAATAAATAAATAGTCGGATAATCATTTAATCAATGAAATGTGGATTATACTCATGTTATTTCACACTTACGGCTACTTGAAAATCGTTTCCTTTGAACAATTTTACATAAATATGCATTGTTTTGGTTTTACGGAGACAAGCAAAAAGGGGCTTTCCAGATAGGCTGTTACGTCATAGGTGCGCATGAATATTTCGGCATGAAATGAGATGGAACAGTTATTTGAACAAATTCATCGCGATGATATATTATCAAAAAAGAAATCGAAAAACCAATAAAAACTAGTTCTTGATTTTTTGAAGTTATGTTCTCTCTGGATTGAGATTCGTTGTAATCTTTTTCTCTTTAACAAAGAAGAAATAGGACGTGGAAAGTTGCTCTTCTATCAATTTTACCTACTGATCTCTCTCACTCATATTTTTAACAATTTTGTAGGAATTTCGATTTTGAAATCTTGATTTCAACATCACTTTTGTTAGTAAATGTTTATCAAATGTAAATTACATTACCATTTTATAAATAATTTGTTTAAAGCTCTTAACTGCGTTAAATTTATGTTCATTATACGAGGGGGTAAATCGGTCATTATTTGCCGACGATGTTCTGCGTTGAATGGCTGGAAGCTCCTTGATTCTAACTGGCTCATAGTTGACCAACCAATTTCTCAAATTCTTCACGATCACATAGGTTTGTTATTGTAATCTTACGATCAATTGGACAGCACGTGGAAATTTTGATTTGTTGAAAATATGAGAAAGAAACTTTTTTAGCTCTTAAAATGAAATAAGTAAATGCTGAATTTACGAAGTCAAAAAAAATCCTGGCGCCATCTTTTTCTCTGTCGACAACATGAACAATGTTTAGATTTGACTTTTCAGCGGCCTTGTGAAGAAAAGAGACAAAAACCGGGTAAACTTTGCGATTCTTGGGTACCATTGTGTTATTTTGCTGCAAAGGGCTTTCATTGTAGGCAACTGACTGTGTATTGGAATATGTGTTAAATATGTCGTAGCGATTTACCTGTGTCTATAAAGTGTGTATTGGAGTTAATTAGGTCACAATTAAAATTCATCTTACGTGAGACATAATACTACAGCTGACATGATGATCGAAAATAAGTAAATCTTTGATGATTGTCTTGCATACGTTTTAGCTGGTTGGTGCAGTAAAAATTTTGAGTACTTCCATATTTTGGGGTTTACTTTTAAGAATTTAAAACCCTTTTTTTTTTTACTTCCTTCCCACTTAAAAAAAAGTTTTATGTCCGGCATCTCTTCTCAAAGTGTCAACAAATAGTTTCTATAGGTCTAAATAAGCAAATTGCTTATTGGGCCACTTTGACAATTATGATTTTAAAGTTTTCATGAACCCCACAGTGTAGCCAAGCTTGAAACTTGATAATTAAAAAGAAAAAAAAAAAGGAAACATACAATTTAATACTATTACTAAGGTATGCTATGTAAACTTACGAAAACAGGATTACTGGAGTCATAGAAGATTTTCAATAGTTGTAATGTAACTTGGAACATGTTTTAAACTACTATTTAATTGCAGACAGTGAGTCATGGACAGTAACTCAGGTGATGGTGTTGGAGATGGAATGGGGGAGAGCTTCATGGGGGGACAGTATGTCATGGAGGGTAAGTAGTGACTGTGGTTTCATTAAAGGGAACTAGACACGATTTTAGATGAAACTTAACCTGTGCATTTTGAATGACTGGCCAAAATTTGAATGTTAGCTAGAAGTCAAGGTAAAATCTAGATACAGAGGGAGGAAGTCATCTTTATGTAGCAAAAACTCGAGTCTTATATTTGTTTTATACAAATAATGAAAAGTAAAGATATTCCATTTCTTTGATAAAATAACTTATGGTAAACAAGATAATCTCATTCAATGTGTTCATAAATAATTTTATCAACAACAGAAGGCAACAATTGATTACAACATGTAAAAAGTAACAGAACTCGATCTTTGTTTACAAAACAAAGAATTGTAACCTCTGTAACTCTTTTTAACTCTATATTAATTTGACTTTCAAATTTTGACAAAGCATAGAGCCATTTAATGTAAAACATCCAAATTGACCATTCTAGACATTAAAAAAATGTAAAATGAAAAATTTGAGCTCAAAGTCATGTACCGGTATCAGTCCCTTTAGTGGATTGAGGGCATCCATTTTCATGGTTTAAGTGAAAATTGCAGTTTCAAGGAAATACCTAAAGTTGTGGCCAATCTGCTGTGTATCAGTAGACATGATGATTAACATCTTCGCTATCCAAGTCTCCGATTCGTTTTTTCTCATGAGAAAAACAATTGGACACTTGGCTAGCGAAGATGGATGATTAATGACCAAATGCCAAAAAAACCCCAACAAACCAAAAAAAAAAAAGGCCAAAAATTGTGAATTTTTCAGGCACTGCAGCATCAGGTCAAAATTGCAGAATTGATAAAATTGATTACATTATGATATTGATAAGAGTTATTAATTACTCGATTACCAATTTTGACTGAAAAATTGATTTACTGTAATCAACAGACCTGCCTCTTTCATCATATCTTGGAATGTTTGGTCAGAAAATTCTGTGTTTAAATTGTTTTTTTTTTCAATGAAATATTTGTAGGTGGTGGAGATGGGGAGGAATTGGGAGCCACTGAGAATGATGACGACAACAGGGGAGATAACGAGCCGTTGAGGGAACAGGTAAGTAGATAAATTGCAATCTGATTAATATTCATTTCAATGGTCTATTGACATCACCATGTTGGCATACAATCAAAATGAAATCAAATGAAAAATATCACAGTATTGAAATCGAAGATTATTTTACGCAGGACAGTAAAGTACAAGAGTTTTTAACTTTAGACTAATAATTTACAAGCATAGCATAAAAGTTTTTCCTTTGGCATAATTGGTTTACAATATCTACCTGTTTCAATAAATAGTGAATGTACACTTAAACTTGTTAGCTGGAATCTTTTATGCTTTTTCAGTGGAAACTTAAAGTAGTCTTGCAACTTATACTCGGTAGAATTAAATTACTGTAGAAATAAAGTTTCCCTGAGTTAGAAGATGAGATTTTGTTCAATTGTTCAAAAATGATAGCAACAAAAGTTTTATTTAACTTAAACTTCAAATCCTTATTGAAAATACCTAAAGATGACATGTTAAGTTTGTTGTTGAACAGTGTTGAAGATTAAAAATCTTGCTTTTAACTCTTTTTTGAAGCTGACTCTCTGTCTTCTTTGAAAGCTGATACGTAAATTGCAATATTATATGTGGTATATTTGATTCCATATTTCCTAGTCTGATATAGTATTAATATGTTCACCTAGAATATCTTTGAATGAGTGATTTTGACCCTTTTTTTCTAATCGTAAACATTTTTAGGATTTTATATCTAATTTAATTATAGTCTGTGATCCATATTTCAGATCCATATTTTATATTTGGTACAATCATTGAATGGTATAGTTTAAGTTACACTTGAACTAAAAGGTTATTATTAGAACTTCCATCCTTTCCCAGGTTTTCAATACTTTGCGTGGATTGCATAAAACATACAGTCAAACCTCCTTATCTTGAACTATAGATGGAACTGGTTAAAAACTTTGAGATATCCGAGTATTCGAGATATCAAGGGTAAAATACTTAAAGTTTAAGTGTTTTGGACTTACAAATCACTTCAACATATCCATTGTATTTGGTGGTCGAGATACCGAAATTCAACTGTATGTATAAAACCATGGAGCAGATTGAAGTTCATATTTTGTTTAGATCGGTAGATTTAGGGCAAGATTTCAACAAAATTGGTTGTTGTATGTATGTATACATTTATTTGCGGTACATGTATTCTGTATTGTTTCTTCACAGGATCGATTTTTACCTATAGCTAATGTTGCTAGAATAATGAAGAAATCTATACCCAAAACAGGAAAGGTAAGTAGAAAATTTTCAGATTTCACAATCTCAATTGAAAAAATATCATATTTAAAGCAATATGAGCTATATTTTTTAGAATTTTATTTTTCTGCAAAAACCTGCTAGTATGATAAGTCTGTATATAACTTACTTTTATGATAAATAAGATTTGAAAAAATCATTAATTTTTGTCAAAGGCAATATTTCTCCTCTAAGGAATATATATAGCAAATCAATTTTTGTACAGGACGAAAATAATTCAATTTTGCTCCAAATAAGGCTTTTTAACGGCTTTTTCCACAAAAATTTGGCTAACAGAAATTTTAAAACCATGATATTTTTGTCATTTTAGTAGAAAAGAACATTTTAGTAAAAAAAAAAAATCCACATGAAAAATGCAGCTCATATTGCTTTAAGATTTTCTGCTTTATAATTGAAATAGAAATTTGGTTTTGTGGGACTGATTTGTTTCCTTTCTAGTACATTTTGAATTGTTTCCCTTAATGATGTACTATTATTTCCTTTTCAGTTTAGGAAATTTGTTAACATTTTATGCCACAGAAAAGGAAACATTATTTAGCTAATGTGATTTATGCTATTGCTAATATGATTCAATGATATAGGGACACCCAATTTTTACCAAATTTATTGCAGTAATGCTTCCTATTCAAATTAGGTTTTCCTTTCAAAATCATGTGGTAGGCTTATCATCTCATTTAAGCTGAGGCAATAAATTGGGAATAGAAGTATTATGCATTAGGAGGCAAGGTGGTTAACAAATTAACCATCAGACATGCCTTTTACTTTGAAATATGATATTCTATGGCATGAACTATTAATAAATTTAGAAATTTTTTTTAGAAAAAAATATTTACAAAAGAAAAAATCCAAATATTAAACATTTTTCTAATCATTATACAGAACTCTTCATTTTTAAGAAGTTAAAAAATGGCTGCCACCACCTAGCATTCTTATTTGTATTTTTTTTCCTTTTCTTCCCTCAGATTGCCAAAGATGCAAAAGAAACAGTGCAAGAGTGTGTGTCAGAGTTCATCAGCTTCATCACCAGCGAGTATCCTTTCTAAAAACAGCTTATATTTGGCAGGGTTGTCTCTAAGACCCGGGAGGCGGGGAATTCCCCCACCTATAATGCCTTAATTACCCGGCTATTATTGCATTTCAAACACAATGTAGCTATAGGCAAGACCCCAGACCCCCTGCTACTTTTTCCTTTCCTCCTTCTACTTCAATTTTTAGAGACAACCCTGATTTGGAGGGGGGGGGGGCATTTTGATAATCCATGTTTCCTGCTTAACTCACACCTTCAACATACACTATCTTTTTTGTTGATTTTGTGAAATTTGATGCTAAAATTTCCATTTAAAAAAAAATTAAAGATAATACATGTAGTTACATATGGAGACAAGAAAACAATAAAGATATCTTTTACCAGAATATCTTTTATGGTATTCAGTAATATGTGATCTTAATATTATTAAATACTACATGTATTACATATTTTAAATAGTCAGAAGTTAAGACATCTATGTGTTTTGGTTCATCCAAAAACATTTTTGTATTGGCGCACTTGGAATAAAAAAAATGAATTTACTGCTGTTTTAATAATAGTGATCTGTACATTTGTTACCTAATTGTTAAATTAAATGAACAAAAGAAACACCGGTACAAAGATACTGTGGAATCATTAGATTTCATGGTGGCTCAATTTTCGTGGAATTCGTGGGTACCTTTCATCAACGAAGTAACATCCTCCACGAATTAATAAATTAGGGTAATAAAGTCATATTTCCTCTTTAGGTTTAAGAGAATACACGAAATTACGTCCCCACGAACCTGAAATTTTTTAGCAATCCACGAAAATTGGCCCCCACGAAAATTAATGATTCCACAGTACCATCACAATTAGCAATCAGTTCAGTTATGGGGTTTGTTAATTATCCACAAAAATGTGAAAATTTAAATATAGACTGAGTATGAAATAAAGGAAAAGTATGATCTGTTACTCTTAAGATTTGAAAGAGGAGCAGTTTTATGATTGTAGTTTCTATTTGGCGTTTGATTTGGTAGTAGAAATGAAAAATCACTTAGAGGTATAGGTCGAAAATTTGTTTCAATTCTGAAGGATCCTTTAACACATTGTTCAGAGCAAGTGAGCGCTGTCACCAGGAGAAGAGGAAAACAATCAACGGAGAGGACATCCTGTTTGCCATGTCTACTCTGGGCTTCGACAGCTATGTGGAGCCCCTAAAACAGTATCTACAAAAATACAGAGAGGTTAGTGTTCACCAATGCTTACCAGTTACCGTTAAGTCATTGGGTATCAAGTCTGAAGGATGTATTGCATTAATAAGTGAGTTTGATACGTGCAGTTCACAATGGTATCATTGTTATATGTGTATCATGATTATAAGTGAATTATGATTTTGTGAAATTCTTGCATATACATACTCCTATCCATGATCCTTTAACTGATGAGAGAGGATCATTTAAACTTTAGGACAAAGCTGGTGTTTGTTAACTAAATCAGTCTAGTTTGATTACCCTAAGAAAAGATGAGATTGAGAAAAAAAAATTATTTAATCAAAATTATGCTCATGAGAAAGTATGGCATTTGACTTTTTTTCCCCCAGTAACTTTACTGTTTGAATTCATTGACCAGAAGTTTAAATTGTTCAAGAGTTTGGGGAGGGGGAGGGGTCTTGACCACCCTCCTGTATATCTGCACATGTTTACAACTATATTTCAATTGAATTTTTTTTCTTCCAGTCGTCCAAAGGAGACAAAGGTGGATCAGGCGGTGCTGATGGCACACTGGAGGATTTGGCAGAAGAGTCATTTAGTGAGTGTTTATATCAAACTGAGTTGAGATCTAATTCAGCCTATTGTTTGTTAAATGATTTTGGGGAGAAGAGGATAAGATTTTTCTATTTCCTTGTACCAGTTTTTGTGCTGGTATTTAGAATTAAAACTTTGCAAATAAAATATAATTTATTTCGGTTGAACCTAGATGAATTACATTGAATGGAAACTCCAATAGTAGTTAAAGGGCGGTGTTTGAAGGATTTGACAGGTAGTTGGGTAGGAAAGATATTTGTTTTGGCATTCAAACATAGCAAAAAGGTGTTTAAAGGATTTGACAATTAGTTGGGTAGGAAAGATATTTGTTTTGGCATTCAAACATAGCAGAAGAAAGTATATTTTTACAGTTTATGAATGAGTATTGATTCATTATCTACCATAGTTGTATGATGATTGGCTCTTGAGCTGTTGTGACAAGCTGCTTGTGAAATGTCAGAGTGTAAACGAATGTATACGAGTTTGATGATAAGATTGAAGTGACTTTCTACATGGCAATTAATGCAAAAGCCAAAAATAAATGATTTTTTTTTGGTAATCTAGTGTTTATTATAAATTATGGCATGCAAAAGAAGTATTAATACACTATTGGAAAGCCCCTACCCCCAACAAACCAGTTCATGTTTTTGATCCAATGTAATTTTCTCTAGGTATCTTAAGAATTACATGTACATTAAGTTTGATTAAGTTTTCTGTACAGCATCTATACATAGTATGTACATTCTACATAGTTTGTACATATTGTACTAAATGTAAACTCACTACACTGATTGATACATGCTCCTTTTCTCAATGATGTGGAGTTTGGATTTTTTTTATACATGTTCGTATTTTTCTTGGTTGAATAATGAATTTCATTGAGTTTGAATTCTTTTTCTATACAACAGCTCAGTCGCTGTCCACCGGCCTACTGACCAGCGAACAGGCCAATTCACAGAACGTCATCTACGCTCCTTATTCTGGGGCGGTAAGTACCTCTGTCTCTGTTACGTTTTACAAAATCAATCATAAATCAGAAATATCAACAAGGATCATCCTTACTGTACTGTGTGAAATAAATTTCTTAGACACTACTGTATAGGCCAAACATTTAAAAACAGTTACTTGACAGACAGGTATTTTTTATTTTCATTGTAAGATTTGTGATGGGGAATTGGAATTATTTTCAATATGGAAATAAAGTGAAATAATATGAATCAAGGTGGAAGCACTTGACCTAAAAATTGAACCTTTTTTATTAAACATACACAATTAAGTTTGCCCTTCGCAATAAATAACAAAGGGGGGGAGGGGGGGGGGGGGGTTGCATAAATTCTATGTGCACAGGATGTCATTTCAGGTTCCTTACTTTGATTTCCCCTTTTCTTTGACTAGCTCTCTTTAATACAACAAGCTTCGATATTCTGTCCTTTGAATAAAGTAACACTGAGTTTTTAGAGTGCTTTAATTAGCACTATTTGCTATTTATTCTACTTAGTACTTTTTAACAATTCACAGAAAATTGATTATTTTTTATAGATTGCACAAAATATAAGCTTTGGATGATATCCTGCTTTGGCATCCGGAACTTCTTGTAAATGCAGAACAGAGAATGGGAGAAGAAAAGGAAGCCATTTAACAGACAGACCATGACATGATGTTTGTAGTGTTTTCTACTTTATTGACTGTGACCGTGCGTTTGACTATACAGTACTGTTAGTCATTGTCTGCAGGGGACGTAACTCCGCAAGGTGCTATGTGTGTTTAAGTCGATGGTGTGTGTTCGTTACACCTGATGTGAAAGCTATTGATTTTAGTTGTATACTTTACAATGTACCTGTTAAACCCATATACATTATGTGTCTACAATATATAGGGCTATTTTTGTCAAATGTTCATACCCATGTTTTATAGTTTTCTCCAACACATATTAATTATATAATTTTTTCTTATTTTAGATTTTGTCTTAAAAGGGTTTTGACAAAGAAGACATAAATTTGTGATGAGAATTTTTTTCTTTAGGTCTATTTTATTTTCAATCACTGACACTGACAATTGTCAATGGGTGGTGGGGAGGGGGGGAGCAAAATTTATTTACATGCATTATCTTCTATTTCTTCAATTTTCTATAAATCATTGTTGTTGAATGTTTTGAGTATTACATGTACAAGAAGAGAGAGAGATAGAGAGAGAGAGAGAGAGAGAGAGAGAGAGAGAGAGAGGGGTTCTTTATCCTTCGCCGTTTGACAGTAGTGTGATGTTGTTTTTAATATAAATATATGGTTTTTTGAATGTATGTGTATTGAATTCATCCATACAAAAGGGCAATTTCATCGCTATATGTAGTTTTATAATACTTTCAGAAAAGACAAAGTTGAGAAAGTTTTCTGCTCTCATATGTACATATTATTGTTTTGCTATGTGAGTAGTAAAACATAATGTTTTTTTTTTGTAAAACATGTGATGTAGCAATAATTTCTAAAGGAAAGATTAAAAGGTAAACGAAAAAAAAAGGATTGATTTATCTTACTTTTCATCAAGTTAACTTTTAAACAGTTTGCAGATATTCGCTGGTTTTGCAATAAAAGAATAACAAATAGAAGACATATTTCAACTGCTACTTTCTCGACAAATTTCATACTGTATACAGGGAAATAGACTGTGCGAATTCCAATGTCTTAGGAACGGCTGTGTCTTGGCGATTTCGAGACGGAACAAAATTGTTTGCAAGTGTTAAAGGGCGGAAATTACACGGGTACGTGAAAATAACCTTGTATATAGTAGTGCATATGGCCATCATGCAATAATGAAATTGGCTTGAACTGAACTGAACTTTATTTATTTTATATATATTGATATACAAGTTCTACAACTTATATTAAGATCTCTCGTTGGCATGGATATTGGCTAGATATCGCGGACTGTTTTTTTTAGCACAATTGTGTACATGTTTCTTTATCTCAATTGTGTGCAGGACGCACTAATAGCAAGCAGCTTTGAACAGTTCTCTTCATATTCTTTCTTTATTCAGAACCTCTGATATAATTTTGCTTTACAAAACTTGACCCAATGATTGACTGAAGAAAGTTTTTTTTTCAAACGAAGGGATCACGTCCTCAAGAGATCATTTGTCAGAGAAAATATTGATTTCCTGAAAATGTTATATTCAGAGCTACATACATGTACATACATAAGTTCAAACAATGACATCCTGTTTTAGTTTTCTATAAAAGATCGCAAATAAAATTTTCTGTGAGCATGTTGAGTATGAGAAGATAAGAAGATAGAGATGATATGAATTATAGAACCCATCTGCTGTTTAATAAACAAAGACTGAATTATCTATGAAATCGTCGCACCTCTTCATTTATCGACACATAATTTCATGGATCAACGATTACTCATTACAAACTGCTAGATTTATAAAATCTGCCAACCAATTTATTCAAATTGGTAGGTAGGGTATTCAAAAGTAAATGGGTTCAAATACGGGATATCAGAAATGTAATCTATCAATGTACAGAAGTTAACAATACTTTGAAATCATACATACATAAAGTTACTGTTGCTTATATTTATAAAGTGACCTATAGGTCCAACATATGATTACAAATATACATATAGAAGAAGTTTGCTCTTAAAAGACATGATTTTAGATCAAGTGAATCCCTAGAATAAACCCCATTTTCAATACTTATTTGTCTTCCCAAGTCAAGGGTTTCTGAACCGCACCGCTCTACATAAACTATATACTAGTAGTTTAGATTTATGTAGAACTCGAGACTTGCCGGAAAGATGATTAAAACTTGTGTTTGAATCTCAGAATGTATCATAAAATCAATTAATGATTCCATGTCATCATGTAAATCTCTTGCGAAATTAACATCGTGGAACTTCGCATCAAATATTAAGTTAAAAAACATGAAATACCGTATTAATATTTTTATATCATCAATGCCAATGTCCGAATGGCTTTTGAATGTGTTTATTGAACTTTATTCATATAGCTAAATGTGGTTAAAGTAATAATATATTGAGCACTTTTTGACTTCTGCAAAGCATGATATTTGATACTCGTTTAGCATGATCTTTAATATTTTAAAAATTGGTATTTCGGAGAAAGAAGTCGGTGAGTTGTTTTAATTATTGTGATCGTGCATTTGATGACAGACTTATTGTGACACCTGCATTTGAACAGAATGATACATTGTTGAAACATTTTTTCAGTAGTTTTTGGATTTGGTTTTGTGTGTTTTATTTTAAGAAAAATCCGACAAACTATCGATTTAAAGCGTGTGATTATGAAAATACATGTAATAATTTGAGTCAAGATAGTCTGAAATATCTGAAGTTTTCCTGGCTTTATCAACGGTTTTCATATTTTACTTGTCAGGAAAAATATCAGAATTGTTTTAAAAAAAGGCAAGAAAATATCACACTCTGGTTTTCACCGTCGTGATGTTTGGGGAATAGCTCAGCAGATTTGTGGCTATGTGAGGAACTCACGTTCACAATACCTGAGGAATCAAAATCAAAATTCGTAGAAATTAATTAAAAGATGTTTATTTCGATGAGCCGAAAGTTGGAAAGTCATATAAAGAAAATGAATGAAATACACAAATAATAAAAGCATTTTATAAAATCAAAGAGATAACAAAAGTTCCGAAACACAATAAACAGATAAACAATATATAGACATATAAAGAAATCAAAATAAGATCAAGCACACGGCTTACCTATAGAATGTTTCCTTTGTAATAACATGATGGATCGAAAATGAATTATCAAAAGAATAAAATAATTACTTAAGATTTTGACATTTAAACTGTTATAGTTCAGTTTAAATTAAAACTTTTAATGTAACAAAAACGTCAGATTTTTCTGCTTTACTATCGTTCAATTAGATAGGAGAATTATCTTCAAAGAAAATTAATAAATTAATGTGTTGATGACTATATAAATGGAACAATTTTGTTGATCTTATTTTAAAAATACATGTACATGTATTACCTAATACTTTAATATAGTATCGAATTTTAAAAGATGTCTATTTATTGTTAGAAAAACAGATTAATGAAGAATGTGTTAGACATATAAATAGCATGTGAAATTTATCTGGCCCTTTGTGAATTGCAATTAATAATTATTTTTTTTTACTTATGCTGTATTTGTTTTCTTCTTATCACTGCAAATATGCACTACAGATATAGGACTAAAGGGGCATGGTCATGATTTTGGTCAAAAATTATTTTTCCAATTTTAATGTGTACAATGCTTCAGTAAGGCATTTTAATAGGCAACGAAAATTTTAAAAGTCATTCGTTAAGTTATAAGTTACGAGCCTTATTTTCATGACAAAGTTTCCCCCTGACTGCAATTCGAGACAATGAATATACTCTTGTTTTTTTTCCCTCTAGCTTTTTATCGATATTTTAATTCGAATGGATATTGAATTCCTTCTGGGCGAAAAACCTAAGCGTTAAACATTGAGCGATAAAGAATTTACAAACTGGTTGTTGCAAATGTGGGGTGGGGAGGGGTGGGGGGGGTGGTTCAAACAAACTGCCATCCTCACAATATTAGGGGCCCTATGTCCCACGGTCACAGTCATAGCGGACACAGTTGTGAGGGTGCATGCGCGGATCTAGATGGGTGTCAGGGAGTCGAGACCTCCACCCCCTGTAAAGTTCAAATTCTTTTAATTGCATCATAAAATTACCAAAAATATGCTTTGGACCCCCCCCCGGCAAACTGAAATAACCGTCCGACCCCCCTGGAAAATTTTTCTGGATCCGCGCATGGGGTGACAAAATGCTAGCGATCTACGGGAACTAACTCTGATATTTTTTTTTCATTGTTGATCAGGTGGTCGCATTTAGAACAAGATCAGTCATGTTAAGCATGTTTCAGGAACGCGTAGACCTACCAGACAGTTAGATTTTTGACAACGTTTTTGTTAAAGCAAGGTTTGTAATCTAAATATTATTGCATATTCACTTAACCAACACGTCAGTTGCTAGGTAGGGTGATTAAAACATAATTATAACTTTAAACAGTTAAATTACAATCAAAATTAATATGTACTTTCGTTTTGAAAACTTGTAACCAAACACAACTTTATCAACTTTTTATTATATTATAAACTTATATAAATTTATAAAGTAAGGCATGAGGTTTACAACGTGCCTAATGATTTGATTCTACTGTATAAGTCAATGCCCGGATAAAAAAGGGGAAAAATAAGCTGAAGGGGGGGGGGTGTTTTTAGGTGAATTAATAAAAACGTTTTACATACAAAATCAATTCTACACTCTAACTATAGAACTATGTATAAAATTTATTAACAATGATGTCTTAATTTTTTTTCACAGAACAGCCATGGATCCTCATTCTAGTGCCCAGGATGTACCTCGATGTGACCTTTGTGAGAACACATTAGTACACAGCTACTGTGACTTTTGTCATGTCAACCTCTGCAAGTCCTGCATTGGAGATCACATCTCAGATGGATACGACAAACATAAAATAGTTCCTTTCCAGGAACGAAGATCAACTCTCATCTATCCAAAATGCGAAACGCACCCACACAGAATTTGTGAATTTCAGTGCAAGGATTGTGACAACATTTTTGTTTGTTCTTCCTGCATAACATCTGAACATCACAAAGAACATAGTTTTGTAGAAGTTACAGAAATTTACAAGACAATGAAAGACAATATAAAAAAAGACACAAAAGAGTTAGAAAATCATATTTCTCCTATATATGAAGAAATTGAACTTGACTTAGAAACTCAGCTTGCCAAACTGGATGCAGGATATGAGAAACTTACAACAATAATGTCCAAACAAGGAGAGCAATGGCACAGAGAAATCGACATCATCATCAACAAAATGAAAACCGAAATTAACGAGATAAAAGTGAAACACAGAGACATTTTAAAGAAACACTTGAATGAAATCAAACAGACACAGTCTCTTATGAAACAAACATTACAAGCCATAAGGAAAATCAAGAAATTCACTGACGTATCTTCTACCATTGAATACAGCTCTAAGATCAGAGAGTTTAGCAAGCTTCCACCCAAGGTCCAGGTATCACTGCCAACATTCATTCCAAAACCAATAGACCGTGAGAAGCTGTATAGTTTGGTTGGACAGATCAACCCATTATCTACCGATACAGAGGAAGAGGCCTTGTCACAGAACCAACCCACCACTTCATTCAGAGAACTACTGGATGAACCGGAGCTTGTTGCCACAATACAGACTGGGTATAAAGAACCATACAATGTTACCTGTCTAAATGATGGTAGTATATGGACGAGTGGAAAGACCAAAGATATCAAATGCTTCAACAGTAAAGGTTCACTCCTCCAGACAATCAAAACAAAATCAGAAGAATGGCCTAATGATATAACTGTAGACAGTGATGGGAATCTACTGTACTGTGATTGGACAGACGGGACAGTAAATAAAGAAAAGAATGGACAAACGGAAGTTTTGATCACATTACCAGAGGAGTGGACGCCTAATAAGCTGTGTGTCACTTCTACTGGTAATCTTCTGGTTACCATGTTCAGTATTGATGAAATTCAATCCAAAGTGGTCCATTACTCAGGATCTACAGAAAAACAAACAATTCAATTTGATGATGAAGGTAAACCTCTGTACGCAGGGAATTATAATACTAAATACATCACAGAGAACAGAAACCATGACATCTGTGTTTCTGACTGGAATGCTGGTGCAGTAGTGGTGGTTAATCAGGACGGAAAACTCAGATGGAGGTACACCGGTCATCCCTCAGTTACCAAGAACAAACCATTTAAACCCTATGGTATCACAACAGACACTTTGAATCATATCCTTACAGCAGATTTTTACAACCATTGTATCCATATTCTAGATCAGAATGGACAGTTTCTTCGTTACATAGATAACTGTGATCTTGAGTATCCCACTGGTTTATGTGTGGACAATAATGACAATCTGTTTGTATGTGAGATTAACAAAGGCAATGTACAGAAGGTCAAATATCTAAAGTAGACATCAATTGGGAAAATGTGATGTAAATCAAAGAAAAGTGGCTAGCTTCTCTCCTAGATATCATTGTTGGCATTTTATATAAAATATATATGAACTTTAGTTTTCTTATACTGTTGAATTCATAAATTCTATTAATTAAATAAATTAACAATAATTTAAAAAAAAACAAACTATCTCCCAATATTTGAAGAAGGCCGGGCATATAAATATTGTTAGCATACACTATACAGCTATTGTATCTTATCAAATAAATTGACAAGAGGCGTGTCAATTATCAGGATAAAAATAGATTTCAGACCCATGTTTTGTCAGTTCTGTACATCTAAGATTCTGGTATTATTTGTACAATGTGTATCAAACATATTTATGAATTAAAATAATAATGATATTATGATATATATCATAAATTAAAAAAGTAGGGGCTTAAACTGACAAGGACCAGCTACCATTTGCTGTGTTCATAGAACATTACCAGCAGAGGTCATCTTGGTATGTATTTACAACTTCTGTCGAAATGAGTCAACTGGTTGTAGAAAAACTCTTTGCTGTATTTCAACTCTTATTGTATTTACAGAATATGTGAGACAAAGTGAACACGTATTTTTGTTTAATATTGCAGTATATCTGTATCATACATCTAATAAAATCATTTTTTTTTAAAAACCACCAAGATGCCTACTATGTAACCTGGGTATCATAAAGCCCTAAGATTGACCTGTCAGAGGGTCTCATATTTGCATTTTTAGCTGCATTTTAGAGTCTTAAACCTAATCCAAATATATTGTTTGAAAATTATTTATTTATGAAAAAACATTTCAGATAGTGGCTAATTAGAACAACAGTTGTAAACCCCAGCGGGGGTTTTGTACAGGTACAAAATAAAGAAAATAAGGTCAATTCGGTGTTTCTAAAGAGCAAGTTTAAGGACACGATTATCAATTACTTACTACTAGTATATAGTTCATGAACGATCTGCTAAATTGATGCATATGAACGCAGATATTTCCTTGTTTTGTCACACAAAATGTAAATGTTATTATTTATGAAGTACCGTACTCGCCTGGGTATAATTATTGCACTGTATATCCGATTCTAATTGTTTGATGAATTCGATGAAAATTTCAAATGTTGCCAAATACTATTACAAAGATCTTAATAATGTAAAATGTGAGCAAGTCGTTAGTTGGTTGCGGATATGCTGTGTATTAATGGCTTTTATGTGTACATACATGTATGTACTATGATTTCAAGGTGTTTTAAAATGAACAGATTTTATCAATTAAAATTTGAAATCTATTAAAACTATAAAGTTTAAAAAAAAATATAAAAACTGGTGTAGTTAAATTTTTTTTTTTAAAAATTGTAAATGAATTAACATACATACAGTTATGTTCATCTATATATTAAAGAAAAGTAAGTGTAACTTTACAATGTGGTACGTATATAAATTATGAAACATGAAGACAGAAAATTATTCTTCCTATACAATCAATAGCATCCTCAGTTTCCTAGTGAGAATACAAGCCAAATAATCAGTATCATTTGACAGGTACCCATTTTAATACCTGAGAGGGGGGGGGGTACATGAGTAAAGTAGCGTGCCAAAATTACAGTACGACAGACTGGACTCGATTTTAGGCCACCGTAATCAAATCAGTTAACGCTATCAACTGTGCCTTCGCCTTTAACCATATGCCATTTAATGGTCATAAAAATGTGTAATATGCCGTTAGTTGTTTTTTTTAATTGATATATTTTTTTAAGTAACTTACATTCCTAGACTTTATAATATACCCCCCGACACTTGTTGCGGGGATATTTAAACAATAAAATGCTTTCTTTGGTGATATATTCGGGATATGAAGGTAGCGACATTGCAGAAAAAATACATAACCCGCGTTAGCTGGTTATGTATTTTTTTCTGCAATGATCGCTACCTTCATAACCCGAATGAATGTTTTCTTTTAGCTAATTGATAAATTGATTATGAAAAGTAAGTAAAATTAACTAAATTACTGTTAATGTACATAAGTATGTTAGCTAAAAGAAACAACCAAATCGTCTTCTGTGAGACTTTGAGTCTGACATCGTCATGAGTATTTCGTGCATTCCGCGATTTTTCCTAGGTCGCGGTAGGTTTGAACCAATCGATAAACAGGGCGTGTCGATATCTGTCCTGTCAGTTTCTTGTCATTTTCAGCCGCTGTAGATTTCGACCAATCGATAAACAGATGTCTGACTGTTTCTATAGAGCTATGAATTTAACTATAATTAAGTTTCCGTAAGACCTTGAAAAACCTTAAGGTCAAAGATCATTGCATTTTAGATTAAAGTTGGAGTTTTGTCTTTAAGACAAAGGGTCAACAAAATTTACACAAGTATCCAAGTAAAGGGCAGTTATTATTACATGTATTTTAAGGATTGTTTCATGTTTTAACAATATTTGTAGTTTTAATATAATCCCTGAACTGGATCCTTTGAGTGTCATGTGGCACATCCGTACACCTGGCCAAATGGTCTGTTGTAAAAATGGCTGACGTAACGTAACGTGAAAAAAGTAAACGTGTGAAAACTAGAAAACTCTTAAGGGGCTGTATGGTCAACAAATTTACAACAATCAAAGGTATACAGTTGCATGACCCATATATATTTTTCAGTAAAACTAAGAATATTAACAAGGAAATTGAATTTATAGGTACACTATGCAACCCCACCTAACCCGGATTAGGATTTTCATGACTTGAAGTAGTTTGTAATTTAAAAAGAATCTCTTGCTTGACAAGGGTTTTTAGATGAACCCCCCCCCCCCCCCAACTTTCAAAAACGATAAGCAGACAATAGTGCATGGCAGCTCATAACTTTGAATTTAAAGTGCTCGGTTTAAAACAACCCTCTGGGAATTCCCTCTTACAATACTCTGTAAACAATTCAGAAAAAAACCCCAAAACACATATTAACAATCCATTAAGTCAAGAGAGTTTTGTGCTTTAAAACGGAACACGGGCTTTATCACTCTCCTCCCGAAGCAACTCAAGCGTCCTCGTGATTTAAAAAAAGTCGGAAAATCAGGCATTTAACAAGTTGGTTTTCATCTCGTAAAAATGTCCTTGTCGTGTCAGGAAATCCCCTAAAAATAATGGGTAAACTGGGTAAATCGGAAATTATTTTGCTTAATTCAGCCATGTTTTGGCGTAAAACTTGAGGGGAAATACTGGTGCGAGATCTGTATTTTAGTATTCACAACATTGGTTAACGGATTCTTGTAATGTAAATTGATTTCTTGACCTTCAAGATTATTTTTTTTAATTTTAATGCTATTCAGAAAATTAAAACTTTTAGAATGCAATGACCTTGAACTTTAGCTACTGTTTGACATTTAACAGACAACAGCCCTTCCATACATGAAATGATGTCCTTTTCCTCCAGATTAAGTTCCAATACAACACAGTTCATGTGAATTGCCCTCTGTACAGAAGTAGATTTAATATATGCACTCTGGAGAAAAAAAACCAACTGGCTATGCCATTGAACAATATTTGAAGAAAGTAGATTAATACGAATCATTATTTGTGAGATAATAAATCAACATAAGTATTATCATCAAATATATATATACAGTAAGTGGATATGTAAGCAAAATTCTCATGTAAAGATACAAAAAGTATTCGTTTTGAATTGAAAAAAAGTATGATCTTTCTTGACCTCGTAACATTTCCAAAGAACAACAGGTTAAAAATCGCTATCTTTATAAAAACCTGCAGTCATTGTGTCGGAACCAAAGAGACAAAACATTATTTGGCTATATATCACACGGTTTTGGTATATCATTTCAAAGTACGGTATTTAAAGGGGGATATGGTGATCTTTCAGGATGAGTCGATATTCCTGAGAATTCTGTTCTCTTCAAATTTGTTTTCAAAGTTCTGTGTTTTCGCCATGTTTTTGGTAATCACAGAAGCAATTTCCGATTTCCCCATTTCCGTAACTGCGAGCGCAAGCTCTTTTACTTTTTCGCGCTCTTTGATCTTGGGGCACATGTCTTTCCAAGACTCCTTCCACGTGAGTAGAATTTTCTGTGTGGTGTCAATCCGGGTTCTGTCGCTGACGTCACTGTATCTGTCATCCGATGCGGCATTTGCAATGTTAACAATGGTGGTGTTTAAAACAATGAGATACATTCCAAACATCAGACCACTATGTTTGTCCAGAGCGCCCAACTCTCGCTAGAGAACCGCAAGACTGGTGTCTTTGAGCACTGCGGCCTCCTTTGTCAAAGCTGAGGTTGATGATGCTGTAAAAGTGAAAGTAAACTTTAAATAATTGAATACAACTAACTTTAAAAGTGTTTCCCCAAGAAACCCGCATTGGTGTTCAATAGACCGGAAGAGCACATGGTTACCATCTAATGTTAATCAATTTTCGAAATTTCAAAGCTAGCTCAAAGTATGCACATTTGTATTCAAAATGCGAAAAATTACAATATGAAAAGTCTTTCACTTGCAGCTAGGACAGCTCTGGTATAAAACTTAAACAACTTTTAATTGTATGTTGACATTAATCCCTACATGCACCAATAAATGGATGGGTCACATGTTGCAGTACTTATAACTAATTCCTGTTAGTAATGTACTTTGAAAAACTAACACTGTTGCGATGCCGAATTTTGCGCTTTTGTAGCGATTTTTTCTCCATTTCCAAATTATTTCAGTACTTTCCACACAAATTTTAAATACACGCTTTAAAAAATAAAATAAAATAAATTTTCCACAAAGATATAGAGAAATAGCCGTTTGTAGCTACATGTCTTCCACGTATGGTTTCAGGTCCCATGCATGTATTTCAGTGCACAATTAAAAGATAATATTTCACCCCTTCCATGTCTTTGTTTCATGGAAATTATCGATTGGTTGATGGGGTTTTGCCTACTGTTGGGGTACACCCTATTGATGACAATTGTCCTCTGGGTGTCATGCACAGAAATAAAGGATATATCTATTAAAGTACAGCTTATGTTTTCAAAGAAGACAACGCAAAATTTCATTTAACTGCTGGTGATCTAGATTTTTTGAGAAAAAAAACACGTACGAATCTACTTTAATTTACTTTATCGTGTATTTATTTAGTTACTCAAAACACTTTTTTTATTAATTGTAATCGTATAAAACCAAAATCAAATGTTTGAAAAAGTACGTGATCAAGATTTGGTGGTTGCGGGAGAAGGGGGTAAACGGACAGATAATTATTTCTCCGTATTATTTCTCGCACGATACAATACGCTGCATATGTGGACAGGATATTATTTCAGGTTTGTTCCTTCGATTTCCCCGTTTCGATTACTAGCTATTTGAAATACAACAAATTTTGTATTTTTCTGTATTTGTATTAAGTAACACTGAGTGTATAACATGCTCATACATGTATAAGCAAGAAAAAAGTTGAAAGTACATGTATATTTTTCAATTCACACAACATTAATTTTTTTATGGATTGCACAAAACATAAGCTTTGGATGATTGTCAGCTTAGGCATCCGGAAATTCTTATAAATGCAGAACAAGAGAATTGGAGTAAAAAAAGTCATTAAACAGACAGACCATGACGTGATGTTTGTAGTGTTTTCTACTTTATTGACTGTGACCGTGCGTAAGACTGCACTGTGCTGTTAGTCATTGTCTGCAGGGGACGTAACTCCGCAAGGTGCTATGTGTGTTGAAGTCGGTGGTGTGTGTTTGTTACACCTGATGTGAAAGCTATTGATTTTAGTGGTGTACTTTACAATGTACCTGTTCAACCCATATACATTATGTGTCTACAGTATATATATAGGGCTATTTTTGTCAAATGTTAATACCCATGTTTTATAGTTTTCTCCAACACAAATTAATTGTATAATTTTTCCTTATTTTAAATTTCGCCGGAAAGGGGTTTTGACAAAGGAGAGAGAGAGAGAGAGAGAGAGAGAGAGAGAGAGAGAGAGAGAGAGAGAGAGAGAGAGAGAGAGAGAGAGAGGGGGTTGTCTCCCTTTCTTTATCCTTCATCCTTTGACAGTAGTGTGATGTTGTTTTTAATATAAACATATGTTTTTTTTTAATTAATGCATATGTATTGAATTAATCTATATAAAAGGGCAATTTCATCGTTAAATGTAGTCTTATAATACTTTCAGAAAAGACAAAGTTGAGAAAGTTTACTGCTCTCATGTGTACATGTTCTTGTTTTGCTATGTGAGTAGTGAAACATAATTGGGTTTTTAATGTAAAACATGTGATGTAGCAATAATTTCTAAAGAAAAGATTAAAAGCTGAACAAAAAAAAGGGTTGATTTATTTTACTTTTCATCAAGTTAACTTTCAAACAGTTTGCAGGTTGTCGCTGGTTTTGCAATAAAAGAATACAGTGGTTTCATCAATATTCGTTGAATACCAATTTTCGTTGATTTCGTTGTTTAGTTAATCCACAAAACTGAATGTTCATTGAAATGCAATTTCTATAAACATTTTGTATTGATAGGGTCATTGGCCACAAATTTACCTATCCTTGAAACTCTTAATTTTCACTTCATCCACGAAAATTGATACCCTTGAATATTAATGAAACCACAGTAACAAATAGAAGACATATTTTAACTGCTACTGTTTCTACAAATTTCATTCTGTATTACAGGGAAATAGACTGTGCGAATTCCAATGTCTTAGAGAAGGCTGTGTCTGGGCGATTTCGAGACGGGACGAATTGTTTGTTTTAGTTTTCTATAGAAGATTGCAAATAACATTTTCTGTGAGCATTTTGAGTATAAGAAGATAGAGATAATATGAATTAAAGAACCCATCTACTGTTTAATAAACAAAGACTGAATTATCTATAAAATCCTTTTCATTTATCGACACATTTCATGGATTAACGATTACCCATTACCAACTGCTAGATTTGTAAAATCTGCCTACCAATTTGGGGGGGGGGGTATTCAAAAGTAAATGCGTTGAAGTACTGTATATCAGAAATGTAATCTATCAATGTCCAGAAGTTGTCAATATTTTGAAATCATGCATGCATAAAGTTACTGTTGTTTATATTTATAAAGTGACTTATAGGTCCAACATATGATTACAAATATACATATAGAAGAAGTTTGGTCTTAAAAGACATGATTTTAGATCAAGTGAATCCCTATAATAAACATCAACTTGAATACTGTGGTTTCATTAATATTCAAGGGCATGAATTTTCGTGGATAAAGTGAAAATCACAGTTTCAAGGATACGTAAATTCGTGGCCAATGACCCTATCAATACAAAATGTTAATAAAAATTGCATTTCAATAAACATTTAATTTCGTGGATCAACTAAACAACGAAATCCACGAAAATTGGTATTCAACGAATATTGATGAAACCACAGTACTTATTTGTCTTCCCAAGTCAATGGTTTCTGAACCGCACCGCTCTACATAAACTATAAACTAGTAGTTTAGATTTATGTAGAACTCAAGACTTGCCGGGAAGATGATTTAAACTTGTGTTTGAATCTCAGAATGTATCATAAAATCAATTAATGATTTCATGTCATCATGTAAATCTCTTGCGAAATTAACATCGTGGACCTCCGCATCAAATAATAAGTTAAAAGACATGACATACCGTATTTTATATCATCAATGCCAATGTCTGAATGGCTTTTGAATGTGTTTATTCATATAGCTAAATGGGGTTAAAGTAATAATATATTGAGAACTTTTTGACTTCTGCAAAGCATTATATTTAATACTCGTTAAGCATGATCTTAAATATTTAAAAAATTGGTATTTCGGAGAAAAAAGTCGGTGAGTTGTTTTAATTATTGTGATCGTGCATTTGATGACAGACTTGGTTATTTACAAATGTACATTGTGACATCTGCATTTGAACAGAATGATATAGTGTTGAAACATTTTTTCAGTTGTTTTTGGATTTGGTGTTGTGTGTTTCATTTTAAGAAAAATCCGACAAACTATCGATTTAAGGCGTGTAATTATGAAAATACATGTAATAATTTGAGTCAAGATAGTCGGAAATATCTGAAGTTTTCCTGGCTTTATCAACGGTTTTGATATTTTACTTGTCAGGAAAAATATCAGAATTTCTTTTAAAAAAGCCAAAAAAAAAAAAAAAAAAACGTCAGATTTTTCGGACTGCTCTACTATCGCTCAATTAGATAGGAGAATCATCTTCAAAGAAAATTAATAAAATAATGTGTTGATGACTATATGAATGGAATAATTTTGTTGATCTTATTTTAAAAATACATGTACATGTGTTACATTTGTACCTAAAACTTTAATATCGTATTGAATTTCAAGAGATGTCTATTTACAAAATGTAACTTGTTAGAAAAAACAGATTAATGAAGAATGTGTGAGTTATATAAATATCATGTGAAATTTATCTGGCCCTTTGTGAATTGCAATTAATAAATATTTATTTTAGTTATGCTGTATTTGTTTTCTTCTTATCACTGCACATATGTACTACAGGTATAGGACTAAAGGGGCATGGTCAAAAATTATTTTCCCAATTTTAATGTGTACAATGCTTCAGTAAGGCATTTCAAGAGGCAACGAAAATTTTAGAGTCATTCGTTAAGTTATAAGTAACGAGCCATATTTACATTACAAAGTTTCCCCCATGACTGCAATTCGAGACAATGAATTTACTCTTGTTTTTTTCCCCTCTAGCTTTTTATCGATATTTTAATTCGATGGATTTTGAATTCCATCTGGGCAAAACACTTAAGCGTTAAACATTTAGCGATAACAAATTTACAATCTTGTTGTTGCAAATGGGGGGGGGGGGGTCAAACAAATTGCCATTTTCACAATGTTAGGGGCCTTATGTCCCACGGTCACAGTCATATCGGACACAGTTGTAAGGGTGCATGCGCGGATTTTGCATCATAAAATTACCAAAAATATGCTTTGGACCCCCCCCCCCCCCGGCAAACTCAAATAACCGTCCGACCCCCGTGGAAAAATTTTCTGAATCCGCGCATAGGGCGACAAAATGCTAGCGATGAACGGGAACTAACTCTGATATTTTTTTTTTTTCATTTCTGATCAGGTGGTCGCATTAAGAACAGGATCAGTCATGGTTCAGGCACGCATAGGCCTACCAGACAGTTAGATTTTTGACTACTTTTTTGTTAAAGCAAGGTTTGTAATCTAAATATTATTGCATATTCACTTAACCAACACGTAAGTTGCTAGCTATGGTAATTAAATAATAAAACATATAACTTTAAATTACAATCACAATTAATGTACTTTCGTTTTGAAAACTTGTAACCAAACACAACTTTATCAACTTGATTTATTATATTATAAACTTATATAAATTTATAAAGTAAGGCATGAGGTTTACAACGTGCCTAATGATTTGATTCTATAAGTCAATGCCCGGATAAAAAATGGAAAAAATAAGCTGAAGGGGAAGGGGGTGTTTTTAGGTGAATAAATAAAAATCAATCAATTCTACATTCTAACTATAGAATTATGTATAAAATTTATCAACAACCATGTCTAATTTTTTTTTCATAGAACAACCATGGATCCTCATTCTAGTGCCCAGGATGTACCTCGATGTGACCTTTGTGAGACCACCTTAGTGCACAGCTACTGTGACTTTTGTCATGTCAACCTCTGCAAGCCCTGTGTAGTAGATCACATCTCGGATGGATATGACAAACATAAAATTGTTTCTTTCCAGGAACGTAGATCAACCCTCATTTATCCAAAATGCGAAACGCATCCACACAGAATTTGTGAATTTCGGTGCAAGGATTGTAACAACATTTTTGTTTGTTCTTCCTGCATGGCATCTGAACAACACAAAGGACATAATTTTGTAGAAGTTACAGAAGTTTACAAGACAATGAAAGACAATATAAAAAAAGACAAAAAAGAGTTAGAAAATCATATTTCTCCTACATATGAAGAAATTGAACTTGACTTAGAAACTCAGCTTGTCAAACTGGATGGAGGATATGAGAAACTAACAACAACAATGTCCAAACAAGGAGAGCAATGGCACAGAGAAATCGACATCGTCATCAACAAAATGAAAACCGAAATTAACGAGATAAAAGTGAAGCACAGAGACATTTTAAAGAAACACTTGAATGAAATCAAACAGACACAGTCTCTTATAAAACAAACATTACAAGCCATTAGGAAAATAGAGAAATCCACTGAAGTATCTTTAACTATTGAATACAGCTCTAAGATCAGAGAGTTCAGCAAGCTTCCACCCAAGATTCAGGTGTCACTGCCAACATTTATTCCAAAATTAATAGACCGTAAGAAGCTGTATAGTTTGTTTGGACAAATCACCCCATTATCTACTGCAACAGAGGAAAATGTCATGTCACCGAACCAACCAAACACTTCCGTCAGAGAACTACTGGACGAACCAGAGCTTGTTACCACAATAAAGACTGGGTATGAAAAACTACGCACTGTTTCCTGTCTAAATGATGGTAGTATATGGACGAGTGGAAGGACCAATGATATCAAATGCTACAGCATTAAAGGTTCACTCCTCCAGACAATCAAAACAAAATCAGAAGAATGGCCTAATGATATAACTGTAGATAGTGATGGTGATCTACTGTACTGTGATTGGACAGACGGGACAGTAAATAAAGTAAAGAATGACCAGACAAAAGAGTTGATAAGATTACAGGGATGGAGGCCTGGTAATCTGTGTGTCACCTCTACTGGTGATCTCCTGGTTACCATGTACAGTGATGATGACACTCAATCCAAAGTTGTCCGTTACTCGGGATCTACAGAGAAACAAACAATTAAATTTAATGATGAAGGTAAACCTTTGTACTCAGGGAATAATAATACTAAATACATCACAGAGAACAGAAACCATGACATCTGTGTAGCTGACAGTGAGGCCGGTGCAGTAGTGGTGGTTAGTCAGGACGGGAAACTCAGATGGAGATATACCGGTCATCCCTCGGTTACCAAGAACAAACCATTTAAACCCTGGGGTATCACAACAGACAGTCAGAGTCGTATCCTGACAGCAGACAACAACCATTGTATCCACATTCTGGATCAGAATGGACAGTTTCTCCGTTACATTGATAACTGTGATCTGGAGGATCCTTTTGGTTTATGTGTGGACAATAATGACAATCTGTTTGTGTGTGAGTATTTCAAAGGCAATGTAAAGAAAATCAGATATCTAAAGTAGATGTCATCAATTGTTAAAATGTGATGTAATTCAAACAAAAGTGGCCTTCTATATTGAATGTCATTGTTGGCATTTCATATAAAATATATTTGAACTTAAGTTCTCTTATACTGATGAATTCATTAATTATAATAATTTAACAGATAAATAAATAATAACTTTATTTTTGATAAAAACATTTCTAATTTTCAACCATTATTTGAAGAAGGGGCATTTAAATTTTGTTTGCATGCACTATACAGCTATTGTATCTTATCAAATAAATTGACAAGTGACGTGTCAGTTATCAGAATAGAAGTAAATTTCAGACGCGTGTTTTTCAGTTCTGTACATCTAACATACTGGAATACTTGTACACTGTATGTCATAAAGATTTATGAATTATGATAATAATAATTATAATAATAATAATATAATAAGTTTATCATAAATTAAAAAATAAGGACTTAAACTGACAAGGACCATCTACCAGCTATTGTATATAAAACCTGTGACTTTGTTATATGAACCAGAAAACCATTGCTGTGTGTATTACCAGCAGAGGCTATCTTAATATGTAATTTACAACATTTGTCTTAATGTGTCAACTGGTTGTAGGAAAACTCTTTGCTGTATTTTAACTCTTATTTGTATTTACAAAATATTTGACACAAAATGAATATGTGTTTTTGTTTAATATTGCAGTAGGTATCATACATGTAATAAAATAATTTTGAAAGAAAAAACAAAGATGCCTATATAGTCACGTGGGTATCATAAAGCCTTTAGATTGACCTGTCAAAGGGGCTCATATTTGCATTTCATCTGCATTTTAGAGTCTTAAACCTAATCTAAATATAATGTTTGAAAATCATTTATTCATGAAAGGGGGGTGGGTGGGGGGTTAAGCCTGTTCTTGATATTTCCACTCACCTACTGCACATTTCAAATTTGTATAAAATGTATAAAAGAAATATGTATTCCGTTGGTTTGTATAGCTCAGGAACAATAAATTGAATTGAATTGAATAAAATAAAAATGAATAAAACATCTCTATCGCAATTTATATTTACATATGATGTAAAAAGTTTTATGGTTTTTTTTCGATAGCGAGAATGCACGCTCTGCAGAGACTCTGAATCCTAGTCAATACGTTACGAAAAAAAGTCATGAAATATGAAATCAATACAGTATTTGGTCATACCAGAAACTATTTGAAAGTTACTAGTAGTCACTAAAACTATGCGTGCTAATTCATTGATAATTCCGGCGTCTTACTCTTTAATCCTGACTCTATAATTAATACGAATGAATGATTAATTCACAGATTAAAAAAATAACATTATAACTGACTAGCGCAGGTTATAAGTTTATTTCATGTGCAATTCTAGCCCATGTATCTACCTTCACACCATTATGAACTATTAAGGAATGGTCGAATAATTATATTAATGGTTTTAGTGCTTTATTACTCGTATCTGAGCAAGTTTTACAATGAAATTTAAAATGATGAATTAATTTTACGGCTTTCAGGGCAAGGAATGTTCGCTAGCCAAGGGTTTTGGATCCGCGCCGCTTATCACAAACAGAACTTGTGAGGAGAGGCGCGGGTCAGAAACCCTTAATTTGCTAGCGATGATGAGGCCAAGGTCACATCCCAGTAACTAAGTATTATTATTTTAATTATCAAAATTGAGTGGTACCATCCTCGGCTTGAAGACTGTTTTATATTGTTAAAAAATGAGTTGATGTCATTAATAAAAATTTTGTGTCCTTGACTTTTCTGACGTCGAAAAATCCACAAGGTCAAAAGCCATTGCTTTTTAGATGACAGTTGGAGTAATGTCTTTAAGACAAAAGGTTAACAAAATTTGCACGATTATTTTAGTAAAGATTAGCAGAGTTTAGTCTATTATGGCATGTATTTTAAGGTTTATTTCTGAATCATGTTTTAACAATATTCGTAGTTTTAATTAAGTCCCTGTGGTAGATCCTTCGAGTGTAAACGCGTTAAAACTAGATAACTCTTACAGATAGGGGGCTGTATGGTCATCAAATTTGAAACCATCAAATCTTTCTACAATTTCAAGATATGAAACCTTAAGATTTATTCTAGAATTTACTGAAGAAAAAAATCCATATGAATGCACCATTATTTTTTTGGTATTTTCTTATATTTTGATATATAGCTTTTCATTTAAACGAGATCAATTCAGCCTAAAAAAAGACACGACCATCGCGCCCTCTTAATTTCTTTTAATCTTTTTTTTTCATTTGCTTGTCAAGAGTTTTTGGACCCCCCCCCCCCGAACTTTCAAAAACGATGAGCAGGAACTACGTGCATGGCAGCTTATACCCTTTAATGCATGGTGCTCGGTTTAAAACAAACTAAGAAGAAAAAAACCAAACCCACATAGCCATCCACAAAGGCAAGAGAGTTGTGTGCTTGAAAATGAAGCAAGGGATTTTTCACTCTCCTCCCGAAACAACTCAAGCGTCCTTGTATTTTTACAAAAATGGGAAAATCAGACATTTAACAAGTTGGTTTTTATCTCATAAAAAAGTCCTTGTCGCGGGAAGAAATCCCCTAAAACATTGGGAAAATCAGAAATTATTTTGGTTAATTCAGCTATGTTTTGGCGTAAAACTTCGGGGACATACTGAGTACTGATGCGAGATCTGCATGAACTCTAATATTCACAACATTGCTTAACGGATTTTTGTAATGAAAATTAATTTCTCGACCTTCAACGTTAATCTTTTTTAAAGATGTCAATTTAGAAAATTAAAAGTATTTAAATGAAATGGCCTTGATCCTTATGATTAGCTGCTGTTTGACATTCAACAGGCAAGAGATCTTCCATACATGTATTGGTGCCCCTTTCCTTTAGATAAGGTTCCAACACAACACACTTCATGTGAATTACCCTCTGTACAGAGGTAGATTTAATATACTAGTATGCACTATGGAGAAGAAAAAAAACAACTAGCTAAGCCATTGAACAATATTTGAAGAAAGTAGATTAATACAAATCATTATTTGTGAGATAATAAATCAACATAAGTATTATCATCAAATATATACAAAAAGGGGATATGTATGCAAAACTCTCATCTAAAGATACGTCATTATTTTTTAATTGAAAAAAGTATGATCTTTCTTGACTTCGTAACGTTTTCAAAGTACAACAGGTTAAATAATCGCTATCTTTATCAAAACCTGCGGTCATTGTGTCGGAACTATAAAGAGACGAAACATTCTTTGGCTATATATCACACGGTTTTGGTATATCTTTTCAAAGCACGGTATTTAAAGGGGATATTGTGATCTTTCAGGATGAGTCGATATTCCTGAGAATTCTGTTCTCTTCAAAATTGTTTTCAGAGATCTATGTATAAGTTAATGAAATTCACGAGGTAAAACCTGTAAAAGCGTCTGCCGTCAGTTCTGCGTTTTCGCCGTGTTTTTCAGTGATCACAGAAGCCATTTCAGATTTCCCCATTTCCGTGACTGCGCGCGCAAGCTCTTTTACTTTTTCGCGCTCTTTGATCTTGGGGCGCATGTCTTTCCAAGAATCCTTCCACGTGAGTAGAATTTTCTGTGTGGTGTCAATCCTGGTTCTGTCGCTGACGTCACTGTATCCGTCATCTGATGCGGCATTTGCGATGTTGACAATGGTGGTGTTTGGAACATTGAGGTACATTCCAAGCATCAGACCACTATGTTTGTCCAGAGCGCCCAACTCTCGCGAGAGAACCGCAAGACTGGTGTCTTTGAGCACTGCAACCTCCTTTTTCAAAGCTGAGGTTGATGATGCTGTAAAAGTGAAAGTAAACTTTAAATAATTGAACAAAACCAACTTTAAAAGTGTTTCCCCAAGAAACCCGCATTGGCGTTCAATAGACCGGAAGAGCACATGGTTACCATCTAATATTAATCAATTTACGGTTGTACGGCTAGCCCAAAGTATGCACATTTTTATTCAAAATGCGAAGGAGTACAATATGACAAAGTCATCCACTTTCAGCTAGGACAGCTCTGATAAAATACTTAAAACAACTTTTATCTGTAAGTTGACATTCCTATAATAGGCACCAATGAGCGGTTGGGTCACATATTACAGTATTTACAAGTATATTAACTAATTCTTGTTAGCCAGTAATGTACTTCGAAAACTTACACTGTTGCGATGCCGAATTTTGCGCTTTGTCTAGCTTTTGTGGCGATTTTTTCCCCATTTCCAAATTGTTTCAGTACTTTCCACACAAATTTTAAATACACGCTTTAAAAATTAAAATAAAATAAATTGTCCACAGAGATATAGAGAAATGACCGTTTGTAGCTACACGTCTTCCACGTATGGTTTCAAGTCCCATGCATGCATTTCAGTGCACAATTAAAAGATACCGTAATATTTTACCCTTCCACGTCTTTGTTCCATATGGAGATTTGTTGATTGGGTTTTGCCTACTGTTGGTGTACAACCTATTGATGACACCTGTCCTCTTGGTGTCATGCACAGAAATAAAGGATATATCTAATAAATTACAGCTCATGTCTTCAAAGAGGACAACGCAAAATTTCATTTAACTGCTGGTATTCTAGATTTTCTGAGAAAAAAAGCACGTACGATTCTAATTTAAATTACTTTATCGTGTATTTATTTAATTACTTAAAACACTTTTTAAAATTTATTGTAATCCTATAAAACCAAAATCAAATGTTGGAAAAAATATGCGATCAATATTTGGTGGTTGGGGAGAAGGGGGTAAACGGACAGATAATTATTTCTTCGGATCATTTCTCGCACGATACGATACGCTTCATATGTGGACAGGATATTATTTGAGGTTCCTTCCTTTGATTTCCCCTTTTCTTTGACTAGCTGCATGTATTTGTAATACAAGAAATTTTGTTCTTTTCTGTACTTTGTATTAAGTAACACTGAGTGTATAGCATGCACATCCATGTATAAGCAAGGTAAAAGTTGAAATTACATGTATATTTTTCAATTCACAAAACATTGGGGTTTTTTATGGATTGCACAAAACATTAGCTTTGGATGATATCCTGCTTTGGCATCCGGAGCATCTTGTAAATGCAGAACAGAGAATGGGAGAACAAAAGGAAGCCATTAAACAGACAGACAATGACGTGATGTTTGTAGTGTTTTCTACTTTAATGACTGTGACCGTGCGTAAGACTGTATAGTACTGTTAGTCATTGTCTGCAGGGGACGTAACTCCGCAAGGTGCTATGTGTGTTGAAGTCGGTGGTGTGTGTTCGTTACACCTGATGTGAAAGCTATTGATTTTAGTTATATATCTTACAATATACCTGTTCAACCCGTATACATTATGTGTCTACAGTATATATAGGGCTATTTTTGTCAAATGTTAATACCCATGTTTTATAGTTTTCTCCAACACATATTAATTATATAATTTTTTCTTATTTTAAATTTTGTCTGAAAAGGGTTTTGACAAAGGAGACATAAATTTGTGATTTGAATTTTTTTTACTTTAGGTCTATTTTATTTTCAATCACTAACAATGGTCAATGGGTGGTGGTGGTGGGGGGGGGGGGCAGCAAAATTTGTTTACATGCATTATCTTCTATTTCTTCAATTTTCTATAAATCATTGTTGTTGAATGTTTTGAGTATTACATGTACAAGAAGACAGAGAGAGAGAGAGAGAGAGAGAGAGAGAGAGAGAGAGAGGTTGTCTCCCTTTCTTTATCCTTCATCGTATGACATTAGTGTTATGTTGTTTTTAATATAAACATCTGTTTTTATTAATGCATGTGTGTTGAATTAATCTACATAAAAGGGAAACTTCATCGTTAAATGTAGTCTTATAATACTTTCAGAAAAGACAAAGTTGAGAAAGTTTACTGCTCTCATATGTACATATTCTTGTTTTGCTATGTAAGTAGTGAAACATAATGGTTTTTTTGGGTAAAACATGTGATGTAGCAATAACTTCTAAAGAAAATATTAAAAGCTAAACAAAAACAGGATAGATTTATTTTACTTTTCATCTAGTTAACTTTCAAACAGTTTGCAGATTGTCGCTGGTTTTGCAATAAAAGAATAATAAATAGAAGACATATTTCCATTGATACTTTCTCGACAAATTTCATATATATATAGGGAAATAGACTGTGCGAATTCCAATGTCTTAGAGACGGCTGTGTCTTGTCGATTTCGAGACGGGACGAAATTGTTTGCAAGAGTTGAAGGGTGGAAATTACACGGGTACGTGAAAATAACCTTGTATACAGAAGTGCATATGGCCATTATACAATAATGAAATTGGCTTGAACTGAACTGAACTTTATTTATTTTACAACGATTGATAAGCAAGTTCTACAACTTATATTAAGATATCTCGTTGGCATGGATATTGGCTTGATATCGCAGACTTTTTTTTTTAGCTCAATTGTGTACATGTTTCTTTAGCTCAGTTGTGTGCAGGACGCACTAATAGCAAGCAGCTTTGGACAGTTCTCTTCATATTCATTCTTTATTCAGAACCTCTGAGACAATTTTGCTTTACAAAACTTGACCCAATGATTGACTGAAGAAAGTTTTTTTTTCCAAACGAAATTGTTTAATAAACAAAGACTGAATTATCTATGAAATCGTCGTACCTTTTCATGCAGCGACACATAATTTCATGGATCAACGATTACCCATTACAAACTGCTAGATTTATAAAATTTGCCTACCAACTTGGGGGGGGGGGGTATTCAAAAGTAAATGCGTTCAAATACTGGATATCAGAAATGTAATCTATCAATGTCCATGAGTTGACAATATTTTGAAATCATGCATGCATAAAGTTACTGTTGTTTATATTTATAAAGTGACTTATAGGTCCAACATATGATTACAAATATACGCGTAGAAGAAGTTTGGAATTTTACAAAATAGATGTCTTAAAAGACATGATTTTAGATCAAGTGAATCCCAAGAAAAATCTTCAATACTTATTTGTCTTCCAAAGTCAAGGGTTTCTGAACCGCACCGCTGTACATAAACTATAATATATCTATCTATCTATCTATCTATCTATCTATCTATCTATCTATCTATCTATCTATCTATCTATCTATCTATCTATCTTATACTAGTAGTTTAGATTTGTGTAGAACTCGAGACTTGCCGGGATGATGATTTAAACTTGTGTTTGAATCTCAGAATGTATCATGTATCATAAAATCAATTAATGATTCCATGTCATCATGTAAATCTCTTACGAAATTAATATCGTGTAACCTTGCATCAAATATTAAGTTAAAAGACATGACATACCGTATTTTTATATCATCAATGCAGGCACGTAGCATCGTTTTTGAAAGTGAGGGGGGGGGGGGCAGACTCATGCAAAAAATCTTGACTTGCCCCCCCCCCAAAAAAAAAAGGATATCACAACTTTTCCAAAATCTTCAAAATCCTAATCCGTGGGGGGGGGGGGGGGGGGGGCGTAGTATATTACTTTAATTTCAATTTCAATCCTCATTTCCTTATTTTCATATCAATTTTTTTACATACTCCCAAAAAAATGGGGGGGGGGGGGGCAACTCCATGATAATTCAATTTTCTATATGTAAATTATAAAAAAATTAGCTGCTGCGAAAAAAAGGGGGGGGGGGGGGCAGGCCCCCCTGCCCCCCCTCCGATGCTACGTGCCTGCAATGTCAATGTCCGAATGGCTTTTGAATGTGTTTATTCATATAGCTAAATGTGGTTAAAGTAATAATATATTGAGAACTTTTTGACTTCTGCAAAGCATTATATTTGATACTCGTTTAGCATGATCTTTTAAAATATTTTAAAAATCGGTATTTCGGAGAAAAAATTCGATGAGTTTTTCAATTATTTGATCGTGCATTTGATGGCAGACTTGGTCATTTACATTGTGACACCTGCATTTGAACAGAATGATACAGAGTTAAAACATTTTTTTAGTTGTATTTGGATTTGGTTTTGTGTGTTTTATTTTAAGAAAAATCCGACAAACTATCGATTTAAGGCGTGTGATTATGAAAATACATGTAATAATTTGTGTCAAGATAGTCGGAAATATCTGAAGTTTTCCTGGCTTTATCAACGGTTTTGAATTTTATTTGTCAGGAAAAATATCAGAATTGTTTGAAAAAAAAAGCCAAGAAAACGTCAGATTTTTCGGACTGCTCTACTATCGTTCAATTAGATAAGAGAATTATCTTCAAAGAAAATTAATAAAGTAATGTGTTGATGACTATATAAATGGAATAATTTTGTTGGTCTTATCTTAAAAATACATGTACATGTATTACCTAATACTTTAATATAGTATTGAATTTCAAGAGATGTCTATTTACAAAATGTAACTTGTTAGAAAAAACAGATTAATGACGAATGTGTGAGTTATATAAATATCATGTGAAATTCATATGGCCCTGTGTGAATTGCAATTAATAATTTTTTTTTTGCTTATGCTGTATTTGTTTTCTTCTTATCACTGCACATATGCACTACAGATATAGGACTAAAAGGACATGGTCACGATTTTGGTCAGAAATTATATTCCCATTTTTAATGTGTACGATGCTTCAGTAAGGCATTTTAATAGGCAACGGAAATTTTAGAGTCCTTCGTTAAGTTATGTTACGAGCCTTACTTACATGACAAAGTTTCCCCCCTGAATTGAATTCCTTCTGGGCGAAAAACTTAAGCGTTAAACATTGAGCGATAAAGAAATACAATCTGGTTGTTGCAAATGGGGGGGGGGGGGGTTGAAACAAACTGTCATCTTCACAATGTTAGGGGCCCAATGTCCCATGGACACAGTTATGAGGGTGCATGCACATATCTAGAGGAATGTCAGGGAGTCGAGACCCCCACCCCCTGTAAAGTTCAAATTCTTTTAATTGCATCATAAAATTACCAAAAATATGCTTTGGACCCCCCCCCCCCCCCGGCAAACTCAAAAAACCGTCCGACCCCCCTGGAAAAATTTTCTGGATCCGCGCATGGGGCGACAAAATGCTAGCGATGAACGGGAACTAACTCTGATATATTTTTTTCATTTTTGATCAGGTGGTCGTATTAATAACAGGATCAGTCATGCTTCATGCACGCATAGGCCTACCAGACAGTTAGAATTTTGACTACTTTTTTGTTAAATCAAGGTTTGTAATCTAAATATTATTGCATATTCACTTAACCAACACGTAAGTTGCTAGCTATGGTGATTAAATAATACAACATATAACTTTAAATTACAATCAAAATTTATGTACTTTCGTTTTGAAAACTTTAGAAAGTAAGACATGAGGTTTACAACGTGCGTAATGATTTGATTCTATAAGTCAATGCCCGGATAAGAAAGGGGGGAAATAAGCTGAGGGGAGGGGGTGTTTTAAGGCGAATTAATAAAAACGTTTTACATACAAAATCAATTCTACACTCTAACTATAGAATTATGTATAAAATTTATCAACAATCATGTCTATATTAATTATTTTCATAGAACAACCATGGATCCTCATTCCTGTGCCCTGCAGGATGTACCTCGCTGTGATCTTTGTGAGACCACCTTAGTACACAGCTACTGTGACTTTTGTCATTTCAACCTCTGTAAGCCCTGCATTTGAGATCACATCTCAGATGGATATGACAAACATAAAATAGTTCCATTCCAGGAACGTAGATCAACACTCATTTATCCCAAATGCGAAACGCACCAACACAAAAATTGTGAATTTCAGTGCAATGATTGTAACAACATTTTTGTTTGCTCTTCCTGCATGGCATCTGAACAACACAAAGGACATAACTTTGTAGATGTTACAGAAAATTACAAGACAATGAAAGACAATATAAAAAAAGACACAGAAGGGTTAGAAAATCATATTTCTCCTACATATGAAGAAATTGAACTTGACATCGAAACTCAGCTTGCCAACCTGGATGGAGGATATAAAAAACTTACAACAACAATGTCCAAACAAGGAGAGCAATGGCACAGAGAAATCGACATTGTCATCAACAAAATGAAAACCGAAATTAACGAGATAAAAGTGAAGCACCGTGACATTTTAAAGAAACACTTGAATGAAATCAAACAGACACAGTCTCTCATAAAACAAACAATACAAGCCATACGGATAATCGAGAAATCTACTGAAGTATCTTCAACTATTGAATACAGCTCTAAGGTCAGAGAGTTCAGCAAACTTCCACCCAAAGTTAAGGTTACAATGCCAACATTCATTCCAAAACCGATAGATCGTGAGAAGCTGTATATTTTGTTTGGAGAGATCAGCCCATTATCTACTGCAACAGAAGATAATGTTTTGTCACTAAATCAACCCAACACTTCAGTCAGAGAACTCCTGGATGAACCAAAGCTTGTTACCACAATACAGACTGGATATAAAAATCTATGCAGTGTTACCTGTCTGAATGAAGACAGGATATGGACAAGTGGACTGACCAATGATATCAAATGCTTTAACATTAAATGTTCACTCCTCCAGGCTATTAAAACAAAATCAGAAGAATCGCCTAATGATATAACTGTAAACAGTGATGGGGAACTACTGTACTGTGATGGGACAGATGGGACAGTGAACATAGTAAAGAATGGACAGACAAAAATGTTGATCACATTGCCAGAGGAGTGGGCGCCTAATCAGCTGTGTGTCACCTCTACTGGTGATCTCCTGGTTACCATGTTCAGTGTTGATAAAACTCAATCCAAAGCTGTCCGTTACTCGGGATCTACAGAGAAACAAACAGTTCAATTTGATGATAATGGTCAACCTCTGTACTCAGGGAATGATGCTGTTAAATACATCACAGAGAACAGAAACCGTGACATCTGTGTAGCTGACTGGGTGGCTGGTGTAGAAGTGGTGGTTAATCAGGACGGGAAACTCAGATGGAGATACACCGGTCATCCCTCAGCTATCAAGAATGAACCATTTGAGCCCTGGGGAGTCACAACAGACAGACAGAGTCATATCCTGACAGCAGACGGTGACAATGATTGTATCCACATTCTGGATCAGAATGGACAGTTTCTCCGTTACATTGATAACTGTGATCTGAAGGGTCCTACTGGTTTATGTGTGGACAATAATGACAATTTGCTTGTGTGTGAGTACTACAAAAGCAATGTAAAGAAAATCAAATATCTAAAGTAGACATCATCAGTTGTAACAATGTGATGTACATCAAACTCTCTCTGTACATTGAATTTCATCCTTGGAATTTTATATAAAATATATTTGAACTATAGTTTTCTTATACTGATGAATTCATTAATTCCATTAAATTAACAGATAAATAAATAATTACTTTAGTTTTGATAAGAACACCTCTAATTTTCAACAAAGATTTGAAGAAGGGGCATTCAAATGTTGTTGACATGCACTATACAGCTATTCTATCTTATCAAATAAATTGACAAGTGGCGTGTCAATTATCAGGATAGAAAAGATTTCAGACCAAAAAAAGTAATGGCTTAAACTGACAAGGACCATCTACCAGTTATTGTGTTAATAGAACATATATAAAACATGTGACTTTGTTATATGTACCAGAAAGGCATTGCTGTGTATTTTACCAGCAGAGGTTATGTAAAGAATGTAATTTTAAAACATTTGTCTAAATGCGTCAACTGGTTGTAGAAAAAATTCTGTATTGGAACTTTTATTTGTATTTACAGAATATTTGAGACAAAATGAACATGTGTTTTTGTTTAATATTGCAGTAGGTATCATACATGTAATAAAACGATTTTGAAAACAAAACCAAAAATAAGATGCCTTATATATACATGTAGTCACCTGGGTATATATTCACATGTATATCATTAAGCCTTTAGATTGACATGTCAAAGGGGCTCATATTTGCATTTAAGCTGCATTTCAGAGTCTTAAACCTAATCTAAATATAACGTTTGAAAATAATTTATTCATGAAAAAAGGGATGGGGGTGGGGGGGGGGGGGGGGGTTGAGCATGTTTTTGATATTTCCACTAAACTACTGCACATTTCAAATTTGTATAAAATGTATAAAATAAATATGTATTATACCTTGCATTCCGATGATTTGTAAAGTTCAGGAACAATATAAATAAATTGAATTGAATAAAATAAAAATGAATAAAACATATATCTATTGCAATTTATATTTACATTTAACTTATGTAACACCATAGTTTAAATGATGTAAAAGGGTTTTTTTCATAGCGAAAATGCACGCTCTGCAGAGACTCTGAATTCTAGTCAATACGTTACGAAAAAAGTCATGCAATATGAAAGCAATACAGTATTTGGTCATAACAGAAACTATTTGAAAGTTATTAGTAGTCACTAAAACCATGCGTGCTAATTAATTGATAATTCCGGCGTCTTACACTTTAATCCTGACTCTAGTATATTTAATACAGCGTTAAATGCATGAATGATTAATTCACAGATTAAAAAAACCCATTAACTGACTAGCGCAGGTTATATGTATATTTCATGTGCCATTCTAGCCCAGTACATGTAGCTACCTTCACGCCAGTTTGACCTATTAGGGAATGATCGAATAATTGTATTAATGGTTTTAGTGCTTTACTACACGTATCTGAGCAAGTTTTACAATGAAATTTAAAATGATGAATTTATTTTACGGCTTTCAGGGCAAGGCATCTTCGCTAGCCAATGGTTTCGGATCCGCACCGCTCATCACAAACAGAACTTGTGAGGAGCGGCGCGGATCAGAAACCCTTAATTTGCTAGCGAAGATGAGGCCAAGATCACATCCCAGTAACTAAGTATTTATATTTTAAATTTCAAAATTAATTAAGTGGTACTATCCTCGGCTTGAATATTATTTTATATTGTTAAAAAATGAGTTTATTTCATTAATTAAAATTTTGTGTCCTTGGCCTTTCTGACATTGAAAAATCCTCAAGGTCAAAGGCCATTGCTTTTTAGATGACAATTGGAGTTATGTCTTAAAGACAACGGGTTAACAAAATTTACACGATTATCTTAGTAAAGATCAGCAGAGTTTAGTCTATTATTACATGTATTTTAAGGTTTATTTCTGAATCATGTTTTAACAATATTCGTTGTTTTAATAAAGTCTCTGTGGTAGATCCTTCGAGTGTAAACGCGTTTAAAATAGATAACTCTTACAGATAGGGGGCTGTATGGTCAACAAATTTGAAACCGTCAAATCTTTCTACAATTTCAAGATATGAAACGTTAAGCTATATTCTAGAATTTACTGAAGAAAAAAATCCATATGCATGCATTATTATTTTTGGGGTATTTTCTTATATTTTGATATATAGCTCTTCTTTTAACCGAGATCAATTCAGCCTAAAAATGGACACGACCATCGGGCCCTCTTAATTTCTTTTAATCTCTTTTTTCGTTTGCTTGTCAAGAGTTTTTGGATCCCCCCAACTTTCAAAAACGATGAGCAGGAACTATGTGTATGGCAGCTTATACCCTTTAATGCATGGTGCTCGGTTTAAAACAAACTAAGTAATAAAAAAAAATACATAGCCATCCACAAAGGCAAGCGTCCTAGTATTTTTACAAAAATTGGAAAATCGGGCATTTAACAAGTTGGTTTTTATCTCATGAAAAAGTCAGTCCTTGTCGCGGGAGGAAATCCCCTCAAACATTGGGAAAATCATTCTTATATTTTCTTATATTTTGATATATAGCTCTTCTTTTAACCGAGATCAATTCAGCCAAAAAATGGACACGACCATCGGGCCCTCTTAATTTCTTTTAATCTCTTTTTTCGTTTGCTTGTCAAGAGTTTTTGGATCCCCCCAACTTTCAAAAACGATGAGCAGGAACTATGTGTATGGCAGCTTATACCCTTTAATGCATGGTGCTCGGTTTAAAACAAACTAAGTAATAAAAAAAAATACATAGCCATCCACAAAGGCAAGAGAGTCGTGTGCTTGAAAATCAAGCACGGGATCACTCTCCTCTCGAAACAACTCAAGCGTCCTAGTATTTTTACAAAAATTGGAAAATCGGGCATTTGACAAGTTGGTTTTTATCTCATGAAAAAGTCAGTCCTTGTCGCGGGAGGAAATCCCCTCAAACATTGGGAAAATCAGAAATTATTTTGCTTAATTCAGCTATGTTTTGGCGTAAAACTTCGGGGATATACTGAGTACTGATGCGACACCTTCATGTACTCAAATATTCACGACACTGTTTAACGGATTTTTGTAATGAAAATTAATTTTTAGACATTAAACATCAATTTTATTTAAAGATGTCAATTCAGAAAATTAAAAGTATTTAAATGAAATGGCCTTGATCCTTATGATTAGCTGCTGTTTGACATTTAACAGGAAAGAGTTCTTCTATACATGTAAAGATGCCCTTTTCCACCGGAGAGTAGTTCCAATACAACACAGTTCAAATGAATTACCATTTGTACAGAGATAGATTTAATTTATGCACTATGGAGAAAAAAAAAACAACAACTGGCTAGGCCATTGAACAATATTTGAAGAAGGTAGATTAATACGAATCATTATTTGTGAGATAATAAATTAACATAAGTATTATTTTTTAATATACACAGTAAGTGGATTTGTAAACAAAATTTTCATGTAAAGATACAAAAAGTATATTCGTTTTGAATTGAAGAAAAGTATGACCTTTCTTGACTTCGTAACGTTTCAAAGTACAACAGGTTAAAAAATCGCTACAATGTATCTTTATCAAAACCCTGCAGTCATTGTGTGGGAACTAAAGAGACAAAACATTCTTTGGCAATATATCTCACGGTTTGGTATATCATTTCAAAGTACGGTATTTATAGGGGGATATTGTGATCTTTCAGGATGAGTCGATATTCCTGATCATTCTGTTCTCTTCAAAAGCGTCTGCCGTCAGTCCTGCGTTTTCGCCATGTTTTTTTCGGTAATCACAGAAGCCATTTCAGATTTCACCATTTCCGTGACTGCGCACGCAGGCTCTTTTACTTTTTCGCGCTCTTTGATCTTGGGGTGCATGTCTTTTCAAGAATCCTTCCACGTGAGTAGAATTTTCTGTGTGGTGTCAATCCGGGTTCTGTCGCTGACGTCACTGTATCCGTCTTCTGATACGGTATTTGCAATGTTGACAATGGTGGTGTTTGGAACATTGAGGTATATTCCAAGCATCAACACTATGTTTGTCCAGAGCGCCCAACTCTCGTGAGAGAACCGCAAGACTGGTGTCTTTGAGCACTGCAGCCTCCTTTTTCAAAGCCGAGGTTGATGATGTTGTAAAAGTGAAAGCAAACTTTAAATAATTAAAAATATTAAAACTAACTTTAAAAGAGTATAATATAAAAAAAAGTATTTCACTTGCAGCTAGGACAACTCTGGTTAAAAACTTAAACAACGTTTAATTGTATGTTGACATTAATTCCTACATGCACCAATAAATGATTGGGTCAAAGTGCTTATTAATAACTAATTCTTGAAAAGCTTACACTGTTGTGATGTCGAATTTTGCGCTTTGTCTAGCTTTTGTGGTGATTTTTTCCCCATTTCCAAATTGTTTCTGTACTTTCCACACAAATTTTTAATACACGCTCCAAAAAAAATTAAATTAATTTTCCACAAAGATATAGAGAAATGGTATTTGTAGCTACACGTCTTCCACGTATGGTTTCAAGTCCCATGCAAATTTAACATAACAGGAATAAAATCGAAGCAGACCCCAAATATCCCAACGATAAGATCATGCATTTCAGTGCACAGTTAAAAGATAATATTTCACCCTTCCACGTCTTTGTTCCATGGCCGTTATCGATTATTGATTGGGTTTTGCCTACTGTTGGTTTACAACCTATTGATGACACTTGTCTTCTGGGTATCATGTACAGAAATAAAGGATATATCTATTAAAGTACAGCTCATGTCTTCAAAGAGGACAACGCAAAATTTTCATTTAACTGCTGGTAATCTAGATTTTCTTAGAAAACACGTACGATTCCAATTTAAATTATTTTATCGTGTACTTATTTAATTACTCAAAACACTTATTTTAATCAATTGTAATCCTAAAAAAAATAAAATCAAATGTTAAAAAGTACGTGATCAAGATTTGATGATTGGGGGGGGGGGAGAACGGGGGTAAACGGACAGATAATTATTTCTCCGGATCATTTTCGCACGATACGATGTGGTTCATATGTGGACAGGATATTATTTCAGGTTCCTTCCTTCGATTTCCCCTTTCCTTTGACTAGGGATTTGAAATACAACAAATTTTGTATTTTTCTGTATTTGCACGCTCATACATGTATAAGCAAGGTAAAAGTTGAACGTACATATACACACAGACCATGACGTGATGATTGTAGTGTTTTCTACTATATTTACATTTTCCAGTGTCTTGTTCTGTGATAACACGACGTATTGATTTTGTACTATATTAAACCCCTAACTTCAAACTGGGGCACCAGCAGGGTGTGCTTATTTATATTTAAATATGTAATTGTACAATGGCTTTAAATTATATAAATTTAAGTAATAAGGAATCTATGAATATTATGAGGTGATGATTTTGGTAGGGGTGTGAACAAATCTATCGCCTCATAATACTCAAAGAATGATTCCTTATTCCTTATTTATTGGCTGTGACCGTGCTAATGACTGTTTAATACTGATTGTCCCTGTTCGCAGAGGACGTAACTCCGCAAGGTGCTGGGTGTGTCGAAGTCGGTGGTGTGTGTTTGTTACACCTGAGTTATTGATTTTAGCTGTATACTTTACCATACCTTTATCAAATTTATAAAAATCATTGTTGTTAAATTTTTGAATATTACGTGTCCAGAGAGAGAGAGAGAGAGAGAGAGAGAGAGAGAGAGAGAGAGAGAGAGAGAGAGAGAGGGGAGGGGTTGTCTCCCTTTCTTTACCCTTCATCGATTGAGAGTAGTGAAATGTTGTTTTAATATAAACATATGTTTTTTTAATGCATGTGTATTTAATTAATCTATATAAAAGGGCAATTTCATTCTTAACTGTAATCTTATAAGAAAGTATGAATACTTTCAGAAAAGACAGAGTTAAAAAAGTTTGGCTATGTGAGTTGAGAACCATAATGTATTTTTTTGTAAAACATGATGTAGCAATAATTTCTAAAGAAAATATTAAAAGCTTAAGAAAAAAAGGATTGATTTATTTTACTTTTTATCAAATTAACTTTCAAACAGTTTGTAGATTGTCACTGGTTTTGCAAATAAAGAATAACAAAAAGAACACATATTTTAACTGCTACTTTTTCGATAAAATTCAAACTGTATACACGAAAATAGACTGGTCGAATTCCAATGTCTTACAAACAGCTGTGTCTTGGCGATTTCAAGACGGGACGAAATTGTTTGCCATTGCAAGTGTAAAAGACTGGTGAAAATAACCTTGCATACTGTAGTGCATATGGCCATCAAGCAATAATGAATTTGGCTTGATATTGCAGACTGTTTTTTTAGCTCAATTGTGTGCATGTTTCTTTATCTCAATTGTGTGCAAGACGCACTAACAGCAAGCAGCTTTGGACAGTTCTCTTCATATTCATTCTTTATTCAGAACCTCTGAGACAATTTTGCTTTACAAAACTTGACCCAATGATTGAGTGTAGAATTGTTTTTTTTTTTCAAACGGAGAGATTACGTCCTCAGGAGATCGTTTGTCAGAGAAAATGTTGGTTTCTTGAAAATGTTATATCCAGAGCTATACATACATGTACACACTTAAATTCAAACAATGACATCCTGCTTTAGTTTTCTATAAAAGATCGCAAATAAAAATTTGTGTGAGCATGTTGAGTATGAGAAGATAAGAAGATAGAGATGATATGAATTATATTTACATAATCCAGTGTCTTTGCCTGTGATAACACTACATATCGCTTTTGTACTATATAACACATAATACAAATGACGCCAAATCGAGGCGTCAGCGGGATGTGCTGATTTATATTTAAATATTTAACCGTACGATGGCTTAAAATTGTATAAATATAAGTAATAAGGAATCATTCTTTGAATATTATGAGATGATAATTTCGGTCGGGGTATGATAAAATCTATCATAAAGCCCTTCGGGCTTTATTGGATTGGATCACACCCCGACCGAAATTATCACCTCATAATACTCAAAGAATGATTCCTTATTCCTTATATAGAACCCATCTGCTGTTTAATAAACAAAGACTGAATTATCTATGAAATCGACGTACCTTTTTATTTATCGACACATAATTTCATGGATCAACGATTACCCATAACAAATGCGTTCAAATACTGGATATCAGAAATGTAATCTATCAATGTTCAGAAGTTGACAATATTTTGAAATCATGCATGCATAAAGTAACTGTTCTTTATATTTATAAAGTGACTAGACATGTAGGTCCAACAGGCCGGGTGCAAATTATTTAATTCTCATATATTTTGTGTTACAAATGTCATATGCACAATGTCACACTATAAAAAAAAACAATTACCTAGTACTTACTTACGTATTGAATTTTTTATTCGATATAGCTGGATTTATAAAGATACCGTTTGGTTTGGGTTTTATATTGGTTTGTGTGTCATAGGTGAGCATTATGTACCTTGGATTCCTTGATTTTACGTGTCTAAACTTTTGTCTTATCACAGAAACATGGTTCCTGTAAGATTGATTTGCAAACATGGTTTTTATCATGTAGTAAATGTTTACTGTAAATTCCTAATTTAACGCGAGGAATTTATATCTGCGTGAAATCGCGAGAAGCACCGATCGCAGATATAAAAATCTCGCCCTTATTTTCTGAGAGTTGGAAACTATAAAAACTATGGATAAACGTTCCGCGTTCGCAATTTCATATTATCGCGTTTTGATACAAAACAGCAGAATCGCTGAATTAACTACTCACGTAATATAAGGAATTTACAGTATATCTTTTTGCTAATTCAAATCAATATGTTTTCATGTCTTAATAATTAAAACAACTACACAGAAGGGTTTCTTATTCTGTTTAACCCCCCCCCCCCCCTCCGTTATAATATATGATAACACATATACATATAGTTTGAATTCTTAGATGTCTTGAAAGCCTTTTTTTCTTTGTTTTCTTTTTCAAATATTCAGTAAGGAAAGCAAAGTATTCCCATTTTGTTGAGGGAAAGGGAAACTGGTAGCAAGAAGAGAGGGACAAAAGGAAGGTTCATTAATATATCAAAATAACACTTTTAAATTACCCTTTACCCGTAACTCACCCCATTTCAGTTTATTCATGATTTTCGATAAAGTGTATCCCAAGAATGAACACCTATCTTCAATGTGTATTTAAACTCATCTTCCCAAGTCAAGTGTTTCTGATCTGCACCGCTCTACATAAACTAGTTTATGTAAAACGGTGTGGATTATAAACTCAAAACTTGATAAGATGGTTTAAACTTTGGTTTGAATCTCTGAATGTGTCATGTATTGTGAATCAATAAATGGTTCCATGTTATATGGTGTTCCGATGGGGCCACTTCGACCTTCGCACTTTCGCCTTTAGGTCGAGGTACGAGAGTGCGAAGTTGCGACGGCGAAAGTGCGAGAGTGCGACGGCGAAGGAGCGAAAGTGCGAAGATGCGACGGCGAAGCGCGAAGTTGCGACGGCGAGAGTGCGAAGTTGCGACGGCGAAGAAGCAATACTAATATCGCACTCTCGCCTTCGCAACTTCGCATTCTCGCCTTCGCATCTTCGCGCTTTCGCCTTCGCCTTTTTATAATTATGGAGCTCTCTATCGTTTAAAGACAATTTTAGCTGTAAAAAAGGACATCTGACATATTTTGGAGATTTTATTATATATAATTAATAAAATTAAATTTTCCGGGGGGATGAGATCCGGACCTTCTCTCTTCCTTTACTGCATGTGTGAAGTTATTAGTATTGAATTTTCCGGGGGGGGGGGGGGGGGGGACCCCCTCTCCACCTCTAGATCCATACACCAGCAAGGAGTGTCGCATAATGAAATTAGAGTGTTACTGTGTTTGATCTACGGTAAACAGACAACTGGTAAGTGACAGGAGTCTGGAAGTGCATATGTATACATTATGGCGGACCTTACATTTTATATGGAGTATATAACGATTAGGCATAGCCAGCACTGGTAAACATAAATGTCACATATACACATTAAAATATTCATAAACATTCATAGTAAGCACAATGGCTTAGCGCATGCGTACCAATGATATCATGGATTAATCGGAAAACCTTTGCGAGTACGGTGCCTGCATCAAATTCTATGTAATAGACCGAGACTTTCTGAATGCTATCAAAAAAGGCGAAGGCGAAAGTGCGAAAGTGCGAAGGCGAGAGTGCGAAGTTGCGAAGGCGAGGGAGCGATAGTAGTATCGCTCCTTCGCCTTCGCACCTTCGCGCTTTCGCCTTCGCATCTTCGCGCTTCGCCGTCGCATCTTCGCACTTTCGCTCCTTCGCCGTCGCACTCTCGCACTTTCGCCTTCGCAACTTCGCACTCTCGCATCTTCGACCTAAAGGCGAAAGTGCGAAGGTCGAAGTGGCCCCATCGGAACACCATAATGTCATCATGTTAATCTCTTACGAAGTTAATATCGTGGAACATCGCATCAAATATTAAGTTAAAAGACATGATAAACCGTATATCATCTATGCCAATGCCCAAATGCCTTTTGAATATGTTTATTCATGATAGTTAAATGTTATTAATGTAAAATAAAGAAGACAATCCTGCAAAGCATTATTTTTTATTCTTATTTCATATGATCTTAAATATTTTAAAATTTGTTATTTCGAAGAGAAAAGGTGCTGAGTTGTGTTTTTTTAAATCATTGTGATCATGCGATTGATGACAGACTTGCTCATTTACATTGTGATACCAGCATTTGAACAGAATGCAACAGTATTGAACCATTTTTTCCAGTTGTACACGTGTATTTGGATTTGGTTTGGTGTGTTTTATTTTTAGAAAAATCAGACAAACTATTGATTTAAGGCGTGTAGTAATGAAAATACCCGTAATAATTTAAGCCAAGATACTCCGAAATATATGACATGTTCTTGGCTTTGTTAACGTTTTTGATATATTACTTGTCAGGAAAAACATTAGAATCATTAAAAATGACAGGAAAACGTCAGATTTTTCGGACTAGAACCAAGACTGTCCCACTATCGTTAAATTGGATATACTTAAAAAGAATAACATTTAATGAAAATTAATGAATTAATGTGTTGATGGCTTATATGAATGAAACTTTTTTGTTAATCTTATTTAAAAAATACATGTACATGTATTATCTAATACTTTAATATGGTATTGAATTTTACAAAATTTACAAAATGTAACTTGTTAAAAAAAACTGATTAATGAAGAATGTGTGAGTTGTATAAAAATCATAATGTGTCATTAAGCTGTCCCTTTATGAATTGCAATTAATAGATATGTTTTACTTTACGTAAGCTGTATCTGTTTACCTCTTATCACTCCACATATTCATTACAGATATAGGATTAAAGGGGCATGGTCAAAATTTTGGTCAAAAATATATTTTCCGATTTAAATGTGTATGATGCTGGCTGAAATCCGAGACAATGAATTTACTCTTGTTATTTTCCTCTTTTAATTTTAATTCGAATGGATATTGAATTCCTTCTGGCCGAAAAACTTAAGCATTAAACGATAAAAAATATCCAATCTGGTTGCAACTGGGGGGAGGGGGTTCAAACAAACTGCCATTCTCACAATGTGAGGGGCCTTATGTCCCACGGTCACAGTCCTTGTGGACACAGGACCCCTGGCGTTGTGAGGGTACATGCGCGGATCTAGAGTTGGATTCATGGGGGTCCGAACCCCCTGTAAAATTCAAACTTCTCTAAATAACATTATAATATTACCAAAAATATGCCTTGGACCCCCCCCCCCCCCCCAGCAAACTCAAATAACCCCCCCCCCCCCCGAAAAAAAATTCTGGATCCGCGCATAGGGTGACTACAAACTGCTAGCGATGAACGGGAAGTAACTCTGACAATTTTGTTTTCATTTTTGATCAGGTGGTCGCATTCAGAACAGGATCAGTCATGTTTCGGGCACGCTTACCAGACAGTTAGATCTATATTGCCTACTTTTTTTGTTTAAGCAAGGTTTGTAATCTAACTATTATTGCATATTCACTTAATCAACTCGTAAGCTGCTAGCTATGATGATTAAGACATAACTTTACATTACATTAGAAATTAATGTATTTTCGTTTTGAAAAACTAGCTACATGTATATCATTTTGATTTATTATATTATAAACTTATATAAATTTATAAAGGCAGTCAGTTTTAAAACGTGTCCGGATAAAAAAGAAAAATAAGCTGAAGGTGGTGTTTTAGGTTAATTAAAAAATATTATTTTACATACATTTTACAAACTACATCTTTACTCTGACTATAGAATTATGTATAAAATCTATCTTTATCATTGAACCAACAATCATGTCTTAATTATTTTCTATCATAGAACAACCATGGATCCTCATTCTTCTGCCCAGGATGTGCACCGATGTGACCTTTGTGAAACCGCCATAGTACACAGCTACTGTGATTTTTGCCATGTCAACCTCTGCAAGCCCTGTGTAGTAGATCACATCTCAGATGGGTATGACAAACATAAAATTGTTTCTTTCCAGGAACGAAGATCAACCCTCATTTATCCAAAATGCAAAACGCACCCACACAAAATTTGTGAATTTCATTGCAAGGATTGTAACAACATTTTTGTTTGTTCTTCCTGCATGGCATCTGAACAACACAAAGGACATAACTTTGTAGAAGTTACAGAAATTTACAAGACAATGAAAGACAATATAAAAAAAGACACAAAAGAGTTAGAAAATCATATTTCTCCTACATATGAAGAAATTGCACTTGACTTAGAAAATGAACTGGCCAACCTGGATGGAGGATATGAAAAACATACTACAACAATTTCAAAACAAGGAGAGCAATGGCACAGAGAAATCGACATTGTCATCAACAAAATGAAAACCGAAATTAACGAGATAAAAGTGAAGCACAGATACATTTTAAAGAAACACTTGAATGAAATCAAACAGACACAGTCTCTCATAAAACAAACAATACAAGCCCTACGGAAAATCGAGAAATCCACTGAAGTATCTTCAACTATTGAATACAGGTCTAAGGTCAGAGAGTTCAGCAAGCTTCCACCCAAGGTTAAGGTTACAATGCCAAAATTCATTCCAAAACCAATAGACCATGAGAAGCTGTTTATTTTGTTTGGACAGATTACCCCATTACCAACTGCAACAGAGGAAAATATCATGTCACCGAACCAACCTAACACTTCAGTCAGAGAACTACTGGATGAACCAGAGATTGTTGCCACAATACAGACTGGGTATGAAAAATTACGCAGTGTTACCTGTCTAAATGATGGTAGTATATGGACGAGTGGAAGGACCAATGATATCAAATGCTTCAACAGTAAAGGTTCACTCCTCCAGACAATCAAAACAAGATCAGAAGAATGGCCTAATGATATAGCTGTAGACAGTGATGGGGATCTACTGTACTGTGATTGGACAGATCGGACAGTGAACATAGTAAAGAATGGACAGACAGAAGAGTTGATCACATTATTAGAGTGGACGCCTATTAATCTCTGTGTCACCTCTACAGGTGATCTCCTGGTTACCATGTACAGTAATGATAAAACTCAATCCAAAGTTGTCCGTTATTTGAGATCTACAGAGAAACAAACAATTCAATTCGATGGTGATGGTAAACCTCTGTACTCAGGGAATGGTAGAATTAAATACATCACTGAGAACAGAAACCATGACGTCTGTGTAGCTGACTTTGGAGTTGGTGCAGTAGTGGTGGTTAATCAGGACGGGAAACTCAGATGGAGGTACACTGGTTATCCCTCAGTTACTAAGAACAAACTATTTAAACCCATTGGTATCACAACAGACAGCCAGAGTCATATCCTGACAACAGACAGTGACAACCATTGTATCCACATTCTTGATCAGAATGGACAGTTTCTCCGTTACATTGATAACTGTGATCTGAAGAATCTTACTGGTTTATGTGTGGACAATAATGACAAGCTGTTTGTGTGTGAGTACTACAAAGGCAATGTAAAGAAAATCAAATCTCTAAAGTAGACATCATCAATGTGATGTACATCAAACTCTCTGTACAATTTCATCCTTGGAATTTTATATAAAATATATTTGAACTATAGTTTTCTTATACTGGTGAATTCATTAATTCTATTAATTTAACAGATAAATAAATAATAACTTGATTTTTTATAAAAAAACACCTCTAATTTTCAACCAAGATTTGAAGAGGGGGCTTTTAAATTTTGTTTGCATGCACAATACAGCTACACATGTATTGTATCTTATCAAATAAACTGATAAGTGGCATGTCAATTATCAGGATAGAAAAGATTTCAGACAAAAAAAAAGTAAGGGCTTAAACTGACATGGACCATCTACCAGCTATTGTGTTAATAGAACATATATAAAACATGTGAATTTGTTTTATGTACCAGAAAATCATTGCTGTGTATATTACCAGCAGATGCTATCTTAATATGTAATTTACAACATTTGTCTAAATGTGTCAACTGGTTGTAGGAAGACTCTTTGCTGTATTTTAACTCTTATTTGTCTTTACAGAATATTTGAGACAAAATGAACATGTGTTTTTGTTTAATATTGCAGTAGGTATCATACATGTAATAAAATAATTTTGAAAAGAAAAACCAATATGCCTATATAGTCACCTGGGTATCATAAATCCTTTAGACTGACCTGTCAAAGGGGCTCATATTTGCATTTAATCTGCATTTTAGAATCTTAGACCTAATCTAAATATAATGTTTGAAAATCACATACAGAATTTGTGAGGAGCGGCAAGGATCATAAACCCTTAATTTGCTAGCGAAGATGGGGCCAAGATCACATCCCAGTAACTAAGTATTAATATTTTGATTTTCTAAATTGAATGGTACTATCCTCGGCTTGAATAATGTTTTATGAGTTTATATCATTAATTAAAAAAATTTGTCCTTGACCTTTCTGGCCTTAAAAAATACTCAAGATCAAAGGCCATTGCTTTTTAGATGACAATTGGAGTTATGTCTTTAAGACAAAGGGTTAACAAAATTTACACGATTATCTTAGTAAAGATCAGCAGAGTTTAGTCTATTATAACATGTATTTTGAGGATTATTTCTGAATCATGTTTTAACAATATTCGTAGTTTTAATAAATTCCCTTTGGAAGATCCTTCGAGTGTAAACGCGCTAAATCTCGATAATTCTTACAAGTATCATAACGGAAATTCTATAGAAATTGGTTAAAGTACATGCGTTGAATAGATAACGTATGTTTATTTATGTTCATGGAGAAATGTGTTAATAAGTCCAGTGATGAGCCTGTCGACGCCGGGTCAGAAATCTAAATAAAACGCTAATACTGACCACGGTGCGTCAAATCATTAGTATGCACTTGATCGCATTTACTTATTAGGAGGAGAATGTTGTAGCGCAGTGTTCGTGCGTATAAAATGGGGATGCGGGAAACACAGTTCTTCAGTAGTCATCTAGAAGCTGTCTTTCTGCCTCCTCTTTTTATACAGGTATAAGATAAATTATAACGCTTGCGCGCATTCTCAAAAGTAAATTAATACATATAGATTCAGATGGTTCAAATAGTATTTTATTTTCAGAGATTTTTTTGTGATGAATATTAATGTTGATAAATTTAATTGTAATTAATAGTGATATTTATTGTTAAAATGTCATATTAAATTAATAAAAGTGTAGTCATCTGGAAGCTGTCTTTCTGCCTCCTCTTTTATACAGACTGGGACACGGGCTACTCCCCATGTAGAGGAGGAGACATTCCGGAAACATCTTGGCTAGGGCACACGCCAGGTGTTGGCATGTTGGAACACAGATCTCGAGGATCTAAAAAAATTAAATATTATATCACTCCATATAATCCCTATGAAATAGTGCTGGAGGCGTTATGATATAGTGGTGGAATCCGGGTTCCAACTTGTCCTAGCGACACCACGGAAGAGCCATCAACGACCTAACGAACACAATTGGGCCAAAAACGTAAAGCAACACCGCCTCCACAGCATTGTCTGATCATTAACAACTTTGATACCATCAAATCTTTCTACAATTTCAAGATATGAATCGTTAAGCTATATTCTAGAATTTACTGAAGAAAACAATCCATATGCATGTACTCTTATTTAAATTCGGGTATTTTCTTATATTTTGATATAGAGCTCTTCTTTTAAACGAAATCAATTCAGCCTAAAAATGGACACGACCATCGGGCCCTCTTAATTTCTTTTCATCTCTTTTTTGTTTTGCTTGTCAAGAGATTTGGTCGTGCCCCCCCCCCCCCCCCCCCCCACTTTGAAAAACGATGAGCACGCACAATGTGCATGGCAGCTAATATCTTTTAATGAATGGTGCTCGGTTTAAAACAATCTTCTGGGAATTCCCTCTTAACAATTAAGTAACAAAAAAAGATACATAGCCATCCACAAAGGCAAGAGAGTTATTTGCTTGAAAATCAAGCACAGGCTTTTTCACTCTCTTAGCCATCCACAAAGGCAAGAGAGTTGTGTGCTTAAAAATCAAGCACGGGCTTTTTCACTCTTCCCCTGAAACAACTCAAGCGTCCTTGTATTTTTTTTTTACAAAAATTGGAAAATCAGGCATTTATCTCATAAAAAAGTCAGTCCTTGTCGCGGGAGGAAATCCCCTAAAACATTGGGAAAATCGGAAATTATTTTGCTTAATTCAACTGTTTTGGCGTAAAACTTCGGGGATATACTGATTACTGGTGCAAGCGCCATGTACTCTATATAGTCACAACATTGCTTAATGGATTTTTGTAATGAAAATTAATTTTTTGACCTTTAACATCAATTTCTTTTTAAAAGATGTCAATTTAGAAAATTAAAAGTATTTAAATGAAATGACCTTGATCCTTATGATTAGCTGCTGTTTGACATTCAACAGGCAAGAGTTCTTCCACACATGAAATGATGTCCTTTTCCTCCAGATTAAGTTCCAATACAACATAATTCATGTGAATTACCCTCTGTACAGAGGTAGATTTAATATACTAGTATGCACTATGGAGAAAAAAACAACTGGCTAAGCCATTGAACAATATTTGAAGAAAGTAGATTAATACAAATCATTATTTGTGAGATATAATAAATCAACATAAGTATTATCATCAAATATATACAAAAAGGGGATTTGTATGCAAAACTCTCATGTAAAGATACGTAATTATTTTTTAATTGAAAAAAGTATGATCTTTCTTGACTTCGTAACGTTTTCAAAGTACATCAGGTTAAAAAATCGCTATCTTTATCAAAACCTGCGGTCATTGTGTCGGAACTATAAAGAGACGAAACATTCTTTGGCTATATATCACACGGTTTTGGTATATCATTTCAAAGCACGGTATTTAAAGGGGGATATTGTGATCTTTCAGGATGAGTCGATATTCCTGAGAATTCTGTTCTCTTCAAAATTGTTTTCAAAGATCTATGTATAAGTTAATGAAATTCACGAGGTAAGGCCGGTAAAAGCGTCTGCCGTCAGTTCTGCGTTTTCGCCATGTTTTTCGGTAATCACAGAAGCCATTTCCGATTTCCCCATTTCCGTGACTGCGCGCGCAAGCTCTTTTACTTTTTCGCGCTCTTTAATCTTGGGGCGCATGTCTTTCCAAGAATCCTTCCACGTGAGTAGAATTTTCTGTGTGGTGTCAATCCTGGTTCTGTCGCTGACGTCACTGTATCCGTCATCTGATGCGGCATTTGCGATGTTGACAATGGTGGTGTTTGGAACATTGAGGTACATTCCAAGCATCAGACCACTATGTTTGTCCAGAGCGCCCAACTCTCGCGAGAGAACCGCAAGACTGGTGTCTTTGAGCACTGCAGCCTCCTTTTTCAAAGCTGAGGTTGATGATGCTGTAAAAGTAAAAGTAAACTTTAAATAATTGAATAAAACTAACTTTAAAAGTGTTTCCCCCAGAAACCCACATTGGCGTTCAATAGGCCGGAAGAGCACATGGTTACCATCTAATGTTAATCAATTTACGAAATTTCAAAGCTAGCCCAAAGTATGCACATTTTTATTCAAAATGCGAAAGAGTACAATATGAAAAAGTCATCCACTTTCAGCTTGGACAGCTCTGATAAAATACTTAAAACAGCTTTTAACTGTATGTTGACTTTCCTATAACATGCACCAATGAACGGTTGGGTCACATGTTGCAGAAATTACAAGTATAACTAGAGCAGAGCTCGTGGCAAAGCCACGAGTAGGTCTTCCGTTGTTGCTGCGGGTTGAAAATATATGTGATATGGTGTCAAACGATTATAATGACTAAACTTTCAGTTCTGCTTTTGTTATAAAAACGTGTTTTAATTGAAAGCCTGTATATAAAACGTGTTTTAAAAAAGAAAGGAAGAAACTGTTTTAGGAAAACTATTTGTCGAACACAGTTTGTGTAATCGTTTCAAAAATTCTTTAAAACATGAGATGTTTAATGGCGAGTTAAATTTTCAAAGGGTAGCAAGCATTGTTTTTATATATATGATACGAGTAGACTTGGACATTCAAAATAATATATAATCAGCGAGAAAAAAAAGATCAGCGGGAGAATTTATGCAAAAGCGACCATCTAAATTTTACACGTGCTGTTTCATAGAGACACCGCTATGTAACGTGAATTAAATAACCTTATTAACAGAAATGAATATTACTTCTCTTGACGATGTAATAATGTGCAAAATCCTTATTTTTATGTCAGTGGGTTGACTAATTTAATTGAAAAAAACTTCAATTGCGCTTGCGTAAATTGGAATTCTGGGAAGGAATTAGACAGCCCGTGTTAGATAAATTCGAAGAAGTTATGAAACTGGTCAGTTTCTAGATCAAACTGTGCATTGATGTATTAATAGACTATCATGAGTATCGTCAGTAGCCACGGTCCGGAATCCGTATATGCAGTCATACACTGTATGTACATCGATACACCTTTACCTCCTCACCTACAGCCATACAAATGAGGGTGCAACCTTCATATACACATGCATAGTATTATAGTTCTGGAAACTATTTATCTTGTATTCTAATATATTGGGTATTCATTGTTCACCTAAAATTAGTATTCCACTGGCTGTAGCTAACCTTGTAAGTAAATGAAGTTGCATTACAACTTCATAGTACACAACTTCAATTAAAAGGGTTTTTTTTTTTATCAATTTTCATACAATAAGCAATAAATAAAATCCCCAATAACGCACTTAAGTGTAACTTTGTGAAGCGCATATATTTTTGGGAGGCAAATATGTCGCTATATTATAGTCTGCAAGTCAAGTGAACTATCATGGTCTTTTAAAGAAATAAGAAGTCTGCTGCATTTGCAGTACTTTGATGATTTCTATGGCGATCGACTGCATTGCATAATGTAGTCGTATTTCCCAAGAACAAAATTTCCTGTGACTTCGAACTTTTAATTATTATATATTATGAATTGTTCTGTTCATAACTATAGAAGTTTAGCGTGTTCAACAGGTTAATTTATTAGCCACATTCCAGGCACGTAGCATCAGGGGGGGGGGGCGAGGCCCCCACCCAATTTTTTCTTGCTTCAACAAATTTTTTAAACTTTACATATAAAAAAATGAATTATAATGGAGTTGGCGCCCCCCCCCCCCCCTGTTTTGGAAGTAAGTAAAAAGTTGATATGAAAATAAGGAAATGAAGAGTCAAATTGAAGTTATCTGTCCCCCCCCCCCCCTCCCAGGGATTAGGAATTTCATGATTTGGAGGGTAAAAAATTTTGGTAGAGAAGAATTTTTTTTTTTGGAAGTATATCCCCCCCTCCCCCACGGATTAGGATTTTGAAGATTTTTGGAAACTTTAAATTCCCTTTTTTTTTTTTTTTTTTTTTTAAATTTTGCTTGTCAAGATTTTTTGGATGGGTCTGGCCCCCCACCACTTTCAAAAACGATGCTACGTGCCTGCATTCTCAGGTTACGATTTCACATCTTCAATGTGAAGATGATTGACTTCAAATAAAAGTCTAATTGTTTATAAAAGCACCCTTCCAACTGTTACTCAATTACATATGTTCTGAGTTGTGTGCACTAAAGCGACACAAGATTGTCGGTCGCACGTGGCGTTTGAATTAACACAGACTGACCGAATAAACAAACGGGTGGGAAAGTAAAAACACGTTGAATAGAAAATGTTACACATAAGAAGAAGTCACCAAAAATGATTTTCGACAGATCTGGATATCTTTTCGCCAATTTAAAAAAAATCCAGCGCGAGTACTTGTCAGCGGGGCGGGAGGAGGGGGGGGGGGCGCAGCAATGAGTTCGCTTCCACACTGAAACGAACAACCATGTATAAGAAAAACTACAGAGTGATTAATATGTGACCGATAGAATCTAATCTTAAGTTGTTTAAAACTCATGTGAATATTCTTTAAAATAATCAAATGCCTCAATTCAGGAAAATTGAGGACATTCTTTTATCGTGCTAGCACCTACCGCAAACATGTAACATAGAACTTTGATATAATTTGATTTGATTTTTAAACTACTTTGTACGCTATCGTATAATTAAATCAATGCTTAATCAACTGTTCAAGTAAAATAAATTTATCTTTTCATCTTAAACCTATATAACAGTTGAAAACATAATTAAATATAGTTCTGTCCGTGCAAAATATGAAACATGAACGCGTGATAAGGTACATGTAGAAGAACACGAGCCGACCACGGATCACTTGTTCACTAGCGCTGGATCTCCTCGGTCATGTGCGAGGGATAATCATCATTAAATATTTGTGGGGGGGGGGGATTTAAATTTTTTTAGATATACAAACCAACCATTAATTTATGTCTGACGATGTTTCCGATTTGGAGTAATATCGTTCATTAATATTCATTTACAGTCAAATGTTTAATTAAATAAATACAAGATGGACAAACTTTTATAACATAAAATTAAAACAGTTCTTGTATTTACGGCTATATAAACTCAAACACGTTCATATTCATCTAAGTGTGCGTCGCGGTGTGCGAATCTTGTGTATTAGATAACCGCTTACCGCTAGGTAGTGCAGCCGTGGCTGATCTCCTCGGCCGTGGACGAAGGATAGATTACGTTAAGGTACAACGCACAGACACGCACAGCTAAGAACCAAGGAAGATTTGAAAAGTTTGCAGTATAATGACCATATTCTATCAAATAGAAGTTCTTTTTTTTTAACTTAAAACCCACAATTGATCTATGTCTGATATTGCTTTAGATTGAGAATGACATTGTTTTTATTAATTAACTGAACAATTTCTTAATTGATACCCAATCGTTTAGTCCACAAACTTTTATATGTAATCAAAACTAAAACAATTCTTGAGTTCGCGGCTAAATAAACTCATATATGAGAGACACAACTCTCGTGTATTAGATAACCGCTGACCGCTAGGTAGCCCAGCCGCAACCATGGTGACCGATTTTCTCGGCCGCGGGCGAGGGAGAGTTTCGTTAACTTGGCCAAATTGCCGCGAGTACTGGTCAATGCGTATTACTATTTACCCTCATATTATGCAATACCCGAACACAAAAACAGTTTTATGAGCTCAATAAAGTCACAAACAACATTTTTTGCAGCGACGGCCATATCGAAAAATTTACCGTTTTAGAGTTATTAAGCAAAGACTTCTAAGGGATCTAGACCCCTCATTTTAGGGGCTAGCCCCTTTTTGATGGTATCAAATGAAAGCTCGTAATATTCTGCACAACTTTTGTTCTATATGTGTCTAGAAAAAAATTACAACTAAAAAGTTATTGAGCAAAGATATAAGCAAAATTTTACATTTTTTGAAACACAAATTTCGATGTAAGTTTTTAAGAAGTATACGTGGGTTAATCAAACATGTAAAACTAGGAGGACAACGTTCAAGGTGTCTACATTAAAGATTTATAAATTAAAAGTACTTGCTATGGATCAACTCGGAGCCTTTGCAGGTACACGAGACCCACTAAAAAAATATTCAAAGGGGAATAACTCAAAACCGGAAGAAGCGATTTCACAATATTTTGTGCTATAGTAAGCTATTGTCATTTCCAATAAACCCTGAAAATTTGAATAAAATCTGATGACAAACAAGCGAGATATTACAGTTTAAAGAAACGTCTAGAAGAAAAAGAAGAAGAACTAGAGCAAAGCTCGTTGCAAAGCAACGAGTGGGTCTTCCGGTAATGTCGAAAGTAAAGCTAGAAGTTCCTGTAAAAAGCAGAGTTCTTAAACTAACATAAGAAACTAAGACGAAAAAAAATCGAATTATTCTTGGTACGAATTAACAAAATCAGAATGATTCCAAGTACGAATTAACAAAGCTTATCGATTTCAAGAACGACTTAGCAAATACAAATCCGAATGTGTAAAAGTACGATTCAACAATTATCGAATAATTTTAGGTACGAATTAATTTAAGTCTGAACATAAAACTATTTTCTTAACCAAGTATGTGGAATCAAAATGTCCGGGAAAATCAATTTTTAAACCCCTATATCTCTGTATTGCATCGTCCGATTTTAGAACGGATTTCAGTTTTGAATTATGAATAATAAGCTCTTATTTTCTGTTATTATGATTAATAACATATTATCGCAAAAAAAGTTATTATGAAAAGTCATCGTAGCCCCTTTGGCCCCTTATTTGAGGGGTCACTCATTTTTTCCTGATATCAAATGAAAGGTCTTGTAAATATAAACATATTTTGTTCTACATGTATTTACGAATTGTTGACCGTTCTAGAGATATCCGAACAATTGTGTTTTAGGGGCCGACCCTTAAACTCCTTACCAGGGCCACCAACATAAATGTTTTAGATACCATGTCGTTAAGAACATTATTTTAAGCATTTTTTGTTCTATAATGCTTATCAAAATATTTCCCCTTTTCTAGATATTAATGATCAAACTTTTGGACATATGGCCCCTTGAAAACCCTAACTACGTATCATATGACATATGTATGGTACCGTATAGATAAACAGATGTACAATGAACATTTTTGGTTCTATAATTGATAACAAATTATTTTTCAGTTAAGAGTTATTATAAAAAGAATTTACAGTCCTCTTGGCCCCTTATTTGAGGGGCCAGCCCCTTTTTCTTGATATCAAATAAAAGGTCTTGTAAATATACACGCATTTTGTTCAACAAGTGTTCAGAAATTGTTGACCGTTCTAAAGATATCTGAACAAATGTGTTTTAGGGGCCGACCCTTAAAATCCTTACTGGGACCACCAACAAAAATTTTTTAGGAAGCATATTGTTAAGAACATTATTTTAAGCATTTTTTGTTCTATAATGCTTATCAAAACATTTCTCCTTTTCTAGATATTTAAGATCAAAATTTCGGACTTTTGGCCCCTTAAAGCCCCTAATGACGTAACATATGACTTAGACATGGTACTGTTTAGATAAACAGATGTACAATGAACATTTTTGGTTCTATAATTGATAACAAATTATTTTTCAGTAAAGAGTTATTGCAAAAATACTTTAGAGCCCTTTTGGCCCCTAATTTGAGGGGCCAGCCCCTTTTTTCTGAAATCAAACGAAAGATCTAATTAATCTAAACAACTTTTGTATTACATGTCTTAACAAAATATTTACACATTAAAAGCTAGGGCCGAAAATGTGCGAAAATTTCATGAAAAAAATTGGTGCCAATTTTCGAGCTAGGGCGAGCTTCGCCGCCTTGCGCATTTTTCAAAATATAAAATAAATAGGATCATCTACAAACATTCATCTACTATCCCTGAAAGTTTCATATTTCTATCGCAATTAGTTTTTGAGAAGTTACGTGGACAAAATGGTCCTTAAAATTTTACTAAATCCTCAAAATCTCAAACCGGAAGTGACGTCATCAGCCAGAAATTTTGTAATATCAAGTACGTTTGATGCTTAATATGTCCTGTAAATTGCATGCAAATCGGTTGAGTAGTTCACGAGAAATAGCGTTCGAAAAAAGTCAGAAAAAAAATAAAAAATAAAATAATAATAAGGAAAAGAAACAATAGAATAACAAGAGGGTCTTCCGTCGGAAACGGAAGACCCTAAAAATAATAATGAAGAATTTCCAACAGAATCAGTACAAGGTCTTCCGTTGGAAACGGAAGACCTTAATAACTAATTCTTGTTAGCCAGTATTGTACTTCGAAAAACTTACACTGTTGCGATGCCGAATTTTGCGCTTTGTCTAGCTTTTGTGGCGATTTTTTCCCCATTTCCAAATTGTTTCAGTACTTTCCACACAAATTTTAAATACACGTTCCGAAATAAAAACTTAAATAAATTTTCCAAAAGATATAGAGAAATTGCCGTTTGTAGCTACACGTCTTCCACGTATGGTTTCAAATCACAGACAAACTTAGCTAGAACATAACAAGAATAAAATCGAAGCAGACCCCAAATATCCCCACGACTAGATCTGTATGCTTTCAGTGCACAATTAATAGATAATATTTCACCCCTTCCACGTCTTTGTTCACCATGGACATTATCGATTGGTTGATTGGCTTTTGCCTACTGTCGGGGTACAGCCCATTAATGACACTTGTCTGCTGGGTGTCATGCACAGAAATAAAGGATATATATCAATTAAAGTACAGCCCATGTCTTCAAAAGAGGGACACACAAAAATTTCATTTAACTGCTGATAATCTAGATTTTCTGAAAAGAGACACGTACGATTCCAATTTAAATTATTTTATCGTGTATTTATTCGATCAGCCAAAGCACTTTCTCTAATCAATTGTAATCCTACAAAACCAAAAAAAAAAAAATGTTGGAAAAAAGAACGCGATCATGGTTTGGTGGATGGGGGAAAAGGGGGTAAACGGACAGGTAATTATTTCTTCAAAGTTATTACCATATTATAGGATAACACATTGCAAATAACTAGTACATGTAACTATATTTTTGTATCATTGCTTCTTTGATACCGTGTTTTTGATAATTAAAGATTAACCCTTAAACCTTTATAGTATACAATACTGACAGGGATCTATTCTCTCATTTGGTAAAGACGTAAATTTCAGAAACGATCAACAATGATCACAATCAATTTGCAAAGCATTTATGTCCCTTTGTAATATAAGGTACCCGGTATCTTGAAAGTCCTACATCTTTGACCATGTGTCAACGCCTCTCTCTCTCTCTCTCTCTCTCTCTCTCTCTCTCTCTCTCTCGTTTATTTTTATGTTGTAAACCCACAATGTTCTGGTCTTAAAAACCTTGTATCAATTAACGCTACCCTCCACCACGCCATATATCCGACTGATTCGTATGTCATGCCCCTTCCTCCTTCATCCCGCTTTTCCTTTATTAACCAACTTATTCAAATTTAAAATTGTTACATATCTTTAGACTTATCACTTTACAAATACAGTCACATCTGTCCTTCTCCCCATTAAGACCCCTCCCCCCCCGTCAAGAATCCGTCCTGTCCCTCATCACGATCACAACCCCCCACCCTCCCAAAAAAGACCACAATATGGGTGTACCATATATTCGTACATACACTGTATATACATGCATGCTTGTATTAAAACTGAAACGACGAGGTTATATTTTGCCAGATAATCGTTTGGTTTAGCAAGATTAAAAGGTAATTCCATTGAATAATTCATTGATTTCTTAGCACAACAAGATTTAACGCTGGCGCATGCATCGATTGTAGACCTAAATATAGCCTGGGGTATTGAATACAGCGCTATAGCGTTGAACCCGAAACTGTTCTTGAAAGTACATTGTATATTTTATAAATATGACAACAGTATAGAGATACTTAAATATGCATCACCTCTGTTCCCTATCTACTGAAAACTTGTGATATGGAGTAGAATCGTCAGTATTTGGTAATGAATTCAATGAAATACACAGTGTTATCGATAGGGATCTTGAATTTAAGATTATTGTAAACAAATTCAGACACGTACGTATAATCGACCATCTGTTTGAATCAGATAGCGTTCAAAACACCGGTAAATTAATTAGTTGATTTATTAATTAATAAAGCATAATCGATGAGTGTTTGACTTACCGTCATCCGACATATTGTCTTGACTATTCGTGCCCTTTTATTGTGTTTTTTAAAATCCCGAGAGAATTATAACGCTCGGCGGAACTCTCCAATGTAAACAAATCTCATAGCAACCAACTGACACCTCGTACCTTTAATACCCAGCCGTCAAAACTCAAGGCTAAGACACGAATGCTTCCGTTTTTAAATCTCTCTCTCTCTCTCTCTCTCTCTCTCTCTCTCTCTCTCTCCGTTTTTTAAGAATTGAATTATAATTTTAAAATTTTAATGATAAATACTTTCGATCGATGTTTTATGGATTTATGCTTTCATGATATAATTATGATATATATTGATATCAATACCCAGCAGGCATACGACGTTGTACCAACGTTGAAAATACGTTGATCATGGTTGACGACGTTGATCAACCAAAATACAACGTTGTGCGACGTTGAAGAAAAAGACGTTATCAACATGACAAATTTTCAACGTTAGTTAGACGTCAGATATTCTGACCAATATCGACCAAATTTCTCATACATATATTTATAAAATTGTATTTTTCATAATTTCGTGTAATTATTGAATTCTGTAATTTGTGGGCATAAAAAGTGAAAAAACATCATCAGTGATGGCAAAAAATCGCACATGTAAAGAATTTACATGTATGCGGAAAGCGCGCGATAGGCATTGATCTTGTAACCCCCCCCCCCCAAATATCTACACAGCTTGAAATGATTTAAGTTACTTTATGAATCATTTATATATATAGTGTTAATGAATAAAACTGTTGATAGTGAAATAAATTCAGTTATGGCGAAAGTTAGCGCATGTAAACAAATTATGCGGCAAGGTGCGCGATAGCCATTGATCTATTGCACATCCTCCATATCTGCTCAGCTTGAAAGCGCATGCTGGCCAGACAAGTATTAATTACTGGCGCGAACAAATTACCGCGCCAACTGAAACAAAGAACCAGTGTCCAGCTGGGGATAAGATATCCTAGCTGGGAAGCCATTTTGAACGCCATTCCAAACTTGAGACCGTGAGGAGCAGCATTTATAAATTCTACATCGACCTTTAATACAAGGACATTTTGGATTTCATCCTCTAAAATAGTAAAGTAAGTGTTTCTTTCAATTATATAATGCATGTTGTATAATGTTTTTATTTTTTTCCAAGCTAGAAAAAAATGCTTAACCGCATGGCGCGTGTTTTTGAATTCACCACTAACGAACAGAGAATGCATGTAAAAATTGATCGATCTCTAACTTACATTAGTCTAATAATATCAAAGTATTGTTAGCCTTGAAAATGTCTTTAAGTTTTTGGTGTTTTTTGTGGTGTTTTTATTTTTATTTTTCACCACTAACGTTAGTAATGTTATGTACGATAGTTCACACGTATCACGAATGACTCTTTGGACGAGTTAACTAAGAGAATTTCCGATTTACGTACAAGTTAACAGAAGAGTGAAACTATAAATAGAATTGGGATTTTATTGTTGTCGTTGATCTTTGGTCTCCAACATAACGATGCAAGTTTTAATACTCAATAAGTGTACCCAGGCAACTGATCGAAGCCGTTTTGTAATACAGTATATAGAAAGTAATAATCTTATCTTTTACCTTCGATGGTCTTTAAAGGAAAACAATAAATCCTTTAACACTAACAGTCCATATTCAATTCACAGTATTGAAGACAGTACTTTAGGCCTAGTATATAAGTATTTATATTTGTAATGATTATGATGTTAATATTAACTCAAAGTGATGATATTATTTATAATGGTTAATCAATACAAACAATAGAAACAAAAACTAGCTGCACGTGCATGTATTTTTTTGTTCTATTTAAGACATGGCCTATCTCAGAAACTGGAGACGGTACAATACATTTGTTCATGCGCTTGCACAATCAAGCAGCAGTGAAAATGATGTTGAAAATCAACTGCAGGCAGTTGGGGGCCAGCAGACAACTCCTGAAAGGTACACCTCCTCTGTGCAGTCAGATTCTGGGGAAGATCAGCAACAGCAGCACATTAATGAACCAGCAGATTATGACAGTGATTCTTCCATGTCCGTTGTTTTAACAAGTGATGAAGATAATGAAAATGAGCCTGAGGAATGTTTACCATCACAAATTGCAGAATGGGCTACAAAGTTTAAATGCACTAGATCATGCATTAATCATATACTTGAAATTTTTAGAAAGCAAGGCCACAGAGTACCAAAAGATGCACGTACTTTACTTCAGACACCTCAAAGTATTGATATCATTAGAAAATGTGGTGGCAATTATTATTATTTTGGGCTGCTATCAGGACTTACAAAAACTGTGTCATTACATCCAAATCATTTTGAAGATGAAAACTCAATTAAACTTTCATTTAACATCGATGGAGTACCATTATTTAAGTCTTCCTCGGTACAATTTTGGCCAATCCTATGCAGTGTCAATAGTTTTGAACCATTTATTGTTGCTTTGTTCTGTGGAACAAAGAAACCAGACTCAGTTGAGGAGTATTTGCTGGACTTTGTTGAAGAACTTTGTAATGTTGAAAATACTGGGTTTCAATTGAATGATAAACATTTTGCTGTGATCATTGACTCATTTATTTGTGATGCTCCTGCAAGGTCATTTTTGAAATGTACTAAAGGACACAATGCATACTTTGGATGCGATAGATGCACAATTAAAGGTGTATGGCGTGGACGTGTTGTTTTTGAACAACCAGACGGCATGAATATGCCGGAAAAGAGAACTAAAGAAGATTTCAATGAATTGCAGTATACTGATTATCAATTAAAGAGGTCACCTTTAGTTGATATTGGTATCGATTGTATCAAATCGTTTCCGCTTGATTATATGCATCTTGTGTGTCTTGGTGTGATGAAAAGAATTTTGATGTTTTTAAAATCAGGACCACGAGAGTGCAAGCTATCCCATCTGCAAATAGAATTACTTTCGGACAAACTTGTTGCTCTGAATGGGAAAATGCCTCGAGAATTCGCAAGACAGCCACGTTCGCTTGAGGTTCTCGATCGATGGAAGGCAACAGAGTACAGGCAATGCATTCTATACACTGGCCCACTTATTTTCCGCAACATAATGCATGACCAAATGTATCAACATTTCCTAGCTCTAACGGTTGCCATGTCAATATTACTTGACTCCAGAGATGCTTCTAGGAATCACTACCTGAATTATGCAAAAGAATTGCTTGAATACTTTGTCAAGAAAGCACCCCAGATATACGGAGAGACATTTACTACCTACAACATTCACTCTCTTGTACACATAAGTGATGATGTTAAAAATTATGGTGTTTCACTAAATGAACTAAGTGCCTTTAGATTTGAAAACTATCTTCAAAAGTTAAAGAAATTTGTGAAGAAAGCACAAAATCCTATTGCTCAAGTTGCTAAACGGTTGTTTGAACTGGAAAGAACTACTGTCAAACCATGGATGAATGTTTCAACAACCTATCTTTCCACAAAAAGAAAAGACAGTTGTTTACTTTTAAAAGATCAGTCGTTTGCATTTTTGCAAGAAAAAAGAGAAAATGGAGAATTGATATGCAAAGTTGTTTCACAACAGAGACTGGAAAATTTATTTATTAATCCATGTGAATCGAAATTAATAAATGTTGCCGTTGTGAAAAACACAACATTGCAGAGGCATGGACGGGAAAAAATAATCAGAAAGCATGACATAGATAGAAAAGTTGCATGTTTGCCTTATGATGGGAAATATGTGCTGTTTCCTTTGCTGCATGGAATTGAAAGGCAATATTAGGATAAGGTTGGTTTTTAGCACTATCAAGTATTGTAAAGAGAGATATATATTGCTAAATTAGTTCTACCGGTAATTGTAATTTCTTTAATACTGAATTGGTGACTTTATAATAAAATATATGTCAGATAATAATTTTTTTTTAAACATTACAACTCAAAGAACTCTTTTCTTGTGACATTGATGACAAAAAACAAACTATGTTATTTATTGAAAAACATAATATGTTTAAGCATTTTGCTTAATTTTGATTTTTTAAATTAAGATGGACAAGAAGTGGGTAAGAGCTGTGTGGAGAGAGGATGAAAAAGAGATGGAGCTTGCCATACCCAGTGTATGGGTTGAAGGAAATCGCATAAGATGGCCAAATACATCAAATGCAAAATCTGCACTCAAAGAATGCAAGAAACCTGCTGACAAATGGCTTTCATTTGATCTGATAAAGATCAAGTTTTCATCAGGTAACTTCTTAATTTATTGATAAGAAACCGAGTAATTTATGTTTGAAGATGTAAAAAATGTAGGGAAGTCAACAAAGTTAACAAAGAATTTTTTGTATACATTTCTCATCAAGTCAATTGTACCTTCTCTTCATGCATTGTTTTTCTTTTAAATAAAGACGACTATCGAGAATGTGAGGACTATGATGAGACGACAGCGGTGGAATCTGAGTGTGACTCAGAACCAGTAATGAAAAGGAAACCAAAAAAGAAGGTCATGAGTGACTTTATTATGGGTGAGCTTGCAATTTATCTACAAACTTGAAGATTCTTTTATTTGTTATTTACTTTGATATTTTGATTAATGAAATATATATAAATTTTGTTTAATTAGATTCTGCTGAAGACAATTCATCAATAAAAACGCAGAAGAAGTTACCTGTAGCAGGTTAGATATTGTTATGCAAATATATATCCAGATATAAAAGAGGACAATTTATTATGGTAATTCCTTATTTTTTTTGGAGCATTTTCCAACAATTTGATATATTATACTTCAGCACCAGTTATGCCGCCAAAACCACCCCAAAAAATCTCTTCTAAAAAAAACCAAGACCAGTCATCACTTCAGTCGTCCAGGTCTCGATCACCTTCATCTTCTACTAGAGATGAAATGGAAACCAGACGTAGCAGGTCTATTACACCAAGCAAGTCCTGGGCTAGTTCAAACAGTCGGGAGAGCTCGATGAATAGGTCGATGTCACCAAGAAGTCCCATTCGCTCAACACAAAGGTCCAGAATTTCAACATCCAGAAGTCCAATTCGCTCAACACAGAGGTCCAGAATTTCAACATCCAGAAGTCCAATTCGCTCAACACAAAGGTCCAGAATTTCAACATCCAGAAGTCCAATTCGCTCAACACAAAGGCCCAGAATTTCAACATCCAGAAGTCCAATTCGCTCAACACAAAGGCCCAGAATTTCAACATCCAGAAGTCCAATTCGCTCAACACAAAGGCCCAGAATTTCAACATCCAGAAGTCCAATTCGCTCAACACAAAGGTCCAGAATTTCAACATCCAGAAGTCCAATTCGCTCAACACAAAGGCCCAGAATTTCAACATCCAGAAGTCCAATTCGCTCAACACAAAGGCCCAGAATTTCAACACCCAGAAGTCCAATTCGCTCAACACAAAGGCCAAGAATTTCAACATCCAGAAGTCCAATTCGCTCAACACAAAGGTCACGAATCTCAAGGTCCAGGAGTCCTGTTCACTCTTTGAACAGCTCAAGATTTTCAAGATCAAAAAGCAGAGACAGGCATCACAATAGGTCAAGGCACTCTATGTCACAAAGCAGTGAAAGGTCAACCCTGAGAAGAGAAAGCCCAAAAAGACTTAACAAAGGATCTGAACATTCCAGGAGCTATGATAGGCCTTGTAGCAGGTTAAGTGTAGAGAGCACCCCAACACTTCCATCTCTTTCTAAGCGAAAGCAGCATCAGTCCTCAACAGACTCCTTTCCCATGACCGAAGAAAGTGAGTACAGTTAGATGCGTTACAAATTTTCAATTCAAGGGACCTTTTATGAGACTAGAATTTTTGCTTATGATGCCTTGGGTGTTAAATGTTTAATACTTAGTTATATTCTGTTTCACAGGATTTCAGAGAAGAGTCCTCTACCTTCTTGTTGAAATAAGAGACCGTCTTAAGAGTCCAGTAACAACAGCTTCAAATACAGAAGACGTTGATCTTGTTACCATAGACTCAGAAGAAGGATTTGAAGCCTTAGACAGAAGACTTGAAAACAAAGACTTTAAAGCCAGCTTTGTAAGTAATTGAAAATAGATGTAAATTGTCATGTTTCGTGTAGAATTATGTTGTATTTTTATATACATACTATACATAATGGGCCTGCCTTATGTGCCACCGGGCAAGAAGAGGTTAGGTGAGGTGAGGTGAATATACATAAACTCTAAATTCTTGATCAAATGAGGGGAATTATTCTTCAAGTTAAATCACAAGAAGTAACCCTCAAAGATTTTCTCTAACAGTCAGGAATTATTACAAAAAAAATTAAACCTTTGGTGCTGGACTCAGGTTTTTTATTCTCTTGATATGACACAAAATGACTGAAATGCAGAATTAAAATTAGAAATTGTGTATAGAATGAATATAATGTTCTCCTTTATTATACATTTGAGCATTGAATCATTATTTTATGAAAGATATTGTATCATAACAATAGCGGTGTGTGCATACAAATTTTCATAAATAACTAATGCGCATTATAAAATTTGTATGCACACACCGCTGCAGTTATGAGACTATATCTTTCAAAAAATAATGATTTAAAGCTTATATTTACATTTTTCTAACTTCTTGCTTTGTCTGCAAATGTGATTTATATGTCAAAATTTCTATTTTATTCTAAGGATAAATTCAAATTAATGGAATGGCCATTGTAACAGCCACAAGCGTGAACTTTGATTCTCGCTTGTGACGTTGCATTTTACAGCGTTCAAAGTTTGCTATGTCACGGTTAAACTCGTCATTTTAACCTTTGAGTTCCGTTTGTGTGTTACGGTCTTATTACTTCAGTATCTTTTCACACACTTTACATGCAAAAAATATTTGGAATGTAAATTTATATATTGCAGTAACACTACAAAGTATGAATGAAAATGAACAATTGCATTTCAGAAATTCTTGCTTCAAAAGATTGGAGGTACAGATGGTACTGACCACATGAAGAAAGCAATGTTAAGGTAAATAAAGAATGATGTTACTGAATAATTAAAGATCATTTATTGAAAAAATCAATGTATGACATTGTATTCAGAGTGATATGAAATACTAAGTATTTGAAGTATGACATATTTCAATTTATTTTCAGAACTATGACAAACTCGTACATGGCTGGTCTAAACATGAAGGGAAAACGGGGAAAGAAAGCTTTTGGTTCCTCCCAACTCTACCTCCTTATAAAAGGTAAAATGTTTTCTGATTTTTACTACTGTCAAATTTCTCATTTGTAGTACATGTAGATTGAAACAATTAAAACATAATTTGATTAGTTGGTGCAGACGCAGAGTACTGTAGATTCCTCATTTTTCATGATTACTTCATTTTGCGATTCAATTATTTAATGCATCAAATTGCTAGAACACATAATTTTTATCATATATATTCATTTACACCTGCCAAAAATTAATAGGGAGATCATAAAATCCGCGAGATGTGCTTTTGGCAATTTTACATGGATATTAATTCCTTGTGTTTAATTAGGAATCTACAGTATACATCTATTTAAAAATGGTGTGTTATCTTTATGGCAATCTTATTGAAATTAGATCCCGTGATCTGCAAGGAAAAAGCCACTGGAGCAGATCAAAGGATCCAATTTTGGTTGAATTGTCTTTATGTAAAGAAAAAAATATATACAGAGGAACATATATTATAAAGCACCTTTATGTCTGTTTCAGAAACTGTATTGACATCTCATACACAGTATACAGAATCAAAATTCAATGAAGATTTGGCTAAATTCCTAAAATATGCCCCGGAGCGTGTGGGAGGAGGTGGAAGAAGGAGAAGAGATTGACTGTTTTTCACGTTCACTTGACCAGAACTAATGATTTTACTCTTTTTCATCTTCTTAAACTAATGTTTTTGTGAAAAGCTGGCTACAGATGTGAGCTAGGTTATCCATCAGTGATTTTAAGTGATACTTTCAATTTATTTAACTGTTTCTCTCTTGAATAAATTGATTAATGATATTTATTCTGGTGTCATGTTGTTCATAAAATAATTTGAGGCAAAATGATTCACTGCAATTAGCGAAAAAAAATCAGTGTTCAAGGTCAAACAGTTGTAGCATTTCAACCAAATATCAACTAAATTTAAACGTTGTAACAACGTCAGAAGACGTTAAATCAACGTTGAAACAACGTCAGATATCAACGTTGAATCAACGTCAAAATTTCAACGTCCATTCAACTTTCATATTCAACCAAAATTCAACGTCATTTCAACGTTGAGGCATGACGTTGTTTCAACGTTGAATCAACGTTGAAATGCCTGCTGGGTACATGTATATGAACGCCAATGATGTAGAAGGCTAGAAAAGTTGAAAAATCATGTTGTGTAAGAAAAAGAGAATAAATGGCAGATGCATATTTATTTTTTTCCATAATATTTCCTTCATATTTGTGCGTAAGGAGGGTGTTTGAAAGAAAGACGAAAATACAACAAAAGAAACAGCAAGGGCGATTCTCTGCCTGCAACGTGATTTCTTGGATAGTGTTCGACCCCCCCCCCCCTCCCGAAAATTATCAAACTATATTCAAACTAACTGATTTACCAAAACTAGTATTGGACCCCCCCCCCCCCCACACCCCCCCCCCCCCCCCCCCAAAAAAAAAACACAACCCAAAACAAAACAAAAACATATGGCCACAATATTTGCTTTAAAATATTTTTTATTGTTTATGGCCGTCTAAAATATGAATGTCGAGTTATATGAAAGTTCTGACATAGCTCACAATTCGATTCATATTCTAGCTCTATTTTAAAAAAACCCAACCTCACATCTGTACAAAATTATTATTCATTTATTTAATTATGCATACTGTATATTCTTTTACTGTTAGTTTAAGTTAGAAAAGTATTAAAAGTACCTCTACCTACCTAAAAGTTCACATACCCACCACTTTATAAAGTTTACTAAAATGGGCTTCTCCTCCTGAAACACCTACATAATTAATATTTTTTCGGAGCTGTATGTATGTTACACAGAACAGATTAAAAAATACATGTACATCTTTTCTCATAAAACCCCCCCAGACAAATACATAAACAAAACAATTATATTAACACTTGTAAACAACCCCTTGGGGTGTAATTAGGCGAGGGTTAATTAATACTCTAGCTGCTCTTTTGAAAAAATGAAAAATTATACCGCGCAAAAATAATTATTAATAAGAACAACCCAGAAGAACATGTTCTGGAACAAAAAAAAATTCAGTCTTCGTGCCTTATTTTTTTCATGGATAAGTTAAACAAATATGGCGAGAGAGATTGAAAAGATGTATTCGTACTTTAATTTTGTATTTTACATTACAATGCAAAAAGATGAATTGCTGTTTTGAAGTAAACTTATAATTAAGAATATTTTTAGGCCTACTGTAAACTTATATGGAGCCATTTAATTAAAATGTTCTTTTTGTTTCAAAGATATCGCACTATTGTACATTTAGACAACACCTTTAATTTTTTTTTTCATATACATGTGTGTTGTGTATGAGAACCAGTTTTGAAAGTTTACATCAAAACAAACAAACATCAAAAAAAAACCCCAAAAAACTTATTCATTTTCTGATATCAGATATTCGAATTATTGATATCAAAAAATCATTTTCTGCTATCAGAAAATACCGATGTTGCTAAAAAGTGGAAAGTCGGATCATTTTTGTTTCCTGGTTTTACCGCCTGCCGCAGGTGTGTCTCAAACCACGTAGTTTTGGCCAATCAGAAGACACCAGTGTATAAGGTGAGTCTTTCATGTCAGATACCAAAGTTAAACACAGATTAAAGACGGCATTTTAGGTCAATTTTTGTTTAATGTATATTATATTTATCACACCGTTGTTTCAAATAGACCGTCTTTGTTAAAATTCTACTGGTTTTATGTATTTTTTTCAAAGTGAAAGTAGCGTTTGTTATATACCGGAAGTAGCATAAATTGTCACGTTGATTGTTTTGATAAACAGAGGAAGTTATGGACGCTGCTGTAGATGGAATTCCTCCGATTATGTGGGAACCCGATAGGTCGATGTCCACTAAAATGGACGAACTCAGGGTTAGGATCAACGAGAAATACAACGTAGATCTACGTAAGTGCAATTTATTTCGAATTTCCTCTGCGTTTTACCGGCTTTTTACTGCACTTGTGTTACATGTACATACAATGTACGTTTACCTACGTTCGTTATGAACGCAGAAGCTGCTGCTGACTGCTCATGTACTGTAAAATTGCCATCGTGTATATATGTATCTTTATATATACAGTGGCATTTTCAATTTAGTTATACTTTAATAATGCTCCTCAAATTTCCTCTAAATTATCTATTGACAGCTAAATTTACTCTGTCCCAAGTATATATGTTGTAGAGGAGCAGAGTTAATCGTAAACCCTTGGCTAGCGAAGATGTTATGCAGCAGATTTCTTACATTATTTGTTATTCATAAATATCTCATAACACCTTAGGGTTTAAATGATGGTCATTCAATACAATTCCTTTGAAATGTCCCCTATAGCTTGTCAGATTTCAATATAACATGGCTAAAAATAAAAAGTCTATGGAAATTTAGCATTGCAACGGACAGTTTTCTGAGTGAAAAATGATATTGTGTCAATGAAAAAACCTTGATATATTCCCTTTCATCAATTTCAAATCTACTTCTTTCAAAAGTTTGTGTATTTTTATTAGTCCAAATGTACTGCATAAATAACTTGGGAACAACAATATAGTATGTTTTTAGCTCACCTGAGCTGAAGGTCAATTGTATTCGATTTTCAATTAACAATAGAAAACCAAAAGCAACAGACAATAGTAAAAAAAAACCCAATTAACTTTATGACTTGCTTTTGTCAAAATAATTAGAGATAATTTCAACATTAGACATAATCTTGACAAGAATGATAGTAAATGACATGCTACGTGTATATGTTGACAGAGACCTACAGACAGTTTCACCAATGGTCCTGTGAGAACTACGATCAGTTTTGGGAGGAAGTGTGGCATTTCACTGATGTTATTCACTCACAGCCCTTCTCAGAGGTATGTTATGGGGAACCTATATATTAAAACATTAAAAAAATTTTGCAGGTGTCACTAGTACTGAGTCACTACAGCATTAAATTTTGCTATATGTATTCTTACCAAAAATACACAGCTTTAGATACAGTCAGATAACACATTTTTCGTATCATAAAAAAAATAAATTTTACCCCAGGCCAGTAACATGCAGAAATGTCTCAAATTCAAAGGGGAATAGGGGAATTATTTTGCATCAGCCATGTTTTGACATGAGAAATACTAGTACTGTTGTGACACCTGAAATTGCTTTGATGCAAAGGTATGTTGACCAAAGTTCCCAAGAGTCATCATTCGGATTACATTAAATTCATTCAACAGACCAAATAGCAAATCTTCATGGAAAAAATTCATCACTTTTATCTATGATTTGAAGATGGATTAGTTTGGAAAAAAAATTTCTGTTTTGAATTTAATGATATGTATGCATATATATTAGATATTTTAAATTAATTCTAAGAGAAGAATATTAATCAAATATTTGTTTTTCTCTGAAATCTTACTGGTATATATATATTGATAAACAGAGATAAAGTCCATAGACATTTTAAATGTGCTTTAATAAAGTTATAATCTTTAAATCAGCATTCTATTCTTTATTGTTTATTTAGGTGATTGATAAATCCAAAGGAATTTCTGAAATTCCAACATGGTTTAGAGGGAGTCGGTTAAACTTTGCCGAAAACCTCCTGCGTTACAACGATGATAGAGTGGCAGTGTACTCTACCGGTGGGCATTTTAAATTTTAATTCCATGCATTGAAAAATGTTTTGAAAAATGTCTGACATGTGGATAAGATATATATGTGTGTAACATTTATTACATACAGTTATACATGTACTACTGTAGATATAGGGAAACTTACGTGAAATTTATAAAACTTTATAAAAAAAAAATGTAAAACTGTCACATTTTAGAAAATTATGCTCAGCTGCGCCCATCTGTCCAGCTTGTAATCACTTTTTTGGGGAATATTTTCTTTCTCCTTAATTTGCTCATACTTCCCCTACAAAGTACCTTTGGGTAAAGGGTGCGCAGTGACCTTGAACCATGTCTCTAGGTCAAAGGTTAAGGTCATAGCAGACCCATGTGTAACATTCTTGAAATGCCTGTATCATATACTCTCTCCGTTTGGCCCAATACTGCTCATACCTCATACTCCAGCTACAGAATTAACTTTGGTTAGGAAAATGCAGTGTATACCTGGAGTTTGACAATATTTTCCCAGGTTTGTGGGGGGCAAACGATTTTTAATGAGTGGTGGTTGTTATTAATACATATTCATTGACTTGTCCCTTAGAAGGAGGAATGAACCATTTAGATTGTCTGTTAGATAAATTTGTCATTGGGTACATGTATTTGACAAGGTCTATATTTAAAGATACATCAGATTTTACCGATGGGGTATTATGTTTTATTTGATCACTTTTCAACCTGATGGCATATGTAAAAAATTTAATCACTGAAACTCTCAAATGATATTTAACAATGTGCCAATTCGAATAGATGCATATATACTTATAACAAGTTGCATGGGAACTTCATTTTTTGTATTGCTAATCATCATATTTTTCTGAGTTGTATAAAAAGAGATGTCATTTTATGCTTTCTTTCTCTCTGAATAGGTGAGGGACTTGGGATCAAAGGCATACAAAAGAAAACGTTCAAGGAACTCAGATCTGCCGTGGCTCGATATGCAGCGGCCATGAGGAAGATGGGAATTAAATCTGGAGACAGAGTCGTAGGTACGCAGCATCAGTTGTACAGGAGTTATAGTTTGTTAAAATCATAACGTCCATTTTCCTACATTTAATTTATGATTGTATATTTTAGAATGATATATATTGATTATGCATAAAAAATTATTCACAATTCAATTAGAATTCCAATAATTAGGTCTAATTAAATTTATAAAAGGCCTAGGCTTATTACCGGTAGTACAGAAAACTAAAAACAGATCTAGATAGACAACAATTTTTAATGGCGAATACACTGGCGATATTTAAACTTGTTTGATGCAAGAAATAGTGTTAAGAGAGGATAAATATTTCAATACATGGGGGGGGGGGGATTAAGAATAAGGTATTTCTGATGCAGTAAATTTAGTATACACTCATTCAATTTGCATAACACGCTATATCGACAGTCACTACTCCCGTGGTATCAAGAATCACGGCTTGAAAAAATGTGGTACAATTTTGGTCCTATGTATAACACGCACCCCCCACTTTTGATCAAATTTTGGCTGAAAAAAAGTGCGTGTTATACACGCGACATTACGGTATATATATATGGTTTGAGCCTAAAATGGCCCCCTGAAATCAACATTGTCATTTTACTGTAATTCTTTGTTTTATTTGTAAAAATATACATTTGAAGTTTTTTTTTTAATTTTTATTTTTATTTTAGTGCCCACAATTTAAAAATATGACATCATAAAGTTTACTTTTTCCCGCCATTTTCGCATTTTTAGCATAAAACAGCTTGTTTTGAAGCAGTTTCTCTTTAAGGAAACATTGAGCGACTGCTTGAACAAACAAAATATTTTCAACAATTCTTGTTCAAAAAGTCGCTCTATATCTCCCATTCGAAAAAGATGAGAAAAAATGTCAATTTTTACTGATTTTCATTGAGTTATAAAAATATCGTCACTTCACAGTGAGTGCATACAAATCAAATAAATAGGTGAAAAACATACTTTATATCAACTCTTTTATAAAATAACACAACAAATTAATGTATCCGAATCACTTAAATAAAAGCGAATTATGGGGGCCAAATTTGACTAATATCATATATAGTTCTTTGTTAAGTTCTTCAATATATGTAATGTAATTTGTAATTTTGCTATTGATTCCATTTTTTAAACATAAATTCTCTTGATATTTTTTGAAAAAAAAAAAAAATTATGACTGGAGGATGTGCACTACTTTCAGGTTTTTAATTGTTTTTTTTAATCTTTCAGGGTACATACCGAACTGCTGTGAGGCATTGGAGGCCATGTTAGCTGCATCCTCTATAGGGGCCGTGTGGAGCTCCACCTCCCCAGACTTTGGGGTGCAGGTTTGTGGGTGACTTTGACAATTTTTGGTTTTTATTGGGCTTGCATGATCTTGTATAAAAGAAAAACTCTAGTCAAAATCTTTAACATCTTCTACTAGAATGTAAATTTATAAATGTGAGCCAGACAACGAATGCAAATAAGAGAGAAATATGATGAAAGAAAAATTTTCAAATAATATTTTTATTGCATTTTCAGCCTACATCTGAAATAAAACCCTTTTAAAACTAACATTTTATTGCCTTCTTCTTCATGTTAATTCATAAAAGTACCTCTGACAATGAAGAAGTAATGGAAAAGAGTTAAAATAGAGGCAAAAATTATTAAGTATATTATTAACAAATTATGATATATTTTTTGCATGTCTTACGAGTATCTTTATAAATATTTTTTAGACATAAAAATCTATGCATAACTTGTAAATTTATGGTCATTAATAAAATACACATATTAATTCTTGACAGGGTGTACTAGACAGATTCTCTCAGATAAAACCAAAGCTGATATTCAGTATTAATGCAGTGTGGTACAATGGCAAAGTTCATTCTCATCTAGAGAAACTGGAGCAGGTGGTGCGAGGTATGTTGACGATCTGGAACAGGTAGTTATTGGTATGTAGATTACCTGGTATAATAACTGGTAGGCACAGGTATAATAATGATTATCTGGAATCTGTAATTTGGATGTGTTGATTATCTTGAACACCTGTGCTACAGTACTGTTATAGCGAACACGCTTATAATGAATTGATGCTTACATCAAAGTGATTTTCATTCCCTGTGACTGTATTACATGTTGTAAACTTGACGGATATAACAAATTAAATTACGCTTATAACGAAGCAAAATCGCCAGTCCCTGGCATTTGATTATAAGCATGTTTTACTGTACTAGGTATCTAAAGGTTAATATATGTTGACTATCAGGAACAGATAATTTAGGTGTGAAAATTTTCTGGAACAGATAGTTCTGTTTTGTTGATTATCTGGAACAGGTTGGTTGGATGTATTGATTATCGTGAACCTTAAGATGGGGTGTGTTGATTATCTAAGACAGTATGTTAAGTTAGTTGACCAAGGGTATTGGGTAGGCAGAAGTGATTAGATGTCCACAACAGGTAGACTGTTATGTGTTGATTATTTGGATCAGGTGCAGAAAGTTAGAGATGTTGATCATATCTGATCATTAGATACATGTATTGGCCTCATTTGAGTGTTCATTTTGTTTGGCAGCAACTAAAATTCAGTAACTTGTTGATAGCAAATATCTTCAAAATAGGATATATATATATTATCCTGAACTCAGACAATAGCCACTGTTAGATGTGTAAGAAATATGGGTATAGTTATATTGACTGTCTTTAGCCATGTTTTGTTTGATAGTGGAATATGTTTCAAGAATTAATGGAATTGTAACACTTTCAGCTGAAATGTGTGAATGCTAGAATGAAGTAACAAAATGCAAAATGAAATGGAAATATAGATATTTTTTACCACAGTATGTTAAATATTTTTACCTGGTATGTCGTTGTAAAAACTTTGTAAAAATGATACCTAATTTGAATGTTTGCAATATTTTGTTCCAGGTTTACCTGATATTGAGAAGGTGGTTGTCTTACGGTTTGTCCCTGATGCTTCATGTGATATCTCATCCATTTCTAACAGGTTTGACATAAACTATTTGTTTCATTGTAATACATTAATTTTATGTACGGGTCCACAATTGTTTTACCCTTCATTCTTTAATTTGTAGCTGTATGCTTGAAGACTTCCTGCCCCCTACTGAGCAGGAGGCGGAGCTGTATTTTGAACAAGTCCCATTCAATCATCCCCTGTTCATCATGTACTCCTCTGGCACCACAGGCGCCCCCAAATGTATGGTCCATTCTGTGGGGGTAAGTATTAACTGTAGTTGCTGGTTAAAAAAAGCCCTTTATACTGAATTTGAAGCTCGGCCTCTTCTAGAGTGAGGCTTGAAAATTTGCTTTGGTGCTATAAAATGAAGAGAAACTTCACTTTTGAAATTCAAAAGAGTGATACAGAATGTATAATCAATGTACAAACACAGTAGCACTCATGCTATTTTGATGGAAGGTCAAGTTTACATGTACATTTGATCTCATTACACTTGGAGTTTGTAAAAAAGACTCCATTGTGATCATATTAAAGTTATAACCATAGTAAAAAGATTCTTTAATATTTTATTCAAGTTTTCATGTTTTTATATAGTTGTCAAAGTGCTAGAAGCTCTTCAACAGAATAAATGCCTAAAACCAATATATTGGAGACTGTACACCTTCTGAACTATATCAGATTTCATCATATCAATTTTACAGCTATTTCTTGAATACACAGCCCTAATCAAAGGGAAAAAAAGTTTTTTTGATAGGATTGGAAAAATGGATCAAATTTAAAGCTTTTATGATATTAAAGTGATGATTATGAGGAATTGATGATCATGATTGTCATGATCATGATTATCAATGATGATCATGATTTCAACCTGATCATGCAAACTATAAACCTTATTTATGTAAATCATTTGTAGGGTACCCTGCTGAAGCACTTAGAAGAACATGTCATCCAAAGTAACATGGGACGAGAAGATGTTTTCTTCTACTACACTACAGTAAGTAGCAGTTCTTGTAAGCAATTTTGGGGAATGGATTTAACGTACAGTCAAACTTCGTTATCTCAAACTAGACAGGAATGGTTGAAAACTTCAAGATATCCAAGTATTCGAGATATCAAGAGTAAAATACTTAAAGTTTAAGTGTTTTGGACTAAAAAATCACTTCGACATATCCATTGTATTTGAGATATCGGTGTTCAAGATACCAAAGTTCAACTGTATATTTCATAATTAAATATTCTCAATTTCTTTAGTTTATGTTATGCTTGTCATGGATATTGGATGCATTTTGTAAATAAAAGATTTGATTTGTTTCGTAAATGGATATTTTATAAATAAAATTTCTCTGAGCCTGTATATTTGATGCTAGTCATCATGAAAATTCTATGTGTTACAGGGTCTTTCTTGTAATTGAAAGATTGATTTGATGTTTTGGCAAAGAAGGGTTAAGTAGATTTTCTTCAAAAGAAAATTATGCATAGTATTTCTAGAGGATTAAGTACTGCAAGTTTGAAAACAACAACAAAACCTTACTAAATTGTACTTTGACAGGTTGGTTGGATGATGTGGAACTGGCTAGTCTCAGGGCTGGCCGTTGGAGCAGCCATTGTTCTGTACGATGGATCCCCTCTGATCCCCCATGCTAACCATCTGTGGGACCTGGTGGATGAACTCGGGTAAACTCTTTATTTCTCTTCAAGTTTTGTCTTAAATATTCTCCACCCTTTAAATTGAAACACAATTTTAATTATGTGTAAAAAGGTATTTAATTTTTTTATGCAGTTTAACATTTTTTTTTGAAGAGGGATGAACATTTTTGGGATGTTGTTATGGATGAGGGCACAGCTTTTTAAAGATATGCACTAATTAGTATATGATTATTTTGAAGCATGAATTGGTCATAGGTTCATTTTGCATTGAATGGTACATTTATAAAATTCTAAATAACAAATAATAAAATCCTAGAAAGACTTGGTCTCAGGACTTGCAGATCAAAATCTAATGCATCGACTGAGCGATCATGCCATATCCAGACCCGTTTTGTTATACAACCAGACGACATTGCCGCAAGTAATATTTGCGATGACAAGGCCCCCGTAAAAATTTCTCGCACGCTAATAAAAGTTGGATTACAGTATATAAGAGTTACTTTTAAAAAAAATTATTTAGAAATAAGATGCATGTTTATGATAAAATGTAGGTGTACCATGCCTTTTTTGCAGGTTTTGAAATTTCATCACTTGAAACTTAATTACTAACACTCACAGAAATTTTAAATATTTCTTTTAAATTGTGCAAAATAAGGCAAAAAAAGGTTAAGTACATTTTAAGAAAGATTTTAAGAATTTTTTGTTTTTGTATTTTTCAAAAATGCTATTTAAATACTAATTGGAATTATTTTTTTTATAATTAATATAAGTCCTCTTTCCTTGTAATATGGTGTTAAATGTATTAAATCTTTATATTCAGGATCACTTTGTTTGGGACCAGTGCCAAATGGCTGGCTGTGATGGAGGATAGAGGACTCAAACCAGGTAAGTTTTCTACAGGTTGTCAAACAAACTGATGTAGGGTACATATTTGTTTATTCCATTATAGGGTTGTTTTGTTTAGATCAATGAATGTGTACTGTAGATTCCTTTTTTTATGCGAGTGCTTAATTCAGCGATACAACCGTTTAACATTAAATCACGAAAAGATAAAATTGCAAATGCTGAACTATTATCCTAGTTTAATGTAGTTTACATTTGTCCGGAAAAAAAAGTGAGATATTAAAATTCATCAGACGTGTTTCTCGCGATTTTACTCAGATATTAATTCCTTGCCTTTAATTAGGAATCTACAGTATGCAGTTTTTGATAAAGAAACTATAATATCTCGTAGGAAAGACCCACAAGCTGAAGACCCTGAAGATGATCATGTCCACCGGATCCCCGCTGAAGCCGCAGAGTTACGACTACGTCTACAGGGATATCAAGAAAGACCTCCTGCTCGCCTCCATATCTGGTACGGATCACTTCCCTTTCTCTCTCTCCAAAATCTCTTTTCGTACCCTTTTCTGACAAGATAGGACTATAATATTACTATTGCCATCCAAAATTCAAAATATCTTTTGGATGGTAATAGAGGTATTGTTAAAAAAATTATATAAGGAATAAGGAATCATTCTGAGTATTATGAGGTGATAATTTCAGTCGGGGCGTGATCAAATCCAATAAAGCTCGAAGGATTTTATGAGTGATTTGATCACGCCACGACCTAAATTATCACCTCATAATATTCAAAGAATGATTCCTTATTACTTATATTTATATAATTTTAAGCCATCGTCTGATTAAATATTTAAATATGAATAAGCAAACCCTGCTAACGCCTCAATTTGGCCACAGGGGCATCGTATCCGCGCTACACTCTATGACATATATATAATAATACACAAGGGAAGAATCGAAAGTAGGACACGATTTGTAAACAATGTCAAAAACAACTTACTTCACAAAAGTTACGCAAATCCTCGCACACAATGTTGCAAATGTTGTCAAAAAACACGTTCACACTCAAATATTCCTAATAAACTCGGTAAAAAGCGTTTTTATCCCATTAAAACCGCTGTCTGCTGCAGAAACCCAATCTCTTCGCCCAAGAAAAGATAACTCTGTACTTTCTCTCTCTATATGTTCAGTAATGATAGTAGAAATTTCGGCAGTAAACTGTGTAAAATGTCTGGGGAAATTTTCGTCGTATATGTTACTACCGTAAGCATAATAAGTTAACATGCGTTCCAATATATTTGGCATGTACTTTAATTAGCGTAATTTAAAAAACAAATTAATATATTTCCTATCATTTAATCTTTTGTAGAAACGTAAATATACTAGGCTAGTAATTTGATATTGACAATTAAAACAATGCTGAAATTCTTAGGCAACGACAATTAATTTTGAAGGTTTAAATTGGAATAATTGCAAAGACAAAAAATGAATTATGAGTATTTTAATTATTGAATAAAAAAATAATATAATTTTTTTTTTATGTGAACACCAACGTAGTTTTCCATTAACATTTTAGAGAAGAAAAAAATATTTAAAATTTCCCCAGACATTTTACAGTTTACCGCCGAAATTTCTACTATCATTACTGAACATATAGATAATAGAGAGAGAAAGTACAGAGTTATCTTTTCTTGGGCGAAGAGATTGGGTTTCTGCAGCAGACAGCGGTTTTAATGGGATAAAAACGCTTTTTACCGAGTTTATTAGGAATATTTGAGTGTGAACGTGTTTTTTGACAACATTTGCAACAATGTGTGCGAGGATTTGCGTAACTTTTGTGAAGTAAGTTGTTTTTTGACATTGTTTACAATTCGTGTCCTACTTTCGATTCTTCCCTTGTGTATTATTATATATATGTCATAGAGTGTAGAGCGGATACGATGCCCCTGTGATTTGGCGTCATTTGTATTATGAGTTATATAGTACAAAATCGATACGTAGTGTTATCACAGGCAAAGACACTGGATAATGTAAATATATCAAAATAACTACAAACTTTCATAAAAAAGAAACATACACATGAAGGATGGCAATGATATGTTTTTGGTTTGTCATTATAATCTATAAACAACAACTGTTAAAATTCAATAGTTGCTAGTAAGTTAAAAAAACCTAAGTTTACTTATTAGTTTAAATATGCTTAGAGATTTTGTCAATTGTCTTTTTTATTTTGATTTCTCCAAGATTTCTGGCATGATGTTTGCATCTTGTCCTCTCTTTGTTTTCTTCAACAGTCCAAGTTTTTTAAGCATACAAGATATAGTCTTCAAAAGCCACAGGTCAAGTGTATATAGGTCATGAAAGTTCAAGGTCATTAATTAACGTTCAGGTCAAATTGATGGCAAGAGTTAGACTGGCTACAATTGAAAGGGACACTACTCTCTATCATTGTATTTATCAAACTTATCATGTTTGTTTTGTTTTGTAAATTCTGAATATGTTTTAGATTATTAGCTGTTTATATAGTAGCTCAGTTGCTATATAGACAATGATTTGCATGGTTATATATTTTGTACCTGTACAGGTGTCACTGCCATCGTTCTTAACATTTTTTTTTATAGCTGTTGATAGAATTTCTGATGCTATATTTATATAAACAGTGAATTGTGTGTTAACCTTTTTTGTACCTGTACAGGTGGCACTGACATCATTGCCTGCTTCATGGGACAGAACTGGACGGTCCCAGTACACCGGGGGGAGGTTCAAGGCTTCACCCTGGGCTGTGACATGCAAAGCTGGAACGAGGAGGGTCAGTAGTCAGTACTTGTCTTTGTGTGAAATACATGTATAAAATGCAAGTACATGTAAAGAGTTGCTGAAAATTTTTTTTACATAATGTATATATATGATAGTGAAGAATGATGGTATGTAACATTATAACAATCTATGTACATGGAGGGAATAATGACTGGTATTTTATCGAAATACATCTACATGCAAGTGAAATATGGCATTATCAAATAATAATGCAAACGCACTACATTTGGCTGTGTATTCTATTTCGCACTTTTGGCAGAATGTACTGGCTTTTGCTAAATCAAGTACATCGCTAAATACCATACTTATATGTATGGCAATAGTCACTTCAGGAATACACTAATTAAAATTCTAGTCAACTTGTTCAAAAACTAATTTCCACCAGATATCGTATATGCCAAATTCAATACATTTACAGTATATATACATGTTCACGCATGCAAGTGCCAATAAAGAAGTCTTTTTAAGTCTACTTTTCTGCAACAGGTTTTCCTCAGATATTTTTTCACTGGATTTTCCATGTAAGTGTGTTGAGAATTCACCTGTATAAGTTTACCTTTTTCTACAACAGGTAAACCCGTGTATGGGGAGCCAGGTGAACTAGTCTGCCTGAAACCCTTCCCCTCCATGCCTGTCAACTTCTGGAACGACCCCCAGGGTGAAAAATACACCAATGCTTACTTCTCCATGTACCCAGGCAAGTCTCTGATTAGTCTATGCATGTAGGTCACCAAGTCTCTGATTAGTCTAGGTCACCAAGTTGACTGCTATGTGATCGGTGAACATATCATATGTGAACAAATGTTAAAATGATCTAGATTGTATTCTCTGCTACTGTGGTTTCATCAATATTCGTTGAAAACCAATTTTTGTGTATTTTGTTGTTTAGTTAACGTTGATCCACGAAATTAAATGTTCACTGAAGTGCAATTTCTATTAACATTTTGTATTGATAGGGTCATTGGCCACGAATTTACGTATCCTTGAAACTGTTAATTTCACTCTATCCACGAAAATTGATGCCCTTGAATACTAATGAAACCACAGTAATCAATTAAACTGTACCACAAAGAGGAGAAATGTAATCTTGATAAATGTAAATTCTGTCGGAAAAATTATGTTGAATCGCAGAATTATGTAGTCACGTAAAATAAGGAATTTACAGTAATCCCATTTTTGTGATCTTCAATTTATTCTGTAGGTGTGTGGGCCCATGGCGATTACTGCTCTATTAATCCAAGGACTGGAGGGATCACAATGCTGGGAAGAAGGTAAGAAACCCTCCCCCCCCCCAAAAAAAAAAACCAAGTGTTCTCCTGTAATTTCTAGATCATCATAACTTTTATGAGTACTAAGAAGGTGAAAAAGTTGCGGAATTAAATTTATTTTTTTACTTTAGTTTTATTATTTTTACACATACATGTATAGTAGTTGGGTTTTATTTCATGGCTCACCCACCAGTATAAGTTAATCAGATATAAGACTAACATTTGTTTAGTAGATTAGTTTATGAAAGGTAGACACCCAATGAGATCAATGAATATTAATTCCCAACTGAAGAAGATATAATTCTATGCAATATTTTCAACCTTGAAAGAATTTTAGAAGCCAATGATAACCATTTTAAAGACATGCAATATTAAAGATCTAATTCTTCATTATAATAACCAGTGTGTTTTGCATATTCAGATTTAAAGAACTTATTTGTCATGTAATTTTCATTTTAGTGATGGTGTTTTAAATCCAAATGGAGTACGATTTGGGAGTGCAGAAATATATAATGTTGGTAAGAACATTATGATTAGCTTCATTTTCCAATTGCTTTTGGTTATTGAGCTCTGAAAAATTGATATTTTACTCAAGTCATATACTGAAAACTCAACAATATTTGAATAATGAATTGATGCATACAAGTACATTCTGTTTTGTCAGACAAATGACAGTCAAGACATTATTACCTTTTAAAATGTCTTCTCTAGAGTTCAGAACATACTTACCTAAATCTGAAAATAAAAATTCAGTAAATCGATTAGTTTCTTTTCCTGCTTTGCTAACAAAAGTCTCTGCATAAAAATCGTCAGCAAAAATTTTGTCTTATAGTATTAAAGTGTGAAGAGTTTGAGAGTTTTTTTAAATATTCCAATAAAATATTATCTTGTTCACACCTTAATTAAAGCCACGATCCTTCAAAAAATTATCATGGTTTGTCATTCAACCCTTACCCCTATTCTTTCCAGTGGAATCGTATAAGGAAATCCAGGATAGTGTGTGTGTGGCTCAGAGGAAGGCAGATAACTCCGAGGAGAGAGTCATCCTGTTCCTGAAGATGGCGCCAGGGGCAGAGTTCACCCAGGAACTGGTCAAAAACTTAAAGGTCGCCATCAGGAGTCTTCTGTCGGCCAGACACGTGCCTGAGGTCATCCTCCCCATCAAAGACATTCCAGTAAGTGTGCTCACTCCCCCTCTTTAAACTGTCACAGTTTACTGAACAGTCAGCCAACCATGATAAAAAGAAATTAATAAACCTTGATGGTTGGTTGGGTCCCTGTTTCCCAGATTTCCAGTTGGTGTTGTGTTTATTTTCATGAGTAACTTTTTTTGCTCATAGTTCCAAGACAGCCCTTAATTGTTTTAAAGAAATGAACATTGAAATTTTAAACAAAGGTAAATATGTGAAGTTAATTGCCATCACTTGTTGCATTTTGTACTGAGATGAAGATATTCAGATCGGGTGTAAAACAGCAAATGGACAGTCAGTATCTAAAGCTGAATTTGACTCAATATTACCGGTATATTGAAATTATGTATCTAACAACACAAGCCTCTGATGATCTCAGTGTCTGTCTGTCTGTCTGTCTGTCTGTGTCTCTCTCTCTCACACATTTGATTTCATGCAATTGTACATGTAAAGTTTTGTCTACATGGACAGTCTAGCTTGTCTATGACACCTTAATCAGTTCGAATCATATACTAATGGAAAACAGTGTTGAAAAATGATATCATTATTAAATGCATGTGCATGTATGAACTGTGATAGTAAATCAATCTATATGCTTAGAAAATAAATCACAAAAAAATTGCATTAATGTGAAGAAAATCACCCAAAAGACCAAACATTTTGATTAGGTAAGTATGTAACTATTCTTGCATGTAACTTCATGTTATTATTCAAATTAAAAAAAGAATTTTTCCAATCAATTTATTTCAGTACACTATAAGTGGCAAGAAAGTTGAGGTGGCAGTAAGGCGAGCCATCCAGGGGCAGAAAGTAGTCCAGCTAGGGGCCCTAGCCAATCCAGCCAGCCTTGACCTTTACTACAACATTCCCGAACTGAAGCAGTATTAGAGCATCTGATTGGATACCATGCAAGAGCAATTACCATTGGATGGTCATTATGTCATCTACTAATTCTTCATTTGCATGAAGATTTACATAAACTGGGGGGATTTTTATTTCACTGTGATGTGATATTTTTCTTATGGTTATCATGTATTAGTATTTATGATTTATTAGTTCATGATTTTAATCATGTAAATTTATTATTTTGGAGTCTATTTATTTCGATCATTATGGAAATTTTAAATTTCCAAAATGATCAAAATAAATTAAAAGTGTTCTAATTATAAGACTGTAGGTTTATATATATATGAGGCTGTGTTGGAACAAGTTCCTGAATATTACTCTGTGCACCATTAATAGTTGGTATTATTCTTTGTATACATGTACTAACAACATTCTCCTGTGTTTTAATGATAATCAACTATAACATCGTTACATACATAAGAATTTGTATATGTATATACATTAACTAATTTACATGGAATTACTTACATGTTATAAATTGTAGAAGAAAATACTCCTGTGAAATGTCATGTGCAACATAACTAACTTAAGTAGGCTAACATGTCTGGTATATTTACATATACAGTATATTATATGGATTTTATTCTCATTTATGTATGTACGTGTGCATGCATGTGAATGTTACACACCTACATGACTCAGCAAAAGACTGATATTAACTGATACTCCTATCTCTGAAAACAACAACAATTTTGATGAAATCAATACATATCAATTAATTATTATTGCATTTATATTTATGTTTTTGTTATATGTCAGTATTTTTTTTTTTTTAATTTTCATTTTTATTTGTTTTTATTTGTTCTTTATTTGACTTTTGACTTCGGTAGAGAAACTACAAAGAAGGTCATAATTGTGTGTTTATAGAAATATAGTCCACCAGCCATTATACTTATAATATAATGGAAAAATGTCTCCCTTGGTAACAGTGTATGCTACATGTACATGTATATTGATTGATAAGCTATATATATTGATGCTTATATAGCAACACTAAAAAAATTATTCCGTTTGAAATTCAAAGCTATAATTGTTAGACATTTTACATATGACATTTTCATGACATTGTATTAAAATGCATGGATGCATAATAAAACAAAATCCTAAGGCTTATATCCTATAATTTTCGTTCGTGAATTTATTAGTAAGAAAGGATGACTGCAGTTAGCGCCGGGTTTTGGGTCTTTTTTGGTTGCTTCTGTTGCGTTTATTTCTTAAACTACATGTAATATCACTTTTGTTTATTTTATTAAAGAGTCTTGTCAATTTCCAACAGAAATTAAGATTTTAGACTGTGATACATTAACCTCTTCTAAATTTCGAAAAAAAAGCGAATTTTTGCTTGTCTGCCCTTGATCGAACATAAGATTGATATTAATATGCATGAGAGGTGGAGCTGACTATCAGAAATTCAGAATCATACTAAAATAAGACTAGCATGAATAACAATGCCATGTACAAATACTATGTGATCACTCGTTCACATTAGCCCTTTTTATTCTTTAAGGTACAATTATACTATTTACTATGGTTTCAACAAAAAGACCACGACTCATATAAGTACAGAATACTTTAAATCAATGATTGACAACTGAACGTGTTGGAAAACATTGTCCTAGTTAGCACATAACATGATACCTTATACGTCACGTGACAGAAATTTGTATTCACCAGATGTGAGAAATCACGTGGTGAATTATGATATTCAACATGTATCAATCCTTGGTTACAGAGAAAGCGAAAGTAAGAAAAAGCAGATTACTGTCAAACGGAGAACAATAGACAAAATATGCGCTGATTATGTACGAGTGAAGTCAGTATAAAAGTGGGCGTCCTCATTATCGTATTGAGATTCAAGAAATCGTGATGACCCCAGCCTATAAAAACAAATGCGTACTTGGCACAAGTAACAGCATACTTTTATTTAACGCAATTACGCAAAGTTGCAGTATGGATGTTGACCATTTCTGCAATTAAAAGAAAAAAATCTTTTAGTTGTTTATTTTCTCGTAAATATCGCATTTCCTGAAGTGCAGTAATCCTTTAAAATTTCCAGAAGAGGTCCACCCCCTCCTCTTCTTCAGATCCGCTCAAAATTGTTAGGTGGAGTTGTTCAAAGTTCAAGTTTTCCTTATTGACTATACCTTTCACATCAGAATGAACAAAATCATGAAAAATTTTAATAAATGATCAGTGCTCAAACATGCACAACTTCCTTTCTTCTCGAGGAAGGAAATGGATTGAAAACTCTGCTGTAATGTATGCAAATGACTCTTGGTTTTGGAGATTAAATTTGATCAATGGCTAATGTAAACCTGAAAGAAAATTCATCGCTAATAAAATGCAAAATGAATTTTGTTTGGGGATATTTTTAAATGATTCTAATTTGTTGTATGCTTAAAAAGAAAGATTAAAATCAGAATCTTTAATGAGCATGCATTACACGTAGACTAACTTAGTACATGTGTGTAGAATTTAAAACACTGATGTACTAGCTCAATGTTGTTTTTGATATCAAATTTTGACACATAAATCATGAACTTGACACAACTTGAGACGAAATTAACGCTCACTTTTTTTTCAACAAAAAAAATTCTCCAATTTAAGTACCATATAGAGCATTGCATTACATCCTCTTAAAATTAGAGCATTGCATTACATCCTCTTAAAATTGAAAACATTGAAATTCGCAAGGAAGCATGTACTGGTAAATGACATAGCTTCAACAGGGCTCCATGCTCTATTGCATTGCACCGTTAATGTGTACATAGACTACTCGGCGATGTATTTATACATAATTTCCGCAAATTATTACCTGTTTGTTGTAATTAGTATGACAATAAGGGGAGAGTTCTAGCTTACTCTCAAGAGACAAGGAAATCAAATCCAATATTACTTAATATACGCAGATATTTGAACGTGTTTTGATAATTATCTCTCGCAGTAAAATGACCTAGAGTGCCCATCAAAGACTATTTTTTTTAAAACTAATTTTATAGCCCTTATTATAAGGCGGAACTTCCTTTTGATACGTCGGGTATCTCTGGGATAGATTATCATGTCCTCGAGTTTGATGTTCCGGTCTGATCCGGGTTTTGTCTGTCAATTTTCAAACTATCTCCCTACTACATGTGTATAAGAAAAACCCACTTGCCGTATGTATATAAGATCTTTCTTAATATATGGTCAGGTGGAATGGCAAGGTCAGCAGGAAGGGTCAAGGTCATTAATAGAGGTCCAAGTTCAAATTTTCTTTAATCGGACTGGCGACCTAGTGTTTCTCATACACATTTCCCAAAAAAGTTTAACAAAATTTTTTTGATCCACATACAAATTGACATTGCAACTTTATATAAGCATCTTTTATTGCTCACAATTTTGAGTAAAAGACAGCGGTGATTGATAAATATTATACTACAAATTTGAGGATTTTTTGTGAAATATTTTTGAAAAATCTGTTTGCTTAAGTGTTTTATAGTCAAACATTTTACTGTCATGAAAGTGGTATCCGTTTTTCGAGCAGATGATGGAGAACCCGGAAAGTTGACATACTGGCTGGCGTTCACGATAAGGAAAAACTACAATTTCGAAGCAATTTTAAGAAAATTTAAACTAGATAGGTTTAAGGAAATTAAAAAATAAATATCAAAAATAGTATTTCCTATCCATTATTATTTGAATTCTTTTTTATCAAAATAATAATTTTTTTTGGGGGGGGGGTTGGGGTTGGGGGGTTGGACAGAGATATTTGTCCATCAAAATGGAATATATAAAACAATCAACGGGCACCTAAATCAGCAAAGATTACCAGATTTCTACGTTATTAGTGGTGTATGTGATTTTAATATATATATATATATATATATATATATATATATATATATATATATATATATATATATATATATATATATATATATATATATATATTTATATATATATATATATATATATATATATATATATATATATATATATATATATATATATATATATATATATATCTTCTGGTGACATTATCAGCAAGTCTGTGAAGATTTTTAATTATTTTTATCTCTGATGCGGAATTTCCGTATTTAAAATGATATTTCCTTTTCCTCGCGAAAATGTCCATTTCTCACGGAAATCTGTGGTTCCCTTAAAATAAAACACCAGAAAACAACATCAAATTATATTTAAAAAAAACCCCAATAAATCTGAAAAACCTTGAGTAAATAAAATGTATCCTTGATATTTCTATCTTCGCAATTATTTATGAAAAAAGTATTTTTACAATGATTATATTTTCAAGTTACACTTTTACCCATGGTTGAATTGAAAGAAGAAGTTTAGTTGAAAATGGTCTAATGAGATGGCAACGTCGATAGAGAGAGAGAGAGAGAGAGAGAGAGAGAGAGAGAGAGAGAGAGAGAGAGAGGTTTTTCCTAACGCAATAAAAGGACTTCAAAATTTTAAAAACATTTCTCTATATGATGCAATATATTCTACATGTATAATATAAATTGATTTGATTGTACATTGTAAATTGAGTGGCAAGATTACTAGTAATTTTGATGTGGGAGAATGCATTGAGTGCTATAAGTAATTTTGAATCGTTTTATAGCCTTATTATTAAATTAAAAAAAAAAACCCTCCACCTGTTATGCCTTATAACGTATTAAGAATTTTCAAATTTTAATTTTTGTTTCGTGTGTGCTTATGCATGCAGCGTATACTTAATGGTTCTATTTTTGGATTTCACAATTTTATGTGCTGACCTAGAATAGGTCGAAGAATAACTCTTAGAACCATTTTAACAAGGCATTGGACTTTCGGTAGGACTATCTATTTCTTGCGTCAAAACAAGTTAAAAATGAGAGTGGCTTCAAGCGAAATACACAACGATTGCGTAGTCTTAGCTCAAAAGCCAGATAAATCTTGTTGATTTCAAAGAGCTAAGGCTGAATGGCCAGCAATGAAATAGACAGACCTACGTCACATTGCTGTTTGACACCACTACCCAAAGTTCAATCTCTTGTTAAAATGGTTCTATAAGGTATAGGAAGAAATGTTCATTGAATTTTGACGATGAAAATATTATTTTGATTTAAGCACTGGACAAACTTATTAAAAGATCATGTCATTAAATATAATGTTACAAAATAAAAAATGGATCGATCTTGCACTCTTTTTTATTCAAATTTGTTTAGAAACGAAATAAGTTATAAATCTAATCAACAATATTGAAGATACAAAAATATTATAAACCCTTACTTGACTTGACTGAAACATATTCCTGTTCGCTCTTCAGGGAGCATTGACCCGCAAATTTCAACCTTTAGTTTAATCCTAAATATAGATTTCTATTTGTATATAACTAAACATGATAGAAAACATCTAAATTAAAAAGGAATACTGTAAACGTACTACATTTGGCTGTGTATTCTATATATTTAGCGCTTTCGGCGGAATTCGGCTTCTGCTAAATCAAGTACATCGCTAAATGTCATCATGCATACATGTATAAGAATGGTCACATTCAGGAAAACACTAATTCAAATCCACGCCAACTTGTTCAAAAACTAATTTCTGCCAAATACTAGTATCGTACACGCCAATTATAATACATTTACAGTTCATTGATAAATTTTCGTAAAATCGCAGGTAACATTACTGTTGAAAAAAAATCTACAACAATTAAGTAAACAGACGTTTAAAAGACATGTTGAATATCGAAATAGGTAAACACGATGAGACATGTTGAATATCGAAATAGGTAAACACGATGAGATTTGCAATGATAAATAGATTAGAACCATTTTAACAAGAGCTTGGACTTTTGGTAGTTGTGTCAAACAGCACTGTGACGTAGGTCTGTCTATTTCATTGTCAGCCACTCAGCCATGGCTCTCTGAAATCAACAAGATTTGTCTGGCTTTTGAGATAAGACTACGCAATCGGTGCATATTTTGCTTGAAACTGCGTCATTTTCAACTTGTTTTGACGCAAGAAATAGATAGCTACGTCCTACTGAAATTCAAGGTCTTGTTAAAATGGTTCTATCATTATGCATGCATGCCCTACAGCTAGCGCTGGTATTATGCTATAACTTTCATGAAATTGTAAACGAATGCTCATTGGAAAAGAAATTAAATGAAATGGTACTTTTTTCACATTTTTTTTCCCTCAAATTAATTCATTTTTTTTAGGCATTAATGATGTTGTCTTGCTGTAATTGTTGAATTTACTGGGTGGGAGTAAATACAGTTGTAAATTTTGTGTTTACTGCTACCGTGTAAATTCCACATTAATTTTACAATACGACCATCTGAACGATTAGGAGTTACCACAGTTTTATGTTAAAAACATATTGATGTTTGATAATCTGTTTAACGAGGCCGAGTACAGAACGAGTACGCACGCTTTCGCGCAGCGTTTCATTTGTATTGTGACGTCATCTTTTTGCTTGTTTGACGCCATGGCGTGATAGTTTTATCTGCAGATATTCATCGAAATTTATTGAAAATGGCTCGTTTAATGCGTAAAATTAATGTTATATTGTGGAATAAACATCACTGTTTCGAAGTATAAGCTATATTTGGGCTCGGGTCGAAAACGTGAAGAGGGTTCAGCAGGCCAAACCCTCTGTCACGTTTTCTTAACCCGCCTAAATATAGCTTAATTCATATATTTCAAGACAGTAACCATGTATTTTATATTAATGACCCTTAATATGTGATGTTATATATTTTTTTATTACTTAAATATGTCTGAAGGCTTTAATAATACTATAAAGATCACCTTTTCCGCCTTTGTCAAATAAAAAATAGCCATTATCTGACAAATCTGGGAAATTGGGCATACAAAAATCAACTTTGATAAGACCCCTGGAACAAACCAGGAGGTAAAAGGTTTTTTTTATTTGACCATTTGATGCCTTTTAGCAATAGCTTTAATATGTAGAACAGAAAAAGAAATCCCTAGGGCAGAAGTTTAAAAAAATGTGCAAAATTGATACATTTAAAGCGAAATCCCATAGGGTCCTATGTTAAAGATTAACAAACTTTGAGATGACCCCCTACACAAACGGTGTGGTAAATGTCTTATTTTTTAATCTTAAAACAATAATTATATCAGTAGAAATTCAGGTAAAAAATTTCATTAAAAAATCTAGGGCAGAACTAATTAGACCCGGCCTCGTTAATTTAGTCTTTTTCAATCGATGTGCACCAGAAAATAAAGAAATATTGTACTCATTGAAAGAATATCTGCGTTGTTAATTCCTGTTAATTAAATCGATTAGATCGATTTCTCTTAATTAATTAAATAAGAGTATTTACGCGAAAGTAAAGATTATATCTAAATGTGAATCTGATTAAGGCGATGCTTTGGTGCAAAGTGCTTATCGATGAACACGCAACAACTCATTAACAAAAACTCTTACAAATCTGGACAAGTACTTCGTTGATTTTGAGCATTTTTGTGAATATAAAGATTAAATATACTTTGATCAAAGAAAACATTTTACTCTTTCTATTTACACCTGTCTTTTAATTATTTTATCAATTTTCCAAAAAAATTACGTAAATTATTATTATTGTTGGGCTTAAATGTTGCACATAAAAAACCCCCAAATTTTCCATAAATGTGAAGGTTACTATGGTAACGTCAGTTCCTTTGAGGGCTTGGGTCAGTCCATATAAGTCCGTGAGGTCTAATTTCAAAATAATAATTCACTAAAAGTTAACAGAAAAAGTACAAAGAAACATCAAAGTACGATGAAAAATTACTATATCCACGTTTGGGAGAAGTATATAGGAATCACCTTGTCCGTCCGTCTGTCCTTATGTCAGTGCAATCGATCGTGTTTGGTTCATGTCTTTCTTCAAGAGGAACACTGGAATTTGTTACATGTTTTACTTCATACAAAGATTGGGCAAGTTCAAGGTTACTGAAAGGAAAAGTGCGTAATTCGTGTCCGGTTCACATCTTTCTGTATTAGAAACATTGATATTGACTCGAGGATGCGTCATGAAATTGGCCTAGAGTTAGTAGCTGTGCCAATTTAAGGCCATTGTTAAAAAAATTTCCTATATAAGCCATACTAGTACATTGTACATGTATATTGTCATGGAAATGATTAGAAGCTAAAAGGTTGCTTTTGAACTATAAATATGTCCTGACCTTATCATTCATTTCTGTAAGTTCAAGATTTCTATAAGAAAAAAAGGTACATCCATCTCTAATAGAGAAATACTTGATTTATTTTCTTACCGGGGGGGGGGGGGGGGGGGGGGTATCATTTGTGAGCTTGCTCACAGTACAACTAGTATGATTTTAAATTAGTTGTCATTTATAAAGCTAACATTTCAGCTATCGATTTTGTTATGGAACAGAGGGAAAAATTACTAGTGGATATAAATAGAAAACTATAACAGCAAACACTTTATGGGTGAAACGTTTTATAATAGATATCATTAGAAACTGCAATTTCAATTTCAACCCTTCTTAACAAAATCAAAACAAACATTATATTAAGGTTTGTTTAAACCAACAAATAAAAAAACTGAATTTATATGATTTTTTTTTTAGTTCTAGTGAAAAGTTCTATTTATAATTTTAGACTTCATGTGTTATTACCAGGCATAAATGTCAAAGTTCCGTGTAGAGATAAGAGCAAATTAAAATAATTCTGCATGTAAATTAAGTTTTGTTGCACGCTGACATAAAAAGGTCAAACAAACGCCCATGCAGTGTTCTGTTGTGATTTATTGATAACATATGATTATTAAACAAATTATGCATGTACTCTGTGACTTTTTGTTTTAATAAGAAAGACAACATTGACTAAGCTGACTAGAGTAAAGTAGTAAAAATCAATACTGCACATACATGATTCAAAAAAAACATAAAAAGGAGGAAATAACAATGAAATACAATAATTTAATGTAAAACCATTTCAGATTATTTATATTTTTAGCATTAGTTAATTATATACAGTGGATAGCTTTTATAGCTGGGTCAAATGTAGTATTAGATTATATTCAGTACACAATTACACGATAACTTAACACAAATCTTCCGTATCTCGTCACATTTTTTCAACTTTCCTCTTATTACTCATCAACAAGCTCGAAACTTCCACTCTGACCAATAACTGGTGCGATGGAAATTATTTTCAACATTTTCGTCAAATTGAACATAAAACTACAGAACAACTTTTACACTCTTGTTTATACACCACTGACACCAAATAAGAGACCAACTTCTTCAAACACTCTCTGTTTTCTTTGTTTCATTATACAAGAAGCTAAGTGTTGTTGTTTTTTTTCAAGAAAGAAAAAAATATAAGCAACCATTATCTTGCTATATAAATGATAATATTTCTCCGTGGCTTATATTTTCATGCATATTTTGCCTCTCAAAATCAAAACTTTTGCCTCTTATATATTGTGGCTTATATTTTCATGCATATTTTACCTCTCAAAATCAAAACTTTTGCTTCTTATATATTGTGGCTTATATTTTCATGCATATTTTGCCTCTCAAAATGTCTCCATTAAATCAATGGTATTTCGGTGTTGTTCCATGTCAATAACAAATTGAATTTAATCTCATGGCGTTCGTATCTAACAGAAAGTTTTGTCCAGCACGAAGTACTCCCCATTGGCTGATGCCTCGGTCATTACGTAGGACGTATTGCTTGATACCACTTCAATGGCATCACTTTGTTGTTGTGACTGATCTGGGTCACTATTTTTGCTCGATATGCTAGCATTTTTGCTTGTTTTCTTTTTCAATCCCTTTTTGCTGTTTGACTTCTTCTGGTCATTTTCTTTATCAGATGCCTTGGCTTTCGTTGTGTCTTTCGAAGTTGGTAGAGTTGCTGATCGGGAAATCTCGTGGTCTTCAGTTTTCTTTTAGAATAACAATAAAATCTTGTTAACAATCTAATTTCACATTAAAATACATGTTATACATAGAATTCTTTTTTTAGAAGATACGATAGCAGTAGCATTATGGTAGAAATAGTAGTAACAGTATGAGAAGTTGCTGTTGTCAGAAATGTCGAAATCATGATTGTTGTTTTTTTTTTAGGTCGCTTTTGCTTGAATTGTAAGAGCAATTGTGATAATAACCGAGATAATTGTTGATGTTATTAAAGGGGCATGGTCACGATTTTGGTCCAAAATTATTTTTCGATTTTTATGTTTACAATGCTTCAGTAAGGCATTTTTAATAGGCAACCAAAATTTGAGTGTAATTTGTTTAGTTATAAACGAGTTACAGAGCTTACAATTATTCGCTATGTAAAAAAGCTTTTGAATCCATTTTGAATGTTGAAGTGAAAATTCCAGTTTTAGTCCTCAAATGAATCGGTTTATTGTTAGGAACTGTTTATTTATGCTTAAAATGAATAAAAAGATAAACAAATCAGCTTGAAAAAGATTTTTTTATTGGTACATTGAATCTATGTAAACAAAAACAGGGCACGAGCCTTGTTTACATGAAGAAGAATTGTGAGCCCTGTATCTTGCTTAAAACTCATCGACTGGCACCCAAATTTTATTTGATCATCAGATATGCAATCTTAAAGCATTGTAAATAATGAAAAAATAAAAATAAAATTTGACAAAAATCATGACCATGCCCCTTTAATGTGTTAGTAATAGAATTCAGCTGTAGGATCAATTTTTGACGTTATATAAGTATAATAGTTGATGTTGTACATGTTAGAGCTTGTGAAGTAGGTGAATTACATGTAGTGATGGTTGTTGTAGTGATTCATGGAGTACTGGTTGTTTTTGTATTTGTGGTATAGTAGTTATTGTAGTTGAATATGTAAAAGTGGCTGGTGTAAAGGCATATACATTTATAATTAGTACTGGTACATGTATACATGTATGTGGCTGATGTAGTACTATGAGTAGTAGTGGTTGGTGAACATATATTGTTGTAATCGTTTTTGTGGAGGTATGTGGGGTAGTGGTTGCTATAGTGGTATATGTTGTAGTGATGAAGGTGTAGTATATGAAGTAGTGGTTGTTGCATTGGTAAATGTTGTAGTGGTAGTGGTTGTATTGGTAAATGTTGTAGTGGTAGTGGTTGTATTGGTAAATGTTGAAGTGGTTTTTGTATTGGTAAATGTTGAAGTGATTGTTGTACTGAAAATGTTGTAGTGGTTGTTGTATTGGTAAATGTTGTAGTGGTAGTGGTTGTATTGGTAAATGTTGTAGTGGTAGTGGTTGTATTGGTAAATGTTTAGTGGTAGTGGTTGTATTGGTAAATGTTGTAGTGGTTGTATTGGTAAATGTTGTAGTGGTAGTGGTTGTATTGGTAAATGTTGTAGTGGTAGTGGTTGTATTGGTAAATGTTTAGTGGTAGTGGTTGTATTGGTAAATGTTGTAGTGGTAGTGGTTGTATTGGTAAATGTTGTAGTGGTAGTGGTTGTTGTATTGGTAAATGTTGTAGTGGTTGTTGTAGTGATGAAGGTGTAGTATATATGTATGTAGTAGTGGTTTTTCTATTGGTAAATGTTGTAGTGATTATTGTAGTGATATATGGAGTAGTGATTGCATATAAAGGTATCTTTAGAAGTGGTATGTAGTGTTTACATGTAGCAGTATTTGAATATGTATATGTATCTATGGTAGTTGTAGTGGTATACAATGTATGTATTAGTGCCTATTTTAGTGATGCATGTTGAAGTGGTTGTTGTAGTGGTATATATAGTAGTGGTTGTGTATATATAGGTATTTGTAGTGGTATGTAATGTCGTACATGCAGTAGTGGTTAGTGTATAGGTACACATATCTATGGTAGTGGTACATGTATATGTATTAGTGGTTATTTTGGTGGTAAATGTTGTAGTGGTTGTAATGGTACATGATGTAGTTGTTTTTAATGTGAAAGTAACATGTACTTGTGGATCTTGTGGATGTTGTAGTGTTAAACGTAGTATTGGTTGGTGTATTGATAGATTTAAAGTTAAATGTTTCTTTAGTTCACGTTGCAATGATTTCTTTTATTCTTCATTTTGTACACGTTGTATTAATGTTGTTGTAATAAATTGAGAAGAGGTCGAATAAAGTCCTGTTTATAATAAAATCGTTGCCAAAAGAAACTATCGTGCAATTCCATGTTAATGTAATGTAAATGTAATTTGATGAGTGCTAGCAACAACGGTATATATACACACAATGCATCTTTTGTGTTGATCGAGTGAATTTAAACAGTAATTTGATTTGACATGGTACATTTGTAACAGATAAAAGACTGACATAGTAAGTAACTTGTGGATTTGTAAAGAAATAAAGCTAACAAAGATAATTTGCTTCCTTTATAAAAGTTAAACTTTCATTTGGATGGTATCGCACTAGTTACACCATGTTTACATGACCGTGAAAAAAAGTTTCAGATAACAGGGAAAGTGAAAAAAAATAGCTGATTGTATTGTAAAGATCAAAATGTACTTTATATCTAGACATTTTGTAACGCATTGTACTATATAATTTGATGAATCCAAATGGTGGACATATCTTGAAGGGGAAATTAAGCAACAAATAAATTAACTGAAAAATTTGTTAATGCAAGCAGTGTACATTAACTAGGTACCTTTTCAATGTCTACAAAGTCTTCGAACTCTTGCGATCTTCTGGCCACTATTTTGGACGAATTTTCGTGCAGACTGGCGATTTTCTGGATCATCTCCGTGGGAAGTCCCGGTTTCTTGGTAACTTTCTTCAAACTGACTGCGTAGACAGCGTCACCGCCCGGGATTTCGTCGCTCACCGGCCTGTCCACAATCCCCCCACTTTTATCCTCGGATATGACAACATTCTGGTAATTTTCATCCTCTTGCAATGATTCCACTGCGTTCTAAAAATAAATTTTGTTTGTTTATAAATAACTTAAATAATAGTTTGAGGATGGTTACAGTTTTCAATATTAGTACCCGATAATCCCAATTTTACACTATTTAGCCCCATCTTTATGTAATTTACAAGAGCGGCTATCTGTAATTTTTTTTTAGATTCTATCATTAACGAGTATAATTTACAAAAATACCGAAAAACTAGCAGAGCACTGCTTTTTGAGTACTTTGGTTGTCAGGTTATATAAAATTTTAAAATGTTGGCAACTTTGAAATTCCTTGAGATACCGGAAGTAGATAATATTGGCCTTGGACTTTTTTGAGTATAGTAATCTTACCGGATCAATATAAAAGTCGGCTTCGTAGCTTTGATTTGAAACAGCTCTAGTCTTTTTAAAGGATCGCATTTTTTTAAGGCTGAAAAAAAAATCATACGTTCAGATATTCATGTACAAGTGTGATCATATACATGTAATACCTAGATTTATACCAACCGAATTAAATAAGTAAATTTAGAAATTTGAAGAAATATGAATCACCAACATGAATATTTTGATCCGCTCCCATTTTCCGTGGAGAATCAGCAATGTGAGGAGTATTCCAACGATTATACCGGCGAACACGGAGCCAACGGTACAGTCTGCAACACAAGGACAACTCAACTCATATATATAAGTGGTCACACACAACAAACACTCACTCCTCTGACCCAATTGTTATCACGAGGGAGGGGCAAAGGTGGTGGGTATGCAATTGCGGGTGTAATTGCATATTCTGAAACAACACCGGCGAATTGCTTCAAATACAATTTTTTTTTGAGAGGCAAAGTTAAGATAACCTTTTTTTTTTTTACCCCTCCCCCCAATCTTACATGTACACGTACGAAGGTTGTGAAGGATTTTAGTGAAAATTGACATACATATACATTTAACAGATCCAGACAAATAATTGTACAAAGTATTATTTACAAATATTGGATATTTTGTTTCCGAATGTATATTAACAAAAAACTGGTCGGAGTACTCGGCGCAGACATAAACTCGGAGATGATAAGAAAACTAATAGACTTCTATATACTTTCAAAGTGTTGATAGATCTACAATAAAAGATAAAAGAAATTGAATTACATATGCTCATTTTCCTTTTTATTGTAACTTGCCCAGCTGCAAGATTCATTTGTGTTACAATAGAAATATATGTACAGAGATAGTGCAAGTACATATATATCTACTAAGCCAACGAAATCCGATTACGATGGCAAATTGAATTTTCATGATGTCAAGGCTGCGCAGCAAATCTGTGACAAATAGGTTAAAGCCTCGGGAAAAAACAGACTATACAACAAATTCGGATCAAAGCTTAATTTTTTTGGGGAGGGGAGGGGGTTGACGGATTTTTGTAACTAGAATGAAAACATAGGGATTAGATACATGTAGCCGTTTGTAATATATATATATATAAACACTTGATCCTCAGTTTCCCGAATAACAAAATTCATTGCAAAATGTAACATTTAAGTTTGACCCGTTTTTGTGCCTTTTACTGACTTGAACAAATTAAAATATACACTTTGTAAGGAAACATTTATTGACATTTCTAGTGGTATGATATTAAGACGAACTTTTTTACCCAGCCTAGCATATCCTCTTTTCTTGGTCTTCAAATAAACAAAACTAAACACTTATACCAATGTATATTAATAATTTGGCTGAGTGGTTATGAAGAGAAGTATGTGAAAGTAAAAAGTTTTCAGTGATGACACTGACTTCAGATAACGCACAATGTTTTTTTTTTTTTGAGATAGATAAGCATCAAATGACCGAAACACAAAAGATAGATACTAGTAACTGGTTCTAAAAGTAACTTGTTTGTTAATAACTACATTGTTTATAAAATGCAATTGAGAGAGAGAGAGAGAGAGAGAGGGAGGTAGGTTACAGTCTTGTATTACCACTATGATTATGATACTCGTCTACTAATCTACACGCACGCAAAAGATTTAGCCCCACCCCACAACAATCATACGAAAAGCAACCAGCTAACAATTCAAAAAAACAAAACATTTGCATGAATCAGATTATAAAATATTTTAAAAAGATTACCTTTTGATCCACACTCCGTATTGTTCATTGTCATTTTAAAAAAAAATTGACTTTTGTTTTGGTAAATTTAGAAAACGCGTTATTTTATAAAAAAATGATAAAACATCACAATCGTAGCACTACACGAGTTTATGAATTTCAAACAAGAAACGCAAACCACGAGGAAATATTGTTGATAAAACAAGGAAATGCAGTTGTAAATGTCACTGAGGACGTGTGTACATGTAGTGCCTCATGATGCGTTGTTACGTGTACGACACTTCAGTATCATTATGATAATTTTAATTATTGTGTACACAGCTGTTTTTTTCCCATTTTGTACTAATTATTTCAATTTCAAAACAAATATATACAACTTTGTTTATTTTTCTTCTTTTTTAATTTGAAGGAAGGGGTATATATGAAACCAGGGTACTTACTCTTCTTTGCTATGTACATGTAAAACTTCAATGAAATAAGAGAGATTTTTGGTTCTCTGTAGGGAAATTAATGTATTATTTTTAATTTGTCCATTTACTCCTCCGTTTGTCTGTCTGTCCGTTCGACCACTTCTTTTAATTTATACATGAAGCAAAAATATGTGTTCTTGTAAATCGAAGTCAAGGTCTGGTGTTAATTAAGACTATGCCAGATTATCAGTTTTTGATAAAGATTGAAAATTAAATAGCTTTTTAAAAAGAAATTTTTATACAAACACAGCGTTTATATCGAATTAAATTCAACTGACTGTAACACTTACTTGATATGTTATGTTCGTCGAGAAGGAAAAGAACCACTACTCGTAAAGCATTTAAAACACATACGTTCCCAGTCGTATGAATTTCATTTTTCACATCTTCTACGTTGGTGTTTTTAAAATAAAGTTTAAATAAAGAATGATTCTGAATTGGTGCTATATCTTGTGGTGCGTTATCCATTAAAAAAAAGACTTTGTTGCTTGTTTGCGAACTGATTTTATTTAGACTTGTTTGTTTTAGTTAAGTCATACCTCTAACTTTCCGTTTACTTAAAAATGTATATAATGCATATAAAAAGAAGACAAGGTTTTTGAATGATGACGAAGAAAGGAAACTTACTCCTAGTGTGATATATACGTATATCCTGTACATCTGTTAACTGCTACGAACCGTGTAGGCAATGGTTAATTACTAGTATATACAAATAATTATTTATGCAGTCTTTTGGAAACTTTTGCCAATGTAAATAATTGTCATCATAAGTTGGACTTATACGTAGACGTAGTCACTTGTAGTATTTGGGGGCAAAACATTTTTAACTCAGTCACATTTAAACCTTCATTAGTGCCTCTTTATTTGATTGTCAGGCGACAGATAAATATTAAAAATGTGTTAGTTATGGGTACATGTGAAAAAAAAAATAAGTGGGTTTTGAAAATAAAACCAACTATTTATTTCAAGGGCATGGATATTGGGAACGTTGTGAAATGTCAATTATTAATATGGACATTTTTAAACACTACTTGTATAACATTTATCTTTCTTAAGTATTACATGATTGGATTAATTACCTGTTCTACTTTGGAACCGATCACGGCTTTAGTTTTTATTTGAACTATATATATCAGAGTACAGTAAATTTGTGAGATTTTGAAGAGAAAAATATCAATTTGTTATTACTATTCCTCACTTAATCTGTATCATAATTTATATTTTTTTAGTACGGTATTCATGTGTTTGAATGTTAATCCCAGTAAATAAATTTGTTTATTTATTTAATCTTCGTACTTGTAAAAATGACTGCTCTTTGACATTTACTATTTGTTAAAAATCATTTATCTTTGATTAGCATCATATAGAAGTAAACTGTAGGAATTAACATTCCATATCTGACTATACCATGCACACTGTCTTATGTACAAATATCAATTTTCCAAAGAAATATCAATACAGTTGTAATAAATCTCAATCTACAAGACATGACGTTAATAACATTTTAAAAACACGTAAATCGATGACATTTTTTGTATCGAGTCTTCAAAATGAAACAGCTTTATATCCGTCAACCAATCTGATTTTTAACGTGATCACTGTGCAATTCAGATCAAACAGAAGTCCCGAATCAAAAAAATCACCGTGAAACCACAAACAGTTATTGTCCTCGTCGTGCAAAAAGTCTACGACCAATAAAGTTACATATTTTTGAAAAAGCATCAGGTTCCATTTGAGGGTCGGTCTCACGACAGTACCAGAGGTAAATGATGATACAAAACACTATTCCTAGAATAGAGAAATACTTTCGACGAATTGGAATAAATGACATCACTTGGTTTACATAACGGAAAATGTTGTAGAGGAACCACGTGAGAATATCGAATTCGTCCCTGTCTGCCAAACGTACCTTCACACTGTCCTCCGATGACAACATCACCCATCGTAAAATTGGGGTGCCGCGTTCAAAAATGTAACCGTTTTCTACCACTATCTCGCACAATCCGAATAAAAAAGATGCTGATTTCTTTTTCCGATTTACTATGATTGTTATTGAATGCCAAGAGTTGGGTTCCATAGGTGCAACATAAAAATCTGCATTATGTACCATTATACAAAATGACGTGTATGTTCTAAATCCGAGAACTCTACAGACCGAATAGGTAAATAATGTGACGTTGTAATGAGCCGAGGGGAGAAACTGGGAATTGGTCAGGACTACTGAAAAGACTTCAGCAGTAGTTGGTGAATCGACTCGAAAATTTAAAACATAGACACACTTCGTCTCGCAGTTCAACATCATAATGTCTTGAACGAGATTGTTCTCAACCCCCTTCTTGGAGGATAATGAAATGTTTTGGTTTGAAATTGTTTTGTTATTAGTGGTTATATACAAATTTGGATATAAGGTTGATTTATTAAATGCCACATTGCCACTTATTGACTTGACCGTTACGTTAGCTTCGTTTGCGCTACATATCTTTACAAACCCTCGTTTAGTATTTCCTTTAATTGCTCCTGTCTCATCCAACCTTTCGCCATTCTTTATTTCTGTTTTCAAGGCAATTGTTCTATTGGAATGTAGTTTGATATAAAACATGTATGATTCTTGACCATCAGCAGCTATAGTTTTAGAGTGTACAAGTTTACCATCTGAATTAACTAACGCAATTTCTCTTTCTGCGTTCAAAACTTTCAAACTCCATCCATAAAAAGCAGAAGTAAGGGGTCCCTCTAAGTTTTGTCTTTCTATTGCGCCATTGGAAATTCCAAACTCAAATAAAATCAATCCAGGAGAATATCGTCTGATTCCAGATACATCTATCTGAATAGAATACGAATCCCCTTGCCGATACAAGAAAGTTGAATTTGTGAAAACTCCCCTAAATATATATGGACTGATTAAGTTCCCACAAGTCTGCCTTGTGTTTTTAATTGGTATATTAGAAACGATTCGTTCATCTGCAGAATAGCATGTGTAAAAAGACCATTGGTTTTTACGAAGTGTAAGATAAGTACCTACAAAAGACAAAATGAAATTAAATACTGTAGATCCCTTATTTTACGCGAGTACTTAAATCCGCGATCTAACTGTTTTTCATCAAATCGCGAGAATATTAAATCGCGAGCGCCGAGATTTCATCATTATTTATTATGGTTTACATGCATCCGGAAGATAAAGGCGAGGTTTTAAAATCCGCGAGATGTAACAGTGCGACATTTAAGTCCGGACATGACAAAGTCCGGGCTTTTAGCTACCATTTCCGTTGGACATAGCTTACTTTTGTTTATATATCTTGGTGGGACATTTTACTTTGATCCTATCATGTCAGCATGAATGTACACATTGCTCTAGTTTTCTTGTAATTGTCTCTCAAATATCAAAATCCCATGGGATTTTGGTGGGATTTTTCATCCCATCTCAAACCCCACCAAAATCCCATGGGAGAAAAAGTATTGTGGGATAAATTGTCCCATGTGGGAGAAAAAATCCCATCGTTCATAAAAGATGGGATTAATTCTCCCATATAGGACAAAAAATCCCACATAATAAAGAAAATAGGATATATCCCATGATTTTTCACATAGGATAAATTTTCCCATATATCACAGATATCTTTCTCATGATTTCTCATAATAAATTATTTTCTTTTGTTATTTCACCTTAATTTGCACATAACATTAAACTCTGTCTCATGGCAATTGATTGGATCAACAACTGTACAGACATTTCATATTTTCATCTGATATTAATCTTTTAAAGACATGTGAGATTGTATTGTGTTGATTTTTCAAAATACTGTAGGTGCATGTTTGCTATAAAATGCAGATTCTAATCCTAAATAAATAGTTATTTGGTTCTTCATTTTTAATCCATCTAATTAGACTTTCTTGTTATCTATTTCTTAGGAACTGTCTTCCCACAAATGTTTATTTAAAAATAAAATTTGGTGTTATGACTAGTCATAACACCAAATTTTATTTTTAAAGAAACATTTGTGGGAAGACAGAACTAATAATTTCATTACATATTATATAGCTCTTTCTGGTAATTACCATAGGCGCTTCCCACCTAAAATCAGTGTATTAAAAATCCATCCGAAAAGAGATGAAGATTTCGCACAATGATGTATAGATAGTGAGCGTCTAACAGGTGCAGTTCTTTACCTCAGCAGATAAGAATGACCATTGTAAATGTTGCTGTGCAGTACTAATGCAACGCTAAAAAAATACCTTATGCAGATTGTAAACAACGAAATTTTTACCCAATGATGACGTTTTTTTCATATCTAATGCTCATAAACTTCTCATATTTCTCATGTAAGCTAGCACGCACTAACTTCAACGCACTAACTCCGTTCTAAATATGCTTATCGACTAGTTTTTCGATCCCGACGGGAAAATATCCCTCGGTAAATAGGCGCAAGGCGCCTAAACTAGGACTTGTGACAATTAGGTGACCCCGGATTCCTGAGGGTGGGGGTCCTGCCCGGGGGTGACCGGTCTCAGAACCTTCAATAATTATGCCGTTCTTGGCGCCACGGCCCCCTGAATAATCGTTATAATAACTATATTATCATATTATATAGGGACATAAACAAGGCGCAGGGCGCCTAAACTAGGACTTGTGACAATTAGGTGACCCCGGATTCCTGAGGGTGGGGGTCCTGCCCGGGGGTGACCGGTCTCAGAACCTTCAATAATTATGCCGTTCTTGGCGCCACGGCCCCCTGAATAATCGTTATAATAACTATATTATCATATTATATAGGGACATAAACAAGGCGCAGGGCGCCTAAACTAGGACTTGTGACAATTAGGTGACCCCGGATTCCTGAGGGTGGGGGTCCTGCCCGGGGGTGACCGGTCTCAGAACCTTCAATAATTATGCCGTTCTTGGCGCCACGGCCCCCTGAATAATCGTTATAATAACTATATTATCATATTATATAGGGACATAAACAAGGCGCAGGGCGCCTAAACTAGGACTTGTGACAATTAGGTGACCCCGGATTCCTGAGGGTGGGGGTCCTGCCCGGGGGTGACCGGTCTCAGAACCTTCAATAATTATGCCGTTCTTGGCGCCACGGCCCCCTGAATAATCGTTATAATAACTATATTATCATATTATATAGGGACATAAACAAGGCGCAGGGCGCCTAAACTAGGACTTGTGACAATTAGGTGACCCCGGATTCCTGAGGGTGGGGGTCCTGCCCGGGGGTGACCGGTCTCAGAACCTTCAATAATTATGCCGTTCTTGGCGCCACGGCCCCCTGAATAATCGTTATAATAACTATATTATCATATTATATAGGGACATAAACAAGGCGCAGGGCGCCTAAACTAGGACTTGTGACAATTAGGTGACCCCGGATTCCTGAGGGTGGGGGTCCTGCCCGGGGGTGACCGGTCTCAGAACCTTCAATAATTATGCCGTTCTTGGCGCCACGGCCCCCTGAATAATCGTTATAATAACTATATTATCATATTATATAGGGACATAAACAAGGCGCAGGGCGCCTAAACTAGGACTTGTGACAATTAGGTGACCCCGGATTCCTGAGGGTGGGGGTCCTGCCCGGGGGTGACCGCTCTCAGAACCTTCAATAATTATGCCGTTCTTGGCGCCACGGCCCCCTGAATAATCGTTATAATTACTATATTATCATATTATATAGGGACATAAACAAGGCGCAGGGCGCCTAAACTAGGACTTGTGACAATTAGGTGACCCCGGATTCCTGAGGGTGGGGGTCCTGCCCGGGGGTGACCGCTCTCAGAACCTTCAATAATTATGCCGTTCTTGGCGCCACGGCCCCCTGAATAATCGTTATAATAACTATATTATCATATTATATAGGGACATAAACAAGGCGCAGGGCGCCTAAACTAGGACTTGTGACAATTAGGTGACCCCGGATTCCTGAGGGTGGGGGTCCTGCCCGGGGGTGACCGCTCTCAGAACCTTCAATAATTATGCCGTTCTTGGCGCCACGGCCCCCTGAATAATCGTTATAATTACTATATTATCATATTATATAGGGACATAAACAAGGCGCAGGGCGCCTAAACTAGGACTTGTGACAATTAGGTGACCCCGGATTCCTGAGGGTGGGGGTCCTGCCCGGGGGTGACCGCTCTCAGAACCTTCAATAATTATGCCGTTCTTGGCGCCACGGCCCCCTGAATAATCGTTATAATTACTATATTATCATATTATATAGGGACATAAACAAGGCGCAGGGCGCCTAAACTAGGACTTGTGACAATTAGGTGACCCCGGATTCCTGAGGGTGGGGGTCCTGCCCGGGGGTGACCGCTCTCAGAACCTTCAATAATTATGCCGTTCTTGGCGCCACGGCCCCCTGAATAATCGTTATAATTACTATATTATCATATTATATAGGGACATAAACAAGGCGCAGGGCGCCTAAACTAGGACTTGTGACAATTAGGTGACCCCGGATTCCTGAGGGTGGGGGTCCTGCCCGGGGGTGACCGCTCTCAGAACCTTCAATAATTATGCCGTTCTTGGCGCCACGGCCCCCTGAATAATCGTTATAATTACTATATTATCATATTATATAGGGACATAAACAAGGCGCAGGGCGCCTAAACTAGGACTTGTGACAATTAGGTGACCCCGGATTCCTGAGGGTGGGGGTCCTGCCCGGGGGTGACCGGTCTCAGAACCTTCAATAATTATGCCGTTCTTGGCGCCACGGCCCCCTGAATAATCGTTATAATAACTATGTTATCATATTATATAGGGACATAAACAAGGCGCAGGGCGCCTAAACTAGGACTTGTGACAATTAGGTGACCCCGGATTCCTGAGGGTGGGGGTCCTGCCCGGGGGTGACCGCTCTCAGAACCTTCAATAATTATGCCGTTCTTGGCGCCACGGCCCCCTGAATAATCGTTATAATAACTATATTATCATATTATATAGGGACATAAACAAGGCGCAGGGCGCCTAAACTAGGACTTGTGACAATTAGGTGACCCCGGATTCCTGAGGGTGGGGGTCCTGCCCGGGGGTGACCGCTCTCAGAACCTTCAATAATTATGCCGTTCTTGGCGCCACGGCCCCCTGAATAATCGTTATAATTACTATATTATCATATTATATAGGGACATAAACAAGGCGCAGGGCGCCTAAACTAGGACTTGTGACAATTAGGTGACCCCGGATTCCTGAGGGTGGGGGTCCTGCCCGGGGGTGACCGCTCTCAGAACCTTCAATAATTATGCCGTTCTTGGCGCCACGGCCCCCTGAATAATCGTTATAATTACTATATTATCATATTATATAGGGACATAAACAAGGCGCAGGGCGCCTAAACTAGGACTTGTGACAATTAGGTGACCCCGGATTCCTGAGGGTGGGGGTCCTGCCCGGGGGTGACCGCTCTCAGAACCTTCAATAATTATGCCGTTCTTGGCGCCACGGCCCCCTGAATAATCGTTATAATTACTATATTATCATATTATATAGGGACATAAACAAGGCGCAGGGCGCCTAAACTAGGACTTGTGACAATTAGGTGACCCCGGATTCCTGAGGGTGGGGGTCCTGCCCGGGGGTGACCGCTCTCAGAACCTTCAATAATTATGCCGTTCTTGGCGCCACGGCCCCCTGAATAATCGTTATAATTACTATATTATCATATTATATAGGGACATAAACAAGGCGCAGGGCGCCTAAACTAGGACTTGTGACAATTAGGTGACCCCGGATTCCTGAGGGTGGGGGTCCTGCCCGGGGGTGACCGCTCTCAGAACCTTCAATAATTATGCCGTTCTTGGCGCCACGGCCCCCTGAATAATCGTTATAATTACTATATTATCATATTATATAGGGACATAAACAAGGCGCAGGGCGCCTAAACTAGGACTTGTGACAATTAGGTGACCCCGGATTCCTGAGGGTGGGGGTCCTGCCCGGGGGTGACCGCTCTCAGAACCTTCAATAATTATGCCGTTCTTGGCGCCACGGCCCCCTGAATAATCGTTATAATTACTATATTATCATATTATATAGGGACATAAACAAGGCGCAGGGCGCCTAAACTAGGACTTGTGACAATTAGGTGACCCCGGATTCCTGAGGGTGGGGGTCCTGCCCGGGGGTGACCGCTCTCAGAACCTTCAATAATTATGCCGTTCTTGGCGCCACGGCCCCCTGAATAATCGTTATAATTACTATATTATCATATTATATAGGGACATAAACAAGGCGCAGGGCGCCTAAACTAGGACTTGTGACAATTAGGTGACCCCGGATTCCTGAGGGTGGGGGTCCTGCCCGGGGGTGACCGCTCTCAGAACCTTCAATAATTATGCCGTTCTTGGCGCCACGGCCCCCTGAATAATCGTTATAATTACTATATTATCATATTATATAGGGACATAAACAAGGCGCAGGGCGCCTAAACTAGGACTTGTGACAATTAGGTGACCCCGGATTCCTGAGGGTGGGGGTCCTGCCCGGGGGTGACCGCTCTCAGAACCTTCAATAATTATGCCGTTCTTGGCGCCACGGCCCCCTGAATAATCGTTATAATTACTATATTATCATATTATATAGGGACATAAACAAGGCGCAGGGCGCCTAAACTAGGACTTGTGACAATTAGGTGACCCCGGATTCCTGAGGGTGGGGGTCCTGCCCGGGGGTGACCGCTCTCAGAACCTTCAATAATTATGCCGTTCTTGGCGCCACGGCCCCCTGAATAATCGTTATAATTACTATATTATCATATTATATAGGGACATAAACAAGGCGCAGGGCGCCTAAACTAGGACTTGTGACAATTAGGTGACCCCGGATTCCTGAGGGTGGGGGTCCTGCCCGGGGGTGACCGCTCTCAGAACCTTCAATAATTATGCCGTTCTTGGCGCCACGGCCCCCTGAATAATCGTTATAATAACTATATTATCATATTATATAGGGACATAAACAAGGCGCAGGGCGCCTAAACTAGGACTTGTGACAATTAGGTGACCCCGGATTCCTGAGGGTGGGGGTCCTGCCCGGGGGTGACCGGTCTCAGAACCTTCAATAATTATGCCGTTCTTGGCGCCACGGCCCCCTGAATAATCGTTATAATTACTATATTATCATATTATATAGGGACATAAACAAGGCGCAGGGCGCCTAAACTAGGACTTGTGACAATTAGGTGACCCCGGATTCCTGAGGGTGGGGGTCCTGCCCGGGGGTGACCGCTCTCAGAACCTTCAATAATTATGCCGTTCTTGGCGCCACGGCCCCCTGAATAATCGTTATAATTACTATATTATCATATTATATAGGGACATAAACAAGGCGCAGGGCGCCTAAACTAGGACTTGTGACAATTAGGTGACCCCGGATTCCTGAGGGTGGGGGTCCTGCCCGGGGGTGACCGCTCTCAGAACCTTCAATAATTATGCCGTTCTTGGCGCCACGGCCCCCTGAATAATCGTTATAATTACTATATTATCATATTATATAGGGACATAAACAAGGCGCAGGGCGCCTAAACTAGGACTTGTGACAATTAGGTGACCCCGGATTCCTGAGGGTGGGGGTCCTGCCCGGGGGTGACCGCTCTCAGAACCTTCAATAATTATGCCGTTCTTGGCGCCACGGCCCCCTGAATAATCGTTATAATAACTATATTATCATATTATATAGGGACATAAACAAGGCGCAGGGCGCCTAAACTAGGACTTGTGACAATTAGGTGACCCCGGATTCCTGAGGGTGGGGGTCCTGCCCGGGGGTGACCGGTCTCAGAACCTTCAATAATTATGCCGTTCTTGGCGCCACGGCCCCCTGAATAATCGTTATAATAACTATATTATCATATTATATAGGGACATAAACAAGGCGCAGGGCGCCTAAACTAGGACTTGTGACAATTAGGTGACCCCGGATTCCTGAGGGTGGGGGTCCTGCCCGGGGGTGACCGCTCTCAGAACCTTCAATAATTATGCCGTTCTTGGCGCCACGGCCCCCTGAATAATCGTTATAATTACTATATTATCATATTATATAGGGACATAAACAAGGCGCAGGGCGCCTAAACTAGGACTTGTGACAATTAGGTGACCCCGGATTCCTGAGGGTGGGGGTCCTGCCCGGGGGTGACCGCTCTCAGAACCTTCAATAATTATGCCGTTCTTGGCGCCACGGCCCCCTGAATAATCGTTATAATTACTATATTATCATATTATATAGGGACATAAACAAGGCGCAGGGCGCCTAAACTAGGACTTGTGACAATTAGGTGACCCCGGATTCCTGAGGGTGGGGGTCCTGCCCGGGGGTGACCGCTCTCAGAACCTTCAATAATTATGCCGTTCTTGGCGCCACGGCCCCCTGAATAATCGTTATAATTACTATATTATCATATTATATAGGGACATAAACAAGGCGCAGGGCGCCTAAACTAGGACTTGTGACAATTAGGTGACCCCGGATTCCTGAGGGTGGGGGTCCTGCCCGGGGGTGACCGCTCTCAGAACCTTCAATAATTATGCCGTTCTTGGCGCCACGGCCCCCTGAATAATCGTTATAATTACTATATTATCATATTATATAGGGACATAAACAAGGCGCAGGGCGCCTAAACTAGGACTTGTGACAATTAGGTGACCCCGGATTCCTGAGGGTGGGGGTCCTGCCCGGGGGTGACCGCTCTCAGAACCTTCAATAATTATGCCGTTCTTGGCGCCACGGCCCCCTGAATAATCGTTATAATTACTATATTATCATATTATATAGGGACATAAACAAGGCGCAGGGCGCCTAAACTAGGACTTGTGACAATTAGGTGACCCCGGATTCCTGAGGGTGGGGGTCCTGCCCGGGGGTGACCGGTCTCAGAACCTTCAATAATTATGCCGTTCTTGGCGCCACGGCCCCCTGAATAATCGTTATAATTACTATATTATCATATTATATAGGGACATAAACAAGGCGCAGGGCGCCTAAACTAGGACTTGTGACAATTAGGTGACCCCGGATTCCTGAGGGTGGGGGTCCTGCCCGGGGGTGACCGGTCTCAGAACCTTCAATAATTATGCCGTTCTTGGCGCCACGGCCCCCTGAATAATCGTTATAATTACTATATTATCATATTATATAGGGACATAAACAAGGCGCAGGGCGCCTAAACTAGAACTTGTGACAATTAGGTGATCCCGGATTCCTGAGGGTGGGGGTCCTGCCCGGGGGTGACCGGTCTCAGAACCTTCAATAATTATGCCGTTCTTGGCGCCACGGCCCCCTGAATAATCGTTATAATAACTATATTATCATATTATATAGGGACATAAACAAGGCGCAGGGCGCCTAAACTAGGACTTGTGACAATTAGGTGACCCCGGATTCCTGAGGGTGGGGGTCCTGCCCGGGGGTGACCGCTCTCAGAACCTTCAATAATTATGCCGTTCTTGGCGCCACGGCCCCCTGAATAATCGTTATAATTACTATATTATCATATTATATAGGGACATAAACAAGGCGCAGGGCGCCTAAACTAGGACTTGTGACAATTAGGTGACCCCGGATTCCTGAGGGTGGGGGTCCTGCCCGGGGGTGACCGCTCTCAGAACCTTCAATAATTATGCCGTTCTTGGCGCCACGGCCCCCTGAATAATCGTTATAATTACTATATTATCATATTATATAGGGACATAAACAAGGCGCAGGGCGCCTAAACTAGGACTTGTGACAATTAGGTGACCCCGGATTCCTGAGGGTGGGGGTCCTGCCCGGGGGTGACCGGTCTCAGAACCTTCAATAATTATGCCGTTCTTGGCGCCACGGCCCCCTGAATAATCGTTATAATTACTATATTATCATATTATATAGGGACATAAACAAGGCGCAGGGCGCCTAAACTAGGACTTGTGACAATTAGGTGACCCCGGATTCCTGAGGGTGGGGGTCCTGCCCGGGGGTGACCGGTCTCAGAACCTTCAATAATTATGCCGTTCTTGGCGCCACGGCCCCCTGAATAATCGTTATAATTACTATATTATCATATTATATAGGGACATAAACAAGGCGCAGGGCGCCTAAACTAGGACTTGTGACAATTAGGTGACCCCGGATTCCTGAGGGTGGGGGTCCTGCCCGGGGGTGACCGCTCTCAGAACCTTCAATAATTATGCCGTTCTTGGCGCCACGGCCCCCTGAATAATCGTTATAATAACTATATTATCATATTATATAGGGACATAAACAAGGCGCAGGGCGCCTAAACTAAGACTTGTGACAATTAGGTGACCCCGGATTCCTGAGGGTGGGGGTCCTGCCCGGGGGTGACCGCTCTCAGAACCTTCAATAATTATGCCGTTCTTGGCGCCACGGCCCCCTGAATAATCGTTATAATTACTATATTATCATATTATATAGGGACATAAACAAGGCGCAGGGCGCCTAAACTAGGACTTGTGACAATTAGGTGACCCCGGATTCCTGAGGGTGGGGGTCCTGCCCGGGGGTGACCGCTCTCAGAACCTTCAATAATTATGCCGTTCTTGGCGCCACGGCCCCCTGAATAATCGTTATAATTACTATATTATCATATTATATAGGGACATAAACAAGGCGCAGGGCGCCTAAACTAGGACTTGTGACAATTAGGTGACCCCGGATTCCTGAGGGTGGGGGTCCTGCCCGGGGGTGACCGCTCTCAGAACCTTCAATAATTATGCCGTTCTTGGCGCCACGGCCCCCTGAATAATCGTTATAATTACTATATTATCATATTATATAGGGACATAAACAAGGCGCAGGGCGCCTAAACTAGGACTTGTGACAATTAGGTGACCCCGGATTCCTGAGGGTGGGGGTCCTGCCCGGGGGTGACCGCTCTCAGAACCTTCAATAATTATGCCGTTCTTGGCGCCACGGCCCCCTGAATAATCGTTATAATTACTATATTATCATATTATATAGGGACATAAACAAGGCGCAGGGCGCCTAAACTAGGACTTGTGACAATTAGGTGACCCCGGATTCCTGAGGGTGGGGGTCCTGCCCGGGGGTGACCGCTCTCAGAACCTTCAATAATTATGCCGTTCTTGGCGCCACGGCCCCCTGAATAATCGTTATAATTACTATATTATCATATTATATAGGGACATAAACAAGGCGCAGGGCGCCTAAACTAGAACTTGTGACAATTAGGTGATCCCGGATTCCTGAGGGTGGGGGTCCTGCCCGGGGGTGACCGGTCTCAGAACCTTCAATAATTATGCCGTTCTTGGCGCCACGGCCCCCTGAATAATCGTTATAATAACTATGTTATCATATTATATAGGGACATAAACAAGGCGCAGGGCGCCTAAACTAGGACTTGTGACAATTAGGTGACCCCGGATTCCTGAGGGTGGGGGTCCTGCCCGGGGGTGACCGCTCTCAGAACCTTCAATAATTATGCCGTTCTTGGCGCCACGGCCCCCTGAATAATCGTTATAATTACTATATTATCATATTATATAGGGACATAAACAAGGCGCAGGGCGCCTAAACTAGGACTTGTGACAATTAGGTGACCCCGGATTCCTGAGGGTGGGGGTCCTGCCCGGGGGTGACCGCTCTCAGAACCTTCAATAATTATGCCGTTCTTGGCGCCACGGCCCCCTGAATAATCGTTATAATTACTATATTATCATATTATATAGGGACATAAACAAGGCGCAGGGCGCCTAAACTAGGACTTGTGACAATTAGGTGACCCCGGATTCCTGAGGGTGGGGGTCCTGCCCGGGGGTGACCGGTCTCAGAACCTTCAATAATTATGCCGTTCTTGGCGCCACGGCCCCCTGAATAATCGTTATAATTACTATATTATCATATTATATAGGGACATAAACAAGGCGCAGGGCGCCTAAACTAGGACTTGTGACAATTAGGTGACCCCGGATTCCTGAGGGTGGGGGTCCTGCCCGGGGGTGACCGGTCTCAGAACCTTCAATAATTATGCCGTTCTTGGCGCCACGGCCCCCTGAATAATCGTTATAATTACTATATTATCATATTATATAGGGACATAAACAAGGCGCAGGGCGCCTAAACTAGAACTTGTGACAATTAGGTGATCCCGGATTCCTGAGGGTGGGGGTCCTGCCCGGGGGTGACCGGTCTCAGAACCTTCAATAATTATGCCGTTCTTGGCGCCACGGCCCCCTGAATAATCGTTATAATAACTATATTATCATATTATATAGGGACATAAACAAGGCGCAGGGCGCCTAAACTAGGACTTGTGACAATTAGGTGACCCCGGATTCCTGAGGGTGGGGGTCCTGCCCGGGGGTGACCGCTCTCAGAACCTTCAATAATTATGCCGTTCTTGGCGCCACGGCCCCCTGAATAATCGTTATAATTACTATATTATCATATTATATAGGGACATAAACAAGGCGCAGGGCGCCTAAACTAGGACTTGTGACAATTAGGTGACCCCGGATTCCTGAGGGTGGGGGTCCTGCCCGGGGGTGACCGCTCTCAGAACCTTCAATAATTATGCCGTTCTTGGCGCCACGGCCCCCTGAATAATCGTTATAATTACTATATTATCATATTATATAGGGACATAAACAAGGCGCAGGGCGCCTAAACTAGGACTTGTGACAATTAGGTGACCCCGGATTCCTGAGGGTGGGGGTCCTGCCCGGGGGTGACCGGTCTCAGAACCTTCAATAATTATGCCGTTCTTGGCGCCACGGCCCCCTGAATAATCGTTATAATTACTATATTATCATATTATATAGGGACATAAACAAGGCGCAGGGCGCCTAAACTAGGACTTGTGACAATTAGGTGACCCCGGATTCCTGAGGGTGGGGGTCCTGCCCGGGGGTGACCGGTCTCAGAACCTTCAATAATTATGCCGTTCTTGGCGCCACGGCCCCCTGAATAATCGTTATAATTACTATATTATCATATTATATAGGGACATAAACAAGGCGCAGGGCGCCTAAACTAGGACTTGTGACAATTAGGTGACCCCGGATTCCTGAGGGTGGGGGTCCTGCCCGGGGGTGACCGCTCTCAGAACCTTCAATAATTATGCCGTTCTTGGCGCCACGGCCCCCTGAATAATCGTTATAATAACTATATTATCATATTATATAGGGACATAAACAAGGCGCAGGGCGCCTAAACTAAGACTTGTGACAATTAGGTGACCCCGGATTCCTGAGGGTGGGGGTCCTGCCCGGGGGTGACCGCTCTCAGAACCTTCAATAATTATGCCGTTCTTGGCGCCACGGCCCCCTGAATAATCGTTATAATTACTATATTATCATATTATATAGGGACATAAACAAGGCGCAGGGCGCCTAAACTAGGACTTGTGACAATTAGGTGACCCCGGATTCCTGAGGGTGGGGGTCCTGCCCGGGGGTGACCGCTCTCAGAACCTTCAATAATTATGCCGTTCTTGGCGCCACGGCCCCCTGAATAATCGTTATAATTACTATATTATCATATTATATAGGGACATAAACAAGGCGCAGGGCGCCTAAACTAGGACTTGTGACAATTAGGTGACCCCGGATTCCTGAGGGTGGGGGTCCTGCCCGGGGGTGACCGCTCTCAGAACCTTCAATAATTATGCCGTTCTTGGCGCCACGGCCCCTGAATAATCGTTATAATTACTATATTATCATATTATATAGGGACATAAACAAGGCGCAGGGCGCCTAAACTAGGACTTGTGACAATTAGGTGACCCCGGATTCCTGAGGGTGGGGGTCCTGCCCGGGGGTGACCGCTCTCAGAACCTTCAATAATTATGCCGTTCTTGGCGCCACGGCCCCCTGAATAATCGTTATAATTACTATATTATCATATTATATAGGGACATAAACAAGGCGCAGGGCGCCTAAACTAGGACTTGTGACAATTAGGTGACCCCGGATTCCTGAGGGTGGGGGTCCTGCCCGGGGGTGACCGCTCTCAGAACCTTCAATAATTATGCCGTTCTTGGCGCCACGGCCCCCTGAATAATCGTTATAATTACTATATTATCATATTATATAGGGACATAAACAAGGCGCAGGGCGCCTAAACTAGGACTTGTGACAATTAGGTGACCCCGGATTCCTGAGGGTGGGGGTCCTGCCCGGGGGTGACCGCTCTCAGAACCTTCAATAATTATGCCGTTCTTGGCGCCACGGCCCCTGAATAATCGTTATAATTACTATATTATCATATTATATAGGGACATAAACAAGGCGCAGGGCGCCTAAACTAGGACTTGTGACAATTAGGTGACCCCGGATTCCTGAGGGTGGGGGTCCTGCCCGGGGGTGACCGCTCTCAGAACCTTCAATAATTATGCCGTTCTTGGCGCCACGGCCCCCTGAATAATCGTTATAATTACTATATTATCATATTATATAGGGACATAAACAAGGCGCAGGGCGCCTAAACTAGGACTTGTGACAATTAGGTGACCCCGGATTCCTGAGGGTGGGGGTCCTGCCCGGGGGTGACCGCTCTCAGAACCTTCAATAATTATGCCGTTCTTGGCGCCACGGCCCCTGAATAATCGTTATAATTACTATATTATCATATTATATAGGGACATAAACAAGGCGCAGGGCGCCTAAACTAGGACTTGTGACAATTAGGTGACCCCGGATTCCTGAGGGTGGGGGTCCTGCCCGGGGGTGACCGCTCTCAGAACCTTCAATAATTATGCCGTTCTTGGCGCCACGGCCCCCTGAATAATCGTTATAATAACTATATCATTTATAAATACCAGGGTTCACGTCAAAACATGGCTGACGAAAAATAATCCCAGAGTTATTCCATTTACATCGGGTTATTTGCCGATGGCAGGGACTGAATTTTTTATGAGATAAAACTCAACACGTTAGAAGTCTGAGAGTCTGATACATTCTTAGTTTTTAGAAAAAAAAATCAAGATCACTAGAGGACGGTGTGGGGGAGGGGGTGGTAGTGAAAAGGCCCTGACTTGATTTCAAATTTGAAGGTGTGTGTGTTTCTTGCTACCAATGTTTTATTTATACAATGTAATTTTATTTGATAAACTGTTTACGGGAATATTTCAAAAACTTTGTTTTGATTTTACATGCAAATAAAGTTTTAAATATTTGGTAAAATTTTATATTTCATGCACTACAATATTTAATATTGTAGTGCTACCTCCAATCAAACTGTTTTATCCTTAACACTTATGATGTCTGTATATGAGATCATAACTTAAGTTATTTTTCATCTTTATGACAGAATCGTTTGTTAATTAGATGGTCATTTTATTTTTGGAAAGATTGTAAGCGCATATATATTTTCCTTTTGTGTGGTGTGAAATGGCTCGTTATCAAACACTGGTTGTAGGGTCATTCGAGTAGTCAGAAGGATCAATTCCATTCAATTCTTTATGTCTTTAAGCATTACAGCTTATCAGAGCAATACATGTGTGTATATATATATATATATATATATATATATATATATATATATATATATATATATATATATATATATATATATATATATATATATATATATATATATATATGTCCAAATAAAATAAAGGACATACAGATTTTGTCAATGCATAAACATGATGACCTTTGCTCATCTCATTCCTCTCATTCACTTACACGCACACGTACACCCTCTCATGCATTAAAAATAAATGGTTAAGGTAAGGTTGTATATTAGAAAATAAAGGAAGACACATTAAAGAACATGTAGAACTGAGGGGGGGGGGGGGGGGGGGTGTTATTAGTATACTCACAAAACAGACATCTTTGAATTGCATAACTTTTTTGTGGAGCTGTGTTAAAAATGCTTCCTTTTTTTTTTACTAATAAAGAGACGTTAAATGTTAATCAATTTCTGGTATATTTAACTTGTTGTAAGAGCTACAAATTCACAGAAGAAAACAAATTGGCTTGTTGTAATGCATTGCTCTTCTACATGTAAGCTTTCAACAAGTTAAATCATACGGCAATCAGTTGCTTAAAATAGAAATATCCCTTTCAAAGTTTATATAAATTATTACGATTGAATCAGAATCCATTCGTTTATACATACAGTTGCAACTCCATACACCTAGGAAAAGTTCCTTTTTTTCCCCCAAATAATTTGCGTATGAAATACATTTATAAAAAACACGTGAAAAAGAGTTCATGGGAAATATAAAGAACATGTATGCACGTACATAAGTTTATACGTAAATCCGGCAATAACATCCGAGTATAAATCTGCAGGCAAAACTCATCAATGGCACTTAGCGGGATTCAAACCAGGGATGCACTCGGTCTGTTCAAAAGTCAAAACATGACCCACTCGGCCATTGAGAGAGATAACTGACGTTGCAAATTTTCGATATTGTTTCCTTTTGATAAAAATATTAACGAACTATAGCTTATGAAATACACGGAAAACCTGTAACACTTAATTTGTATCTTTAAAAAAAATATTTTTTTCTTTTCCAAATAGGCCCAAATAGGCCCCGTGGCACTGAACGTAGATATTCAAATAGGCCCAAATAGGCCCTGTGGCACATAAGTGGTTAAAATAAAAGAAATTAACAACACGATATATAAAACGTAAGCGCTTTCATTACATATACATATATATATATCCAAAATGTGCAGTCCTTGGTATAGGTAAATATAATTTAAATGAAAGTCGATGAAAACACGTTTTCAATCACTCTTTAACCACTTCTGTGCCACAGGGCCGATTTTGGGCCTATCACACAGTTGTCCAGAGTGCCACGGGGCCGATTTTAGGCCGATTTTAACTTTACACTTTTTCCATATGATTTATTAAATATACGTCAATAAATATAAAAGCATCGTATGTTATTATGAACAATAAAGTATCCAATTGTAATTTATTGACATATTAATTTATTATTTTGATTTTTAAAAGAGATTTATTGCGCTAGAATTAACGGATTTCTTGATACATAGTTACACAAACTAAGATCTTTTTATCTGCCATCAAAATTTGCATAATTATTATATCAATTGTTGAAATAAAAGTTAATGTGTTTTTTTTTATTGCTAAACATTACACTAAAACAGCATATGTTCATGTGCATTAATTTTATTAATTCATCGTAATTAACATATTGTTGCATAATTTTGTTCCGATTGTTTGTTTCTCAATAACTTCAAAAATTCAAGCAACAGATAATATTATTGCCCTAAATTATTTTTAAAATGTTTACGCAATGCATGCATGTATATTATTTTCGAAACATATAATTCTTAAAAATAATATCAACACTGAAAAGAATGACATAAATGACTTCCATAACGCGGTATTTTGTTATAACGTCATTTTACGTAAATGACGTCATAATAACACGTGCGTTCTGCCTTGCGCCGTACAAGATGGCTGGAGTGTGGTTCCGTGTATTGCCGCCTGAACCGGTGCAAAATAAGCCATTCACTGGGAACCCAGGGCCAAAGAACATGCCGGCGAGAAATGCATCTCCGTTGGAATATTTTCTTTTATTCTTCAACCTAAACCTAATACGAGAAGCTGTGCGTCAAACTGATAGGTATCGTATCCCATAATTTTTATAAATGATTTGGTATTGCATGATGTAAGACTGTACAGGTCATATACTTCGTGTACAAAATTGTATAGGGCGTATACTTTGTGTGCATAATTTCGTGTATACATTGGACCATATATAACCGATGATACATTGTGTATACTTAGTGTAAACGGTCTATACGCTTTGTACATTGGGTATACGTCGTGCAAACGGCCTGTACAGGGCGTATACTTTGTGTACAAAATTGTCTAGGGCGTATACTTTGTATACCCAATGTACAAAGCGTATAGACCGTTTACACTAAGTATACACAATGTATCATCGGTTATATATGGTCCAATGTATACACCAAATTGTGCACACAAAGTATACGCCCTGTACAGGCCGTTTACACCACGTATACCCAATGTACAAAGCGTATAGACCGTTTACACCAAGTGTACACAATGTAAAAAGCGTATAGACCATTTACACCAAGTATACACAATGTGTACATATATAACCGATGATACATTGTGTATACTTGGTGTACACGACCTATACGCTTGGTACATTAGGCATACGCCCTGTACAGGACGTATACTTAATGTAAAAAGCGTATAGACCATTTACACCAAGTATACACAATGTACAAAGCGTATAGACCGTTTACACCAAGTATACACAATGTATCATCGGTTATACATGGTCCAATGTATACACCAAATTGTGCACACAAAGTATACGCCCTGTACAGGCAGTTTACACCACGTATACCCAATGTACAAAGCGTATAGACCATTTACACCAAGTGTACACAATGTACAAAGCGTATAGACCGTTTACACCAAGTATACACAATGTACAAAGCGTATAGACAGTTTACACCAAGTATACACAATGTATCATCGGTTATATATGGTCCAATGTATACACCAAATTTGTGCACGAAGTATACGTCCTATACAGGGCGTATGCCCAACGTACCAAGCGTACAGGCCGTGTACATCAAGTATACACAATGTATCATCGGTTATATATGGTCCAATGTATACACGAAATTGTGCACACAAAGTATACGCCCTGTACAGGCCGTTTGCACGACGTATACCCAATGTACAAAGCGTATAGACCGTTTACACTAAGTATTCACAATATATCATCGGAAAAATTTACAGTAGCTTGTCAGCTTTTATGTCAGATTTAAACAAAATGTATCAATTTGAATTTTGCTAGAATGTTAAATGTTGACACCAACTTGAAAATAACTGGCTTGCCATGAACATCTATGGAAAACCCTGACCATTGTTGTTTGTCAATCTTCTCATGTGAGAGCAAAGATGATCAAAGATACATCCAGCTTCAACAACTATATTGCTGTAGGATATATGGCATTCAGATAATATTCAGAATATTGTTCCGTCAGTCCTGTTGTGACAATCAATGAAAACATTCGATTTCAAATTTTGTGTAAATATTGAAGCTTGTAGAATTTTGCTAGATTTCAGTACTCATCTGCTTTTCGGATGAGGTGGGTAATACAATACACCATCTTGTTACAATTGTAATGACCAGATCATTGGGTATATTTGACCAAAATTTTCTGCATGAGTGGCTTTGTCTCTGCTGTATATTTGGATATTAGAAAGAGAACTTTGTAATACAAGGTTTAAATTGTATTTTGGTCACATTGACCTAGATTTACCTAGGTGGTCATTTCATCTATGCTTCAAAACTAAAAGAGGTAATTTTAGTTCACCTGATGTCTGCATGCAGTTAAGAAGAGAGCAAGCTTCAGATGTTGGCTGTGACCTACATTTCATAGTTTAGCGAATTATTAAGGGAGAATGGGTCAAGGCAATTTCTCAATTAACTGAACAAGTTGAACACCGAGTATTGGTGCCTCTAGGGATGCTGAGCAGGATGCAGGCTTTAGATACTGACTCTTGACCTACTTTTCACAGTTGATCAACTTTGATAGGAGGAATGGTTAAAGTCTATTTCTGGTATATAACTATATTGTTACATGAGATATGAACTACATGTATAAGATAAACTTGGATACAAGTTGTTTAAGCGAAAAGCGTAGTTCAAAGTGATCTAGTTTGACCTAGATGCTGATATACCACCCCTGATACATTCATATAACAATTTAACCATGTTTGATGATCCTACAATGTAAAGTTGTTAAGATATTAACTTGTAACATGAAAGTGGACACAGATGATGGGGGACGCTAATAGTTCTGGTGAACTAAAATTGTTAATAAGCTAGGCGACTCTGAACAACAAGGTGAAATCTGTAATCTTTAGATTATCTATGTTTTAATGGCAAGTTCACTTTGTTACCACTAAAGTCACCAACTTGATACAAATATTACTCAGTGGTACATAATTTTAGATGTATCCTATATTTTTACGGTTCGCTGACTTTGGGACTTTGTCAGAGCTAACAGATGACAGAGATTGAAATTGGCATGCTTCATATCACATCCACATGCAATTAGGAAGAATGCATGCTTCAGAGTTTGGCTGTGACCTACATTTCACATTTGAGGGACTCATTTAGGAAGAATGGTTTAAGTCCATTTCAATTACTGACAACTATATTGGTACCACCAGAAACATATAATAAAGAAATGGAGCTGTCGTCCACGACTGCAAACCCCCTCGCCCATTAACCTAAAATTTAACCTAAGTAGTAAGTAGCTCAGCGTAAAATGTAGGTCAAGTGGACCTAATTTTGGTACCAACATTTTTTTTTTCAAAGTATAAAAACTCATAAGATTATAATTGATCAGTATCTTAACTTTTTAATGTGGATACTTGTATATAGTTTGTAGCAGTAACTTACAAAATCTCAAATCAGTGGACCTACATTTTGGTACCGATATTAGTTACTACCCAAGATGTATCCACTGACCAAATATCATCCTGTAGTTACTGGAATATGCACCTTAACCGAAACTTTAAGTCGCTCAAGCGCAAATTGTAGGTCAAGGTGATCTAATTTGGGTTTGGATGTTGGTTACTGCTCAAGATGTATCCACTGACCAAATCCCTCTACCACTTGTAGTTGCCGAGATATGCACCTTAACCGAAACTTTAACCTAAGTTGCTCAAGCATAAAATGTAAGTCAAAGTGACCTAATTTCAGTACAGATGTTGGTTACTACCCAAGATGTATCGACTGACCAAATATCATCCCTCTACCACTTGTAGTTGCCGAGATATGCACCTTAACCAAAACTTTAATCTGACTATTACTTAAGTACGCATGTACGTACTAACGAACGAACCAAACGCTATATACCCTCTCTAACTCCGTTGGGCTCGTTGATAATAACCAATACCTAAGTTTTAATGGCAAGTTCACCTTGTTACTACAAAAGTCACCAACTGATACAATTATATGTAACGACCTCCCAAAGTTTCATAAAGATTCATTAAGGCATATAAAAGTTATGGACCAGACAGGAAAACTGCACAGACGGACAGACGGACAGACAAAGTGATTCCTATATACCCCCCCCCCCCAAACGTTTTGGGTGAATTTCCAAAGTTGATTCAACAACTTATTTAAACTTTGGGGGGGAGGGGGAGATGAGCTAAAACTGTGGTGGTGTGATTTCCAGGTCCTCCTCACCAAATGATACTACATTATTGATATAGTCATTTCTCTCTATGTGTTTTATTAAGGCTTGTGCGCTAGCTAAAGGTCGAGGATTACAAGTGCACTTGGTATATCTTACAAAGTATTGGCCTAAAAACAATATTTGATTGAGTGCACACTTTTATTCTTCAACCCACATAGTTCTACAGTTTGACTCTCATACAAAATATACAGTAGTAAGAGATATTCTTCAACCCACATAGTTCTACAGTTTGACTCTCATACAAAATATACAGTAGTAAGAGATATTATTGCCAAGATACTTGCGAAACAGTAGAAACAAAGTAACTGGATATATCAAAATATAAGGACAAACAGCATTTACAAATAACATAGAATGCCAAAACATGTATTTATATGAAGTGCAATTGCAGCGTCAACAAGTTTCTGGGAAATCAAGATATATGGTTACTATAGGTAGAGCATACAAAATATAGTTGAACCCACTAGACAAGGGTGAATTTCCAAATTTGAATTTGGGGTGAATTTCCAAAGTTGATTCAACAACTTATTTAAACTTGGGGGGGGGGGGGGGGAGGTGAGCTAAAACTGTGGTGGTGTGAATTCCAGGTCCTCCTCACCAAATGATACCACATTATTGATATAGTGATTTCTCTCTATGTGTTTTATTAAGGCTTGTGCGCTAGTCAAAGGTCGATGATTACAAGAGCACTTGCACAGCACACCTGGATATTCTGTAAACATGCTTTTCAACCAGGTCCTCCAGGAACAGTCCAATAAATTTTTATTGCCAAATTTGCCGTCAGCACCTCTCCTCTGGTCCTTATTCCCTTTTGTTTTGTTCCCTTCTTCAATTTTTGCAGCAAGCAAGTCGATGTACCCGTCGAAACTCAATTTGTGGCTTTTCTGGGCTGCCTGCAAAAAAACATCTCCATTAGTCGAATGTTCAATAATCAAATATCCAAACACACTACTGATGATACACTGCGTTCTGGGCCGGTAAGGCCAACAAAAATAAATGTTGGTGTTATTAAAGGTTTCATAGCAACAAACAACCAAACAAATTAGGTTGGGTTTTTACCTTTCGTTTCTTCCTGGCCGAGTCCTTGGAGGAGGAGGCTGCGGGGGATTCCTTGGAGGCTGCGGCGGCTGCCTTGGCTGCCTGCAAAAAAACATCTCCATTAGTCGAATGTTCTAACATTACAAGAATTATACATGAACATTACAAAAATTATACAAGTGTATAGGCCGTGTACACCAAGTATACACAATGTATCATCGGTTATATATTGTCCAATGTATACACGAAATTGTGCACACAACAAATTAGGTTGGGTTCTTACCGTTCCTTTCTCAGAGGGTTGCCTGCCTGCCGAGTCCTCGGAGGAGGAGGATGCTGCGGGGGGTTCGAGTTCAGGGCTATTGGCCACCTGCAAAAAAACATCTCCATTAGTCGAATGTTCAATAATCAAATATCCAAACACACTACTGATGATACACTGCGTTCTGGGCCGGTAAGGCCAACAAAAATAAATGTTGGTGTTATTAAAGGTTTCATAGCAACAAACAACCAAACAAATTAGGTTGGGTTCTTACCTTTCGTTTCTTCCTGGCCGGTTCCTTGGAGGAGGAGGATGCGGGGGATTCCTTGGAGGCTGCGGCGGCTGCCTTGGCTGCCTGCAAAAAAAACATCTCCATTAGTCGAATGTTCTAACATTACAAGAATTATACATGAACATTACAAAAATTATACAAGTGTATAGGCCGTGTACACCAAGTATACACAATGTATCATCGGTTATATATTGTCCAATGTATACACGAAATTGCGCACACAACAAATTAGGTTGGGTTCTTACCGTTCCTTTCTCAGAGGGTTGCCTGCCTGCCGAGTCCTCGGAGGAGGAGGATGCTGCGGGGGGTTCGAGTTCAGGGCTATTGGCCACCTGCAAAAAAACATCTCCATTAGTCGAATGTTCAATAATCAAATATCCAAACACACTACTGATGATACACTGCGTTCTGGGCCGGTAAGGCCAACAAAAATAAATGTTGGTGTTATTAAAGGTTTCATAGCAACAAACAACCAAACAAATTAGGTTGAGTTCTTACCTTTCGTTTCTTCCTGGCCGAGTCCTTGGAGGAGGAGGCTGCGGGGGATTCCTTGGAGGCTGCGGGGGATTCCTTGGAGGCTGCGGCGGCTGCCTTGGCTGCCTGCAAAAAAACACCTCCATTAGTCGAATGTTCTAACATTACAAGAATTATACATGAACATTACAAAAATTATACATGACCGAAGCTTGAAAAAATAGGACCAAGGGCCCAGCGCTTACCGGCAACCGGGCAAAGAATTTTTTTCCAAAACAGACATTTTAGACATACATTCTAAAACATTTCACCAATATATAGGTTTTGACGTACCCGAAAGGCGGTCTTCTTCCCACTTTTCCAAGACTTTGTTGCTGTACGGGGGAGTTCAGCCACAGTGCCCAGCTGGCACACTATTGTTTCTGATAGTGTCGGAAATAACCCCACCCGTACATGGCCATCAGGCATAATGGCGACGACCTGCAAATGAAATGAAAAATTTAACCAACGTACATCACCGGTGTAGATCTATTCATTTCCACATGTATCAGGGCTGTTTTACAGTATTTGCACACAAGGTGTCTCACAGAGCCTCGAAAATGAAGTTATTTTTATGTCCATTTTGCATGTTGATATCATTACATCGACTATTACGCATCACAAAATCCGTTTCAATTTGGAAAAAGCCTTCATTTACCTAAAAATGGCACCTATCAAAGCAAGTGATATTGAAAATATATATAAAATATATGTAAAAATGTCAATACCATGAAAACTCTAATAAAAGTTTAATTGTTGGTGTATAATACCACTCAACATGCTCAAATTACTATACCCACGCATATCATAGAAGAAAAAACCTAAAATTCAGCATTATATTTAAAATTATGCAATTTTTTTTTTTGTCTTTATACTGACATTTTTTTTTTTCTGTTCAGCTGAAACTACATGTCTAAAATACCTAGCTATATAGATAAATGATCAGTTCTTTCAAGTCACAGAACCACATGTATGTCCTGTTTGCCATGCAGACTATTTTGTTCACTATTCATTCTACATAGGGGCTGTTTCAAAAAAAATGACCCCAACATTATTACCATACCCTATTACAAATCATGATGATAAATACTAAGTATTAGATAATTAAAAAATGTATCCCACCTGTGACTATAATCGTACAAATTTTCGTGATGATATCTTTGATAATAAAAAAATGCCGGCAAAAAATAGGGCCAAAAATGTCAGGAGTGTAACACTTTTAGTGTGACATTTTGAAAGAAGCAAGTGCTTCAAAGAGCTGTCTTTAAAAAAAAATAATGATGTCTAATATAAAATGATGGGTTTGTTGAAAACCTGTGTATATGCACTAAATTTTCTCATATGAAGTAATACATATTTTGTAATTACAATGGTAAAATAAGGTCTGTCAAATTTCCTAATGAGGGAAAAAAATGAAAAGGAAAAAACTTAATTCTTAATTTTAAATGATGATAATTCAAAGTTCCGAAAGATTTTGGACATTTTAATATTTCTTATACTTTACCACAATATTCTAGATCAAATTAAAAGTATTTGTAGATATCTGTGACATGTTTCTGGTGCACTTGATCTCATAGAACCACACCTGCTGATGTAGGTCAGGAGTGTAACATTTAAGTTTGCAATGTCATATTTTTGAAACACTGTTAGTAATTGTCATAATTATTGTTTTAAATTGACCAGCAGGTGCAGCAGTTACTATGAGATGCAAACATGACTGCCTAAATTTGATTAGTCCTTTTTTATGGCCTTGAAATAGGTGTCAGGAGTGTAACACTAAAATTCTGTGAAATGCTAGGTTTTCCACTTTTAGTTTCTGTCAACTTACAGGATAGGATCTGATCATTAGTGTTTATTTGAGGCATTGTAACACAATTCTGATACTTTCACAACAGTTTTATATAGTGTAATTGTTTTAAATGTCCTTTTAGTATTTATCGCACTTATTTTTAATATTCAAACACTGTATCAAAAGCAAATAATATATTCCAATCTTTAAATTTGACCTTATTGAAAATTGTTGAGCAAATTAAGTGTAAAAAATCTCTTCCAGTTAAGTTTAGAATTTTTTTAAACTAAATAAAAACTTTATCATTAAAGAATGGATAAATGTTACACTCCTGACATAATTTTCATTCATTATGCCATCACATGCCATCCTCCGCGTCAAAGTCTTCTATCACTTCAGATAAGGTCAGATTAATGGTTAAAGTTATTTTCATACAGAAAATTTTTATTTTGCCAATTTATCGTAATATATAGGGGGTTCTAATCCCGTATCACGTTAAGTTCTTTTGACAATTCCCATGTTAGGTGTACCAGTTCATGATTTCCCGCTTCCCAAATTTTGGTTCATTTTCTGTACATAAAAATTGCATGAGACATGTAACAATATGCACAAAGTTGATAATCTAAAAAAATACAAGTTTTTGAGACAATAATGATTGTTACATACGAAAGCCTGCTATCAAAATTTTAAGGAAAAAATATTTTTCAATTTCTTGCTTAAGAACATTAATATTTTCCCAAATTCCCAAATCAATTTTGAGTTATTCCCAAATCCTTGTCTAATAAATTTTTGTTTTCTCGACAAACAATTAGCGACATCCCAGATAAAAAAAACCCCACTCAATCCCATGTCCTGCTTAGATCCCATTGAGACCTACTATATATGTAATCACACCCCCCTTTTTCCCTTTTTTTTTAATAAGCAATTTACTCTGAGTGTGGTCATATTTCAATAGCTAATCCTTTATTGGATTGAAAAATAGCTGATACCAATCTTTAGTGAACCTCAAATCAATCCTTAACTCAGGTGATGAAAAGAAGTAGCTGGACATTTAAATCTAAGGGCTATCAGTTTTTTTTACCTATAGACAAATCTCAAGTAAAAAATAAAAGGCTACGCTGAGCGCAGCAGATACGACCGCAGCATGTCGACCACTGAAATTCGAACAAGTGTAATATGAAGTGAATGTGGACACAGTAAAGAGGTTGACACAATAATTAGATGGACACGATAAAGAACTTGACACAGAGGCACACAGAATCTGCTGACTCCCAACTAAAAGCTTGCATCTAGAGGAATACATAAGATGAATGTAAAGATACAAATCATGAATACTACTGAAGCGCAATTATATAAGCAACAAAATAAAAGAAACCCCATTAAAATTCAATAAAAAATAAACATTTGGCAACTATATTTGCGAAAAACACCCAAAGTGGCCCTTTTTGGTATTTTTTTCTGAAATGGGTGAGGCCATAAATTCCTTATTTCTTATACAGCTTCGTTTTATGCCATGGTACATTGTGTGAAAATTTCATGTTGATCCCTCCACTAAAACAAAAGTTATTCCACAAAAACGAATGTGCACGGACGACGACGACTGCGCCATACCATAATTTTTGCGGTCGTATAAAAATCAGTAGTCACCTGTACAGCTGGAGATTTAAATGTCCAAGTACTAATGAAGTTAGAGTTGACAACAGCTTTTATTAGGATAGATTCAGGCAACTTTTAAATTTGATAGTGGAAAAGGTTTTAAATCATAATGACCACAGTAGATCCACCTTAAGGTTCCTCCACACCCCGTGACTTTTCCAATTTCCTTTACAATTTTAACGAAAACCGGAAGTTTCGTTTTGGCTGCGAACTAAATAATATAGGGCTGAAAATATGGTACCAATTTATGCAAAATACGATTATCTATAAATGCATATCAAGGACGACCAAATAGACGTCCTAATTTTTTTGGAAAAAAATATTTATGAAAATGAAAAATAAAGAATTATAACGATTATAAAAAAATATTTATGAAAATGAAAAATAAAGAATTATAACGATTATTCAGGGCGCCGTGGCGCCAAGAACGGCATAATTATTTAAGGTTCTGAGACCAGTCACCCCCGGACAGGACCCCCACCCTCAGGAATCCGGGGTCACCTAATTGTCACAAGTCCTAGTTTAGGCGCCCTGCGCCTTGTTTATGTCCCTATATAATATGATAATATAGTTATTATAACGATTATTCAGGGGGCCGTGGCGCCAAGAACGGCATAATTATTGAAGGTTCTGAGAGCGGTCACCCCCGGGCAGGACCCCCACCCTCAGGAATCCGGGGTCACCTAATTGTCACAAGTCCTAGTTTAGGCGCCCTGCGCCTTGTTTATGTCCCTATATAATATGATAATATAGTTATTATAACGATTATTCAGGGGGCCGTGGCGCCAAGAACGGCATAATTATTGAAGGTTCTGAGACCGGTCATCCCCGGGCAGGACCCCCACCCTCAGGAATCCGGGGTCACCTAATTGTCACAAGTCCTAGTTTAGGCGCCCTGCGCCTTGTTTATGTCCCTATATAATATGATAATATAGTAATTATAACGATTATTCAGGGGGCCGTGGCGCCAAGAACGGCATAATTATTGAAGGTTCTGAGAGCGGTCACCCCCGGGCAGGACCCCCACCCTCAGGAATCCGGGGTCACCTAATTGTCACAAGTCCTAGTTTAGGCGCCCTGCGCCTTGTTTATGTCCCTATATAATATGATAATATAGTAATTATAACGATTATTCAGGGGGCCGTGGCGCCAAGAACGGCATAATTATTGAAGGTTCTGAGACCGGTCACCCCCGGGCAGGACCCCCACCCTCAGGAATCCGGGGTCACCTAATTGTCACAAGTCCTAGTTTAGGCGCCCTGCGCCTTGTTTATGTCCCTATATAATATGATAATATAGTTATTATAACGATTATTCAGGGGGCCGTGGCGCCAAGAACGGCATAATTATTGAAGGTTCTGAGACCGGTCACCCCCGGGCAGGACCCCCACCCTCAGGAATCCGGGGTCACCTAATTGTCACAAGTCCTAGTTTAGGCGCCCTGCGCCTTGTTTATGTCCCTATATAATATGATAATATAGTTATTATAACGATTATTCAGGGGGCCGTGGCGCCAAGAACGGCATAATTATTGAAGGTTCTGAGACCGGTCACCCCCGGGCAGGACCCCCACCCTCAGGAATCCGGGGTCACCTAATTGTCACAAGTCCTAGTTTAGGCGCCCTGCGCCTTGTTTATGTCCCTATATAATATGATAATATAGTTATTATAACGATTATTCAGGGGGCCGTGGCGCCAAGAACGGCATAATTATTGAAGGTTCTGAGACCGGTCACCCCCGGGCAGGACCCCCACCCTCAGGAATCCGGGGTCACCTAATTGTCACAAGTCTTAGTTTAGGCGCCCTGCGCCTTGTTTATGTCCCTATATAATATGTTAATATAGTTATTATAACGATTATTCAGGGGGCCGTGGCGCCAAGAACGGCATAATTATTGAAGGTTCTGAGAGCGGTCACCCCCGGGCAGGACCCCCACCCTCAGGAATCCGGGGTCACCTAATTGTCACAAGTCCTAGTTTAGGCGCCCTGCGCCTTGTTTATGTCCCTATATAATATGATAATATAGTTATTATAACGATTATTCAGGGGGCCGTGGCGCCAAGAACGGCATAATTATTGAAGGTTCTGAGAGCGGTCACCCCCGGGCAGGACCCCCACCCTCAGGAATCCGGGGTCACCTAATTGTCACAAGTCCTAGTTTAGGCGCCTTGCGCCTATTTACCGAGGGATATTTTCCCGTCGGGATCGAAAAACTAGTCGATAAGCATATTTAGAACGGAGTTAGTGCGTTGAAGTTAGTGCGTGCTAGCTTGACTTTGGTCATTTCTCAATGTTCCCAGTTTCCATCTTGGAGTGTAATAATTATGTTGAATTGCGAACCCGATTGTTAAATACACCCCCCCCCCCTCCCTCCCCCTTTTAAAAGAATTCGGAATACTAGGACAATCTCATATCATGTTTCATGGAGTCAGGTGCACAGAACAAGAACCACATCGTCAATAACGGCGATTGTCTACGCCGCATTGTTACCCATTGTACGGATTTGTTTTGATACATGTAAGAAGGTAACAAGACTTCAAACTGTCGCTAAGTTTAATCAATTTCACAAACGCTATTTCTATTGGTTGGTTGCACCGAGCTCAGCTTGAGCGAGTTTCTGTACTTGTGTACATTACCTGCATACGTGTAAGTAACAGTATATCAAATAAGTGTATTTTAAAAATACATGCACATACATAGTACAGAAGATCAAAGGTGGCAATGTTGCATACATCAACCCGTTAATTGCCAGACTGTCACCTTGATTAAAATTCTTATTCCTCGGTGGTTCGTTTTATATATACATGTAATTATATCCCCGACTGTTTAAGACTTGTTACCTGTAATTAAATCCGAGATGTACGGTTCTAGGATAACACAAAAGTGAAATTTTTGTTTCAAATTCAATTAACGGGTTACAATATTATTTCCCTATAAAAGAAATTATATATGAATTAACCATTAACCATTTACCAAATGTTTCATTTTATTTTTTGAAATCTCTCTCTCTCTCTCTCTCTCTCTCTCTCTCTCTCTCTCTCTCTCTCTCCTCATTATTTGCTTGCTTAAGTACTGCTTTAAAGTACACCAGGGACAAACGGTATCTAGACTACCTACATGTAAAGTGCGGTCAATTTTTGATATGATGGAGATCTATATGTGAAAACATCCTGAAAATTTAACTGCGGTCGCATGAGTACTTTTCGAGATATTTGGGGGAAACCCGATTTCACACCTTCAGAACGATTTTTAATCAAGCCGATTTGGCGCGGGATGAACTGTGGCGTCACTGGGTCAACTACTAATATGAGAAACAAGAATATCGTATGAAAACTGTTTGTTTTCTTGCATTGCATTTTCTATATATGAACATTTTTTTTTTTTATCGACCCTGAATGACTAAATATACTGTTGTTTGAGTTTAAACCCATATTTTATTGAACAAAAATGCCGAATTTGGAAACTTGTTAACGTTTGCTTCATGAATTTAGTCAAATGTGTGGCACATTTTGCAGCACATGTGTATCCTATGTAGCAAATTGACAATCAATCAAGGCACTGTTGTTATAAGAAATATTTTTTGAAATATTTTTTTGTAAAAGGTAACGTGGGGGGGGGGGTCTATTCCTCGTATGAGACATAAAATTCAGGCATGTAGCATCGGGGGGGGGGGGGGAGCTTGCATTTACCATGTTTACATATAAAAAATTGAATTATCATGGAGCCTCCCCCCCCCCCCCCCCCACACTTTTTGGGGGAGTATGTAAGTATGAATTAAGGAAATTTAGAGTGAAATCGAAGTTACAGATATATACCGTGCCAGCTCCCCCCCCCCCCCCCCCCCCCCCCCCCACGAATAAGGATATTTAAGATTTCAATTTCCCCTTTATTTTTTATTTTTTTGCTTGCTTGTCAAGATTTTTTGGATGAGTCTGAGATGTAATTTCAGGCAGGTAGCTTCCTTTTTGAATTGTGGGGGGGGGGGGGGGGCAATCAAAAACGATGCTACCTGCCCGATATTACATCAATATTGCCCGATTATTCATTTTAATATTGATTTCGGACTATTAACAATCAAAATAGCATGCACATTTTAACAAACAATCGAGGGATTATTAATGGATCAAGGCGAAATTTAAGTCCAAGATGGCCGCATGATGAAGTTTGTCTCGTAACTTCTTTGAAAATACGATAATGGAATTTTATTTAACACTTATTTACATCCTTTGTCAAGATATGTTAAAGTTTCTTTCAGTTTTAATAATGATTCGGTGTTAGTATAACAATTTAATTTAAGCTATTTGGAGTTAAATTGCTGACTATAGCGCTCGGAAGAAAGGTGTTCTTTATTGGACAAGAAATTAAGACCAGGGACGTAATTACTTCCGAAATTATTACTTCATTATTACTTGATTGCATTTTTTAAACAAGGTTTAAATTGCTGAATTGTGAGTTTTGTCATTTTTTAAATGATAAGATAAGTAACAATTAAGGCATATTTTGAACATTAGTTTCTTTTTGATAGTCTCATGCATGATTCTTTAACCACTGATTGACGGACTATACCCGTGTATTAGCTAATGAATGCTTATTTTACACAGTCTAATTTAATTTATGTTTTAGCTGATAATAATTGAGTAGCTAATTATACACAAATCAATTTACCAGTCTAGAGGTGTGAAACCTCCTCTTTGTTCTCCAGACTCGTGTACCATGTGTATACATACCCCAGACACACACGTGTCTGGAGCAGTAGCTTCGTTAGTTTACCGGTGACATCGTCTCGGGTCATTCGTGTTGGAAGGGAGATTATGTAAACAGCAACTGAATAATGAACATCAATCTGTCCATGCAAGCATTTAAGATATCGTAATCATCGGTAAAAAAGGCGACGAGAATATCCAAAATCCCTAAAAAGAAACTTGATTGTGCCAAAATAATTACGGATACAAATTTCTAAATCTACAATACTTAAAATAACTAGATACGTCAAAACATCAGAGCTCTATCAATTTTTTGTAATTTTTTACTGCAAAATGGTATTTATTTTGTAAAGCTTTTTAAGGTAATTCCCTTCCTGTTGATCTCGTAACCTCTTTTCCGCATGTTGAATAAGCAAATTAATCAAATAATGTTAAATATGTCGCCTTAACTATAATTATATTATGTAAGTAGAACAAATAATTTTCAATAACATCAAACTGATAGCATTCATGCCGTAAATACTCCATTCTTTATTTGTGATGCTGAATTAGTAAATATATTATTCACCAATTCCTATATATTTGCTTTGTATATCTGTTTGTATTTTTTGTATTCATGTCGTTTTGTATGTACATGTATATCGAGAAGGTCATTGTGTACACATCACAAGTCAATCAAAAGTCAGTGGATTTTGTCTAGATTTTTGTTTTCTCTCAACTTGATTAGCTAGTGATTAATTTTGCTCTAAATTATAAAGTATTAATTATGAAGAAATTTTGGGGAAAAATCAGCGCCGCGAACGTGATTTGATCCCACGCTGGTACAATAGTGATATTTACACCGCCCTCCGCGCAGCCACTGCGCCACTCCCGCTTTTGTTGTGAAGGCTTTTATTTTAAATATATGGTAAGGCTATCTTATTAAAAAGGAAATAAACTGAAATTCGAAGCTAATTTTTTCTTCGGAATAATATATTCTTAAAAATATAGAGTATTTCACCCCTTGTTATGATTCTTTATTCAAAACTTGAATAATTACATTTCGATGTTTTATAGTACATGTACTACCAGGGACATTTATGTATATATATGTATCACCGGTGCTATGGACACGGAATGCACCGATCCAGCTTTTTTTCCTTAGGGAGGGGGGGGGGGGGTTCGGAGTGACAATTTAGTTTGCCAGGGGGTCAGAGGCATATTTTCGATATTTCTTTATGTATATTTAAATTTTCAAGGGGGTCCGTCCTGTCAATGATACGCGTTTTGTCACTGCCGGTTTAGATTTACTTTTGATACTCAGCTTAGCATTAGCTTTGAAATTCATGATCATTTATACGTTCTAATTAGAAACCAATGATATTTTTTCATTATAGCCGAAGCACTTGTTCATGTCTTGAAAATGATGCTCAAAATCACGCATGTATTGCATTTAACTTGGATTTACACGAAATAATTTAATTGAATGATCAGCCCAAGTTTGTGGGATCCCGTTTAATACAGGTTAAGAAGCCCGATAATTAACAGTGTTTTAAAACTTACGCACACTTGTATTGATTGGCAAAATGTGAATATAATAATCTTCGTTTCGGGATAGCATTGTAACGGGATTAGCAAAACCAGGCACGTTGGTGTCTCAATGGCAAAACAACTACCATTTACTTAAAATGATATATGTCGCATTGATCCACGTAAATATCTTATGCCAAAAACTATCTGATTAATTAATTAAATAATTCATTAATATTGCTAGTAACGATTAAAGTTAACAAAATTGGTTAATAATGTTTACATTCACTTAATAAAAACTGTGTTTGTTTCGTGGAGACGGAAGACCTTAATGATAAGACAGTGTTCGGTGAAAACTTTCTCGCTTCTGAACTTCCAGTAAAAAAAAAATAAGAACCTTAAAAATGGATGAAAAACACTCCAAAATTAATCTAAAGATTCACAATTCACTCCTTGTATGTGCCAAATTTCCATTTTATCATGCAACTTGATAAACTGGTTCACAGTTTCCAAAACTCGGAAGTGGAGTGAAGACAAACGAGGGGAATAATTTTGTTATCATGAGCAGTAAGTACATGTTTGTTCTTATTTATTTTCTTCACCCAATTTTAGCCCCAAGCGAGTTCACCTGTGTCACGTGTTTCTGTTCAATCTGGTTTCTGCTCGCACGTGTCTTACACGTGTATATCTCCATTCTTTGTAGAACAATAGGGTGCTAATTAATATACACAGACTGACACCTGTAGATACTGCCATGTAAATTGGTAGATGCTTTAGGACAATAGGATAGTAATTAGGTATACACAGAATGTGTCTCCTTGGTCAGTTGACTTATCTATAAGGAATTCATAATGAACACACAAAGACTTTTGATGCTACATGTAAAGCTTATTTGTAATTGACATCAACACAATATTTAAAAGTTATTAAAAAGATATTATAAATGAAATGAATGTGCAAGTAATAAAATGTTGAAAAAGTATATTATCATATATAGTCAATGTAATACAAATCATTGCATTCCTAAAACTATATGCATTGATCTAAATTGATAACGTTTAAATACAGTTTTGTTACTATACTTGTATTGTTTTCATTTTAAGGAAATATTTATAAGTAATATGAACAGAACCATATTTTAATTTTGTCATTAGTACAATTGGCAACATTTTAAAAAACATTATATAGTCTGGCATCATGTCTATTATAGACTGTGCACTGTTGTATTCTCTCATGGGGGGGGGGGGGGGAGTGAAGACTTTTGTTAGGAACCGTTTCTATTGTTATAGTCAAATTATTTTACTACTCCTATTACAAAGTAAACTCATATATCAACTTAGGAGTGAAGACTTTTGTCAGGAACCGTTTCTATTGTTATAGTCAAATTATTTTACTACTCCTATTACAAAGTAAACTCATATATCAACTTATATTCTTCGAATAATATTAATTATACATGTGTATAAAATTTTTCTTTTTCTTTTTAAAATAAAAGTTTTCTTCTGAGACTGTAATCTAAGTTCATTTCAGAAGAAATTGGAATGTGTCCTCTACATGTATTTCATCTACAGAGTTTTCATGTGCACTCAGTCTAGACAAGTTCACCCTGAAATGGTGCAGTCTCTATTTTCAGGGGTAGTACCCCACATCGAAACTGTGCTATTGTTGATCTACCTAACAATATGTTTAGGAATGTTCATTGAGATGTATAATTTTCTAGGCAAGAATTTTCCTTTGATAGTTTTTATGTTCTTAATTTAGGAGTATTTAATGGGGATATCCATTTGCCATCTTAGTTCATGTTCTAACTGCTGTTTACTGATATGAGTTAATATATACATGAAGTACATGGGGGCATATTTCCATAGGCTGCCAGTATATCTACATCATCTAGAATAGACATTGTGGTTTTATGAATAGTCCTTGTTACACTACTACATGTACATTTTAATAAGTGTATTGTCAAACAACAATATTCATGTACATGATATACCATATGACTGCCCAGAAAGACAACAACTTCAGTAAATAATGAGTAACATAAATACAAGGCTTTTAGTTACTAAAACATCTTGTCAATGAATAGAAGAAGTCGATCAGAAATAATTAAGTACTACATGTAGGTAACTGCAAGTTAAAAATCAGAATTAATCCTTTAAAACCTATGGCCAAAAATTTTCAGAGAATCGAGAGAAAGAAAACAAACCCGGTATATATAATCATGTTCATATTAATTAACTTTGAAACAAACCGAAATCATTCATTAGGGGAGAGAGAGAGAGTTGTTGAACATTAGGGTTCACTGGTTAAAAATACATGTATGTATTCAGAGCTTTATTTAAGCTCATTGAGCAGAGTATTAGGACTAATATTCTATGTCTGTCTGTCGGTATGAATGAATGAGGTGATGGGTTTATAAATGTAGGAATGAATGTGTTCATGTATATGCTAAACAACAAGTTAATTTATCATCATATGACAAAAGTCAAGCTTATTATTTATTATCCAATTATCCTTTGTTTTGTATACAAATATATCAATAACATATCACTCTGTAAACTGGTAAATTATACTACATACTATATTTAATATTATACTATATTCTATGATTATTTTATAACACCACTTCTTGACTTTTTATTTTGGAGAGGGTTTATATAGGCTTTGCCTGTTGCCTAATCCATTTGATTACTCAATAAAATATGCTTAAATTAGGGTATTAGGAAAAATTTAATATGAAACATAACTATTGAATAAACATTTAAGTGTTTATAGTATAACCTCACAATATCCATAAAAGTACCACTGAGACCAACATAATACAACTGCATAATAAATAAATGTTATTTAAGAAATTAATGGGTTCCAGCTTCTGATCCGCCATTCAGTAGATATTTTAAAACAATCTTGACTAATAAATGTCAGTCATATAATAATGATTCCAATATAAGTCGATCAGATGAGCAAATCTAATGTTTTGAGGCTGTATGATCGAGCTATAATTTTTGAGAACCTTAAATTTATCACTATTATGGGACCCAGTTCATTTAACAGGCATGGGACAATTACTTTTTCATAAAGGAAAAGCATGGGACAAAAACTTCCTTAGGTACCCGTGGGATGAACACTTCTTTAAAAATGAGTTACAATTCTCAACTCAAGAGGAACAATTAATATCTTTAAACATATTTCATTTTAAAAAAAATAATCATTTAGGAGGGAGTTACTCTCATTATTATCCAAAACTGTGTGACTTGCTCTCTTTAACTTACACTAAAATTCTATGAAAAGATGAAATTAGAAAGCTTATGCAATTCTGAGAAAAAATATGCATCATATTGCCAATTCCATTGAGGTCTAAGAAAAATATAGCCATTTAAGTGAACCTACCATTTCCCCACTCCTCTATTTAACACAGATTCATGGGGCTCTCCTTTAGTAAAACATATTAACTTAATCTTTTAGACATCAATTGTTGTTCAACCTCCTTGAATAAGAAACCTTATTCAGTACTACATACATCTACATAATATTACCATGATAAAAGCATCAAATCACTTAGAAATACTCTTACATGTATTACACTCCCCCTATTTTGATTGTCATAAAAAGCATTTATAGTTTGAAATATTTTACCTAATATTATGAAATTTGTGGCAATTTTCTAGGGTCATTTCTTACACATATTTGAAATAATCATCACTGATGCTCAGAAATTGCTCTTTTTTTGGTAAATGGATGATTTGTAGCATTTTTATTCACAACTAGACATGCCATCCTGCATGTGTTTTTTTTTTTTTTCATGAAAATGGAAGTTTAACAATCATATTTAGTGAATATCTTATCTATTCTGGTTTCTAGTCTCCTTTTGATAAACCATATGCATGCTAAAACAGTAGGACCTGCAAGTATGATATGCCTACCTTTAATTTAAATAAAATTCAAACACACCAGGGTAGCTGGAGATGGATAAGAATTTCATGAAAAATGTTCAATTTTTACATGTATTTCTACATTTTTGACGCATATATACAATAAAAGGGTAAAAATATGTTGATTCTTGTTCGATTCAATAGAAGTACCATAAATATAGTAGCTAGATATGTTATTTGAAGGTCAAGTGTACCTTTACATATCATACATGTATATGCGTAATAAAAGAAGAGAGATGATTTTTTAACTAATGTAAAAACATCTTAAATATCACTTTTGCACAGGATACATACACTTGGGTTTTTAAGGTTGATACTATGATAACTACATTTGTTTACATGTAATTACTACATTTGAAAGAGACATATTCTTATAAAAAAAAAAATGGGTATTTATAATTAGTCAGGTTTCTTAATGTTATTTCATAAAACCAGAGAGCAACTTCACTGCAGATTTATAAATTTAATGATTAAATTGATAAAAACTGTTTTTATCGCTTATCTCAGTAATTAACTTAAGCCTATAAATTGTCATCAGGATAGGAAATTCCAACTTTCTGGGTAGGCCAAATTTTACTCAAGTGGTGGCCATTCTACACATGTAACCGAAGAGGGAGTATTTATGAACTCTCCTTCTGTATGCATATAAAAATAATTGTTTACATTGTACCTTTTGTAATTAAGTCTCCCAAAAGAAGTTTGGAGACATTGTTTTTGAAAGCGGTTTCTTCTTTTTCTTCTTTCTTGCCTTTGAACTTGTCCATCGCGTTTCTCAGAGATGGTTGAACAGAGTTGTACACAACTCAAGGATATGATAGGCCTGCATACCCTGTTTTAAATTTTGAATTTATTGTTTTTAAATTGGGGTTGGGCAACCATAGTTTTGGGGGGTCAAATAGGGGTGGGGTCTAACATTGAATCCTTAGGGAAAATTATACACTATATTGTAAATGGTTATAACTTGAAAACCGTTAAAGATATTGACATGGATTTTTCAAATGCTAAATATATTGAGTGTTAATTATGGTCAATACATGGTACATTATAGATATGATCTCTGGGGACTATATATATTCCCCAACCCCCAGGTTAATGGGAAATTACTTAATATTTGAAAAACCGTGACTCCTCACCCTTAAACCATAAATATTCTTGTTCCCTGTGTAATGGGGCATCATATGGTATATACCGGTAGGTTATGGCCATATGGGGGTGGTTCCGTCTACCCCTGACACAGGAAGTGCCCTAATTCAAATATCTCATTAAATTCCTATGAGATCCCCAACCCCAGACTACTTATATTCTTGTCATTTGTGTTAAGGGGCATCAAATGGTATGTAGGTTATGGGCCCTGGGGGTTTTCCTGACCCCCATTGAACAGGAAGTGCCCAAATATCTCAAAAATGGTTGAGATCCCCACCCCTAAACTAAATATATTCTTGTTCCTTGTGTCAAGGAGCATCAAATAGTATATAGGTCATGGGCCCCAAGGGTGGTCATGACCCCCCTCCCCCCCCCCTTTGAACAGGAAGTGCCCAAATATCTTGAAAATAGTCGAGATCCCCGCCCATTAATCATATATTTTCTTGTTCCTTGGGTCATGCCGGTTCACCTGATGTACAGTATCAAATCAAATCATATCAATCAATCAAAATTTTAAACAAAAATGAGTCTCCTTGCAGCAGTGAAAAGTAAGAGTTTATGGGTTTACATAAACAGAAATATTTTCATTAATATTCAATAGAATTGGTAATTTTTGGTATTTATTTTCTCAGAATTTGTTAAATCTTATTGTTATAAGCTCTATTAAGTCATTTCAAGAAGAATATGTTATCGATAGTACATATAATTTAGCACATGTAATTCATTAGATGGATATAATGACATTATCTAATAAATTAATACATTGGTTTTTTGAATACTAGTATTGCTTTTACTAGACTATATGATCAGACAATTGAATCATAAGAGTTCGTGGGTTTACATAAACAGAAATACTTTTATTAATATTCAATAGAATTGGTAATTCTTGGTATTTATTTTCTCAGAATTTGTTAGATCTTATTGTTATAAGCTCTATTAAGTCATTTCAAGAAGAATATGTTATTGATGGTACATATAATTTAGCATGTGTAATTCATTAGATGGATATAATGACATTATCTAATAAATTGATACATTGATTGTTTGAATATTGCTTTTACTAGACTATATGATCAGACAATTGAATCATAAGTGTTTAGTTAACCCTAACATACAATCAATCAAGATGATATATTTAGAGGACTTTTTATCCTCTGGGATAAAATATCCCAACATGGTGATTCATAGGATTTTAAATCCAATAAAAGCCTTTTAGAGGATTATTTATCCTATAAACACCAATGATGGGAGAAAAAATCCCACGGGAGTTTATATCCCACAAAGATTTTTTTCTCCCATGGGATTTTAGTGGGGTTTGAGATGGGATGAAAAATCCCACCAAAATCCCATGGGATTTTGATATTTGAGAGACAATTACAAGAAAACTAGAGCAATGTGTACATTCATGCTGACATGATAGGATCAAAGGAAAATGTCCCACCAAGATATATAAACAAAAGTAAGCTATGTCCAATGGAAATGGTAGCTAAAAGCCCGGACTTTGTCATGTCCGGACTTAAATGTCGCACTGTTATGTGATTCTCGCGATTTTAAGCGAATATTCATTCCTCGCTTAACCTTTATAAGACTGTTTGCGTGCTTGCGCGGTTCCTGTCAAATGTAATAAAATATTCAAATTTTTCAATATATTTTCATTTAAATTAGTAATGTTAATAATGGAAAAATATAGTTTACTCACTATCAACTTCAAACACATGTGAATACGGTACTGGTAAAAGCCATAAGATTATAATAGCATACAGTAATATGGTCATTGAAAATGAAGTAAAAAGATCCATGATGGAAGGTTTTTCCCTGTCATTTGTCGTCGTTCCACTTCCCAAAAAGTTGTTGAAAAATTCTAAATGAAAAAAACACAAACATTAGCTGAACTAACAGAACTGTGAAAATGTCTTTTTTTTTTAATTCAGGCAAATAAAAGTATATAACCGTGTGAAAGTCGGTAATGTTTTTAAGAATATGATTGAATGTGATTATGAATCGAATTATGACTCTTAATTGCATATTACCTATAATATTTGATTTATTGATATTCCAAGGATTTTTATTCGTCATTCTATCTATTTTTTCTTTAAGCTCTAAAGTTTCTGCTTGCAAATCAAACTGTTCAGCTTGTGACACTGTATCTAATGGCTTATCAATGTCGGATTTCTCAAAATCTGTTAGTTTATCAGTCAGAGTTTTCTCCACTGACAGAAAGACAACAAAACTTCTTCCTGTTAGAGCTTCCTCTGAAATGGAACAACATTCGGAGGCATTGTCGATGAAAGATTTGACCTGATCTTCCATTTTCTTTAGCATATTCAAGTATTTTAACAACTTCTCATCGGCTTTCGTTTTTGATTTGTTTTCAAAATCAGTTATGTAGTTTATTCCTCTTATTGCCTGTTCCCTAAGACTGGTTTTGCCGTTTGCATCAGTCTGTGTAATGAACGCAATTTTTTCACGCAATTTTTCTAAAATATTTTTTGCTTTTATGATTTTGTTTTTAGCTGCCTGACAATGACTCTCCATTATTTTCTTGCGAGTTTCATATTCATCTTTGACTGGTTTGATAGTGTGATTTTTGTGGAATTCTACAACGCAATGAGCGCAAACAGCATTGCAACAGGATTTTTCACAACAGAAATATTTTAGCTCGTTATGTTCATGACCAGTTGTCATACAAATGCTCTTGGAATTAATTTCCTTCGGTGTGTCTGAAAAATCCTTTATGATCTCAATTGTATGCAAATTACAAGTACTGCGTTTTTTATCATCACAACAGATAGGGCACATTCGAACATCACATGTTGTGCAAACAAATTTAACATGGTTTTGGCTCTGGCACTCTTTGCAAAAAGATTTTGAAAGCGTTTCCAAAAGAGCTTTTAGATTGCACCTGGTGTAATCCTTTGGCAATTTATCTACACTTTCATTTTTGATGTTGTGATCTTGATTGCATAACGGACATTTCAATCTCCGCCTTCTACAATGTTTAGTTAAACATTCAGTGCAAAATGTGTGTTGACATGGCAGGACCCTGGGAACATGGCATTCGTCGTCGTATGTATGACAGCAGATACTACACTCACACATTGTTTCTATTTCGGATAGAACTTCTTTTACTTCGGCCGCAGCCATTTGTCTAAAAAAAACAATAGTATTTGATTAATTGTCAAATCTTGGAACTTTATTGTACTTATGTATTTACATAACCAAGTAGTGCCAATATAAATACCATATCTTGACGGCATGTGCATTTATGCATTGATATCGGCGTGCTAAACTAATAATTATAAACTGATTCATTCTAATGACACAGTTTGACCAGTAAACAATAATAACATGAACAATGTGTATTTGTTACATTTAAGGTAGCTCGCGGGTTTACCTGCTTGTGAGAAAACCTATCTTGAAAATTTGTCCACGTGATCCATAGGTTTTATAGTTTTATTTCTAAAATTTATTTAAGATTCGTCTGCGCGGTAATAATGTTATTGTGTTTCAAATACAGTGTCATCAATAAAATCAAGCAACGCCATTTCAATGAAATATATAGTAAAATGCACATTTTAACCGAGAAACGCATTACAAAACTATGCTCCAAACTTTTAAACGATTCAGACGAAATTAATCATACTCAACACAAAAACAAAGGAGATAATTATGAATCAATTCATAAAAAAATATCAGTATGTGTTCTCGGCCAATTTTTGGCAAAAAAACTTTAAAGATTTAAAAGATTTCTCAAAACCTTGTATTTTCATTACGACGTTAGCCTGACGTCATCATTTCCTTACTTCTTAGAACACCAAAATTGAAATGCATTTATTGACAAGACTAGCTGTTTAACACATTTTAGAACATGTAAATGCTTATTAAACATTATTGTGAATGTTATCAAATGCAATTAATGTAAGGCTGTAAAGATACATAAAATTGCTATTTTTATTTTTATGAAACGAAACTCTGAGTCAATCAATGCAAAAATAAAATGCCAGGCAACTACTGACATTATAAGTAAGTAATCGAATAAAACAGTTATTTCAAGCCAAAAGAAATTTAAGAATTTAATCGGTAGTACAGATTACGGAAGTTATAATTGTAAAAAAAAAAGCGAAGTTAATGAATACATTCTATTTTAAAACATGACTTTAAATGGAAGAGTTCTAACGCACACTCATTCTTTATCTTTATAGAACAAAATGTGACAATGTATGTGACATCTTTAAATTTTCAGCACTTGATATTATAAATCTTTGTATAAACAGTCATAAACCGCATATAAGCTTTTAAAAATATTTTCTTTTATACTTCTAAATATCTCATTTGTCATTTTAAAAAAAAATTATGAGTTTAATATGACGGTCAACTCTTTACGTCGATTCCTATTGTGACGTCAGCAAACCCACGAGCTACGTTAAATACTGATTATGAGCAAAGTAATCCTTTATTTGAGCAACAATACCAAAAACCTGTATCCATTTGATGCAGCAAATATCGCACATTATAAAGACCGAATAAAATGACAGTTTTACACACAAACAAAATCAATAATTAGACACTCAAATTTTGGATCCTCATCAGAGCATTATAACATTAAAAATAAATAAAACAAAAAATAAAGTTTGACCAATATTGTGACCTTGCCCCTTTTGATTACATGTTTGTACAATGTGCTGAGATAAGACGAAAAAATACCTGCTTTTAAAAAAGTTGGCACCTGAAATACTGGTAATGTCAATCGCCCAAAAACACTTGGATAAAAAGATGAGGACCTAACATGTCACATTCATTTTATTTGTGACCTATGTCACATGCTGTTTTTGGAAATATGGGGCCCTAAACGGAAATGGTAATTTTCCTGAAATTTTTGCTTAAATTTGGAATGGAAATTGATTTATTGATGACATCAAATATTCATAGTTTGAACTATTATTTAATTACGATTTTAATACAGTAAGAAGTTGAAAACATGTAGTGACTTTAAAAGTAATATCAAGGCAGATATTTAAAAAACCTTCCCTGACTGATGGCTTCAAATGCCATTACATAATGAGTTCAACAGGAAATTTTAAGATTGTTACAAAATTTGTGAGTAATCAAATTATAACACAAATAAAAACAAATAAAAGTAATATAATTTTCCCAAAAGTTTGCATACAAATAGACATACCTTTAATGTCTCATAGAAAAGTAAAAAAAATAATAGGGGTCACAACACAAAAAATTGAGATAATGACATGAAATAAGCTTATTTTAGGCAAAATTTCGAATTAATTTTTTCTTGACTTCTATTTGATATATATTAGATATGCCAAATATCGATATAAATATCAAATTATTGTTCAAATATGTTTTTTAGAAGAACTTGAATGTACCACATACACAAACTCTCTGGAAGTTTGGTCTGGGATGAAAATTAGAATGCAAAATCAACAGTACTCTAAAACTACTGAGTTATTGTTCATTTTCTCCTTAAAAACCTTCCGCCACAAAAATAATCCCTTACTAAACTCTGTAATTATGAAATTTTCTTTTAAGAATTTCATTCAATATTGTTTATTTGGCCTTGTAAAATAAAAATATACATATAGAACTGATATTTTATGCAGAAGGTTTAGACTATAGGTGACATAAAAAAGTTACCCAGAAAGAGAGGCGCAAACCTCTTTAAAGAATTCTTTTATCTGTCTGGCACAATTTTTCTGTTAGAAAAGCGGCACCATCTGGAACAAGAAATGTTAAGTATTCAATATTGTACCTTGACCTAATATAAACTGTGTATTATATATAGTAAATATCTCGGAAACGAAAACAAATAGCAATAGTATTTTCTTAAATTAAAAATACTCAAAAGTTTTCTCCTGCTGAAACATTGGTATTTAGATATGTCGAGTTGTCTCCCGCTGTTAAAACCGATGATTCTTCAACACAGTAATGACATTCATAACCTATAATTAGTGTTTACCTGTAATTTTGTGGTGCATGACCTTTTTTTTTCTTTCTGGATGCAATTTTCTTAAAAGTTTAATAATCAGAGGGATGGATAATGATACCTATTATGCAGAAGAATAAACTCTAATGACTTCTTCAATTTATTCAATATAGTTTCATGGTTGGTAGGTCAGGTATCAAGTTTCAAATTCAAGCAGCTCGGACTTTGCAAATGATTGTTAACATTCAAACCCTTAAAATATTTGATATTCTTTAACAAAATACGAAATTTAATTTCATATTTAATATTGCACGATATGGTCAAATTTTGAAATATTCAAACAAACTGATCATGAATTGCAAATTGTTTGGTTAACAACAGGACCTACCTTGTGTTCATGTCCTGCATGACGACATTTAAATAAAGAATGCTACAGTACGTACACAATCGACGAACATAAAGGGGCAACCAAAATCAATTGCACCTTCTCGGGCCTTGTCAAGATATCTCCAAGATACTTTGGAAAAACACACCTAATATATTTGATCAAATTATGTGCTCTTTTGTACAATATCAAGTAGACTTCAATCTGTTTACATTATTACCTGAAGAATGTTTCAAGCTTTTTTCATAGTAGATATTGAATGAATCGTTTGGTCTTTAGATAACTAATATGGTTTTGCTACAATTTCATCAAATAATATTTTCAATGTGATGTTTAAAATCAAAGTTTAGGAGAATGGGATTATCATAATTATTTATAAGAATTTATTATGATTCTTTATAGGAATTTTTGATTTTAAATTATCATTTTACTATCAAATGTAGAAGCAATTAAACTAGGTACATGTACTGTTGCTATGCCACTAAAGTCCTAATATATCAGAAGTTGAACAGCTGACAGTAAGGCACAAAAAATGAAAAGACGTTGCAATTACAAACTTGTCGGGTTATTTTCTTTATTTCGTTATATTTTTTTAACCTAAGACGGCTATTATGCTCATTGCGTCTTTTGTTTAATAAACGTAATATTCAATTGGTGTATTAAAATGTTTTTTTTAAAAGATACTTGGTATTTAAATCATTTTTGCCTTTCCGTGTTCTCAGTATCATAAATGAATCCAATGCACTGTAAGCGCATAATATCTAATTCATGCAAATGTTTTTGTAATTAAATGTTTGTGTCAACAGCGTTTTGTTTGCTAGCTGTGGGATTGGGCTAAATATATAGGATCTTTTGCATCTCTCTCTCTCATTCTCCCTCCCTCTCATTCTCTCTCTCTCTCTCTCTCTCTCTCTCTCTCTCTCTCTCTCTCTCTCTCTCTCATGGTATCGTAAAACACTATAGTTTATTTACAAGAGAATTACTTTTAGAAACAGTATTCTACCTTCTGTGTCTCGTATCCATTTTTTCCTTTTTCAGATAACTGCACCCATTTTCTTTATCCATATCACCACTCTCAAAAATTAGTGATGTTGTTCACAGTTAATAAGGTTAGTTTTAAACGCCTTTTAATGAGTTCGCTTAAAGATGGTTTAGTTAAAAAGGTAAACAATACAGAATTAATTTAACAAAGATAGAATTGTTATCTTTACCTTTAAATGGAAGGGGATATAATTAAGTCATCAAAATAGTATTCAGATCTGAAGAGGCCGACAATGCCTCGTTGCCAGGTGCGGATCGTCAGATTGAACACGACACTTGCCGGAGACGTGATCCAAATTTTTTGACCAAATTATCATTATGGTGATATATGCACTGAAGATAATGAACCACTGCATAGTATGTAAACAAAATAATGTCAATGATTCATATTCATCAAATAAGTTCGTCCTCAAGAAAATAAATATGCTGACAAAAAACACAATAAAAGGTTTTTTAAATGCTTGCTTATAATAATAGCAGTTACTGATTCACTGTCTTCTCCGTCATGTAAAAATTCATACGTAATCTGAATGAGTCTACGACTTGTAGAAACCCCTTTTCGAAAACCTATTTAATATAATTATAACTAATATTCCTTAATTGTTCTTAAATCTAAACATTCAGACTGAAACATTTCAAAAAAGAGATTCTCTTTAGCCAATGATTCAAACAGCTGAGAGTCAACTCCATTTAATGATATTTAATTAAACTAAAAACATTCGTGGTGTTTTCTCCGTGAGATAATTCAGAAACGTCCGAAAAAATACAGTTGCATTTAATTTGTCATATTTGTTTGTCGAATTATTTTCTGTATAGTGTATTTCATCATTCTTTATCTAAACGTCGTCGTAATACAAGGCATGAGATTAAGGTAGACCCTGTTGTCGATCAAACACTTTGCTATACAGTTTGCCATTGGTCTGCAGTTTTTTCAAATCAAGCAAAGTACATGGCAAGTTTTAAATTGATGTATTGCTCGAACGCTTTTCAAAACTATATAAGTATTAATTACTTTAAATTTTAGTTTGAATGTTAAAAGCAAATGCCTATCCGCATAAAACCTATCCCCCAGCCATTGAATATAAAATTATATTATAAATGAAGTCTTCACAGGTATTTTTTCCATACAGTACATGAACTATTAAATGAAATGAAATTGACACCCGTTTAAGGAGAGATCACGGTTTAATTGAACAATTATAACGACTATAACGATTCAAACGTCAGAGTATATAAAGGTATGATTGTTAACTCTATGTACACACTGACAAATGAACATTAGCATCTCTATTGTAAACATTAATCTAAACAACGAAAGGAAACTTGCCAAATGATGCGAGACGTTTCCCGCATGACTAGTACTACAAGATATCAGCCTTTTAAAAGTAAGTAAACGTGTTCGATACTTAAAATTATTGACTACGATTGAATGTATTTTTAACACAATCAGGAAAACGAGAGTGGTTAAAAGGAAAAAGAAACAATAGATAACATCCCTTGTTGGTTATCATATAATACGTTTGAGATAAAATTTTCAAATTTTACTTTGGCAATGCAGATATATTAGACACAGTGCTGTTTTGATAAACTTAAATTAGTGACTAAACAAGTCATGGTAAAAAGAAAAGACGTTAATGCAAATAATGTATTATATGTCCGAATTATCTGTTCCATCAATGAAAATAAGTTCAATTTTTTGCTCAGAAAAATAAAAATTATTTCATTATTACGCGTTATAGCGACTAAGTATCCCAGGATAACGAGCTTTTTCAACGTTATTACGAGTTTTTCATCCCAAAACATAAGGTTATTTGTATTGTGGGATTGTGTAAGAAATCTAGCTGATCTAGCTAAATCGAGTACATTGATCAACTTTAAAACGAGTTCATTATAACTTTATTACAAATTCACTTACTTGATATAACTACAATGTAATTGACATTCTTGTATTTAGGCGATAAGTTATTATCAATCCCATTTTACTAGATACTTATTTCATTTTAAACAGCTATAGCCTCATTGTCACATTTGTTAAGCCGAGAACAAATAAAATACGTATTGATATTTTCTTACCTTTTCAAAAAAGGAACACTTGTTTTTGTATTCCATATACATTCTGAACAATCATGATAAAATCTATTTGCTTCTTAGATGTTTCATTAGTGTAAAGGCCTATGCATATAAACAGTCATGGTTTTTCTGATTTCATTTTGCACAAAAGAAGTTAATGTTACTTCTGAAAGAAACCTTAAATCTGAAGCCTTTTGTCTCCACAAATTATGTGTAAATTTTAAGACTTGTCAAATTTTTTTCTGGCAAATTTGGTATTTTCTTTTGGCGGGGGGGGGGGGGGGGGGGGGGGGGTTCTTATGGCAAAAATGTAGTGGACATTTTTTCATGCAGTTGACCCTCTCGAATAATAACGCGTACTCTGTTTAAATAAACTTTCGAGGCATACGTCAAGACAGTATCAAGCAAGATTATTGTGTAGGGTTATTGTGTAGGTGTATTAATACAAAAATACTACCAATCCGTATTAAGTGGACTTAATGTTTTCCCTGTTTCTTCAGCTGAGTCCGTTTAAGAAATTTTGAGTAGATTCTAATTTGACCAACATGTTTTTTTGTTTTTAATTTGGGTGAACATATTATTCCTCCCTGGAACAAAGTCGTTGGAATTCCATTTCACTTCAGATAAGTATGACTTGAGCAGATTTTTATGCACATGTTGTTGGGGTAAACAAACATCAGTATCAGTACTAGCTGATGCGTGCATCAATTAACATAAGCACATTAGGAAGCTAGAACAAATATTTATACCTTCAAAAATGTAGATAATTCATTAAATGATAATTATTAGTTTCAAAGAAATGACTGCGGTCAAAGTAAAAGGAGTTTTATCTGAAAAGAAACAATGTGCGAGTGTAGTATCTGCTGTCATACATACGACAACAAATGCCATGTTCCCAGGGTCCTGCCATGTTAACACATATTTTACACTGAATGTTTAATTAAATATTGTAAAAAGCGGAAATTAGAATGTCCGTTGTGTAATCAAGATCACAACATAAAGAATGAAGGTGAGGATAAATTGCTAAAAGATTTCACCATTTGTGATCTGCGAGAACTTTTGGAAAAGTTTACTAATCTTTCTGCAAAGAATGCCAAAATCAAAATCAAGTGAAATTCATATGAAAACATGCGATATTAGAATGTGCCATAACTGTTGTGATAATAAAAAATGAGATACATGTAAATTTCATACTTTTGAGATCAGAAAAGATATTTGAGGCACATCAGAAATTGATTCCAAGAGCATTTGTATGGCACCTGGTCATGAAAACAACAACCTAAAATATATTTGTTGCAAACATTTTGTTGCAAAGCTGTTTGTGCTCATTACGTTGTGGAATTCCACAGGAATCACACTATCAAAACCGTCATTAATGAATATGAAACTCGCAAGAATAAAATGCAGAGTGATTATCATGCAGCTAAAAGCAAATTCAAGACGGCAAAAAGAGCATTAGAAAATTTGCATGACAAAATTGCTCTTATTACCCAGATTGGTGGAAACGGCAAAACTAGTCTTGAGGAGCAAGCAAAACAGGGGACAAACTACATAACTGATTTTGAAAAAAAAATCAAAGAAGAAAGCGGATGAGATCTTGTTAAAATTTTTTAACCGCTAGGGAAAAGAATACAGCAGGTCGAATGTTTTATTGATAATGCCTCGAAATGTTGTTCCATTTCAGAAGAAGCACTAGCAGGAAAAACGTCGTTGCCTTTCTGTCAGTGGAGAAGACTCTTACATATAAAATAACAAGTTTTGAGATATCAGACATTGATAATCCTTTGGATACAGTGACACAAGCTGAAGAGTTTGATTTGAGAAGTTTTAAAAAATCAAACAGTGATGAGCCATATAATACATTACCACATGCTCAACAGTTTGATTTGCAAGCAGAAACTTTGGAGCTTAAAAAATAAATAGAATGACGAATAATAACACTTCTGGGGTTATTAACGATAAGTTTATTTTTGGTGACCATTGTATTTTTTGCCATAATGACGTTAAAGCCTTATCCAGTACCGTATTCACTTGTGTTTGAAGTTGATGGTAAGTTGACTATAACATTATAGATTCAAACGAATTAATTGAAAGTGAACACAAACTGAGAAATTTCTAAATGCGTCCATAACAAGTTTACAAATTGTAAAAAGAACCTAAAACACACCGAATACTTGCACATAATCTTAAACAGTGCGTAAATAAGTCTCAGTTTATTCTTATACTTAACCCGCAAGGAGATTATAGCTTAGGTATGACATTCCATCACAAAACATTTGGAAGTACCCTTTATATCACGAGGCTATTATATCATATAAACTTCATCTTGTAAAATTTCGAAATGCATATCTATATCTCATTGAAAACAACCGCTCTATCACGTGCACGATCATTTGAAGACCAAGTATCACAATTGGCGCGTTATCCAAATTCATTTTGTATATTTTAGATACACATCTTGCTCTTCGTAAAGGTCAATGGTCGTCGAACACACGCTACTCGGCAGACGGGCGAATCTTTTCTAATATACCGATTGAAAACACAAGGCAGACTTGCTGGAACCTAATCAGCCCATACATATTTAGGGGTATTTTCACAAATTCAACATTACATATAGGCATGGAGATTCGAATTCTATACAGATAGATGTGTCAGCAATCAAACAATATTCTCCTGGTTCAATATTATTCGAGTTTGGAATTTCCAAAGGCGCAACATCGTTTCCGACGATGATGGCGAAATATAAAGACAAAATTTGAAAGGGCTCATTTAATCTGATTTTTATGGATTGTCTAATGGTACATAGAAATGATGCAAAATTTTCTGATGAACGTATGGTACCTAACAATTGGCATTCAATTACAATCCTGGTAGATCGAAAAAAGAAATCGGCATCCTTAGTATTCAGAGTTCGTCTTGCAGACAGGGACGAATTCGATATTCTCACGTGGCTATTTTACAATATTTTACCACACATGTATATACTCCACTTTTTGATTTTTGACTTGTGTACACTGTATGTTCTTATATTTTAACATTAGTAATACTTACCGGTATTAATGTTTTCAAATTAGCATTCAAATGGAAAATGTTATGTTGCTTTTGCAAAATGTGAATACTATAATTGGTATATGTGTTTTCTGGTGATTTCAGTGTCTTATTTCATCGCAAACGTTTGTTTATTCTGATTGACACAAGTGATCATGTTAACAGTCATTTTTAACATAAAAATTAACGAAACTTTATATTGCAAGTACTGGGTTCCTAAAAAAAACATTGGTTATTGAAATGCGCTTACAATGTACATGTATTTAATTTTGAAATATCTTATGGATTTAGAATCTTTTAATCTGTGATACTTTAAAAAATAAGGAATGATAATTTCCTTAGCAGAACCTCATTTTTCTGCTGTCGAGGATTATCAGATTGTGTGAAGATGTTTAAGGAGGCTCGGTTGTCAACAAAGTAGCCATCCGATCTCTCTTAAATTTTCAGATACGACCTTTTTGCTATAAACAACTATTAAGAAAAGAAAGACGTTTTATCTGCCCGATTCATGATCAACTCATCCTACACTGTTCGCCATGCAATCTAATCAAATTCATACCTTTCATATATATCTTTGTTATGTATGGTAATCACTCCTTTCATGAGCGATAACCATATATAACAGAGAGCGAGATGAAGGGTATAATTTTAATTAGATTGTTTGTCAAGACGTTAAATATATTTAACCCGCGCTCTTGTTTGGTTACCCCTTTTATCCTATTTTCTCACCAGACCAGAGGTTGTGCTTCGCAAGCGTTCTATCCATCAATACTAAAATTGCACGTTCAAGAAATTGGCTCATTTTATATGTTCTACATTTGTTAAATCTAAACTTCTATGTACACTCTAAAAAGGTATTGATAGATATATTCCTTCTTTACGTAATAAATCAATATTATTTTATTACAAGCATATAATTTGACGCAAACTACTACTGACTTAGATCAGCCAAAGCATGTCCACCACCTTATTCTCATTTTCGCTATTTCGGACTCGTTTATCGGAAATGAAAGTAGCATTTTGATTAATTTTACAATAATTATCTATCAATTAAAAATCAAATGTTGATAGCTTACGGATATCATCTCACATGTGTTAAAATACCAAAGGTGTAAGCAGGCATTTTGCAATTTATTTGCAAGATGTCTTAATTTATAAGTATAGATTCCAATGTACTTTCTATTGTTAAAGTACTTAATGGTTACCGTGGTCGTATAATATTTAGAATAAACAGTATGTTTTTCCAAACAGCGTGGATTTGAATAAACCTAATTTGTACTTTACCTTGTTACATTATGCCTTTACTGTATTTATTGCAGATCTCGATTTACCCGTCTTCATGTCTGACATATATATTATTTGTACTGTTTGAAGGAAGAATGACAACTCTTAATTAGGTACCAAACAAAAACATAGCATTCTAATAGTTTGCAGTTCAAGCATATCAATAATGAATGTAATATATTTTCATAAATTCCAAATTGTATTTTGCTCTATTTGGTTTAATCATTCTCGGTGTTCATTTGAATAAGAAAATGCTGAAAATGCAAACAGTTTTGAAGTTTTTATTTGTTACCTGTATTGATAGGAAGTGGAGAAACTATCTATGCCTACAATATTGAATTGAAAATTGACTGAAAGAATACGTCAAGCTGAAAATCTAATAAAGAATATCATTATTTCAATATAGTGCTTAAAACAAAGGACAAATTATTACGCGATGTGGTTTATTGTCTAGTAGATACGGAACAAGGAAATTATAATATGAACTAGATCATTATTGCGATGATTTACCCACTCCTCTATATACAAACAACACACATACACGCTTTGGAGTTCACTTGATCTGCCCATGTATGTAAGTACACTGATCTACAACGATTCGTTTTAGCATAAAATAACGTATTTTTTTTTTTAACACAGTAAAACTTTCCCTGAATTGTGCAAACGTGTTTGAAAGGATTGATGATTGATCATTTTGAAGTATATCAACACGAAATTGTCATTCATAGTGATTCATTGTGTATATTTTTAAGAATCAACAATTTTATTTTGCATTTTAAAACGATGATACATTGATATTAATTAGAGTTTATATAGTGTTATGCATAAGATTTCATATCTTGGTTAGTAATTTAATAAAACTTTTTCATTAATATATGTTTTGAAATAAACTTATTTATCTTTATTGAGTTATGTGTTTAAATGCACGTTTATTTTAGTAATAAGGTGTACAGGTAATTCTATATTTTTCTTGCAGGTTATATTCAATAATTGAAGGAAAGGCAATGAAGATTATTTTTACAAAATGAAAAGTATATGCATTTAACAATTATAATCTACATTTTAAAAATGTTTTTTCTTAGTTATTCAAACACATGTCAAAGTAATTCATATTGAATATCCATATTTTTTCAACATATAAAATTTATGATTACTATTCTGATTTAAATTACCAATGTATATAAACCAACTCAATATAGCCAATTTAATTGAAATATCACTTTGTTCTACAGACAAGTGCAAAGAAAGAATGGAAAAGTGTAAGGATTGGCAGTCAAGATTGCCCCATTGCCACTTAAATTGTACGCATAATCGCATAATGCGAACTTCTTTTTCTGTAACGATGTGGGTGCGCGCGCGTAAGAGAGAGAGAGAGAGAGAGAGAGAGAGAGAGAGAGAGAGAGAGGGAGTTAGGTAAATACGTAATATTCATATATATATATATAGAGAGAGAGAGAGAGAGAGAGAGAGAGAGAATTTTGAGGATTAACAGGACTTTATTAATTCCAGTTGGTCCGATATACAAGTTGGAAGATGATAAGCAGAAAATACTGTATACTTTCCCAGCGATCGAGAAATATACGTCTCAACCTCTGACAGCATTGACAACATTGACCATCGACGAGAATAGAAGTGATGCAACCTCAGGTTCATTAACAATCTGTCTAATCGCTTTACTTAGATTAATAATAAGAAATAAGTTAATAGTATTAACTTAATTCAGCGATTCAACGATTTTCGATCAAATCGCGAGAAAACCGAAATTTTATCATATTACATGTGTCCGAAAATTAAAAGCGAGATTTTAGAATTCACGAGACGGGCTTTTCGCGATTTTACGCAGATGTTAATTCCTCGCGTTTAATTAGGAATTTACAGTATTCAAGATTGATATATAATTTTTATTTGATTGGAAAAAAGTCTGTGAAATTTTATAAAATACATTTTTTTCTTCGTTTTTTATCGCGCACAATTTTAAAGGAAAAAAAACAAAAGTTTAAATTTCTTTTTAAACAGCAAAATATACCACAGTATGTGTATAATAGATTTGTATAATAAGTTTTATATAGATTTCTAAATAACATTCTTATACAATAGCGTCATTTAGTTTGAGACAACAAGGTTAACTTTATCGGAGTGCAGTTCATTTTGTTGACGGTTTTATATAAGATTAGATTCGGGCTTATATTTAAAGACTCAAAAGGTCTTCTGAATGTGAAAAATAATTTTTAGTGGTTCAGTAAAATGCAATGCATTTTATACCATTTTGAGGCAAGGAATAAATGATACAAAATCTTTAAAAAAAGATGCTGTATACAATGAACAAAATTCATAACTTATTTTGGAATGAACGACATTGACTAGAAGTATTTGTTTCTTTTAAAAATAAAAAAAGAGGCTGTGAATAAATGATTTAATAAACAACTTACTTTTATGCTAGTTAGTTTTTAATTTTTATTTAATGCAAGTTTTCAATTTTTGATTGTAGATGAAATCACAACAGAGATACCTGTCAAAAGATCAATGATACTTTATCCTACACCCAATACATTTGGACTAGGTTTGTTTTTTGTATCAAAACAAAAAGACCGCGCCAATATCTTTTTTAAAACTATATATTTTTTAACAATCTTACAAATTTACACTCACAACTATATACAAACTGTCATCTGATAAAAACAACTTTGTACAAAAAACTATTAAAGTTGATTCATTTTACAAAAATTGAATTTAGTAAAACTTTTGAAGTCAAACATAACAAAAAAGTTAAGCCATCAACCATTGTGTTTATAATAAGAAGAGTGTCCGATTTTAATTTTTTTTTCATATTGCTGATATAGGGTTTTCATGACATAATAGCACGGCTCGTTTTGGCAATTTATTGTTGTACAGACATCGGAAAATGTACAATTTTCTATAAAGGATAAAAAATGAGAGCTGAAATTGAATAAGAAAAGAAATCCTCTTAAATAATGTATTTCTTAATGTCAATATGCAATAGCGTCTTTCAGTTTACAACGAGACTTTATTCATGCGCAATTCATTTTTTGGCAGTTTAATTTAATATGCTTTTGTATTTTTTCTCAAACTTTAATGTCTTCTGATGTAAAAAAAAATATTTTCTTTGCCCTGACATTTATAAAATATTTAACATGCGCAAATCATGTTATAGGAGTTAAAGGTGCAGGCTAATTATAAGACGTCTTAAAAAAGATAGGTTTTTATATTAAGTACATTTAACAGAATTATTTACTTTACAATTAATAACTTAATATGCAAGGAATAATCTACATTGATTGTTGGTACACTGTGTTTGTTTCCTAATAGAGAATATGAAGAGGCGATGAATTAATGATAAAAAAATGCCTTTTATATTGTAAGTCTATGTTATTATGCAAATACTTTTTAATTAAAATTGTAGATGACATCACTTCAGATATACCTGTCAAAAGATCAATGGTGCTTAATACTGCAACCAATGCATTTGGACTAGGTTAGTTCTATCTTTTTATCAGAAGTAAAAGAACCGCGCTGAGTTTATCGATATTTGAAATAAGCGAACTTTTTAAAAGAAAAAAAAACAACATATCTTTACAACATGTTTCTCATTCCCTGCAAATATAGAACAGCTTGTTGCAACGTCGGTTGGAGTGGGCACATTAAGTTTCTTTATCGGAATGGCTATCATGTATCTAATGTTCAGAGGCCATGAAGCAAGAAGGACTATTTTGCAGTATGTATGAGTACCGTTTGAAATCATTGATATTGATTGCACTTTTGCAACAACAAATATTAACAATTTCAAACGGTAGTTTAATGATAGTGTTGAAAGCACTAGAAAATACAATGTCGAATATTTGATGAATGATATACGAGTTATACAATTTTGACTTTTGTTGCAATATATCTATCTTTAAGCAATATTATCTGTAAAGTTTTATCAATTTTGTTTGTGAAATGTAAATATAGAACTGTTGGAAAGGGGGGGGGGTGCGATTTTGCATACACTATTCTATAAAAAAAATCCAGCGTTAGAACTTAGTGCTGAATGTCTTTTTCAGAGCAAGAGAAGTACAAGGCGAAAATATCCTACTGTTACCAGTTCAAGAAAATAAGGGTGGAACAAATGAGGAACACACTCAGAAAGTAGACATGATACTCTCTCTTTTTCTCTTTCTCTCTTTCTCTCTGTCTCTGTCTCTCTCTCTCTCTCTCTCTCTCTCTCTCTCTCTCTCATTAATGTTACATACAGATTGTACAATTTCTTGGATTTTTCCCGAAAAAAATTCCTTGCTTTATGTTAGATAAACGGTTGTATTCTAATATAAGTGTGATAATACATGTATTTATCCCCAAATATGCCCATTAACATTTTGAAAGTTCAACCTAAACAAATATAATTCAATGCTATGACTTTTCTCAAGGAAACAATCAATTAATATAAGCAATGGTTAGATTTCACTTATTCACGTTGATCGTAAGTTTAATAAAGCTTCTCTCTATCAAATAATATAGTGCTAATTCTAATTGAAATAAGACTTGTATAACCACCTTATATCCTTCAAGGTACACTATGTAAAGGGAGCAGATATTCAAGTCTAACTTAAATCAAGTTGACATGCAATGTTTAAAAATGAAAAGCCAAATAACTGCAATGCAAATGATTTCTTTCATAATCATTAGAAATAACAAAATTTTTAGTTTTTTTTGAATGGTTTCCAGATATGATGTTTTCATTTATGTTAGGCTTTATACAATGTTTTGAATTCCACCTTCACGCTGTATTTTTTACTTTCATGTCATGAAAAAAAATGAAGCAATGCAGAACCCCTTTGCAAAGCTTTATTGAGACTTAAAGTTGTTATTTATGTTAAAATCATAAGTTAATGATATATTACAAAACACGCTGAGATAGGCATAAAATTTTTAATGCAAAAAGTAAAGAAAATCTTAAGACATCGTTCGGAAATGAAATCGTTTCCTAAACTTTGATCTTTTGAACCCCAAATTAAAAGACATCTTGGCCAGATTTTCTGAAATTGTAAAATAAAATTCAATTAAAAACTAACAAAAAATCCTGTTGTCATTTGGAAATGAATACGGCTTTTTAAAGATATCACTGGAAACTAACAGGTTGATGCACCAAAAGACAAACGGACAGAGTTAAATGATAGCCCGTTGTAAAGTACTTGATTTCATTTCTAATTTAAAACTAGAATTTTCGTCAATGTTTTGATAGAATTATTTTTTTGTGCATTTTCTGAGCTTGTAGCTTGATGCCTTAAGCTTGTTCTTGTTTAATAATGAAAAAAAAACCATACATGCTTGTAACAATTACTCTATGTTATGAACAATGATTCATAAAATTTTGACAAACAATTTTTTTAATAGGAATTTGTTTCAAGTACTTGTGTTGTTATCATTCTTTCTGTTTTTAGATCTGTGACATATATAGTGAAACATATTGTATTTTAAAAGCATCTGTATTTTGATTAGCATGTCAGTCCCGCAACAGATAAGTTAAATTGAATTTTTATGTATAATTTTTGAATTTTGTTTGTTTGATAGATGAACCAACCAGAGGAGAAGGAGGTCACAACAACTTTGTTTGAACGTTGTTACTTATCTGGTGATCTAGATGGTGAACATGTTCGAAAATCCTATGGCATCAGTAACGGACAGAGTTTATTGTAAATAAAACAGATATTCATGACAAACTAAACATTTTAAATGTGTACCATGGTTTTAGCTAAATATATTTTGAAAACAATTTCAACTGTACAATTAATACGTTGCAATGAATGAAAGACGTTGAAAACATTTGGAGTCACTTACATGTAATTTACTTAACAATCGATATTTCTGTTTATCCTTCGTAAGGTGTCGACTGTCTGCCAATACCTTTATTGTCTTTTTTTTCGGCTTATTTTCTGAAACAGTAAGAGTAATTTTTGTCTATATAAAAATTGTATAAAAACTGAAATCAGCTTTTAAATTATCCCGACACCCAAGTGTAAACAAATGTACATTTTCCTAGATACTGTTACTTAGTATATTGAATGAGGCTGTATTATACTTACATAACCTTTAAAGTGAATGCTTTTTTAAAAAAATGTCTAGTAACAAGACATCAAGATTATCTTATATTAATCGTAAAACTGCAAATATATACTGTAGAAGCACATATCTTCGATGGGTAAAAATTTCTTTGTTTTTAACCAAATAAAATTTCGTTGACATTTGATTTCGTCGTATCGTAATCTCTTTGTACTCAATAATACTTTGTTTAAAAAAATCGTCATGGATTTAATTTCTTTGATTTATACTGCCAAGATACAAATTACGAAATTAAATCCTCAACGGATATTTTTGTTTCTACAGTACACAGGTGACACTCGATGGCTCGAACTTCGATCTCTCGAAGTTCTTGATCTCTCGAAGTGAACTCACGGTCCCAATTTTTTTCTCTATATAACTAAGCAAATTTACTCTTGATATCTCGAACTCCGATCTCTCGAAGTTCTTGATCTCTCGAAATAAAACCTGGGTCCCGTTATACATATTTCATTGTTTTTCACTCTTGATAACTCGGAAGTGGTTGCTGTGTACACACGCGGCCGATCAAGCGTATAATTTAAGCTCCGTGTGGACCTTACCTGGATGGTTGAGTGAACTCCTGGGGGCTAGCATGGTAGTGTTAATTAGTTGATTACGTAAGTGACACTACCCATTGCTTTCTTCAAAGGGTAGATAAGTAATTTGTAAGTGATCTATTAATTTCAACAACTTGTGAATGTTACGGTAAATGCTCTTTATTTAAGATATTCTAACGTAATGATTAAGAAAACATAATATGCTTTAAAGTTTTTTAACGTGAAAAAATACACTTAATAACCACACAATATTGTTTAAATTGAAGTAATGTAGCAGAAAATACGACTGAAATCATGTCAGACTATCCTTCTATGTTATAAATATAAATTTCCGGCTACTATAATTTTAGAACCAAAATGACCGGAACAAAAATTTCCGGATTTTTTTAAACTTTCGATCTCTCGAACTCTTGATCTCTCGAAGTTTAATCATGGTCCCCCAAAGTTCGAGTTATCGAGATTCACCTGTAATTGTTTTACAAATTACGGTCATTACAGACATGAAAGTTCATTATGGAGGTTAAATAGAAAAAATAAAGGGAAAAAACTAGCGGAAAAATGGGTGAAAAAACAATTAGAAACATTTTGAGTGTAAAATCCGACCCTTAATGGTATCGAGTGTTTTGTTATAGTTAGTCTTTTATAAAATTCATATTTTTAACAGTTCGTTGGAAGGTACATGTACACTGCTGACGTTGTTTTTATATGTACTTTAATAAAATTCTAAACAATGTTGAATGATTTTTTTTAATTTGTCACCCAATTCTTCACTCTCTCTCTCTCTCTCTCTCTCTCTCTCTCTCTCTCTCTCTCGCTCTCTCTCTCTCTCTCTCTCTCTCTCTCTCTCTCTCTCTCTCTCTCTCTCTCTCTCTCTCTCTGCATTATCTGGTATCTTGAAGTAAGAGAGAGTTTACTTTAATAATTTCATTTTTTTTATGAAGAAGGCTAACAATTACAGCTCTAAGTGATCTGGGATTAACTCATACATTAAAAATATCAGTGTGATCATAAGTTGGGGGCAAATTCATCAATTCCCCTGGGAATGTTGTCCCTTTTATAACCTAGGGCTTATTATCACTCAGTTGCATGAAAATAAACAAAAGTAGATAAAAGAACATGGTGTGTAAATATCCATATTTACAGGAAATTTTGTTTCCAATACGTTTATGAGATTTTGGTCATAAGTAAAGATATATAACTGAAATAGGTTTTGAGTATAACTCCTCTGAAACAGCTGTGTAAAATATCATTAAACTTTTTTGTTGATTAAGATAATTTCATATGAAAAGTAAAACATTAATGACAATAATGACTAATAAAAATAATCATTACAAAAAACTTTAAAAAACATACTTAAAGGGAAATTGAATCTGTTAAGTATGCATCTACATATGTGGAATTTTTTTCATCGGTGCCATTTCCCGGTAGGCGGCGTTGGTTATTATATTTAGAGGAAGAAGATGAAGTTGAATGGAACGGGAAGTGAAAGTTGAATACACAATATCTAAATAATCGAATAGATACATTCAGTTTAAACGGAGATTCAACAACGAAACCGTAATTCATAGAATCCTTTAATTGACTTCGATATATATTTCGTCACATCAGTAATGTGTTCTGCCAATGTTTGGATTTTTGCAAAAGGTTAACATGTGAATGAAAATGGATTCGAACCACACCTGGTTGATGAACCACATTTGCAAAGGTAAATAAGCCAAGATGATAAATCGTGTTATAAAAGCATTTTCTGGAAAATTGCAGTTATATACTTGTTTCTGAACTTAAAAAAACACTGTTAAGACTGTAAAAAACACTGTAAAGAATTACTTCATAAAAGTTAATTGACCGAATATAGTGTTGGTGATAAAATGTATCAATTTTTATATATTGAAGCATGTGCCTCTCTATTAATGAAAGTATTCATTGCTGACTTGTTCTTTACCATGTCTTTCCTTAAATTTCTCGGAATTGCTTGTGTTTTGTATGCGTTAGTCTTTCGTTTAGCCACAATGTTGTATTCTGTATTTTCCTTTATAAAAACTGTTTAAGGTTTGATTTATTCACACCAATCGATAACCAAAGATATTTGATGAAAAAAATCGAATTGAAAAAGAAAAAATGTCCAAAAAGCAACGATGTACTGCCTTCAGAAATTTTGCAGACAAAAAACGCATGGAAACATTATGACTAACACGACCAAATTGAATATTTACAAATAGCATGGGAAAACACTATTTCTTTATGTTTCACCATAAAAGATAAGGTGCAAGAATGTAGAGATTAAAATTGGATTTCATTGCCAAAAAGAGAACCCCAATGCAATCGAATGAATTTAGAAAGTCTGTTATATGAGGAAGTCATTAGATTTATGTTTGAAATAAAGTTATAAAAACTGGGCTTTAGCTTGCACCATAATAATTTTTTGCCAAACCTCAATCATTGTAAACTGGTTAAGCCAATCCTCATCATCTTTTGAAAACGTACTCAAAATGACATGAACATGTATAAATATTACGCATGTCACCATATCAATAACATTGAATATATTCTATTAACCCTTTCAAGGAAACTGCGGGACTGTTCTTTTGCAGGTCAAAATGACATAATTTGGTGAAATATGACGTAACGTCAATTGTTTAAATTATGTCATTTAACTATCTACCTACTAAAATTTCGACAAAGTATATCAATTTGCCCCGGAAGCGAACAGTACCGCATTTATCGTGAAGGGATCTATTTGTGCATTAAGATCTGCCGTAATATATCAAAATTTTAATATCAATATTCTTACGTGAATGTTCAATTTTTCTATTCACATCATAAAGACTAATATCGAATCAGAATTCATTTCTACATAATATCCAATGATAAGATTTCTCAACAAGTTTATTTTATTCATTTTACTTCATTTTAAATCTTTTTAACACCTACACAACATAACATATTCTATATTTTAAAATCAGAAATATTTCAATTCTTGAATTTGTATAATTTATTACGTCGCGGTGTTTCCCTTATGCTGTATATAATAAAGGATGTCATTTAGTCAATCAAGTTTCCCTTATGCTTTATATAATTAAGTATGTCATTGTACACAAAAGGGAACGACTACGCCTTTTGGCTGGTTGCCTCTGGGTGCCTTGTTGTTGGCGTTCTGATTGGATTATTAGCAATGGGAATCACTTGCAGGATTAAATCCAAAAGGTATGAGAAAACGTTGATATGCTGATAGCTTTGCATAATAAATGTTTGGGTTTTGTAAACATCAGTGAGGAACACTGGCTTCCTTTTGGATTCTTATTATTAAATCTAGTTTCCTTTAGTTTTTGGATTCTAATGAAGAATATATTGAGATTTGACTGCGTTTATTATCGTAAAACACTATTTTGGGTCAATATACAAAGACAAAAAGAGAAGAATTGAAAACAGCATGCCATATAATTACACTTTGAATGTGTCCCTTGACAAAATTACATCTTTTTTCTCTTCATGCAATATAGGAGCGGAACAGGCAACTGTCAACTGAGGTCATCAAAGGGGACGTTTTATTTTGATGATAATATCGACTTGTCTAGGAAACCCACTGAATTCAACGCCACTTCTAACTTTTACATCCAAGATATCACCAATGATTCATCTACAAGTTCTCAACCAGGTTATGAGGTAAATGTTTTTGTAACTATAGCGCTTATTGCATTTAATTGTTTTGTTTCAAGCGTCAGAATGAACATGTTCAAAAACGTACTCGGGATCTAGTCCAACTCTAATTTTTCGTTTCCTTCATTGAAATATGTTAAACAGCAAAGAAAAGATACAACTAACATATTGGTCTGCTTTGTATAAAAATATTGTTCAAAAATTACTACGATCAATTTAATATTATGTTTTTGTAAGATATTCTTCATATATAGCTATTAAATTATATATAGCTCATCAATTCAACAAAATCACTAGGCAACTCTCATATGATTTTTAAATGTATCATGAATAATTTTTTTTTTAGAACCAAAGACATAGAAAACTTAAACCTCCACCAGAAGTGCCAAAACCGGAAATTGAAGAATCGGATGATGATCAAGCAGAAGCAGACGATTACATTAAAATGGTGCAGCCCAAGGGAAGCTTACATCGAGGAAATTCGAAACAACGGTCTGCATCTACGCAGCCCGGTGGAACAGCAATGTATATATCTATGTAGTGAAAACAATTACGTAAATATTGATGTAATGTGGAGAGAGAGAGAAAGAGAGAGAGAGAGAGAGAGATAGAGAGAGAGATAATGTGTATTTTTTATGACTGTCTTTCATTATAATGATTAAAAAAAATAATTTTCATCGAACATTTTGAAAATTTGTCCCTGCTGATGTGGATTTCTCGATATAAACATGTTTCAAAAATATCTTTATTTATTTGTGTTAATGTTTAGAAAACATAAGGACATTGTACATTGTATTTAACAGTTGTTGTCTCAATATACCGTTTTTGGATAATTGACTTTCAAAATTTCTAAACCAGGATGCAAATGTTGAATACTTTGAATTGCAAAAGTTTGAATGAAAACGGGAAATTATATGTTAGATTTTAACCAAGGAAATAAAAATACGGAAAAAATATAATAGAAATACTTGAAAAATTGAGATTGTGTTTCATGTTACATGTACACATTGAAACACAACTAATTATAATGAATGGTAATCTCTATAGCCTTTTATATATTGTAATGTAGTTCTGAAAAAAATTTAAATCCTTCGTTCTATTCTAATGGAAATGATGATGCTTTACTTTCATACTGTATGATATTTGAAAAAATTATTTTCACTAACTCTTAATAGATAAGAATGTACATGTTGGGTTAGCCTGACACCTACTGTGGTTTCATTAATTTTCGTGGGTATCAATTTTCGTGGATAAAATGAAAATCACAGTTTCAAGGATACGTAAATTCGTGGCCAATGATCCTTTCAATACAAAATGTTAATAGAAATTGCATTTCAATGAACATTTAATTTCATGGATCAACTCAACAACGAAATCCACGAAAATTGGTATTCAACGAATATTGATGAAACCACAGTATCAGTTTATTGCAGTATCCATACCAAGAGTGTTGTATTTATATATATATATATATTTTTTGAAAACGCTTCAGGCGTGCATGATGCATTGCATGCACATGACTATACTTGGTCTTCTGTGTTTGATATGACGGTGTATAACGTTTGATTAATGATTTGATGTTTTACATTTTACACTCTATAAAGCTAGTACCTATAACACATGTATTCTGTAAACCTGGTGACTTTAACGAATTATAAAGGCTATATCAAAAGCTTTTCAACCGTCTAATTCCATACCGGTATTGTATAGTTGATAACAAAAGAAATCAAATCTTGATTTTTATCACAGTGATTACTATTTTTGGATTCTCAAGCTTTTCCCGCTATGAATTAAACGCAAAATTAACTAGATAAAATGCTCTCGATTTGTTTTAATTGTTGTTATAATCAGTTGTATATGTATATTAGTATCATGTTTATGTTGTAAATATGTTGTGTTGTCAAGAATTATACATCTGTTATATAAAGAACTAAAAAACATTATATGTGAATTTATACTTGATAAGATTGATTACATAAGAAATAAACGGGTTGGTATAGAAGAATATCGAGAAAAAATCAGATTTCAATGTGAAAATTAATTATGAAACTCTGTTTGCTCGGTGATATGTAATATTGCAATATGTCATCAGTACTGTAAATTAACAGAACTTGAAGTTTAATAAAAGAAAAATTTGCTCAATCCTTAATGTTTTGGACAATACTTTGATTTCTTGCAAGTTTAAGGAAAAGTTGATTTTAAAATGCGAGTGCAAATATATCTATACTACTATATTAATTTTTTTTAGCTTTAATACCGATATAATCGGAAGAGTAGTGCCTTTTGTTTTACATTTTTAAAACATCATTGGTACTTGAAAATTACCAATTTTTTTTTCATTTTTTCTCAATAAAGCTTCGTTAATTATTAATCAGTTACAATTCCTAAAAACAAATCCCGAGAATCATCTGGATTTTTTGAATTTTACAATCTAGCGCGTGCGCAATACATTCACTCTAACGGACCTTTAGTTCATGTTTCCACAATATCATATCTCAGAAACAATATCACAAACACGTGTAAATTTTCATTGGAAATTAACATGTAATTGCTTTATATATTCTGTTCATATATATTTATGAATTCTTATGAGAGAAATTATAAAATAACAAATACTGTATACATATCTACTTACTTACTTTTGTGATGGTAAAACATAATTAATTTCATGCATAAAATTCACAATATATTTCTTAGGAGAGTGAAGATATAATATATAGAATGTTTTATCGTTAAAATGATAAAAATGTATTTATGTCCTACGGACCCGGTTTTACGATAGAATGCGTTCCGTTATTGTCTCTGTAGCAAAGAAAATACGTGTACGTTGTTGAAAAATTGCTGAATTGTTTCATGATATGGATTAAATTTTTAGATGAAAGGTATTCACAGTCAGTCTCAAAATGGTTTATTATAATTAATTTGATTGTTATTTTCAATGCAACTTCATTAATTTTCTCCAAAATCGTTTCGGGGCGATTTCTGCAATTTTCTGTTACATTACAGGTATATGGGAGGCATTCGATCTAACTGTCCATGGTGAGGGCCTTTCCTAAGACACAGTTAGATTAGATATATTCTAACTAAGGAAAGTGTAGTGAAATTAATAGCATTGTTTTGTTTTGTAAATGTCAAAAATACGGTGTGTCGATGTATCTATTTCGTAAATGTCCGATATGCAATGTCAACCCGTGCACGCACGGCTCAAAGTTTAGTGTATGTTTAATTTAAAAAAAGCTTGAAAACCTATCAAATTTTATGTATATATATTTCCTAATTATTGTATAAATCCCAATAGACACATTTGAAAAATACACATGTAGATATTGCATCGATGTATATGAATATTAATAACAAAATAAATAAATAAAAAAAACCTGCACCCCTTCCCCCCCCGCCCCAAAAAAAAAGGAAAAAATAACAAAAAATAACAAATAAATCATTTCATGTCAAAACACAAACAAAACTTCATTTTATCGCTTAATATTATTTTATTTATATCATTGCTTCCTTGGCGCATAGAGTGGTTGCTTTTTGAGATGTAGAAGAAACCAATTTTGTTTTATACCTGATGAGAGATAAGAAAATAAAACAAAAACCAAACAGAACGCAAATATTGTGATTTTTCGAAGATTTTAAACATGATGTGTTCTGTATATCGGGGTTGCTAAGAAATCAACAACAAAAATTCAATGAGGATGAGGTTTTAGATATCTTGGAACCATTTTCAAAGATATAGGAGAAAAGCCGTCTTTATAATAGATCGAAGGCTTAAAAAAATCATCTGCATTAAAGATGTGATCGTAAAGCGTGGGTATTTTGCTTTGACCAGTGCACACGATGCCAAGCAGTTATATCACTATTAAGAGAGTAATTCAATTATTATAGTGGCATGTGCATAATATGTACAAACTTTGATCAATCAGTTATACATTAATATTAGACTCCCGGCCCATTTGACATTTAGGTTACCTTTGATGATTTATTTCATTTTTTTCATTGCTCAAATCACATCATTGTAAAAATGAATGTACGTGTATAATATTACATATAAAAATCCCACATTTGAGCATTTATTTATGAGATTTGTAACAAGGCATGATACTTTTGTTTCCACTACATTTCAATTAGATAAAACAACCATGATAATAATAAATTAAGGACTAATTTTTGAATAACTAGAGTGAGAACGGAATTGAGCACTCTTAATAATGTACTCACAGAGTCAGTGCATGTTCATGCCTGTCTCCGAGTATATGTTTTGGTTAATATTAGATATTGTCACATGTTGCTCCATCATTTTTTCCTGTATCACTCAGTGCCTTTGTATTTAAGTTTGCTTTCTATTCTAAGAGACCGTGTATCACATAATTTGAATGGCTGCAAGTCAGGAGGCAAGTAAGTTCATGTGTATGTATGGATGGATGGATGGAAGGATGGATGGATGGATGGATGGAAGGATAAATGGATGTGTATTAATTCTCTCAATGTAAGACAAGAAACATTACATTTGTGTTTTTATAAATCATTGATGATATCTTTTCTTGTATTTTGTCAATAACTGCTTTGTATAAGAATATAACATTAACGAATTTTTATATATTTATGTATTTCCTTTGTGTTTCCTTTGAAAAACTTCATAAGTAAAATCGGTTTCAAGGAATTAGGCAATATTAACACCATTAACACTCCATTACAAAACAAAATCTAACTATTATGAGCTTCCAGGATGTTTGAAAAAAGCTGCCAAATGCCTAGAATGGATAGCCGCCTGTCATCAAGGTACTTTCTGCTTAGCTGTAAAAAAAATATGTTTTGAAATATCCAATTAATGTTAATGAATGTGTTTCAGTAGAAAATTATTTATCATTCAGGATCTGAACATACCGAGCACATTGCAAAGCGAGATGTGCATGTATCTAATGTTTCTCAATTAGCTGTCCAAGATATGTCCTCAACATATCCTATCCCATCTCTAAAACAGGAAGGTATGAATTTCGGTATCATGAAATAAGCTTTCCTAAGCTTGATTTTATGTTTATTCGTTTGAAATTAAAGACCCTTGTCTCATAAGCATCTTTTTTTCTCTGCTTTCGTGAGGTTTTGTGTTAAAGGGACATGGTCACGATTTTGGTTAAAAATTATTTTTCCGGTTTTAATTTTTACAATGCTTCAGAAAGGCATTTTTAATAGCCAACCAAAATTTGAGTGTCATTTGTTGAGTAATAAGCGAGTTACAGAGCTGGAAATTCTTCGCTATGTAAACAAAGCGTTTGTTTACATTTTGAACGTTGAAGTAAAAATTCCAGTTTTTAACTTAGAACAAATGTGTTTACCGTTAGGAAATGCTAATCTATGCTTGAAATAGATAAAAAGATAAACAAATAAGCTGGAATAAGGTTATTTTCTGGTATATTGAACCTATGTAAACAAAAACAGGGCACGAGCCTTGTTTACATGACAGAGAATTGTGAGCCCCGTATCTTGCTTATAACTCTACGAATGACTCTCAAATTTTATTTGATCATTAGAAATGCATTTCTAAAGCATTGTAAATAATAAAAAACATAAAAATAGAATTTGACCAAAATCGTGACCATGCCCCTTTAAACGCTATTATCGTTTTAGCTACATTTATTACCCGAATTATAATAATTATGTAAATGGCATTTTTGAACGGAACAAATCATTTGTATATTAACAATCAGATTAAAATAAACCTTAAGCTAAAATGTTTCCATTTTGTATCAAATTGTAACATTTAACATTTCATCTTTATTCGAACTCTCAGTGTCCACAGAATATGAGTTTATGAACAGTTATCGTCCTTGATTACTGAATTGGATGTTTTAAATTTTTGAAACTTTTACAATAGTTTGCATTTTCTTAATGCACTTATTTTACATTTTGTATCACATTCATTTAACTCACAAAACTATTTTTGTATAATGATTTAACTCACAAAACTATTTTTGTATAATGATAAAAAGACCTAGAATGGCTACCTCTCTTCATCTCTTTAAAACAAAATGCTTTGGCTGCAAGTTACCACTCATCATAAAATAAAACTATTAGATTCATCTTTATGAAGAATTTTTATCATTCTTATTGATTGCTATCACTGTTGATTCACCTATTACTTTACTATGTTACAGTCCATGCTGTCACCTTGACAATAAGTGGATCTGCAGCTGTGGGCTTACTCCTGGGAATGGCCACCATGTTCTTCATACTTTGGCAAAGTAAAAGAAGAAATGGATGGTATGATTTATTGTAAATAAAACCCCTACAGTGTTTTAATTTGATTTGCTTTTATTTTCTCATCTTGATACATTACAAGACTTAATTAAGGAAATAATACATTAAATGCATATAGTTTAATGTTTCGACATCTGGATTTTGTTTGCCAGGGAACAAACATTGGAAATATATGTCATTATTTTATTTTCTTTAGTATTGCTTATGGAGGGTTAGAAAGATAAGGTGGACTTTTTTGTTTATGATGAATTGTATTCTGTCGGATTTTTTTTTAACTTTAATTTTATTGTGTTTTGTTTCTCTTAAAAAAATCAATCTTCAAAAGAAAATGTGTCACTCATTCATAATATTAAGAATTATATAAATTTTGGGCAATGCTTAATTTGATAGGTTTAAAACACATTCTTTTACACTATTAAATGTGTTCAGACTTCGATAATATATTCAATTTTAAAATATTTTTAAAATCTTTCGATCTTTTGACAAGGAAAGCATCAAATAATGTGATTAGAAGTCAAGAAAATCCATTATATGATGAAAACGTCGTACTCATGAACAACGAACCAGACAGAAATGTGAGTAGTTTGTATATATTCAAATCTAAGACCTCCCCCGCCAAATAAAACTTAAAAAGTTTTGTATATCAGAAATGGCATTTTTACCCTTTACTTAAAAAGGTAACGACGAAAGGTCCACTTAACTGTAAAGTTACAGTTGACATAAATTCATAAAAGTATTTGGTCGCCATAATGATATTATTTTCGATCGTTCCTCAACTGTTACAGGGGTATAACCTTATAAATACCGGTCGAGAAAAGTGCGATCAGTTGCATTTTTATAGAGGCATTTATTTTAAATGGTCTCTTAATGAAGGGAAAATACTGTATGGAAATAATAACGTATGGAAAATATTTTTTTCTGCTGTTGCAACAAATAACGTAATTACTATGTATAACTTTCTCTATGAAAAAAATCACAACATCGAAATAAACTAAAACAAAAATTAATAACATTTTGTTTACATATCTTAACACAAACGATAACATACCGGTATTCGCAGAATTCAATGGAAAAAAACGACAATTTGTATTCTATGCAAATAAACACCAGAAACACAAGATAAGTTTTATACATTTAATCATAAACGTTACTAGATAACAAAAATTAAACAATTTCAAAATTATCAAAAATTTTAAAGTTCAAGTTTGTTTACAGTTCTTCGGCGAGCATAACATTACAATGGACTTGGTAATCGTTTAATCCCAATAAAATCTAGAATACTATTTCAGCATCACAAATTCATAAAAACAAACATCTGACATTGAATATTAAATGTTGAATTGTGTTACAAAAAGACGCATGCTTGAAACAGAAGGACCATGTATTTGTGCAAAAATACAAACAAACAAACGTGATTAGCACCATGGAGCACACGCATTATTTCAAATCATTGCTAAATAATCAAAACAATCTGTATAGAAATCTTTATTTCTATAATATCGTACTTTGTACAAAGAACCGATGTAAAAATCACTGCACAATTTTCTATCAAGAGATCACAACAGTATAGGCTTGTGAATAACATAAAAATATCTAGCCATGTTCAACGCTAACGCTGTCATAAGGCTTAATTGAAGCACAGTAACCCAATAATGAGCTTTGACAATAAAATAAAAAAAATTTGAACATTTGCCACAAGTCTCGTTCTTGTCGGTTACACTAAAAAATCGCTTCAAAAGATTGTTAACTGGTTAAAACAGAAACCGAATTTTTGTCATTGCCATTCTAAAATATATTTGAAAACTTCATTTTTAAAATGTAGATTTTTCGTGTGCAAATAACATATATGTTAAGTAGCTTATATTCTTAAAAAGGAGTCATCTCGACAGAGTAACAATTACAATAATATTAAGTTTATCATTATTACAGAAATAAATAATCATTCACTTTTTATTAAAATTACATTTCACATAATAGTGTACTTAGCCTTAACCAATTTATTCTTGATGACCCTTGTAATATATATTTTGAGAATATTATCCAAACACTTATACTTCCGCTCGAAATTTCACAGGCAGGCATTGAACAGATCTTGGTCAAGTCTTCATTCGAGCATTTCTAGATTTATGCCATACTTAGGAGCAATAAAGAAAACATTCCAAACACATTCGTAGGGGTGTGACCGTTCACGCGAGACTTTATGGAATTCACGCTAAGCTACATGTATATATGTGTATATATTTTTTATTGGCTTGATTTCGTAAATATCAGTGTTAACATTATTAAAAAGTATATTTTTATCAAAGTCATTATTTGGGTTTACAATATAGGGAAGTTCCTATACCGGTAGTTTAAGACCACCGGTCCTGAATTCTCGCTAACTGTTCCAAAATAAAATTAATCATGGTCAGTAAACATGGCGGACAAATGCAATCTGTGTTGTTGACATACACGAAAAATAACGATACATGGACTATATGCTTGATATTTTTTGTATTAATTTTGCCCTTTACAACTTCAATTTTTGAGTTGATGTAAGAAACATAAAATTGTTTTGTTTTTTTGTATTTATTTATGATTTGAGTAAATTACTTCTCCTCTGGAGTTGTAGCCCTCTCTCCCCCTCAACACGTATTTAATGTTAACCATGCCTTGCAATCAGGAAGTGTTATGTTTATAAAGTGTCAATAAATTATAGTAAAATTTTAGTATGTAGGGTCCAGATAGCACCATATATTTCAAAGTGCCTTCTTAAAATAAAATGATTCAGCTTAAAAACCCTCGACAAAACATATATCAACACCTTATGTCAAAGTATCATTGATCTTATTAAAGAAAAGAAACATTTAATAAAACTAAGTGACAACAACATCGATCAAGTATCAGCATATGACGACTGTTATTTGTAGAAAAGAGTATTAATATTTCATAAAACATGTCTTTACTTTCTGAAAAGGCGCCAAGACACTTGGGAAATTTCAGCACACTTGAGAAACAGGTTTCTGGAGACACATCAAATGAAAATAGAGCTCATAGCAAAGAATATTCCGACCCAATGACGGAAGGAAGCGCTTATGAGGCCCTTGGCTGAACTAGAAGGAAATCGAAACCATTACAGTACATGACCGGAAACCAATCTTTAAAAAAAAAAAGAACAGTTTTTCCTGCACGTTTGAAATGCTTATGTTCAGGGATTCAATAATTAGGTACTACTATATTATAATAGCATTAAGTATAGTGTAAGACTATTTCAAAATCATAATTCCATCTACATATAGTTTGTCTACTTTTATTTGTGTTCTTTACGGTAATATTCGGATCAAGAACAAAGACAATGTTGATTGAGTAATGTAAGAATTATGCAATGTTACATTATGAAATTCTGGTAATGTTGGCACCACTATAAATAATGAATAATTAAGTTACACAATTAGTTATGACAACAAAAGCCTACTTTTTAACAATAATAAACCTCATTTATTCCTGTCATAGTCATGCTTCCTATTCGGAAATGAACTGATAAAATATATCAAATATTGACGTGAAAGTGAAATTGCTGCAAAACCCATACCAAACTCCTCTTTTTTATTAGCAACAGTGTCAATATTTTGACCCTGTCGGTTTCATGTGAACAACTAATGAAATTCAAGTGGTATTTAGGTATAATTTGATTTTTGGCTTTTCATCGCTATATCCCTATTTATCGCTATATCCCTATTATATTGGTTGCTCTTATTCCCTAGTGTGTTTTGAAAGGAGACACAAAATGGAATTAAAAATTGGTTCTTTTCCACATGTTTGATGACAAAGATATACTTCTCATGTCAATACCTTAACTATCGAATAGATCATTTTCTATATGTTATGTTAATGGAGCATCAAGTAAACATTTCACCATATTTGGTAACGTACGAGCTTCCTGATTTTGCCTTAATGTAACTATGTATATACAGTAAATTATTCGTATTCATTGCTGGATGAATACATAAAAATTTTCGAAAGGAAATTGGGAATAAAATTCCTTACACAAATATACAATGTATTATCAAGAACAATACTCATTAGCGTTTTGCATATTAGACTGTACTGTCTATGCGGAACAAAAGTAAAGCTTTATAGATCACTTCTTCTTGTATTTGTTGCGTGGATAAGGATCGGAAATGTTTAATTAGCAACAATTTAAAAATTCTATAATATGTTTCTACAAATGCAACAACTTATTATGTCATGTGTGTACATATATTGTGAAAATTAAAAACTCAATAAAAAAACAATAACAGATCGTTTATAATTTAAAATGTATTTTTACATTGTAAAAAATAAAAAATTAAAAAAAAAATTGACTAAAAACATGACCATGCCCCTTCAAAAAGTGCATTATTATACTTTGATTTCCCAACCGAATATATTATCTATCATAATATAACTCTAGAAAAATTTTCCTGTTATGCTCATGTTTATCACAAAATGGATAGTTACCAATAACACACATCGTAAACTTCTTTAAATTTGTAATTTTTTAGTAAAATATCAATGAATGCTGGTAAGAGAGAAAAAAAAGGCTAATCTATATATTAGTTACCATTGTTATTTGAATAAATGACTATCTTTAATCCAAGTATAGTATTCTTGGGTGTAGTTTCCCCCCCCCCCCCCCATAAATTTCCAGAATGACTTTTTACACTATATTTATTCATAAAGCTAAAAATCGAATTTTTTGCACTCCGAATCGGACCATACAGATTAAATAAACACTTTCATTCCGCTTTGTTTAGTGTTTGATAAAACGAGAAAAAAAGTTTAAGCTTTTAGTTTAAAGATTATCAAGATATCAGTAAGTAGTCCCGAACTAAGACCTTTTTTAAAAAAGAACCAGTTATTTTCTTCCAGTTTTAATGACATAATTATCAACATTTTCGGAAAAAAATAATGAGCTTTGACAATAAAATAAAAAAATTGGAATATTTGCCACAAATCTCATAGTTGTTGGTTACACTCAAAAATCGCTTCAAAAGATTGTTAACTGGTTAAAACAGAAATCCAATTTTTGTCATTGCCATTCTAAAATATATTTGAAAACTTCATTTTTAAAATGTATATTTTCGTGTGCAAATAACATATATGTTAAGTGGCTTATATTCTTAAAAAGGAGTCATCTCGACACAGTAACAATTACAATAATATTAAGTTTATTATTATTACAGAAATAAATAATCATTCATTTTTTATTAAAATTACATTTCACATAATAGTGTACTTGGCCTTAACCATTCTATTCTTGATGACCCTTGTTATTTTCCTTGTTTAACAAACAGTTCCCGTATGTTGTATTTTTAGAATGTTAAGGTTCCTGCTACACGGATTTGCATATCAATCTGAATCAATTACAGTACTAGTTTTTTTGCGTGCTGACATTAATAACATCATAATTTCATTCCAATATTAAAATGCGCATATTCATACGCGGACAGGTCAGTTAACTAGGAAGCGTAGGTTAAGGTATTGTCATCAACCTTAATCACAATCCATTAAGAAATAGGGCATTCTAACTATATCTTAATAAATCGAACTACTTAGTACTTAGGCATACATGCATAATAGAGAGTGAGCTAAATTCACCTCTGATGATTTGTTTTTGGTAGAAACCGATGAAATGGTTTACAAATTCGGACCTTTCAAGTACATAAAATGCCTTTGATTTTGGGCATTTATCAAAAACAGAAAGAGAGAGTTTATGCACAACGTGAATTTGTCGTTAAATATTTCCTCAATTCATCTGAATAATAAAAACAAGGAAGAACTTAACAAGTTCTCCATTTGAAGCACGATTCATGAAATGAATGGTACATCCATTTCAAGGAAAAATAAAATTCAGTGCAATCAAGTTGTTGTTGTGAGAACTTTCGGATCTATGTAATCAGAGATATTTTGCTGTGCCAGTATTGTACCAGCCGTAAACAACAGGAAGTAGTTCTATAATCCTTCGCCAAAACGTTTCTACGTACGGTTCTCTAACACGTTGGAATAAAGTTCATATAATAAGAAGATACGGCAGGTTTACGTTTGCGAATTCCTCTGTCAGTTAATCCCAGGTAAGATAAGTTGATGAGAATTATTTTATGATTTGGACATCCTTATTTGATTCTGTCAAAAATATTTTTTTTTTTTTTGATAATGTTGAAATGTTTTCAATCGTATCTAAAAAAGTTTTCAATTGATATTGTTTTGTCGGGTGTTCTATCTTTTTCTTGAGGATGATTTTAAAACAACATAAATTGTTTTCAGGCTGACTCTTCCTTGACATTGGCCAATTGTATAAATATGTCAGTGAACACCAACACCACTGGTAAAACTGTTTCAGTTTTCTCAATTTTTTTCAATCAATGATACATATTTACATCCAGTGTATGTTTCCCTATATGTGTGCATTAGAAATCTGCGACGTTTAATTTTTTTTGAAAAACTATTATTCATATATATATCTACTCATTAATTAAAAAGATTTTTTTCCAGAAAATTTCTGGCACTATATTTTTCTTTTGTCGAGGAAGCTAACTAGATAACATGCTAATATGGCTGTTCCATGTATGTTTCATATCCCTGACTAAGAGCGTAAAAATGGCTTTATAGCGGCGATACATAATATTTCATACAAATAGACATCAGTATGAAAATATAAATATAGGCATTGAATGCTTATTTTTGGATGTAATGGTATTTCAATGTTCATATTTCGAAAATGTTCTTCGACATGAGGTAAACAAATTTTGCTTGATTCAAATTGTTTTGTTTTATCAGAATGAATTAAATGATTGATTTTCAACACAAGTACGAATTATAAATTATTTTTGTGATTTATTTTAGTTTCAACCCACGCCAATGGTTTGGTTTCTTTATCAACGTCTAGTGCTTCTACATCGGGTAAGAATCAATTCAGTTCAAGCAAAGTGAAACACTCTCTACCCAAAGAGGAACATAAACAACCATATCTCTCAAACTCACATAATTTATAAGTAGAATATTAAAATCATTAATTGGTTTATTAAAAATTCACTTGACTTGTTTCTTTTTCCAATCATTTTATTCTACGTCATTCACACGGAATTTTTCGTTAACTAAAGATTCTTCTCTGTTCTAAATGTATTATCAAATAATCCTCCCTATATAGCTGGATGCCTGTAGCTCCTGGTCTGAAAAAAAAGAAGTTCGGATGGACGACCTGGGAAGCTCCATGGTTCGTCTATCCGATTTTTGTTCAGACCGGGAGCTACAGACCTGCAGTTACTCCCTATATAGTCCTTAATTCAGCGCATATCATACTTTTTAATTCACAGAGTATAAAGTGTTGCTTTCGTTGCATGAATGTTCAAAGAATACTGAAATTAAAGAGAGTTAGATGGTCGTGACGATTTTAAGACTTTTTTAATCTCCAATAGAAGAAGAGCTCTGTAAAAAATATGTTTAAAAAAATACACAACTTTAAAATCTAAAATTTATGGAATGTTTCGTTATTTATTAAAAAGGGTATATAGCTTTACCAATCATATATGAAACACTAGGCTAGATCTGGTAGTGAAAAGTGAGCTCGTCTAACTTTTATGGCCCCGGGGTCTGGTAGTCCATTTGCTGGCCACCCAGCATCCTTGAAATTATTTTCTGATTTTGTGTGTAGAAATTAATAACTTTGGAATATTTGTTTTGTGAAATGTGAAATATGATCCACTAAAGGGCTAACACTTTATACGCTTTGCTGTATAACTGCCGTGTACATGTACATATACATGTATAATGACATAGGGAGTATAGACGCCATCAATTTAAGGGACGGAAATAAAATCATTCAATCCAGAGTCAAGCAAATATTTTTAGATGAGCAATTTATATGTTTGCTTAAGGAAGGAGTCTTTTCTGGTTTTCGACTTGTCAAACGTAAATTTAATTAATTGTTCATTAAATCAAGACGAAAGGAAATTAAAATAGTATATTTTTCTTTCTTTTTTACTATCATACAACTTGGCATAGAAAAAGTAATCAATGTTTAGAATCTAACAAGGACTATATTTTTGACGTAATATTGGCGTAGGAAAATATCACATGCTTCGCAATTCAGAATTGCTGCAGATTAATGAGTCTGTTTTAGCATATTAAAAACAATAACATTAATGTTGGATTTTTTTTACTAATGTGAGCTAATGATATGATACTTGTGTTTCAGAATATGTTTTTAAAATATGATTTGCCTATCAAATTACATTTTTACAAGCTTTTTAAAGCCCCCATTCTATACATTGATTTTTGTGAAAAAATCACTAAAATCAGTTTTTCTCCTTTATTAAACGGTCAATATATTAACTTTTCTGTCAGTTTATATCTTCATATAAAGTCTTCATAATACATAAAAATCAGAAATATTTTATAATTGGAAATATAGAAAAATAATCAAAATTTCTTCAAAATTTAGGAAAAATAGAGGAAATGCAGGCTAAGCAATTTTAGTATAAATATGTATCCCCATTTATTAGTATAAGCTGATAGACATTCTGATATTCTATCATTTTATTGAAGAATAGAATCTTCAAATCTTAATCAAATATCTACAGAGCAACAAAAAGCTACCCTTATTTTTATTGTCCTTTACGTTGATGAAAAAGGTATTGACCTTGACCTGACCTTTGTGCGAAAACAAAAAGTAAACTGATAGAATCATTTGGTAATATGATCCATTTGACTGTGTCAAAATTTCATGAATTTCTTATTATAAGAAGTATGTTTGATAATGAGAAGACTCCTTCCTTAAATCTAGTATACTAATTGACTACCAACACACGTATCACACTATTTTAAGGGATATATAGAACTATTTTAACAAGATCTTGGACTTTCAGTAGGAAGTTACTATCTATTTCTTGCCTCAAAACAAGGTAAAAATGACGCTGGTTTCGAGCGAAATATACACCGATTGCATAGCCTTAGCTCAAAAGCCAGACAAATCTTGGTGATTTCAATAAGCAATGTCTGAGTGGCCTACAATGAAATAGACAGGTCTACATGTACGTCACAATGCTGTTTGACATCAACTACCCAAATTAAGTCCAAGCTCTTGTTAAAATAGTTCTATCTTAAGAGGGTTGATCTACCTCGAAATGTAAGATATAGTTTGTTGAGTTATAAACTATTATTTACATGTAGTTAAAAAAAAATCAGTTTTAAAATTTTGAATATTTTCTTATATCTTATACAGAGCTTTCTTTTTGAGGAAATTAATACAGTCTTTTTTTTTAAAGCATGTTAAACAAATCAAAATTTGCTATTTTTGAGACTTTGCATTCGAAAACAATATGATTATCTTCTCTATATCTAGGTCCTCCACCAAATAGTGTTTGGGATCAAATCTTAGAAATCTTAGAAGGTAGATATATCATCATCTTTTACTGGTTATAGATATGCAATAGAATAAAAATATTTATCAAACAATTCTGAATAACATTTACAACCAATTTTATAAAGTAAAGTACTGAATGTTAACCATAATGCATCGAGGCGCAAAACTATTCATAGTGTCTGGAATTCATGCAGTATAAATTCACGCTAAAAACATGATATATTTGTACATCCATTGATACAAATAATTGATTCATATTTTAAATAAGTAATATTTGTACTTATCTTTGAAGAAAATAAGGAAGTCTGGATTAAATCAGGCATCGGGATCGGCGGGTTTCTCCTTGGAATCATTCTGACAATACTCATATTTAGATGTAAAAGGAAAGGAGATACAAAGGAGTGAGTCACTTTCTAGTTAGTATAGATTGAGTTCAGCCAAAGTATGGTTACACTTTTATGTTGATTTAACTTGCTTACGAAAAATAACGGTTCTCAAAAGATATATGATTGGAAGCTTTTATTATAAAGAATTGCAAGATTTTTGCTATATTTTACCAAAAAGTTAAGTTTTCGGAGTTTAAAATAACTAGGTTTGATTTACATGTGCTGTTAAGATTATGGCTGTGTATTTTTTCTGTATTCTTTACAAATTATAATTCTTGTTCAACTGTTGGGGCATAAACATTTAATTTAGTCTGTCAATTCTCATGTTTCGAACAAAACTTTAAGGTACTTCACTACACCGAGACATATACTTTTTAAGACACTACATCACAAGATGACGATTTAAATGTTTTGTTAATCTTTTTGTATCAATCGATTCAGATGTGTATCGTATCGTCATAGTTCAGTGGTTAAAGTATTAGGCTTATAAACCGCCTTGGGCTTTTGTTCATGTTTTTGAAAATATCTTTTTTTTATCTAAAATTGCATATTTTTTTTTTGCCTACTTGACATAAATACTTCTTATCCATCATGCTTTCTATCATTATCAAGTAATTTTCTGCCGAGTTGAGAAACTAATTCAAGGTGGAGTGAGGCACGTTAAAAAACCTAACTCTTCTTGCCCCTTGTGAAAGACAGTATAAACGTAGTGCAATTTGAAAGTGAATTTCAAGTATCGCGTAACGAATTGAATCGGATGTTATTTGGACATCCATGTATGGTATAGTTATAAGATAGTGATTTCTTGGATTGTTCATTCGGGTATGAAAGGTGGCATGCGGTGCCTGAAAAACAACCTAAACAAAACTAAAAGTTAATCGCGTAGGCATGCATGAACCACAAAAGAAAGCAAATTCCCTACGATAAAGTTCTCTGAATCCCTCGTCGATTATCCCTATACTCTGAGTAAGAGTACTTTATAAATAGTTTTTAGTCGATATGTACGTTACATAGGAAGAACAGCCGATTTCTCCCATATGAGGAAGGTTGCTTTAATTAAGTATTTTAAAGCCTGACGTCTGTACTATGTGGTCTCAGTTGAAACTTATCATTTCGTAACATAACAATTTGGTACCATCTGTTTTGTACCATGGAGACAATTAACTATTTCGTGCAATGACTATCAATAGAAGATGCTCAGTAGAGATAAAGTTTCAATTGATCGCAAGATATCATCCACGCTTAGTAAATGAGTCTTTAAGTTAAAATGACTAACACAAGACACTACTGAACATGCTAATATTATAATTATATGATACTAATGGTAATATATGAACGATGTCGCTCAATGAATTGAACACTGATAAGTTAAGCTGTTAGAGGAAGTTTTAAGAAGTTATGTCATTGAATGGGTAAACCAATATGCAAAGAAACTGATTCGAATTTATCAGATTGTGATTTTGTTTTATCAGTTCATGTCTGCATGAACGAAAAATCGGATTTCCGAAGAAAAGGAGGAGATAATACTCATTAGATATTATATATAAGTTTGTATCTCTTCAAAGGGTCATCAACACTACCAGTAACGGAAAGGTCACTAATGGCCGCACTCCAGAGGAAATGGATGATATTATTCGTCATTACATAAGCGGCGCAGTAAGAGTTTTTTTTTTCCTTTATGAAAATACAAAACTAATACTTTATTCTGCCAACATTTATTCTTGATATCTATAAAATTATAATATGCATTATATTAAAGAATACTATAAAGAAGCAATGGGGAGATACTGAAGACCATCATATATCACAACCTGTTGATGACGTCATAGGGGTGTCACGCAATCCTGACGCACACGTCGCCGGCCAGAACCAGTACATAGACCCAGTATATCCCGGACCAGACGTCCCAAACTCGGAGTACACCAACAGTGGCTTAGTACAGGACTACAGGGGCGACGAGGGTGAGCACCTGGTTGGAGACCCTGGTCTTGGCGAAAACTACTTCTACCTACAAAAAGACTTCGTCGAAGTTAACGGTCATGACGTAGGAGTGACGTATGGCACCGAAAATGGCGAACAGTATTCCGGTTTAATGCATGATCAGTATCAATACGACCCACAGGATGTGGGAACCCAGGGAGTTCATCCTGACAATTACTTCCTTTTACAAAAGGACTTTATTCCGGCCTTGGATATAGATTCGCAGGATCAAAGCCAGGTTACAGTACTGTAGATTATTAAAGGGATGTTACGCGTAATTTACCTTTAATTACTGTAGAATGAAGGTATTATATATTATATGTTACACGTACAATGTACATGTACTTTTATGACAATGTTTCATGCAGGAATTGACGGTTTTTTTAAGATCTGTAATTATATACCTAGTTGTGCAATGACTAGCAAATCTTTATTAAGAACAGCTATTTTAGTCCAATGTGTTATGTTTGTTTATTAGCCTTTCATGGCAAAAACGTATCTTTAGCTGTTGTTTCCAGATCGAGTCAAAGCCACCCGTTACAATATAAGCAGAGGAAAATGAATTACAAACTTTTTCATGTTATTGAAATACTCAGCTAATAATGTAACATCAGAATGTCCAGTGCTATTGACAGAAGACAACACTACAATGTGGACTATGTAACTGGAGTCGGGGCCGGAGACATCATAGCGATTACTTGGTCTCTAATGCAAAATAGTCTACTTCTACACATGCAATAATTATTACATGAAACTGGCCACCATGTGTTTACAGCCTCTACACAGTATATATTCAACATTCTTGACGTTTTAATTTGAAATTGAATCTCGTTTTATCAAACGCGGAAGCAGCCAAATTTGGAGGCCAAAAACATCTCCAACTCTTGTTCCCTCTCCAGACAACAAGTCTTTCAGAGGATCCGGAGGAAGTGATTTTAAAGCATTCATATGGTTCCGTCTACACAGTACATGTACATGTACGTGTACGTGAACAAATAGCTAACGAGGAGGAAACTAGAGATTTGAACGCGTTGTTATACATACTAAATGTATCGGTAATAGCTAGGAAGTTTTTACTCCTATTAATATTTGTTTTTGCAACGTAAGTCCGTGTGCTTTCTTATAAAGCAATGACGTATATCAAATGTTTCAAAATATACTGAAAAATGTTAACTGCACTAATATTGTAAGATGAAATATGTAGTCACCGTGGTGTATTTTTACATGTTTATTTTACATCACATCATATATCATATATGCATAATATGCAACTGATAGACATCAATACCATGTTTGCAAATATATGGAAGCAGAATCTACTTCAATTTTTAGTTTATTAAAAGAGTCAAAATGTTGTGTAAATCTGTGAAAAATTCTTTGAATATACATGTTAGAAAGTGAGGAATATGTATGTGTCCAATTTTTTTTCTTCAGAATACTGTGTAGACATTGAATTAATTTATATTCATAACTCCAAATTAAAATAAAATGTATAGTTTTAATTCCATGTGATGTTTACATGAACTGAACAAGGTCCCATTTTGGCACTGTTCCTAACGAGACAGGTATCAGTACATGGACCTCGATTTTGTTTTGAAACTTGTGTTGTTTTATTCTTATTTCTTACTGCCTTAATTATACTCTGTTCCGAGTTTTTGCTTCCACCACTTTTTGCTTGATATTTCGATAATCATATATACCTTTGTGCTCAAACTACGTTCATCCACTAATATGAAAAATGACCAGGTTATCTGTTTTGAAACGCCCCCCCCCCCCCCCCACCACTTCAGGTTTCAATACACATCTAAAAATAGAAAGTCTACGGGGATCATTGACTTGAATTTGTTTATTTTCCGAAAAATGTTGTCACCAACAATAAAAAGAAGATAAAACAGGGTTTGTGATGATTAGAGACACCATTGATGTAATCAGTTTTCTGATAACTCAGGAGAGAGAGAGAGAGAGAGAGAGAGAGAGAGAGAGAGAGAGAGAGAGAGCATTTGAATATTTCTAGATTGGTTTGCGGCGTTTTCATTTTCAATATTTCATTATTTATATAACACTTCCGTACGAGGTATTAGAATAAATGTAGTTTGGTGATGGACACATGATTTATTATATTAATTATTATTACATTTTAATTCATTTATTACATTTTTAGAAAAAAAGTGAAGTCAAAAATAAAATTTTGTTAGGGCAGTGAATATTATAACACAGTCATGCTGTGTAATTATAAACTAGGGTAAAATAAAGTTATAGGGATTGGCAGTATACACTGCATGTATATGTAGCCAGGCACGTAGCATCGTTTTTGAAAGGTGGGACATACTCATCCAAAAAATCTTGACAAGCAAAAAAAAAAAACCAAAAAAAAAAAAAAAAACACCGAAAAACCAAAAAAGGTTACTTTACCAAAATCCAAAAGCCCCCCCCCCCCCCCCCCCCCCCGATGCTACGTGCCTATATGTAGCACCCAATAGAAGATGATATACACGTGTTCGATTGATCTACAAAAGATCTAAATAGAAAACTATCGAAAGAAGAGAAACTATATAACTATATGCAGAAGTTATTTATTTTCCCCCTAAAAAGTGGTTTCATACTTCGTCTAATATTTAGGTGCAAAAAGTTAAGAATATAAATAAAATGTTACTTTGGATTTTATCAGCTGATTATACAATAGCAACAAACAGCTAGTCTAAGAGAAACTTATGGATTCAAGCATTGTCGAAAGAAGGGGTATCTGAGGGATAATTTTGTTTGCCGCAGTGATGGAGATAGTGTCCGAAACCTACATTATTTTTTGGTAATTTTTAATTTTCCGGGGGGGGGGGGGCAATTCCCCTCTCGCCTCCTCAAATTGCATGGATTAATGTGATACTGTTTCATGTTTCATTCTACATGTTATAAAAAAACTGAAAAAGAAACTAGGCATGTAAATGAAACTAAGCGTGTAAAATTGCTCTCTTATATGCCATATACAAGTATAGAGCACATTGTAGAGGTATCATATCGATAGTATCAATATATAGGTGCATGAAATACCGAATGAATTACATCTTATTTATTTTTTTTCAGCAGTAAATCAAATTTCTTTACAAAAAGTACTGATTCATTATTTTTTATTTTTCCACTTAAAACGAAATATTTTATTCTTGAATTTGTACCATAATTAAATAAAAGAAGTTCCAAAACTGATCACAACTTTTTCTACAATAAACTCAGTATGCACAGGTATATAGCCAGAGACATATATAACATTAGTATATAAGTATATATATATATATATATATATGTATACGTCTCTGATATAGCTGTGTATAAATTCCAACGTGAAGCATATCATGTTCATTTTTTTTCTATTTTACCTATATATCAAGAACCATGTGCACGTATATGTGCCAAAAGAATTTTATATTTAATAATTAATATTTGCGACAATTCGAAGTACACGTAAATATTAGCTGACGAACCACTTTAAAATCTCCTCTCGAAACTTCAACGTACAACTTAGCCGAATATTTCGTTAGATGGACGTTCGGAACTTCTCTAACTTTTTCCTAGCTTAGGAATGGAATGTTTTCGATGACAACAAAAATGGCTACAAAGAATGAGAGATCATAGATTTTATCCTTGATTGTAGGCCTTATGGAACACAGAAACAGCACTTAGGCAGATCAAATATAAAGAAACGGTAATTATGATATTTGTCCACACAAAAATTGATTTTGCATCTTTGAAAGTATATTCGGGCTAATTTAGAGATCGTGTAACGTTTACGTTAGATCTTGTATAACGTCAGTATGGTGAGTATCTGTGTTACTACATACATGTACACGTTTGAAAATTTAGTTGCTAATTACTGAAAGATATGACATGTTAAGTAACTCTCGATTGAATACTAGTTCGGGACCATGATATGTTCATTTGTATCTGTACATGTATGTATAGCTCTGAACATTATAGATAAGTGTATCCTTGGATGAAGGCCATGCCTGTCCACTTCTCAAAAGAGAATATAGATTAGTGTTACATTTTTTGTCCTAATATGCAAATATTAATTTTTTTTTCATTGCCAGCATGATTCCTTCACTTTTTACTTTATTTAAAGAAAAAAAAAACTACATGTATAACATGAATTGATGTTTAAAATTCTTCCCCACTTCCCACTTATACGTAGGCTGCATGGATAGCGGTCAACAACGTATAGCTTAACACTACTGGTAAAAGGCACTGTTTGCCATATTTTTTCTTCATCGCTGATATCCGTACAATCCTTATATTTGCTACAGACCTCTTAACAGTTAAAATAATTTCAATTTTGAAGTCTCACCTGCATACATCTTGCTACGTATGCCGTGTGCTAGGTTGTGATGAAATCATCAAATTTTTTTAATAAAAACAACAAATAAACAGGTCAACACATTACTAACAAACGAAATGTGCACATAAAACAAAAAATGCACAAAATGTAAAGACCATGTAACGAATTAATACTGCAGATCGACTTCGACTTCAGGTATGCAGTTGGGTGTTACGAAATTGAAGGGTTTTAATACCTGTGTGACGGTGCCTATTTACTAGTGGTGTTCATGCAGCTTTAACCAACATATCTTGAAATTCTTTGAAATTAAAGATATTATTTTTGAATTATAAACTATTGTCTCTTAGTAGTTTAAAACTATGTACTTTAATAATATATGCGGCAGGTTTGATGGTTGTTTATTCTAAAAATGTTTCGAAAATAATGCCACTCTTTAACTCATGATTCACTCTGATTTAATTCTAATGAATTATTTGAAAATAGAATAAAATGCTACCCTAGTCAAAATCTTTTAAATAAATACCTATTGTAAACAAAACAACTTTATTGAAACCTTTTCAAGATCCTCCATTTCATTTCATAAACTGTTCATAGTATATGTGCAATCTGGTATTGCTAAAAAGCTATTTAAAACCACATGTTGCTTTTTAAGGAAATTGATAAAATGCTTGTGTCCTGTTATTCTTTTACAGCTAGCTAGCGCGTAGACTACAAAATTGCATGAAATAAATAATTGCAGTCATTTATTCATATTAATATTGACATCATATCTGAAAAAAAAACCAGTGAAATTAAAGGGTTGCTGGAGTTGTGTCACAATGAAATTGTGAAAGTTATCTTCTTGTAACTGCAAACCTGGCCATATATTTGATCCTACATCACTAAAACTCTGAAAAGAGCTCTCTCTCTCTCTCTCTCTCTCTCTCTCTCTCTCTCTCTCTCTCTCTCTCTCTCTCTCTCTTTTCCCCTCCATCTCCAGCCCTCTTAATATTGCAATGCTTTCTTTATGTCCTCTTTCTCTCTTGTTTTCTCTCTCTTGCTCTCTCTCTCCTCTTTCTTTCTCTCTTCTTCTCTCTCTTTTTCCTTCCCTCTCTCTCTCTCTGCAAAAAATGCCACAAAGAATGTCATGCAGAAGCATGAACTGCAAATAAAATAATGCATGTTGATTATCAGATAAGAAGAATTCTTCTTATCCCTATTGATTTATTTTGATTGATTATTCAATACAAATTCCTGAAATAGACTGCCCCAGCTAGAGTATTTTGAATAATGCATTGTTTATGCCTCCCAGAATCCAGGCTTAGATAAAAAATGCAAAAGCCTCCAACAATCATGATTTGTTTTTCAGTGACTTATCATGGAATTCTCTTTATATCTTCATTGATTTTCATTAATGCCAGGTATTGTAATTGGAGGTAATATTGATGAGTCTTTTAGAATAATAATACGCTTTCTTCCCCACCCCCCTCCCCCACCCCAAAATTCAATAAGCAAATTTTTTTAGCATTAAATTAGTTAAGTTTAAAACTTTGATTTAAAAAAATTAATAAATGTATTTTTAATTATGTATAGAAATTTTAGTCACATAATATTCTTTTTCACAGTACCATCTGCTTCTCAAAAAAGTGCTTCTCATATGCCCAGATGAGGATTTCATTTGAACAGACTCGATCTGAGGAAATAATTGATAAAGTTGACACGCAATTGTAGCTCTTCGTTTTGAAATGTTCTGAATAAGACATCAATCTCATCACTATCAACAATGGTCCCAGAATTCCACAAAAATCTGTAAAAACAATTTTATTGATAGAGATATTGCCATAGCTAATGGGGTGGACAGTTACCTACTAATAAGGTAACTTCCTCCTCTCTCTGATGACTCTTCATCGCAAAATTAGTGTTTAATATTTCTGTACTAATCAATCTTCATGCAGGCAGCCTGACACAGTGCATCAAGTTCAGTAAATAACTTTGGGCTTAATTCTCATCGTTTTTTTTATTATGTCGTCCGCAGTCTCTTTCCTTTCCTGTAGAGTACCCAACAGATTAATCATGGTCTAATTTTTTTTCATCACTGAAACGTGAGGTAAAAACTTGAAAGTAAGATGCGCACTTCTCTCTTTGGTCTTCCAGCCTTTCTCCGTCTTAGACCCTGCTCGAGTTGTCATGTCATGCATTTTGCAGGCCTACTCGTATTGATTTCAGCTTTATCAGCCTGTAAATTGCCATTCGCCCGTTTCTTCATTGCGTTGATTGACTTTCTAGAATGAATAATTATCTGCAACACAACTGCTAGAAAAATTAACATTCAGACACCTTCAGAGGAATTTGTTTTTCTCTACTCCTCTCTTCACAATTTTTTTTTTCTTGGAACTTTATTTCAAGGTGCATGGTTTAAGGTGAATTGATGTGAAACAATAAGCCCTGATTGTTTTTCGCCTTTTTCGTTAGGTCCTTTAGAATCATTAACAACCATGAAAAGTGAGTATAAATTTTGTCGGAGAATCTTTGTACCGGTACTATGATAGATAGTCTGTGCATGAATCGACAGACACGTTGGCTTGGATCAAAGAATATGTCATGTTTTGTATGCACGAAGTATTTATAAATGTAAAAAGCATGATCCGATCTATGGTTATATAATTCACTGACAATACTGTAATAGCATGTTGAACACATACCAGTACTCTGTTATATAAATATGTAGTTATTGAGTTATAAATGATATATTAATAATTATATTTTTATCAAATATTAGGGATGGAGCCATTTTGATTCAGATTATTTTTTTCGTAAATTAAGACATTTAATTATATTTTGATTTAAACAAAAAAAAAAGCTCCAGAAGATTCTAGCTGTAATTGAATAATGAAATAAATCAGTTGTAAAATTACTAGTCTTAAATTAGCTAGGGTCTGAGGTAAGCACTTAAATTAACAAAAGACTTCAAAAAAAAGAATTGAATTTTAATTGGGAGCATGAAAATGTACATGTACATGTGTTCGTGAGTAGGATCCATTTGGATTTGCAACTATAACTGTCATAAAGACAGACTTTAGCTCTTAAGAAACATGAGTTTGTTTGTTTGCTTTAAAAAAAAAATACCAATAGCTATCTAATTAGTGTTTTCATTTTCAAATAATTGTATCAAATATTATACATATCTGCAAAATTACCAATACATGCATGCAATGACATACTGGTATACAACATTAATAGATCATTAAAAGTTTTAAGGTGGAATAACACATCATCACAAAATGGCTGACAGCTGATCGAAATGACATTTTGTTTTAATAAGAGGATTTTATCGACTGCAACATATGTAACTTAAAATTACTCAATAGCCGAGTGGATAAAGTGTCGGACTTGTGATCTGTACATCCCAAGTTCGAATCACGCAGCCTGGGCTTTTGTTGGTACTTACTGAAATAATTATTTTAGATATTCATTTTTTATCCCCAAACAGCAAATTTTTCGCTCATTTGACATATGTACAGTTTATTTATCATTTTATCTTTAATTATCAAATAATGTCCTGTTAATTTGTGTGACTTTTTCCAGGTGTGTTATTCCACCTTAAGGTTACCAGCTAGTACTTCATCTACTGGTGTGCTTTTATATCCGATATATATACATGTATATATAAGGGTAAACAACCCTAAGGCTTATGTTATTGATCTTTGCAATTTAGGAAATGCTAATTAAGCCATGAAGCTATAGTTTTTAAGGATTTAAAGCTTGTCTTCAGTTAGATTGGCATGGATGTCAGGATACAATAAATTGTTTATTTTTGACTCATCCTGAAGCTTTAAGATAAAAGTGGATAATTAAATTAAATTTGTAATACTTTTATATGAATATATAGCTGTAGTCTAATTTTTGCCTCAATTTTCTGAAGTGCCTTAAGTTCTTCCTGCATGAATTTCTCTACAGGACGTACCATCCAGTTGACTTTGAAAACAAAATTGAATTAGGTTATATAGAAGGACATTGAAAGATTGTCTATTTTTACTATGTAATTTTTATATAGTCTTTCCTTATCATATATATATATATATTATATATATATATATATATAAATCATGTACCAGTTTAAGGGTTTTTATAAACTATGATGATGGGGATCTTCCTGCATGAGCCTCTCTAAAGGACAAGCCAATTGACTTTGAATACAAAATTGAATTAGGTTATAGAAGGACATTAAAAGTTTGTTTATTTTATAATAGATTAATATAGTCTTTCCTTTTTATAATATATTACATGTAGTAGGGTTTTCATAAACTATGGAGATGTTCATGACACAAAACTTTACAGAGTTCTGTTGAGTAAAAGATAATTAAGCTAGCTACTGGACCAGGTATTAATATAATTATATAAATAAAACAACCTCATTATGATATATTTATTATTATATTATTTATTATATTTCAAAAGAATTAATATTAGTTTTGATCTGTATATTTATTTTTTTCTTCTTCAAATTTAGTTCCAAAATTTGAATTTATATCACCACTATAAAATATAATTTTCTTTTTAAACTCTTGTAGAATTCAAGAAGACCAACATGGAGCCTGACCCTGATGAGGTTATAAACCCAGGGTCGGAGTCACTGGCCTGGAGCAAAGAGCATGAGGAGAGGGCCAAAGGTGGGTGCATAATATTATTTCTATAAGGTTTCTATTGTTACTGACTGTCCACAGAAATATGTCAGGCTGATAAGTCCATACTAGAAGGCAAGGCAAGGTATTTTATCGTTCTTGTCTAGCAAAACAAGGTGTTTTTTAAAAGGCCGAAAAAAAAATATAGCTTGTTCCATATAAGGTCAAATGCTGCTGCATTAATTGATCAATTGTATTGCCATATTGAAAAGAGAAATAACTCAATTTTTTAATTTTTGAGTTAAAAAATGAAACTGAATTATTACCCTTTTTAAAATCATGTACTGGTATATTAGATATCAATTGATAGAATGTTCTTTGAATTTCTTTTTTTCCCCAAAAAATCACCCAACTAAATTTTGTTCTTTTGAGGAGGCTCCAGGGGGGTCAACAAATGCACCACCATCAGATCTGCGTTAAACTTTTAAAATCAAATTAAAATTTGATATGTTTTTGGCAATTAATTAAAATAATTTAAAATTAAAAAAATTATTATGATATTTTTGGCAATTAATTATTATTTTGTGAAAAAATCAAAATATTTAAGCTTTTAAGTTTGAACATTTTTCTATATCTGCATACAAAGCTGTGCATTTAAAGGAGATATGATAATAGCTTTAAAATGGCCACGGCCATCGTGTGAGCCATCTTAATTGGCAAGTATGCCAATACTTCATGTGATATGTACTAAAACATTTACAGTACATTTTGAGCACATTTTTTGAAACACAACAGCAGTGAACAAAACAAAATGAAGAATAGAAATTTATTATAAAAAAAACCAAAAAGCAAAGAAACAATAAAACCAAGAACACATAATGGATTGAGACTATAGAATCTTAATTTGAACATATGCAGAACAAGATAAAGATAAAAATCGTAAAAACAATGTACAGCAATATATTACTTGAGATCAAAATCCTCTGACAACAATGATGTATTTGACTAAATATGACCCAAATGTTGTATTTATATGCATATCAAAGAAAAGTTGATGTAAATTGCACAAACATGATTGCAGAAAAATATAATTAAAAATAACACGAGGTAATTGTATACCTGCAACATTGTACAAAGATTTGATTAGGTAAAAATAAACAAGAGGCCCAAGGGCCACATCGCTCACCTGAACAGCAGTTCCTTGTAACATTACATTTCGTAGCATATGCTTTTTCTATTTTAAACATTGAACCCCTTTCTGGGGACCCAGTTATGGTCCGAGGTTTATGGTTTGCTTGAACAACATAAACAGTAACATAGGAATGAAAATGTGTAGCACTGCAGTAGGACCGCACGTACACAACCTGAAAAACTGAACGTAGCAGAGTTCCACTTCAAGAGAAATAACTCTCAGACTGTACAGAACATCAAGAAAGATAACTCTTGGTTCCACTACATTAGAGTTTACACAATTTGAGGATCCTTGCATAATAATCTCACAAACTGTAGCATTATAGTTCTCGAGAAAAACTTTTTAAAAACATTTTCAATATATCTTTCTATGTTAAACTTTGAACCCCTCTTGGGGCCACAGTATTAGTCCAGGGCTAAAGTTTTAATTATTTGGAATCTACATTATTTAAGGATGCTTGCATAGTTATCTCACAAGCTGAAGCATTATAGTTCCCTAGAAAAAGATTTTTCAACATTTCCCTCTTTATTTCTATGCTAAACTTTGAACACCTCTTGGGGCCCCAGTATTAGATTGAGGTCACAGCTTTTATAATTTCGAATCTACACTATTTGAGGGTGCTTACGTAGTTATCTGACAAATTGATGCATTGTAGTTCTCGAAAAGAAGATTTTTAAACATTTTCCATATATACTGGTACTTCTACATTTAACTTTAAACCCATCTTGGGTCCCTAGTATTAGTCCAGGGGTCACTATTTTAAAACTGTCGAACCTTCATTATCCAAGGTTGTATGCATGATAGTAATCTCACAAATTGAGGCATTGTAGTTCTCAAGAAGAAGATATTTTAACGTTACCTTTATATTTCTATAATAAACTTTGACCCCATCTTGGGGCCCCAGTATTGGTCCGGGGGTCACGATTTTACCAATTAGGAATCTACATGAGCGAAGGCATAGAAATTCCACAAACTAAAACATTGTAGTTCTTGAGAAGAAAATTTTTAAACTTTTCCTTTATGTTTTTTAAAATGTTTAAATTTTGAACCCCTCTTGGTGCCCATCAATTGTCCGGGAGTTACAATTTTTTGAATCTACATTATTTAAGGATGTACATGTATGCATAGTAATATCCCAAACAGTTGCACTATTGTTCTTGAGAAGAAGATTTTAAAACATTTTCCTATATATGTTAAAATCTAAACCCCTACTGGGGCCCCACTTTTTATTCAGGGGTCACGATTTTTACAATCTTCACTATATATACAACCGTTTGTGTATGCATTGGCATTTTTGGTGAAGTGGTTTTTGAGAAGAAAATTTTTAAACATTTTTCATATGTAGTTCTATGTTAAACTTTGAACCCTGCCTGGGGCTGCAGTTTTGATTTGAGGGTCATGATTTCTACAATTTAGAATCTTCATTATACATACAAGCTTTTGTGTAAATATTGGCATTTCTGGTGCAGTGGTTCTTGAGAAGAAGATTTTTTAAACATTTTCCTAAGGTATATCTATGTTAAACTTTGAACCCCGCCTGGGGCCCCAGTTTTGGTCCGAGGGTAACGATTGTTACAATTTAGAATCTTCACTATATATACAAGCTTCTGTGTAAATATTGGCATTTCTGGTGCAGTGGTTCTTGAGAAGAAGATTTTTTAAACATTTTCCTCAGGTATATCTATGTTAAATTTGAACCCCGCCTGGGGCCCCAGTTTTGGTCCGAGGGTCACGATTTTTACAATTTAGAATCTTCACTATGTATACAAGCTTATGTGTAAATATTGGCATTTCTGGTGCAGTGGTTCTTGAGAAGAAGATTTTTAAAAAATTTTCCTATGTATTTCTATGTTAAACTTTGAACCCCGCCTGGGGCCCCAGTTTTGGTCCGAGGGTCACGATTTTTACAATTTAGAATCTTCACTATATATACAAGTTTTTGTGTAAATATTGGCATTTCTGGTGCAGTGGTTCTTGAGAAGAAGATTTTTAAAACATTTTCCTATGTATTTCTATGTTAAACTTTGAACCCCGCCTGGGGCCCCAGTTTTGGTCCGAGGGTCACGATTTTTACAATTTAGAATCTTCACTATATATACAAGTTTTTGTGTAAATATTGGCATTTCTGGTGCAGTGGTTCTTGAGAAGAAGATTTTTAAAGACATGCACCCTATACTTACTGTTTCGCAATTATCTCCCTTTTGAAAAGGGCTGTGCCCTTTATTTTTACAATTTATAACCCCCTTTCCATAAGGATGCTTTGTACTAAATTTGGTTAAATTTGGCCCAGTGGTTTTTGAGAAGAAGTTGAAAATGTGAAAAGTTTACAGACGGACGGACAGATGGACGGACGGACGGACGACGGACAACGGGTGATCAGAAAAGCTCACTTGAACCTTCGGTTCAGGTGAGCTAAAAATAAAATATGTTTTTTCATGAAAATTTAAGTGCAGCAAGGTCATTATCAGTATTACACGTTAAAAAAAAAATGAACACCGGTTGACATAAATGGTTGAAACTTAATCTCCCTGATGTATGCATGAAAAATGACAATAACAAACTGTCAACCATCTCAAAAATACATATTAACACGAAATACAAATTCAAAGCAGATCGCAACACAGACCTCTAAAAAGATAGAGGTAGGATCAAGTACCTATAAGAGGAGTGAGCATCCTCTGCTGACCAGTCACACTCGTCATGTGCTCTTTGTCGTAATAGGAAAAAATGGAAAAGTCCGTAGACAATAAGGTGATTAATTATGGTCTAACAATTATATGAAACAAACATGAGACAGCTGCTTTAACTGTTTGGACTTAAAGATTGACTTAAAGACCGATAATTCTTGTAGAAGATTTCAGGAATTAAAACTTTATAAAAAATGTATTAAAGGTATTTAATTTTAACTGCTTGAAATTTTCATTTAAAAATAGTATCGGGGATTTTCGAATTCATGATCGAATTTTACGTCATCTTAAACTGGAGCTGATAACGTTGAAGTGACATTTAGGGATAAAGAGACACTCCTTGGGTATTTAGAGGCCTGTCTTGAAAACAATTTAAAACATCCTGGATAAGGTAGATAATGAAATACATGTAATGGAGAGCTGATATGTTTTTACATAATCACATTATGAATAAATGTTAATTACAATGCCAAAACTTTTAACAAAAATAAACACATTATTATTTTTTTTTCTATGGGACAAAATCCAAAAGATATTGTCTGACAAATAGCTCATTAAAACCTCCTAACACACCCCCCCCCCCCAATTAATTTGTTTTACATTGTCACGCTTTGTTAAATTATTCTGTCGTCCAGCAAAATTTAACATAATTCATGGTGTTCAATGTTCAATACTGAATTTAGTTTTTATCTGACACATTGATCATTTATTCTTTCCCCATTTTCAAATGTATATTATTAAATAAATATTAAAAATGAGCAATGAATATTCACAGTGCTATCAAATGCGAAGTTAAAAACAAAAATTAATATTTGGTTATTTTTTTATAATTAAAAAAAAAACTCAATGTCTAGTTTCCAAGACACACATGAATAATACAAAATCAAATAAGGTTTGGACAAAATAAAACAAGAAAAAAAAGGTGAAATGATTCTATACATACCTATAATACATGTACTCTATTTTACTCTATTTTATAGAGTAAAAACAATTTAAAGCCATTTCAATACCATCTATTGGACAGTGATGGAATAAAGATTAAATTTGAGGAACTTTGTTCTTATTTCTCATACTCATATCAAATTAATTTAATTGATAAAAACTATGTACACTCATCATTGACTGAGCTCTGACTGAGCAAGTCTTAGTGAAAAACTTTGATGAACTACTTGGATTCTGCTTATTATATTTCACAAGAAAAAAAAAGTGTTGAGATTTCACTTTCAAATAAGCTCAAAGAATTCTGCAAGTTGGAACTGAATATCTTCATTTTTAATTAGTCACAAACTAGCGCATTGAGTTTTTGTGCGCAATAAATATACAATTTTTTTAATGGGTAGCACTGTACCTCCCAGGTTGTCCATCTGAATTTTTTCAGACCAGGAGCAACAGACCTGCAGCTAATTGATGCCCTGTTGCGTATTTGACACGTTTTTGGTGCGTCAGTTGACTCGTAGTCGTCACTTACCTTTCCGTGACTCAGTGGGCGAGATCTGCAGTAGGGAATAGATATTCTTCACTACATTGTTAGGACAGACTTTCGAGAGCGTTTGTACACGATTCATCAGATTTTTTCGTAAGGGCAAAATCAGGTCTCCGTCTCCAAGGAATATTCTCTGGGTGTTGAAATTTATGTTGGTTAGCAGTAATGCTGGCCTACCCCTCATACTGTCCAGCCTGTCGCACCTGCAGGGCAAGAAGAGGTTGAATGATTGTTTCCCGGGGGTGGTGGTCTTGCCATCCCTCTTGTAGATGTTTTTTCTGTATGAAACGTTCAGCCAAGTCCACGGAAACAGTAAGGTGGTGGTGTTGGGTGAGACAGAAATGACTTGCAGTTTTATTGCTGAAAAATGAAGTGCTTATGTGAAATTAAAGAGAACAAATTGTACTGTATAAAAGTCCTCAAAACTTAAATGTATATTCTTCTTAAAATCATATTATTAAAAATCCCTTTATTTTTTACTATGTACTTCTTGAAAAGAGACATCAAGAGAATATGTTTTTTAACTCAATTACCTTTTTTAGTGCAAATGTCAATAGTTTGGGATTTGATGTGAGATTCGACCATTTGTGGTTGTTTCCATTCGGGGGAACAAATTTTACAGATGCCGCTAGTCCGAGGCGATCCAGGAAGGGTTATAGATGTTTTGTCTTTGGAACTGGGCAGCTTTCCAGAGCATCTGCATATAATTGAAAAAAAAAATCTCTGTTATGCTTCAAAAATTGGCTTGGCATATTCTTTATCATTTTTAATTTGGAAAAATACTTTGTGTTCATTACGTAGCCGTAACTATTGAGTTTAGCTTAAGAATTTGTTCGTATGAATTCAGTTGTGCAAAAAATTTGTAATGACAATTTGTCGTCTTGCTATATAATTACCGGTAAATCAAAATCACAAATTATTAACTGTGTATAACATCATGCCAATAGATAGTTTTTAGTTGTAGACTTTTTTTTTTTACAAGGGTGAACAATATTTTTTATCTTATTAGATCCCGGCTTATAACAATTCGCAAAATTGAACTTTATTTTAGAATTTTTTGTATTACATGTACTTTATTTGAAAGGGTAGATGTAATTTTCATATGTCATATTTATATTATCGCAGAATACCTGGGTGAGGAAATGGTTCTTATATCTAGAACAGATTTACATTTAAAAAAATTGTTCTCTCACCCTAAAGCTTTAGGTTTCGCTTCATTAAAGCAACAAGTTTCATTGTTAGGAAAATAGGCCCAAGTCGATGAACCACAGCATTTTTTTCCAATGGCCGTCCCGTCTCTGTGGACTTCATTGTTACAGCAGAGGTCCCTGGTTTGGTTGTAGGGTGCTTTGCCACACATGCTGGACCCCTCTGTTGGCACTGGTTCGCCCTTCTTACAGGAGTTGTATTGTTGCCCTGTGGGGCCATATTGTTGCCCTGTGGGGCCATTAGGACAGCACTGATCATGATCTAAGGCAGTTTTGTTGAGGACGATTTTAGTCTCGTGGCCGCAGCACAGTTCCTGTCTCGGAGAATATGATTGGTTCCCACAACAAGAGAGCTGGTTCCCGGTGACACTAGTCTGGACAGAGTGAACTGCCCCTGATAAAAAGAGTCAATGTGTACTAATTAATGCTTTTATTATTTATTGCCTTTACGTTTGGTGGTAGTATCTGAAAGACTGAGACTTTTATTTTGCACATATCTCAAAAAGTATAAAATACAGTTGTAGCATGAATTCTTTGAAAGTTCATGCAGTTTTTTCATTACATTTTTAAAAGTGTTAATAATTATTAAGTATACTTTTATTAATTAAAGTAGAATATAATTGGCCTGCAGTCCAGGGATCCAGAAAATTTTCCCAAAGGCAGAGGGGGAAGGAGAAGGGGGGGGGGGGGTCCAAGGGAAGAGGGCCGGGGGAATGTTAGCTGGGATGAGGGTGGAAGTCTTGTATAATCCTATCTTTGATACCTTTACCATATGAATTTAAGAAGGGTTAATTTTCCAGGGGGAGGGGGTGGACCCCCAAACAGCAGACTCCGATCTGTGCATTACTTGTGAATTCCCTGATGTTCCCAGGGTAAGGTGGTCCCTTAAAAAGTATAGGATTTTACTCCAAATATATTGTAACTGGATTTTAGTGTGTACATTTTTTAATATCTAGTGATTTTATATGAGCAGATGAATTAATTGTGCCTCTCTCTTATGAAATATTTAGATAGTGAAGTTTCATTTAATGAGATGGGTGCAACAATTAAAGTGCCATCATCAAATCGCAGGTTCAAGTTGTAAGAACAATATAGAGTACCATGATCAATGGGTTATAATTTTCGTTGATTTAGTGAAAATCAGTTTTCATTGAGGATATGTAAATTCATGGATTCAATGATTATACTTTTCAATACAATACATGTATGCATATATTATTAGATATTGCACTTCAAATCAATGAATAAACTCAATTTCATGGATCAACTCAACATCAAAATCCATGAAAATTGGTATTCAACAAATATTAAAGAACCCACAGTATTGTAAAAGTATAGTTTTATAGTTCATACCATCACAGCAAATCTCTTTGTCTTTTCTGTAAGCTTTCCATGTCTTGGGCCCCTTCGAACAACAGCCAGCTTGTGGGTCAGTGATGTTATAGGCTCCTCCCCCACAGCAACCAAGTACACCAAATGATGTAATTGTGTTTCCTTGGCAGCAGATTTCCGTTTTTGTATTGTACAGTCCTGCAAAATAAATGTACCAAATTTAGCTTTATATATAGCTACATGTATTGAGACACTAGGAATCATTCGTTGAGTATGAATTATGAGGTGATAATTTCGGTTGGGGAATGATCAAATCCAATAAAGCCCAAATGGCTTTATGATAGATTTGATCACGCCCTGATCAAAATTTTTACTTAATTATATTCAAAGAATGATTTCTTATTACTTATATTTATATAATTTTAAGCCATTGTGTGATTTAATATTTAAATATAAATAAGCAATTTCCGCTCATCGGGCGCCTCAATTTGGCGTCATTTGAAGTTATCTATGGGTTTTATAGTACAAAATCGATGCGAAGTGTTATCACAGGCAAATTAAGACACTGGAAAATGTAAATATTTCATATTATATACAAATGTTATGAAAGCAAGTGAATTAATAAAATGTATTTTTGAGATCATGCTGTAAAAAAATGGATGGAAATAAAAAAGTTTAAAATTTTGAAAAAAAAAAAAATAGTTGAATTTTTAAATTATTATCTCATGTGGAATTTTTAGTCGGTCAGAAGGATTTATGGTTTAATTTTCTTTATTATGTACACATGCATGTACATTATACTTACTTTTTAAACTTTCAAAAATCTTAATGATTTAAAAATATTCAAAATAACAGATTTCTGGCTGACATTACAGTTGTAAGAACATGATTTCCAGATAAGGTATTACAGTGTCCTCTTCATGATTTCATAATGAGACCAAAATTATAAAGTAGAAAACATAATAATTTCTGGATTGACTTATAATATATAATCACCTTTTCCACAACATTGGCCAGTCAAGTTTTGTACGATATTTTGGGGCCTACAGCACTGACTAGTCTTTTTGTTGTATAGCTCGCTGCCACAACACCGATATTGTTTGTCCACCTCCGAGACGTTGTGGAGAGTGGAAAAACTGCAACACCTTTGGTGGCTCCGATTATAAATTTGTGAGCCACAAATACCTTCTCCGACGGCCAAAACGGTACCGGTATTTCTCTTGCAATAGGACCTTGACCTATTGTAAGGTTTTTCAGCACAGCATCCCAGATTTTTGGAGATGTAGTTTTCTCCACAGCAGTAGTGGTCTGTCACTGCATGCAGAAGAAAAGTAAAGATCTTTTAAAATAGGGAAGCTTAGCTGGGTCTATAAGATGTTTAAGCTGATCTTCTAGAATTTTCAGAAATAATTTGATTCATACAAGGATTTATATAGCAAAAATCTATGACTATGGCTAGGCACAATCCAGTCTTTCCTAGCTGTTTCAGCCATTTTTTTAAGATCAAATTATATGTTACAATATTATTTGAATTTGAACTGCTAGAGTTTATTTAGTATTACTTTACTTACAATTGGCATGCTGAATGTGAGGGGTGCTACCACAGCAGATTCTGTGCTTTCCAGCATCGTTTCCTTGTGTGATGGGACTGTCATAAGTTTGATTCACACAGCAGACCTGGGATTCGGTGTCTATCGTGGTTTCTGTTTGTTATCAATACAAAACAGTTATACTCTTATCACAGTATGAGAGAAATCATGTTTTGGATGATTGGGGATATCACTGTTGGATTTAGGGGGTGTTGGGGTTGGGGCCCCGAATTGGATTTGGGGTACGTGGTTTAAAAATAGCAGTGATGTAATTTTTCTGATGTAAACAAAAAATGAAGGGTAAAATACAATTTTTATGCATCAGGCCTGCTAACTAATATTTCTACGTGCAGACAGTTCACATGGGTGAATAAAATGTGCACAAATTATATATATATCCTTATGAATAATTCTCCCCTGGTGAGAGTGAACTGAGTAAATGTCATGTCATACCCTCATTTAAATTAAGAGCACTGCAGTATCTAGCCCTTATGAAATATTTATAAGCTTCCTCTTAACATTTGACACAATTTGACCCCCCCCCACCCCTCCAATACCTAAAAGTGAAAGTGCATTGTATGATTGTGTGTACATACATGTATATATACAATCACATCAATATTTTTTGCCAACCAACGTTTATTTGCTTGTGAGATATTTTAGCGAGGTTTCCGAAAGCCTTGTTATCGCGAATTCAATATAAATTCTTGCCGCAGACCAGTCTTCATCTGTGTCAGGTATTAATTAAAGTTTCTAGATTAAAATCGACATTTTGATCTTGAAAAATTAGTCACTGCGAACAAATATATCTCTAGTAAATTGTGAAATAAAGTTGGTTTATTTACAGTATGTATTTAGCAGACATGTTACACTGATTGTTATTTTTTAACAGAAAAAAATAAACAATGAAAAATCAGAGTGAAACGGAAAAACAACTTACCCCCGCAGCAATCAATTTTATGTCCTTGGTGATTTATTTTTGTGTGTTTCCCTGACTTTTCACAACAAATTTCTGATGCTTCATCATAAGGCTCATCAGTGATTTTTCCATTTTTGTCAGACCATAGACAAGGTTTGTGGGTTGCTGCAGCTCCTGTGAAATTTAATTTATTAATTAGAATCGTAATAAAACTTAAATAATTTAATTCTGGTTGTAACACGCATTCTGGTTGGCAAATATTATTTTATATTGTATCAAGAATGTTGCCCATGTCATATTTATTAAGAATAACATCAAAAATATATCAATCCACCTGACGTTACGTTTGATTTTGTACAATTTGATGTAATTTTAAAAGGTCAAATGAATGTTTTATGAACAATTAATAGCAAAAAATTAAATCATAAGCAATGAATTCAATATTTATTACTTTAATACGATAGAAAATGGTTTGGGACAGTTTTTGCTTTTTTATAAACCGCTTCGCGATTTATTAACTGAAACTGCTCCAAACCATTTTATATCATATATATAGAACTATAAAAAATTAAATTCATTCCTTAAATAATAATTTTTTGTTTAAATTTAAAATGCTGTGAAACTAATTTCTTTGCAACAATACCCCCCCCCCCAAAAAAAAAAAAAAACCCCTGTAAAACCAAAGCACAAATTTAACCTGTGAAACAAACAAATGAATAACAAAAAATTAAACTACAGTTTTATATTTACATCTACCAAGCATAATTTCCTCTATTTCTTACAGTAATTTAGTGAGTTTTACTAACTTTTCATAATCAGTTTATTAATTAGTTAAAGAAAGATGTTAATATAAACAATGAAATGCTTTCTTTGACAATTCATGCGGGTTATGTGTTAGCGGGTTATGTATTTTTCCTGCAAAGTCGCTACCTTCATATCCCGAATGAATCACCAAAGAAAGCATTTTATTGTTTAAATAAACATTAAGGTATCCCACTCCTCCCTGTTGTTGTATAAGAATTTTTTGAGAGGTATATCACTGAAATTTGTACACAAAAGATACTTAAAGATATACAATGGTAATGGGGGGGGGGGGGGGGAGTATTCATCCCTCTGAGTTTTGGCCCAGATAATTTGATCTTTTTGCACTTAAAATACAATTTCAGCTTGATTCAGCATTTGTTGTCAGTATTTTTGACTAAGTAAACTCATTTCTTCCAATATTGTTTTTTTATTGTGCACAATGGTCACACTCAGAGTATGACGCCCGGATTACAAAAACATTTTGTACGAAGTTGCATGAACTTTTTTGTGACCTTTTTGCACTTAAAATAGACGAGTTCTATAATACCGGTAGTTACAATTTAATTTAATTTTGAATAAAAACTTTTTGAATATCAAGAATTTTATAAGATTTTATCCAGTTTGCCTAGATATGTAGTCAGTATCATTTTGTCATAATTAAGTAAATAAAATTGTTTTTATTTTAACGAGGCCGGGTCTAATTAGTTCTGCCCTAGATTTTTTAATGAAATTTTTTACCTGAATTTCTACTGATATAATTATTATTTTAAGCCACACCGTTTGTTTAGGGGGTCATCTCAAAGTTTGTAAATCTTTAACATAGAACCCTATGGGATTTCGCTTGAAATGTATCAATTTTGCACATTTTTAAAAACTTTTGCCCTAGGAATTTCTTTTTCTGTTCTACATATCAAAGTTATTGCTAAAAGGCATCAAATGGTCAAATAAAAAACCCCTTTTACCTCCTGGTTTGTTCCAGGGGTCTTATCAAAGTTGATTTTTGTATGCCCAATATCCAAGTTTTGTCAGATAATGGCTATTTTTATTTGACAAAGGCGGAAAAGGTGATCTTTATAGTATTATCAAAGCATTCAGACATATATAAGTAATAAAATAATATATAACATCACATATTAAGGGTCATTAATATAAAATACATGGTTACTGTCTTGAAATATATGAATTAAGCTATATTTAGTCGGGTTAAGAAAACGTGACAGAGGGTTAGACCTGCTGAACCCTCTTCACGTTTTCGACCAGAGCCCACATATAGCTTCTACTTCGAGACAGTTATGTTTATTCCACAATATAACATTAATTTTACGCATTAACGAGCCATTTTCAACACATTTCGCTGAATGTCTGCAGTTGAAACTATCACGCCTGATGGCGTCATTGACCAAGCAAAAAGATGACGTCACAATACAAATTAAACGCTGCGCGAAAGCGTGCGTACTCTTTCTGTACATGTATAATGTTATGATCATCTGCACAATGAAATCAAAACGTGAGGAGTGAGATAGCTAGTTCCTAAGTAAAATTAAACCAGATTATTCTGGTGTGTGATCTGAAATAATTATAAAAAAAAGTACATCTATATCGTTAAGTTATTTTTATGAATGCATTTTAAATTCTTTCTTAAGTATTTTTAATTAGTAAAGTTAAATTCTTTCTAGTATAAATGCAGTTGTTGATGATGCTTCAGTATTATTAGATGGATCAATATTTTATTAAAAATTTAAAAGTTTATTAAAGATCAATTTCATGTTTAAATGTTATAGGTTAAAAACTGTTATAATTTAATTATAATGATGCAAAGAAACAATTAAAAGCTCTTACCATGAGTACTGGAAATCAAAGTGAGGGCAATGGCTATTATAAATGCAATCAGTCTCTCCATTATAATTCATGGGCTTCAATATCAGATAATTGGTGAACAAAATTTTAAATTTGAATTTTTCTAAGCTCTGCACGCAATTTATAACTTTGCATTAATTGCAAAGTCATTTCTATATTAATATTAAGAACCTCACCAAAGTATATTTAAGGTGCTATTTTTTTGTGTTATTTATTGATATTGGAATTTTCATAAATATTATTGGTACATGTGTATTACAGAACTTCAGTAGACTGTTTATTTCAAAAAACAGCTAATGTTGTTATTGAGCAGTATATATAAGTTGTCGTTTATAAATAGATCTGGAAAAACCCTTGAGATATTGTTTACCTCATGTTTGCTCTTGAAAGCAGTAGTACGTATTCATGTGTTTCTGTTGAATTTTATTTTAATGTCCATGAATACAAATACATTAAGGAAAAGAACAATAAAGAATTTTTTTAAAAAGAGGAAAAAAGAATTAAATATCATTAACATTTATAAAAAGAATTGTACAAGTACGATAGTAATTAAACATGCATTGTACTGCATGATTGAAAAACATAAACACTATACAACGTATGTGCATGTATGTATGCAAATCAACTCATACCCTCTTTAACCCCCCCCCCCCCCCCCAAAAAAAAAAAAAAAAAAAAAAAAAAAAGAAGGAAAACTTGTAAAAAAAATTTTAATTCTTTCATAATAAATAGACTACTGTAAATTCCTAATTAAAATCCTAGTTTAATTAGGAATTTACAGTAGTCTATTTATTATGAAAGAATTAAAAAAAAATTTTAAGTACTCGCGTAAAATAAGGAATCTACAGTATCTTATAATAATTCATATGTTAATTTTATTTTTTTAAATTTCCTTTTAACAGGCAGACACCCCTCAGCTAAGTATACCAAGTTTTCAGAGCATGCCCGGTCCTTGATTTCGGGCGAGAGGCAGTGTGCTTTGTTCTGTGGGGGCAAAAAATGCAAATATTGCACCTCAGAAAACTGGACAATCGACCAGATGGCGATAGAGGGACTCTATTCCAACTGGTAGGATTTTAAAATTTTTATGAAAAAATAATTTTGATGAAAATAATGAAACCATTAAAAAATGGAGAGAGAGAGAGAGAGAGAGAGAGACTGAAAGACTCAGAAAGAGAGAGAGGTGAGAGAGAGAGAGAGAAAGAAAGAGAAAGAGAGAGAGAGAGAGAAACAGAATAAGATCCATATACCCTGTATTGCAAAAAGTTAAAAATTGAGAGCAAGGAACAGGGGGGGGGGGGGTTATACACATGTAATAATAGTTTGAGAGATATCGTTATTGGATATTTCAGGGTGACAGACAACATACTAGCCATGGCTAGACCATCCACCAAACAAATGAAGGAACACAAGATCCTGGAGCAGTTTCACAAGTAAACGCTATGAACTGACTAAATTTAACCCACCCCCTTCTTGTATCATTGCATGGTTTTAACCTAACATTGAAGTTTTAAGAGTATCTGATGTGAAAAATTTATGCAGTCAGTTTACAATTACATGTTTTGTGTAATTTATACCTTAACATTCTTCATATGCAGTACGTATTTTGAAAATCTCAGAATTTCGATAGATGTTAGAGCGATTTGAAAGTCCTTAGGACTTATATGTACTAGGAATAAATAAAACGACTGTTTTTTTTTTTTTTTAGCGTACCATATTTTAAACTAAATTGGTATAACGATAATTTTTTGAATGTCTCTTTTTTCCCCTCTATCCCTTAATTACCCATATCGATACAGGTTCTAAAATAGCTGGTGATAACATTATTTTGATTATTAATTTTTAACACTCATGTGATATGTATTAAGATTTTAAGTTTCCTTAAAATTTAGAGTATTTTGAATTCCCATTTGATTTATTTAATCGCTCTTTACGATTATCGTTAACTGATAAGGAAGTCGACATGACATGAGGAAATACAGTGAGTACATGGTGTCTCTGTGTGTTAAAGACCTAATATTTCCTTATATTGTGAAAATAGCCTGATTATAATGCTATTATTGAGAGTTGAAAAAACCGGTAATACTTTAATTGAGGATCTGTTCAATTTCTAACCATATTTTCAAAAGATATGTATTTTTAGATCAAATAGGGAAATTTCCTTGCACCTTTTAAATTGCACTTTTTTTGTGCATAAATATTTTTGATATCTGTATTTACTTTGAATATGTTACCAAATGCATTTTGTCTTTGATATAAATAGATTATATATAAGTACATGTTTACATCATATTCCATAGATAAGCTTTAGATTATATATCTAAAAGAGGTACATGCATGTACCATCTTTCCTGTCAGTTATTGATAAAATTTTTAGGGTGTTTTTGTTTTAAGATTTTTAAGAATGATACAATCCCACATAATAATAATGATACCGCAGTACTATAGGAATAATTGAAGCATTTAAGAGTCTGTTATTGTTGATTAAATGCTGTAATTAATTCATTAATATCAAATGGCTTTTAATTCTAATGATATTTTTCAATACTTTGTGAGAATTGAGTGCTTAGCTGCAAACATAAAAGAAATACAATTTTAAAAGTTGTTACAGATTCTGTTCATCTATTTTTAGAAATGACATCAAGAGTGTGCTGAATCTCCAGAAGCCAGGGGAGCACGCAGACTGTGGGGAGGGGCTAGAGAAGGCAGGCTTCTCATATGACCCCCAGCTATTGATGGATAATAACAGTAATTTTCTTTTCATTTTTTTTTCTTTTAACCTAGAAAATATTTTCATCAGATATTGATGGAGAGTAACAGTGTTGCAAAAACAGTTACAAATTTCCCCTTAATTTCCTGACTTTTTTTCGTATTATACATGTATTTTCTCCTGTTAATACTCCCAGATATTGACCATGATTAATACATATATATGGCACAGTATTTTATTTTTTGTTTTTCTTTGAATCCTTAAGCTATAAATAGAAATTATTTTTTTTTGGTTCTTTTCTTTTGCCCTTATAGTTATTGCTGGTAAATTGAAGTTAATTTTTTTTCTTTTTCCAAAATAATTTAACTACATGTACCGTAACTATTATAAGTAATTACATGTGTAAAAGTATATTTTTACCTTTCAATTTTTTTTTTTCTTAAAAATATTTTTCATTTTGAATGGAAATTTACAGTATTTTCTCTTTGTTTTAATTTTCTCCCTTCTCTAAGATAATATATTCATTAAAAATAGAATTTATTTTATCCCCCCCCCCCCAAAAAAAAAAAGATATATTTTGGCTCAATTTAAACTTAAGTTTTATTTTTACAATATGTAAAACTTGTTACTATATTTATTGAAAAATATATATAGTAACATATTTTACATAAAGTAAAAATAAGTTCCTTTCAAAATCATTGTGTATGTCTATCCTCAAAAAAACTTAGCTTGGCCGCATTGTATTTATAATTTTTTGCACACACACACACACACATATATATATAATTTTTTTTTTTTTTTATCTTAAGCATTTTCCCCCCTCCAAATTACAAAGCCTTACAAATTAAGATAATAACTATATATATTATAAGCCTGTTTTGATATTAAACAGGATTTGAAAATAAGCCCCTAAATCTTGCCATAAAAACATGCACCTGAATATAAGCTGGCTTAAAACATATGCCAGCTTAGGGTTTTGAAATACAGGTACCGGCGGCCATTATCATTGTTAACATGAGCATAGATAGTCAAATGAAAGTATAAACATTTTAAAATACAAAAGGTATTCACTGTGGATTCCTAATTAAACGGGAGGAATGTATAATCGCATAAAGTCAGGAGTATCACATCTCTTGAAACTTTGATAAGAATTTGGCGTTCCTGATTTTATATTCTCGTGATTTGATGCAAAACGGTTGAATCGTGGAATTAGGTACTTGCGTAAAATACGGAATCTACAGTTAGATTATAATCTCCATCTCACTGTTCAGGCCATCTCACTATTTAGGAGGGTTTGGACGCGTCAGTTGAGATGTTAATTTGCACTATAAAATTGTTACATGGTACTTATTTTAAGGTGGCTCTATACACCCACAGTTTATTCCAAATATCAATAGAAGAGCACAAAACATAAACTTATCAAATATTAAAATGATAATTTATATAGGGATACTATAGGTATTTTTAAAGAATTTTTTACTGTTTTTTCGTGTTTTTGTAAAATATTTTTTAAAAAGACAGCTATTAACAAATTGAGAGAAATTTGTTTGTCATATGATGGATATTTCCTTCGGACACATAAAAAAAAATTATTACACTTCTTAACATTCAAAAATGTTATTACATGTATTGCAATTTTTTTTAGTATTTCCCCAAAACATAATTTTTCATATTTTCTTACTCTGTTGACAAATCATCTGATAAAGTTGCTTGATGTTATAAGAAAATGTATTTTAATAAATGTGACGTAAAAAATTGAATGAAAACCATTGCAAATAAACCCAAAAAATATTTTAAATTTTATTTGGTATGAAAGTTCCTCAGGTAAGGGTTATCGTTCCTAAGTCCCAAGGCCCAAACACCTTGGGGACTTTTCATTTCTGAGTTCTGAGAAAATTTCCTAAATATAATGTTGGAATGATAAATACATACATATTTCATTATAGGCTTTGCCCTGTATAAGTGAATATATTGGCTTTAATACAAAACTAAGTCAAATAAATAAAGGGGAACATTGACTAGGCTAATAGGATTAAATTTTTATATATCCCAACCTGAGAGAATTCAAAGCAACCCTCTCATCCCCGTTAGATGTCGAGATCAATGTGCATTAAAGTATATTATAATTGAAATATTTTCACCGGTTTAGAAATTTCTTTCACGGTATTAAATAAAAAAATACGTTTTAGAAATTTTTGGAAAGTAAAAAAATTTATTGTTCTCAGCGGGAATCGAACTAATGACCTACTGGTTTTTAGTGAACCCACTGCGCTACGTTGCAACATTTCGATGTTGGTAAAGAAACTCTTAAAAGAATTATACATGATTTTATTGTTTATTTCGATAAATAATACCACACAACGTGTAGGTGTCAAATACCACATTACTTGTAAGTAATGAATATTCCAATTATCAAATTAAATATATTCATTTAACAAATTTTTCAAAAGAGCGGTTCCCATACAATTCGCCTCAGTTTAAATCAGACAGTACCGGAATTGCATGCTTCCAGATTTACTTTTTTGCGTACTGCGGCATCAAAAAGTGGTGTAAAGAGCCACCTTAAATGACACTGACCGTTTCTCAGCTACAGATATTTTCTGCTCAAAATTTCCCTTATATTTCTTACCATAAATATATACATGCATAAATCTTTATATATTTTTTTTTTTTGCAAAGACAAGAAATCCAACTGAAGTTAGAATCAAAATTCAAATAAAATTTGTTGACTAATGTTTGTGACCAAATCTATTAAACTAGTCTTATACTTAATTTTTAAAACCAGTTTTTCTTTTTATTACTATTTGAAAGGATTATTGGTACATGTAAAAATATCAACCAAAGTGAAAGAAGATAATTTTTAAAATTTTCATAATCTTGAAATTTTATGTTAAAATGAAACAAATGACCTCTCTCTCTCTCTCTCTCTCTCTCTCTCTCTCTCTCTCATAATGAATGTATTATGATATCATATGCAATTGTAATAATTTGCTGTAAAGATTTCATTGCCTGAGTATTACATGTATTTATGTATACCGGTATACAGTAATCTGTTTTAAGGGAGATAACTCTTAAGTAATCACAATTGTTTAATATTGAATTATTTTTATTTCCAGTTTTCTTCTACAATTTTGGATGGTAAGAGGATTTTGTTAACTTCTCAGTCACATTCTTTTTTATCAAAAGAAAAGCAGGTCTTGAAATTTGGTAGATGTTTTGATATATTAACAATTATTGTGGAGGTTAAATTTTTAACAAAATTCATTGCACGCATATTTTTAACTGCCCTTAAATTGTTGAAATTCTACAGTTTCTGAAGTTTTAGACGACTGATTTTTTTTTTAGTAATCGTTGTGAAAAATCTAAAGAAAAAAAGTGAGAAAACTTTCAAAAAATGTTTTGATATGGCTAATTTTGAGCTAGCTGTTTTTCCTTTGCAAATTTTGTCAGTTTTTTTTACATCAAATAATTTGACATTTCAAATATCATGTGATTTATAAATGCCTTGATACATATACAGTATTTTATTATTATTTGAGGGTTTTGTACAGCTTTTTTGTGTTCTTTTGTTGACTGTAAAATCTATAAAAAAAATATTTTATACAACAAATGATAACAAAATGAATCCAAAACAATTATTTTCAACATTTTATAAATATATCCAGGGCTTAAAATTCATTTTCTTTGCACTTTTATAAGCATCAATAAGTGAGGTTTCAAAGTTACTTGAGATTGTATACCCATGCACTCAGAACCATTTTAACAAGACCTTGGATTTTCAGTAGGACGTACTTTGCTCTCTATTTCTTGCGTCAAAACAAATTAAAAATGATGCGGTTTAAGCGAAATATGCACCAATTGCACAGTCTTAGCTCAAACGCCAGACATATCTTGTAGATTTCAGAGAACCTTGGCTGAGTGGCTTGCAATGAAATAGACAGGCCTACGTCATAATGCTGTTTAACACAACTACCCAAAGTCCAAGCTCTTGTTAAAATGGTTCTATTTAGATAATAAAATCATGCAGCAAAAAAAAAAAAATTAACATTCACAACATGAAGAATTAGTTTCAGATTTCAAATATATATGTATATAAAATTTCTATCAATGGAAGTCAACAACAAAATATTTCTTTTTTCCTTGCTTTCTAGGCCAGACTATGGTGTAGCTGCCCTCAGTACTATCCTTGATATGGTCAAGGTCATTCAGTTTGGAGTGTCAGAGGGCAAGGTCGCTGTCCACTGCCATGCTGGTCTTGGTAAGTTTCAGTTTCTGTGGATGTAATCATGTAAGTGGTGTGTGGTGTATGTGTAATCATTACAAATACACCACACACCACTTACATGGTTACATCCATTACATTGTAATGTTCTTGGACTTTGTTGGTACCCTCAATACCCAAGCGCTTTATTACATAATAATCATTGTAGTGTGTTTAATTTAGCTATAAAGAGAAGGAAAAAAAATGCTTTGATATCAGTAATTGGCCATAAATGTTTAAATATAAAAGGTATACCAACAAAGCTGTTGCCCCAATTTTTTTTTACTCTTAAAACTGTGAATTTTTGTGCATTATTTTTGTGAATTCAAAATATAAATGTGATGTAGATCTTAAACATGTTGCAGATCAAGATAATAAAAGACTTATTTACCCCGAAAGATTTATTTGTGATGACAAGATTTCCGTGAACCTTGCAAAATAATGTCTGTCCATTCTTTATAAATCAGTAACTCTGTTTCATTTACAGGTCGGACTGGCGTGATCATTGCCTGTTACTTAGTGTACACCAACAGAATGTCCGGCTCTGAAGCCATTCATTATGTCAGATCTCAAAGGTAAACTTTCTGTCTGTTGTCTGTCCGTCTGTCTGTCTGTCTGCCTGTCTGTCTCTTTCTTTACTTCTACCCTTTATCCGTCTTCACTTTTCCATGGACGCAGAAATCAGAAGTCTGATTTCATTTTACCCACATTTCTCAAAATTTGAATTAGACCCCATAATCTCTCTCTCTCTCTCTCTCTCTCTCTCTCTCTCTCTCTCTCTCTCTCTCTCCCTCAGAGCCAAATATGGTAATAAGAAAGAAAGCATTAAGTTTAACAAAGATTTCTGAACACAACATTATTCATCTTAGAGCCCTCTTCTTCTTATAGTCAATGGGTTTTTCACATTGACCTAATATTTTTTTTTGGGTGATTTGTTTTCAACCATTCTCATATCATAAAAAAAAACCTTATTATTGATTAATATTTAAATGATTTAAAAATATTCTTAAGTAAAAAAAAAAGGACTAACGCAAATACAAATATTTACAAGTTTACTTTTTTCGCAAAATTTGCAACATGCAAAGAAATGAGCACATGTACAGTAAGCTCTGATTAATTGATGATATGTTGTAGGAAAGGGGCCATACAAACCAGAGGACAGATGCAATGTGTACAAGAATTTGAACAGTATCTCAAGCCTTTCAGAGTGGTGTTTGCCTCAAGGTAATTAGTAAACAAATCCCATCTACAAATTATCATTCAGCAAAATCAATAAAGGTATATAGATTTTGGAATAATCATGATTATTTGATTTGATATTTAATTTTCTTGAAATCTAGTCTTAATCATATATGCACAGCATGCTGATGTGTGTGTATATTAAAATTCATTTGTTTTGTGTTATGATTAATTTATATCAGCTATATTTACAATATTGATTTTTTTTTGGTCTGAATTGCTTTGATTTTAAATCTTCAGGGGGCTGGGTGGTCAATAAATTAACCATCAGATGTACCAGTCCTTAAAATTTTATAAATTTATTTAGTTAGCCATAAATTATCATTTTGTTAAAAAGAATTCTTAGATTTGAGAGTTAAAATTTGCATATTTTAAGCATCTTTATACAGAGCTCTTCTTTTAAAGGAGATAAACATAGTAAAAAAAAAATGGCCACAACCATCCAGCCCCCTTAAAAATCAAGTGTGATTAAAAAAAATTGTTTTTGACTGATTCAATAATCTTAGAAATCAAAGTTTCCTCTAATTTTTGGCTTTGATTTGTAATCAAGATCAAGAGTTATCGTTTTTTGTTTGTTTCTTATTTTCTTTAATTTTAAATCTTAAAGATCTAGGGTGATGAAGAAGACTGGAATAACTAATTGGTATGCACACAGCATGTAAATTATGCCCAGCATTCATACATTTTCTTCTTTTTTCATAGTCAACTTTTAAAAAGAATTACTCAAATAATCTCCCCCCCAACAAAAAACAACCAATACTCCCCTCCAATCCTGAACCATTAAACTTTAAGCAAACCTCCCCCCCCCCCTCCCATCTTTCTCTCCCTTTTTTAATCAGCCTGTATATATACGATATACTTCAATATATATGATATACTGTTAGTTAAAATAGCATAGCCAGTACCATTACATGTATATGTTTTAGCAAATGCCAGCTACATTGTAGGGTTTAGAGATTCACAAAGGGGAATCAAAATAATCATCTTGCATGTAATACCAACTCTTTTCTGCTCAAGATTTGTACATTAAAGAAGCATTTGTTACAATATATGTCAACTTTTTTAATGGTACTGTAAAAACATTTTTAAAACTAAATGATGAACCTTATCATGGGTTATACTTCCCCAAACTTTTTTTCTTTGCATATAATCTCTGTTTTGTTGTTTTAAAATAATTCTTTTTATTTAAGTTTCTCTTTTTTTCTCTTCATTTTATATAATACAATATTCTTGTAGAGAATATAATTGTTAGTCTATAAAAGCATTTTTTTGAGAATTTATTTTTCTATTATTTAAATATTTGTTTTACTTATTAATGTTTTTAATGTATTAATACATGCACATGTACAATTACTGTAATTCAAACGTAATGATATCAGACTTGAGAGCAGAAGTCGGACCCCTTCATTTATTAACAAATCAAAAAATGTAATAAAACAAATATTATCATTCAAGCTCTCCTTGTTTTAAGGTAGTTTGGGACACCTTCCTATTGTGACATACAAATGTACTTTTTATTGAAACAAACAATAAAGTATAATATAATTAAATTTTTCTTTCCAAAATGTTGTTACCTAACAGTGTAGCGCAGTGGGTAAGAGCATTAACTAAGGAACTGTATGTCCTGAGTTAATTCTGCTGGGACCTTTATATGTGGTTAGGACTTTCAAATCACTTTGACATATCCATTGTATGGAGATATCAGTGTTCGAGGTATGGAAGTTCAACTGTACCTTTGTACTCTCCTCCCCAATGAGAAAAGTCATAACATAATGGTTGTTACAATAAAACAAATCATACAAAGCACTAGCTTTCATACAATTTAGTCTAATTTTAGATATGATATAATCCTATATATCATTTAGGATTGCTATGTATTTCGTACTGTGCTGTAGATTTTATTTATAAGTAAAATTAGTTGCTCATGCAATTGAAAAATAAATGTTGAATCTTCGGCCCCATTAAAAGGTTGATGGGTTCGTGTTGTTTGCTTGGGAAAGGGGGAGGGGATGTAGTCATTGTTTGATTGAAAGGTACGTCATTCGGAAATTGATGAATTATTAACAACTTGCATACTTGATCAAGCTAGCTTAATCAACCTGATATCCTGTTAGTGGAATAATTATATTAGTACATGTATATCATATTACCTATGCATGATAACATTACATCTACTAGCTGAAAAAGGGTAAGAAAATTATATATAGGATATTTATATATTGGATATTTATGTAAAATACAAAATGTTGCTTGTTTTTATTTTCAGGTCAGCTGGTTCACATGAATTCACACTACAGCAGTATCTGAATCGTCAGAAACACATACTTCATGGTTACGAGGCCAGGAAATTGAAACATGTGCCAAAGGTTTGTTTTATGTCTGATGATCATGCAGTCAAATCTTTTATGCTATTTCAAACTTAATTGGGCTTAGAGACAACACTTTTGGGATAGACAAATTTTTTTCCAATATTGATTTTTATTAATTGCACCCTAAATGAGAATTTCGGATGACTTACTAAGCAACTGTACAGAGAATCCTTAACAGCAGTGCTATTTTTTTCTGTCTAAAAAACTTCATAACATGTTTTAGGAATATGAGTTGAGACTTTTGTACTTATTGTTTTGTATAGGTAATATATGTAGTTTGTGAAAAGCTCCTACAGTTGGCTAGCCTAGGACAGTCCTTAAATAAGTTCAGCTCGAGCAGCAGGCGCTTGACTCAAAGTAGCATGATGTCTGTACAGCTAGAGGAAGCAACAACCGAGTCTACTCAACGCAGTGGATCAGACATTTCTCTGAAAACCTCCACACAGAATGGCAAGTCTTCTCAAAGGTTGAACTTCAGTATAAGCGTCCCAGAGGGCCAAACCACGGGCGGTGGCAAAATACCAAGAAATGACTCGAACAATTCGCTGCAGACTCATAAGATATCAAGACCACCACTGATGAAAAATGGTAGTGTGAGTATGGAGGACCTCAGTGATGAAAAGTTAAAAGCAGTTTTAAAAATCAGTGAAAATAATGATTCGGACAGTAATTCCTCTCGCGAACCATCTATAGCCTCGAGACAGAATAGTGAGATGGCCGAGATCACCTCCACAGATGAGCTGCTGGGCTCCACCTGCGTGGTGCTGTCAGTTAAACAAGTGGTGGAGGCACTGTCTGCAACGGAGATCAGCGACGAACAGTTCGCTCAGGCGGAACATTTAGAGGTGACTATAATGAAGATTATTGTTATTAGTTAACTTCAGGTAGAAAATGATGGCCTGGCTTATTACCAACAAAAATAAAACCTGTGGGGTTAATAATCTACTATTGAAAGATTAGCTTTCCTCAAAATACAAGCTTGATGGTTTTTTCCACTAATTCATTAATCATCAGTTTTTCAGATTTTCAATATACAGACCCTGAAACGTACTACTACACCACACGCTCGCTGTACGCTCGCTACACGCTCGCTAAACGGTTCACACGAAACGCTGAACGGTTTACACGAAACGCTGCACGCTTTGCCCGAAACGCTAAACGATTTACACGAAACGCTGAACGGTTTACACGAAACGATTCTCGCACGAAACGATTTGCTCGCTTTTCACACGCTTTGGACACGCTTTTATCCTGATCGATTCGGGTTCTCTCGGATTTTTACCCTGACTCTGTTAGTAAGATTTAATTATAAGAAAACACGAAATAAAAGAAATACTGATATTAGAGACATATATGAACATAAGTATTGAATTGATTTATTAAATTAATTTGGTACTTATATTTAAAGCAAAATATTATTAATTCACAGAATTAGCCAAAAATATTACTTCTATAAATATATTTATTGCTCAAAAGAAATATCCATGATTCTTATTAGTGCCGTAAATAATAAAAATTCCAGAGAAAAAAAAGTTACCGTAACACAATATACAATACCAAATTAAAAATAAAATCCACATGATTACAAACTGAAATCGGTTTTTCAGTATTCGGCGGGATTTGTTTTTTCTTCTCACATTAATATTTTTATTGGTTTCAGAGAATACGATGTAAAAATACTAACTGTGAATAAACCTGTAATTATTTACATTGTTAATTTTGAAGGTTATGTAAAATAAAATTAGTCACATAAGTTTGGAAAATGCTATAAACAACCGATTAATTTTTTTCTTATGTGGAATCATTCGCGTAAATAAATGTTCTGTACAAAATGTCACAGAAAAAAATCAATCGATTAAACAATAAAGAAAGTTGTCATTACTATTTCGGATTTCGGAAAGAACAAAAAATAAAAAATGATTTAAATTTTTGTCTCAATATTCGTATACATAACCGGCGCCCCGCATAACGGCGTACAATATATCTATCATAATCTATTTGAATTAAGTACCATGCATATAGATTCCCATAATAGTTAATTGCATGTGTACATTTTAGGAAAATTTCAGTGTGTTAATTACTTGTTGTTTTCCGTTGTCAGTGTATAAATAATTAAAATAATAACTTGTAGAAATATTTTTATTAAATCGGGATTCAGAAGAATTTACTTCCCGCAGTTCATAGAAATGAACAGTACATTTTCTTTCTCTGTTTAAATTTAATTTTGTTTAAATTAATGTTAAATAATCTATCATTGAAATTGTGTGCATCATCAAATACTGATTCCGACTACCTTGAAGTCATTAAATTTCTATTGGCTATTGACAAAAAAAGAGACGCGTGGCCATCCAATGAAAACGAATACACAGAGTTTGATTGACAGGTTCAGCCAGGTGCAGGTCTAACCCGATGTCCAAGGTTATGTGTACTGGTTGTACACAGCCGAATAGTCTCAGTAACCAGTCTTCTTTCAATACGCGTACTTTTCTTTTGTTTGTTGAAAATTTAATTCAATTTTGTAAAAAGATAAGTATATCATTTCTCATAGATTTTTTTCACAAGAATATCTCAAAGGATTTTTGCCAATCACAAACAGTTTAGAGTAATGTTTAACACGAGCGCTATTTTGAAACAATTAAATTGTCAGAGAGTTCCGAATGAAATCTGATGAACATTTCACACGGTTCTCGCACGCTTTGTCCGAAACGATTTACACGCTTTGCCCGAAACGCTGCACGCTTTGCCCGAAACGCTAAACGGTTTACACGAAACGCTTCACGATTCATACGAAACGCTAAACGGTTTACACGAAACGCTAAACGGTTTACACGAAACGTTTCTCGCACGAAAGTCGCACGCTTTTTTGGTGTAGTAGTACGTTTCAGGGTCTGTAATTGAAATTTAAACCAGGTAGCTTTGAGCTTATTAATGCATCTGTTTTGTTATGTTTCGGTATTGACATTCATTTATTTACAGACAAAGCTGAATGAGAATGAGGATGCTTGGCATGACCTAGTTCTGGAAAATGACCCAGTTGTGCTGGCACAGGTCATGTGGGATTGGCTGGATCACCTCAAGGTTAGAGTTGTAAATGGCATCATTGTACTTCAAGAGTCTTGCATTCTTGAGGTGGTATGGGACACCTGTCAATATTAACGTGGATAAAAGTAAATTGGGAAAGAAACAATTATGAAATTTTACTTGATTTTATTGTTTATTTCAATCGGAAGTACGTCACAATATGGAGGTGTCCCATACATTCTTAAATTTGCGATTTTAATTTGGGATTCATTTTTCAACATTTTTGTCAATATTTATATACGTGCATTGTGATTTTAGAAAATATGTATCAAATAAATCCCACCTAATTAGCAACATGTAGGCATTATTGAACTTTCTTTTAAGTTAACTTTGGAAAAAAAAATAAAATGTACTGTGGATTCATTAGAATTTGTGGTGGCTCAATTTTCGTCGTATTCTTGGGTAGCCCTTGCCCACGAATTTACATCCTCAACGAAAACTAATTATAAAAGATTTAGGTTACCTACTATGAAACTGAAAACTGACGCATCCATGGAATTACATCCCCACGAATCAGCAAAAAACCCAAAATCCACGAAAATGGGCCCCCATGAAATTAAAGGATTCCACAGTATATATACATGACATTTATATGTCATATCTTAAGGTATTTAAAGTGTAAAACTGAAATTATGAGAAAAACGGAGCTGACACTTTAAATGCTTTCTTAACAATTTGGTATTGATTCACAGGTTCCTGTCTTAAGAGCCCAAGATCTGACATTGATGGCACAATTCTCAGATGATCCCGATACAGGTCTCCAAAAACTAGAAAAGGTAACTTAAACTTGATTACAATGTAGTGTGTATACTTTTAACTTAATATGAAGAGAATTTAATATGATTGCCTGAAATATGAAAAAAAAAGTTAAGGAAGGGTGTTAAAACTAATATCATGTAAAATAAGATAAAGGATTGTGTTAAAACCATTGTTTAACTTACCGGTAATATCAGAGAAATTTTAGAATTTAAATGTTTTGGAAATTCAAAATTTGTGGAAAAAGCAAAAGATAATGATGTTTTGTTGTTCTTTTTTTGATTAAGATTGATTGTGGCATATTCAGAGAGAGCTTTAGTCTTGGAAAAAAAAAACCAAAAATAGTGCCAGTCTTCTTACCAATCCTCTAAACATTTGTGAAGAAATATAATTTTTTAAAAATTTTTCTATCATTTGATTTTTGATTGTATTAGATTTAATAAATGTGTGTTAATGATATCTTTAAACAAACAAGAATATAGATATAGATAAGTCTACATACTTAGGTTTACTGTTACAGTATGTATTTCATTAGAATGCACACAATTTTGCACACTGAAGACCACACTCAAATCTCTCAGAATTCCAAAGTTTAAGTATGACAATTTCTTATTTGTAAGGGTACGAGATTTACTTTGGAATATCTGATCAAGATAGTGGAAAAACTAAAACCAATGGACAAGAGCACTGAGAACAGGGTGTTGGAGAAACTTCTGTCTTTTCTCACACATCAGTGGGTGACCATATCAGACTCGATGGCCAACAGTACGGACAGCTGGTCCATGTCCACGCGGAGCAGCGACGTCGATGAGGATCACCATTGGGGCACCATGAAGCTGGGCATGTCCGCAAAGTTGTATGCATTTGTCAGAAATATCCAGCAAAAATTAGCTAGCAGCTCCACAAGTTAACCATGTAACAAGTCATAATAATGGTTTTCTTTTTTTTTTAAATGGCTTTTTGATTTTAGAATTTGTTATATGAATTGCATTTTTTAATTGATTTCTTTTTTGGGGCTATGAAGAGATATGGTGCACACTGCAATATGATATTATTGTGAATCAATAAGAATGTTAATGTACTTCAAATGTTTTTTTTTTTTTGGTTTTTAGTTTCCTTATTCTTATTTCCTACTTAGTACACCTACTTTTATTCAAGCATCCCCAGGACATTAATTAATAATTATTTAAGGGTACTAGACCACTGAATAATCTCTCCATAAACTTCTGGGATATCTTTAAAGTTAAGTTTTTGATAATAGTTACAATTATTTTTACATAGCCAATAATTATACTACTGTGCAGAGAAATTGTGACTTAGAAATTAGAACCAAAGGCCTTATGTGCTTGAAATCTGAAGGCCTTGGGAACCAGGCTGCCAGGCTAATGAAGTAAAGGAAACCAAGTTAAGTTCTTTTTTCAGAGACCACTGAATAGAGAGATTCATGTTTGTGCATAATAAGTTCATTAATATAGTATTCATATATTAATTTCGGGTTCTGAAGCCTTCTCTAACTGCATTGAAATTCATTTCCCACTAATTTTGTCTCTTTCTTACGATTATGGTTTTACCACAATGGCATGCAAAATTCTTTTTTTTTATCAGTAGTTTATTTAGAGACTCCCTCTATTACTATTCACTTTTTTGCTAAAGCACTGGTATATGGGGTCTTTAATTTCAAAACCAGGGTATGGACATAGAACATGGAAGTGTGCAGCTCATTTTATGTTTGGGTCTAACTGCTAAGAACTTGCAGGCATTAATAACAATCTTTAATTGCCATTTTATTTAAGCATATATTGCATGCAATACTATCAATTTATACACTTGAAGGGGCGTGGTAGCATGCAGTTTGTGTTTAAATGTACACATTTTATATTTTCAAATTTAAGTAGTTTAGATGCTTGACTAAAATATTTTCAACAGTTAACCAAAAACTTGAAAGTCATAATTCAAGGGAGGCACGAAACTCAAAATTCTTTGTTATGTAAACATGCCTTGTTTTGTGTACTACTTAATGGTAGCTGAATAGAAGAAAGAAAGTGTTTAAAACTCGAATTTAAAAAAAAATGATAGAAGACAAACACTTTATTCTGTTTATATATGTTTTTATAAGCAACATGCAAATGAAAAAAAAAGATAAATAATGGTTTCTTTACAATATACAAGCAACAAAGGAAAACGTGGCAACCATCTTTAAGTTAACATAACGAAGAATTGTGAGTGTGTACATCACATATATCTCAACACAGGACATTCACATTTTAGTTATTTTTGAAAATATCTGAGCAAAGCGTTGTTAACTATAAGAATAGAAAATGTTCAGCTCAAATCGTGACACTGCCACTTAAATGTGGTATGGGACATCTCCATGTCATGACGTACTATTTATCAAAAAAACCCAATAAAAGCAAGTTAAATTTCATAAATAGTTTCTTTCCCGTAATTGTCACCGCAGTGGATTAGCGGTTTCACTACGAAGCTGTAAGTCATGAGTTCGAATCCCGCTGGAGATTTTCAAGTTTTTACCTTTCCAGAAATTTTTTTAAAAAATTCTAAATTGGTTAAAGTGTTTTAATTATTATAATATTGCACTTTAATCATCCTTACTAATATTGACAGATGTCCCATGCCACCTTAAAATGCTTCTCAATCTGTTTAATTGCTTTTCAATTTTTCTGAAGAATCTATTGGGTGTATCAGATAGAAGAGTTGTTCCTCGTGTAGTCAAAGTGCGTCTGAATTCTTCATTCATTTTTTCAGTTGTCTTTTAGAGAGAGTTGAATTTCCCCTGTCAAGCGGTTTTTTTCGGGTAAAAATACATGTAGCAACAGAAAGCTTTACATTGTATATTGTCGTAACGATATGATATCATACTGTTTAATGGAGAGTGAAAATCAAACTGAGTAAAATCAAATCTTGTAGCTAGATTCAGTGGATTAGTACAAGTTAGAGATCGTCAGTAAGGAATTAATGTAACTTATTTTTCCTCGAAGGACATTTAGATTAATAAATTAGATGTACTGCATGCATTTCTTACATTTATGTATTAGCAAATTACTTTGTCGTATACATGTATTATTAAGTTTGAGAAAGCAACATTAGAGTTTTGTCTTGTTCCTTAATCTTACAATTGTTTATTTTTTTATTTATTCCTTTTTATATTTTAAAAAAATATCATCTATTAATTCTCATTAAAAACTGTCTAAGCATAACTATGCTTAATTTCAAATTACCATAGAGATCAATGAAGAATCTTGGAATTTTAGAAAACTATGTTCCAGTCTATTGCAAGCACAACATTTCTGACTTTACTAAACACTTCCAATAAAGAACAAAAAAATCAGGACTGCATCAGTTCAATAAATGGTGATGACCATCTCTTTTTGAAAAACTTATCTGTTTGTTAGTAATATATTACTTTGCTTTAAGCGCATGAAATTTTTTTTTAATACAGTCGCCACAGTATAACAAAATATTAGATTTTTTAATTACTTATTAACAAGATTTTTTGTGTAGGGAGTTTCAATTCACGTTTTAATACAGTCGGCACAGTGTATAAAAATATTAGTTTTTTAATTAATTATTAACAACAAAAGAAACTATTTTTAAGGTTTGTTTAGTAGAGAATGTGGAGAATTGAAGGGGGATGTAGTGAAGAATTGTTTTCGAATGCAAAGTATCAGACATTTATATCACGGAATTGATAACAAAATAACTAATGAAAATTGTTCAGTGTACCAATATTATGATTAAATATATAAAGAAAACCGATATCAGTATAAAAGTGGAATATAGTAATAAAGATCTGAATTAAATTGAAAATGTCAATATTTTAATGAATTTTAATTCATACTTTTATCGTTAAGTGAAAGACATGCTCAGGGGATCGCTGTACATTGTTTATTTGTCCGTCCTGGACCCCTAAAATATTATATGAAATATCTATTATGATTTTAGCCTTTTTCTGCACAGCAGATAGTCATTGTCCTTTGTTCATCATTATTATTTATTAATTTATTTTACGTATATCATATGCAAACGTTTAACTAAATTCGTAATTTCCAGTTTTATTCAGTTACAATATTAAATATGACTGTTCAGATTTTACAGAAGGCTTTAGTACGTGTGATTAATATAGTATAGCTACGCGTCACATATATTTTCCTTGTAGAAACGAAACTGAAAAAAGAACATGTACGAAATTTGTTTTCCAAAATGTAGCCATCTATATTTTTATCATTGAAAGTAGAAAGACGATGTCAAAATTGATATCAATCTGTTTAAATAATTTGCATACTATTTTGAATTTGATTATAAACATATCTTTTCATTCCATAAATGTTAAGAATCTTTTATTTTTGTATTGTTTTGAGTAAATGTAAGTTACTTTTAAATTGAGAAGAGTTCCCTCTTTATTCCTTTTTTTTCCCTGTTTATGTTTACTAAAAAAAAGGTACTTTCTTATGTAGAAGTAATACATTTACCATCTGTTACCTGAGTTCTTTCTTAGCATTACTGAAACATTTTGCTCTGAAATAAAACAATGACATCAAAATACTTGTATTAAGAATAAACAAATACTAGAGCTTTCTTAATCTGATTTGGATTAAATAATTAGATCTGGTATATTTGAAAAAAAAATATCATTTTACAAAAAGATCTTACATTTATAATAATATGTGATTATTTTTTCAAAAGGGAGATTAAAACTGACATTGCTGACTGGGAATGACAGTTTAAAATGTGATCTGACTTGCTTTGTTTATTTTATTCATGTATTACGTGTGAAAATGTTGTTATTTAGATGAATGGAATATAGCCTCTTTGGTATTGCTTGATTTTATGTTTACATCGGAGTTTGTCGAATGTCTAGATCTTGTACTGTTGGCACGTATATGGTCCGTCCATTATATAAATGTTTGTATTCTGAGACTTTGTTTTGAAGTTTTTAAAAAGAATCAGCTGATCTGTTATTTTTGAAAAATCAAAATAAAACATAAAAATAAACAAATGTTGTTTTTTTTCTGTTTACAATTATAAAAGTTCTAATGATGCACTAAACTGACAAATTTTGACATTGAAAGCTTTCAGTGGAAGATATCACAATACTCCATTTCTCTCAAATTTAATCCAGAGCGCTAATCCAGAGCGCTTCCACCTGATCGGCTCTTCAGTGAATTTCAAATTGTAACCAGGTTACAATTTGAAATCTACTGAAGAGCCGATCAGGCGAAAGTGCTCTGGATTAAATTTGAGGGAAATGGATTATTGTGTTATCTCCTACTGAAAACTTTTTTTTCTATATTGTTACCTAAACCAAGAACTTATTTGTTTATATATATAATCGAAATATGTGAGCTGTATTCTTTCCTTATTATTAATTAATTGATATTTTCTTAAATGTATTTGTTTTGCAAAAGAGGGTATTCTGAAACATTTGCAATAATATCAATGATTCTAGGTATATATTCTCTTATGTCAGAATGACAAATTAATAATAGTAAACACTTCAGTAAAGTGTTTTATTGATTTTTCCATTAAGCGTTAAAATGCCTCACTTTGCTCTTTCGAATCCTGAGCTGTACCATTTTATATTTTTTACTTAGTTTTTTTTCAATTTTTGCAAAAGAGAATACTAGTATATTGACTGATATTTTGCTTTTGACATATTCTCTTAAATTAGACAGACAATTTCAAAATTGATAAAAGAGTAAAGTTGAATACAGGGTATTTTTTACTTTTAATATCAAATGAAAAAAATGAATACCTAATCAAAGCACATAAACTATATACCTTTCAACATTTTCAAAAAGGCTTTTGCAATATATGTCAGGATTTATGGCAAGAAATTAATAACTCGTCGATTGTTCCTCCAGAATAATATGTCAAAAGGATATGATCAGGTTTCAACTAATCAAAAAGCAATTCTTTATCCCTTTGTTGTTTGTTTTTATAAAAAAAAAAATAATAATCTTCATTCATAGAAACTTCAAGAATTTAATAGAGTAGACTTATTAAAATTACATAAGATTTTCATTCCCTGGGTATTTAATTCAATATGCTTTCTGAAGATTTTTTATATATATATATCAAAAAGTTTGTATCTAAATGTTATTCTAAAAAATAACTACAATAGAATTTGTAACGAACGCGAGTGCCACAAAACCCTTTAGTTGTGTTGGAGAATAATTTATTTTTCTAATTTCCTTGTCCATGAATATTTCAATGAAATAAGATATGTAAATCTTTTATATGAAAATATGGCTTTATTTCATTATAATATCAAAGTAAAAAGAGCAACAAACAACATACCAATGTAATTCTGATCAAAAAGATAACTCACATGGAAAAATATCCTTATTTTGTAATATGACATGCCACTTTCATAGATTTCTGGTTGGTTCTATAAAGTGTTTTTAATATATGATTTCAACATCAAACGAATAATATATGTGTGCTGATTTTTTTTTCAGTTTAAATTTCGTATTAAGAAAAAGCGTATCAACAGGAAATAATGAATTATTTCGAAACGAAATTGGCAAACTTCAGAACAAAAGTATTTTGAATCTGCTTATTGATATGGACTTTTTGTACCTTCAGGCGGACTGAGTTCTTGGTATTGAATGCTTAGTTATACCTTTTGTGGTTTCTAAGGTTTTCCTTGATTATTTCGTTAGTTGTTTCGATTATCCGTAAACAAAACTCAGAAAATGGCAACATATCGTAAAGAAATTTGACATTAAGAACCTATTTTAAAAAAAAGACCTTAATTTTTTTCACAGTGTATTTATATGCAAATGAAATGACCTCGAAAAAAAAATTTATCACCATTAATTTGATTTATAAAAAATATGTTATGTAGCATGTTCATAATAAATTGGAGCAGGTTTCGTAATATTTCTATGAAGTTAAGTCTTTTATTAAAAATATCGCAGCAGATCTAAAAAAAAGTTCTTAAATTAATGAAAACTGATAAAAAGTAATTTACCAGAGAATTTCTCGCTAATTTTAATCTCTGATGCAAAAATACACGAACAATATAGTACAAAGTGCAAGCATTTTACCTCAACCGGAAATCGGTAATAAGCTTGCGTCGGGATGCCTAAGATAAAAATCAAAATTGACCTTGGATGTGAGAGCTATATTTTGTCGACTAGTGGGTGGGAAATCTTATTTCAAGGGTCGTCTGATCAAATTGCCTAAGCCAGATGAAAAATAAAAAAACATCTATGGCTTTTTTTTTTTACATCTGTTAATGAAAGCCTGATGACAAATATGCAACTTACAGGCGGTGTCGCACAGATGAAACGAACTATTCGTGTTTGATTTTCGTTTAATGTAACATAGCGAACCTAGTAACTTCTGATTTTTCTATACGCACACGGTTTCTGGCATGTGCCTCTATTAAAATCTGATACAGTCATGAATGATCTTCAATCATATTTTTTTTCACTTCATTTAAAAATAAACGATCAAAAAAATTGGTTTCCTCCTATCATTTTCCTTTCATAATAAAAACATCAACTCTAAATTCAATCAGGTTGATATTGTAAAATATTGATTTATATAGAGAAGTTTCATGATATATAAGATGTACTTTTGGTTAAATGTTATTATAGCAGATGTACTTATCATATTATTTACATGCTATTTAAATTGCATAACTATATGTATATACAAATTATGTTTACGATGTATATACTTTCGTGTTAATCATTTTTGCTTGTCTAAAATCCTGATATGTTCTTCTTACAATGCATTTACCCCAACACCAAAGGTTTTAGAAAAGACAATAACATAACTTCAATCTGCGAGTTTGGTCATAAAATGGCTTGTTTTTTGAATTTGAACATGCATTTTGACAACCAACCTGTCACCCACTTTGTCAGAAAATAGATGGCTGTACAATATATATCAAACTATCAACCATCATATGAACATTAAGTTGTACAAACAATATAAATCGATCATGTTGGCAATAAGATTGTTCAGTTTATTAATCCATAATTAATCTATTATCAATCAAATCAATCAATCAATCAATCAATGCCATTCAATCAATTGATTCAATAAATAATCAGTAGATCAAATAATGGACAAATAGCACTTTGTTTAAAGCATGTAATTTGTTAGGTTAGATAGACCCTAGGAGCAGTTGACCATCTATTTCCAAGCTTTGAGCAGTCCCTGTGAACAGTTGCCTACATCAAAGAGCTGAGAAACACTGTAATAGCGCAATTTCTTCCAATAAATCAGCGTAGCTAGCATGAATGTTCGCCATACAATTTGCAAACCAAAGAAAATCTTTGTAGTAGAGGGCATGGAGTCAAGGATATGTTTAAGTAATATAACCATTAACGGGGAGGAAGCTTAAGTACAAAGGATACCTGGGAGCGCGGTTAAAGGATGCGTTTTGTTACAAGTTTTACTACATTTGAAAACCAGTTAAAGTTAAAGAAACCTGCAATGCATATAAAAGAAACAAAATTGCTGTATTGACATATATAACTTATTGTAAATTGAGCATGTATAATAATAATTAAAGCGGTTGGCAATATTGTAGCTAGTTCCATTACTTTGACGTTCTAATTAATTTGTTCAGGTTAGATAGATAGATAGATAGATAGATAGATAGATAGATAGATAGATAGATAGATAGATAGATAGATAGATAGATAGATAGATAGACAGATGCTTGTCATGTCAAATTAATTAACAATTTTCTATGCTTCTAATTCTTAAAAAAAAACCACTGTGTAATTATGTGTTTTTACGTCTCTATATGTATTACATATAATTCTGTTACACATATACTTAATGCACTAAAATTGCACTTTTAGTGAAATGAATTTTGTCTTTTCTCATTTTACCAAAATGACTTAAATTCCAGACTCTTGAATATTGTATTACATAGGACCGACGACAGCAATTTTGTTGAAAAAAACATTTGATTTAAGGGAGAAAAACAGGTGCATTTTTGTATTAATTAAAAAAAATATAATTCTTTCACTTTGGAATTAACTTAAAAGAACTTAGAACTCCTGGAAGAAATGCATTTATTTCAAATTAATCTTAGAAAAAGAGCATGTTTTTGTATCGAAACCCCCACATTATTTTTTAAACGAAGTGACAGTGATGAAAATAGTGTTTCTTTAAATAAGAGAAAACCTTATCAGTAAGACTGGGTACACTGTCAATTGTACACCTTAGGCATTTATTTATTTATTTATTATTTATTTATTTTTTGGAATTTTCAACTTTTCAAAAAAATGTAAAATGTGGAAATAAATGATTTATTTATACCAGCCAGCTCATTAAATTATACGTTATAAGATTGTATTTATGACTTTTATAACCATTGAATGAAAGTTATTAAATTTTTGTCTCTGAGGTAATTCGATACGCAAGGGCATGCCCTACGTATTAACAGTTTCTAAGGCGAGGCAAGATTCTGACCAACAAATCAATAAAACAGGACTATCAACAGTCTCAACTGAAGTCCTCTTTTTGTAAGTTCTATGGTCTATACAACGACTTGTCAGCAAATTCAATCTTCGAATGGGTTGCATGCTGACTGACGTTTTTCTCATTTACTGTTTGACCATAAATAATCACCCAATTGTCAATGAATTTTCCTATTTTTCCCATTTCGACAAAGAAGATGTTCACTTCTTAATGACATCTGATCCTACCTCTAATTTGTTTTGTAGGTCCGTGTTTGCTGTGCTCCTGTTTTGTATTTTCATTTTGGATTCATGATTTTGAACACTGTTCGTTTTTACCACATGTCATTCATTTCTGATCATTTTTAAAACAGATTCACGTACATATATATATAATCAAGAGCACCTTTAAAATTGGACTGAAACCTACCAACTTGTCACAGATTGAAGTTAACATATTGAAGTGAATAACATCATTGCGTAGTGACAAATTCTACCAGAATTAGCAACAAAATCACACATAGAGAATAACGTGATCGTTTTTTCCCTCAAAACAAACAAAAACACTTTTACTCCTCTTGTCAACAATTAACGCAAAAGATATCATAGTATTATAAAGCCAATGGTCATCTAGACAATTGCAAATTATTTGAGAGCCATGAAAAGGTGACAAAATGGTTAAATAATGCAATGCAGTCACCTTTAAGTTATCTTTTAGTCACCTTTCCACTGACTGAATGGTATAGCTTCATCATGTTTTATTCATAATACTGATGCATAGTGACTAGAAGCCATCTTATCAATTTAATTAAGCAGGTTGTGAGATGTGTAAAGAAGATGGGGGAACAAGATAGCGCAAATGCCCATTTGGTTTTGTCGGGAAAAAAATTTCAAATTAATTTGTTTCCAACCAAATATACTAGATAATGTTATATTATAAGTTTACAAAAGCACAACATATAACTACACTCAGTTTTTAATATTTTAACAAAGGATAAGAAAAAAAAAATAAAAGAAAAGAAAAAAAAATTTGGTGGTATCGAACCCACAACCTAAAAACCCTGGCTCTATAATGTTACCTAAAGTCTGGTGCTCTAACCACTGAGCCATTTCATTCACAACAAACTTCATTGTTAAATGCTAAATGCAACTTCAACCACGAATTTACGGACTTGTAGTATTTCTCTAAAACGTTCAATTGTTGGGATACAAAATGAATTTTTTAAAGTATAGTGGGTCATCTCTCCACGTTTTTGTTGATTGAAATCGGTTTGATATCCTTTAAACCTTATACAGACTATGAGAAAAATATGGAGCCCAGACCCACTCTATAAAAGAAAAGGCATTGAAGTTCTAAAAATGACACTATTTGGAGGGTTTTACTCGCATTCGCCAGTTTAGATCAACCTATTCCAAATATTTAACATATTTAAAGATTATAAATCGATGTTATGGTAAATATACATTGCTTTCAATAATTTAGAAAGAAATTTTGAGATTTGTTCACAGTTTACACGTCTTATTCACCCAACTTCTTTATATCTGTACAGTAAAGTGTCTAACACATACGCAGTTGAGAAGCACCGACAGATCAGTTAAGTTCTAGAACCTAAAATACGTGCATAGACACTAGTAGCTGGCATTGTACATTGTTTTGCTGTTGTAGAATCGATTAAGTGTTTAACAAGTAAAAGGTGAAAAACCAGACCATTTTGTGTATGGAATAAGTTTGACATTGAACAAAAGAGGAATGACAATACGTCATGTGTTGTAAAAAGAATACATGCCTCACTTATTAAATTAACCGGATAATCGTCGTTCATTTGCTGAGATCTTCATGATTTTGAACATATATATATTTAAATTAAGCTAGACACATTTTTACTTAAATTGAATAAATTCATTCTTTAAATCAAATACCCCCTTTTTTAACAGAAGTTTTCCAATTCAAACGCAAACACCGAGAACAGATATGGTTAGGGATCAAACGCTAAATGTTTTCTTTAAGTTTATCAAACATACATGTATCTTAAAACTCTACATGTATATATGCCCCGCGTATTTTTTTAAATGCAAATTCTCTCCTATGATCAACAAAATATAAAGCCTCGCATTCATATTGCTACTTTTATACCATTAATACGACATGGCATAAAATGATAATGATAAGATGAAGCGAAATAGATTGACGTTAATATTCAGCGTCATCTTTTAAAAACGAATCAATTTTGTCCTCTCCTAACTTACCGATTTACAATTACATGTACAGGTAATTGCGTACAGGGTAATTGTCACCCTTCTTCACTTGGATACAGTTTCGCCCCATCTTGAATTCGCACAGACATAGCTGTGTTTAAAGAGAGATATTATGAGAAACTGAAATTCGCCCGGTCTTAAATTTGCCAGCTGACAACGAGGGCGAAAAGAGCAAAAAATAATACAGTATCAGTACCAATGCATTTTACTTTTAAGTATTGTTTGCTGTTAGTATTATAGTAAGTTCAAATAGGTACACTATCTTGACTACATTAACAGTGTTAGGAATATACTTACAAACATGCTACTTTATCAATTAAACACGCGCTGAAACGTAAATAATCTAACAAAAAATATATAAAGTACATTTACGGTTTTTTTTCCAATCTGTAACACCAAATGACTTTCTAGAAGTCATTTGTCATTTTCCAGGAAGTACAGGATTTCTTTTGATATTTTCTATGCAGATTCAATGAGATTTTGATTCAATGATTCCAAAGACTCACGGAGTTTAAAAAATTTTGAAGTTTATTTGAATTTGTAAATATGATATTTTACAATATTATAATCGTTTAAATTGGGAGACAATTATATAAAAAAAAGTCCCGAATTTTTATAATCCAGTCGATTACAACGTTTTCTTGGTACAAAATAAAACAGGTAGACTACACTCATTCAAAGTTTTCATTAACTCTCACAACTTTTTTTTTCATTCTCTCCGATGGATTTTGTAACTTTGCTGAAAGTCTGAATATTTTGTTTAGAAACAAGTTTACTTCAAAAATCAAATTTAAGGACTCTGCATAATGAACATCTATGAAGTTCAATAGGTGTGACAACTATGATTAACCTGTCTAGCTTGCAATCGACATATTCATATTTTACCTCTGGCAATTTTGATATGAAAAGATAGCATGAGGGTTTTTTCCACTTAGTTCTTTCACAGTCTGTATTTTAAGGTATCAACAATTTAGACATACTGATGAGTGCATTAAATGTTTATTTTGCACTTTGTATTGCCCAAAATAATTTTGAAAAAAACAACATTTAGGTTGAGTTGAATATCATTATAGAATTCAGATAATATTATTCTATAATTCGAATATAAAAGTACCAAAAAGTTTACAATTCAAATTATTTTTCTTGATTGATACAACAGTGATACCAATTCTTTTGCTTAATTTGTTCGTAACCATTTTTAAAGCAAAGACAACACTTTTCAGCTTATACAACACACGATTAAACTTTATACTACGTCGTCCAAAATAAAATTAATATTTAACTGAATATGGTTAGAAGTTGAAAAACTAGATCGTTTTGTTTTTTTTTTCTTTATGTAAGTATCACAATTAACATAAGAAATATTCGACACAGATTGCACGAGAAAAATAAACGCCACATTAACCTCGTTATTTTTCTGTATACACAGAGTAGTATGTTTGCATAGGCCACGTGAATGCCCTGAAGTGATTCATCCATAGAGTTGAGAATATAGAACGAATTTCAACTATATTTAGGACCTGTGAGGACGGATCCACTGTCAAAAAAAAAATACACCAACGTGTTATCTCGCCAACTACACGCGGTAAGTACCTCTTTACATTAACTGTAAATCTATATTGCTGAATATTGCCTATTAACATGCATAAGAATATTAAAAATATAATATTTAAATAGAACAAATTGATGAACAAGGGAAAATCAAATAAGTACAAGGTACTAGAGAAAAAATAAAATATGTCGTTTACATATTTGATCAAAGTAAAATTTTTACAGACTGATCAATTTTCTCCAAGAGTAAAGAACAATTTTTAAGGGGGAGCAAGTCAGCCTATGTATATATTAAGATCTTTCTGCGTTCGCCCAAACGGTAGCACCGTAAAACATATTTTAGTGATTGTATACATTTTCTGATTTGCCTTAGTTTGAGTGCGTTGACCTTTCATAATTATATGCGTGGTTATTCGGACATGTATAGTTAATGTAGTGTGTTGAATCGGGTCAGTTGATATATCTAGTAATATACATTGTACATGTAAAACAAACATCTCTGCGTCCAGCAATCGATAGATTTTCCGAACCGAGACTTAAAGATAAATTTATCTTAATCAAATACTTGAAAATGTTAAAAGGAGTGCTTGACATAGTAAAAATGCAGTTAATGTCTTTATTAAAGTTGAAGGTTATACACATCTGGCGAAGAACGTTCTTGCTCCAGTATATTAAATGCATGCGCGGATCAATGTGAGGCGGGGTTGTTTTCTAGATGTTCTAAATTGTATGTAGCAAAGCAAATGTCACACTAATATTTTCACTGCTTACATGTCATAACATATTGTCACCAAGTTTCATAAAAAGCTTTGGTTTCAATATTTCAAATAAACATACTGATGCCATTAAAACTCTAAAATTTCTTTAATTTTAGAAAGCAGTTTGAAAGTGTGTACAATAAGATCTTATGTTTTTCATTCTGTTTGTTTCAAAATTAATGTTTTTGAAAAGTGTCTTTAAGCATTTTTAATGGCCAAGACCCAAGTACTAAGCTTATTCTCTTAATGTGACATTTGGCATTGTTCATTTGTTGTAAGTAGTTCTGCGACTTCTTACACTTATTTTCCTTTGTCGCCAACAAACCGTGGTCGACTCAACGAACGACCCCCCAACGCATTCCTTTCATTTTCAAAATCATATAATCTGTCTCCCCTAAAAACTGTTCCTCTTTCCCCTTTAAAGATGCATATTTTTTTATCAAATGTTTTCGAATCAATTTTCTTTTAGAGAAGGGGATAGAGGGGAATTACACACCCATTGAATGAGTAAATTATGTTCGCACTAGAAATCCATGAGATACTTTTGTATTCTGATCTGATGGATGTGGGATGCTTCTTCAATTAATAGATTACAGCAAACTTTTTGTCGACCCGTTAGAGGTAACATATGTAACGACTGGGTTCTTTTATCACTTCACTTAGGTTAGAAAGACGTCAGTAGTAATGAGAAAGTTAAGATGGAGTAAATATTGCCTTCCTTGACACACAATTTAATTTTGTTTTCAGTATATAACATACGGTCAGGACGATTCTGTGACAATGACTGAGAAAGAAGTTAAAGATCCCAATGGAAAAGTCGTATTTAAAGTTGTGGACCACGAAGGCGCTCGCTTTCCAGTAGGAGTCTTTGGCAACGTATTGGATCGCCTGAAAGCACTTTCTGAAGCAACTTTTAAGGACACTGATGTTTTTGTTATATCATATCCGAAATCTGGTTAGTGTGGGACGTCCCCTGTCTTCACGTGATCGATGTAGTAAAATTCATGGGAATTTTTTTAATTGCACGTTAAGTTAGAAACATCTCTGAAATATCTATCTATCTATCTATCTATGCGCGCAAAATCACATTTTTCATTTGCGCTACATAGCTAACACGAAATCAAAATTTCCAAAATCATTGGCAAAACAAAAGGTTTAATATTTGAAGTCTTATCCAACGTTTTTTAAGTTTAAAATTGGCAACAATCATTGAGCAATTGTTCTCAATTTATGTTTTTTTTTATATTACAAAGCCATTTAATAACAATTATTTTAGCTTTTGATTTCTATATTTCTAGGAACTCACTGGTGCTATGAAATAGTGGACATGCTGAGAAACAATAGCTCAGAATTTACTAAACACATGCCTCCCCTGATTGACATGCTACCTGTTGAAAAACTCATGCAGGTGCCCGATGGTGTTCTCGTATCTCATCTTTTGCCCCAACACATGCCAAAAGATGCTATCCAAAAGCGCTGTAAACTGGTTCACATTTACAGGAATCCCAAAGACGTGATCGTCTCATTTTTTAACTTCCTCAAGAAAACCAAAGAAGGAGCCATGATGCAGGACATGGAATTTGATGTGTTTTTCGACTTGTATATCACAGACCAGTGTAAGCTTTTCTATTCATTTATCTACTGATCAAATGAGAAAGAGAGAGAGAGAGAGAGAGAGAGAGAGAGAGAGAGAGAGAGATTCATGAAAGAAAGACTAAACAGTTGAAGCTACTCCTTTAGTAAAGTCGGTTTTGACTATGAATTACAGAAAATAAGCTGCTATTCCAGCTGCTACAATAATGTAAAACAACAATAAAAACAAAATTTTTCTCTTTTGTACGATTCAGTTTTATTGATTTCATTTTTTAAGCAATAGCGTGTCAGCAGTCAAATACTATAATCGATGAAGCAGTTTCCAAACAAAGAAAAAACCGATTTTTTTATCGTATATATAAATGTCCAAAATCAAGTACTCAAATACTTTTACAGCAGATAATTCATTGATCTTTTTGCCATTTAGTGCCAGGTGGTCTGTGGACAAATTACATCAAGGCTTGGACAGATTTTAAAAAAGAAAATCCCACGTACCCCATTTTGAATATTTGTTACGAGAAGATGAAGACAGTAAGTGCAATCACCGCTCATTGTTACAGAAAGAACGACTGTTTTTCTATACTAACATACCTTTATCAATGCAATCAAAAAGTGTACTTGTATAAGATAAATAATGTATTTTGAGGCCCAATTACTCTGTAGGATGTAAACATTTTTAAGAAAATGATTACAATTTTAACAACACATGCTGTGAGTCTGTATTTGAAGGAGCAAGACATTTTGATTTTGAAATAAAACTTTAAAAACCTGCAAAAGAATTACCTATTCATGCAAGCTACAGTATGAAGCACAAGTCACTGAAGTCTTCTACGAAATATTATTTTTCAGGACCTCAAAGGCCACGTTAAAATGATTGCTGACTTCCTGGAACTGAAGCCTAGTGAAGAACTGATCGAGGAAATAGCAAACAAATGCGAATTTCAAACAATGTCCAAATTTAAAAACAGCAACATCCCAGAGGGCATGCGCATGGTGACAGATGTTAGGGACAAACATATTATGTACAGAAAAGGTAAGAACATTTCCACTTGTACGTGAAGTTCAGCAGATATAAGACTACTATCATCGATTTGAAGTGGACTGACAAGAATATCCGTCCCCGTTGTTTTTATACTTATACCTTCTAAAGAATGTTCGCATTTTATTGTTATTTGGCTTTTGATATTCTTATACTCAGGAGAGGATGGGTTGGGTTGGGGTAATAGTGAGTTTATCAATAAATATATCATTATTCAAAATCATTACATTAAATGAATCGATTTTGAAATGAGCTAAACTGAATGTTAATTAAATGTAACGTAGTTATTAATTTAAGAAAAAGGTAAAACAAATTGAAAGTCATCATTTGTCTTTCTGATCTTTCAACAGTTAACAGTTACTCCTTACGTAATTGCAGGTGAAGCTGGTGACTGGAAAAACTGGTTCAAAGTTGCCCAGAGTGAGGCTGTAGACGCTGAAGTCGAGGCCGCAAACATTCCTTTAGAAATACAGTATACATAACGATTTAGACGATGACTAGAAACAGATGTGTTTCTGAGAAATACTTCTCTACAATTCATCAAGAAAAAAGTCAATTTGATAAAACATTTATATATATATATATATTCGAAACTAATCAAATTTAGTATATGCCATTTTTCCTCATAATGACAAGATGCATGCTACATGACTGTAAACATATATACATGTATATGAAACGGTACAAATCTGTATTATGTACCATGTATTGTGAGCTAAACAAATAAAGTACTGGTAACACCATTAGAAAATTATGTTGTATTTCATTGATTTCCAATAAATTTTACGTCAACGCTGTGAATGAATTCAGAAAAGAAAAAAGGAATCAAACAATTAACTGAACATTTAACTTTAAAAACAAGCTGAATTCTCACTTCAATACTTTTTCCGAAAATCATATTAAATTTAGACATTTAAATTTTGTATTGCAAGACCTGACAAAAACATTTTTTTTTTCAAAAAAGCTGCTTTACTTATGCCTTAATATGTGAAAAAAAGTTACATTTTTTGTATCAATTCATAGAAAATTATTTAAAACAAATTATCGTTATTTTTCTATTGATTCGGAAGAAAAAGAATGCGTTTAATTCAATTACATGGTTTTCTTTATCGGTAATCCCTAATTTTCAAAAACAAAAGGGCTGTGATGAATGAAATGTTTCTTAATATAAGATGAAACTTATTAATCACAATGTGAATATCATCAAATGTTGACCTTTGTGAAAGCAAATGTAACATTTTAAATAATGTAAAAATGGCACGTCGAACTTGTTAAACTTACAGTCACTTTATCATTCTCGCCCTACGATCAGCCACGGCAGCGAGGACCGGAAAAATCCGCAGCGCACGCGTGATCACCAAACACACGCTCTCAGTTATGACTAAGGCTTTGAGCTTGTTGAATTGTACAAATTTCCTCGCATTTTCGCAATATATGTAGCTACATACATGAATTCATTGGAAATGTCACTAACTAACCTGTCAAATTTTCAGTAAAAAGATCACGTTGAACACAAATAATTCAATGTAACCGAGCATTACAACAGCTGTAGAACGTAATTTTAATCGGATTTCCTCGGATTAATATGGTTCAAATACTCAACTATCCACCTTTTTATTGAATACTGTTATCTTTTATGGTCCCTACAAAACCTGAAGATGTTCAGGAGTCGTGTAAAATAATAAGGAATTTTTGTTCTGATAACTTTATAATTTGTGTTTCTATAATTATATTTATTCTAAAATTTGTATGCTATTGAAACGTCCGATGTTTGCAAAACCGCTATTTTGTAGGCGAGATCGTATACTAACTGCGCTATACATCTTTGCCACCCTCATTTTGACTCTTAAATATTTAAACTATCTTGTCTTCGTTCTCATATTGGAATCATGTTTAATAGGTTTACACTGCACTTAAAAGTAATTACTTACCAGAAAGCTGCTTTTTCTAAAGATCAGTAAAACCATCTTAACAGTGAAGATGGATGAATGCTCAGATCATGATCCTCAGATTGCCATTTCCATAGATTGTAAAAGGACATACAATATGATGCTTCGTGTGAATGAACAATTTTTATTTACGTACATGTACAATGCTAGAGAGTGTAAAGTACCATGTAAGTAAATGTACGAGGGTTGATCTCAAAGTAATGTCACAGATGCGATAAATCGTCAAAAATCCGCGTAAAGTGACGAAAATACGTGCTTTGAGATATCTACATAATTCAATTCAGATCTGATAATTTTAATGCATTATTATAAATATCTGTGAAGATAATATATTTTGTAGAGCGTGAGGTAAGGACAGTCGCCGCACGCTAGTGACGTCAATTCTAGATTATTGGTTTTCTGGTAGAATTTCATAATTTAGTACTCTATCCAAATTGGCCACGATGCTCTACTTAAATTTTTATTTGCAATAATTTGTAAAAACTGATATGATATTAATTTCTCATAATAAAGGATAATTATTACATTTATTAATACATAGAATAAAATATATGGGGTTTTTTTTCTCCCCTGAACAAAGGCACGCACCTTCATAACATCTCTGTGTCATAACCATTTATTTCAACTTTTTGTTACACCTTTTAGGAACACCGTTCATACGAATTCGGAATACCTCGAAACTTTTTCATCTAATCGATGCTTATCTACAGGTTTGACTTCGACGTTATGACATTGACATTTTTCACAGAACACGTCAGAATACATCTGAGTGAAAATACGCCGGTTGGGAACTTTAATTTTGCCATGTATTATCATCCTTGTATAAGCTACTCCCAGGAAAGTAACTGACTAATCTTGTCTTAATTTTGTAGAGGAAGGGGATAAGAAGTGGAAATGTATTACTGCCGTCTTCCAAAAAGCTATCAATTTTAAATTAATTAATACCGTTAGAATTGACGATCTTAATTGATTGCGTCCATGAAAAAAGGGTCCTTAGGGCATTTTTTGCACAATTCCAAATTTTTATGGATTTATATTTATATATGTCAGAAGATTAAAGTTATGATGTTTCATGAAGATCCAATAACTATAAAATAATATCTTTATTTGGCATTGAAAGTGAAGGATTTATTTACCTATGATGTTCTTCACCTTGCGACGTTACATGTACGTTATGATTTTAATATATATATATATATATATATATATATATATATATATATATATATATATATATATATATATATATATATATATATATATATATATATATATATATATATATATTATAATATATTTCTACTTCCTAATATCAAACAAGAGTCGGGATGAAATGACATAACATAATAAAGTTATCTTTTCATCTTGTAGCAATTTCAGTTTTTCTAAAATACGTTACCGGTCCGATAGATCGCAGTCTATTGACCGGCGGTCCAATAGATCACAGTCTATTGACCGGCAGTCTAATAGATCGCAGTCTCTTGATCGGCAGTTCAATAGATCACTTTCAAATCTGAATACACATACAAAATAGACGAAAATATTTAAATTTTAATAAAACAACAAAATCCCTTTGATTAGGTAATAAAATCAATTAAACACGCGGTGAAGCGTGAATAATCTAACAACAACTATATAAAGTATATTTACGGTTTTTACAATCTGTAACACCAACTGACTTTCTAGAAGTAATTTGTCATTTTTCAGGAAGTACAGGAATTCTTTTAATATTTTCTATGCAGATATAATGAGATTTAGATTCAATGATAGTTTTAAAAATTTGAAGCTAATTTCTATTCGTAAATTTGATTTTTTACAATTTTATAATCGTTTAAATTGGGAGACAATTATATAAAAAAAAGAGTCCCGAATTTTTATAATCCAGTCGATTACAACGTTTTCCTGGTACAAAATGAAACAGGTAGACTACACTCATTCAAAGTTTTCATTAACTCTCACAACATTTTTTTTCATTCTCTCCGAGGGATTTTGTAACTTTGTTGAAAGTCTAAATATTTTGTTTAGAAACAAGTTTACTTCAAAAATCAAATTTAAGGACTCTGCATAATGAACATCTATGAAGTACAATAGGTGTGACAACTATGATTAACCTGTCTAGCTTGCAATCGACATATTCATATTTTACATCTGGCTATTTTGATATGAAAAGATAGCATGAGGGTTTTTTCCACTTAGTTCTTTCACAGTCTGTATTTTAAGGTATCAACAATTTAGACATACTGATAAGTGCTTTAAATGTTTATTTTGCACTTTGTATTGCCCAAAATAATTTTGAAAAAAAACAACATTTAGGTTGAGTTGAATATCATTATAGAATTCAGATAATATTATTCTATAATTCGAATATAAAAGTACCAAAAAGTTTACAATTCAAATTATTTTTCTTGATTGATACAACAGTGATACCAATTCTTTTGCTTAATTTGTTCGTAACCATTTTTAAAGCAAAGACAACACTTTTCAGCTTATACAACACACGATTAAACTTTATACTACGTCGTCCAAAATAAAATTAATATTTAACTGAATATGGTTAGAAGTTGAAAAACTAGATCGTTTTGTTTTGTTTTGTTTTTTCTTTATGTAAGTATCACAATTAACATAAGAAATATTCGACACAGATTGCACGAGAAAAATAAACGCCACATTAACCTCGTTATTTTTCTGTATACACAGAGTAGTATGTTTGTATAGGCCACGTGAATGCCCTGGAGTGATTCATCCATAGAGTTGAGAATATAGAACGAATTTCAACTATATTTAGGACCTGTGAGGACAGATCTACTGTCAAAAAAAAAATACACCAACGTGTTATCTCGCCAACTACACGCGGTAAGTACCTCTTTACATTAACTGTAAATATATATTGCTGAATATTGCCTATTAACATGCATAAGAATATTAAAAATATAATATTTAAATAAAACAAATTGATGAACAAGGGAAAAATCAAATAAGTACAAGGTACTAGAGAAAAAATAAAATATGTCGTTTACATATTTGATCAAAGTAAAATTTTTACAGACTGATCAATTTTCTCCAAGAGTAAAGAACAATTTTTTAGGGGGAGCAAGTCAGCCTATGTATTTATTAAGATCTCTCTGCGTTCGCCCAAACGGTAGCACCGTAAAACATATTTTAGTGATTGTATACATTTTCTGATTTACCTTAGTTTGAGTGCGTTGACCTTTCATAATTATATGTGTGGCTATTCGGACATGTATAGTTAATGTGGTGTGTTGAATTGGGTCAGTTGATATATCTAGTAATATACATTATACATGTAAAACAAACATTTCTGCGTCCAGCAATCGATAGATTTTCCGAACCGAGACTTTAAGATAAATTTATCTAAATCAAATACTTGAAAATGTTAAAAGGAATGCCTGACATAGTAAAAATGCAGTTAATGTCTTTATTAAAGTTGAAGGTTATACACATCTGGCGAAGAACGTTCTTGCTCCAGTATATTAAATGCATGCGCGGATCAATGTGAGGCGGGGTTGTTTTCTAGATGTTTTAAAGCTAAATTGTATATAGCAAAGCAAATGTCACACTAATATTTTCACTGCTTACATGTCATAACATATTGTCACCAAGTTTCATAAAAAGCTTTGGTTTCAATATTTCAAATAAACATACTGAAGCCATTAAAACTCTAAAATTTCTTTAATTTTAGAAAGTAGTTTGAAAGTGTGTACAATAAGATCTTATGTTTTTCATTCTGTTTGTTTCAAAATTAATGTTTTTGAAAAGTGTCTTTAACCATTTTTAATGGCCAAGACCCAAGTACTAAGCTTATTTTCTTAATGTGACATTTGGCATTGTTCATTTGTTGTAAGTAGTTCTGTGACTTCTTACACTTATTTTCCTTTGTCGCCAACAAACCGTGGTCGACTCAACGAACGACCCCCCAACGCATTCCTTTCATTTTCAAAATCATATAATCTGTCTCCCCCCTAAAAACTGTTCCTCTTTCCCCTTTAAAGATGCATATTTTGTTTATCAAATGTTTTCGGATCAATTTTCTTTTAGAGAAGGGGATAGAGGGGAATTACACACCCATTGAATGAGTAAATTATGTTCACACTAGAAATCCATGAGATACTTTTGTATTCTGATCTGATGGATGTGGGATGCTTCTTCAATTAATAGATTACAGCAAACTTTTTTGTTGACCCGTTACAGGTAACATATGTAACGACTGGGTTCTTTTATCACTTCACTTAGGTTAGAAAGACGTCAGTAGTAATGAGAAAGTTAAGATGGAGTAAATATGGCCTTCCTTGACACACAATTTATTTTTGTTTTCAGTATATAACATACAGTCAGGACGATTCTGTGACAATGACTGAGAAAGAAGTTAAAGATCCCAATGGAAAAGTCGTATTTAAAGTTGTGGACCACGAAGGCGCTCGCTTTCCAGTAGGAGTCTTTGGCAACGTATTGGATCGCCTGAAAGCACTTTCTGAAGCAACTTTTAAGGACACTGATGTTTTTGTTATATCATATCCGAAATCTGGTTAGTGTGGGACGTCCCCTGTCTTCACGCGATCGATGTAGTAAAATTCAAGGGAATTTTTTTTAATTGCACGTTAAGCTAGAAACATCTCTGAAATATATATATATATATATATATATATATATATATATATATATATATATATATATATATATATATATATATATATATATATATATATATATATATATGCGCGCGCAAAATCACATTTTTCATTTGCGCTACATAGCTAACACGAAATCAAAATTTCCAAAATCATTGGCAAAACAAAAGGTTTAATATTTAAAGTCTTATCCAACGTTTTTTAAGTTTAAAATTTGCAGCAATCATTGAGAAATTGTTCTCAATTTATGTTTTTAAACTTTTTTTTACATTACAACGATTACAACGAAATTTAATGACAATTATTTTAGATTTTAATTTCTATATTTATAGGAACTCACTGGTGCTATGAAATAGTGGACATGCTGAAAAACAATAGCTCAGAATTTACTAAACACATGCCTCCCCTGATTGACATGCTACCTGTTGAAAAACTGATGCAGGTGCCCGATGGTGTTCTCGTATCTCATCTTTTGCCCCAACACATGCCAAAAGATGCTATCCAAAAGCGCTGTAAACTGGTTCACATTTACAGGAATCCCAAAGACGTGATCGTCTCATTTTTTAACTTCCTCAAGAAAACCAAAGAAGGAGCCATGATGCAGGACATGGAATTTGATGTGTTTTTCGACTTGTATATCACAGACCAGTGTAAGCTTTTCTATTTATTTATCTACTGATCAAATGAGAGAGAGAGAGAGAGAGAGAGAGAGAGAGATATTCATGAAAGAAAGACTAAACAGTTGAAGCTACTCCTTTAGTAAAGTCGGTTTTGACTATGAATTACAGAAAATAAGCTGCTCTTCCAGCTGCTACAATAATGTAAAACAACAATAAAAACAAAAATTTTCTCTTTTGTACGATTCAGTTTTATTGATTTAATTTTTTAAGCAATAGCGTGTCAGCAGTCAAATACTATAATCGATGAAGCAGTTTCCAAACAAAGAAAAAACCGATTTTTTTTATCGTATATATAAATGTCCAAAATCAAGTACTCAAATACTTTTACAGCAGATAATTCATTGCTCTTTTTGCCATTTAGTGCCAGGTGGTCTGTGGACAAATTACATCAAGGCTTGGACAGATTTTAAAAAAGAAAATCCCACGTACCCCATTTTGAATATTTGTTACGAGAAGATGAAGACAGTAAGTGCAATCACCGCTCATTGTTACAGAAAGAACGACTGTTTTTCTATACTAACATACCTTTATCAATGCAATCAAAAAGTGTACTTGTATAAGATAAATAATGTATTTTGAGGCCCAATTACTCTGAAGGATGTAAACATTTTTAAGAAAATGATTACAATTTTAACAACACATGCTGTGAGTCTGTATTTTGATTTTGAAATAAAACTTTAAAAACCCGCAAAAGAATTACCTATTCATGCATGCTACAGTTTGAAGCACAAGTCACTGAAGTCTTCTACGAAATATTATTTTTCAGGACCTCAAAGGCCACGTTAAAATGATTGCTGACTTCCTGGAACTGAAGCCTAGTGAAGAACTGATCGAGGAAATAGCAAACAAATGCGAATTTCAAACAATGTCCAAATTTAAAAACAGCAACATCCCAGAGGGCATGCGCATGGTGACAGATGTTAGGGACAAACATATTATGTACAGAAAAGGTAAGAACATTTCCACCTGTACGTGAAGTTCAGCAGATATAAGACTACTATCATCGATTTGAAGTGGACTGACAAGAATATCCGTCCCCGTTGTTTTTATACTTACACCTTCTAAAGAAAGTTCGCATTTTATTGTTATTTGGCTTTTGATATTCTTATACTCAGGAGAGGATGGGTTGGGTTGGGGTAATAGCGAGTTTATCAATAAATATATCATTATTCAAAATCATTACATTAAATGAATCGATTTTGAAATGAGCTAAACTGAATGTTAATTAAATGTAACGTAGTTATTAATTTAAGAAAAAGGTAAAACAAATTGAAAGTCATCATTTGTCTTTCTGATCTTTCAACAGTTAACAGTTACTCCTTACGTAATTGCAGGTGAAGCTGGTGACTGGAAAAACTGGTTCAAAGTTGCCCAGAGTGAGGCTGTAGACGCTGAAGTCGAGGCCGCAAACATTCCTTTAGAAATACAGTATACATAACGATTTAGACGATGACTAGAAACAGATGTGTTTCTGAGAAATACTTCTCTACAATTCATCAAGAAAAAAGTCAATTTGATAAAACATTTATATATATATATATATATATATATTCGAAACTAATCAAATTTAGTATATGCCATTTTTCCTCATAATGACAAGATGCATGCTACATGACTGTAAACATATATACATGTATATGAAACGGTACAAATCTGTATTATGTACCATGTATTGTGAGCTAAACAAATAAAGTACTGGTAACACCATTAGAAAATTATGTTGTATTTCATTGATTTCCAATAAACTTTACGTCAACGCTGTGAATGAATTCAGAAAAGAAAAAAGGAATCAAACAATTAACTGAACATTTAACTTTTAAAACAAGCTGAATTCTCACTTCAATACTTTTTCCGAAAATCATATTAAATTTAGACATTTAAATTTGTATTGCAAGACCTGACAAAAACATTTTTTTTTTTCAAAAAAGCTGCTTTACTTATGCCTTAATATGTGAAAAAAAAGTTACATTTTTTGTATCAATTCATAGAAAATTATTTAAAAAAAATTATCGTTATTTTTCTTTTGATTCGGAAGAAAAAGAATGCGTTTAATTCAATTACATGGTTTTCTTTATCGGTAATCCCTAATTTTCAAAAACAAAAGGGCTGTGATGAATGAAATGTTTCTTAATATAAGATAAATCTTATTAATCACAATGTGAATATCATCAAATGTTGACCTTTGTGAAAGCAAATGTAACATTTTAAATAATGTAAAAATGGCATGTCGAACTTGTTAAACTTACAGTCACTTTATCATTCTCGCCCTACAATCAGCCACGGCAGCGAGGACCGGAAAAATCCGAAGCGCACGCGTGATCACCAAACACACGCTCTCAGTTATGACTAAGGCTTTGAGCTTGTTGAATTGTACAAATTTCCTCGCATTTTCGCAATATATGTAGCTACATACATGAATTCATTGGAAATGTCACTAACTAACCTGTCAAATTTTCAGTAAAAAGATCACGTTGAACACAAATAATTCAATGTAACCGAGCATTACAACAGCTGTAGAACGTAATTTTAATCGGATTTCCTCGGATTTATATGGTTCAAATACTCAACTATCCACCTTTTTATTGAATACTGTTATCTTTTATGGTCCCTACAAAACCTGAAGATGTTCAGGAGTCGTGTAAAATAATAAGGAATTTTTGTTTGGATAACTTTATAATTTGTGTTTCTATAATTATATTTATTCTAAAATTTGTATGCTATTGAAACGTCCGATGTTTGCAAAACCGCTATTTTGTAGGCGAGATCGTATATTAACTGCGCTATACATCTTTGCCACCCTCATTTTGACTCTTAAATATTTAAACTATCTTGTCTTCGTTCTCATATTGGAATCATGTTTAATAGGTTTACACTGCACTTAAAAGTAATTACTTACCAGAAAGCTGCTTTTTCTAAAGATCAGTAAAACCATCTTAACAGTGAAGATGGATGAATGCTCAGATCATGATCCTCAGATTGCCATTTCCATAGATTGTAAAAGGACATACAATATGATGCTTCGTGTGAATGAACAATTTTTATTTACGTACATGTACAATGCTAGAGAGTGTAAAGTACCATGTAAGTAAATGTACGAGGGTTGATCTCAAAGTAATGTCACAGATGCGATAAATCGTCAAAAATCCGCGTAAAGTGACGAAAATACGTGCTTTGAGATACCTACATAATTCAATTCAGATCTGATAATTTTAATGCATTATTATAAATATCTGTGAAGATAATATATTTTGTAGAGCGTGAGGTAAGGACAGTCGCCGCACGCTAGTGACGTCAATTCTAGATTATTGGTTTTCTGGTAGAATTTCATAATTTAGTACTCTATCCAAATTGGCCACGATGCTCTACTTAAATTTTTATTTGCAATAATTTGTAAAAACTGATATGATATTAATTTCTCATAATAAAGGATAATTATTACATTTATTAATACATAGAATAAAATATATGCGTTTTTTTTTCTCCCCTGAACAAAGGCACGCGCCTTCATAACATCTCTGTGTCATAACCATTTATTTCAACTTTTTGTTACACCTTTTAGGAACACCGTTCATACGAATTCGAAATACCTCGAAACTTTTTCATCTAATCGATACTTATCTACAGGTTTGACTTCGACGTTATGACATTGACATTTTTCACAGAACACGTCAGAATACATCTGAGTGAAAATACGCCGGTTGGGAACTTTAATTTTGCCATGTATTATCATCCTTGTATAAGCTACTCCCAGGAAAGTAACTGACTAATCTTGTCTTAATTTTGTAGAGGAAGGGGATAAGAAGTGGAAATGTATTACTGCCGTCTTCCAAAAAGCTATCAATTTTAAATTAATTAATACCGTTAGAATTGACGATCTTAATTGATTGCGTCCATGAGAAAAGGGTCCTTAGGGCATTTTTTGCACAATTCCAAATTTTTATGGATTTCTATTTATATATGTCAGAAGATTAAAGTTATGATGTTTCATGAAGATCCAATAACTATAAAATAATATCTTTATTTGGCATTGAAAGTGAAGGATTTATTTACCTATGATGTTCTTCACCTTGCGACGTTACATGTACGTTATGATATATATATATATATATATATATATATATATATATATATATATATATATATATATATATATATATATATATATATATATATATATATATATATATATTATAATATATTTCTACTTCCTAATATCAAACAAGAGTCGGGATGAAATGACATAACATAATTAAGTTATCTTTTCATCTTGTAGCAATTTCAGTTTTTCTAAAATACGTTACCGGTCCGATAGATCGCAGTCTATTGACCGGCGGTCCAATAGATCACAGTCTATTGACCGGCAGTCTAATAGATCGCAGTCTCTTGATCGGCAGTTCAATAGATCACTTTCAAATCTGAATACACATACAAAATAGACGAAAATATTTAAATTTTAATAAAACAACAAAATCCCTTTGATTAGGTAATAAAATCAATTAAACACGCGGTGAAGCGTGAATAATCTAACAACAACTATATAAAGTATATTTACGGTTTTTACAATCTGTAACACCAACTGACTTTCTAGAAGTAATTTGTCATTTTTCAGGAAGTACAGGAATTCTTTTAATATTTTCTATGCAGATATAATGAGATTTAGATTCAATGATAGTTTTAAAAATTTGAAGCTAATTTCTATTCGTAAATTTGATTTTTTACAATTTTATAATCGTTTAAATTGGGAGACAATTATATAAAAAAAAGTCCCCAATTTTTATAATCCACTCGATTACAACGTTTTCCTGGTACAAAATGAAACAGGTAGACTACACTCATTCAAAGTTTTCATTAACTCTCACAACATTTTTTTTCATTCTCTCCGAGGGATTTTGTAACTTTGTTGAAAGTCTCAATATTTTGTTTAGAAACAAGTTTACTTCAAAAATCAAATTTAAGGACTCTGCATAATGAACATCTATGAAGTTCAATAGGTGTGACAACTATGATTAACCTGTCTAGCTTGCAATCGACATATTCATATTTTACCTCTGGCAATTTTGATATGAAAAGATAGCTTGAGGGGTTTTCCATTTAGTTCTTTCACAGTCTGTATTTTAAGGTATCAACAATTTAGACATACTGATAAGTGCTTTAAATGTTTATTTTGCACTTTGTATTGCCCAAAATAATTTTGAAAAAAACAACATTTAGGTTGAGTTGAATATCATTTGATATTTATTCGTTTGATGAGATATCGGCGCTTCTGATTGGTCGAAAAATTTCTTTGAGGCCTGCATCAATAAAATTTTGCCGGATCTACTTTTCTCAACTGTTCTGATCTAACACTATATTTATAGAACGGGAATTTCCAAAATAAACACTGTCAACAAAGTGTAAAGTTGTGTCTGTTTTATTGTCAGCAAACAAAATACAACTTTATAAACATAAAAACTTGAAAGTCTAACCTTCAAAAATAAAAAAAACACAATATCTTATTCACGAAATAGAAAATTAAGCGTCTTCTCACGATTTCGTCTGCTTCAGATCAATCAACATTACTGCGAGGCTGGCTGTTCCTTTTCCAGAATAATCATAACGAACATATAGGCCCATACACTTTCACGGTAACACTGCTGTTCAAAGGTAACGATGATTTTTAAATTTACACAGTACCCTAGATGATCGGTCATCAGAAATTCAGAATAAGCATGGTTTTGAGTACAATGCATCAACTCCTTCGGCGCATTCCAAGCGGCAGATACTATAGTATACCATTTAAGTACATCACTGGCTATAAAGTTACCACAATGTTTACAAAAGTCGCTTATACATACTATTCTTTGTCGACATATCAACTATTTTCGTCCACGATCGCCTCTCCTTGGATGGTTACGTCCAGTTGCATTTTCCACCGATCTCACATGAAAACTAGTTTTATTACGAATTTTTCTGCACAGTGAATAATATAACAAGCTATCGAATGTATTTTCCTTTCGTTTTCCATTCAACCGGTTCAGATTTTAACTCACTATTTGTGTTTAATCCATTAAATTCAGTTCAATAGCTCTGCATCAGCTGAAGGCGCATCCATTTTGAATATTGTTGCTATTGTTATTTTGTATTCATACGCGCCGCTTCATTTGCATTATTTACATTTTTGATCAATGACACTTCACATTTCTTGATTTAAAAATGTTTTATTAAATGATAAGAAATGAAGATAATAATTGTTCTATTGATCGACGTATCAAAGAAAAAATTGACCGGAAAACTTTTTCATCGCGTAGCGCATTGATGAAAAAGTTTTCCGGTCAATTTTTTCTTTGATACGTCGATCAATAGAAAAATTATTATCTTCATTTCTTAAATCCTTATAGAATTTAGATAATATTATTCTATAATTAGAATATAAAAGTACCAAAAAGTTTACATTTCAAATTATTTTTCCTGATTGATACAACAGTGATATCAGTTTTTTTGCTTAATTTGTTCGTAACCATTATTAAAGCAAAGACAACACTTCTCAGCTTATACAACACACGATTTAACTTTATACTACGTCGTCCAAAATAAAATTAATATTTAACTGAATATGGTTAAAAGTTGAAAAACTAGATCGTTTTGTTTTGGGTTTTTTCTTATGTAATTATCACAATTAACACTAGAAATATTCGACACAGATTGCACGAGAAAAATAAACGCCACATTAACCTCGTTATTTTTCTGTATACACAGAGTACTATGTTTGTATAGGCCACGTGGATGCCTTGAAGCGATTCATTCATAGAGTTGATAATATAGAACGAATTTCAGCTATATTTAGGACCTGTGAGGACAGATCCACTGTCAAAAAAAATACACCAACGTGTTATCTCGCCAACTACACGCGGTAAGTACCTCTTTACATTAACTGTAAATATATATTGCTGAATATTGCCTATTAACATGCCTAAGAATATTAAAAATATTTTTAAAAAAAAACAAATTTATGAACAAGGGAAAAATCAAATAAGTACAAGGTACTAGAGAAAAAATAAAATATGTCGTTAACATATTTGATCAAAGTAAAATTTTTACAGACTGATCAATTTTCTCCCAGAGTAAAGAACAATTTTTAAGGGGGAGCAAGTCAGCCTATGTATTTATTATGATCTCTCTGTGTTCGCCCGAACAGTAGCACCGTAAAACATATTTTAGTGATTGTATACATTTTCTGATTTACCTTAGTTTGAGTGCGTTGACATTTAATAATTATATGCGTGGCTATTCGGACATGTATAGTTATGTGGTGTGTTGAATTGGGTCAGTTGATATATCTAGTAATATACATTGTACATGTAAAACAAACATCTCTGCGTCCAGCAATCGATAGATTTTCCGAACCGAGACATTAGGATAAATTTATCTTAATCAAATACTTGAAAATGTTAAAAGGAGTGCTTGACATAGTAAAAATGCAGTTAATGTCTTTATTAAAGTTGAAGGTTATACACAACTGGCGAAGAACGTTCTTGCTCCAGTATATTAAATGCATGCGCGGATCAATGTGAGGCGGGGTTGTTTCCTTGATGTTTTAAAGCTAAATTGTATATAGCAAAGCAAATGTCACACTAATATTTTCACTGTTTACATGTCATAACATATTGTCACCAAGTTTCCTGAAAAGCTTTAGTTTCAATTTTTCAAATAAACATACTGATGCCATTAAAACTCTAAATTTTCCTTTGACGCCAACAAACCGTGGTCGACTCAACGAACGACCCCCCCCACCCCACCCCCAACGCATTCCTTTTATTTTCAAAATCATATTTAATCTTTCCTCCTAAAAACTAGTAGGGTCGTTCCTCTCTCCCCTTTAAAGATGCATATTTTGTTTATCAAATGTTATTAGGTCAATTTTCTTTAAGTTGAGGGGGTAGAGGGGCAACTACACCAATTTAATGGGTAAATCTTGTTCATACACACTAGAAATCCATGAATTTCTTTTGTATTCTGTTCTGATGGATATGGGATGCTTTTTCAATTAATAGATTACAGCAAACTTTGTGTTGACCCGTTAGAGGTAACATATGTAACGACTAGGTTCTTTTAATACCTCACTTAGGTTAGAAAGACGTTAGAAGAAATGAGAAAGCTAAGATGGAGTAAATATTGCCTTCCTTTACACACAATTTAATTTTGTTTTCAGTTAATAACATACGGTTAGGACGATTCTGTGACAATGACTGAGAAAGAAGTTAAAGATCCCAATGGAAAAGTCGTATTTAAAGTTGTGGACTACGAAGGCGCTCGCTTTCCTGTAGGAGTCTTTGGCAACGTATTGGATCGCCTGAAAGCACTTTCTGAAGCAACTTTTAAGGACACTGATGTTTTTGTTATATCATATCCGAAATCTGGTTAGTGTGGGACGTCCCCTGTCTTCACGTGATCGATGTAGTAAAATTCATGGGAATTTTTTAAATTGCACGTTAAGCTAGAAACATCTCTGATATATATATATATATATATATATATATATATATATATATATATATATATATATATATATATATATATATATATGCGCGCAAAATAACATTTTTCATTTGCGCTACATAGCTAACACGAAATCAAAATTTCCAAAATCATTGGCAAAACAAAAGGTTTAATATTTAAAGTCTTATCCAACGTTTATTAAGTTTAAAATTGGCAGCAATCATTGAGAAATTGTTCTCAATTTATGTTTTTAAACTTTTTTTTACATTACAACGCAATTTAATGACAATTATTTTAGATTTTAATTTCTATATTTATAGGAACTCACTGGTGCTATGAAATAGTGGACATGCTGAAAAACAATAGCTCAGAATTTACTAAACACATGCCTCCCCTGATTGACATGCTACCTGTTGAAAAACTGATGCAGGTCCCCGATGGTGTTCTCGTATCTCATCTTTTGCCTCAACACATGCCAAAAGATGCTATCCAAAGGCGCTGTAAACTGGTTCACATTTACAGGAATCCCAAAGACGTGATCGTCTCATTTTTCAACTTCCTCAAGAAAACCAAAGAAGGAGCCATGATGCAGGACATGGAATTTGATGTGTTTTTGGACTTGTATATCACAGACCAGTGTAAGCTTTTCTATTCATTTATCTACTGATCAAATGAGAGAGAGAGAGAGAGAGAGATTCACGAAAGAAAGACTCAACAGTTGAAGCTACTCCTTTAGTAAAGTCGGTTTTGACTATGAATTACAGAAAATAAGCTGCTATTCCAGCTGCTACAATAATGTAAAACAACAATAAAAACAAAATTTTTCTCTTTTGTACGATTCAGTTTTATTGATTTAATTTTTCAAGCAATAGCGTGTCAGCAGTCAAATACTATAATCGATGAAGCAGTTTCCAAACAAAGAAAAAACCGATTTTTTTTATCGTATATATAAATGTCCAAAATCAAGTACTCAAATACTTTTACAGCAGATAATTCATTGCTCTTTTTGCCATTTAGTGCCAGGTGGTCTGTGGACAAATTACATCAAGGCTTGGACAGATTTTAAAAAAGAAAATCCCACGTACCCCATTTTGAATATTTGTTACGAGAAGATGAAGAAAGTAAGTGCAATCACCGCTCATTGTTACAGAAAGAACGACTGTTTTTCTCTACTAACATACCTATATCAGTGCAATCAAAAAGTGTACTTGTATAAGATAAATAATGTATTTTGAGGCTCAATTACTCTGTAAGATGTAAACATTTTTAAGAAAATGATTACAATTTTACAACACATGCTGTATGAGTCTGTATTTGAAGGAGCAAGACATTTTGATTTTGAAATAAAACTTTAAAACCCTGCAAAAGAATTACCTATTCATGCATGCTACAGTATGAAGCACAAGTCACTGAAGTCTTCTACGAAATATTATTTTTCAGGACCTCAAAGGCCACGTTAAAATGATTGCTGACTTCCTGGAACTGAAGCCTAGTGAAGAACTGATCGAGGAAATAGCAAACAAATGCGAATTTCAAACAATGTCCAAATTTAAAAACAGCAACATCCCAGAGGGCATGCGCATGGTGACAGATGTTAGGGACAAACATATTATGTACAGAAAAGGTAAGAACATTTCCACTTGTACGTGAAGTTCAGCAGATATAAAGCTACTATCATCGATTTGAAGTGGACTGAATATATATCCGTCTCTGTTGTTTTTATACCTGTACTTTTTAAAGAAAGTTCACATTTTATTGTTATTTGGTTTTTGATATTCTTATACTCAGGAGAGGATGGGTTGGGTTGGGGTAATAATGAGTTTATCAATAAATATATCATTATTTAAAATCATTACATTAAATGAATCGATTTTGAAATGAGCTTAACTGAATGTGAATTAAATGTAACATAGTTATTAATTTAGGAAACAGGTAAAACAAATTGGAAGTCATTGTCTTTCTGATCTTTCAACAGTTAACAGTTACTCCTTACGTAATTGCAGGTGAAGCTGGTGACTGGAAAAACTGGTTCAAAGTTGCCCAGAGTGAGGCTGTAGACGCTGAAGTCGAGGCCGCAAACATTCCTTTAGAAATACAGTATACATAACGAATTAGACGATGACCAGAAATAGATGTGTTTCTGAGAAATACTTCTCTACAATTCATCAAGAAAAAGTCAATTTGATAAAACATTTATATATATATTCGAAACCCATCAAATTTAGTATATGCCATTTTTCCTCATAATGACAAGATGCATGCTACATGACTGTAAACATATATACATGTATATGAAACGGTACAAATCTGTATTATGTACCATATATTGTGAGCTAAACAAATAAAGTACTGGTAACACCATTAGAAAATTATGTTGTATTTCATTGATTTTCAATAGATTTTACGTCAACGCTGTGAATGAATTCAGAAAAGAAAAAAGGAATCAAACAATTAACTGAACACTTAACTTTAAAAACAAGCTGAATTCGCCCTTCAATACTTTTTCCAAAAATCATTTTAAATTTAGACATTTAAATTTTGTATTACAAGACCTGACAAAAACATTTTTTTTTCAAAAAAGCGGCTTTACTTATGCCTTAATATGTGAAAAAAAGTTACATTTTTTGTATCAATTCATAGAAAATTATTTGAAAAAAATTATCATTATTTTTCTTTTGATTCGGAAGAAAAAGAATGCGTTTAATTCAATTACATGGTTTTCTTTATCGGTACTCCCTAATTTTCAAAAACAAAAGGGCTGTGATGAATGAAATGTTTCTTAATATAAGATAAGACTTATTAATCACAATGTGAATATCATCAAATGTTGACCTTTGTGAAAGCAAATGTAACATTTTAAATAATGTAAAAATGGCACGTCGAACTTGTTAAACTTACAGTCACTTTATCATTATCGCCCTACGATCAGCCACGGCAGCGAGGACCGGAAAAATCCGCAGCGCACGCGTGATCACGATGCACACGCTCTCAGTTATTATTAAGGCTTTGAACTTGTAAAATTGTGCAAATTTAATTTCGTCGCATCTTCGCAATATATGTAGCTACATACATGAATTCATTGGAAATGTCACTAACTAACCTGTCAAATGTTCAGTAAAAAGGCCACGTTGAACACAAATAATTCAATGTAACCGAGCATTACGGGCACCTATAGAACGTAATTTTAATCGGATTTCCTTGGTTTAATATGGTTCAAATACTCAACCATCCACCTTTTTATTGCATATTATTTTCTTTTATGGTCCCTACAAAACCTGAAGATGTTTATGAGTCGTATAAAATAATAAGGAATTATCTGATCTGATAACTATAATTTGTGTTTCTTTAATTACATTTATTCTAAAATTTGTATGCTATTGAAAAAGTTCGATGTTTGCAAAACCGCTATTTTGTATGCGAGATCGTATACTAACTGCGCTATACATCTTTGCCATCCTCATTTTGACTCTTAAATATTTAAACTATCCTGTCTTCGTTCTCATATAGGAATCATGTTTAATAGGTTTACACTGCACTTAAAAGCCATTACTTACCAGAAAACAGATTTTCTAAAGATCACTAAAACAATCTTAACAGTGAAGATGGATTAATGCTCAGATCATGATCCTCGGAATGCCATTTCCATAGATTGTAAAAGGACATACAATATGATGCTTCGTGTGAATGAAAAAAAATTATTTACTAACATGTACAATGCTAAAGAGTGTAAAGAACCATGTAAGTAAATGTACGAGGGTTGATCTCAAAGTAATGTCAAAGATGCGATAAATCGTCAAAAATCCGCGTAAAGTGAGAAAAATACGTGCTGAGATACCTACCTAATTCAATTCAGATCTGATAAGTTTAATGCATTATTATAAATATATGTGAAGATAATATATTTTGTAGAGCGTGAGGTAAAGATAGTCACCGCACGCTAGTGACGTCATTTCTAAATCTTGGGCCTTCTGGCAGAATTGCATAATTTAGTACTCTATACAAATTTGCCACGATGCTCTATTTACATTTTTTTAAAACATTTTTTTCATTATGTAACTAATTACTCGTTTTGTAATCAATGAAGTAGAATATTGGATTATTTAATGTGCGATCGGTTGGTCGAGGTACATGTATCTTCATAAAGTCATGAACGTAGCTTTAGAAAATAGCCATTGACGTAAGAACCCAGCTTTAACTTTCCTTCAGAGCGTGTATCTTCTGTCTATCTAATTTATTTATTAACATGACATATGCTTTTATTAGAGATTGGAACCACATTAAGGATATCCTGTGAATTCGCTCTTAATTTTAGGTTGATATATCAATTCCAGTACAATTTCTAGTGATTTCTATCCATCAAAGCAAAAATGCATCGTATCACTATACGCATGTCCAACCTTTTTATACTTGATCTAGAGACAAAAGGCATTGCTTAGATACCCGAAATGGACCGTAACGGTCCCTAGTTTTTTAAAACAGAAAAAGTTTATAATAAATTTTGTTTCAAAATATTGTGTTGTTTCGGGCTTTTTCAAATATTGAAGCATATAATTTATTCATAAATGCAAACCTTAAAAAAGACTTTCATGACGCGGCGATGTCACGTATATATCATGCTATAAACATCAATATCTTGATTTGTGTTCAACGAATTTTAATCAAAATTTTAATTTGAATTTGGATTTTGATAAGAAAAGGTTTGATGTATCATTTTATACAATACAGCGCCAATGAGAAGCGCGGTGCATACTGTGCCATTACTTTTGGACCAACCCTTGTATTATACATAACACATGGTTGTTTGCAATTGTACGTAAACACAGCAATCCCGTTTCAACACACCATTAAACCATTCAACCGGGTAAAACTTAGGAGGGATGGACATTGTAAAGTATGAGTAAACTGAGATAAAGTTTAGCGTCATGTTGTAATTTTTAAAATGTACATGTAATTATAGATTTATTAAACATTAACTTTAAATAAAAATAAGAAAACGTCTTTAAGTGTGATTGATAAACATTGAAAGATGTTTACATATTATCACTTTAGTCTTGAAGTTCTTTCTATACTGGTCGCTCAAAATTATTTCTGAAACCAACCGAGACGACGTACGTTTTGTTCCTTTCAGGTACCAAAACAAGGTACCTAAACTTTTTGTCTATTTATTTGAAAAAAAAATTAATTATCGAATAACAGAACGCATTTCAGAAAAAAAGAAGAAATGATTGTATAATTTTGAAGTTTTAGTTTTAAATAAGGAATAAGGAATCATTCTTTGAGTATTATGAGGTGAAAATTTTGGTCGGGGCGTGATCAAATCCAATAAAGCCCGAAGGGCTTTATGATAGATTTGATCACGCCCCGACCGAAATTATCACCTCATAATATTCAAAGAATGATTCCTTATTATTTATATTTATATAATTTTAGGCCATCGTACGATTAAATATTTAAATATAAATAAACAAACCCCGCTGGCGCCTCAATTTGGCGTCATTTGTATTATGAGTTATATAGTACAAAATCGAAACGTAGTGTTATCACAGGCAAAGACACTGGATAATGTAAATATATGGGGATGTTTAACAATAGCTGATATTGTAGGATAGAACCGTGTCGTTTCGTCAAAAATAATTATTACAAAGCTAGTACAAAGTTGAGTAATTAGACCGTTTTTGGTGTGGTTTTTCTGATGTAAGTATAATAAGTCAAAAAGAATATGTGAATATCAATAAGTTTACTGTCTCCTTTTCAAAATAAATGAGCCACATGAATGACCCAAATTGATACATCCTTAGAGTTGAGGAAATAGAACGAAAGTTAGTTATATATATTTATTAACTCTCGGACTCCTTCAGACGCTAAAAAATAAAACATCAACGTGTATCATTTCGCCAACTACAGGGTAAGCACTTCTTTACACTTCTTATTTTGCATTATTTGTACTGACATTCTTAGCATTGTATACAATCATGTAAAAAAAAAATAGACACACGCTCTATATATGATAACCTCAGCACTGAAGTTACGTGATTAAATGTTCATTTTTCTCTAGTTTCTATAAGTATGAGTTGGTAGGTTTGGCGTCAATAAAGTGTTTAAAAATTATAGGTGAATAATCAATAAATACTTATGTTAAATCTGATCAATCGATAAATGAAATAGACATGTATCCATTTGCGTCCAGCAATCGACAGGCCTGGCACACTGAATTTTAGATAAGATTACTTAAATCAAATACTTGAAAAATGTTGACACAGTAAAAAAAAATAATAGTTGGACGTTTAAAAGTACGACATGGATTTGGGTTATACACAGCTGGCGAGAGATTCGATGGTAAAGGAACGTTAGTTTAATACCGTCTTTTTGCTCCAGTTAATTCAGTTCATGCGCGGATCAAGAAGGGTGAGGTTGGAACCGAGATGTCTAAGGCTTTAAAATCTTATAGCGATGTAATGTAAACTTAACCCCAACTCTCTCTCTCTCTCTCTCTCTCTCTCTCTCTATCTCTCTCTCTCTCTCTTAAAGGGGGCAGTTTTATGAAATAGGGTGTTCTCTTTTCCTTTATTTTCTTTTTGCTTTTCAAAATGTACAGGAGTCAATTTTAGTGGTGTTGTGAAAGAAGGGAGGGGAAAAAACCACCCCAATATATAAGGATTAAAATATGTTTATACTTCCTATAATTATAAAGTATATGGGATGCTTCTTCAAATAATAGACAATTACAAAAACTAATATCTATCTGTTGTACACAGAGCAAGGTAATGACAAAATTGATTGTCACGTGACTACGTAAAAGTTGTTTGTTAGCAAATCATCCGAAATTCCCCGTGGCATTGAATGGTGTTAATATGTTTGGGCAATCGGTTTTTAGAGCGCAGTTTGCAGTTCGCAATTGAATAGCGAACTGCGTTCTAGAACGCAGTTCGCAATTCAAAATTTAGAATTCATATTTGGGGCCCGAAATTTTCAGGGGCACATACTAGTGGTATTTCACTACCACTGTGAAGATATGGTGATGCAGCTATCTCTAGTTTTTAAGAATCGGGCTTATATGCAAGTGAATAGTGAACTGCGTTCTATCTAGAACGCAGTTCGCAATTCAAAATTTAGAATTCAAATTTGGGGCCCGATTGCTTTACATGCAATTGAAAAGTGAACTGCGTTCTATCTAGAACGCAGTTCGCAATTCAAAATTTAGAATTCATATTTGAGGCCCGATTGCCTTATATGCAATTGAATAGTGAACTAGATGTGAAAAAGGAAATTGTACCTCAATGTGCTCAATTCCTCAAATTAAAAACATTCAAAAATTTAATTTGTCTTCTCCATTATAATTAAATGACTGCTATTTACCTCGCGTACAAACCAGGATAATTTTCCGATGCGATATTTTCTTAGGAATAGCAATAATTACTTTATCCCCGCAACAGAAATGTGTCGGAATTATGGAAACTGTTTTAAAGATGTCGTTTTTATTTACTCGTGTCTGAAAAACTATCAAAATTGATTTAGATTTCACATTATTTATTGTATAAAGAGGGGGTCCCATATAGTAGGTATATACAGAATATCATTCTTTTATTTTGTTTGTATAAGTATTTAACATACTCTAATTCATATATAATTTCTAATGTTCAACCAAAATTTCATAGTCAATCGTAGAATTATAAGCAAGATACAGAGCCTATAGTTCGCCTAGGTTTGAGTCATATTTTGTTCACATGAGTTTATTATATTCAGCTTAAGATTTTTAACTTGGTATTTCCTATTCAGCATTTCAAATGGAAAAAAAGAATGGCCTAAGTTTTCAATTCTTTTATTCACTCAAGACCAGTTCACTGGTATTTGAGCTTCAAAATCAGTTTATACAAATGTACACAAACACAGACAAGGATCACATGTAAGGTAGGAGTAATAATGACGAAAAAAAGTTAAGTTTATAATATAATAAGTTGTTAAAGTTGGTTTCTGGAAGAACAGACTTTGAAAATTTTCTAAAAAAATATTGACAAATTTTTGACTTTTTTAATCTTTAGTTTTTAAGATCTGTGTACAAAGAATTGTGAGCAAATCTCTGTATCTTACTTTTAATTCGAAGCTTAACACTCAAATATTGTTAGTAAATAGAAATGGTAAACAATTAAACACAAGAAACATGCACTATAACAAATAAAGAACACAATTTATTTTTTCGAAATGAATCATATATATACATGTATATATACCTACATATTTCCGTCAGCGGTATCAAACTCTATTTAAACTGAATAAACTCGAGAAAATGCCGAACATCTTAACAAAACCTATTGCATTAATTTACCATTACGCAAAAGATAATGCCGAATTACCGATAGAATGAATTGTATTGCAATACTTTTTTGATACATCAGATTTTGCTTAATTTGCGCAGGTAAACAGTTAACTGTTTGATTTACCGAGGTCTCTGTTTGATTTGATACGTAAAAATCACGAAATACAGACGATAGTTCCCAGGTTACAAAGCATAAATAATGAAAACGAAACGAAAATCAGAACAAGCTGACAACAACGTCATGTGTGAAAACTGTCAACGCATTGAAATATTTAGCCTCAATTTACTTCACAAAATCGGCAGCAATATATTTTGCATGTTTCAAAAATTTCCCTTCATACGCGAACTGTTGCACAACAAGCAAATTCATCATAGTCAGATCGACCATTTTTCGTATAATGTCATGGCTGCTTTAAACAAAGAACCTCGTTTTAGAAGTATGGAATACGAGTCTTGGTAAAATGGGTATGCAAACCCGGGCCGTGGCAAAATAAAAGCCGGGGCAGATCGGCAATCGTCAATTCCAAATACGCATTATTTTGCAGCAATATTTACAGCGAATACAAATATACTGGTCCATCAAATATCCTGAAATTTTAATAAGATTGGCAGATTAATAACTGCCAATCTTTGTTTTGCCCAGGCCAAGTCTTGCCTACCCATTTAACCGGATGCCGAACCCGAAGCTATTAAACCGATTGAAACATGCCTTTCCTTTATTATTATTTTCGTAATAACTCAGATTTGAAACAGAATTATCCCTTAATTTTTGCAATTTATATTTTCCTTCCCATAAGGATAATTTATGCTAAACTACATTGAATTGGACTCAGTAGTTCTTGAGAAGAAGATTTTTAAAAATGCACCCCCCTTTTCTACAGTTTCAAGGTTTTCTCCGCTTTGAATACAGATCGGACTTTTATTTCTGCTTTATGTTCACAGTGGTAGTGAAATACCACTAGTAGATGCCCCTGAAAATTTCGGGCCCCAAATATGAATTCTAAATTTTGAATTGCGAACTGCGTTCTAGATAGAACGCAGGTCGCTATTCAATTGCATATAAGTCCGATTCTTAAAAACTAGAGATAGTTGCATCACCATATGTTCACAGTGGTAGTGAAATACAACTTGTAGATGCCCCTGAAAATTTCGGGCCCCAAATATGAATTCTAAATTTTGAATTGCGAACTACGCTCTAAAACGCAGTTCACTATTCAATTGCGAACTGCGAACTGCGTTCTAAAAACCGATTGCCATTTGTACCTAACTTCTTATCGTGTCTTATTTATTGAATAAAAGATATTGTAAACGCTTGACACTAGTTAAACATAGACTTAGTTGAGAATTGTAGTAAAAAGCATTTAACCAAAAAGAACTGTTTTTGTGTAAGTTTTAGAAATGACATATTACATTGATATTATGTTAAATAAAAAATAATATCAAAGGGTCAATGAGACCTGATGATAGTAACACAATGGCTGGGAATTTTTTCCTTTCGTTGGAATTAAAATACATAATGATTTTGATTAAAGTTGTGATATAATGTGATATATTGTATCGCCGTTCTTGAGCTGATTACATAATTTATTTCGTTTTCAGCATAAATAACTTACAGTATCAATCATTTTATAACAATGACTGAGAAAGAAGTTAAAGATCCCGATGGAAAAGTTGTATTTCGAGTTGTTGAGTATGAAGGAGCCCGCTTTCCAGTAGAAGTCTTTGGCAACGTATTGAATAGCCTGAAAGCACTTAACGAAGCAACGTTTAAGGAAAGCGATGTTTTTGTTGTGTCATATCCAAAATCTGGTAAGTGGCTAAGTGACGTTTCGTTACATTGACGACTTGATTTTATTCATCAGATTTTGATAAGTTACCTGAAACAATATACGGTAACTCCCTCTGAGATAATTTCAAATTCATGCGAAAACTTAATTTATTTCCGTTATTTTTTTTTAAATATTTATAATCATTGACAAAAACTTTTCTTTTTTTGGCGTGTGACTATTTTTCACCGTATTAGAATTTTGATGTTCTAGCAATCGTTTAACAAAATGTTCTCAACATATCTATAAAAAATTTTCTTCTACATTTTCACGTCATTTAATAGCATTTTTTTTAGCGTATCATTTCTATTTATAGGGACCCACTGGTGCTATGAAATTGTGGACATGCTGAGAAACAATAGAGCTGAGTTTACTAAACACGTCCCACCTTTGGTTGGCATGTTGCCAGCAGAAAAACTCATGCAGGTGCCCGATGGTGTTCTAGTAGCGCATCTCCTGCCCCGACACATGCCCAAAAATGCTATTCAAAAGCGCTGTAAACTCGTTCACATATACAGGAATCCCAAAGACGTGATTGTCTCGTTTTTTAATTTCATCAAGAAAACCAAAGATGGGGCTATGATGCAAGACATGGAATTCGATGTGTTTTTCGAATTATATATCACAGACCAGTGTAAGCTAAACAACATATTTATTTACCGATCGATCGATCGATCGGTTGATCGATCGATCGATCGATCGATCGAGAGAGAGAGAGAGAGAGAGAGAGAGAGAGAGAGAGAGCATGGTTTAAAAATACATGCACTTGTTCTTTTAAAAGTAGAACCTATGACTATTGTTACCGGAAGTTCTCCTAACTGCTAAATGAATGTAAAACAAAAACTGTTTCCTCTTGTGCGTTTAAGTTTCATTGATTTTATTTATCTTAAAACAGAGCTTTATAAGGTCGAATGCAATAATTCATAAAGCATGTTTATCTTCAAAGAGTTATTGATTAGTTAAACGTATATGTCTTTCGACAAGACGTATTGTTCGAAAAATATCTAATTTTCATTTTCTGCCTTTCAGTGCCTGGTGGCCTATGGACAAAGTTTGTGAAGGCTTGGTCAGATTTCAAAGATGAGAATCCTGCATACCCCATTTTAAACATTTGCTACGAGAAGATGAAGAAAGTAGGTTGAAACAAGTCTGATCTGAAGGGTTGCATTATCATTACATGTTATTAGAGTTGTAACATCTATTTTAATGCAACCAGAAACATTTCAAAAGATACTGTCAATTTAAGCTATATATTTACTATTCAATGCTCTATTCTTGCACGCAATGAAGCCCTAATGACTACAAAACATTCTACAAAACATTGTTTTCTTTTCAGGACCTAAAAGCCCATGTTAAAATGATTGCTGACTTCCTAGAACTTAAGCCCTGTGCAGAATTGATAGAGGAAATAGCAAACAAATGTGAATTTCAAACTATGTCCAAATTTAAGAACAACAACATTCCAGAGGGCATGCGCATGGTGACAGATGTGAAAGACAAACATATTATGTACAGAAAAGGTAATACATTAGAAAATATCGACCATCTTCCCCAGGTACAAGCAGGATTGCAGATATTACATATACAGAGACCTATATAATTGATTTGAAGCGAAAGTAATGTGAATTTTTCTTGGCTTATTTTTTCTTTACGTTTGCTTTTGTTATTTGTAAGGAGCATTGGGGGTTTTGGGTCGAAGAGGCGATAGTGATTTTACCTTTGGGTTGTCAATGAGTGATTGTTGAAATAACCAAAGCGGAATGGAATGGAATATATAGACCAATCCACACTTTACAAAAGTTATGTCCCTTGGCCGCCATCTTTGGGGGAAAACCCATATATTTCTCACAGTAGCCTTTGTAGTTTAGAGGGGTGTAACTTCATCATTTGACATAAGAAATCCGTTTCCGCTTTGAATTGTATTGCCCCAAGTTGAGGCAACTCGCACATTGAAGGAATAAACTAAATTCCAAGAGATTTCTTCACAGGTCGCCCAAATATTTGGTTGCATAAAGAAGGGAAGAGTTGTTTTTTCCCTTTTGACCTTTGGGTTGACCCTAAAAGGGCACAACTTTTGCAAATAGTGGATTGGACTATGGTACATAGTTTTAAAATTATTGAAAAAGTAACGACAGATTGAAAATGGCCCTGTTTTATAGCTTTCGATAATCTAACTGAGTATTTTTAAAACTGCTGATGTGTCTTACATTAACGTAATTTTAGGTGAAGCTGGCGACTGGAAAAACTGGTTAAACGTAGCTCAGAGTGAGGCTGTAGATGCTGAGGTCGAGGCCGCGAACATTCCCTTGGAGATACAGTTTACATAATGAATCAGAAGATCATCAGGCGAAGAATTGTCTTTCTGAAAAATTATCTAATTATTCATCGTCTCCTCTGTTTTACTAGAAAAATGAAAGAGACAAGAAAGCAACCAAAGCCATAGCTATTTAACACAGTTCATATCATTTTTCAGCATGGTGATGTTATAAATATTTTAGAATCTGTATAATGTACCATGTACGTAAAAAATGAAAACAACACTACGTATTTTACCATTATGATTGTTTTTATTACAGATGGGATTTACAACACATTTTTTTTTTATTAACATACGAAATTACATGTAAAACAAATTAGATGAAATCAATTTACTAAAGCTAAGCAATAAATCAATATAGTGACTTACATTTACTTTACTTTGTGTTGATGTGAAATAACTTTACAATCTTCTCTACACGATGTCAGACATTTTGATTGGGAAAAACTTGAAGGTACCGACCGGACCCAACCTAACACCAGAACGGACCCCACCTACATGTAAACTTCAAGTTAACTTTTGCGGTGTACGTGGGGTTTACTCTCGGTCTGCTTTTTTTTTTTTAAAATTTGCGTTTACTATGGATTTTCTCTGTGTCCATTCGGGATTTGCTCTGATCTTTTCGGGATTTGCTCTAGGGATCAACTTTTCACACTGAAGTGTGAAGCAGACAAGTTCTTATACGACCATCTTACTGCCTTTAATTACTGCTCCTTGTACATTCTAAATACACATGTAGCATCTGCTTTCAGCAGGGTTGGCCGGGAAATACCATTGCTGGGAATTACCGGTGGTAAATACAGGTATTTCCCGTCCCGGTCAATACTACAGTAACTGTTTTTCACTAATGTGGGAAATACTGGGAAATACTGGGAAATACAAATTTATACTCTTTATTTCTTTAATTTTTTCAATGCAAAACGTATGTTTATGATAAAAGATATTAACAATAAGCATCAAAAACCAATTTATCCTACTTTCCCATTTCACTGCCAGTTTATGAATCTTAAATTCACCAATCACCTATTCCCAAAGACTTCTATAGCTGCTAAAGTACAAATTTTAGTCCAACTTTTTGAACTTCAAGTTTTCTGTTTTACAGATTTATAATTCAAAGCACAAAATAAACTGTTATAATTACTGTAACAATTAAATAATCACACATGTTGTTATAATAAATGACACTTGACAGTTTTGTGCTCCTGTTTAGGGGAGATATATACTATGAGTGGGGCTGATTGGCTTCTTCTTAGGTGTGTTGCATACTGAGGTAGTGACATAGTCACACTTTATTTTTCACAATTTTCTTGCACCATTTTCACATTCACCAAATAACCAGAAAATGGAACTTTTGATATCATGTTTATGATAACTGTATAGATTCACCTATACCTGACTAGTCTTAGAAACAAAATAACAATGTTGTCAATGAATGAACCATGTTTGGAATATTCATAAGAAGATAACCAATGCATTACTGGGCAGTCAAAACTTGTTAAAATCAAAGAACATTTATAAAATGTCAAAAAGCTGACAAGGTGTACTATTGTCTACATCCCTACAGATTTGATTAAGACTAATGTCTAAGTATGAAGTACTATAATATGTAGTTGTACTTTATTTCCCAGTATTTCCCGGGAATTACCAGTATTTCCCACCGTCCTGGGAAATATGAGTATTTCCCGCTTTTTTGCCAACCCTGGCTTTCAGGGGTGTATTATCAACCCCGAATGTAAAGCCAGGGTTTAGTTGGGGTTTACTTTCTGTTAGGTTGTGTCTGATTGGTACTGTAATTTACAGCTGTCGCGTAGTAACCGGTTAAAACAGGTAGTATTTGCTCTAAGAGAATGAGGAGTTTAGAAAAAATGATATCGTTCGAATAATGCTTTTCGGAAACCATTCGATAAGACTGACAAGGCTAATGAAATAGCCAAATCGAAAGCTGATGTTTTTAAAACACAACTATGGTTCTTGGTTCTGTCTAAAACGTGACTATTATAGTATTCAATTGTTTTAACTACACTAAAGTACGGCATTCAGTATTACAGTATTAGACAGTATAGTACTTTAATTAATTGTCAGTTATCTATATAATTCTGACTGAAGAAACAGTTGAAAATGATCCCATTACCCGTTGATTCATTTAAAACCCTGAAGCCAGTTTTAAAACTTATAATACACCGACCATGATAATTATTGCCTCTGATTCTTTAATGCATAGGTAAATTAAAAAAACCCACAACGAAGACTTCTGTCATTGCTGTTGTACTTAATGCCAAATAATCACCAAAGTTAGACATACCTTTGCAATAATTCTAATAAACTTTAAATCAATATACTAAATTTAATTCCGCTTATCCCGGAATATTCAAAATTTGAAACAGCAAAACTGAGGTCATGGCCCATGGCCAAATTGTGTTATGTAAACAACAGACCATATGATGTCGAAATGGTATTCAAACCTCATACATATATTGAACACATGTATTGTCATGGTATTCTCTGTACCAGATTATAACGGGATTTATTGGTTCGTTAAACGTATATCATTTACTATGGACAGATAGTCCTAATTCATGAAATCTAATATATATGACGTATGCGGAGCAGACAAAGGTGATAACTTTATATTCGACCTAGGGAAAACACAGAAATAAGCTGTGATAATGCTCGATGACTCAAGTAATAATTATGTCAAAAACATTCGCACATTTAGGCATTGAATGCTTATTTTTGGATACCGTCAGTCCTATACCACACCAGGTCGTGCAAACAAATTGAGTACAGCGCTTACAAATCTGAATGTGGTCTATACTTTAAGCCAATGCACTTGCTCTGCTGTCCAATAAAAAATAAACCAAAAACCAAAGCAAGATTACAATTAGATATAAACTATGCCATTTACACTACAGTTGACAAAGCCAAATTAAAATAAATCAACTACATGGATATCAAATGAGAAATACCAAATCATGTTATTTATTACAAATTATATTCAAGTCCATCTATTCGAAAGCTTAAATGCGAAATATTGGCTTGTCAAACCTTCCTTTTAAGCTGATAATTTTACAAAAACCGTATTTCTGTCTCTGCTAGTTTAAACAATTCATCAGTTTTAGATATGTCACATATCCTTTATGTCTGGCAGCTTAGCATTCATTTCCCCCTATTTTTATCTTTTTAAAAATAAAGATGATCATTTTAACATTCCAACCAAAGGTAAGATCGAAGTTACCCGGATGATGCATGCTTCCTCTGTAAATAACGCAAACTACTCTGGGTGCTCTCTGAAATGTATTTGTACGCTATTTCATTGATTTCTTTCAACACATAAAATAGCTTACTCTGCAATACTGAGATAATTAAATGATATTTACGAGGTACATGTTATATGTAGGGATGGATAAAGCAGATATTTCAGAAATTTCATTGCTCGTTTACGAATTATGTAATGGTGGTATGTAAAAATTGATGCAATTATGGTCTGTTTACTTTAGAGTTTTACATAACTGTGCTGGAAAAGATATCAGATTGTGTTTATACGTATAAAAATACAACGCTTAATCACGTTGTATGTAACCAGTTTCAATTGTCTCCTGATGAACAGACGTATTTCTTTTATATATATATATATATATATATATATATATATATATATATATATATATATATATATATATATATATATATATATATATATATATATATATATATATATATAATTTGAACACAAACTTTAATTTTAAAAAATGGCAAAACCACGAATCTCATTTCAGTCATATTAAAGCGGATAACAGAAAAATATTCCGGAATGCTCATGAAGACGTCGTGAGACAAGCAAAAGATGTATCGATTTTTTTTAATGTTTTAACACACTTTATTTGCTTTGAGAGAGAGAGAGAGAGAGAGAGAGAGAGAGAGAGAGAGAGAGATATTTTGGTACCAATTAGCTACTGTGCATATATGAGCTAAGACGGTGGCAATCTTATTACAGTTAATAAGGTGGCAAAATTATTTAACTGCTGTCGTTCGTTACTTTTTTTTGTTCTACAAAAAAGCTTCCCACTTTTTAAAGATATAATTTTTTTTTTACTCTCTTACATTTTTAGTTAAAGCAAGTACATTTTTATAGATCAATAATGGTATACAGCAAGGGAACTTTGAAAGCATCAGTTTTAATTTTACGATGTATTCTAAAAATAGTCTTTAAAGGTAATTGAATTAATGTTTTCACTTTCAGACGTTTTACTCAGGGAGATCTCAAATTCAGATTGTTATAAAGGTCTATGCAATGTGTAAAATTTGCTCTAAACTTGACACAAAATGAATTATTATTGACATAACATTCGACATTTTTATTATATTATTGAATGAGACTCAAACAGAATTGGGCTTTTAGCAAAACAGAAGAAATTCTAAACTAAATTTTTCAGATTTATTTTTCATGAAATATGTTTTTGTAGTATTATAATAATAAAAGTAAAAATTTTATTTGTAAGTCAACATATAATTTTGCATATTTATTGTTGCTTTTATTTCACCGTTTCTTTGAAATAAATGTATGGCACACATTGAAAAAATAATTTAAAATGTTTAAAAACGATAAAAAGACACAATATCTCAAACTTTTGATCATTGACCTCATATAAATTTTATGCCAGCAGTATAAGATCACTATATATCTTCATAGATAGGGATTTAAAAACCCATAAACAAAATTCGGACTGGAAAATATTTAAAAATTATCAACGAAATCTTAATGCTTTGTATCTATTAAGTCTTGCTGCCATTTATAGACTATAGTTCATTTTTTAAAAGAATTTAGCAATTTGTATTATTTTTACAATTAAGAAACTCCAATCATTGTGTAAAATGTTTAGGAGTTTTTCTTAATTTTTCCGAACTTATTTAATGGTCATTAAGTCAAAAAGAAAATCATTGACCTACATTTTTGAGAGTAGCAAAAAAGAAATACAATAAAAGACATTTAACACACTATAGATGGCTTTTATTATTATCAGTAGATCTTTTTTTCATTCTGAGTAAACATTATCCTTAAAGTACTGAACATGTTTAAATAATACATGGAAAAAAGTTGCAGAAATGTGTTCTATGCAAAAGGCTTTACGTTTGAGACAAACATAAAAAAACAACCAGAATTATAAATATATCTATCGTAATTGGTTATTTCATTAGTTCTGATTTCTCTGCTCTTAAAAAAAGTATAAAATAAAAAGTTTTTCCTCTATTCAATTCTTTAATGAACTACAACTATTGATTATAAGTTGTAATTCAACTAATTTCGAATTATCATATCTAAAAAAGCTTGAGCAAGAGGGTTTTTCAATTGTTCTTTTGGTTAAAAAAATATCTGCGAATTTCCCATTCTTTATGTTTTAAGTATTCATTAATTCTCTATCATTGAATGAGGACCCGACTTAATGCGATCGTCGAAAAAATGTTCAAGTCCCAAAGGAAAAAAAAAATGTGAAAAGTTAAAGGCAATGACGACAGCGACAGCGATCGGCAAAGGACAAATTTTGATAATCAAATAATCCAATCCACACTTTGCAAAAGTTGTTCCCCTTTGGGGGGTCAACCCAAAGGTCAAAAGGGAAAAACAAATTTTCCCTTCTTTATTAAACCAAATATTCGGGTGTCCTGTGAAAAAAATCTCTTGGAATTTAATTTCTTCCTTCAATTTGTGGGTTGCCCCAACTTGGGGCAATCAAAATTCACAGCGGAAACGGATTTCTATTGTCAAATGACAAAGTTACAACACTCTTAAGTTCAAAGGCTATTGTGAAAAATATATGATTTTTTCCTCAAAGATGGCGGCAATGGACATAGCTTTTGTAAAGTGTGGATTGGTCTATTGCACTTTTGTCTCAGTTGAGCTTAAACTATCTTCTTTTTTTCTCAACAAAACGGTACTCCTAAGCATATCAAGATTTTTAAAATCGTACACCCGTAAAGTAATTTAATATTTAACAATAATTATTTCAAGCAGTTTAAGTTTGTTTTTATCTTTTGAATTGCAAATTTGAGCAATTTGTGAATTTGTATTTTTTTTTAAAAAATCGTTTAACTTGATTTTGAAACAAATGTATTTTGTTAATAGTATCAGAAATCGCATAATCTGTTTTAATATGGTCTGATTTTTTCTGGTTTGCTTTAGTTTATAAAAAGTTATTTTCTCCTCATGTTATTTTCGCCCTTCTACACTTGCAGACACTTGTCCCCTCTTTAGAATTTGAAGACACGCTCGGGTACCAAAGAAATAACTTGTAACATTGATATTTGCCTAGTCTAAAATTTGCCCGCTGACAAAAAATTTGAAGAAAAAAATGAAGAAAAAACGGGGACGAATATTTCCCCGTATACAGTACTAGTATTTATCATTCTTCAAATCTATTAACATACATATACGTACATGCATGTGTTTGCGCAAACTACTGAAGGTGCTGTCTGTAACCAAAAATTAAAAAAAAAACCTACTAGTTGTACTATTGAGAAAATGAAGGCATTTTAGTTTCTTTGCTTTTAAACCTTGACAAAGAGGCTGAGCTTGATTTTTGGCCTAGCAGACATCAAACAGAACACATGTGTAAGGATGAAAAATGTAGATCATTTAGAAAAAAAATATATACAAAACAGGGGGCATTTATAAATAAGTTAGATTGTAATAAAACATGTGGTGCTGAATGCAATCATGACCCCTTTTCATACACACATATTGGAAATAAATACCTACACAAAACACAAGATATGGGGCAAAGGACTAGAAAATATTATGCAACAGTGTACAAACAAAATACCTGACAGACCCCCTACTGTAGACATAAGTAAAAACAAGCATAAAAAAATGCCTGCCCACAAAAAGGTGGGTAAACTCTAAAAAAAAACTAGGCCATCACTAATTTTAGACAAATTGAAAGTTATCATTGAGTTTGATACTTAAGTGTCCTAATCAAATGCGAGGAATTAATTTTCGCGTAAAATCACGAGATCAACCCTTAAGTTTGCAGATTTTGAAATCTAACAAAATATTTACTTAAAGTTAAGAACCATAAGAAATAAAGATAAATATTCCGCGTTCGCGATTTTATATTCTCGCGATTTGATATAAAACAGCGGGATCGTCTATTTAAATACTTGCGTAATATAAGGACTTTACAGTATCCTAATAAAAATCAAATCAAGGTTTTTTGAATTATAGGGGTTACGTTTATAACAATAGTCATACACATGGTTGAGAATCGTGAGAGATATGTATGTAGTAACGCAAAAGAGAACAATGTGTTTATTGATCAATTTGTTTAAATAGATCTTTCTGTCTGATGATTATGAACACTGTTGATTTAAAAATTATTTTTCAAGTACACAAATTAATATTGTGAAAATTAAACAACAATTATTGATTTATATTATAACAACATATCAATTTTTCTTTAATATACATAACTGAGGGACGGATATTTGCATATATCTATCAATTTATTATACTTTTTGTCGTCTTTCTCTTATTTTGAAAAATTTAATTTCCTTTGATTAATCTTCGGATTATCAGTAACATTAACATTACACAAGGAAAAAAAAAATACCCGTAGGAATTGTATTTTGATTTTTTCGATTTTACCAATATTTTGAAAAGATTATTTTAATTTTCCTACAGTTTTAAATCTAAAAGTCAAACTCAAATAATATATTTGTTAAACTCGCATGTATAAATAAATAGGTGTATATATACATGAAATCTGTAAAACAATTAGAATAGAATGGAATTAGAAAATAACCTATAGATTTTGATTCTTTTATTCATTAAAAAAAATAAATCACCCAAAACACAAAAAAAAAGTTCCACTTTACTTGCAGCTTCCTTTCTTAACTTATATGTATTCATGTATTCACTAAGTTGCTTATTTAATACTTTTTGCTAATTCACATTATATTCCCACTTATTTTTTGCAAACGTAGTTGCAATTTTATGAAATTATTTACTCATTTCTTAACTCAAACTTGGAATCACTTTTTGGTTAATAGACGCCTTCACTTACGTGCTTTTGAACACATTTAAAACCGTTGAACCGTTTAAAAAATCCATTTTCATAACAGATGACTATTTAACCCTGATCCCAAACTTTAATGCCTTGATTTAAATGCAATATATACATCCACATATCAGTAAGAGTATAAAGTATAGAGTGTCTCCTTTTGCAACCACTGTTGCAAACGTTTTTACTTATGCTTAATGTCAAGTTCCATCGACAATTGTTCAATATTTAAGAAAAAAAAATTGAAAATATGAAAGTACCAAGGCAAACAAGTTCTGATCAGAAAAACACACTTCGACTTCGAAAAAAAACTTCGACTTTCTGCTTAAAAAAACCTAGAAAGAATGACACAAAATGTGTCAGTCATAACCTTGATGTCTGATCGACAAAGGAACAAAGGACAATTGTCGCCATTGTCACGTTACTGATATCTTTTAAGACAACTCCACTCTAGCAGCTGTCAGACTTAACATAGTCGACATCCGGATTGTAACCTGAGAGCTTCATTCTTTATTTGTCACAGGAGAGAGATATTTCTTTATCTGATACGAACGTAAACCAAAAGTATGTGGGTTTAAAACGATGTTTCATCAAACTGTAGGCTTGAAGATTAACCATCCTTGTCGGATATTAGAGAGCCATCTAATCTCTTATATCAATATTTAATACACCATAAGGAAGCAAAAAGACGGACTTATAAAAGAAAATAAGGATATAAAATCATCTTTGAATTTATTCTTCCATCTTTCTTTACCAAATACGGCGCTTGTATTTGTATTGCTGATTGCAATTTATTTCTCATCATATTGAAAACAGGCACAGGTATACAGAAAGTACATGCTTATCAAATACATATATGGCTGGTCTGTCAACCGTCTATGATGGTCACTAGTGACGTCAGTGTAATCACAATATTCAGGTTCGTATGTCCGTCCTCCTGCTGTATTGAAAACAAACACTGTGTACATTCTCTCAGTGTAATTAACTGATCATTAAAGTGAACATCAGATCAGATATCAATTTTTTTTTATCAAATTACTAGATGACGCCATACAAATATATCACCTCTACATGTAACACACCTTTAGGATTTGTTAAGGCATGCTGATTTTAAAAAACCTAATGTCTCAATTATCATGTCTTGAATTAACATCAATTGTACTAAATTTATTATTCGGTTTTACTTAATCCATGTATGCCTTCAAAGTTTATAGTGAGTGTGTTATAGTTTTTTATTTATGATTTAAAACACATGATTAAAAAGGTCTTAGTAAACATCATTTTTCAGAAAAGATAAATTCAGACATAGCATTTAAGCAAAACATAAAAAGATATTTTGTAAATCACTTTTGATAAATTTTGAGTCAAATGAAAAAGTCTCTTCAGTCGATAAGAAATATTAAGGCACGCAATATAATCATTAATGCTGTAAATATATCAACCCTTCCAGGCATAATTTGTCAAATGATGTAAATCTATCTGTCAACTCTTGCTCTCGTTAAACGAGAGTTATAAATATATGTTTTCTCCAAATACCCTTTCCTCAAATTTGTGTATATCATTTTGACTTCTCATATGCATTTCAAATTATGATTAAGTATTTATCTAACCCTCGATTCGCCTTTATGAATACAAAATGGTTTTGAAAAAGTGACTTTATCTAAAACCAAGAAAAATGTGGGTTGGTTTTATATAAATGTTCTCCAGAACAAAAAGATACAATGAATTATTGTGATCGCTGATTATGATGTCTTTTCTTCTAAATAATTACATTTTAAACTAATTTTACTTTCCAATCTCATTTTTTTTTCTATTTTTTCCAGGATATTTACAAAAACGAATTGCTGCCAGTTGATATCATTACGTAGTTAAGTCATACGTGGAAAGTAATAGGTCTTACCTACGAGATGCGTAGTCTTTACAGCAATAAAATAAGTCTTTATAGCCTGATCATGAGTATGTCGTACAAAGGACATAATCTAAGTCATCGTACATAAAATAACAACTCGAAATAATAGGATACTATTTTATGCATTACATGTTTATATACATATAGGAAATCGTAGGAGTAATGTTGTATGTACATGTACAAGATACGAAGACGTAAAAATGAACGAACCACAGTGCAAGTCGCGGTGGCAGAACGAATTAATTAATCAATCGGTCAAAGTAGTAAAATTTTATTATGAGAAAAAGATGTACAAGTAACATTAGCTTTGTTGCATTTACGACACAATATACAAGTCATTAAATTGTAAGTAGAACAAAGTGCTGGGTATTAAGTCATTTATGTAAGATAGTAGATCGTAGTTACAAGACACAGTCGTTTAAACGGTATATACTAAGTCGTAAGTTTGGTATGGTAAAATTTATAACAAAAGTACAAGTCAGGGTATTATAAATGGAGTAAAATGTGATTTGTGCATGAATAAGTTATTTATGTGTTACTACACAAATCTGAGAGAAAAGGGATTATATACACGCAATTTTTGTTTATCTCAGTTATTCAAATAAGAGTCATTACGCATATCATAAAAATATATAAAACTGTTTTAAGTGAATTTACTGATGGATTTTAAAAACTATTTTAACAATTTTTTTCTTTGTGTAACTTAAAATAATTTCATTTTTTAATTCAATGCAATGAAATAAAAAAATAAAAAATGTTTAATGTCAGTGGGTTTGGTGTACACGAAGTTGATGCATGCAGTATACCTGGATCTCCTTAATGTTTTGTATGCTATCCAGAAAATGAAATATGATATAAACTTATCGATAAATATATCCTAACTCTATTCACGCTGGCATCAGTCATTGAAGTTCACGACAGAGAAACTCCCACCCGGATTGTCTCTCTCCTATAATAGACTAGGACGTCTTGTAGTATGAAGAAAAGCATCACATTTTTATACAAAAACACTGGAGGTATGATCATGAAAGAATTATTCGGTAAGTTTTTGTTTCTTTTACATATATTTAAAAAAAAACCAAAAAGGTGGAAGGATTAAATCTTATTTCAGTGTTTAAAAGAATATGTGATTTATAACGAAGAGTAACTACTTTAAAAATCTTATCAATTAGTAAAACTTGTATGTGAAAAAAATAAATTTAAAATTATATTGTATAACAAATAGTTAATGGCATTGGTAGATATTCATACATATATATTTGCATTTCCATTGTTCTTTCCCACTGTAAGCCCATACGGAGGAGCTGCAATTATTTCTCTATAATCGCAATTGCTCTGTCAGTATACTATGACGTCATAAAGGTGTAACGTTATATATACTTTTCCATGACGTTATAGATTTAAACCACTATACGATACATCATGTGTTTTTCTCCAACTCGATTAAAATTGACGTATTTACATGTAATATTAAAACATGTTTTTGATAACATTTTAAAGGAATTACTGTTATAACATCATTGATTCTCTTACAAATCTATGTGAATTAAAAAGATACATTACAGTCTGAATGTTTACTTTTGATGTAATAGCTAAATGTCAAGGTCTAGGCTAATACAGGGTATTTGCGAGTGGTAAAATGCAAATATAAGTAATAAACAACGATTATTTAGTGAACATGGCGTTATGAATAGCAACTGCTCTGCTGGCATATTTTCCATGATGCGCTAGCGCGCATAATGGAATATGCCAACAGAGCAATTGCTATTCATAACGCCATGTTCACTAAATAACGTTGTTTATTTCTTAAATATTACAAAAATCATACTTAAGGGCAATTTCATAGAAGTCATTATTTAGAGCAACAGACATAGTATTAGGCTTGCAAGCAGTTAGTTTGCTTACTACACATAATCTTAATTGGCCGTTTCATTATCTATCTTGTCTCTAGTAAAAATGTAAGTTAGATTTTAGCTTAATAATCTAATCGCCGAACAAATATGAATATAACTGTAGGCTGTACATGTATGAGAAAATAGTTTCAATTGTAAATAGGCGCCAATATAATGCGAATATTCAATATAAGTTCTATAACTCCTTCCATTTGTATTATTGAATTTTTGTAATCAAATATGATTTAATTGGATTTAAGTTGGGTTTTTTTTTTATAATTCTCAAGAAATACATTAAATAATGCAACCCAAATGGTTGATATATATCAGAGACTGTTAAATCATGGGAAATTCAAGGGTAAATTCACATACATAAAAACCTTTAGATGGGTATATACTAGTGGTTATGTTATACCTGACTCAGATATTCAGATAATTATGCACTGAGGTCATATGATATTCTGACCGTCTTGTTTCTCAACAATGATAGTCTAACTGGCGAAAAAATATGATATTACATACCAATTATATCTAAGAGTATCGTTAGAATTTCATCGTATACCAAGTTAGTTGCAAAATTATAAAATAAGAATTATCGACTGTGTACTATCAAATAAACGTACATGAGCCGCATCAATGTAGCTCCACGGGTTAGTGTTAAAGTGTTTAGGAAAATATTTGAGGCATGTAAACCGATGAACCAGTAGTAAAATGTCTCAGGAATGTTTTTGTTTTAAGATGTTCACCGAATGTATTCCTAAATCAGTTAAATAATTTTTTTTGCGCAATAAATATACTGATTTTTTGTATTGACGGAAGAGTATCTTCACGGTCCGTCAACTAAAATTCCTCGTGAAGCTACAGTTCCGCAGCTAACACATGCATATGTCGTTACTTCTGAACTATCAGATTCCTTAGTTCTGCACATCAAAACCAAAACATTCATGCTTACAAATAAACTAAATTCGCAAGACATTAGTTTCGTCAATTTATCTTAAACTGTTTATATTTTCAATAATTTTTGTCCCAAAGGTATCCTTTGTAAACCAGATTTTACTTTTATGTCAGAAATCACGAATTAAAACGAATAAAAATTCATTCTTAATAAGAATGATTCACAAAATTAAGCGAAGTACCAATCTTAGTAGTTTTTAAAAACCAACTGGCTTATTCAATTCTAATCCACAGATAAAAAAAGAAATATTTCTGTTGATGAAAGATTAAAAATGGACTGGACCCTTAAAATACATTTATCATTACCTTTGATTGAATAAAATTAACAATTGACAAACATTTTCATCTAATTTTTTAATCATAATAAATTACTGAAAAATCATTCAATTCGTTGCTTATAAAAAACATATATTAACGGGAAAGTGGGTTTGATTGTTCATTCTTTCGCAATATTTAACATGCATTTCATGTGCAACAACCAGAAAACGTGACATACACGAGAAATAAAATTTGCCAGTTACAAGAAAGGTACAAAACTACCTTTAGGCTTTCTTTTAAAAGTTTCAATTTGTTGTATAATACAACGCATTTTATATATTATTTTATTAACACGGAAAACTGCATGAGAGAGCACGTCAATGAATGGGTAGCGGGCATGAATATAAACAGATATATGGCGACTCTGTATTATGTAACATTAGGTTTCTTCATCATGATTGTAATGTTTAGGCACGATTCTTGTAGTGTCGCAAAGGCAATTATTGCTATTTTTCTTGGAGCTTTTGACGCTGTTAAAAAGAAAGGTTAATATAAAATGACACGTGAAGCCTTGCACGAAAACAAAACAGAAAAAGAAAAAGTGACATAGAGAGAGAGAGAGAGAGAGAGAGAGAGAGAGAGAGAGAGAGAGAGAGAGAGAGTGTATGAGTATGTGAGAGAGAGAAGGAGGGCGAGAGCGAGAGAGGGACAACAATTATATACGTTGGAAAGGTGCAAATGGTAAAGTTATGTTGTACTGATAAACCCGATTGCTGTAATTGGACGCTAACCTTGTGATAATATAATGAGCAAACACTCACTGTATAGGTCTCATTAAATAAAGAAGCCAATTTAGTATTGATAAGCATATATTTTTGACCAAATGTAAAAGGATATTTTGGATTTGTCGACGGATCCCTAATGATAATTGTAGGTTTTTCATACCATCGTAAAAAGCATAATAAGTGTCCATTTTAAAGTTGGTCTCTTGGTGTCCTCTGCAATTAAGAATAAAATAATGACCAATTTTTCCAAGTGTCTTTGAGATCTCTTACAAAGAGACAATAAAAAATGAAATATGGAAAAAAAACAATAGAATTTCGCTAAAGATTAAACTACCAACCATATCTACTAGATTATACTATATATTGACTCTCTAGACTAGGTAACACAATTATATTGCCTCTCTGACTTTATATTGTTGGCTTAGAGAAAAACCAGCAGATGACAGGTGTTGTTATAATCTATTCAACCAATCACATATCCCATGGCTTTGATGCACAATGACATCATTCCGTCTTTTGATTAAAACAATGACAGAGAATCTAGCAACATATTTTTCAATTTAGGTTAAAAATGCAAAACCTACTTCGAACATTGGGTGCTAAAAAAAACCCAGAAACTACACAAATTTCTTAACGTTGTCTTTACATCCCATAAACTCCCCTCATCTTAAAATAGTGTTTAATTCTTTAATAGAATTTGTAACCTTTTTTTTCTTTTAACTTTTCATTTTTGTTTGCTAAATATACATTGTAGACATTTCTTATATAAGTTCCTGGCTTAATTTTGTATCCCCTTAATTATTTTCTCAAAAATTCCAAAATTTATTATGCTGGCACATCTTTTTTTTCTGTGATCCAGTCTCATAGTTTAAGTTAAAATTGATTTTTTTTATTTGTTTTAGAACCTGCACAAAAGTCACTTAAAATTTTCTTATCCTGGTTTTTACGGGTTTTTTTTACCTGTTTTGTTTTTGAAGCCATTAAAAGTCAATGTTCATGAAATGTTAATATTTTCCAGTGTCTTCGCCTGTGATAACACTACATATCGATTTTGTAATATATAACCCATTACTTCAAATGACGCCAAATTGAGACGCCAGCGGAGTTTGCTTGTTTATACATGTATGTTAATATTTAAACGTACGATGGCTTAAAATTATATAAATATAAGTAATAAGGAATCATTCTTTGAATATTGTGAGGTGTTAATTTCGGTCGTGGCGTGATCAAATTTATCATTAAGCCCTTCAGGCTTTAATGGATTTGATTCCGTATTTCAAACTGACATTTTGATGAGGATTTTACAGGTTTGCCTAAATATGTGCAATCGTAGATTTGTTTGAGAATTATTATTTATTTTTTTTACAATGCTTAATTATAATGTTGCCTTTTATTTTGCTTCTCTACCGAATTAATATGAAACACTTTTAAATATGATATGATTCATGTCGTAGGCAAAACCCATAAAAAAAACATAATAAGCAAAAAAAAAATCTAGCTGCAAACCATTTTTTAATTAATTCAGTAAAACGACATTTAAATTCCCTGTGAATTCACTCATGTGTTTCTTGCAATAACCTTTGAGCTCACCAAGAAAAAGTCGGGAGAGGGGTATGCAATTAGGCAAAGGTGTGCGGATTCAGGTCTTATATTTAGTCGCATACATGTATGGTCCTTACCTTACTAAACTTGCATAATGTTGCATCTTGGAATATTGAAGGACCAATCAGATATAAATAATTAATCTAAACAATAATTTTTTAGATGCAGAAGGAAGCTAAAGTTGTCTTGTGATGACTGTTTTAAAGTAAATTGTGTCTTTATTTCATAAATGTTTGATAAATTATGAATCGTGTTATCCATACCATATGCACCTAAAGGAGTTAGGCGCTTAATCTTAGACACCATGTTATGGATCCCTGAAGAGGACATTTCTCTAAAAGCAGGCTATAATTTTCGACACAAAAAGAAAATTGATTGTAATTTCTAAGTCATTTTTAATTCTGGTTTTATATTTACCAAATTTGGGTGGAGGATGAATTTTGTGATGCACATGACAGATTGGATGCGGAATATGTGATGCAGATCTTTATTTCAATTTTTGAGTTTGGAGAATTCACAAGATTGACCCTAAAAACTTTTCAAGTACATACTTTTCCTACCCAATTAAGACTTTTCTTGATTTTTTTTAAATATATATATATATAACATTAGGCTCGCTTTAATCACAAAGACTGATCTTGATTATCAAGGGTGAGTCTTTGTAATTTTGATTTTAAATGAAAAAAAAAGGTATGAAATGAAATTAATACCAAAACTATAAATTTATCCATCAAGACTTTTATTCACAGAGATTTCACAGTCTCGTTTGTGTTCTGTTGATCCGTACGCGCCTGGCAACGAGACGGGTTCTGACCCTACTGACTAAGTTACTTTTACGATGACATATCTCATTAAAACCTGCATGTTCATTTATATATATGATATATCTTTGATAACTATCCAAAAGTACATCATCGAACTATATTATTCAAAGAAAGAGATGATCTAAAGACTAGAATGTTTTCACATATGTGATCCTTGATTACATTTTGATGGATTTTTATTGATATTTTTCTTTTTTCTCTCGAAGAGTTGAAGAAAATGAGTAAATCATTTCTGAACATTCATCTTACTGCTCGCGGGCCCCATTTATTTGTTCAGGGGTCGCGGTGCAAACCTTAATTTTGACTATATCAAGGCATATATCATAATATCAATGTTAATAAAGCTTATCTTGAATGTTCAAATTCAAAGGCTTTTCTCAAATTATTTTTTTTTATTACGAGTTCATGCCAACGATGCTATAAAACTATCTATTTTCTATCATTTCCTATCATGATGCTTTTATCAACCATATCAAAGATTTCAAATGTATTTCTTTATTGATGATAAATTTTATCATGGAAGCTCCTTAGTGCTAGAAGTAGAACAATATGTCGGAATCTTTTGTCCTTAAAAGGGAGTAAAGAATTCAGGTAGTATGAAATACTTTAAGATATCAATGTAGATAAAAGTACACATTTAAATCAATAATTCATTGCTGTAAAAAATTGCAACATTACACTTAACTGTTCGCTTTTTGTTCTAAGAGATCAAGACTGTGTGAATAGAAAATAATCTAAGCTTTAAATATTTTTCAAAGAATTGTGATTTCGATGAATAATTCAAAGATTTGTGATTTTGATTACTTATATCACTGTTATGAACTATTTTTTTTTTCAAATTCTCTTATAGAAGTATATTAAAATCACAAAGCTGTGTAACAAAACAACTGTTATTGATATGATGTTTGGAGATAACTTATTTAGGTTGTGCCCGCTATCCGATCCACTTAATATGTTATTCATTGAAAAATAACCTATCAATATTCCTTATCGCATTTCAAAAACTCAACCAGCGATACTTAAAGTCTGTTTGGCTATTAGGAATATTTACATGAAGCATTTAAAACATTAAAACTTAGACCTTTTTGTAATCATTCGTCTTACATCTAATGCCGACACCCCATCCCGGCTATATTAGTATCAAACGTTGATAATGAAATGACAAGACATGGTTCACTTCATTTCTTTAAAAACAATGGATAATAAACAATTGTTATTTTATACTGTTTGTTTTAATTGTAAGCATAATTGTCAATGTAATAAAACATCAAAGCAGCCTTTTTACGCAATTAGTAGGATAAATTGTTTTTTAAAGATATTGTACATAGAATGCATTAACATTATTGGGCATCATTAGAGGTAACAGTCTCAATCTAATCCTGTTACTTGTGTGCTTTGTAAATTCAACTGATATATTAATTAAAAATAAATCTTTAACTTTTATGATATTTTTGCTTTATAAAATTCTACTAAAACAAAAACATACAACAAATCACTTTGATAAAGATTTTCAGGAAATAATATGTCTTTTGATCTCATTGTAAATGTTAGAGTGGAAAGTACTATATATGATATATAAGTCAAATTTGGCCCCCATAATTCGCTATTTTTAAAATGAATCAGGTACATTAAATTGTTGTGTTATTTTATAAAAGAGTTGATAGAAAATATGTTTTTCACCTATTTGTTTTTATTTATATGCACTCAATGGCAGTATATGACGTCAGAAGTGACGTTATTTTTATAATTCAATGAAAATCAGTCAAAAATGGACATTTTTCTTATCTTTTTTCGAATGGGAAATATAGAGCGACTCTTTGAACAAGAGCGAACTTTTTGTCACTTATAAGTATTGGAGAGATACATCTTTGGTGAAAATATTTTGTTTGTTCAAGCAGTCGCTTAATGTTTCCTTAAAGAAAAACTGTTTCAAAACAAGCCGTTTTATGCTTAAAATGAGAAAATGGCGGGAAAAGGTTAACTTTATGATGTCATATTTTTAAATTGTGGGCACTAAAATCAAAATGAAAATTATGAAAAAAATTCAAATGTTTATTTGTACAAATAAAACAAAGAATTACAGTAAAATGACAATGTTCATTTTAGGGGGCTATTTTGGGCTCAAACCATATATAGTCCTTTCAAAAAAATTTATTGAATAACAAGGGTGGTTGTGGAATTTTAACATGTTCAACTTACATATTTAAAAATTACCCGCAAATTTCAACACAATATATATATGAAACAGATATAAATCAGATATGGTGGGAGTAATAGTCAACCGTTACAGAACTGACCTTGTATTGAAAACTAGATGAAAGCTCTCATTTAGTTTTTCATCCAATCTGTCATTATATAAGCTGTCACAACAGACATACCTATATTAGTATATATAAACTTACGGTGAATAAAGGTCTAGTTGTAGGAAATGTTACGAATAGGTGAGTTTTAATTCGTTCAGTTATAACACGGTTGAGGTTAATAACTTCAGATGTCTTAGCTCTTAAACAATTAATTGTAAAGAGAATGATTGTTAAATTGATTACTGCAATAACTGCTTGGTAACGTCTACATAACTATTTAAATAAGATAGATTGCTTCGGGGACATGTCTATTATATTCGTATAAAATGTGAACGCAATTTATGGATCGTATTTTTTCTCACTTGAGCGAAAGGCATTTACTATAAAACAATGAAGTAACATCAATATTTTTTTTTAATTTTCTTTTAAATATATATTTTAACAGTAATCATTTAGGCTTAACAAGTTAAGGTAAACGCCTTTTCTCGAATGCCCTTTCTTTCGATTCCTGCATATTTTACATTAAATCAATAGAAACAAAACGTTACACTATTAATTTTCATTAGATAATTTTATTTTCATGCAATTTAACAAATTTTAGAGTCAGAAAAAAGAAATTTAATGCTTTGCATTCATTAAAGATCAGAACTTTTCATTTAGTTTGTATACTTTTTATAATTAGTAAGATTGTTTGATAAATTAAATACTGCATAATAGTGTTTATTTATACGAGGAAAATATATATATACAAGCTGTTCAGTTTGGGATGTTTGGTTTTTACGATATAAAATGTCATAATGAAGAAATTAATTTCATACTCTGTACATGACGTTTGTTGACCTGAATTTGAATTTCAATACGTTCATTTTAACTATAAAATTGGAAGAAATAGAAAGTATGTATGAATAGTAATTTAAGTGCATTACATCCATGATTTCAATGCTAAAGACTGACTTGAGAGTTACTATATAACTATTACAAAAGTCTGCGATAACACTTGATAAAAGAATAAGATAATGTCTTATAATTTGAATTTTGTTGTTGTTGCTTTATTTACAGACTACATTGTTCGGGTATTTTTATTTTCTTTTTCTTCTTTTTTTTTTTTTACGGAGAATTTGTTTCGATATTATTACAACAAAGTTAATTTTCTTACTCGTGTTTACAGTCGCCTAGTTGTTGCCTAGTTCGTACCAAACATATATATTTTATTTTGCAAAACATTCTTATAATATGAATTATGAAGGTTTGTTAGGCATTCATGTACGTGAAACATGGTATTGGCTTTATTTGAAAGTCATTAGATAATGCAAATAAACGTCAATAGCATATATATCCCAATTATCCTACTTTTTTTGCCATTGCAAAATCCTACAAAAGGCCTTATTAAAGATATTAACACCAAATACCGCGGATGTGTGAATTTAGCTTAAACCATCCATCGGCTTGTAAACAGACCAATGTTAAGATATATGTGAAATACACAATTTATCATGTAAATAAAATGGGATGCTCAATTATAATTAATTATTTTTTGAAAATGAGATAGTTTAAATTTTGATTTTTTTTATTTTGAAATTTCTTCGTTTGTTTTAAATAGTTTATCAGGTTTTTTAATAAGTGTACCCTTACAATTGATTATACACTTTTTTAATTTTCAAACTAGATTTTGGATCTTAGACCATTAATATTGTTTCATCAAATGACATTTTTTTTATAGATCTAATGTGTAATTATTTCCCCGTTAACACTTAACATTACGTATTTAACAAGTGTCTCAACTCTTACCGACGTTGGGTGCTGCTTGGTGTTTTCATATGTAGATATAGTTGCCTTAAGAACTTGGAAAAATTTGATAATTGTTAATAAGAACATTTAAGGGTAAATTTTTTTTAAAAATCCATCGATCCTATTTGTTATTTCAAAAAAAAAAATTTCATAGTTTTCGAAGAAAAAACTCCATGATAAACCCTTAAGAAAGAAAAAAAAACTATTTCAAGATTTATAACGTTGTTGATTAGCGTTTATTTATTCAAATAGTATTTATACTGCTAAAGAAAACTCGTACGTAGTTTAATACAGGTATTGCTTTGTAGTTCAAAATGCAAAAAAAAATCATCATGTCAACTACTATTACCGAACCTAAAAATCAAGTTTCATTCAGTAGATAAAATATAGATAATTATTTGACACTTAACATCCAACATCCACCTATTCAAATAGTATATCTCACTAATCAATGCATCAATATAATCTAAAGCAGGATTTGCCTTTGTCGTAGCTAACGACAACATGCGGAAACAGGACGAGAAAAGAACATCAACATCCTTTACTTTTATATGTGTGGCCCCAATTACCCTGTTTTTTTTTTAATTGTGTTAATCGATCATTTCTCTGCACCAAATAACCTATATTACCATCATGCTTTGATACTAGTTAAGTTTAATTTTCCAAGTTCATTAAAATTGTTGTTTTTATACTTTTCAGTTCTTTCAGCATTATTGTTACAAAATGTTATTTGCATCCAGCAAGAGGAAATGCAAAAGATTTTACGAGTGCACAATTCATTTAGAAGAAACTATGCAAAACGGGGTTTACAGAATGAAATAGCTAATATGAAGATATTAGTAAGTAGTTAATGCACATTATGAAAATGAATTTATGTCTTTCAATTTGTAAACATTCTTCGCCATATCCCGTCAACTTTTTACATGTAAAATTATATAAATTTTCGTTTTCTTTTTCAGGTTTGGGACAACATTTTAAGCCTTGAGGCAAAAGAAAAAGTCTCCTGCAGACAAACTTTTGATGAAAATTTGCATCATTTATCAGTTAAGCAAACAAATGTTGGATTAACTTTTAATGGAAACATAACAAAAGTCATTGGACATTGGTTGAGGGAAGGACAAAATTTCATTCCAGAATTTGAAATGTGTCTTGATTTTCACGCCTGCAAAAACTTTCTCACGGTAAGTGAATAATAATAAAATTTGAAATTCATTCACTTACTATGTATTCCAAATCATATAATAATATGTGCGAAATTTTATCCATATAAATATTACGTTTGTAGATAATAAATGCACAATTACGAAGAATAGGATGTGCATTTAAAAGGAACTGCGGCGAGAGTCAATCTAGATACGATGTTTTTATGTGCATATATGAGGGAAAGTATGCATTTTTCATTTGATGAATTCTTTTCTTTATTCAAAATAACTTTGTTGTGGTCTTTATGACAATCTTTTTGAATTCCAATATTACAGTCATGAAAAACAAAGGCTTTTTAGCAAAGGCCCAGTCTGCACACAATGCGAAGACGAAACTCCATTTTGCAATGATGGCCTTTGTGGTAAGTTATATTTATTGGTATCTTTATAATAATATTTACATACAGGTTTATTATGTATGATATTTATAATATTAAAATTGCAATATTGATTTGATAACGTTTAAGGTTTAATCACCAACTCTCAAAGCATATTGAAAGAAAGACAACTTCTGGAAATAATTTACTGAATTTTCTGATTTTTGTTCTGATTTCAACTTTTACGATACTATAGGACTTTAATCATCTCGTGTATTAATAGTCTTACGTAAATTACTAAGGCTTATCAATAAAACACTCACCTGGTTTGTCCCATTTTAAAACATGTCCCTTGAATATTTTCTTTTTCACTACAACTGAACTTGATCATTTAAAAGAGACTTAGTTCGTTTGTTCTAACAAGTTTTCCCCCCAAAAAGTTTTTGTGTGCAAATAATTATACATTAGCTTTGTGATTTTTAATTGCAGAAACGATATCTTAACATGGAAGATTCTCTTGCATCTCTAATGACCTTTAATGTCAAGAAAATGTCGAACGTAATGCAAATTTTGGCATTGAACATGCCTGTTTTAACTATCGCCGTCGGATTTCTTAAATGTTAATCCACATTCTTCAATGTAAAGGTCATAATCTTCAAAAATATTCATTAACTAGAGCAAAGCTCGTTGCAAAGCAACGAGTGGGTCTTCCGTTAATGTCAGAAGTAAAGCTGGAAGTTCCTGTAAGAAGCAGAGCTCTTAAACCAATAACAAGAGTAATAAAAAGAAAAAGATGAAAAAAATCGAATTATTCCTGGTACGACTTAACAAAATACGAATGATTTTAAGTACGAATTAACAAAAACCTTTTTGATTTTAAGAACGACTTAACAAAAAAAATCCGAATGTGTTTAAGTACGACTTAACAATTATTTTTTGTACGAGTTAACTTTACGATTAACATTATGCTATTTTTTAAACCAAGGACGCGGAATCAAAATTTCCGGAAAAATCAATTTTTAAACCCCGATATCTCTGTAATGCATCGTCCGATTTTAAAACGGCTTTCAGTGTTAGATTCAGCTAAATAAGCTCTACAAAACAAATATTCATTTTTGATTTGATCAGAAAATTCATATTTTCGAAAAATTTGTTTCACTTCCGGTTTCGACCAGAAGTGACAGATTTTTATTTCGAGCCTTATTACAGAGGTAAATCGACCAAATCATAACCATTGAAAATTTCAAGCCTCTATCTAAAAGCATTTTTGAAAAACGCCGCGGACAAAATTACTTTTTGAAAATTTTAAAAATGACGTTACGTCAAAACGGAAGTGAAGCTGTCAAGAAAACTTTAACATCTTTGAGGGATTATAGTTACACATTATCTCTGAAAGTTTCATTAAAATCGGTTGGAAACTTTTTGAGTTATAAAGCCGAGAAGGAGTCAGAAAAAAAAAGAAAAAGTATAATAACTAGAGCAAAGCTCGTTGCAAAGCAACGAGTGGGTCTTCCGTTAATGTCGGAAGTAAAGCTGGAAGTTCCTGTAAGAAGCAGAGCTCTTAAACCAATAACAAGAGTAACTAAAATGAAAAGATAAAAAAATCGAATTATTCCTGGTACGACTTAACAAAATAAGAATGATTTTAAGTACGACTTAACAAACACCTTTCCGATTTCAAGAACAACTGAACAAAAAAAATCCGAATTGTTCAAGTACGACTTAACAATTATTTTTGGTACGAGTTACTATTACTTTGAACATTACGCTATTTTTTAAACCAAGGACGCGGAATCAAAATTTCCGGAAAAATCAAATTTCAAACCCCGATATCTCTGTAATGCATCGTCCGATTTTAAAACGGCTTTCAGTGTTTGATTCAGCTAATTAAGCTCTACAAACCACATATTCATTTTTCATTTGATCAGAAAATTCATTTTTTCGAAAAATTTGTTTCACTTCCGGTTTCGACCGGAAGTGACAGATTTTTATTTCCAGCCTTATTACAGAGGTAAATCGACCAAATCATCACCATTGAAATTTTCAAGCCTCTATCTTAAAGCGTTTATGAGAAAAGTCCGGGACAAAATGACTTTTTGAAATTTTTAAAAATGACGTCACGTCAAAACGGGGGTGACGTTCTTTTTAAAACTTTGACATTTTTGAGGGACGCCATTTTGCAAACATCTCTGAAAATTTCATCAAAATCGGTTAAAAACTTTTTGAGTTATGAAGCAAAAAAGGAGTCAGAAGAAAAGAAAAAGAATAATAATAATAATAATAAAAAGAAACAATAGAATAACAAGAGGGTCTTCCGTTGGAAACGGAAGACCCTAATAATAACTAGAGCAAAGCTCGTTGCAAAGCAACGAGTGGGTCTTCCGTTAATGTCGGAAGTAAAGCTGGAAGTTCCTGTAAGAAGCAGAGCTCTTAAACCAATAACAAGAGTACCTTAAATAAAAACATGAAAAAATCGAATTATTCCTGGTACGACTTAACAAAAACCGAATAATTTTACGTACGACTTAACAAAAACCTTTCCGATTTCAAGAACGACTTAACAAAAAAAAATCCGAATGTGTTACAGTACGACTTAACAATTAATTTTTAGGTACAAGTTAATTTAACCAAGAACTTGATACTAGTTTCTTAACCAAAAACGCGGAATCAAAATTTCCGGAAAAATCATTTTTTGAACTCGTATATCTCTGTAATGCATAGTCCGATTTTAAAACGACTTTCAGTGTTAGATTCAGCTTAATAAGCTCTATAAAACACATATTCATTTTTGATTTGATCAGAAAATTTATTTTTTCGAAAAATTTGATTCCCTTCCGGTTTCGACCGGAAGTGACAGATTTTCATTTCCAGCCTTATTACAGAGGTAAATCGATTAAATCATAACCATTGAAAATTTCAAGCCTCTATCTTAAAGCATTTTTGAGAAACGCCGCGGACAAAATGACTTTTTGAAAATTTTAAAAATGACGTAACGTAAAAACGGAAGTGATGTTTTCAAAGAAACTTCACAAACTTTGAGGTATTATAGTTGCACACAACCTCTGAAAATTTCATCAAAATCAGTTGTAAACTTTTTGAGTTATAAAGCCGAAAAGGAGTCAGAAAAAAAAATAAAAAGAATAATAATAATAATAGAAAGAAACCGAAGAATAACAAGAGGGTCTTCCGTTGAAAACGGAAGACCCTAAAAAGAAACCGAAGAATAACAAGAGGGTCTTCCGTTGAAAACGGAAGACCCTAATAAAGTAAGTTCTTAACTGTTAAAAGCATTAATACATATATAGCGACCTATTTATGTTAATAATGCCAAGGCCTTATTAGTTGATGGCTTGTTATAAAAACGGTGTTAATTCATTCACTTAAAGTGGGTTTGTATATATTTTTTACAAATAAAATTAATAGTCATGTCGGAAAAACCGAGTTAAAGAAAACTATGGCCCAATAAAATAATCAATAATGTTGTGTATTTTTCAAAATAGTTGAGCCTCAAGGAAAATTCCTAATTTTAAAAAACACCATATAATTCCGTTTAGTTATAATCTAATCATGTACGTTATACTGGATATATTTAGATACAAAATAAGTTCTTGTTACAAAAAAAATTGAACTTCCTTGGTGAATTAAATTATTTTTTAAACACGAACTGTCGTATCACTTTTGAATCTTACAAAAACTTACACCATGAACAGCATTTCTTTTCTTTATATGTTAAACAATTCCTTTGGGTTTGTGAACTTTCTTTAAGTCCCGAACCTAAAATATTACATCTTGTCAATTTGTGCGACGTCTTTGGTGGAGTAATATTGAACCGCAAATTCAAATAAACGTAATATTTTAACGCGTATTCTGAAAGAAATGTTATTTATGCAAACTCTAGTACTTTCAAACTGCATGAATATTTATTAATTAATTACGACGATTTATTCAAATTTTAGATAAAAATAAAGGAAAAAATAATAAGTTTGCTTTAGGTGCAGGAACATTATGACGTGAAACATATATTTTTATTTACTTTAAATCACGAGCATATCTATTTTCATAGTCATTTTTAAACCATTTTCAATTTGAATACATTTTATTTTTTCTCAAATCAAAATACGCCTGTCGATAAAAATTAGGGTTTGAAAACATATTATTATTGTGTTTACATACACATACGACTCATTCTCCTTTCATCATACGTATAGATATTTAGTTTAAACATATAATGCATTACATAGTTTGAAAAAAGTTTTTTTTTATTTCAATATTCTTGTGCAATGGAATAAACATCATAAACATCATTTATTTACCACGAACCATTAAGATTAAAGGAACACAGTTTGAATAAAAATGACACATGATTTTGAAACGGCATAAACGTTTAAATTGACCACAAAATGACAGAAGGTGTTGGCTTTATGGTTTAAAAATTTTTAATTGTTAAATGCACAGTATCTTCCAAGCTGAGTGGAAATTGTTAGAGTTAGGGTTCTTCGCACTGAGAATCTTGTTTCATATCACCGTGTGGAAACTAATCAATAGCAAAATCAGAAGTTCAAGCAGACGTTTTTTTTTTATTTAACCCGAATCTATTTGTACTCGTTTTGGTCTTTTTTAAATACTAAAAACTAAACACGTTACATATACTCTGTTACATATTGCATTGAATATTGAATAAAAGATTCAATACTGCTTGACAAAAATAGAAATAGACATGTAGATGACAAACTTAGAATTATTGATTGACCTGCAGCCTACATTCCAAACAAGGAAGATTAATCTTTTACTGTCTTTTAAAGCAGACATTGTCTTCATTTATTATCATTTTTATTTAGGAACAATATCCAGCATTGTGTGTGATGAAATCAAATTTTACTTGGCCTGCACAACACAAAATATTGTTAACATTGACATGACAGTGCATGTTGCACTAAGCTGTAATTTAACTTTAACAATTTGAACTCCTTGTGTTAAGGTATTTGCAATTCACATGTTGGTGTTGAATTACATGACTAGCGTTTTTATTTCAAAATAAGAATGGACGAAGATATCATGGCTCTTCTAATAGTTTTCAATTTAAGTCATTAATGATTTTACATATACTCATAATTACATTTAAATGTTTATTGTCCCCCGCCGCAACGCGGAGCGGGGACATAGAAATGCCGGGCGTCCGTCCGTGTGTCCGTGGGTCCGTGTGTCCGTGGGTCCGTGGGTCCGTGTGTCCGTGCGTCCGTGTCTCCGTGCGTCCGTCCGTCACACTGTTTTGTAAGAGCTCTCATGCCTACAAATTTTGACGGATTTTCATTAAATTTATACCAAATGTTTATACCACTATTACCTTGGTCAAGTTCGAAAATTAGCATTGGTCGATACTTTTTGTTGGAGTTATGGGACTTTGACCACAATAACGACTCCGTTTTATCCCAAAATTGACCTTGTAAGCGCTCTCATGCCTACAAATTTTGACGGATTTTCAATAGATTATACCAAATGTTTATACCACTAATACCTTGGTCAAATTTGAAAATCAGCATTGGTCTATCCTTTTTGTTGGAGTTATGGGACTTTGACCACAATAATGACTCTGTTTTATCCCAAAATTGACCTTGTAAGCGCTCTCATGCCTACAAATTTTGACGGATTTTCATTAGATTAATACCAAATGTTTATACCACTAATACCTTGGTCAAGTTCCTAAATCAGCCTTGGTCGATAGACTCGATACTAGTATACTGCTTGACCGGCGGGGGACCCAGGAATTCTATTCTTGTTTAATAGGTCGTTGTATTAATATCAGTACAGTAGTTAAATTTATATTAAGATTTAATGTCAGTTGTTAATTCATGTTTTTGTATCAATATACAAAGGCAGATTTAGCTAATGGATTTTAATGAGATTTAATGTTAAGATATTTGATTTTTATCTTCGTTTTAAAAGTCAAAGTTTTTTTTTGAATTTTGTTATTATTTAAACAGTTTTCTTTATTTGCAATCATTTGTTCTGAAAAGAAAGAAAAAAACATCTGATAAGTGTTAAGTGATTAAGTACCAATTACCCATCTATCAAAATAAACCAAAACAAAGTTTAACTTTAAGAGTGTGTTATTGACCACAACTTATATATTTGACTCATTTTATATTTTTCAAAAGTAAAACTGTGTTTTTACATGAACAATACTTTTCTATTGATTTTATTTGTCTGTGAACAAATTAAGAAACATGTTTGTTTTATCATAAAACTTTATGAAATCAATAAAACAAAGAAAAGGTTGTTCATTTCGATACATTTACGAATTTTATGAATATTTTATGGCAAAGCATTGACACATTTCGTTCATAAAGGGTTAAGGTTTAAAAAATGATATTGCTCTCTCTCATAGTCAAGACCATAAATCCTTTAACTGCAAAGGTTGCTAAAATGATAGAGTGCACCAAAGCACACTTATGAGATAGGGAATATTTATTTCGATTAAACTTAGTTTGTGCAATGTGATTCATTGGTTCAATACTGTAAGCTTTATAAACTCGTAGGATGGCACATCAAATAATGATTATATTTTTTATCCATATAATTCAGTGCACTTTAAAAGACTGAGAAAAAATGAAATAAAAAAATCTCTCCAATCTTCTTGTCGGCAACCAAATTATATTTTAGATGAATATAGGATTGTAATCCTTTAGACAAATTTTTCAGACTTCGCTTAAATCACAAAAAGAAATAAACCCTGCAGATGCAGACAGATAATCACATATATTTCGACGATTATGGAACCTTTGAGAAACAGTAATGTCGAAGGCGTGATTGAAATTCAAGAACTTGGATAAAGTTTATAATGTTCCAAAGAATTAACGAAACGGTGCAGAAAGGGTTCAGTTATCATAAAACCTACACTCCTTTTTTCTGTTCCAATGGAAACAGGGGCTTAATATATATATATATATATATATATATATATATATATATATATATATATATATATATATATATATATATATATATATATATATATATATATATATCGCTACTTTCATATATCATCCCCATATTAATGAGTTATTGTTTAATTTGATTTGTAATTCTATTTACGTTTATCGATTTGCAGCTGATGATAAAGGTGGTTCAATAGCGTTACCCTACCATTGCAGCTACTCTTGAACAGATCAAACTTCTTATGGAACTCCTCGCAGTGACAGAAAAATGTTGATTGTTACTAAACCTTGTCTGCCAATTTGTTAGGATAACGGTTTTATAGTTAATTTCCCTTAAAACAACAGCATATGCCTATCATTGAAAAGAACTTCAATATAATTTAAAACAATTCATAACAAATATTTATGGAACCATATTATTTTTTTCGTGCATTTTCGAAAATTTTTTTTTTGCTACAGTTGAATTCAGAAAATTAACTCCAAGGAAAAACAGCCTTGCATAATTGCAACACGCGTTCGTCCAATTTGACAGCTTGAAACATTAAATATTTACTCAAGTTCTGCGAGTTTCAATGATCAAGATTGCATCTTAAGATGAAATTAAAAATAATGATTTAATTTTGTCAAAGTATGCTTCTTCAATTAAGAAACTAATGAAACTCTTGATTTAAAACCCCAGAACTTATTATATAATGAATAGGGACAGAGGATCAATTATAATTTTTTTAGGGGGGGGGTGGGGGATTAGGTTTTAATATAAGTGACATATTTTAACTGTTGCTGTTTTTACTCTTGGAAGTGATCCAATTGATCTCTATGAAATTAGCATCTGCAACAATTTGTAAACAAGGGAAAAATACAAACCTTTGCATCACAAGAGTACTCTTACAAGAAATAAAGTCAATCCTTTAATGCCGACGATGGTTTTCAATTTAAATGAATTCTGTTTGAAATTGATTTCATTGAAATAAAGGGATACAATGTTTTTGTGCAGTGCTTTATACATTAAACGACACAAGACAATTATTCTGGTGATAAGGAGTCAAACGCCTTTGGTTTGATTCATTTGTGGTATATCGGGTTTATTGTCAACGGTTATGTAAAATGATTTTGTTTGATTTTTTACAGATTCGTGCAAAGAAGAAAATCCTGCCAATTGTGGTAAATTTATTTTACTTATTTAATGTTGAGTATCCGTAATGTTTCAGTGATTTTCACCGCCTCCATTATCAAGCACATCACAAGATCTAAATTCAAAATTTTGACCTGCTGTTCCAAAAATTTTTGAAATGTAGCTACATCAAGGTGACACAATTTTTCATTAAGATTTTTCGTTATACAGTTCCGATCAGACCCAACCTAACACCAGAGTTGACCTGCACTAAATCTCGGGTGTTACTTTAAGTGTTTTCTTAGGGTAAACTCAGGGTACGATTTTTAAAAAAATTGTGTCTAATCAGGGTTTCTTTGGGTCCACTCGGGGTTACTTTGTGTTTATTTGGGGTTTTCATTTGGGGTCCACTTTTGCACTTTAACCAGTTCCATCTTTTATCTAACTATCCTACTGCCTGTAACTCCTGTTCCTTGAACAATCCAAATACACATGTAGTGTCTTCCTTCACGGGTTTACTTCTGATCGGGGTTTACTCTGGGTCCATTCTAGTAAACCCAGAGAAAGTCCTAGACTATCCCAATTTTTTTTTTTTGAGGGGGGGGGGGGGTTACTTTCTGTTTAGTTTTGTCTGATCGGTACTGAACATACTGTAATTTATCAACTGCTAAATTGTAAGGAATTCATTTGTTAACAGTCAACATTTGGAGACCATTCATAACTATGTAGTTTTAGTTTGGAAATATTTTCTCTAAACAGAAAGCAGCAGAAAAAAAATTTATTACATAAACTTTCTGTAGAAAAAAATTGATTATCTTTTTTATTTTGTGTCCAGCTTTACGTTTTTTTCCGACATTATTTCAGTTTTTATTTAAACTAAGATTTCCTATAAAATTCTGTTAGTTTTAAACTTCAATGAATTTAAAAAAAATAATAGAAAAATTACCAAACGATATATCTCCTGAAAAGATCTTCAGCCAATAGAATTTATTATAGAAGCGATGTGCTAATGTGACAATTAACTATTTCTGTGAATCATTCTTTGAAAGAAACACACTATTACATGTACTTACATTCGTTACCAAGCACGGGTCGATATAACTATACTGTATTGTGATATACATTCATTGCGTACAATTCACCGATGTTGACAAGGCATTGCTTCCGCACAAAGATGACGATGGATCGATTGCTACTCAGCTGATCAAAGAAAACATCGGTATAGGAGATCTTGAATAAAATGAAACAAAAATTATACATTTACTGACTACTCAAGATTAAGGGTATCATTAGAAATATCAATTTAGTTGACACCAAAAATAAAAGCTCTACATTGCTTTTCTTTTATTAACTTATACATTGTGTTACTTTCATGTTTTGAAAACAATCGGTTTAGAGGCACATGTATATGACTAGGCATTCACGTATTACTCGTTATATAGCTTTACGGAATATGCCAACCAGGAAATGAGGTGTATGTAGTCTTTCCCAAAGAAATATGTTTGTTTACAAAGTGAACATTTTTTATTTAGACTGCAGGAAAACTTGCGAGAAGCCCGGAATTGGTACAGGGGTCCTTGATAATACAACCTGCACTTGCCAATGTTTGTATGGGAAAGGTCCAAATTGCGATGGTGAGATTTGATATTTTTTGTCACTATAGAACATTAAGATTTTGAATGTATATCTCCATTTCAATTTTTTTTATAACACTTTCTGTTATCTGAATCTCTGATTGTTTTCGATTTAATTGGGTTTTTTTTCTCAACCAGAGTCTTCTAATTCGACATGAAGTATCTTTTCGTTACTTATAGGGGGTTGTTATTGTTCATTTATTCATTTGTTGAATCTACAGTTATTTTAGTTCACAAAAGAAGGACTTTTGTACTTTTGAATGCTAATTGCAACATTAAAAAATCCCATTGACAATTATTTTCCGTCTGAAAAAAATATTCACCGTATTTTAAAACATAAATAGAACTGCATTTAACACGTTGATTATATCTTATTCCTCTTTTGTTTGCCCTAGGTGTACTGAATCTATAATGACAGTATTTAGAAAACCCACGTGGCTAATGAAGAGCTATTGACATTCTAAAAACTTTCCTGTTATTGAAGTTTCACAGCGTTCTTGGTGATAAATCAGCAATCTAATATCGCATTCTTTGTTTCATTACAGCTCCTTTATAATCAGTCTCATTTCATTTTTATTGTTTATATTCTTTCACTGTGTTGTACGGAATAATTAAATCATAGATTTTTATCACTTTTCTGCACGTAAAAAACATTTTTTCCATGATGTCATCCACTTGTTCTCTCTGATTTAGTTCCTGGCGCATAACACAAAATATCATATGTTTTTTTACAAGTTAAAGTATTTGCATGTCTGATTCATATCAACACAGAAGCCTTAGGAATTGTATGATATTAGTTTTTAGTCTATTTACTGAATTAAACATGATTTAAATACATATTATAAGAAACATTGTGGCAGTTATTTCCTTTGAAATGCCTTATGGGAATAAAATGTTTTTAAATGGAAAAATTCATGTAGAAAGAAGGGGGGAGATAATTGGTAAATCTAGCCCTGTCATGGTTAAAATACAAAAACTCAAAAAGGTGTCAAATATGCAGATAAAAGATAAGTTGACACTCAATTTTTTTTCTACCTAACCTTTACAAAATAATTAAGTTATTTAAATATTTTTCCTTATCATATCGGTGGGTTTTTCTATGATCTTCAGAGGACTGTGTGAACCCAAAGATGTACGAGAATTGGGACTTTTGTGAGTTGGTCACTCAAGAGGATTGCATGTCCGAGGACCAATTGATTCTCAAAGAGTACTGCCCGGCAACATGTGACTGTAGTAAGTATAAAAAATATCCATTTAAGTGAACACTTCATAAGCCTTCTGCATACAAGGATTATACATACGTGTCTTATATCGAGATAGTTTTAATTATTGATAATTATTGTATTTATGGAGCAATAGTATTCTATGGATTTGATATAATCGTGTTCTTTTCCACCCCTTATGAATACAAGAAACAAAAGCCTTTTGAAGTGAAAGATTACACCTACGCAGAACTTCCTTTGTCAATTAGCTTTTCAATTGCACCTTTAATTCATTTAGCTGATAAATCATAAGTGGCAAAATAAAATAATTTTTATTATTTTTTCAGCCCGTCATCCCCTTGCAGAAATGCAAAGTCACGAACAGCTTGAAAATTAAGGATAAGATTAGCATTGTACATAGCTTTGATTAAATTCATTGAACTATAAAACTACTAATGTCTTCTTTGGAATTCAAGAGACACCAAAAGGAATGCGTGGGATTTTTATTGTGCGGGCACATTGTGCGAGACTAACATTACGTGACACATACTCAGTATCGACGGTCTTTGTCTTTTTATGTAAACTTGTTCAATTAAATATTTTCTTGGAAATTTGTGTTTTGTTTTTATGACTGAGAGCGACAAAGCAAAGTTTAAAAATTGAAAACATTTAGGAGAGCATGAGTGTATTTTTAAAACAGACACTAATATGGTAAACCTTTAGTTTCGTATTAAAATGCTGATTAATTTTTTTGAAAAGATACGTCATCACAATACCACAATTTACATAACATATTAGATAAAAATACATATCTACTGGGATTAATATTGAACATTTCTTTTATTAAATGGATTTTGTGAACAAAATGTCTTCACAAATTACCACCCAAATGACATTGATAACCGAAGATTTACCTTAAATCGAATCGCATTGATCATTTTTTAAAAATTTGAACCAGTTTTATAATTTTCACTATATAAAACAGTTTTAGCGGATAAAAAATAATAATCTTAGGCCGACAATTTTCCACAGTATAGTACATGTATCGATGTATTCTTATTTGTCAACTTATTTATTGATCGTTAAATTTCTTTACAGTAAAAAAATCAATATATCATCCTTATATATAATATCTCTTCATTAAGTTGCCTTCAATTTGTGGGCATAGAAAACTATTTAAATCAACCAACTGAAATACTTAACAGAAAAATGTAGTCATCAAACTAAAACAAAAAAATGATAATTGTCTGAGATTTTACTAAAATGCAAGTATGTCCTTATATCCTAGTTAATATACCTCTCCTCCCAAACGCTTTTGACGAATTAGAAATAACACAACAATCTGTTTTGAAATTCTGACTCTCTGGGAAAAAAACCCAAATCACTCTGACTTATTTGGTGACATTTTATCCTTCTTGGGGAAAATAAAGGAAGATAACAATCATCTGATGACAAAAAAGAATTAAAGCGTTAATAGTCAGATATTTCAAATTTCTGTCAGTCATGATGTCAAACTACGGCGCCATTTTTTTTCCTGACGCACAAAAATAGAACACAAGGTATAGTGATTGTCTGCTTTGATTCCAATACACAATATATTCAAAGATTCTAACTTAACCTTTTTGTTCTTATTTATTCAAAACAAATGCATGAGGTCATCTTTATTTGTTGATCTTTCTGAACTTTTCGAGTGTTTAACATCAACTTCACAAAATTCATTTCTAATCGCCCTCTTATTTATCATTTTTATTTTGAGTTTCCTAAGCTATAGCTACTTTTCATTTACTAGACTTTGACCTTAAATTAGATCTCGTAAAGGATTCTAAAGTGTTGATGGTAAAACCAATATGACGTAATTATAGATTTTAGATTTTAAAGATTTAAAGTTATTATGCAGAAAAAATAATAAACTCTTGATATCTGATATAAAACCAGGGGGGGGGGGGGGGGAAGTAATGCTGATGCATATGTGCATTTGACGTTATTTCAAATCATTTTAAAGAGGTGATCAAAAGCATGTTTTTGAGAGAATGCAGGCATTATGGAACCTTTATATAGATATATATATATATATATATATATATATATATATATATATATATATATATATATATATATATATATATATATATATATATATATATATATATATATATAATTGGTCAGAAAAATAAACAAAACTTTGAGATTTGTTACTTATTTCCTTCAGATCTTATAGGAAATGACAATTTTTATTGTTTTTTTTCCAAAAAAATTAAGGTATGATACATCATATTAAAACAATTTTGAAGCATCGTTGAAAGAATTTTTATCTTGAATTTTATCAATATATTGGCACCTATTATTTACTAAATCTTTACCTTCAAGCATGGTAAAGATTTTGGTGAAATTTTATTTTTTATGTTCATTGTTTACAATGCTTTAAAAATGCATTAACATGGTAAACTTGATTTTAAGCGTCACTCGTAGAGTTTTAAGATACAGATCATACAATACTTTGTTATTTAAACATCACTCGTGCCATGTTGTTGGTAACATTAGTTCAATGCTTGAAAAATTCTTTTTAAAGCTTATTTTTCTGTCTGGCAGTTTGTTACGACCAGAGTTCCTGACGTTTGTCATTTTCAATGTTGGTCTAAACCTAGAATTTTCCTTTCAACATTCAAAATGCAAACAAAACAAAACCCAAGATTTCTTTGCATAACCAAAAAATTGTAGGTTCTACCTTTATAAATCGACGACTGACACTAAACTTTTGGCTGACTATTATAAATGTCTTACTAACGCATTGTAAAAACATTAAAAACGAAAACATACATCTAAATCACATTCGTAACTATGGTAAGACTTTGGTTCTTAAGATATACACCAGTACTTCGACGAAGATTATATATGAAACCATGAAGATAGATCTTAAGTTTTTCTTTGAAAAGATTAAAAGCAAAACGTTTAACATTAACCGATTTGACAAATTAAAGGGGGAGGGCTACATTTATTTGAAACCGATCTAGAAAATTCATCAGATATTTATTTCATTTATTTTTTGGAATAAACATGCACATGTAAATGAAAAACAAAATGAAACAATGCCAGAACAAAACTAATTCAACGTCTTATCCTTGTTTGGTATTTCAATTTTTTAATCAGATCAATTTTTTCTCCATTTTATTTCCCAGAAAGATAATGTACATGTATAAGATAGTATAATTTTTAACATTAGGGGAAATAATAAGGGAGTTGCAAGAGATGAGGCCCTCAGTAAATTCCTTCTAAAATACATTAAGACATTAAAACATTTGTAAAAGATACTAAGTCTATGAAAAGAACTGAGATAAATCATATGGTCTCTATAACATACATGTATTCCAGAATGTTAGTTTTGAGTCTATATATAAGAACTGAATGAAGCATATCTAGCAAGAAATACATTATCTACTTCACAGGATTTTAAATCTAATTTTAATGGGTATTTGAATGTTACAATGAACACAAGAATTAGGAAAGAACAAATAAAAAAGTTTTGCAAAATCCCAGAGAAGATCGTGTTTATTAAAAAAGAGGATAGGTTTTTTGTAGGTCAGATGAGTATTGTTCGTCTTTTATCCTTCGACACACCCGTTAAGCAACACTAGTGGTATAAATTATCATGATTGGTCTTGTATTTGTCAGGTAACACATTGTTCATTATATTAATCATGCTTATTGAAATTGATTTCCCATTGTACATGTATCCTGTGGTTGTATAAAATGCTGTATTGTTAGTCTCTATATAGCCTTGCAGGTGTCAAAAATCGAAAAGCAGTACATATGAGACTGCCCAAACAAGTGCAAAAACGAATAAATTATACCTGTAAGGGATGTGTTCAGGGCAAGTTCAATGTCACCACAGAACAGCTATAACCAAGTCCTTGAATTGCTGTCGTCTTGGTTAATGAGCGAATACGTCATTTATATAATGATTATTCCCACATTAACACGTCCTAGCCCAAGATTTAGGTGTACCCTCAAAGAAAAGTTGAAGGCAATTAATGTGAACTCAAGGTAATGATATACAGTTCATGTTCATTTTTATCCTTGTATGAAAAAAAGCAACCTCATATCATGTGTTGGCGACGTTAAGATTAAAAGGATTTTGGTTGAATTGAAATGATAGAGTCCGTGAAAAACATCAATAGTTTTAAATACAAATTTTTCATCTTACTTTTTTTTCATAGTATAACATCAATTACGAGGATAACTGATCATGGCTTTGGATTCACGTAAGATCACTTTTATGGGTCGACATCGTACAACAAATTGTCACTGAAAATTCTACAATCGCAATTAATCAAAGTAGAAAACACATGTACTTAATGTCTGACTTGTTCTTCGCATCCCGTTCAAATTCACAAACGCGATACCCCTGTTTACAATGCCAAATTCAATACCTTCTGTTTTTTATTTGTCTGGTTTTTTTTTTTTTTTTTTTTTTTTTTTTGTCTTTTTTGTCTAGTTTGCCTGTTTTGTTCTGTTAACAGCTTGTCAAAAATTTCGCGGCAAAACATTATTCTCTTAAATATAAATCTGCGATATGATTTCCTTTGTTTTCTATGTACCTCTATTTTAAAGCGCATTGTTTTCATTACAACCGCTCCGCGACCTAAACTTAAACAGACGCAGTAATAATTAGCCTAACTCCAATCGGTTTGTTCATTTAAGATGTCTTTCATATTTCACTTCATAATAATAAAAAAAAGTGTTGCCTTGTAAAAATAGTGTTATATTCTTTTTTATACTGTTTTAGTCAAATATTTGCAACTTTGTTAAACTATTTTTTTTTTGTTATGTCATGTTAATTGAAGAACTATTCTAGGTCAACGCAAGGGTGTTAAGGAAGCATATGGAATCTGAGTTGCATGTAATTCCTTGAAATCGCAAATTATTATTTACATATTCAAATATCTAAGCAACGAAACGTAGAACAAAAACAATTAAAATATACTTAATTTTTTCCCAGAAATTAGTTTGTATTACGTGGATTTACACATTGATGACGTCATAACTTAAAGTTGAATTTCGTGTGAATTTAATTGGAGAGCATTGTAAACATATTCAAAATATAACAAATCTAATAACTTTGATAAAGTATTGTGGTGTGATTTATTGAGAATTGAACATAAGAATACTGGGAGAGATGTTAGTTTTACCAATAATTCGCTAAAAGGTATGTAAATTTGATTTATTTCTCGGCCAGGCTTTCCTGTCGCTGTTTACGATATAAAACTCGACTAGAACAACACTACCCTGTATATATTGAACTTAAAATTTATACGTATCGTTAGTTTTATCAATGCTTAAATTGAAAACTGCTAGAATCCCATGTTGTGTGTTGTTTTGATGCAACATACTTTTTCCGTGCAAACTTTATAAAAGTTGGAAAGGTTTAACGAGACCCGGGTGAATAACTAATATTTAATTTACAAAAACAGAATTCTAGCAGCGGTTTTGATTAAACTGAGATGTTTTGCCTTCTACTGATTGTTTATTTTATTTTAGAAACACCGGGGTAGTGTTGTTCTATCTCATTTTATGTTAAGGAATATACGTAAACTATTTATAGTTGTCACGTGATAATGCACCAATGTGGCAGTAATGTACTACTTAATTTTATTGCGTTTCCATCTATTTTACAGGATAATACTAAGTTTTTGATCTTATTCAAAATAGTTATTTAATTTCACGATTTTTAATATAATAGTCAAAATAAGACGCTAAATTGCCCATACGCTCCCTTAACACCCTCGCGAACAAAAAAAAGTACGAAGCTCTAGCAATGTTATTGCAATTATTTGCAACAAATGTAAATTAAGAAATAATGTATCATTTTTTGAATGACTGTTGGGTTATACCGGTAAACACGGGTTGGTACGTGATCAGATTTTTTTTATCACATGACCACCCGTTTTTATATCCCCAATGCCATATACCTCCAAACATGACATTTTATTTCTTAAATGTTCTTGGAATGAAAATTGATAAGACCTCTTTCATTACGTTTTTAGATAACCCAAAAATTGAACTTGTGGAAAGCGTGAGACACAAGAACAACACAAATTGCCCGATTTAATGTTCTCTTACACCATAGTAATCTTTTGTACTGTGTTAAAAGAAATATATTTTCATCTAACAAGGTCACAACAGTGTTACTTATATATATATAGTTGTTCTTTAATTATGACATGAGACCTATTCAAAAGTATTGAACCATTTGTATATCTGCAAAATCATAACAAGAGGAACTGTCTTAAATGTTAAATCTCCAACTGCAAAATAATGAACTAGGCAATTGTTGAGGTATAATACAAAACCAATACAATCGTGACAAAATGTAAGAATATTTGAAGAATTCCTTTATCTTAAATCACTGCACATACTAAATTGTATATGTGATTGTGTTAATCATTGCATCCATTTATTTCAGGCCCTCGTTAATCAAGAGGCCATAATATAAATGAAACATTAAGGAACATCAAATTCATTGTACATCATAATCTAACATTCGTTCTGTCCACTGTAGATTGGCAGCAAATTACAGTATGAACTTGTGTCATTCAATCAACTGAATATTAACTTAAAGGATTAAAAAGTTGCCGAAATGGCATACTCCTGCCTTTCTGTCAACATACAATCTTCTTTAAGTCGTCTTTCAGTTTACTGAATGGTGGAGTTTCTTAGCTTAAATTTGTTTTAACCATCGCATGCACATACATTTGTATAGGACGTGTAAATTTGAATGACCCCACCCCACACCCCAAAAAATGCTTCATTGGAAACAATGGTTCTAACAACAAGACTTTCGTGAAAAAAACCTCATAGTTTGTTTTTTGTTGTTTTTATCAGAGACATCAGAGACACGAACTAGCTTTTCTGGAATTCGAAAAAAAGAACAAAGAATTAAGACTTTTAACATTATATTTTATAACTGAATGGTAGCGTTTCGTCTTGTGAATACTAGGTATATGCTCTTCTTTAGTTCCAACAGGTTTATAGTTTCTTTAATCCTAATGTGAAAGTGAACGCTTTGGACCATCTGTTGTCTGCGATCGTACAACTGAGTGTTTTTTCGTCATAAAAAATTCTTGAGTATTATACTATAAACTATAACGAAGAACTTTGTGTTGAGGTTAATACATTTTTTTTTATTAAGGGATCACAATTTTTAAAATATAAGGGAAAGTTATCAGGGGAAAAAATACAGGTGGGGAGGCAGGTCTTCTAAATAACCAAAAATGAAAATATTTACATTAGGCTTTAATGTAAGGAGTAGAGTCTTAAAAATGTAAATCACGAACCCCACAAAATTTTAAAGGAAAGGATTATATTTCAGAATAACATTTTTTTTTTAAATCTTCTCATAGAATTATTTTAAAAAACTATGCGTGTATTTCTTGCAATTGAAAGTGTCAATTATATGCTCAATATGATTGATACCAACTATGCTTATTGTTTTGATTACACAATCTTACCGAAACTAGCATACCTCCGAACGCAAATATGAAACCACCGATAGAAATGGCTTATAAAAAATGTGTAATAGATGAGTTCATACATGAAATGTAATTAACAAGAACAGACAGGTCTTCCTACATAAATCAATATGTAAAATTTGAAGCTGATAATTCCCCCATAATGAGGAAAAAATCCATCTAAAGTTCAACTATTTTATCAAAAGGTTTCGAATTTTTTCATCACGCGGATCACCCGTTTAACGCTTTTGCAAATTTTAATCACACTTTGCACCACGATTAAATAAATTTGAAATGATTGGATCTTTTAGAGGTAGCATATTATAAAGTGATGAAAAAATAGATGTTTTAAAAGGTCACAAATATTACCTATATACAAAGTATTAGTGAACGGTATATGTGAATCGTATTTAATGGAAACCAAATAAAAATAAACATAATGCCTTAAACAAGAAGAGGCTCTGAAACCCAAGTTTAAATGTATTAATCATGTAACTGTCAACCAAACGATACTTGAATCACAGGATACGTTCACACACCAGACCGGAAAAGCAGTCGAATAAGTGCCAAACTCGTTGTGAAATTCAAAATCAAAACCAAGAATGAAGTTTTCATAAGCAGCATTATTTAAAAGTAAATAATAATTGTACATGTATGTGCGAACCAAAACATTCCCCTTTTATGTAAAAAAAAAAAAACCCAGGTAATTAAGGTGACAAAATACATAATATAAATGTTTATAGAGAAGATATAATTCAAAGTAGAATATGACATGATAGCAATTGTGTAACCCTTTCTGAAAAAAATAAATGATACAGTCAAATCAAATATAAAACCAAAAGGTTAAGTGCGTGACAAACGCCACCAAACCACAATTGTATTGATATTGGTTATCTTTAAAGCAACTGAGCTTTGGGAAGTTCATGCCTCATTGCAACAACGGATGCATCAGACATGTTTCTCTTTCGTAAAACCCCTAGCGATTTTCAATATCCTCTGTTTACAACAAATCATTTAACATCGTATATATTTTTGTACTATATTTCACGCGTCTGTTTTGCAAGCGTACCTTATTCAAACACTTCACCTGTTGGCACTCACAGCAAATAATTAATACCATTTCATTTTAAAACACAATCTAAGGATCGACGCAGCAAATTCAAACAAAGGTTTCATCAAATAGCTAACTTCCATAATCTCTCTCCTCTTTGAACTTTCAATACGGTCCTTTTTATTTTATTACATAGTTCCTTTTTTCGGATTAAGATACAAGGGTTGATTTGCATATTGTCTGATTTATTTCACGGTAAAGAGCGATTAAAGATATATCGTGACGTGGAATTGTCATAGGAATTAGAGGATGTTATTGACAAATTACTCATGTTCATGTGTTTGGAGTACGATTAAATAAGCAACGGTTTTAAACTCAGATAATGATAGGATAAAAAATGCGTTCATTGATAATTGTGTTAGATTAAAGTGGCAGAAAATAAGTTTTTTTATCATTCTCTCGTAATTTTTTTCGTTAAAGGTACCTCACTACACCCAGACTTATACTTTTTAAGACACTACGTCACAAAATGGCGATTTAAATATTATGTTAAACTGTTCATATCGTTCGATTGGGTTGTATAGCGTCGTAGCTTAGTGGCTAAAGTATTGGGCTTCTGAATCGCAGATCATGAGTTCGAATACGCCTTCAGCTTTTGTTCATGTTTACTGAATAAAATTTTCAAAAATGTAATTTTTCATCCAAAATAACACAATGGTTGCCCATTTGACTTAAATACGTCTTATCCATTATGATATCCATCATAATCCAGTAATTTTCTGCTGATTTGAGAAAATATTTCAAGGTGTAGTGAGCCACCTTAACAGGATTTTCAAACATTGTTGTCAACCTCCATTAATCAATACAAACTGATTTAATCTTATAAAGAGTAATAAACTTTTTTTTGAATTGTACGTTTTATGAAAAAACAATATGGTTCACTAAAGTATCAATTTACTATCAATTTTAACAATCTTATCTGGAAAACGGCGTTCAGATATCAACATATAATTCGCAGATCGACGCTTTTTGGACACAATAAATTGACTGCCCATTTTGTTCTTTATTTTTAAAAGTTTTTAGTGAGCAATTATTGAATGATCTGCTAAGAGCTTGAACAAACCATAAATTGATCGTTAGATGTTTAGTTCTAGATCTAGGTCAAGAATTTTATATTCATTAAAAATTAATTGGTATTGATCATTTCTTGTAATGTAAAGTTATGCAAAACAGCATAGGCAAAAGAGCGATAATATAATGACAATAAAATAAAGAACAACTGAAAATGTAGGAGGGAAATTAACTTTTAATTGTTACCAACTAGAATCGCATTTATATTCACCATCAAGTTATCATTTCAAACATTAATGGCAGTAAAACAATAAATTAGAGTATATTGTTCAATTACTAGTTTAAGATATGAAACTTAAGTGACCTAATCTTTAAGGTTAAACATGAGGAATAATGAAGGTTCTTTGAATAATCTTTATAGTTGTTTCCCCTGTGCACTGTGCTATACCTTGTGCACTACAGAGCATCTAAAAGACTTGATTTTTACGATCACGTCTCTTACCACAGGAAAGTTTCAATTGACAATAGTACATTTCTTTCATCAGCACCTTTTCATGTGGACAACGAAGCAGCAGGTAGATCTACCAACCCTGCATTGAGTTGAAGTAAGCCATCTGCGCAGTCTAGACAAGTTCGAATGAAATTGATATGGAATATTGCCTACCTTAACCAAATGTTTGCTTTGATCACAAACATGTTTTATTCGCCGTATATAACGCCAGAAGGTATGCACTCTTCTCGTTAATGAATGTTAATCTTCACACAGATTGTTGATAAGCGTGCATATATGAATGTTTATAATCATAGATAGTCTTGCATTTTGCACAACATGGATCTTTAATCATTAATCTGGGGAAAATGAATTGAGTATTTTGAGATTTACATTATATAAAATACAAGAATGTGGTTTTACACGTTTCTTAAACTATCTTTATTTAGATTTATTAAAAACATCTAAACAGCAAAATATGAATTTGTAAAGGATCATTTTACAAGAACAATGTAACTTAAAATGAGCAATAAATACATTATAATAATAGCTTTCGAGTGTTTTTTTTTATGCATAATTCTTATCTAAGCAATTCTGTGTGTTTTCGACAAAAATCTGTACACTTATTTTAAAGCTGCACCTAAACTGATAAACAATAATGTCGATAAACAATATTAATTCTTTCAGATATTCACCTCTGTACGTGTATCCCTTCTGGCAATCGTTCATTTTCTCTTTGTAGACTTTGATTTGAAATTAAAATAAATGAATCCATGATCTGCAAATCCGGGGTTTTTTTCTTTGAATGTAATCATGAGGAATGGTATTCGGTTATTCGGAAATGCCCAGAGTTCTTTTGTATGAATACAATAATATTTACATAGATGAGTTTTATCACCCATGCTCACAATGAATAATATTGATCTTAAATTATCATGACGATGGACGTAGACATGTTGATGATGTTGATTAAAAAGGCTCTTTTTCACTGCAAGATTAATATCCTTAGGATACTAATAAAAGAAGTATAAGAACAACAGTTCATTAAAAAGGTTTAGTGTTAGGTTTTCTTCTTTTCTGTTTGGATTTGAAGTATGCCTCGCTTTACGTATCTTGATATTTCTCAAATTTGGCACTTGAATGATAGAATAATGAAAATGTGTATGTAACTGTCTCAATATAAAAAAAAAATATATAAATGTTTTTTGACAAAGTTTGATACTTTGATATTTTTATAGTTGGTTAAATCGATCAATGAGTTTTATTTAAATGAATTAAAATGCGAGACTTATGCATTAAAAATATTTAAATTGTGATTTTTCATTTACCGTATTCCTGATGCATATACATGTACCATGATAAAAATAAGCTGTCGTTTACATTTTTAAAAAATCTGAAAATCGCATCCTTCAAACACTGAAAAACAGCTTGTTGTAAACTATTTAATATGAACAAATCCTTTGGTTGCGACTTTGTAAAAATGTGTTCATTATTTTGAAGAAAATAATTTTCATTTTGGACAAAATACATGTTTTTAATATTTGAAAATTATGTATGTAACTAGACAACCCAATACAGATGAAAAAGAATGCTTTTATTATGTCAGTATTTTGTAATTCCCGGGTAAAGAAAAAACAAATATTTGCAATTTTAAAAAGAACACTTTTTCAGATATTCCAAACTTTACTGAAACTGCTTTAAAAAAAAAACCCTTATCGACACTACTTCGTTGTATATACAGAAAAAAGAGGAAAATACAGCGCCAGATGTCTTCAAACAAGTAATGTTTGATAAACATATAAGAAATGAATATTTTTATATCAATTTTAAATAATAATCTAAATTAAAACTGGCGTCATTATATCCAAAAATAACAAACTGAAATATATATGAACAACGCACTGTTAAAAAGAATATATATCAAACGAGATTGTCATGTCGATTTTTCTCTTGCAGATCTTTTAAATGTTTCGAATTTATCCGAAATCCGACGTTCTTAACATTCTGTGCTGACTTAGATCGTTTGATTCCTGCATGTTGAAATATGTGCTGTTCCGCTGGCACTATGGTATCGGGTAATACTGAGCAAGGTCTGCACATGCAGGATGTCGGAATCATAACAGATAGAGAAATATTCGTCAGTCCTCGCGTGGCTTCGTCTAAACAAATCATATTCACAGTTTCCTGGCGACTACTACTTTCTCTACAGCATTCACAAAAACGTTCGACTGACCCTGGGTTGTCCACTGATGGTTTTGTATATGATGTGCATGTTCCAAGACAGGCGACAGATAACAGTGCTCTTGGATAACAGTTTCTTTTCCGAATGACATGCGTGATAAATCTTTTGTTGCATCTAGCTTCAGATATTTCTGTTGTGGCTCCAAGAATGAACACAAATGCGACAAGCATACCGTAAATGGAGAATGCCATGGATTTATCTGTTGTGTCAATCTGAAAATTGAAAAATTAGAAATATTATCAAAAGTGCATAATCATATCTTACACAATGAAAAAGTATGTTCATCTTTATTGTTAATGAATGTTTGATGCTGTGGTTTCATTGCAGCAAATGTAAAATAAAAGTTGTTTGAAAAGCATGATACATTCTGAATTTCACTTGTGTAAGAATTCTTTCCTTTTTCTTAGACTAGTTATATTGACCAAGTTTCCATTTGCATGTATTGTAGATGTCTGAATTATTTGCAAAACATCAAATCAAATTGTTACTAGTTATGAAACTTTAGACTGATTGCAATATTATCAATAATTAAGATATCTTACTTAAACCTATTTTACTACAACCTATGGGGAAAACAAATACCTTCACCATATCGTTTTATAAGGCTTAAAAAGAAAAAAAATCCTTCAAATTTTGACATTATAATTATTATGACTTATCTTAATTAACAAGTAAAATGTTAAACGACGGATATTTTTGCGTACATATACAGAATAAGGCAAATGTTTAATTTAACAAATAACAGAAGACATAAAAGAAAAAGTGAAACGTACTGAACCTTTGTTAATAGTATCTGTAAGATAATATAGATAAATACACTTGCCTGTAGTTCCTTAATATGAATATTCCTGGTTTTCTCAGCTTAGTGAAACCTCGGTTACTTATTTATAGTATCTTTATCTCCATCGTGACCAATAGAAATCTGTTACCTGTTTGCACTCCTCCAAATGTTTCATAAAGATGTCTGTACATCCCATCAAATCGTTATATCGATTGCTTAGTCCATTCAGGGAAAAGTTGAATGAAATCTAAGAATAGTTATAGTCCTGAGCGTGTCCATTGACGTTTTTCATGTTAGAAGTATTCCCCAGTTATATACGAACGATATTTACAGGAGGTTTGACGCAGATTACCCTCCCCCTACCCCCCGAAAATACAAGCAGAGAGTAAAATGAAGGTTAAAATTGTATAGAATTATAATCATGATAATAATAATAAAACAAAAAAGGCAAATAATATCAAAACTTCCAAAATTGATAAAATCGAATATTTTCTTTATTGTGACTTAAGCTCTAATAGTGACCTATTGATGGTTTTTGATGACTGAGATTTCAACAACCTTGTATTGTTTTCACCTGAGAAACATTCATTTAACTTTATTTTACTCTTTAGTTTAAAGGTAGTGACTTCTTCTGTTTTTTACACATACATGTATTTGTTTTCATGCAAAGATGACTTTGAGTCTTTCTTGTGTTGAAATATTGAACTTTATGCTTTTAGTGAGAAAATTTGAATATATTTAATTTAGCATACAGTTTGGTGTCCTGACGAAATATACGAATAAAGCAAACTGTAACGACAAAGTTCTTGAAACGGAGGGTTTTTTTTTGCACCAGCGCCAAAAAAAAAATATCCTTTTTCTTTCTAAAAAATTTTAAAGCTTTTAGGTGTAATGTATAAAGAATTAATCATTCTTCTTTTATTATCATGTGGTGATGTTAAAGAATGTTGTGCAGGCATGCGTTTTGATCCTAAAATTTCTCTCTCTCTTTAAGCAAACGGTTTGTATTTATTAATAAGCAGTTTTTGTTACAACCGTTCTTCTCATGATTTTACGCTGGAAACGGAAGACCATCTTGATATTGCTTTGTTTCTTTTCCTCTATTATTTTTAAGGTCTTCCGTTTCTAACGGGAGACCTTCTTGTCATAGCTTTGTTTCTTTTCCTTTATCCTTATTTATTTTTTTCTGTCACGTTTTCTTAAAAATACTTCAGCCGATTTTAATGAAACTTTCGGATCTTATTCATTACAAAATTTGTAAGAAAATTACATGTCATTTTTTGGTTGTCACTTCCGGTCTCGAGATATTCACAATTTTTTTGAAAAATGTTTAAGATAGAACTTTCAAATTTTCAGGGATGGTAGAGAGTCGTCAACCGCAGTGTCCTTTGCATATCCTAACGTCCCTGTCACTACCAGTCGTCACCGGAAGGAAACAAAGAACATTGCTTTTTTGTTTTGATTTTTTTTCTCCAAAGTGCTCCAAAGTACTGAAACGAGAGTCTGCTAAGCTCAGTAATAAGAGTGGTGGACTTTTGCCCATGCGACCCGGGCTCAGTCACTGAGTGCTGAATATAATCTCTTTCTTAATTGTGTTTTGTTTAACGATTTATAGTTAGAATTATTGATTTTGATGTTTTAAGGTTTAGTTTTATCATAAATCAAAATAATAGCGGTTATTTTTCGGTACAAACATAGAGCTGCTTTCAAAACGCCGTCTATTTCCCTCTTTGTGATAGCCTTATTTCTGTCAGCAGCTCGTTAAATCCAGACGCTCGTGACATCGCTGGCATCAAAGACATGCCGTCGAAGTTGCCCCTTCAGTACGACCCATCAAAGAAATCTCGATGACTTTATGCACAAAGCATTTAGCAATGCGTCCAGGTTTCCGGTATTTTATATGGCTTAAAAAGGAGCACTGTTTAGTACTTATTCACTAGGATACATGAATGAATACATGCGTTTATTGAAATATGTTGGTTATCATATATATATTGATTTCCTGAACACTATAAAACATAGTAAAATCTCTCTCTCTCTCTCTCTCTCTCTCTCTCTCTCTCTCTCTCTCTCTCTCTCTCTCTCTCTCTTTCTCTCTCTCTGTTTATTCTTGAGTTCGATCCTTTTAGTTTTTGCTGAAATTAATTACTCCGCCTAATATTTCCCTGATTATGTTCAAAACACTGTAGGTGTTATTATGTAAAATTGAAACCCGACATTTAACAGTGTATTATTAAATATTTTAAACAAAATTAATCAACATGTGAGTTAGAAACTCGCCTGCTATCTACAAAAGGTACCCACGTAATCAAGCGTGCGGTCATAATTGGATATACATGGATTCTGTGTTAATTGGCCGGATTTCTTTCCAGTGGCTAAAGCACAGCCTACGAGATATAGAGAATTAACAGTCGGATTATTTAAACGAGGGATTGCTATCAACAATCAGTTATTTTTATGTTAACTTGCTGGCAAGGGAATGAATTTTCATATGCTTATCACCGGCAGTTTACAAAAGTAACATATTTATTATACGAAATTTATTTACTTTTAAAAATCAAAAAATGTAAAATTCAGAACTTTCATCTTCTAGTCAGGGAAATAATCTTTAAGAACATATCATTTTCCTGTGATCGCAACATTCAATAATGATAGTTATTAGTAAATAATATACATACTAAATAAATTAAATGAACTGTTGCATTCTTTTCTTTGTACTTAATGTTAATGCTATATACATCAAAATAGAAATGAATATCGAAAAAAAAAAATCATACTTAAGATTTTGAGAAAGATTTTTCAAATCAATGGCACAGTGGCGAACAGTGAGGCACTCTGCTAGCCAGTGCTCTGTACAGTGCCATACATATAAAATGTCACACTGAATGTCACAATGTCAAACCATTCGGGCTTGGACCAATACCAACCGCTCAGGCTGATACCAGGGCCGAGATCCAAGCAACAGTGTGATGTTTTTTATATCATATATATAAAATCAAAGACTTTTATTCAAATTTCAAATAAGGAATAAAATTTATCATTAATAAGCTATAGATTTTTATCGGATTTACAAACTTGTTCGTTTTTATTCCCTTTTATATTTGTTAGGAACTGTAAGAGTTGCAGGTCTTTGTTGACAAACCATCGTTATTTGAAATACAGTAGAAGGGAGTCTGTCGAATGAAATGAAGGACTATCTTCTAGAATTCAAATTATTGAGAGAGAAACTTCCATTCTACGCAGCTTCGCATGTGTAAAATTCTTTCACTGGGATTTCGTAAGTTTCCTGCCAGATTCCATTCATAAATATCCATAAGTTGGTATAGCAAGTTGTTTGAAAACGTTCATTAGTACGTCTGTTACTTTAACCACTTAATTTTTACAGTGTAATCTCTGGTTTTCTAAGATTAAGTCTCGTTCAATCCTTCTCTAAATCCTTCATAATTTATATGTTGATTGATATTAAATAAAGCGAGTTGTTGTTCAAAATACACAACCGTTGTGTAGGTTACCTCCCCTTAATTATATACATATAACTCTTTATCTTCGCTAGCCAAGGGTTTTCGGTCCACTTTGCTCCCCATAAACCCTTGGCGGATTTCATTACGAAAACTCGGTGATGTGGTGGCGCTATCTAGCGAGCAACTTGAGTTGCGCCACTTGCGTATTTACATTTTAATCGAATTAAACAACGGGTTTTATGCACGCTATGGCATTAATACAACTTGAAAACATGTTGACAACCAAAAACAGGAACATAATTAACGATGCTATTAAATACGAATTATATAACCTAGGGAAAGCACAGAATGTTTTATTCATAGTGTTTTGTAAGGTCCTGTACCGGGAGTGAAAAAGTCGCCGATTTATATGAAAGCTTTCATGCCATAAAACCAGGTATCGTTGTCGTGAATATTGCGAACCAAAGAAATTAAATAAAACAGAGCTTATTGAACCTTTAAAAGCAATAACTATAAGCAGGAACATATATATATACTAACGGGAAAGGCAACCTCTACATTCGCCCTGTTTACTTCCCATGCTATCACGCGAGCCTTGACAAGTTTGTAGAACTTTGTATAATCCCAGTAAAATTAATAGGTTTTAAAGCGATCTGGTTAGCCCATCGTTAGGGAAGCACTGTACTCGAGAACTTGTGCCTCAACTTGTTAAAAGCATCGAATGTTTAACCAAAGATCACACATGTGTTTTCTTTTAAAGTTTATATTTACAAGAACTGTGATTGGATCAGCTACTCGCGGCTGCAGCCAATCGTAAAACGGAGCTTGTCACCGAGTTTTCGTAATGAAATTCGCCAAGGGTTTATGGGGAGCAACGTGGACCGAAAACCCTTGGCTAGCGATTATGATTACTCTTTGGTGCTAATTTTGAATTATTATTTTTCAATTTTCGACAAAAAATATAATTATTTAGACGTGTAAAGCGATGCTTTGTATTATTTATTCGTTATTCTATCGTCATTTCTCAAACTAGTCTTAATTTAAAGCAGAGATATATGGAAATTACCGATTTCAAATTTTATGGCAATACACCCCCTTAACGACAGGCTAAGACAGAGAAATATCAGCCCCGAAGGCGATGCAGCCCTAGCTTCCGATTGCTATCTCACCTAGTCCAAAACACGTGTATCAGGGATGATACACACTAGGTATATGATACAATTGGGTACAGTGCTTCAGTACGACTGTACAGTGGCTTACAGTGCGGAGTGCTGGTCAATGAAAATGTGGGTTACAGTGGAAGTCAGTGAAAGGTACTGTGAAGTACAGTTTATGTACAGTAGATGTCAGACAGAGTTAGTCAATTTTTGGGAAAATCAGTGGACTTTGAATTCAGTAGTGTTACTTCGCTAATAAGCCTTGCTTAGCTCGCTCTCTCTCTCTCTCTCTCTCTCTCTCTCTCTCTCTCTCCGATCAGTGTAAGAAAATTATAAATCCTTTTTTGGCCCTCACTTCCGGTCCCAAATATATAAGATTTCATGGTATTGATGTACAAGATTTTTATTGACAAGTATCAAAGATAGAGATTTCAAATTTTCAGAATTATAGAGGGTCTATAGCCCAGCGTCTATTGAATATATGAACGCTCTCCGTAATTGCCGGTCGTCACCGGAAAGAAATATGAATATCATTTTTTTCAACTTTTTTGAATCTAAATATTTTTATTTTATTTTCTGGGGGTTTTTTTTCGACAGAGACGTAATAAATGCTGAATTTGTAATTCCTCCTTTTTTTTCTCTCGAGATTTGGGATCCAAGGTCCTGAAGCGAGAGTTTTATCGGCGTAATGCTTAGAGAGGTGACCTTGCCCCAAGGCGACCAATGTTCAGTTCCTAAGTGCTGAATGTGTCTCTGTGTATAATGGATTTTACTATTTTTCGTTTTAATTCTATCAGAAGTCAAAATAACAAAGCCTTTTTTTAGCATAGATACATGTCTATTTAAAACTTTGGAGAGAGTTAAATGGAATTTGAAGAAGTGTTGAGAAGTGACAGAAAAGAACAAGTATTCCGATAGTGTAAGGTGTTTTTAAATGAAGGACCTCTCGTTGCTCGCAAAGAGATCGCGTCTAGTTATCGTTTTTCTCGCTAAAACGCTTCATCCGATTTTAGTGAACTTTTCAGATCTTATTTATGAAAAAAAAATTAAGAAAATTACACGTAATTTTTTTGGTGGTCACTTCCGGTCTTGAGCTATTTAAGATTATATATATATATATTTTTTTTTTTGCTTGTTTAGAATTTTTCTAAGATAGAACTTTCAAATTTACAGGGATGGTAGAGAATCATCAACCGCAGTGCCCTTTTCATATCCGAACGTCCGCTGTCACTTCCGATCGTCATCGGAAGGAAATAAAAACACTATTTTTTCTGTTATTCTTTGATAAAGACGCATTGATAACATCAGAATATAAATTTTGTTTTAAAATCGATCAACACATTCTCGAGATTTTGGGCTTTAAAGTCCTGAAGCGAGAGTCCGCGTAGCTCAGTCGTTAGGGAGACCCGCGTTCAGTCCCCGAGTGCCGACTTTTTTGGTTTTTTATTTTTGTTCTTTCTTAATTGTGTCTTGATTCACGATTTTATCTTTGAAAAGATCGATTTTAAAACTAACGGTTTTATTTTTATCAGAAATTTGAATAATAATGCCTTTTGTGCAGCAGAAAAAAGAGCTCTTTTTAAAATACAGTTGATTTTCCCAAATAAAAACAAGTGAAAAGCTGTCAAGGTGACAGCAAACCGGGTTTTCCTTTATATGAAATGTTTTTATAGTTTATGTCAACCCTGAATTGATAAACACTAACTACCGTATCCAGTGAAATGGAGTATCCTATATGCAATATTTTGCCAAAGAAAGACTAAGTTCAAACGCTGGTATTTTTTCATAAATTATCAGAAATCAACATCCTAGCAATATGCACACCTCTGATATATGTACAATTAATCTGCAAAAGAACAACTTCCTATCTTGAAAACTGTAGGAGGAGTTATCCGTACAATGAGGGTGCCCTATATGTAACATTTTTACAAAAAAATGACTTAGTTCAAAAGCTGGTATTTTTTTCATAAATTATCAGAAATCAAAATACTAGCAATATGCACACCACTAAAATATGTACAACTGATCTGCAAAAGAACAACTTCCTATCTTGAAAACTGTAGGAGTTATCCATACAAAAAGGGTACCCTTTTGGCAGCCGCCCGCCCGCCCGCCAATTTAACATTTTAATAACCGGAATTTTCCGTTGGAAAACCCGGAAAACCCGGTTAAAAAAATCGTTTTTTAAACTTCTTTGTTTGTACATATTTTCTTTTAGGTTGTTATTGCCTTTTTAAAATGTGTACAGGTAATCAAACGAAAGACCCTTCGTTGCTCGCAACGAGTTTTTTTTTTTTAATTTGCTTTTGCTTTATAGACTTCCTTTAAATTGAAAACACACATAGAGATCAACATTAACGCCATGTATGTAATGAAATTAGAGAAACCTGATATCCCTTGAGACATTTCCGAATTCATAAGATAATAATTATGATGACAACTTTTAGGGTCATTTTCTTTTTCAATATAAAGTTACTAGCAGAGCAAAGTCTGCATGTTTTTGATGCTTTGAACTTCAGCTATATTATGTGTTATATTTTTTCTTTTTAAAATAAAACTCTTCACTTTTCTTTTTTTTAAAACAGACAAAAATGCAAAGACTTGTCTTTTAGTGTCATATTTTTACAATGAAGATTTGTCAGAATCGGGGGACGATTGGGGTTCAAACTACATGTCGTATTTTTCTTTAGCTTTTTATGGGCAACATTATATATGCAATATTCTAGAGAGGAAAAAAGAGGCATTAATTATGTTCTTCACGTCCAATTTGGCAATGATTTGATATTGTTTCATCTGTTTCACTACCATAAACCACTTTGTATATATCTATCAGTTGGCTAAAGTCCACTAATGTATTTTCCATTGGCGATAATGTTGATTTTCAGGTTCATATCTCTGCTCCTAATTTTTGTTCACCAGCGAGGAACCTTTTAAATGAAATCTCATCAAATTGTCACTCTCCTGTAAGAATTTCAAGGTGGGATGTCTGATACGTTTTACGGCAAAATGCATCTGCATTGAAAAATGAGGAAGTGAAGAAATTCACGAATTAAGAAATGGTGAACATCAAACAATTTCAATTACATGTATTTCCTTCAAATGATAATTCAAATTTTACACTTGCTTTGAAAATCGCAAATCATCTTTTCTAGCATTTGTTCAGCATTCTGATATGAAATGCCACAATGCAACTATAGAGTACACACTGCTAGTATAGGAACTATTTTGCAATAACGCACTACTTTGTAGTCCTACCGATTTTAAAAATATTTCTTAGGATAAACCAAATGTTAAAACTTACAAATTATGACTTGAATAAAAATCTTATGAGTTGCAAAGAAATTAAATTGTACTACAGTCGGAAAGGTGTGTTGAAAAAATGTCATAGATCTTATTGACAATCTGGTAATAAAATCACACCATACATCGTTGCGACGTTTTAATGATATAAGATATTATTTGCAATGATTATTCACGAAGGGTATTAAAAAGCCATTATCAAAATTCATACAGCATTTTTACCAAGATATCTCAAAAAATAAACTGACAGTCAAGAACAGATGAAATAATCCATATTTGTTGTACGTATGTATCATTCAGTTCCAGATAATTTTGAAAGATTAATTTCAGAATTATATATATGTATGTCCGGATAGATGGATGAATGCATGCATGTTTGTATATGAATATGATTCATATCAAGATATGTGTTCTTTTTATGACATTTTATTTAATGTTTTACCACCAACCATGGCAAACAATTTTTCTCATAGTGCAATATCGCGTGAATCGATTGAAGAAATAAGCTACAGATGAACATGTAATCAAATCTAAAGACTAAATGATTTGATATATATTACTGCTTTGACGTCAATGAGACTCTCTAAATTAAAAACGTACTGTATCAGACAGGATATTGTATTAACGTTATCGAAAGGTGGTTAAGATTCTTTTTTTCGCGTTGAAATGTTAATGTGATCTCTCCTTTCAGTATCCTCGAAATTGTATTATAAAGGATTCTAAGCAACAAAAGATGTAAAGCATGCGCTTAAATACTGTAAGTCGTTTTAATTCGACAATGTTAAAATATCACGATTTTTCAAAAAGAACAATCGTGGTTTTAATTTCACGCTGCAAGAAAATAAAGATAAAATCAGTTTACTTGATATTAAATAAACGAATTTGAAATCGTGAATTCACTTTGGGTTTTATTTAGCTTAAAATTGAGCAATCGCAAAAATATTAAAAATATTAAAATTAAAACCATTGTGATTATTTTCCAATTTACAGTAAGTTATACTTGTGTCACTTAGGTGTCACTCAGGTATGGTGCACATATTTAAGTCAAATAGAGACCATTTTGCAAATTGAAATTAAATAACTTGTCAATTTGTGCCTGTTGCTTTGCTTGAACAGTTTCAATAAACTTTAACAAGTTTGTATTAGACTAGCAAACTGTTAGATAAATTCGTGTATCAAGTATAAGAAAACCTTTTTTTAACAAAGAGTTAGGGACGAAAGCATGACACCCGTAAAAATGAATGAAAAACCGAGAAAACTTGAAACCATGCGTGTAATGAACATAAATTTTGTATTTATTTGATTTGCTTTTTTTCAAAGAATGTTTAAGATTGTATAATGTACTGACGCATTCAGTGATACAGATTTGTGGGCAATATATCATATTTAGAGAATACATTATATCATTTTTATGGTAACATTGTTGATAGAATAATGTATTATGTAACAAAACATAATAGCATTAGGCAACAGACCCTCTGCCTAGCCTATCTAAGTCCTCTCTCAAGTTATAATAATGTAATATAAAATATTTTGGAACGCCCTGTTAAGCCAGACTTAAATAGTGATCGCTATGGGGTTTGTTTTTTTAACATCATCTGTTTATTCCACAGAAACCTCAGACAATCAGCAGAAAAGCTCAGTTTTATATATGATGAACAAAATGGGTTCAGTATTCGTTTGTATCTTTTGAGTATTAATCTCCTTTATGTATAATGGAAAAAAGGTATTCTTGCCACTCCTGATTCTAACATAGAACATATGTTTAATATAAGGACATACTTGTGATCTGGATGTGTCAAAGATAGGGCCGAAATTCTATAAACAAAGAGAAGGCCTACATCAAAGTGCTGACCTTATATATATTTTAAAAAATCTTTAAATTTTTGTTGCGTTTCATGTTAGAATATTTAATATTTTTGTATTTTTAACGTTTCTGACTTATCGCTAATCCAAACCTATTGTCTTTCGATATATATATATATATATTAGCTATTTCCTTAATCGGTTTTGTTCTTTTGCTTTATTTCACTTCCATTAGTTTTTACATTCATGATTATTTATGTGGTCTTTTACAGGGCCAATCTTCCCGACAAACTTTCACTACGAATTATCTTGCTAGTACAACTTAATTAACAGCAACCCCCAATTAGCAAATTAATTCGTTCGCGTTATCTTTCAGCACTTCTTCACAGACCGTCCGCTGCGTCGGACGGGATTTTTCTTTCTCGGGCTCGAATTTTTAAATATAAAGATGTAGCTGCCACGTTTTGATCCGGTGTTTAAACATTATCTAGTTTTTATATATTATTTAGTTTAGTTTAGTGCTAGTTTTGTAGATGTTTTTCTTCTTTCTTATGTAGTTTTTATTTTGTTGTCCTGAAGAAGGGACGGGTTGTCCCGAAAATTTGACAATATTTTACTTTATTGTTCGTGTCGTTGGTTATTTTGAGTGCTTTTTTATATCTCATCTTATAACCGTGTATCTTTTGATCCGACACTTTAGATAACGAGTGTTGTTGGTTTGCTAGTGTTTCTTATATATATATATATATATATATATATATATATATATATATATATATATATATATATATATATATATATATATATAATTTTTTATTTAATTAAAATTCCATTAAAAATGAATGGAAGTACAACGTTGTAATCTTGGATGTAAAAAGAATTTATAAAAATATATTTATAGGTCATATTAATATATGATTGTGTACAATTTGAGTCAAGCAACTTTAGCGACTCGTGATTGCTCGTGCACTCAACAATAAACTATCTCTAAATTTGTCCTGTGTCACGCGTCTTGGGTATCAATATAACCAATTTATACCCGCGTATATTTATCAATAAGTAGGCAGACTGAAAACTACATCACTGCTTATACAATGAATTACTGTCTATCGGATTTCGGTTTTATTAAGGCGGCGTCATTCACTTAGATAATAAATCGCTTATATTCATTAGGCTTATAAGTACGTTCTTATTAAACATGTACGTGATAAAATTATTATTATTTTCAAATTTGATTTTTTTCATTTACTTTATTTTATGTTTTGCTTGTATTGATAAAATAAGCCAGTTTTGTTAATAAAAAAAAAATACGCTATGCTTTTGCATTCTTTGTGGGTTTTTTTTTATAATTTAAGCTTATTCTGAGGTTACGTTCGCAAACATGAAATTTATTTATTAATGCAAATCAGCTACAACACCCGAAAAAGGAAAAAAAAACTGCGAAGAAGAAGAGGGATTAAACAGATTAACCTTTAAAGCATTTCAAGGCACCTACATTTCCTCGTTTGAAGCAGACCAAAATCGGTAAACAGTTTCCAATCACACAATGTACCCAATAACGTGATTACCGTTGGTATGTATTATTTACACATGTACAAATACTTGTAGGCAAGTAAATGACTGAATGAAAGAGTTAATTTCTCTATGCGAACTAATTAACTAAGGGTCAAACAGGATAAAAAGTTCATGGCAAATGCGTAGGGTTACTACATGATAATCTGTTTGGTGGGGGGTTTTTCAGTTCAAATCCGTGACCACCAGATTACTGTAATCAAAGTTGTCCAAGCTGAAGTCAGTCATTGAAATATGCAAATTATATTTGAAGATATCTGTCTGCATTCTACCCCTTTCATTTGCCCTTTTCACATGAATATGCCAAGTTGACATGATGAGAAGGATTGACAACTAAGTTAAAACTGCTTTGAAAATATTGATTAACTTAAACAATGTTTCATTTTATAGTGTGTAATTATATATAATAAATAGGTAAGCACATGTCTTTCAATTTAGATTATCATTATGAGATAAATTATCACGAACTAATTAACTAAGGGTCATACAGGATAAAAAGATCATGGCAAATGCGTAGGGTTACTACATGATAATCTGTTTGGGTTTTTTTTTCAGTTCAAATCTGTGACCACTAGATTACTGTATAGATTATCATAACTAGATAAATTATCATGTTTTTGGTGTAATATTTCCTCATTAGAGGAGTATGTGTAGTATAACACTTTATGTCATCATTTTTTTTTTATTTCCATTAATCTGAAAATTTACAATATAGCAAGTTGTGTAGCATCGCATCTATTTGTTTATTCTGGAATAAGGTAAGGATAAATTAGTATAGTATCAATCGTCCTGATAAAGTATTAATATCAGCACAATATACATTATAAATAAGTGTTCAAAGTCCACTGAAAGGTCAACTGGTCCTCTAAGTCTTTTAAGCATTCATGTAAAAGTATGAGGCGCTAGTATTAAGTTTAAGGTAACAAACAGCTTCAAAATCAAAGTCTCAGCATTTTGACAGTGTATCTTTGTTCAACAAAAAACAGATTCACATTTCATTCCTAAATCAATAAATGTGGACATTTTTGCTAATCATGATCGTGATCCATTTAAGCTATGAAACGCACGCACAGAAGTGAGTTTTGTGTAAAAAGCTTGAAATATCATCACTTCATGCAGACTCGTGCGTCTAAAAACTACGAATTTACATTAAAGTAAAGTAAAAAACATTTGGAATCTCATTTTAATATTTTCTGACAAGTTTTAGAGGTCCTCACACAAATTTAGTTTGTTTCTGTTGTTTTCATGCCCTATTTTCATATTACCTACGATAATTGCGACTTTATTCTATACCCATGATGCCCCTTTCATATTTAGAGTTCAACAACAATGTCGTTAAAATGTTTGATAGTTAATTTGAACTACTTAATCCAAGCATTTCTTTTTGTTGATATTGATTATTTTACTCGCATTGATTGTCTTGTTAATAATGTAGTAAACACGCAGTTCCCAAGACACAATCTGAGAGCAAATATCAAAGTACATAAGGTACCATTGACATTGGAACTTTCAAAGTTCATAAAAATATTGTTTTAATGAGGATTCTTGGGAGATCTCATATTGTAGCGAGTTTATTTTTTTAAGAAAAGAAACAGAAATATCTTCGACTTTAATGGGTTTTATATAACTTTTCTTGTAATCAAACAGCGCACGTTCAGTGCAATTCAGTGTTAGCTTTTGATTGATCTATTCGTCATGAGTTGAGATCTGAGCGAGTTTACCTTTTTCCTATCTTGAACAGAAAAAATGGTATCACTACCGTATAAAAGTTGTCCCTTTTTATTCAATGAATTAAAAAAAATCTACCACAATTTTGATAATTTAAAAACAAGAATGAATTAAGACATGTATATGTCACATCTTAATCAGTGCTGATAACCGCGGCTTGGGTCCTTCCCAATCCTTCCAGTGAATAAAAATGAATGGAAAAGGTGGATCTTAAAAGTTTGATACAATAGACGATACATATATGAAGGAATTAAGCAGATCGGACGAACTCGTTTACATATTACTTGACCTTATTTATCACCAAATTCTCACCAGTTGGGGGAAAACGTAGCGATCAGAGATATTGCTTAATGTTATTTCTTTCAATTTACTGGGGATTGTTTCTCTCATCATCCTTTCGAAATCCGTTTACTTAATCATTAAATTTCGTGATCGTATATTCTCTTAAACCTACAAAAGATATATGACTTTATTACCTTAATTTATTAATTCGTGGAGGATGTTAATTCGTGGATGAGAGGTACCAACGAATTCCACGAAAATTGAGCCACCACGAAATCTAACGATTCCACAGTAATTGCTAAATATTTACATTTTCGAGTGTCTTTGACTGTGATAATAGATATTAGTTCAATACATAATATTAATGACGCAAATAACTTACAGTTGGAGGCGCAAACGGGGTTTGCATAATGATACGAAATGAAAATAACGATCAAATATCAATATTTGAATTTGTAATCGGGCAATAATGAATATGAATATCATATACATGTAAGTATATGATAAAAAATTACTTTTTGATTTAATCGACCGTAATGATGACCTAAAAATAATCAGTTTCAGTCATAGTTTGCCCTGTTTGTAAAGGGTTTAAGAAAAATTCACAAAAAAAAGGTATCATTCATTTATGCAATAATATCAATTAATTAAGATTATATAAATACATGCAGTTACCTAATAAGATTTTAACAAAGACAACAGTCACGTCGTAAAAAGTGCATTTTCACGAATTATTCCACCAATGTTTTAATAGTTTAATGAATACGAAATTATGTTTGCAACCGTCGCTTACAATGACATTCACTTTATTACTTGTTATTTAACATAAATTATATTAATTTTGTTACTGGCGACGGCTGCAGACATATTTTCATTTTTTAAAAACTATTGGATAATGCGTCATTTTTTATCAATTTTACTGTAATTACATGTAAGAAATGTTACACATTATAGAAGTCATTATTTTCTTTTAAAAGCAGAATATGAATGCATAACTTGGTATTTTGTACACACGTGTTCAAGATAATAAATGAGTATTTTTATAAGATTTACACAACTTTTGAATTTTAGGACATATTGCTGAAAAATGTATCTTCTTCTTTCAGGAGAGTATACTAGTAGGAACAAATGCAAACATTTTTTACTACAGTACTATTCAATCCTTCGGAAAAGTCATGTTACTTTGTTTACTTTTTATTTTTTATTCAAATAGATGGCAAATCTTTTAATTCAATGCATTGGCTTCTCTTATTTTGTTCACTTTGGCTTTATTTAAAACACATTGATTAGAATCAGTTGTATTTGTAATATTGACGAAAAATGGTAGTTTCTGTTTTTAAAAACCACTACCTTATCCTTCAATTTTTCAACGAAAATGATGAAGATATCGTTTTAAATAATTCTGATGTTTTTTTTATCACATATAAAGAATTATTTATTCAGACAATATTTTCTACTGCTAATCGAAACCTTAAACACGTTTTGCTTCGAATTCTTTGACGTCGGGAAACCCATGACCTATCCTATATTTAATGACAAGCGTCAATTTACATCGTCAAAATAACCAAAAAAACAAAAAACAAAAAGATACCGATTTCAAAAGTTATATAAGTTTTTATATGAGAACTAGATAAGAAAGGTGCTACTAAATTTGAAGCATGTAGTTTTTTGAGACTGTAAATGACGTTATGTTTTCGATGATTTGATATTCTATGACAAAGCATGTTGTATTTTTAAACATGGAATCGAATGAAAATAAAACCTAGCACATTTACAATATTTTCACACATAGTTTTATGTGAAATTAGAATCTAAACCTTTCAAAAATTGATAACCAGGGGACACGGGTGCGTATTTCTAAAAAAGATTGGCACCTTTGACATATAAAAATGAAGTAAAACAATTTAAACAATGTTAAAGCAAACGAAAAATTACCTGTGTAGTTTTTTTTCGCGCATTTCTAAAAAAATTTTGTTTCCAATGAAAGAATAAATACGGTTTTATTTTTTAAACATTTGCATGATGCATTGTTTTTTTTGTTCCAACACAGAATTTTTTTTTTACAATGAATATTTCTATCTTTGAAACAAAACCGGTTATGCTGGGGTGGATAGGTCTGTAATTTTCTAGGATAATGGTTTGTATCGAAAAATATTTGATACTGTTAAGGATAATCGGACAAGCAGCTTTAAGCCCGATAACATTTATTGTATTGTCTTTCTTTACAGTTATATTGAATGCAATGCTTTTTATCTTATCTTAGAAGGTAAGCGATCAGACTGAGTTATCTTAAACATCTGGGGAAAAAAATTTCAGATGTATTCGTAATTATTAACATTTATTGATTTTCGAAGTTATATAATTTGATGCTACTGATATTAAAAAGTAAATCACTTTTATTTAATGTAAGACAGATTTTATCCACCCACTAATACTAAAAGACCATTCGGACAAAGGCCGTCTCAGAGCCTTTTACCTAATTCAACTAAAATAAGGTAATTAAATAAGTAGCATGCCCTCTGTTTTTATTTGCCTTGAGTAATGTAAATTTTATCGAATGTGCCGTAAACCCAACTAGTACTTAGTCTAACCAGTCTTTAATTTAAACCAAGATTCGGAGTTAAACAGACATTTTTTTTGTATTTTGAGCTGTATTATACTATCTACATATATATATTGATTTTCACGAGAGACATTGCTCTAGAAATGGATTGAATCCAATGAAAAAGAAAGGAAGGAAGGAAAATCATACAGAGCATTGCCGTGCATTCCTATTCATGGTATGATATGCATGCACTTTTACTTTTCATAACTGCATTACAAATATATTTTCCTTATTGTTGGAAAAGAATGCTTAGTTAATGTCAGTATAGAGTTTATTGCCTTATACTTGTACAGTTTTGGTTTTATTGGCATCAGCTGCCAAGGTACCTTTTGGTTGATCTTTTGTATTCTGCAGACAACTATATCTAGTGAGTGCCCTATATTTACGACTTAAGAAAATTCTTAAATAAATATCAGCGCAGTTTATGTGTTGTTTTAAGAGAACAAATGTCCAGTCATAAACTGTCGAACATATTAAATTGAGCATTCAAAAGAAAACTTGCATGAAGTCGTTCCTTTTAAATGTAAATGATGTACTGTATAAAAAGTTTATAAATTTCCCATAGCAATACCAAAATATATATTAAGTCTACAATGTTCTTTTCAAAGAAATTTGAATTTAAAAAAAAGACGATGTATTCCAGCAGTGTTAAGCAGCTGACACTTTAATGCACTTTCATACACCTCAAGTTCCGTGTTATGCAGGATTGGAAACCCATGTTAGGGAACAATTATTTCGTGTTAATATCCAAAGCAAAACTACCGTTATTACACCTCTGTGTCATTACATTCTAAGCTATTTTACAAAAATAAACAAATGGGATATTTACGAAAGATTTGCTACAAATCTCATGGCTTTGAGTAACCATAATAAAGGTTTTATATTCGTTTTTATGTCTTGCTATTGTGTTAATATGCAGAAGTATTTTTCTAGAAAATGTCAACGTTGTGAAAGGTTCCGGTCCCATAATTCATCTGGGATCGGTATTGTTTGTTGCTATTAGCTGGATAAACCGAACACTTTTGTATAATATGAAGACTTATATAGATAGGTATTAAACATATGAGTGTTTTAAAAGATATATGTACAAATACAATCTAAGAATAAGTGTAGCATTATACTGTTACCAATCTCAAATAGGAACACCAAAGCACAGCTTTAATTTCAAAGCATGGTTTAGAAAAAAAGGAAAATGTTTCTTTATTCTACAGTTATGATTGAGGGTGTTTTGGAATAAAATTTTCAAGCCTCCCAGTAAAAATTAATATAAACGTGTTAATCAAATGGCATAAATTGACACATAATTGTGAAGATTTCAAAATGACACATATTGACACATATTCACTGAAATTATCTTGAGAATGATAGATTTTATTTGTTGTATTCGCAAATAATTATGCTTATATCTAACTTTTGTAATGATAAGTTACAGTTTAACTTAACTTAAAGTTTAATAACCGTAAGAAAGTGTCATGAATGTACCTGTTCACCTTTAGCTGTTCATGTAGCTTGCGGATATAAAACAAAATCCCCAACTGTAGGTCCCTATCTCATATTAAAAAAATGTATTTATTTTATCAGTAAAAAATGTAGACATCTTTTTTTCTTCAAACTTGATATTAAAATCGTAGAGCTTACTTCTTGAATAGCCATTGTTATCTGAAAAACACGATCGAATCTGTAGTAAAAACAAGGCATTTTGACCGTCACACCTACATGTAAGTGTGAAGCAACTTCGTCCGTGTGAGTCTAATAAAGAGTAAACTAAATGTTAAAACTTTATTGATTCTGAGTATCTTTAGTGTATTTGGTTCATGAAACACATAGTTAACGACGCTTGACACTTTATATCAGAAATGTCAGGAAACATAGAATTTTTGTAATGATGCATTGTCTAATAAGCTTTTTGAAAATAAGCTCTGAAAAATATTATATATATATATATATATATATATATATATATATATATATATATATATATATATATATATATATATATATATATATATATAATGTAGCTGTTCTTTTATATAGTTTCTAATGTAGTTTAGTAGTAGCTCTAGATTTTGTTTTCTTTGCTTTTTACTCCTGTAATTTTTTTTTGGTCCTGACGAAGGGACTGGTTGTCCCGAAAATTTGACAATATCTATTGTACAATTAAAGATTATTACATGTAGTAGTCTTAATTGTTCAATACCCATGGATTTTGTGAGCACCGCCATCCCAGTGCGTTTTCTGTCTCGACCAAAATAGAAATTGATCGTTAAAAATTGGAAAAAATTCCAGAGAGGGTTTTCCATAAGGAATTTCAAATATAAACAGGATCATTAGACAATGCAGTTTTTATACCAGCTTATCTTGGATTTCTCTCTCGTGGATGATGCTGTGGGTTGAAACTTCCTGAAGTGAACTATTAATAACAGCTATGTGTAGTACTGTACTTTACTTGGTAAAATCAAGTTTGTCGTATTGATAAGAACCCTTGATTCAAGTGTCGTACACTACTTTACATTAATCGACATGAACTGTAGAAAAAATATAGGCCGAAGTGCTAGCCTTTGTTGCATATCCGAGACAATGTTTAACATTGGGTTAATTTGAGTAGGAACTAGTATTATAATACTACACTCAATGTCGTCCGAATTAAACCGATACCTTGTACTATTTACTATAGCAGTAATTTAGGCAGATTCGTCCTTTAAGTTGTCATTTTCTGAAAAATACAGTGACTGATAAATCACGAGTGTACTTGTAGCTCCCCATTCACATCCTGTCTGTTAGTAGTATCTGTGGTATTTGATTAAAAGCAAATACTGATGCTCTTGAGGTTTTTTTTCAGTTAAGCATTGAAAAATATATGTATGTACTTTTATACGTATTTACAATAAATGTTCTTTTACTTTCTAATATAAGTCTTTTTAATAAGAACCATAATTATAATCTTTCAGTCTTAAAACGATATTAAAACTATAATAGTATTAATTACTTTCTCATATATTTTCTTAATGATTATTTTGTTTAAAGATTTATATAGTTAATTGATATTAATTATTTGTATAAGTAATGTCATTAGAAACCGTTAGATTGCTTTTCTTCCATTTTTTGTGCAGCTGCTTCATATTCAGAAGTTTCCACTATGTTTTCAAGTTTTCATTAAAAAATGTTAACTGTTCCTTTACAAGTTTATTTTCGAAAGTGTGTGGGTTATATAATACATTTTCTTTTATTCGATGGCTACAAATACTAGTAAATCAAATTGCTGGATATCTTCAAGGCTTTTAAGCAAAAAATCACTTTAAAGTTTTAGTACAGGTTTGGTTGAAGAAAAATTTCAAATGATACTTCAAAATATTAAACTAATTTATTATCATGTCAAAACAATAAAACAAACTTTGTTCTCTTGGACATTGATTGCTATTACATGTTGATCCTGCTTCACTGATATGAATCGTTTAAGAATTGTTTCAAATGCCAGAAAGCCAGAATCTCTATTTTAGTTCTGCTTTAAAATTATCTCTTCCCGGACATTCACTTCCTTGTTCAGTGTATTTTGAGTGTTGAGAGATTCGACGAAAAAGTGACATCGGCATCACGCCTTAAAGAAAATTTATATCATTTATATCTATATTTATATTATTTATATTTATATTATTTATAACGCATCATAGAAAATGTCCTTACAAAGCAGACAGTACAGCGGATGTGTACACTCAAATGCAAAATATCCTTTTACAAATATCCAAGCCGTGCCTTAAGTTAATCCTATTGAATTGTGAAGAATATTCTTCCGTTTAGCTAAAGCTATTATTACAGTTTCGACAACGAACAGTAAAAAGGGGTTCTCTTAAACAGGTTCAGTAATACATTTTTTTTACCTTAAGTTATTGGTAAGCAGTGTTCTAAATATAATGTTTGACAAATTGATTTAACATACCGTATTTCTTTCTTAATATTTACATGTAAGGATAGATAGATAGATAGATAGATAGATAGATAGATAGATAGATAGATAGATAGATAGATAGATAGATAGATAGATAGATAGATAGATAGATAGATAGTATTAACATGATAACATTATTCAAAGCAATATGAGCTGCATTTTGTCACTTTTGTCAATATTTTAAAATTCAAATTATCTACTTATATTGTAAATTAAATGATGGTTTATAAACCTTTGTTTAAACAAGTTTGCTATAAACTCTTTATAAGGACAAGTTCTTCCGATAACATTTTGGTATTCATTTCAGTTTTTAATTGTCACAAAGTTTAAGTTTTATACCAAATTATTTAAAAAGCGGGTTTTTTACAACAAATTAAAAACCTGGAAAAAAAACAGCTCATATTACTTTGAAGACTAATGTACATGTTTTAAAGAAACAGGAAAAATATGAGTTTTCAGTTCCTGTGACTAATGTGTAGTTTCATAACTTCGTAAAGCTAAATACGACTGAATTGAAAAAATATATCAATCCCTGTTCGCCAAATTAAAACTTGCAAAAGATTCAAAACCATTTGAAATTCTCGCCACTGCTTGGCGAGCACTGGCTGCATAAAGAAACACAGATTTGTGTTCGAGTCCTAAACGGCACCTGAAGATTTGTGACGAGTTATAACTCGATCGCCACGACTTCTTCGTCTACCTTCAAATTGTGACAATATGTAACCGGGGCTTTACAAATCTCAAGCATTAACAACAAACAGAGAACATGCACAAACAAGAGGCCCATGGGCCAAATCACTTACCATAGGAACAATAGGTATGATAAAATCAGCTTAATTGAGTCGTATACAAACTATTTTGACAGTGTAGTATAATTATACATGTAGATCCTGTATAAATAAAAATCCATCCCCCCTGGATATTCTTTAAGTTTATTATCATGAGCCTTTTTTCTTAACAGGATGATTTCAAAGTCATATCACATGTTGAGCATTGAAGTTCTAAAATAGATCATAAACATTTGTTTGTATATGGGATATAAAGATACATCAAACTCTAAACCCCTTGTGAGGCCTAAGAATCGTCAAAGGGCAAAAGTCTAAACAAATTTAAAGAAACACCTTGCCGATTAGTTACTGGGAAGATTTTAAAAGATTCATTTATTCCTAATTATTTCCCTTAAAAGGATGCTTTATGCCAGGTTTGGTTGAAATTGGCTTGGAAGTTCTTAAGAAGATGTTAAAAATTTGAAAAGTTTACAGACAAACGGACGGACAGACAGACAGACGACATACAAAATGTGATCAGAAAAGTTCACTTGAGCTTTCAGCTCAGATGAGTTAAAAAAACAAAGAAATAATAATCTTATGCTATAATTCGCTTCTGTATGCAAGTAGATAAAAGGTATATATTACCCTAGGGCAAATTTCAGAGATCATAATACTTTCGCGAATCATTATCATCGTCATCATCATCATCATCACCATGCATCATCCTCATCTTTTACACTCCATGTTTTGTATAACACCAACAAATTTCCTGTTTTATCGATTATCTTGCACCATCTTAGTTTTGATCCATTCTCTCTCTCTCTCTCTCTCTCTCTCTCTCTCTCTCTCTCTCTCTCTCTCTCTCTCTCTCTCTCTGGGGTCCTAAGCATTGCTATTCTAGTTTCTTGGTGTTGACTTAGAATCTTTTTGAACATTTCCATCGGTGGGTGGAAATGATGGTACCCATGTCCATGTCAAATTAGCAAATGGATATAAACAAATCCAGATACGATCTAGTGAATACTAATCAATCCCGCCTACGATACAAAAAAATAAGAATTCAACAAACTAGCAGTTTTCACAAAATAATTCTAATTTGTTATTTCCTTTAACAGCCACAAAATGTTGATACTAATTAGAATTGTTATTAACATTTTATCATGTTGTAACTACATGTATGTTTTATTTCAGATAAATCACTCGTCAAAGTAACTTTTGAGGAAATGCGTTTCCATTTACAGTGCATCTATTTATTACTGCTTTTAATTGTTATTGCAACGAATGCAGTTCTGAGAAATGTCTCGCCCCAAAAGCATAGTCGTTCTAAGCGAGCTGTAGTGGAGACATCCAAATGCAAAAAGAAAATAGAAAACGACGGCATGGATTTGATTAACTACGGAATAGAAGCACTGACTGTTGGCGAAGAAAGACCCACGGGCTTATTCTTAGATTCACTTAAGTTTGTCTTTACCATCTTACAAAATAAAAAAAATGAAACAAAGTGGAGGATAGCCGATGCACTAAAGCCAAAGTACAGTCACGGATACCAAAGTCTCCTTCGGAAAGCCAAAGACCCTAATGATTTAGAAAGCACACTCGTGTTCATGTACACAGATGATGATATCTACGGGGATTTGAACTATGCTCTTTCCCAACACAAATGCACAGCAAAGACTCTAGACCAAAAGGACAAAGCATTCGCACCCTACGCTGCTGCCCTCCTCGCGACTTTACTCTATTGGGGAGGGGTACAAGGATATGACGGTGTTACCTATCGAATGATTGGGAATGTCAGAGGTGATATCAAAAGCGCCCTCAAGCTTTATGGAAAAGGAAACAGTGTTGTTTTCCCAGCATTTTCATCTTCTTCTAATCTCATAGATGCGGCGTTCAACTTCATAGAAGATTCTTCTGACAAAAATATATTGTTAATCATCGATAATTCGACCCCAAGTTTGTGGAGACCAAAGGACATTCAGAGGTACTCAAAATATCGAAATGAGGGTGAATTTCTGTACCCATCAGTGGCTAAATTCAGAGTTCTGGACAAACCTGTAAAAAAAACCTACATTCAAGGAACCTCTTACTATGAAATTCGTCTTCAATTGGACGGACAAAAACTTAAAGAAAATTTTCTACAAAAGGTACGGAGGGTTTGTCGAATGAATTGATTAAAACATATTGAAACGCGTTAAAGATACACTGATTAATGATCTGAATGTGAGCTATTCGGCTGCCTAATCTTTTCCCACCAAATGCAGCAAATTCGTTTTAACATTTTGGAAAGCAGCCAAACGCCATTCATCGGGCATGGCAATTGACTATATTTCTAAATAAACACAATAATATAATAACTTGTTTGTATATACCAATGCAGTACCTCGTTTAAAATGTTGTAATTCATATAAATATTTACTCGTTTCAGATTCAGTCTAACCAAAAAAGGATGCAATAGAATTATAATTGTGGCACTAGCGTATCAATTTGCACTGTGATTTTAAACAATGCTCATGTTTATCAGCATATACTGCGGTTTCATCAATATTCGTGGATTTCGTTTTTAAGTTTAACCATGAATTTAAATGTTCATTGAAACGCAATTTCTATTAACATTTTGTATTGAAAGGGTCATTGGCCACGAATTTACGTATCCTTGAAACTGTGATTTTCACTTTATCCACGAAAATTGATACCCTGAATATTAATGAAACCACAGTCTACATATGAATTACAACTTTACAATACCTAGATTTAGAAGATTTTTAAAGACTCTTCATAATATTTACTTTATATTAACACTTTGTATATTTTAGTTGGTATTCATCAGTATTGATAGTTAACCTTTATCTAGACTGTGCTTTTGGAGTTGAATATATACATGTAATTAAGAACTAAAGTTTTGTACCCTTTTTGAATTAAAGTCTTGGACATTTGTTAGCGTAATGTGAAAATGCCTAATAAGTATGCAACCATAAAGAAACAATGTGTTTACAGAGTAAATGATACCTGTATGTTTAATTAAGGGTCATCAGACAAATGAAGTCTCAGAAAGACCAAAAAAAATATACATGTAATCGTAAATTTAAATGTTTCCATACCAAGCAATTCTATTTTCGCATGGAATAAAAAACTATCTTTTTCCTAATTTGGTTCTGTCTGTCATTCAGCTATGGTCATGGATCATTTGTCAAGGATCTTGGTTTCTTTCAGTTTTGGCATAGGACACGGCATATACTATGAGCTTGAGATTTTAAAATAAGGAATAGGCTTTTTGTAACAGTAGTACGAAAACTCATAATAATATATCATACCTATCTACAGTGATTTCATATAGTCCCTTTCACAATTGGCGCACGAGCACTTTGCGATCAGAATTTTTTGGCTTTGTACAAGCTTCCGCATACGTTTCAAGAGCTCTCGCATTCGTGGCATGCGTTTTTGTGGTCGCATTAAGTCTCCTCAAAATAAAGGACATGCACACTACTAGTATTCAGACGCGATCAAATGCAAACAAAATTACTGTTTTTAAATATCGGAAGATTAATCTTAGCTGTTTGTGTGTGTGTGTTGTGCGACCATGAGACTGTTGCTCAACGTGTCTCATGTAATCTTGCAACGTTTTACTATCAATGCAAGATTTATCGGTTTCAGTTTCCATGCGTTGCCACTAGTATATACTGGATACAAGGTTATTTTCGACCAGTGATACGTTCGCTTCTTTTGACGGTTTTGCCCCAGCAATATTGTGGTAAAAGAGAGATAATATGAGACATTGAAATTCGCAGGTCCTAATCCACTAACTGACAAAAAGAGCAAAATGAGCGAAAAAAAGACAAGGCCGAATAGTTCCTTTTTTACAGTGAACACTGTATATTTAGCATATCTGTTTCAGGCTACAATAGACTTTGAGTTTGGCTCTTGCTTTTGATCTCTCCTTGGACGGTATCTTCTCTTGCATTCAGCTATGTCTACTGAAGAGCGTGTGAAACGGGCGTTATATATACCCCCTCTGACTCGTACAAGCATTTTTACGATGAAACAATTGATCGGACGAGCGCCGCTCTTCCAATCGCATTGACGCACGTTCAATCGTCCGATCATCTGAACTTTAGTGCGATCCTTTTGCATTGTTTCACAACACTCGCAGTCATTGTACAACAGCGGCATATAGACGCAAAATATATATGAAAATTCAATGCGTTTACATCGCACAACGGTCGTTCTGAATCGTGCGAGTTTCGTACGAGTACTTTTACATATGCGATTATTTTGGCAACAGTTTACGGACCATATCTATTTTTTTCGGTCGCACGACCGTTTATCGCTTCTGCTCGTCTGCCAATTGTGAAAGGGGCTTAAATTATTGTTTTATCATTTATTTCTGTAGAAGAATTGTTGTCTTTGTAATAATAAAGTCGGCGTGAGTCATCATGGATTAAGATCAATTATACATGATTAAAGGGAAGGTAAATGTAGAGATTCATTATTAATGATTAATCTTGCCGGTCGCCAGAAGACAGTCAGTTATTCATGAAAGTAACATAACTGTGCGTTATTCTGCGTTGCTATAATATGAAAGACTAGTTCAACCAGGCGCTTTGTCAACGTAATGCAGCGAAAGCGTGTGGTTGAACAAAACCTATAATTTATCAAAGTATTGAAAGTACTGAAGAAAGTTGATTTTATTCAAGAGTGAGTAAAAACATAATGAACAAGACCTGACGAAACGAGGAATCTATGCTAGATTTCTTTTTTTTTATTTGTCATGATATAAAGAGCTATGAATAATTTATCTGATTTTATAGCTAACCAATTTTTGGTTCACGAAATGGATATTTACATATTGTACAGACTTTCAATTAACGTTACAACAGACAGTAGATCAGAATTGCATACAAGTAATAAGGTGAATAAAATGTGTATTTATTCATTTAGTTTAATACCCGTCCGATGTATTTTGAACCCCGAGAAATTTTGAACCCGGATTCTAAATATCGCTGCAAAAGAATGAATCTTCCATAACATATTGATTCTAGGGTTCAATAATTATGGCCACACAATATTTAACTCTCCCTCAGTGGTCATGGGCGTCCCTCTGATTTTCAATTGCTATTAAAGAGGTGGTTCAAGATATTATGGCCGCGACAGTTCTTATGACCGTAAAGCATCAACCCCCTCTCCTTCCCATCCTGCTATTTTTAATTTTAGTGGTAGGGTGTTCAAAATATTATAAACGACGCGATCTATTGACCCTCCTCCCCTTTGAGTTTTATTTGATACTGGAGAGGGGGGGGGGGGGGGGCTCAAAATATTGAACTTCTATTTTCAATTCCTATTGGAGGAAGGGGTCAAAATATTATGATTGCTGCTTAATATCAAACTCCCATTTTTTCTGCAATTGCTATTGAGAGAGGGTTTTAGATATTAGGCCGCCAAATATTGACAACCACTCCCCCTTGTAACAAACATTGCGGTATTCGAAAATTGTAGAATAAGAATTCACACAACAAGTGTACATGTTTATAAAAGACAAACACGCTAACATATATAAAGAATTCACTTTTAAACGTTAAAAGATATTTTTTGTATCCAAGCAATAAGATAACATACTTCTTTTGAATATCTTACCCTTCCGCTGTAGAATTAATGATAACGAACAAGTATTTTTTCTTTTTAAATCGTTTAGATTCGGGCAACCTTCTTAGCGAACGCTGGCACAGAAAATCTATACCAAAGCTATCTTTTTTGCCCGTACCATTCAAATTTGAATACTTTTAGGTCGATTTACGTACACATTTATATCCTACAAGTTAAAAAATCCCAACTGATAAATTACAAAAACGTGTACGTGTACGTGCAGTTTTAACACACGTACGCGTATTGTATCCGTACATGTTTTAAATCTCAACCTCTCTATTATTAGGCTAATGTAGTCAGATGTACATATCTTTGTCCATATGTCTGTGAGTGAATTTTTCATTTTAAAGTTTTTGAATTAGGACACACGAATGCTTTGCAACCGTTCTTTTGACTTAGCTTAGTGTCAGTGTTTCCTTGTGAATTAAATGAGTGTATTTGTGTATCGTACACTTTTTTTAATGTTTGAATTGAAATTGAGAATTATATAATTATTCTATTCAACGACACATTAAATATATGTATTCAATGACACATTAAAAAATGAACGAAAATCAAACAAAGAAGTCTAATTTAATTTGCAATTATCAGTTTCTTGAAATACATGAAAATGCTGATTTGATGTATGGCTCGAATTTCAAAAATTAATAATTTTATTGAATACTTTAAGAGGATGTAATGGTCGTAGCCTTTTTTTTTTTTTAGAGAATATCGATATCTTTAAGTTAAAGTGAAGTTAAATCGTTCTCCCTGTCAGGAAGGTACATAATACCGGTGTTTATTCCCGGTTTCCATGGTGCTAAGCAGATGAGAGTCATTGACGTCCCCTGGATGGGACACCAGTCCATCACAGGTTGACCACCAGAGTAAGCCAGTACCTAATTGCAGCTGGGTGTGCTGAGACAATGTGCGCAATACACAACATTAAGTGACCACAGCGGGATTTAAATAAGCAACCTTTCGGTTACTCGCCTAACACCCATGACCACTAAGCCATGTGCTCCACGATCTATATAAATGTACAGTTAAACGAAATTTTTGTTTATAGCTAAATAAATGTACTAGTATATTGAATTCGTCTTTACCAAATGAACATTTTATTAGTTTTAAACACCATATTAAATATAAGAGGCTGGTCTGATAGTTACCTTGCTGACTATCCAGATGCCTCCTTGAATAATACACAAACTTTGAATAGATTTACATGATAACTTTAATAACGCCCAAAAACTTGACGGTTTTACCCCAGAAGATCATACATCATTGTAAGTTTTAGCAGGAATACTTTCGGTGTTTATGCAAATGAACAGCTGTTACTAGATATTTTATGCCATCAAATACCCTAAATAAATAAATTTAAATTCAAACAATTTATCTAGAATGTCACATAATTATTAATATTTAGTCATGGAAGATATGGAACTATTTAAATAGAACGCCACGTGTTGATAGATTTTTAGTAACTTTTTTAAAGCAATTAAAAAAAATGACGGTTTTTTAGCTCACCTGAGCCAAAGGCTCAAGTGAGCTTTTCTGATCACAATTTGTCCGTTGTCTGTCGTCGTTGTCGTTGTCGTTGTCGTTGTCGTCGGCGTTGGCGTTGTAAACTTTTCACATTTTCATCTTCTTCTCAAGAACCACTGGGCAGATTTCAACCAAATTTGGCACAAAGCACCACTAGGTAAAGGGGATTCAAGTTTGTTCAAATGAAGTGCCACGCCCTCTTTAAAGGGGAGATAATTGAGAATTATTGAAAATTTGTTGGTATTTTTCAAAAATCTTCTTCTCAAAAATTATTCGGCCTGAAAAGCTCAAACTTGTGTGGCGGCATCCTCAGGTAGTGTAGATTCAAGTTTGTTCAAATTATGGGCCCCAGGGGTAGGAAGGGGCCACAATGGGGGGATCAAGTTTTACATAGAAATATATAGACAAAATCCTTAAAAATCTTCTTCTAAAAAACTATCAGGCCAGAAAAGCTCAAATTAAAATGGGAGCCTCCTCAGATAGTGTAGATTCAAGTTTGCTCAAATCATGGTCCCCGGGGGTAGGGTGGGGCCTCAATGGGGGGATCAAGTTTTACATAGGAATATATAGAGAAAATCTTTAAAAATCTTCTTCTAAAACATTATTAGGCCAGAGAAGCTCAAATCAAAGTGGAAGCTTCCTCAGGTAGTGTAGATTCAAGTTTGTTCAAATCATGGTCCCCAGGGGTAGGGTGGGGCCACAATGGGGGGATCAAGTTTTACATAGGAATATATAGAGAAAATCTTTAAAAATCTTCTTCTAAAAAATTATTAGGCCAGAAAAGCTCAAATTAAAATGGAAGCATCCTCAGGTAGTGTAGATTCAACTTTGTTCAAATTATGGTCCCCGGGGGTAGGGTGGGGCCACAAGAGGGGGGTCATGTTTTACATAGGAATATACCGACAATTTTTTTTAAAATCTTCTTCTCAAAAACTATAAGGTCAGAAAAGCTTAAATTTAGGTGGAAGCATCCTCAGGTAGTGTAGATTCAAGTTTGTTCAAATCATGGTCCCCAGGGGTAGGGTGGGGCCACAATTAGGGGATCAAGTTTTACATAGAAATATATAGACAAAATCTTTAAAAATCTTCTTCTAAAAAACTATCAGGCCAGAAAAGCTCAAATTAAAATGGGAGCCTCCTCAGATAGTGTAGATTCAAGTTTGCTCAAATCATGGTCCCCGGGGGTAGGGTGGGGCCTCAATGGGGGGATCAAGTTTTACATAGGAATATATAGAGAAAATCTTTAAAAATCTTCTTCTAAAACATTATTAGGCCAGAGAAGCTCAAATCAAAGTGGAAGCTTCCTCAGGTAGTGTAGATTCAAGTTTGTTCAAATCATGGTCCCCAGGGGTAGGGTGGGGCCACAATGGGGGGATCAAGTTTTACATAGGAATATATAGAGAAAATCTTTAAAAATCTTCTTCTAAAAAATTATTAGGCCAGAAAAGCTCAAATTAAAATGGAAGCATCCTCAGGTAGTGTAGATTCAACTTTGTTCAAATTATGGTCCCCGGGGGTAGGGTGGGGCCACAAGAGGGGGGTCATGTTTTACATAGGAATATACCGACAATTTTTTTAAAAATCTTCTTCTCAAAAACTATAAGGTCAGAAAAGCTTAAATTTAGGTGGAAGCATCCTCAGGTAGTGTAGATTCAAGTTTGTTCAAATCATGGTCCCCAGGGGTAGGGTGGGGCCACAATTAGGGGATCAAGTTTTACATAGAAATATATAGACAAAATCTTTAAAAATCTTCTTCTAAAAAACTATCAGGCCAGAAAAGCTCAAATTAAAATGGAAGCATCCTCAGGTAGTGTAGATTCAAGTTTGTTCAAATCATGGTCCCCGGGGGTAGGGTGGGGCCACAAGAGGGGGGTCATGTTTTACATAGGAATATATCGAATTTTTTTTTAAAAATCTTCTTCTCAAAAACTATAAGGCCAGAAAAGCTTAAATTTGAGTGGAAGAATCCTCAGATAGTGTAGATTCAAGTTTGTTCAAATCATGGTCCCCAGGGGTAGGGTGGGGCCACAATTAGGGGATAAATTTTTATATAGGAATATATAGAGAAAATCTTTAAAAAAATTTCTTTTCAAAACTTTATGGCCAAGAAAGCTCAAATTGTAACCATCCTCAGATAATGTAGATTCAAGTTTGTTCAAATCATGGTCCCTGGGGGTAGGGCGGGGCCACAATGGGGGATAAATTTTTATATAGAGAGAAAATCTTTAAAAATCTTCTTCTAAAACATTATTAGGCCAGAGAAGCTCAAATCAAAGTGGAAGCTTCCTCAGGTAGTGTAGATTCAAGTTTGTTCAAATCATGGTCCCCAGGGGTAGGGTGGGGCCACAATGGGGGGATCAAGTTTTACATAGGAATATATAGAGAAAATCTTTAAAAATCTTCTTCTAAAAAATTATTAGGCCAGAAAAGCTCAAATTAAAATGGAAGCATCCTCAGGTAGTGTAGATTCAACTTTGTTCAAATTATGGTCCCCGGGGGTAGGGTGGGGCCACAAGAGGGGGGTCATGTTTTACATAGGAATATACCGACAATTTTTTTAAAAATCTTCTTCTCAAAAACTATAAGGTCAGAAAAGCTTAAATTTAGGTGGAAGCATCCTCAGATAGTGTAGATTCAAGTTTGTTCAAATCATGGTCCCCAGGGGTAGGGTGGGGCCACAATTAGGGGATCAAGTTTTACATAGAAATATATAGACAAAATCTTTAAAAATCTTCTTCTAAAAAACTATCAGGCCAGAAAAGCTCAAATTAAAATGGAAGCATCCTCAGGTAGTGTAGATTCAAGTTTGTTCAAATCATGGTCCCCGGGGGTAGGGTGGGGCCACAAGAGGGGGGTCATGTTTTACATAGGAATATATCGAATTTTTTTTTAAAAATCTTCTTCTCAAAAACTATAAGGCCAGAAAAGCTTAAATTTGAGTGGAAGAATCCTCAGATAGTGTAGATTCAAGTTTGTTCAAATCATGGTCCCCAGGGGTAGGGTGGGGCCACAATTAGGGGATAAATTTTTATATAGGAATATATAGAGAAAATCTTTAAAAAAATTTCTTTTCAAAACTTTATGGCCAAGAAAGCTCAAATTGTAACCATCCTCAGATAATGTAGATTCAAGTTTGTTCAAATCATGGTCCCTGGGGGTAGGGCGGGGCCACAATGGGGGATAAATTTTTATATAGAGAGAAAATCTTTAAAAATCTTCTTCTAAAACATTATTAGGCCAGAGAAGCTCAAATCAAAGTGGAAGCTTCCTCAGGTAGTGTAGATTCAAGTTTGTTCAAATCATGGTCCCCAGGGGTAGGGTGGGGCCACAATGGGGGGATCAAGTTTTACATAGGAATATATAGAGAAAATCTTTAAAAATCTTCTTCTAAAAAATTATTAGGCCAGAAAAGCTCAAATTAAAATGGAAGCATCCTCAGGTAGTGTAGATTCAACTTTGTTCAAATTATGGTCCCCGGGGGTAGGGTGGGGCCACAAGAGGGGGGTCATGTTTTACATAGGAATATACCGACAATTTTTTTAAAAATCTTCTTCTCAAAAACTATAAGGTCAGAAAAGCTTAAATTTAGGTGGAAGCATCCTCAGATAGTGTAGATTCAAGTTTGTTCAAATCATGGTCCCCAGGGGTAGGGTGGGGCCACAATTAGGGGATAAATTTTTATATAGGAATATATAGAGAAAATCTTTAAAAAAAATTCTTTTCAAAACTTTATGGCCAAGAAAGCTCAAATTGTAACCATCCTCAGATAATGTAGATTCAAGTTTGTTCAAATCATGGTCCCTGGGGGTAGGGCGGGGCCACAATGGGGGATAAATTTTTATATAGAGAGAAAATCTTTAAAAATCTTCTAAAACATTATTAGGCCAGAGAAGCTCAAATCTAAGTGGAAGCTTCCTCAGGTAGTGTAGATTCAAGTTTGTTCAAATCATGGTCCCCAGGGGTAGGGTGGGGCCACAATGGGGGGATCAAGTTTTACATAGGAATATATAGAGAAAATCTTTAAAAATCTTCTTCTAAAAAATTATTAGGCCAGAAAAGCTCAAATTAAAATGGAAGCATCCTCAGGTAGTGTAGATTCAACTTTGTTCAAATTATGGTCCCCGGGGGTAGGGTGGGGCCACAAGAGGGGGGTCATGTTTTACATAGGAATATACCGAAAAATTTTTTAAAAATCTTCTTCTCAAAAACTATAAGGTCAGAAAAGCTTAAATTTAGGTGGAAGCATCCTCAGATAGTGTAGATTCAAGTTTGTTCAAATCATGGTCCCCAGGGGTAGGGTGGGGCCACAATTAGGGGATCAAGTTTTACATAGAAATATATAGACAAAATCTTTAAAAATCTTCTTCTAAAAAACTATCAGGCCAGAAAAGCTCAAATTAAAATGGAAGCATCCTCAGGTAGTGTAGATTCAAGTTTGTTCAAATTATGGTCCCCGGGGGTAGGGTGGGGCCACAAGAGGGGGGTCATGTTTTACATAGGAATATATCGAAATTTTTTTTAAAAATCTTCTTCTCAAAAACTATAAGGCCAGAAAAGCTTAAATTTGAGTGGAAGCATCCTCAGATAGTGTAGATTCAAGTTTGTTCAAATCATGGTCCCCAGGGGTAGGGTGGGGCCACAATTAGGGGATAAATTTTTATATAGGAATATATAGAGAAAATCTTTAAAAAAATTTCTTTTCAAAACTTTATGGCCAAGAAAGCTCAAATTGTAACCATCCTCAGATAATGTAGATTCAAGTTTGTTCAAATCATGGTCCCTGGGGGTAGGGCGGGGCCACAATGGGGGATAAATTTTTATATAGAGAGAAAATCTTTAAAAATCTTCTTCTCTAAACTATAAGGCCAGGAAAGCCCAAATTTAAGTGGAAGCATCCCAAGATCGTAAAGATTCAAGTTTGTTTAAATAATAGTCATGGGGTATGGTGAGGCCACAATGGGGGATGAATTTTTACATAGGAATATATAGAGAAAATCTTTAATATCTTCTTTTTAAAGACTATTTGGCCAGAAAAGCCTAAACTTGTGTAGAGGCATCCTCGGATAGTGTAAATTCAAGTTTGCAAAATCACAGTCCCTAGTGATAGGGCTGGGCCGTGACATCAGTTTGAATTTTTACATAGGAATATATAGAGAAAAATCTTTAAAAATATTCTGGGAAAGTTTTCGGTCCAAAACTCAGTACTTAGTGTGAAAGCACAGGTTATGCAGATTTAAGTTTGATGAAACCATGATTCCCTAGAGAAAAGGGAGGCCACGAAATGGAGGGGGGGGGGGGTAAATTGGAATAGAGAAAAATCTTCTTACAGGTACAACAACAAAAGGGGCTTGATATTTACCCAAAAAAAGAGGTGGATAAAAATTGACAGATTTTCTATTTTTTTTTAGCAAGATCTACTGTACTTAGTTGTCAAGATATTTTGATACTGTAATGCTAATTTGATCAGAATTAAGGCAATTGTTGCTCAGGTGAGCGATGTGGCCCCTGGGCCTCTTGTTCTAAATATTACGGGAACGTTATAGTGCCACATATGCACTTCACATTTTTTTAAAATGATTTCTACACTTTGATATGTAAAACTCACATCTTAAAGTGTAAATTACTTTACGCTGTACAATTAACACCTTAAAGTGTAAAATTCACAATATAAAGTGTAAAATTCAGACTATGATATGTAAAATACACACTTTAATCTATGAAATTTACACATTAAAGTAAAATTAACACTTAAATTTTGAAATGTTCTTTAGTATTAATTTGATTTATAATCTGATTAGCTGCAAAGATTAAAAAAAATTAAAAAAAGAAAAGAAAAATTGAATAAATGAATGAAAGTCATATATCTGGTGGTTGCTATATAATTATGTTGCGGTCGCCTTATAATTAAAATGCGGTTGTCACTGTTTATCAGGCAGCCGCCACAATTAAATTATCTGACAGCCAAAAATAACAAGGTCGGTTATTTGGAGACCACTATATAACTACAGTACCGATCAGATCCAACTTAACACCAGAGTAAACCCCAACTAAACCCCGGGTTTACTTTTTGTGTTTACTTGGGGATTACTTTGGGTTTAGTTTTTGAAATTTTGGACCCACTTGGGGTTTACTTTGGGTTTACTCGGGGTTTACTTTGGGTTTACTCGGGGTTTACTTTGGGTTTACTTTGAAATTGCTTTTGAGGTCAACTGTATGCACTGAATTGTGAAGCAGACTAGTAGTTTATCTTACCATCATACTGCCTGTAATTCCTACCCTTTGTATATTCCGAATACACAGTTAGCATCTGCTTTCAGGGGTATATGTCTGACTGGGTTTACTCTCTGTGTCCTCTCTGGGTTTACTTTGGGTTAACTCTGGGTTTACTCTGGGTCCACTCTAGTAAATCCGAAGTAAACCCAGAAAGTAAACCCAGGGTTTAGTTGGGGTTTACTTTCTGTTAGGTTGGGTCTGATCGGTACTGTATGTGGCGACCGCCATATATCAACGGAATCGATGTTCAGACAACTGATACATAATGTTTATTCTTTGAACGAACAAGAAATCAACATACTAGTAATTAGCTATTTTAATCGCAAAATCATCAAAGAATGTGGATTAATATGTATAAAAAACAGATTAAAGTGTGCATTTTACAGATAAAAAATGTAAATTTTACACGTTAAAGTGTGAATTTTACAGATTAAAGTGCAAAATTTACAGATTGAAGTGTAAATTTTACACATTTAAGTGTGAATTTTACATATTTAAGTGTAAAATGTACAGATTGAAGTGTAAATTTTACAGATTAAACTGAATTTTACAGACTAAATAAAATTTTACACTTTAAACTGCAAATTTTGCTGATTAACGGCAAATGTGGCATGAATACGAATCCGTCATTTAGCCAATTGAACATGTGTTACTAACGATTTTATGTCATCAAAAATTGTTAACAAATAGAAATATTCCAACAAATGTCACACATGTAATATATATAAATATTAAGTCAAAACTAGTATTTTGTGTCGACACCTCAGTGGGAAAGACTCTCTCAAAACAGGTTAGTTTTTATTATTTTATAACCAAAATCATTTTTATAGTGCTTTTAAAAGTTTAACGCTTTCATTTAAACTTTACGTTCTATATGTTGCCAATAAAAGTATTTGATCCTAAAATAGGGGAAATGCATTAATCGCCAGTCGCCAAAAGGTGATCGGTTGTATAACAAGAGGCACAGGGGCCACATCGCTCACCTGAGCAACAATTGCCTTAATTCTGATCAAATAAGCATTACAGTATCAAAATATCTTGACAACTGAGTACAGTAGATCTTGCTAAAAAAAAATTGAAAATCTGCCAATTTTTATCCATCTCTTATTTTTTAGTAAAGCCCCTTTCGTTGTTGTACCTGTAAGAAGATTTTTCTCTATTCCTATAAACCCCCCCCCCCCTCCCCATTTCGTGGCCCCACTATTCTCCAGGGAATCATGGTTTCATCAAACTTAAATCTATCTTTAATCTCATAACCTGTGCTTTCACACTAAGTACTGAGTTTTGGACCAAAAACTTTCCCAGAATATTTTTAAGGATTGTAAAACTTGATCCCCCAATTGTGGCCTCACCCTACCCCCGGGGACCATGATTTGAACAAACTTGAATCAACACTTCCCGAGGATGCTTCCATTTTAATTTGAGCTTTTCTGGCCTAATAGTTTTTGAAAAGAAAATTTTAAAAGATTTTCTCTATATATTCCTATGTAAAACTTGATCCCCAAATTGTGGCCCCACCCTACCCCCGGGGACCATGATTTGAACAAACTTGAATTTACACTACCTGATGATGCCTCCACTCAAAGTTGAGCTCTCCTGGCCTAATAGTTTTTGAGAAGAAAATTTTTGAAGATTTTCTCTATATATTCCTATGTAAAACTTGATCCCCCAATTGTGGCCCCACCCTACCCCCGGGGACCATGATTTGAACAAAGTTGAATCAACACTTCCTGATGATGCTTCCACTCAAATTTGAGCTTTTCTGGCCTTATAGTTTTTAAAAGAATTTTTAAAAAGATTTTTTCTATATATTCCTATGTAAAACTTGATCCCCCAATTGTGGCCCCACCCTACCCCCGGGGACCATGAATCTACACTTCCTGAGGATGCTTCCATTTTAATTTGAGCTTTTCTGGCCAAACAGTCTTTGAGAAGAAGATTTTTAAAGATTTTTCTCTATAAATTCCTATATAAAACTTGATCCCCCAATTGTAGCCTCACCCTTCCCCCCGGGGACCATGATTTAACCAAACTTGAATCTACACTACATGAGGATGCTTCCATTTTAATTTGAGCTTTTCTGGCCAAACAGTCTTTGAGAAGAAGATTTTTAAAGATTTTCTCTATATATTCCTATGTAAAACTTGATCCCCCAATTGTGGCCCCACCCTACCCCCGGGGACCATGAGTTGAACAAACTTGAATCCACACTACCTGATGATGCCTCCACTCAAAGTTGAGCTTTCCTGGCCTAATAGTTTTTGAGAAGAAGATTTTTAAAGATTTTCTCTATATATTCCTATGTAAAACTTGATCCCCCAATTGTGGCCCCACCCTACCCCGGGGACCATGATTCGAACAAAATTGAATTTACACTTCCTGAGGATGCTTCCATTTTAATTTGAGCTTTTCTGGCCAAATAGTTTTTGAGAAGAAGATTTTTAAAGATTTTCTCTATATATTCCTATGTAAAACTTGATCCCCCAATTGTGGCCTCACCCTACCCCCGGGGACCATAATTTGAACAAACTTGAATTTACACTACATGAGGATGCTCCCATTTTAATTTGAATCTTTCTGGCCTGATAGTTTTTGAGAAGAAAATTTTTAAAGATTTTCTCTATATATTCCTATGTAAAACTTGATCCCCCAATTGTGGCCCCACCCTACCCCCGGGGACCATGATTTGAACAAACTTGAATCTACACTACCTGAGGATGCCGACACATAAGTTTAAGCTTTACCGGCCTAATAGTTTTTGAGAAGAAGATTTTTGAAAAATACCAACAAATTTTCAATAATTCTCAATTATCTCCCCTTTAAAGAAGGCGTGGCAATTCATTTGAACAAACTTGAATCCCCTTCATCTAGTGGTGCTTTGTGCCAAATTTGGTTGAAATATGCCCAGTGGTTCTTGAGAAGAAGATGAAAATGTGAAAAGTTTACAACGACGACGACGACAACGACAACGACGACAGACAACGGACAAATTGTGATCAGAAAAGCTCACTTGAGCCTCTGGCTCAGGTGAGCTAAAAAAGGTTTGAATTAAGCCGTGTGTTGCTGCGGAGCTATTATGGCTAGTCTCGTTCAGTGAAACGCTTTGCCTATATAACGCTTGGGGTCTTTGCTCAGAGAAAGAGTTTTTTACGAGTTTTGAAGCAAATCGATGGATTTAAGAATATACATATTACAGTTTTAATTTGCAAGATTTTTCTATGTCATTAAGGTTTTAAACATGAAGTTAGTTTCGATATCAACTTTCGAAAATTTATTAATTTTCTCTATTTTTTATAAAACTTTTTTATATGGGATGGGTGTATAAAAATTCTTTTAAGAATGTTATGGGTTTTCTGTGCGCAACAATGTATAAGGGTGGCAGGAGACAGTTTTTTTATACCGTTCACTGTTAACATGGGATGTGTGTCTTCGGAACTCTGTAAATAGAATTTCCTCAGTTCCCATTCAGAATAAGAACATTTAATTCACTCCTTAATATGCAAATCACCAATTTCTGAGGAAAGAAAAAACAACTCTAAATTTTACAAAAATATTAACGGTTACTCTTTTCAAAACTGTCCCTTGTTACCAAATATTAAAAATCAAATATATAGATTTTGTAAGTAGAAAATTCTCAGATAGATAGATAGATAGATAGATAGATAGATAGATAGATAGATAGATAGATAGATAGATAGATAGATAGATAGATACAATGTAGATAGATAGATAGATAGATAGATAGATAGATAGATAGATAGATAGATAGATAGATAGATAGATAGATAGATAGACTTTTGAGGAGAGTTAACTATTTTTTATAATTGATAGAAACATTTTATAAAACTTTTTATTAAAAAAAAAGTTATATTTCAGAGTTAACAGTAGTCAAACTATAACATCTAAATTTCCTCTGTTTAGCATGGATTGCAGATTGCAGTGCATCGGTGTGATACTTCTGTTGGTTGTTTTGGCAACACATGCATTTCTGGAAGATTACTCACCCATAAACAAGAGGCGTTCAAAAAGAGCGATAGTGGAGACATCGGAATGCAAAAAAGAAATAGAAAACGATGGTATGGACTTGATTAACTACGGAATGGAAGTGTTGACAAAGGGAGCGGTTAAGAAAAACCAATGTGCATTTGTTGATTCACTAAAATCTGTTTTTGACTTCTTACAACAACACCGTAACGATATAAAGCAAAGGATAGCCGAGGCACTCAAAAAGAGGTATCGGACTGGTTACCAAACTCTTATCAAAAAAGCTAAAGACCTTTCCAAACTAGAAGACACTCTTGTTTATATGTACACAGATGATGATATCTACGGGGATTTAAACTTTGCTCTTTCCCAACACAAATGCACAAAAAAGACACTTGAACAAAAGGACAAAGAACTGGCACCTTATGCAGCTGCCCTCTTTGCAACATTACTATACTGGGAAAAGTTGCCTGGATATAAGGGTAAAACCTATCGTATGATTGGGAATGTCAGAGGTGATATGACTAGCGCTCTTAAGAGTTATCAAAAAGGAAAAAGCGTTGTATTCCCAGCATTTACATCCTCTACCAATCTCATTAATGCGGCGTTCAATTTCATAGGACATTCTACAGACAACAACATATTGTTAATCATCGATAATTCGACCCCAAGTTTGTGGAGACCAAAAGACATTCAGAAGTACTCAAAATATCCGACCGAGCGCGAGTTTCTGTACCCATCAGTGGCTGAATTTCAGATTCTGTCGAATCCTGTAAAGAAAGTATATGTTAAAGGAACCTCCTACTACGAAATTCGTCTTCAATTAGTCGGACAAAAAAGAAAAGAAGGTTTACTACAAAAACTACGAAGGTTTTGTCGTATTTAATAAATTTAACTAACGACCACTCGAGTTATTCTTTTGTGTTTACTATGTAAGTTAAGCAGTGGATAGTCGATGAACAATCAAATAACAAAGCCAGGTTTACAAGATTTAACCAGTTTGTAATTGATATTTCTAAGCTTACTGACTGTGACCAAACTTGCTGAAGTAAGTTACTTAACCTGTATTGAATATCTTTTTATACGACTTTTAAAAACAAGAGGCATGTGGCCCGATCACTTACCTGTTCAAGAGGAACCAAAATAAAATCAGCTTTATGGAGTCAAATACAAAATATGTGGACAATGTAGTTGTAATGTTCCTGTATAAAAAGAATTTTTCTACGGATAATCTCAGGAAATATTAAGCCCCCCCCCTCCTTCGTCCGGATGACATCATAGTCATACCTCATATAAAGCATTGTAGTTCTTAAGAAAATCTCCCCACAATGTGGCCCCTCCCTACCCCAGGAGACCATGATTTGAACACATTTGAATCTTCTTTACCCGTGGGAGCTCTCAAATATCGTAACAGCTTTTCTGGCCAAATGGTTTTTAAGAAGATTTTTCTCTATATATTCCTATGTAAACAAAAATTGACCCCCCCCCCCCCCCCATTGTTGCCACACCACACCCTTTAGGATCATGATATAAACGAACTCGAATCTACACTATACATGAGGATGCTTCCATACAATTAACAGCTTTTCTTGCCAAATGGGTTTTGAAAAAAGGTTGTTGTTTTTTTAATTTTTCTATATATAATCCTATGTAAAAATTCGCCCCTGTATTTTGCTCCACCCTACTCCCCAGGGATCATGATTGAACAAATTTGAATCGACACCACCTATGGATGCTTCCATACAAGTTTCAGCTTTTCCGGCCGAATGGTTTTTGAGAAGATTTTTTTCAATTTTTTCTTCATACATTCCTATATAAAAGATTGACACCCTATTGTGGTCCTGCCCGAAAATCATGATTTAAACAAATTTGAATGGTTCAACACAAGTTTCAGCTTTTCTGGTTTTTGAGAAGAATATTTTTTTAATACCAACAGATTTTCAATATTTCTTATTTCACTCCTTTTAAAATAAGAAGTGGCTCTATATTTTACCAAACTTGAATCTCCTTCATCCACCGATGCTTTTTGTCAAGTTTGGTTGAAATTGGTTCAGTGGTTCTGGAGAAGAAATCGAAAATGTAAAAAGTTTACAAACAGACGCCGAATAAAAACTAAACAAAAAAACTCAGCTAAGCTAACAAAAGAATATGCAAATATGAACATTAATTATCTTATACGTGGTTCATAAGAGTTACAAAGATTGCGATTGCAAAAAAACAATAGATCGAATTTATTTACAAAATGTTTTTCTTACAGCAATGCCCTTCTTCATATCTATTAAACATAATAGAAAGCAATTTTAAATTTCAAAATCTGAATACAATAAAATCTCAAACAAAACATTTAATGTGTACAATCACACACATCATAAAAAAATACTTTATTGTATGTGTCAAAAAAAAACAACAATCTTTGGTAATTAGCTATACCCTTCAATTTTTACCTAGTCGGTTGGGTGATTGAAACAATTAAATCATTCTCCGGATAATTTGCACTGATGTAATAAGAGAAAACTGATAATCCAATATTTTAAAAATACATTCTATAATACACCTAAATGACAAGATGGAATTACCCGCGGGAACTTGTACCAGTAGCCAATAATTTAGTTTCCAATATAAATTAAGCATTTAAAATAAATGAGTTTCAATTCCAGCGTCAGCGCCACCAGTTAATAAAAGTTCCCTTTGCCGCAGATCAAGTGATGAGCGGGGGACATGATAAGTCTCTTCGGGGCCGTTTTTTATATACTGTTATTTCTAGTATATATTTCCGCTGGGGTCTCCATCTTGATTGATCGCGTTATTACATCAAATCCATCTTTAACTGATATTCACGCTGAATAAGAGATAAGTGAAAATTCTGTTTTTGTTTTTTAACTTATTGATGTACATGTACATGTTGAATTTTCAAAGGGGTGAAATGTTTTTGAGCTGTGTATACCAGCTTGTAACTAATTCCCGGATAACTTATGCCAGTGCCAAGTTACAATTTTTGCACTCACTTCAGATGCAGTTTAGTAAAAATCCATGAAATATAACCGCTTTTGATATAGTGTGTCCCTCCTGACAGGTGAGATAAAGAAATATTTTATGGGAAAATAATAATAATTTCCAAAGGACAGGTGATTTTTCTACAGGAAATATTGAAAATCCTTTATATAATATTTTAAAAAATCCTTCATTAATGAAATATTTTAAAAAGGATATGGGTATTCCTTAGAGGAAATTAATTTAGACCGATGTAAAGAAGAATTATGCCACCTAAAGAGTAATTACCGGGGGTCATTTTTCGATGTAGAATAATGACCCTTCAGCTGTAGAATAATTGGATTTATTTTGAAGAATAAAGACCCGGGGTTATTAATTAACGTTAAACATGAAGAAAACTGACCTCCGTAGAAAAATGACCCCGCCATAAACAAGAATAGGTATGGGTTTCCCAATACATAAAAATAAAATTGTCAATCGAAGAATAACCTGTTTTCGTGAAATAAGACTGAGGATTTAGCGAGCGAAGGTTATGAATACTTTTTACACTGTATTTACATTTCTGGAGAAAAATTATGTTTTGTTTTCTTCCACGTATTACATAAACATCGATATTCTAAACATTTGCTGTGATGTTGTATTTGCTGATCATTAATGGAACTATATTTGTTTAGAGCAATTGTGTAAAGAGAATCTGACTATATAAATCGATTAAATATATAAAAACAAAATATTATATGTAAAAATGTTGATAAAGTAAAAAGAATATCATTTATGTGTAGTTCACATTAGAGATTTTATTCTTAACGTTCACAAAGTTTCAAGTTTCAATTGGAATTGTTTGTAAAAGGTTAAATACAGTGCGTCTGTGATTACCGTGTAGGGACAGACTGAAGTATAGTGTGTTATTTTTAAAACACAGAATTCTTGGACCTTATTTTATTATTTTAGAGCTTAAGATATAATAATTAGATCATTCGAATAATAATTCCTAACAGTGGAGTAGACTTTTCGTAAAGGATGACTGTACTTAAGGACATGCGGTATTTGCGAGAAAGTAAACTTTTAAAAGAGAAATGTTTCTTTCAATTGCCGAAATGGTCAACATCCGAACTGCAACTTTACGTAATTGCGTTAATTAAAAGTATGGTGTTACCAAGTACGAATTTGATTTCATATTTGGGGGTCATGACGATTTCTTGAACCTCCATACGATAGCGAGGACGCCAACTTTTATACGGGATTCATACATGTACATAGTCAGCGCATGTTTGTCTATTGTTCTACGTTTGACAGTAACTGTAGTTTTATATTTGCAATATCTAAGTTTTGTCAAAGGGAGATTAATTATAGACAAACATGCGCTCAGGGTTTAAATAAGAAAACGTTGCCTCTTCTTACACTTGCTCTCTCTGTTGTAACCAATGGTTAATACATGTTGAATATTATTATTCACCACGTGATTTCTCACCTCTGGTAACTTTGTGAATACAAAATTCTATCACGTGACCTGTAAGGTAGCATGTTATATGCTAACTAGGACAATGTTACGTTGTCAAGCATTGATTTAAAGTCTTCTGTACATACATTCGCGGGGTCTTATTGTTGAAATAATAGTAAATAGTATACTTGTTTCATATAGAATAAGAAATGGCTATGGTGAAAAAGTGATCCCATAACTTTTTATATATGGCATTGTTATTCATGCTAGTCTAATTTTAGTACCATATTCTGACAATGTCAACACCACCTCTCATGCATAATAATATCAATCTTGTGTTCGATCAAGGGCAGATAAGCGAAAATTCTCTATTTTCGAAAGTTTGAAGGAGAAAAAAATTATAGAATGAGTTTATTGTATCGTATCCCACTCTAAAATCTTAATTTATGTTGGAAATTGACAAGACTTTTTAATAAATTAAACAAACGCGATATTAGGTTAAGAAATAAACGCGACAGAAGCGACTGCAAAAGACCCAAAACTCCGCGCTAAGTGCAGTCATTATTTGGTTTAATAATTTAATCTTGATGCTGCACATCCATACCTAGTACTTAGTCGTAAGGGGAAATTGTTTACGAAAATGTACGTATAATTCATGACCAATGTAGATTTTATTCTGTAATTGCTAATAAACAGAATTTCATTACATAATGACTTGTATTTTGAAATAATTTCAATGTGTTTTCACTCTTATAAAAATATGATGCGTGTTGCTCGTTGTGATGAGAATCATACTTCGGTATATTTTGTCAGATTCTTACGGGGGCTGATATGAGATCCTGCAGAATTCACTGTATAATCTCCTTATAATATATAACGACTATCTCGTTATGAAATAAGCAATCAATGCTTAAATATTAACGTTATTACCGCTTTTTGTGTCATAGGACCGACGACATCCAAAAATAAGCATACTTATAGATATTTATATCTTCATACTGATGTCTATTTGTATGAAATACTGTGTGTTGCCGATATTAAGCCTTTATTTGCGCTCTTAGTCAGGAATATGAACTAGAGGTTCTGTGAGCTAGCTCACAATTGATACCCCCGCTAAGAAAAAATCATAACGCGTGTATTTTTGCTATAATAGAAAATATTTGATGAATCTATTTCACTGCCCATTTTCTATAAATAACAACTGCTCTATTTTTTAAAACTGTTAATGCTAATATGAGTAAACAAACCAATTTCTATCCTTTAAATTCATTTTATTTTAAATGTTAATGCATGAGGCTATTTGCATCCTTACGTTAACAACCATGACTCGAATCAAACGAAATCCACATGTCAAGCAGCCATTTAATATTTAAACATTTTAAATTATTGGTTTACTGAGCCTGATTTTTTTCCGAAATTACCCCCCCCCCCTATTTTTTTTCCAAAAAAATTCATCGGGGCAGGCCATTTTCAGAGAGACGATGATAAAAATCTAAAAATAATTTTATGTGGCCTGAGACAAGCAAGCTTTGTATCAAACTTTAGCTTCTAATATTTCCATTAATACAAGACGTGAAACAGACAGGAATTAAGCATTTTTGAAACAATGACCTTAAACTTCCTCAATTGACCTTGGGTCAAGGTCATGACACACCCTCAGGTTATAAACAATCTCTATGTGAATTACTTCAATATTTGTCCATAAGAAAGATATGGACCGGACATGAATTTTGCACTGTTTTGCCAATGACCTTGACCTTTCCCAAATGACCTTCTGTCAAGGTCATGACACACCCTTTGGTCATAAGCAATATTTGTGTGAAGTAAGAAGAATCAATGCTTCTCAATAAGGAAGATATGGACCGGACACTTTTTCTGCCAGTGACTTTGACCTTGCCCAAATAACTTTGCTTCAAGGTCATGACACACCCTTAGGTAATAAGCAATCTTTGTATGAAGTAAGAACTTCCAATGTTTCTCCATAAGAAAGATATGGACCGGACAGGAATTTTGCAATTTTTCTGCCAGTGACCTTGACGATTGCAAAGACAGACGGACAAACGGACGGACGGACGGACGGACAAGGTGATTCCTATATACCCCCCCCCCCCCCCAAAAAAAAGAATTGTTTGAAGGGGGTATTTACATACATGCATGGAACAGCCATATTAACATGTTATTTAGTTAGCTTCTGAGAGAAAAAATAAATGTCAGAAACTTTGTGGAGAAAAATCTTTTTTGATAAGGAGTAGATATATATTGATGATTGTTTTTCAAAAGTACATATCAAATTAGTTATGTAAGATTGAAAGTTTCATTTAATCTTACGAAAATAAATATACTCAAAACACATGATGATGTTTCTATCTGTGTTCATGGAAATGAAATACACAGAATTATTGAGATTTTAAAAAAAAAATAACCCCGTCTTGTATTTTATATCAAATGAAATATATTATTTTTTTAAATATTCTCAAGAATATACCATAGTTATCATTAACAAATGATAGGTTGAACAAAACTACCCTTTTAAGTTTGGAAAAATATGCTTCATTTCAGGGTAAGCAATTCCACATACCAAAACATCTCATTAAAATTTCCATTGATTACATTACTAGATTTCCGACTTTATTATTTCTTATTATTTAATTCAATTTTGAGCAATAAGCTCATCAGCATTGAACACAGGTACATGTATAAACATATGCGAGGCACGCAAATGCGAAGCCAGTTGGCTTCAGAGTCTCTGCAGAGACAATGTATCAGTGTTATATACGTATTGGTTGCTTTGGTCACGTTTTCATTTATCAAGGGTAAGTTGTCGCCAAAACACAAACGTTTAAAAGGAGCAGTAGTCGAAACACCACAGTGCAAGAAAAAGAGGAAAACACTGCATGGATTTGTTTAATCATATGATACAATAGGTAATGAAAAAACCTACAGGCTCGTTTGTATGTTCATTTTAAGGCGCTATGGGACAACTTTATAGTGTGAGGTTCTTCCTATCGAAGTAAACAATAAAATTAACTATGATTTCATGTAACTATTTACCCCTAAATTTGTTACCTAACAGCGTATGGCAATGAGTTTGGGCGTTGGCTACGAATCTGTATGTCATAAGTTCGAATCCCCCTATGCCTTTTGTAATTTGCTCCTTTTCAAAAAAAAATTTTAAGGATTGTTTTGTCAAATATTGTTAAATTTGAAATTTAAACGTTGGAAGTATTTTGATTATGATAAACTTTAATCCGGCAGATCAATAACGACAGGTGTCCCATATCACCTTAAATCTGTTTTTGATATCTTGCAAGAAAAACGAAACAATACAGAATTTAGGATAGCAGGATCACTTAACGACGAGTACAAGATTCCTAGGAGAGCAAATGATCTTACTAAATAAAAAGCCATGCTAGTTCTTATGAACTTTCCCAACACAAATGCATTTCAAGGACTCTCCCAACAAAAAGACAAAGACTTTGCACCACGCGCAGCTGCGACATTATTCTACTGGTAAGAATTTTTTAGATATGAAGGTGTAACCAATCGCATGATTGGAAATGTCAGATGTGATATATCAAGAACGCTCTGAACCATTTTTAAAAGGGCAAGACAATAACATTGTTGTTTTTTCAGGATTTATATCTTCTCCCGATGACAAAAATGTAGCGTTTCAATTCATAGAAGAGTTTTCTGACAAAAATAATATCTCGCTAATCATCGATAATTCGCCCCCGAGTTTATGAAGACCAAAAGATATTCGATAATTCCAGAGGAGAATGAGGTTTTGTATCCATCGGTGGCTAAAGTCCTGTCCAAGTCTGTAAAGAAAACGTATAATTATGTATATGCAAGGAATCTCTTGTTATGTATACGTAATTTGCCTTCAATTGGATGGACAAAAATTTAAAAAAACATTTTTTTTCAAAAAGCTTTGAGGAGATTGTCCTAGTAATTGATGCATCTAACGAATGAAGCTAAGCTGAACTGTTTATAGCTGTTTTAAATTTTAAAAAATCAAAACAAAAACCTTTGTGTGTAGGCATTGATAGAAATTATGGGAGGCACCGGTCATGCATCGCCCTCTTCAAAACGTTGCAATTACAAATGTACCTTATTCCAAAGATAATTTACAAATAATTGAACTTATCTTATTATATGTTTTACACACACACACACACACACACACACACACACACACACACACACACACACACACACACACACACACACACACACACACACACACGAGCGCGTAGTTTCAAAAAAGATGGATTTTACTGAACATAAGTTATACAACATAAGGAATTGTATGAACATAAGTATGGCTTCGTCTTTTCTTTATTTTTTATTTTTTTATTTTTTATTTTTTGGAATATTTATTTTATTGCTAGCGCCCTCGAGCGCTAGCAGCTACGTTAGTCATTTTCACTTGAATACGCATGCTCGACTCCATAGTATGGGATTCTGGGAATACTGTATTACTGTAGATAAACTGTGCCATTTGAATTTCGTTTTATCATCTTCACATGAAGTTTTGTGTTTTATTGTAAATGTCAAAAAGTAACAGTAGCTTAGGTCTTATAATGCACTTTTATTTTCAATATTATAATAAATTTTAGCTAGCTTTATCTTAAATTCCTTCAAGCTCGGAAAACAACGGATATGATTTCCGAGCTTGCCGGAAAGGCCCGAGAAGATACGATTGCTACAAAAGAGTACCAATGGTTCTTGAAAATTTTCACCTCGAAATTGAAATAACAGTAGATCTACACATAATGATTAAGGCACAGTCAGTGAGCTATGCCATTGCCGATGTGAAGCCCACTCAGGATTCACAATTCTAAATTGAGACCCCACTCCAGCACAATTCCAGTACACCACTGTGCCTCCTATTGTTAATTAATCGATTCAGAAATTTAAACCAATGTTTTAGAAATCTGCTTCTGTGTTTTATGATGGCTATAGCGCTAGCTCACCAATCTTTTTAAAAGATAAGCTTGTACAGTCTCCATCAGCCAATATATTTGAAAACATATCTTAGAATATTCTAGAATAAAATAAATAGCCATTGATTCTTGAATAAGATAATTAGACATATGATTAATTCTTGAGTAAAATAATAATAGACATTTATTCTTCAGATATATGGTGACATTTGTTTCTTGGCCAGTATATCTTTATAATGTTTAGCTTTAAATCTATATGTATAATTATAAAATATATATGTATATAATGTATAATTATATAACTCAATGGTGGTACATTTGTAATAACTTTATTTAACCAAATGCTAAGATTTGGAGTTTTACCATTGCGATACGCAATATTTCTTTTTTTTAAATCCCTATTATTGTTCATTCATCAATTCAAACTTCCTAGACCCCCCCCCCCCCCCAAAAAAAAAAGAAGAAAAAAGATAGTTACGTTCATGTCAACGTTTTAAGCAATTAAATTCCTTTTCAGTTTAGAAATGCTATAAATCCTCCTACTAATCGTAATGTCGGGAGAAATCTACCGCTATCCACAGATACATGTAGGCCTACCTCATTGTCAATAAATCATGAAAACTGTTTATTTTATATTACGCTTTCTGACAAGGTATTAAACTAGCAAACTTCTTGAACTTGTCTCGGTTTTATAAATAACTGTGTTCATAAGCAAAAGGCAACTTATATATAAATCATAAGTGCATGAGTGAAACATTTTAGACCACTTTCATTACTGATATTATAAAGAGAATTGCATATTTTCACATCAAATTAGACCCTACTGATTATTACGCAAGGTTCTATCTTGATGTTTGAATTCGATGTTAAATTTGAAAGCAATAGCACCAGCTACGAAAAAAAAAATCATGAAAAAATATAGAAAAATAGATAAATGAATAAAAAACTGGAAATAACTGTTCCCATAACAACACACTCTTTGTAAAACAATTTTCTCACACGAAACGTGTTACCTATTACACTGGAACCTATTGAATATGAAACCGGTACATAGTACAAAACAAGCGGTTTCAGAGACTTTAAAAAAAGAACGAACAAATAGAACAATTTTAACAAGACTTTGGACTTTCGGCAGGATGTAACTATCTTTTTTCTTGCGTCAAAACAAGTTAAAAATGACACTGGTTTTATGTGAAATATACACATTTTGTGAGGTCTTAGCTAATCAAAGTACTGAAGTACTGAAAGCCGGGCTCTTTTGGTGTGTCTTTATGCATATTGTGTAGTAAAGACTGAAAATCTCTCTTCTCTCTCTCTCTCATGCTTTTAATGTCGGCAAAGCATCAGAGAGCGACCAAATTTTGTAAGCGGCTATAAACAAAAAATATGTCTGTCTAGTAGAAGTTAAAAAGTTCAACAGTTGCTGCCTTGAATTTTGCAACAAGCATTATATATTCAATCCCTATTTCTTCATCGCGCAGCAAAGTAGTTCATGGAAATTCATGCGCATTGTATGTGTCCAAAATGCATAGTAATGTTTTAAAAACACGTTATTAATTAAAAAAACTAAATAAGATAGACAATTCATTCGAAATCTAAAAAAAAGAAACAAAATGCCAACACTTTTGACAAAACGTGGCTCTTTGTGTAACTATTTGGTATAGCGGAAGCTTTACCTTGACGCTGTTTGGTTTTTTGTTTACTTGTGCTATTTATAGTAACATTGGCGATTTGCCTGCCTATAGCCAGGACTCTGCTTTCAGCAGAGCCCGGCTAAAAAGCCAGCCAAATCGTGTTAATTTCAAAAAGCCATGGTTTTGTGGCCAGCAATAAAATAGACAGACCAACGTCATATTGCTGTTTGACACAACTACCCAAAGTCCAAGCTTCTGTTAAAATGGTTCTAGATGAATCAAAACGTAAGGAGACAATGAACAGTAGCCACAGAATCAGGACAAAAAGGTCACACACAAAAACTCTAAAACTATGTATGGTTATGGTAGAAATATACTTCTCGCTAGAAAACTGGGGGCTTCATTCTTAGCGATAATTGGACCAGGAACTCAACTAAGCCACAATCAACAGAAAATAGGCACGAATAATTATAGCATGTACCGCAACAATACCCAGAAGCAGGGGAATATTGAAAGTAGATCAGACGGCCATAAGAAACTGGGCTCAGATTCAGTGCTGGCAGATCAAGGTGCCCAAAGCAAACACCAATTTACGACCTATAATACAATCTTAACATCAAGACATAGAGAAAATAACAATAATTTGATATATTTAGGCAATTAGGTAAACATTACAAGAATGGGCTGACATTGATATCAAACCAAAACGTCAGCTAATGTGGGTTATGTATTTTTTTTTCCTGCGATGTCGCCACCTTCATATCCCGCGTGAATCACGAAAGAAAGCATTTTTATTGTTTTAATGAACTATACTAAACACAATCAATTTATTGATTAAAAAACAACAACATATTTTACAAACTCAGCTGTAATATATCAGTCCTATATCATTAATAGTCTGTCCCAAGATATCATCGATTCTCATTTTGCTCAATTACTCGATATTTTTTTAATGGAATAAACACCTCAGGGTTCAAACAATGTTTATTAAAAAGTATGAAAATTTTTCAAGATTTCTTCGTTGAAACGCCCCTTTTAGCTTATCAGGTTTCAATACATGGCTAAAAGATGTTATGTCTACAGGGATTTTGTATTGAAGCAGACCCGGATAATAACAAAAAATTGTGCTAGGTATTCCGAGTAGCTTCCGAATGGAGAAAAGATGTAGATAATCCCTATTATAAATCTCCGTTAGAAATATGTGAATTTTTCCGAGTGAAAAAGATAACGTGTCAATGAAGATATCTTGGACATTTTCCTTTTCAGCAATTTCAATTGCACCTCTATCACAGGTATTTGTATTTTTATCAAAAATATATCTAATATATATATATATATATATATATATATATATATATATATATATATATATATATATATATATATATATATATATATATATATATATATATATATATATATATATATAAGACTTCAATAATTACTCAGCATAAAATCAAACAAAAAGAGACATTCATCATAAACGGGTATATTGATTTATCATTTCAATTAATGAATTGCGTGTATAATTAAACATGTACATGTGCAATTCATAGCAGACAATTGTATTACGTTTGGAGGATATCAATTTTATACATAGTTGGTCCATGTTTATTTTTCTATTAACAAGCAAGAGGATATGTGTTCATTTTCAAAATTCAAAAAAGTTATATTTGGAAAAACTTAAGCGACAATTATTCATCATATATTCGTTATTAGTGTAGACAAATACATGTAATTAAGATATGAATTAGTACTGATAAAATTATCGTATATCCGGTATTTTTCGTGATGATCTTATTTTCTATCTTTTTCTATAAGAAACTTTTTAAATTGTAAAAAATGACTGACGCAAATTAAAAATGCTACACATTTTCCCCATTTTTCGCAAATTTTGGGACACGCGAAAAAAAAAAATCCCGGACATACGGTAATGTCACAGAATTTGTTGACACCAATCTGGACAAATATTCGAACACAACACCATGGAAATGGTGTTCGCGAAGTGATGGCAATTGTTATTCAGTAAGCTATAATCCCCGGTCAGCGTCTTATAATTAACAGTGCACCCTACGATACACTCCAGCGACACGCTGGAATACCCCGCGGGCACGGGTTCCATCATCCAATCGCATTTTTCCCCGTTAAAAGGAAGTACGGACTTGACACTGTAACTCTTTGCATCATTTAGTAATCCAAATAAACGGGTCTTGCTCCCGGCGTCTGTGCCCCACTCGAAGAAGTTCCCACGGAAGTAGATCCAGCGGTGGGTGGGAGACATTGTGTGTCTTTGCGGAGCCGCTCGTTTCGTTCTGTTATTCTCGGATTCCATCTTGACTGATCGTTTGATGAGATGGAGTCGCCCTTTTGTTGACACGCATGCTAAGTCAGAGGTTCCAAAGTAATAGGGGGAATCCTCGGGAGACTTTGGTACTGAGTAGAAAGACAATGAAAGTAGATCAGCAGTCTTCTAAAGTTTACAGATCATAAGAAAACTCGACAATCAATTTCTTTAAATCTTACAACAATTTTAACTTTTGACTAACCTTTTCATTTATTTAGCAAAATCGAAAAAGCACAGTGGTGTGTTAAGTGTACGTGCATCAGAAATTCAACTTGCACTATTATACAAGTTTGCATGCTTACTCGAGTTTAATAACTCACGTGCCGATAAGTTTAAATGTGCTTGTAAATAAACCTTTCATTTGGAGGTTACATTGACTGTTAAAAATTGACTTCTGTAATGATTCATTTATAAAGATGCTTTGTAAAATGTTGATCTTATTGATGATGATGATGATGATGATGATGATGATGATGATGATGATGATGATGACGACGACGACGACGACGACGACGCAACGATGATGAAAAACTCACTCACCCATGCATGGTGCAGCATTTAACCCTGGAGCGCTCCGGAAATCAAAGAAAGGAAGTAATATATTGCCAAAAGCAAATGGCAAGATCGACAAAATTAAGGCACAGTGTTTCTGAAACGAAAGATTTTTTTAAATAAATTGAAATTTTAAATTGTTAATTTTGGCCACACATTAATTTTATTTACTTCATAAATATTAGTACTCGTTACAATCTGAAAAGCATTTGAATTTTATGCAGAAATTTTCTGGTGATAAAAGACATTAGAAGCCTCAAATATGGCTTTGATTTTTTAAATTATTTTAAAACTATGTTGCAATGCATTTTTTATATTCTTTGATTTATGTCCCCTCTCAAAAAAAAAGACTTTTATCATTATGAACTTTATCCTATCTCTTTGAATTTTGATAGATATTAACGTATTTGAACTATACCTAGGTATCCATCACTTACTTAAATACGTCCTCATGCATGATAAAATCGTAAAAGTTCGTAGTGAACATAAATACATAATATGTATAGTATAAATGTTATCATGATTTATGAAAAAATATAAGGGAGAACAAATACGTGAATAAAAGAATGTAAAACCGAACTAGTAACACGATTTATATATCACGCTTTATAATTCTATATTATATTAACAAGCATTCATGATTTTGAAAAATGGTACAAGTAAGTCAAGTAAATTAAATACACATTTTGCAGATTAATCGAAACTTGGGGACGGATTGATGGCATGAGAGAAACTGAGACAGAGATAGAGATTTGAAATATTTTAATCTGAAATTTAAAAAAAAAAATATTTTGTTTAAGTCAGCTGTTTTTACTTTGACCCCCCCCCCCCCCCCCCCAAAAAAAAAAAATCCAAAAAAAACCCAAAACCAACCAATCAAAGAAAAAAACAAAAAAAAAACAAAAAAACAAACTTAATCAAGATTAAAAAGAGACCGTGATTTTTTAAAACAAAATCAGGAAACAATCAGGTTTTTTAGCCTCTTTCTGGATTTATATATAATTATACATATTTCCGAAAAAATGAAAAAATAAAAAAAAACGAACAATTTTTCTTAGAAAATTAAAAAAAGGTGTCTTATGAATTGATGAAATTTGAAAGAAAATGTCAAAATTCACTTACGTACCCGCTTCATGGGCCTGAGAAATATAAACCGCAAATATTAAAGCCAAAATGAAGGGAAAACTACATAAAAAGAAAACGATGTTTTAGTTTGGCCATTGATCGGCCAGATATTTACATACAACTACATGTCTGTGTTTTTCCTTGTTCCTACATTTAGGAATTCGTACATAACCCGCGGCCAAATCGTCTCCGCTCATGTCATACATCTAGTGTGTTACATACATATTACGGTACTACATATGTAATTAAATCATTGTTACGCCCTAATTAATACAAATTACAACCGCAGCATATTTATGTGTATAAACTATAAAGATGTTTATCATTGTACCCATCAAATGTTCTGGGTATATTTATTTCTTCTTTTTTTTTTTTACTGTAATGGAATATTCTTCATTGAGGGTATACAAATGTATGTATACTCGCGCATACAAAATAGAATATCAGTTTTACATGAAACATGTAAATTAGAATCTATCAAAACAAAATCTACAAAGTACCAGTTGTTTTTAAATCTATTTTTTTAAACCTTTTAAGCGTTTCGTCAAAAGAATAGTAACATAAAAAACGTGAACAATTTTCGAATATTTCTTTTTGAGCGATAAAAATTGTCAAATAAGAGCATTCAAATATCTTAGATATTGAATCAATGCACAATATTTTTCATACGAAAGCATTTTACCCATACAAATTGAGTATTAGATAATAACTGTATATATTCATTAATATTCATCAAAATAATACTTAATTCAAAAAATGTGCTCAAAAATACTTTTTCATAATTTTTCAAAATTTTACAAAGTTTAAAAAGCGTGTTAAAAATCACTTTGTGACAATTACTGATTATGTATCATGTATTTATTAAATGATGTGAAATTCTTGAGATATATATCAATGTGGATGCAAATACATGATATAACATTTTCAAAACCATGCGCAGATTTAGAGAAGGGGGTCGGAGGAGTGTTTGGACTTGGACAAATCAAAGTTGAATATCTACATAGTAAGATTACCGAAAATATGCCTCGGACCCTCTGGCAAACACAGATATTCCGTCGGAACCCCCTCCCTTCCCTCCAGAAAGATTCTGAATCAACACATGATAACAGTTTTTTAAAAAAATTTCAGTTGTACAATATTTCACAATTTTTATTTCTTGTAATTGTACAATACTTTATATGAATTTCACTTTGAAACTCCTTATAAAAGTGAAAAATGTAAAAGCAAGGCAAGGTTTTTTTTTATATTTATGATACTTTCAACTAAAATAGTAGCTATGGCTTTTATATCCTGTGTTTGGTTTTAAATACAGTGATTGTAAAAAAATGAAATGTGTCACACTAATGTCCCATGTCTCCTTTATTAATTAAGGTGGAATGGAACACCTCGTCCATATTATGATATACTTCGATCCTATCGAAAAAAAAAAACCAATAAAAATCTTGTATAATTTGATAAATGTTTTCCCCAATATTGTTACTTAACACCATAGATTAAAAAAGAAACTACTGATCGCTCAAATAACGCTGGGCTTATATTGTGGTTAAATTACCTTTCCAAAAATTTGAAAAACATATTTTTGTCAAATATTGAGAAACTTGAAGAAAGTATTTTGATTATAATGTACTTTTATCCACGTTGATACCAACAGGTATGCCACAACACCTTAAAACTGTATTTTGATTCAAGTAATATACATGTATGTGTATTATTCATAATATTCATTATATGTCATAAAGAGCAGAGCGGATAAAATGCCCCTGTGAGTTATCGCTCTTAGAAGAACTCTTCATTTGTTTACCTGAGAACCACTTTCATTTCGCAACGATGTAAACAACTAAATAATTGATATATATATATACGTGTGCTTTCTTTAAAAACAGAAGAGAAAACGGATATAATCGAGACGGTAAGAAATAGCAATTGAAAACGAACAACTTTAGAAACCTTAAAATCATACAGTTGATTTAATTGAGAATAATTCTGTCAAACATGTAAATTGTATACATATATATACCTGTATACAGGTACCTGTAGCCATGCACCCAGGTGCAGTTATTGAGTCATTGAAAATAAGCAATTTCTTTTCTATTCCGACATTTTTTTTCTTTTTTTGAAGATTATCTGCTTCTTATTATAGTTAAATATATATCTTTATGATTTATATGAATCACATATGGCACATGCTACACCATCTATGTAAATTATATTATAATTAATAAGCATTCACGTGCATGAGGTGTACGTGTCCAAAATTTGAAAACCGTTTTGCAATAATTTTAAACGTTATAAATATTAATAATTGTTTACATGTGGTATATTCATTTCCAATTATTCTTACAATTTTTTTAGACTATGAACTCAAACACATGTTCAAATTCTAATTCACATGTTCTATAAAGGGGCACTCGCAGAAATACTAGACTTATGTTTAAAGCTTGATGCATATCCAATTTATCAGTATACACTATACATTCTACAAGATAAATAAAATCAACGAACTTTGCATGTGTATAATGAATTTTTCAGCACCGCCATGGAACAAGCAGACTTAAAAGAACAGGCCAGAATTTCTTTTGTCGGTGGCAAAAGCTGTGAGTTTTCTTTTTCTTTTTTAGTTTTCCACTAACTGAATTTTTTTTTTCTTTCTGTGATACTGCTCTTCACAAAAGTTAAGATTCTTTGAAATAAAAAAGAAATGCCTTGTAGATTGTAAAAAATCAATTGAAAATTAAATTAATGAAAAAGAAACTTTTTCGAACATTGATTCAGTAAAAAAATGTATAAATGTTGGACTGGAAATGGTGAATATTAGTTTGATAAGCCCCCAGCTGCAAATTTACAACCGTCCTTTTAAAAAAATAGATAATTTTACTTCATTTATGTCTTTTTTAATATTAAACTAGATATACGAGGGTTGTCCCAAAATATTGTAGACAGAACACATAACTTAAAGTATGTTCACTGCAATTTCATTACACTTTTTATTTTCTTCAATGACCCTTTGGCAAACAATATGTATATAAAAATCAAATTGACATCGCAGCGTAAATTGTACAGATCTCTAAACATTTTCAAAACGAAAATGTTGACACCTCTCTCTCTCTCTCTCTCTCTCTCTCTCTCATTCTCTCTCTCTCTCTCTCCACACCCCCCCCCCCACCACAAGTAATGTCTCTCATATTCTTTCATTTCAATGACAGCAATCACATGATTGATATAACTTTTCAATGGAATTCAACGCATGCAGTCTAATATAATTTTTTATTTCTTCTTCATGTAGTGTCAAAAGAAGAATGCATTGAAAAGGCCCTTCGATTGACCTTTAGTGTTGACCTTGTTGAAGCAGCGCTGGCTCAGGTCGAGTTTTTAGCTGGAGTGAACCAGTACCCATCTCTATACGAAATAGATAACATGAAGAACAGCATACGTCGATATGAAAAACTCTGGCTTCCTCTAGCCGCGGAGCATGCGCAGGAACGCCTAGCGGCGCCGCTTGACATTGAATGGGTGTGGCACTGCCATCTACTCTGTCCCTTGGTGTATGAAAAAGACTGCCAATCATTGTTCCGAACCACTGTCAATCACCGATTGTTCAGATCTGCTGACAGAGAGCATGCGCTGAAGCGATCCAAACATCTGTGGGAAGCAAAATACAAAAACGAACCTTTTGAAATAGATCTAACGAACGACAAAATGAAGGAAGGTTCTACTAAAACTGACTTCGAGTCTAGGATTACATACGACATAAATGGAGCCATTTCTCGCCAGCGACATTTTTACTACAACGTCTCTCTCCCACACTATCGAGACATGTGCTTCCTGACGCTAGCAATGCACCGATACCAACAGTTCTTATTTCTCCGCAAAAACTCCTATAAGCTCTTCATTGTTCCGTGCTACGATCAGGATTTGATGTGGCACACCCATCAGTTACATCCTCTGGCTTACAAAGAGGACACAATACGTATCCTTGGCAAAGTGCTTCCCCATGATGATACAACCGTAGATAGATCCCCAGATTCGAAACTTACGCTGTCCACAATCGACACTAGCCGGTTATGGCTTGAAATGTACAAAGAGGGTTTCAACACCCCAGGGGCCATGTACCGGGGTAAAGAACCCGAGGAACTGTACAGCCTCCCAGATCCTCTTTGCAACAAGGCTGACTTGAGAACTGGGCGACAGTTTACACTAGAGTCGATGTCTATTGACAGAATTCCTGACGGTGAATATGGTCTCGATTTTACTTTGCAAATTTTCTTGGTCGACGATTTCAGGAAGATTTCTAAGCCGCTGTTCGAAGTATTCGGACCATCCATGCTTTGGACAACCGATGATTTGTTTTCCCGTGAATTAGAATCCCAGCGCTGGCTGGTCTTTCGATTAAAAATAAGAAAAGGAACTATTTTCTCTCGCGAAGTAACAGTGGGCATTGGCAAAGTGGACCTCCAGAAATTACTAGATCGCTCCACTGTTTTCCGTTTTCACGACACAGTATCCTTAGAAGGAGATGACAAGAACTGTGTTTACATTTCTGGGTGTATTGCTGATACTTATACGAACAGGTCGTATTCGCTTGTTTCTGGTGATTTCTCCGTATGCAGTGTGCCTCATGACACCGATGCCTTGTTTTCAATCGAACCAACAAAGCTAGACCCGCAGTCATGCGGAGCAGGTTATATTGCTCAACACAGGTAACTAAAATTCACATATATTATGTATGTTGAATTTTAATGGTGTGGGTGTTTCGGTTTCGGTATCACTCCGTTCATAAGAAACTATTTTTGGTACGAGTTAATATTTTCTTACTCGAAATGGCTATTATTCATTGAATTATATATTTAGTTGTTATTTGATAACGACACGCGCGTACGGTTATTATTACATGATACATTATATCAATTTCACAAATTTCTTAAATCAATTTACGCCAGTTGTTAATTAAGATCAACTTGATACAAATTACATGTACTTGGCAAGACAAAAAGACTCAAAGTGGTCAAGCTTAAAGTAGCTTAATAATAGATCAAATTGTCTACATATCTGAAAAAAATATAAAAAGTGTTTCTTGTGTGGGTGTAATACATATTTTCAGATACTGTATTTATCCTGGACCCAACTCGGAGTCATTCGATAGTGTATGTTGGTTTTTATAACATATATTCAAATATTTAAAATTAAAAGTAAGTAAATGCATGTACTGTGTAATAACAGGTTTATCGGAAAAGATGGCGCCGGTGATGTGGAATGTAGATTTGTGTACAGTCCTCATCGATCGAATGCTGATATTCAGTTCATACAAAATGACAGAATTGTGTGCTCTGCAAAGACAGTAGATTCCACCCATTTGCCTCTTTCGTTCCAGGTAAAGCTTGCGTCATGCTTATCAAAAAATTGAATATCAGCGATATTTTTAAAACAAATGGTGCTAATACTTTTTTTTTTTATCTTGATAGCGTTATCATATACATGTAATTGTAGAAGTCTATCTACTGTATATGAGTAATATATCGTATTAGAAAACAGTATGAGTAACTTTTAAACTTTTTTTTTAAATGTTAAAGTATGTTTTACAGGTATCCAACCCCAACTGGTTCGCCACTTGGGATCCACGCCTTGGGGAGCGGGCCGTGATGATTCGACAAGCTTCCGGCGACTGGGGGGTTCTAACAGGGCGCTGGCTTTCTTCGCCGAACGAAACCGATGGTACATTTCAACCTTATCCCAAAGTCTTTTTAAAATGAAATTCTCAGCTATTTTTTTTTTCTTTTGCATTATATGCTTAAAGTACCTCAAGCCTTGACTTACTAGTAAAAAAATTTTGAAATGTGTATTAATTTTACAGGTTATCTTTCGGTGAAATTCCACAAGTTGGTCGATAGAAGTACCCAGTTTATCAATATCCCAATTCCCAAAACCAAGGGCGGCCATTTTGACATTCACGTGGATAATAACGTGTTTGATATGGAAGGTTCGGATTTTAGCCTCACCTGTAGCCAAGACGACTCGTTGCTATATTTAGCCACGGGAATGTCTATTTTTCTCCTGTTGGTGCTGTGTAGACCCAGATCAGAAGATACCCCGGCCCTCAACAAGACCGAAACAGATGCGTATGTTAAGGACAGGCGGCATCTTGAAAGTTTTCAATTGTTGCTCAGTTGTGGTTTGAATGTTATACAGAATTCCGATCATTCTTCCCATGGACATAATTCGTGATAACTTCAAACATTTCTCCTGCATGACCTCTTTTTTTCTACTGTGAAGTAGCTAGCTAGATCTTATTCAAATCTTTCAAAGAACGATTTATTTAACTTAATGTTTTTTCACATTGGCAAGTTCACTGACATTAACTGGTCCAATGGCCTTTGTACATGTAACAGTTTAATAAAAGCACGAAGAAATGATTGTGTGACTAATAGACAGAGCTGAGAGCAAATATTTGAATAAGATGTTTGAGTTTTTATTTTTAATTTCTTTTCCGTTTTGTAGGCGTTACTAAGTATTCATACCCCCCATTTTCTTCCGCACAATTGCATCAAGTTTTGGGACATTTTCCCATATTCTTTAGCTACATAGAGCTCTCTTTTTGAAGGAGATCAATGCAATACACTCTAAAAATGACTATAGAGCCCTTTTCAAGAGCGTTTATTTTTATCCCCTATCTAAACGTTAAGATTAAATTTATTTTGTTTCAAAAAGTTTTTCACAACAATGATAATTCCTCTTTTATAGAGCGTGAAATCTACCACATTTGTCTGTAAACATTTTCAGTTTTATATAATGTAAAAAGTTAATGAACAACTTTTCAGATAAAATTCTACATTGCTTTATATACAACGTTGCAACCAGAGAAAGAATTATATCGAACTCTGTAACTTTGATTTTTCCATTATATCTGCAATTCCATGAGGAAAAATTAGCATAGGAACTGCAACACCTTCTTTATATTTTTTGGCCAAAAACCATCATTTAGTAAAGAGAAATTCCAAATATTTAGGCTTTGATATTTGATTATTTTTCTACTTTTTAAACAGAGATCTTCATCTCAAAAAGATTAATAATTTAAAAAAAAAAATGCCCACGACCATCTTAAGATGGCTATGTGGTTTAGACTACATGAAGATAAATCTCCTTATTAAGAAGAACTTTATATGAATATATTTACATTTTCCAGTGTCATTGTCTGTGATAACGTTACGAATTAATTTTGTAATGTATAGTCCCATACATTTCATCAATGACTATTTAAAGATTTAATCGAACAATTGCGGAAAATTATATTTAATATATTAAGTAAATAAGAAATCATTCTGAATATTATGAGTTGATCAAATACGGTCAGGCGTGATCAAATTTATCATAAAGCCTCTACCGTATTTGATCACCTCGTACATGCAACACTTCATAATACTCCAAGAATGATTCCTTATTCCTCAAATATATTGGAGCATATTAAATTTTAAATCTAGAATTCGTCGGTGAACGAATCAAATATAGCAACTATTAAAATTACCTTGAAGATCTTGCCTACAATATTAGGTACTTACATGTATATAAAAATTTATATGAAAAAAAAAATCTCAATAACTTTTCTGTTTTATTTTTCACTTTCGATAACCGTCGATGAGTATTGATGTGTTGTCGTATCCATGAGTTGTCTATTCCGTGACTTGTCCTTTCTATGAGCTGTCCATTCTGCGGGTTGTCTATTCCGTGACTTGTCCTTTCTATGAGCTGTCCATTCTTCGGGTTGTCTATTCCGTGACTTGTCCTTTCTATGAGCTGTCCATTCTGTGAGCTGTCCATTCTGTGGGTTGTCTATTCCGTGACTTGTCCTTTCTATGAGCTGTCCATTCTGTGGGTTGTCTATTCCATGACTTGTTCTTTCTGTGAGCTGTCCATTCTGTGAATTGTCTATTCCATGACTTGTCGTTTCTATGAGCTGTCTATTCTGTGCGTTGTCTATTCCGTGACTTGTCCTTTCTATGAGCTGTCCATTCTGTGGGTTGTCTATTCCATGACTTTTCCTTTCTATGAGCTGTCCATTCTGCGGGTTGTCTATTCCATGACTTGACCTTTCTATGAGCTGTCCATTCTGTGCGTTGTCGCATCGATGATGTATTTCGACGAGTTGTCTTTCGATGAGATGTGATAGACCCCAAAAACGGGGAACATTCTCTGTGTATCTCACATAAAATCTATATACATGTACATCCCTTTGTAAAATGTTTTGGTATTTATAAAAGATGCAGTATTACAATACATCATCATATTATGTAATTTTCTTTGTATCAAATTTACATAAATGGCGTGTCTTCCATTTACGATTTACAGTCTATCGATTTGGAGATTTGATGATACATTTATAGCGAGTTTCCCCATTTATTATTGAAATGTAGTTTCACATTTAGTAAATATCGACAATCAGTATATATAATTATCTTTAAATTTTGTATCCGCGTTCAAACTAATCAGATTTAAAAAATCCCTTTTATGGTCTCTCGATTACATGAAGACGACAAAGCGAACCTTTAACTCAGATAAAAAAAATTATACAATTAATGATTCTTTTAACAATATTTTTAGAATTTTCAAAACAAGTTCTTAGCAACAAAATCCGTGTTATGGAATCGGCCTTTGTCAATTGAAATGTTCGGAGCAATTCTACACGTTTCTCTTTATGTGCCGTCCCAGGAAGTTTAAATTTTTCTATTGACAAACTCGTCACGGATGGATGCACCCATGTAAACAGTTCGTCCCGTGGTGCCGTAATGTTTACGAAATACACACAATGCCACAACGTTTGAAAGAGAGAAAGGGGTGAAATACACAACGATAAATTCGGAAATCCCCTCGCAGTGGAATTTTAAACATGGCCCGGTCGTTCCATGTCCTCACAGTTCTGACCTTTCAGTGTGTTCTTGGTAAGTACACGTACTTTTCATTATTCAGAAGGAAAGCCATTATTACTTTTTTTCGACCTGTGACGAAATATAGGTTCAAACTAAGGGTCAATTTCAGTTTCGATTTCCTCTTCAGGCTCTTGGACATCTGCTGATACTCTTTTTAATGTCATTACAAGTCTGTAATATCAGTCTAAAAATAAGATTGAATTGTGTAATCGCCATTTTTTGAAAGGCAGAATTTATTTGAGAGGCAAAAACATTAAACACCAAAATAGTTAAATGGAAATGGTAGACATACATGTAGTTAGCAATGATAAAAAAAATGTATTTACACGTTTCTACATGATTTTTTATCGCATTTCAAGAGATGAACTATAAGTATACAGTTTGGCTATATTGATTCTGTTTACGTGAAATGTATTTTGCAAATGAAAACTTCGCGTGCATGTCTCCTTTACCACCACCACCACCTAATGCTGTCTATGTCCTCACCACCACCACCATAAATGCTGTCTATGTCTCCACCACCATAAATGCTGTCTATGTCCCTACCACCATAAATGATGTCTATGTCCCCACCACCATAAATGCTGTCTATGTCCCCACCACCATAAATGCTGCCTATGTCCCCACCACCATAAATGCTGTCTATGTCCCCACCGCCACCATACATCACCCAATGCTGCCTATGTCCCTACCACTACCATACACCGCCATCAATTCTGTGTAGGCCTTCACCACCGTACACCACCATTATGTATGCTTCCACCACCAACACCAGTAATGCTCTCTATGCCCCCCTATCACCACCAACACTATCAATGTTGTCTACGTTCCCATCACCATCACATTTCTGTTTATGCCCCCACACCACCATCAATGCTGTCTGTGCCTCCATCACAACCATTAAATGATATGTCTGCCCTCCACCACCACCACCACCACCACCATCAATGTTGTCTAATCCCCCTTCCCACTACCACCACTACTACCCCCCCCCCCCTCCATTGGCCATCACCCCCCACCCTCTCCACTTTCTCTTTCATAGACGAACTTCAACACCATACGACTAACACTGTTCATATAATGATTTAGTTAAGGCGGGTAGCTTAGATCATTTAATTCAACAAGATGTGAAATCATGACTTTTCAATCGATGTGGAGTTTTCAATTTTTCCTCTTGTACAGGTTGGGACCACTCTCCCAAATGGGATATAATAGCCCGTTTTGGATATAATAGCCCAAATGGGATATAAATTTTAAGTGCAAAAAATATTTTTTTTTATTTTAAAATTTTTGAAATAATTCCGCATTAATGTGAATAAAATGCAACAACTTTTGGTTAAGAAGTTTTTCTATATTTCTATAGTTTGTAAGATTGATCCCCAAGAAGTTTTGGATAAACTGAGGGATCAATCTCAGTAATAGTACAGCTACAGAAAAAGTTGTTTACCAAAAGTTGTTGTATTTCATCTATTCTAATGCGGATTTATATCAAAAATTTCAAAATCAATTTTCTTTATTTTTTGCACTTAAAATTTATATCCCATTTGGGCTATTATATCCCAAACGGGCTATTATATCCCATTTGGGAGAGTGGTCCCAACCTGTTGTATGCGACGTGACTACGATCGTATTCCTCGATAGTAGCATAATATGAATTAATTATCAAGATACTTCAATCAAGAGAGCTACCTGGAAATTGATGTTATATGTCGGAGTAACGCACAGGGTGTTATAGATTTTTGAACTGTGGAGAGAGAGAGAGAGAGAGAGAGAGAGAGAGAGAGAGAGAGAGAGAGAGAGATTTTACGTCGTTATTTAAATTATTTCGTTGTTGAATTCACATAAAATTGCTTCATTTTATACAGCCGTTCTTCAAATTGCATCATTTTTTAAAATAACAGTTTTTCACGCTTTCGTAATATCGGGGCAGCTTACACAATTTTTTATCCATTTCCCTCCTGTTGCACTCTTATTTTTTTAAAGTATTTTAAAGTATTTACATTCAACACCTTTAGACCGTGACACTCCCGGAGACAGCATTTTATACATATTTTACCTATCTTATTGGAAACACCGTTTTCTGTAATTTAAATATAGAATATACCATTTCTACGCAGTCCATTCTAATGTTGTTTCCTTTAAAACGCCTGTAATTCTGAGTAAGACTAGTTCATCTCTCAGATTTCTCTTTCATTTATCATATTTCACTTATCACTAATGACCGACCCAGTATGAATGCTAAAGTAAAAATAAACAGTCGAAAATCGTTTAAAGAGACAAAGACACAGCTTGGTCCCGGAATTTTCGAACATTTTTTTTTATTCACGATGTCTAGAATGATTGATATGGGTATTTCTTTTAAAGGCTTCATTAAAATCTGGAATTCAAATTCCGAGTACAGAGTTAAGAATTACTTTGTTTTGTAAACAAGCTCGAGTCCTGTTATTTAAGTTCCAATCAAATCTTGATTCTCATTTTTTGTTGATGATATACTTTATGAATACATTGAAACAGTTTTGCTTTAATTGCCACGAATCATTCTTTAAAGGGGCATGGTCACGATTTGGGTCAAAAATTATTTTTTCGATTTTAATGTTTAAAATGCTTCAGTAAGGCATGCGCATTTTTAATAGGCAACCAAAATTTGAGTGTCATTTGAAGAGTTATAAGCTTACAATTCTTCGCAATGTAAACAAAGACTTTGTTTACATTTTGAATGTTGATGTGCAAATTCCAGTTTTAGACCTAAAATGAATGTTTTAATCGTTAGGAACTGTTTATTTATGCTTAAAATGAATAATAAGATAGACAAACCTGCTTGAAATTTTTTTTATTGGTATATTGAACCTATGTACACAAAAACAGGGCACGAGCCTTGTTTACATGACGAAGAATTATGAGAGCTGTATCTTGCTTAAAACTCAACGACTGGCACCCAAATTTCATTTGATCATTAGAAAATGCATTCCTAAAGCATTGCAAATAATAAAAACAGAAAAATGAAATTTGACCAAAATCGTGACCATTTCCTTTTAAGAGGCTATTATAGTTTCTTTACATTGCATTTATAACCAAAACCAGCAATGTTTACCATAGCAAATTTATGAGCTCTGATCTCCACGTTCATATGTTGGTCAATTATTTAAAATGCCTAAGCTAATCATTTTATGTATAAAGAATAAAAAAGAGTGAATTTTGATCTCAAATCTTGTTTAGGTCCCTTAAAAATAAGGGTAAACACTAGTTACTCTTGGTGCACTCTTTAAAATGATATGATTAAATTTATTTACAATCCGTGCACACAGCTGAAGACAATATATACAATGCACATTCAACAAGTGTTATCGTTTTACAAAGTAGAGGGGGGGGGGGCTGATTCATCTTTTATCATTTTAAAAATAATCTAAAACTTCTTGTTAAAAAAGAACACTTTTTTTCTATTATAGTGTGTAACATCAAAGAGTTGTCTGGGTGGGCGTGATGGCTATACCCCCGCGTGATCACGTACCGGGCACGGAAAGATGAAATCAAATACGAGCCTCGAAAAAATATTTAATGATGAAGTAATTATGCTTGGTCACATTACTGGTCCACTTGCACAATTCAATTATATATTGACCTAAAAAAAAATTGAGTCAGTATGCTAAAAATGTCGGTCAAATAGATTTATTTAGGTGGATGATTTTTTTCGTCAAAATAAAACTGACACGCGATATGTATATATTTGGTGTAAAGCGCTATCTCCTTTTTTCTTTATTGTAGATATAACAAATAATTTCTTTTTTCTTTCTTTCTCTTTTTTTTTTAAATTCCTGATAATCTTTAAGTTTTAACTGTGATACAACAGTATGCTGAATATGATCGCAATGTTAAGGCTCTTGGCAAATACATAGCGTTGATCTTTGGTTATAATGTCGTCTACAAAGTTAAGTCTAGTTGTATTCAATCTTTCACGATGGTTTTCATTTAGCCTATTTTTTTTAATCTTACAAAACCGACCATACTATATTACAATACGCACCCCAAATAAAACATGATATTTAATTTTTTATGATATGATATTGAATAAAGTTTTTTTCTGTCTTTTCAGGATATGGTGCTGGTTGTAAAGAGACTGATGTAAACTGCACAGGTATATTTAAGGATCGAATATGATAGCTACCGCGAAATGATTCAAATATAAACAGCTTTGGGACGGTTAATGTTTTATGACCATATATTTACATTTTCCAGTGTCTTTGCCTGTGATAACACTACGTATCGATTTTGTACTATATAATCCATAACTTTAAATGAAGCCAAATTGAGGCGCCAGCGGGTTTGCTTATTTATTTTTAAATATTTAATCGTATGATGGTTTAAAATTATATAAATATAAGTAATAAGGAATCAATTATTCCTTATATCTATCATAAAGCCCTTCGGGCTTTATTGGATTTGATCACGCCCCGGCCAAAATTATCACCTCATAATACTCAAAGCCAGACGTTTTATATTTTTCTCGTGCATTATAGAAAATATTTACGTTTTTTGACTGTGATAACTTCACTAATCAATTTTGAAGCGTATAGCCCAATAATTTTATAAAAGAGGAGCGACAAAAAGAATGGCGTGTCTTATAGTATAACCGGAAAACAGTATTGGCTGCGCCGCGTAGAAATACGTAGCATATGCTAAATGAAAACAACGTTGTTGTTTTTTTTAATGCTGTTTTAAAGTGTAGAAATGGGAAATAATATAAGTAGTAAGGAATCATTCTTTGAATATTATGAGGTGATAATTTCGATCGGAACGTGGTCATATCTATATATCATAAAGCCCTTCGAGCTTTATTGGATTCGACCACCCCCGACCAAAAATATCACCTCATAATACTCAAAGAATAATTCCAGATTCCTAAAAAATATACCTTCTAGTATGTATTATCAGGTAGAGGATAGATATTTTTTACGAAAAAAAAAAAATGTATAATGTCAGGTGCTTGTGTCTACAACCTTTTCTGATCACCTGTTATCCATCTGTAGACGTTTCACATTAGTTTACTTTATTTGTAGAACAACTGAGCCAACCAAAGATGGTACAAAACAGCCTAATAGGATTGGGTTGGGGAGGGGGGGGGGGCATTCTAAAGTGGTAAAAAGGGCCAAACCATATTCAAAAGAGAAATAATCAAGATTGTAAAATTGGGGCCTGATTCTTTTTTTAAAAAAAACTTCTCAAGAACCCCTGCATCAGAAACATACTAACTTTTTTTTCAGTTAGACAGTTTTAGGAATATCTTAGGAAGACCATTTCTAAAGAATTACATTATTACAATTTGTGATATTAGCATGCAAACATCCTCATAACCCAGGAGGGGCTCAAACTTCAACATGAAAGTTTACATGGAAAATAACTGAGAAAACAAAATAAGTAAATTGCTACAATAAAATTTAAATTGTTGAAATCGCGACTCCTGTATCAAATTTTTGTACATAAAAATTCGTTTCAAAACACCAACTTAAAAGTAAGCCACTATGACCTACATTCCAACTTTTAAAGCTATTAAATTTTTTTTAGAAATCCTTTTAACCTAATGTTCATTTTGAACGCCCTACAGCTTCTCGGACCAAAAACAGTATTTACACCTTTTTTAATTTAATAAGTATTTTATTCAAGTATATAAATACATTGAATTGGATTGAACAGCAGGCACAATGCCTATTTATGTTCTCTCCTGTAGTCAAGGTATAATATGAGTAATTATATAATTATATATAATATATATATATACATATATATTGCCATGGAATTTTGTATAATAGATTAATATTGTAAATAGTATTGGAAGGAGGTACAGTGCAAAAAAATAAACAAAACAAATAGCTCATGATAGGAAAATGAAAATAAAAAAAATAGAAAAATAATGGTTAATTGCTAAGGTTGGAAATAAAAAAGTATATGTAATGTAGGGAAAAAATCAGAAAGAAAAGAAAAAACATGTAATAAAAACAAAACAAAAATTAATAACAGAGTAGAAAAAATGGAAAGTTTGGGGGGATGGGGTGGGAGGGGGAGGGGGAGAACAAATAAGCAATAAAAAATGAAAAGAAAGGAGTGTAAGGAAAGTCAGTGGTACCCATTTTGATACAGATACATTTTTTATACAATGTGTACATTTTTACCTATGCATTTACCTAAATCTGTTTGTACTTTTTATGTAAAAATGAATTTTATCAAATAATAGTAGGTTATTTTGAAATGTTAGTTTATCACTTCCAAAAAGTAGATTCTTAATTGTGATTGGTATGGAATTGTCGTTCATATAATCAAATAGAGATTTTCTTTGGGAGGCATATGATGGACAGTGTAAGAAATAATGTTTAGAGTCTTCCACTTCAAGAAAGCACTTCTGACATAGTGGAGAAGCAATAAGGTGGTGTGAATAAAGGTCAGCATTTAAGTTACTACTGTTATTTCTCAACTGACAATGCCAAATATTTTCTAATCTTTTGCCATGGTTAAATAATTTATGCATATACAGTTTTTTACTATTAATATTTTTGAGGCTGTTCTTAAATGCTGAAACTGTAGTTATATTTTTTGTATTTTGAGGTAGATTGTTCCATAATATAATTGTAGATGGTATAAAACTATTGAAGTAAGATGTTGTTCTTGCAACAGGTGTGCGATAGATGAAATTGTTTCGAAGATTGTAGGTATTATGTGGGGGGAAACATTCACCAACAATATTAGATAAGTATTCAGGGGTATAATTGTTTAATATTTTGAACAATAATATTAATTTATGGTTACTTCTACGTTTCTTAAGTGTTTCCCAGCCTAATTTACACCTTTAAGGGGTAAAGATGAGCCTATCAAAGAAAAGGTTCCAACGACATATTAATTAATAATATTTTAAAGTTAATCGTAGTTATGAGCCTGTACGGTCTGTAAAAGTTAGAATGTTGGTCACAGTAGCTAGTCTTACTTTTATGTTAACTTGTTCACTGTAAGACCCTGAGACTCAATATAATGCATCAACTGACAAAGTTTGTTGAAATTTGTCTTAGAAATAAATCTAAAATACATGTAATTTGAAAATGAAAAGACGCAGAATTCAAATGTATTTCACCGTGATCTACTTTTGTTCAGTACATCTTTATGTCATTATATGCATCAACTATAATAACAAACCGGTGGGGTAAAAGAAAGTGTAAAGAAAGGATGAACTTAATCAATCAAGAATTTTATTAAAGATAAATATGGATAATACTATGTTTAAATAAGATGCGGTGACATGATACGATTTTTCATCCGATTTTCAATCGACTTGCTCAGGTAAACCGTTTGGAGCACAGGGACGTGAATTTTTATCAATCAGTCGATTAATAAGTCATAAATCAAAAAATTCTACCCCTTCTATATATAAATGTATTTAAATGGATTGATAAAAATTCAGGTACCTGTGTTTGAAGTCTATTGATGAGGTGGTTACCGAAACGATTTTAAAACAATCAATTTCATTGCAACGTTTCAATTTATGCTTGTTGTACAGGTAAAGTCAACGAGTTGTGTAATTTAAAATCTCGGATTACTTTATTTTTTAAATCTACCTGCCCCTTTCGTATAGAATTCAGTTGCCGACGCTTTGACATTGTTTTTTTTTTTACATTTCGGAGAAAAGAACATCAGGAAAATTGAATTTTCTATACCGGTTATTCCTTCCTCGTTTATAAAGCCTTAACATTTTTTTAAAATTTGTTACATAATTTATGTAGAACTTTGGTTTTCTTGGTATTCATATCTATGTCATGTTGTAAATTTTGAATATACTCAGTGGGTGTACATGTAAATACAAAATTTACAACGTGATAACTTTCAGGTTGTATATTTTGTATTAAAACCCATTCAGTAATTTAACGAGGACGGGTCTAATTTCTTCTGCCCTAGATTTTTTAATGAAATTTTTTACAGGAATTTCTATTGATATAATTATTATTTTAAGATGAAAAATTAAGACTTTTACCACACCGTTTGTTTACGGGGTCACCTCAAAGTTTATTAATTTTTAACATAGGACCCTATGGGATTTTGCTTGAAATGTATCAATTTTGCACATTTTTTACATTTTTTTAAAACTTCTGCCCTAGGGATTTCTTTTTCTGTTCTACATATTAAAGTTATTGCTTAAAGGCATCAAATGGTCAAATAAAAAAAACCTTTTACCTCCTGGTTCGTTCCAGGGGTCTTATCAGAGTTGTTTTTTGTATGCCCAATTTCCCAGTTTGCCAGATAATGGCTATTTTTTATTTGACAAAGACGGAAATGGTGATCTTTATAGTATTATTAAAACATTCAGACACATTTAAGTAATAAATAAATATATAACATCACATATTAAGGGTCATTAATATAAAATACATGGTCACTGTCTTGAAATATATGAACTAAGCTATATTTAGGCGGGTTAAGAAAACATGACAGAGGGCTAAGCTTGCTGAACCCTCTTCACGTTTTTGACCCGAGCCCAAATATAGCTTATACTTCGAGACATTTATGTTTATTCCACAATATAATATCAATTTTACGCATCAAACGAGATATTTTAATCAATTTTCGCTGAATATCTGCCGTTGAAACTATCACGCCATGGCGTCAACAAAGTAAAAAGATGACGTCACAATACAAATGAAACGCTGCGCGAAAGCGTGCGTACTCGTTCTGTACTCGGCCTCGTTAATGTCAAAATTTACAACATGACACCTATATACGTTACAATAATTGAATCAGAATGATTATGCATGCGCGGATCTAGAGGGGGGGTCGGGGGGGGTCCCGACCCCCCCCCCCCCCCTGGAAAATGAAAATTTATTAAATTTACATAGTAAAATTATCGCGAAAATATGCCTCGGACCCCCCCTGGCAAACACAATTATCCTTCGGACCCCCCCCCCCCCCCTGGAAAAATTTTCTGGATCCGCGCATGATTATGTACATGCACATTGCTTATGTTGCTATCCATGATATTGTGTTCGTATGGATAAATCAATAAGAATTTATTTTTATTGGAATCGTAGATTCTACTGCAAACACAACTACAACGACACAGGTGGCTGCAAGGGCGACGGCGACGACACAGGTGGCTGATGATGAAAAGGGGAGTTTTTACTCGTAAGTAGAAGTAAAAGAGTAGCTAACATCATTCATACAAAATTAAGACACAATTGTTTACTAAATTATGATTTACACAGAAGAAATATTGTTAATTCTCCAATTTGCATACTAGTATGTGGAAAGAAAGAAGATGTATATCATTTTTTATTTACTATTTTCTAATGCAAGGAATACCTTATTTAATGGACTATTCCAAATACAAAATTTCGCATACTTTACTATGGGGTAATGACGTCTTAGATTATAAAACTAATGTTAGAATTTTCACAGCTGTGCAGAACTTTATAATCAATTCTCGCAGATTTATTTAAGTATACTATTTTGTTCTTTACCATTTTTTTTTCAATAAATATGTATATACCATGTTTTATGACAATTAATTGCAAATTATTTGTATTAGGGTGAGAACCTAGTAAGTTGCAAGAACTTGTGTTCGAACCTTTTGTATATTGTATATACAATAAAATATGTTCAAACCAAGTAGAAGTCATTACTTGCGTTTTCGGGCAATTTACTAGACTTCATATTGTACCCTTCGTTAATCCCCCGCCTTTTACTTTCTTTTTGAGATACATGTACATGTAAGGCCATCTTTAGAAAAATGTTTGTCCGATCGATCCACTCCTGATTTAGTGTTTAAAACATTGGATCAGTTTATAGGGAAATTATTTATTTCTCTAAGTTGCATGTGCGACAAGCAGGGACGTGTACACTAACGTTGGTACATACGTCCCTGCGACAAGTATAATTAAAGTGAAAAAAGAAAAGTGATTTACCAAAAAAAGAAAAAAAACTGGATTTAAAAAATATATGATTATAATGTTCGGATTTGATAATGAATATCTCTTTAGTACAATACAGTTTTAGTCAGTTGGTCGGAATAGGGCAAATATATATTTTTTATAATGTTTACCTGCGTAATACAAACTCTACAGATGTAACGTACGGCGGCGTGGAAGGGCCAGATGAAAAAATAAAAAATTCTTATTTGTTCGGACAAATAAGTTATTTGTTTGGACGAATTACGATTTGTTCGGACGAATAAGTTATTTGTTCGGACGAATTAGGATTTGGACGAATAAGTTATTTGTTCGGACGAATTAGGATTTGTTCGGACGAATTAGGATTTGTTCGGACTAATAAGTTATTTGTTCGGACGAATTACGATTTGTTCGGACGAATTAGATATTTGTTCGGACGAATTAGGATTTGTTCGGACGAATTAGGATTTGTTCGGACAAATAAGTTATTTGTTCGGACGAATTATGATTTGTTCGGACGAATTATGATTTGTTCGGACGAATTAGATATTTGTTCGGACAAATAACTTATTTGTTCGGACAAATAACTTATTTGTTCGGACAAATAACTTATTTGTTCGGACAAATAACTTATTTGTTCGGACGAATTAGGATTTGTTCGGACGAATAAGGATTTGTTCGGACGAATAAGCTATTAATAGTGGTACATGTATGAGAGAGAGAGAGAGAGAGAGAGAGAGAGAGAGAGAGAGATGTCATAATCATAGATACATAAATGTGAAAAGTCTAATCAGTTTACATGATCATGCGCGGATCCAGAAAAATTTACCGGGGTAGTGGTGGTGGTGGTGGTGGGGGGGGGGTCTGATAGATAGTTTTGTTTGCGGGGTGGGGGTGCATGGCCCCCCGACCACCCCGGCTCTAGATCCGCGTATAGATGTATGCCAACTGTAGATAGCGCAGGTTTTTTCTTAACTAACTATAAGTTTTATTTCGCGCAATACCAGAAGAAATGATTCCACTAGTCATAATTATATGATTCCGCAGGTGGATTTCGATTGTCAATGTTTATATTGAAAATGTAGTCATTCTCCTGTTTACTTGGAACACTGGACATACGAAATTATCTTTCGCCTTAACTTTATAAATATACATGTATACGATCAAAGTTAACTGATATACTTCGTGGAATTGTAATAATCGCACAGTTACTTAAGTGACTTATAAAACAAACTAATTTTTACTTATACTTTATAATATAAAGTCAGCAAAATATCCCAACATCCTAACTATAATGCAAAAAAGTAATTAAAATAGAATTTAATGATAAAAATACTTATTGTCCGTCAAATAGACCTCTGATGACGTATTTGCATGTTAAAATTATCATATGGCTTTGTAAAGTTTTCCTATGTTTGGAATCTGAGGAGCACAAATAAAAACATTATCAATAATCATAACTGATTGAATAATCATAACTGATTGAATCAAGTTATGGGAAAATTAAAATAATTAGACGATTTAAGGTGAAATAAAAGCTTACAAAACAATTGACAATTTTATACAATATTTTCAAAAGGTTGTATCTCACCTTAACTATTATTGAAAAATATTGTTTATGAATCATACTATCGTAAACATATGACGCCTATTTTCATCGGTCGAATGCGGCATCCAGGTTATTGGGAGTTGATTTTTAATCAACTCTCCTATGCAGTCACGCGGACAAACCGAAAGTGAAACAGTGTTTGGACCTCAGCACAAATCATTGCTCTTGACAAGACTTAGTTCTTCAAAATAATTGATGAATTCGATGTAATGTATGCTAAAGCATTGTTTTTCAAGGAAACTTATTTACAAATACCTTAAAAATAGTCAGATTTTAAATGGTACGAACAATTTAAATATTTTTTGTAGTCGTGTGTATTCCTACGCCAGAGTTCAATATAGTCTCGTTCAACTCGACGCTCGGCTGTCTCCGTAAACCCTTGTCGGAGATTTACGGTCTCTGCCGAGCGTTTGGTTGAACGAGACTAGAGTTCAATATAATTAAAAATAATTGCTTGGATCCATACAATTTTCGAGAAATATTTCTACCACTGATACATAGTTTGATTTAATTAATTTTATCTTTAAATATTATTTAACATGATTCATATGGAGGTTTCTCGACATTTTAGTCGAAAAAGTTCAAAAATTCGTATTATAAAAATTTGCGTAATTCAAATTAGAAACTACGTATACATGTACTTGTCATGCAAAATAACATATCATTGATTTTAAAATAAATAAACATCGACAAAATCAACTCCCGTCAGTTCTTCAGTACTTTGATTTATAGATAAAAACTGCATATGATGACGACTAACTTTGATTTTGTATCGACGATTTTTGATGCTATGTCTGATTTTAAAAATGAAATAGATTCAAAGTTGACTAATGAGACAACCATTAAGGTTAACATTAGTTTTAGACTATCGAAAACCCATGGCACCATGATAATATAACTCCAATCCTTTAGATAGATAGAGTTTGAAAATTGAGCTTGACAGCACAATATGTCAGATATTGCATACATGTCAGATACATGTCAGATAGTATACATGTAACACCTATGTCTATATTTTTAGCAATTTATCATTTGAAGGAAAGGGATGGCTTGACCCCCCCCCCCTTTCATCTACATCATTACCAGAGAAGATACATGTAGTCTAAATATACATGTAGTCTTTATATTATAAAGTATAAGTAAAAACTAGTTTGTTTTAGTCACTTAAGTAATTGTGCGATTATTACAATTCAACGAAGCATATCAGTTAACTTTAATCGTATACATGTATATGTATAAAGTTAAGGCGAAAGATAATTTCGTATTTCCAGTGTCCCAAGTAAACAGGAGAATGACTACATTTTCAATATAAACATCGACAATCGAAATCCACCTGCGGAATCATATAATTATGACTAGTGGAATCATTTCTTCTGGCATTGCGCGAAAAAAAAACTTATAGTTAGCAAAGAAAAAACCTGCGCTGCCTACAGTTGGCATACATCTATACGCGGATCTAGAGCCGGGGTGGTCGGGGGGCCATGCACCCCCACCCCGCAAACAAAACTATCTATCAGACCCCCCCCCCCCCCCACCACCACCACCACCACTACCCCGGTAAATTTTTCTGGATCCGCGCATGATCATGTAAACTGATTAGACTTTTCACATTTATGTATCTATTCTATGATTATGACATCTCTCTCTCTCTCTCTCTCTCTCTCTCTCTCTCTCTCTTTCTCTCTCATACATGTACCACTATTAATAGCTTATTCGTCCGAACAAATCCTTATTCGTCCGAACAAATCCTAATTCGTCCGAACAAATAAGTTATTTGTCCGAACAAATAAGTTATTTGTCCGAACAAATAAGTTATTTGTCCGAACAAATATCTAATTCGTCCGAACAAATCATAATTCGTCCGAACAAATCCTAAATCGTCCGAACAAATATCTAATTTGTCCGAACAAATCGTAATTCGTCCGAACAAATAACTTATTCGTCCGAACAAATCCTAATTCGTCCGAACAAATCGTAATTCGTCCGAACAAATAACTTATTCGTCCGAACAAATCCTAATTCGTCCGAACAAATAACTTATTCGTCCGAACAAATCATAATTCGTCCGAACAAATCCTAATTCGTCCGAACAAATATCTAATTCGTCCGAACAAATCGTAATTCGTCCGAACAAATAACTTATTCGTCCGAACAAATCCTAATTCGTCCGAACAAATAACTTATTTGTCCAAACAAATATCTAATTTGACCGAACAAATCGGAATTCGTCCGAACAAATAACTTATTCGTCCGAACAAATCCTAATTCGTCCGAACAAATCGGAATTCGTCCGAACAAATAACTTATTCGTCCGAACAAATCGTAATTCGTCCGAACAAATAACTTATTTGTCCGAACAAATAACTTATTTGTCCGAACAAATATCTAATTTGACCGAACAAATCCTAATTCGTCCGAACAAATAACTTATTCGTCCGAACAAATCCTAATTCGTCCGAACAAATCGGAATTCGTCCGAACAAATAACTTATTCGTCCGAACAAATCGTAATTCGTCCGAACAAATAACTTATTTGTCCGAACAAATAACTTATTTGTCCGAACAAATAAGAATTTTTTATTTTTTCATCTGGCCCTTCCACGCCGCCGTAGTAACGCAACAAAGCATCATTACGAAATATTATATATGTGGAAAACAAATCAAACTCCGCCTCTGTATAAAATCTGTACAGAATAATGGATAGAAAAATAGAGCACGTCATATATTAAAAATTTTGAGTATATACCAAAATGAAATTAATTTTAAAAAAAAACTTGCATTATAGCTTATACTCGAGGCATACTGTAAACCTGAAATTAAATGCGCATGCATTGAAATGTCTTTCCGATAGTTTGAGGGAGTTTATAACATAGATATGTCATTTCTCAATTGTATGTGGAACATATTTGCTCTGCAGGCAAAGTCATCTGACAAAAACCCCGCAAAAATAACTGCAATTTATGAATTGAAAATTTAGATAGAAATTTAAAATATTAAAGTGACGCAGCTTACCTGTTTTTTTTTTCTTTTTTTTTGTAAATGTTTGATTAAATAGTGTGTCACTTGCCTATTTGTTTTTTGCACAGAATTTGGTCTAACTACCAAGTGGCCTTTGGTTTTGCCGGTTTCTTGCTTCTCCTGTTTATCTTGTGTGTCGTTGTTGCCGTCAGGCGGAAGTCGAACATGAAACACCGAGCACGACAACGCGGTAAGTGTGGTTACTAATCATCAAAACTAGCCAGTTGTTTATTTGGTTTGATTTTTTCGGTTCCTATATGTTTTGGATGAGTTGGCAAGGATTGTTAAAGTTAATTTTTGGAATTGATTTGGGGAGGGGGCAAATTGTTTACGGATCCTTTTGCATGCATACATGTATGCAAAGCTTGCTCATAAATTGGCCATGGATTTTCTTATTTTGGTAAAAATTGCTTTCGTCTGGAATTTATCGAAGATGTGTAGTAATTGAATTAATGTATTCATGCAAGAGATATATAGATTATTCAATGTAATATGCGTCGGGCTAATATACTAAGTCTTTCCATTTTAAAATCAAAGTTACACGTTTAAACATTTTTAAAAAAAGCAAAATATCATGTAAAGTAGGAGGATTTCCATCATCAGTAATTGAATTTTTATCTATTAATAGAACGCCACTGTGGATTAATGACAGCGGCCATTTATGATATAATGTCACAAAGTCAACTGACGGGTGCAACAGATGCTACCGGAAGCGGAAGCTCCGCCATTGTTGTCGAACCGATAAAACCGCCCAGCTATGAGGAAATTAACAGGGAGGCCGCTGTGCCCCAGGATCCGCCGCCGAGCTACAGGGAAAGCATCACGGAGAGTTTCCGGGAATCTATGAAAGACTATCCCGAACACTACTGCCAAAGTGTCATCCGTAAATACTAACTAAAGTATACATGTACTTAGTTCGTAACAGAAAGAAAGTACTTGAGTACTTCATCATACTTCAAACTTTTTTTCAATGATTTGACGGCCGCTTTTAGTTAATTGTTTTGTGTTCTCTGTGACTTGATGATAAAACTATTTCGAGAAGAGAACAATATGGTAAATGACATTTTATACTTGAGTACTTCATCATACTTCAAACTTTTTTTCAATGATTTGTCGGCCGCTTTTAGTCAATTGTTTTGGTGTTCTCTGTGACTTGATGGTAAAACTATTTCGAGAAGAGAACGATATGGTAAATGATATTTTCGTTTCACGTTTTTTTTTACTGTTTTGGTGGCAAATTGTATGTTGTCATCTATAATTAATATTGTTCATGTTATTATTATTATATTTCTACGTATATGTGTTGATTTCTTTTAAACATATGAATCTTTGTGTTACATAATTATATAGATATTTTGTGCATGACACTTATAATACCGGTATATACATATCTGTATCCTTTACGTTAAAGGTTAAACCGTGCAATCATCACTGAACATCTGTCTGATCTACAGAAATATTTTGAAAGGTTTAACATGATTTATAAAAAAAAAAAACACTGATGATGTTTTTATGTGAAGCAGAGATTATGTGTTTCAATTTACATGAATGACACATTTAAATTATAGGTGATTCGTATAAAACATTGATAATGCATGTATGTGACTAGCTTTGGTGATACTTGTATTAGAGTACAAGATAACATCAGTGATGCGTATTTTATGAATCACGTGAAAAAGCATTGGTAATTATTGTAAAATGTGAATTTACATGTAAACATTTATCATGAATGTTTACGACCTGGTGTTCACGTTTGAGAAAAAAAATGGTTCAGAATAAGACAATTTTTTCTGTTCATATTGTATATATGTTTATTGTATATATATATCGTAATGTATGTTTTTATGCGCATTTCAATTTCTCTCATGTATATGTAAAATATTTATTCAGGAATGGTAACTTTTGTAATGAAAACTACCCCCCCTCCAATTAATTTAATCTTCCTTGTTTGTTGTTATTCTATGTCATTTCATCTGAATAATAATTCCAGTATATTAGCTTGTTATATATATACTCATGTCTCCTCTCCATTTTTATTAATATTGGTTTTTTTGTATGCGTTTTGTAAAGAATATACCGGTATCCAAAAAATATATAGTACTTATTTGTAAAGAACATAATATACCGGTATTCAAAAACTGTATGTACATATGTACATGTACAGATGAATACCCTTTAAAAAAAATTTAAATCATCTTTCTTGTTGTTTCATTTGAATCAAAAATTGAAGAAATGTTTTTATATTCAATATTTAACCATGTCACAATTGCGGTTGTTTAATACGTTTTAATTCACAATCGCATACCATCGCCAGTCCTTTCCGACAAGTCTTTTGCCGACCTCTACCGGAAAGGCCCGAGAAATTGCGACGCGCTTGAATCACTTACATGTACCTTCTTTAGAGAGATCATCAATGTACTAGTTAAAGGGGCATGGTCACGATTTTGATCAAATTCAATTTTACTTTTTTTTTTTATCATTATTGCTTTAGGAGTGCATTTCTGATGATCAAGTGAAATTTGAGAGTCAGCCGTAGAGTTATGAGCAAGATACATGGGTCACAACTCTTTGTCATGTAAACAAGGCTCGTGCCCTGTTTTTGTTTACATAGGGTCAATATACCAGTAAAAAGTATTTTTCAAACTGATTTGTCTATCTTCTTACTCTTTTTAAGCATAATTACATGTGAACAGTTTCAAACGTTTAACACATTCATTTTAAGTCTAAAAATGGAATTTTCACTTCAACATTCAAAATGTAAACTAAAGCTTTGTTGACATAACAAAGAATTGTACATGCTCTGTAACTCGCTTAAAACTCAACAAATGATGCTCAAATTTTTGTTGCCTATTAAAAATGCCTTACTGAGGCATTGTAAACATTAAAATCGGAAAAATAATTTTTGACTAAAATCTTGACCATACCCCTTTAAGTATTTCATTTGCTTGAAACCCCAGAAAATTTTTTATACAGTTTCCGTGGTTTACACTTACATATTAATTACATGTGTATTCATTAAATTACACTAAAATATTTTGATTCACATACATGTATAAAAGGACGTCTCATTCGTCCTACATATAGTTACATGCACAAAATCAGCATCGATCCTATCTATTATGTTATATAACACAACACGACTGACGTAATAGTAATTTTGGGAATTTTTCAGCCATATTTGGGGGGGGGGGGGGGGGCAGTCAATTTTCAATTGGGAATGGGTCCAGAACACGCAACAATAGGATATTATGCCCTGTTGAATAGAAACAAAAATTATTACATTGAAATCCTTATAGACAGTACTACATGTAGTTCTAGCTAGTAATCGCTAAAGTAAATATACCTGTACATAATATTAACCGGGTATATTGTTATTTGATGTTCAAGTGAAAATCCATAATCAAATTATATTTCATCTTTATCTAGACATATCATTTGAATTAAATCATGTACATGTAGTCTGAAATTATTATGCAAATAAGACCCTATGTTTATGTCTGCTCCTTCATAATTTGTGTACCTTATCATAGCCAATTTAAGTGAAGTTCTCTACCATTAAAGTTAAAACCGGTGTACACTTTTCTCTAATCAAGTGCAAAAGTGTACACTTTAGGTGTGCCGTATTGATGCAAAATTCCCTCGCGGGTTTGTCGGGTTAGTCACACTCCAGAAATATCCATCGGGATCGTAATTCAAATAATATCAACGAAAATTAGCTAACTGACATACTCTGACTAAAATTCATATTATGATGATTATCTGAGGTCCTGTTGTTTGAATAAGTACTGGCGAGGGAAAATGACAACCGCAGGGGGATTTCAGGCGGGGACAGCGGTGGTTCCCGCTACTCAGGTGGAGATCAGCGTTCAGTGCAGGTAAGTGGCTCAGGTCAACCAGTGATAGGGTAAGGCTGGGTTCGGTATTATTCTGACCTATTCTCATTGGAAACGTGGTCAAGCATAGCCTTCGACGATAATTGATGAAGGCTGCTCTAGCCCACTGCTCTATAAAAAGATGCGGTCAGTTGACATCACGCACATTGCACCCATCTACATCTACATAATTATGGTAATTTCGAAAGTAAGATTTTTCGTTTTACCTTCTTGATTTAAGAAATGAAGATAATAATTTTTCTGTTGATCGACGTATCAAAGAAAAAATTGACCGGAAAACTTCATCAATGCGCGTATTTTGGAAATTCCCGTTCTATAAATAGTGTTAGATCAGAACAGTTTAGAAAAGTAGATCCGGCGAAAATTTTATTGATGCAGGTTTCATTTCTTAAATCAAAGAAATTTTTCGACCAATCAGAAGCGCCGATGTCTCATCAAACGAATAAATATTAAATGATATTGAAATCAACTGAAAATGCACAAGTCCGAAATATCTGACGTTTTCCTTGCTTTAATGATTTTGATATTTTACATGCCATATTTTGGACTCGAAATGTTCTTATAATGCATAATCTTCCCATGCAATTTTGAAAATCTGTATCTGAATCATTTTTATTTTGGAATAAAAGATCTTCTACCAGAGACATATACATGTATACATGTACGTCCCTGATATCATGTGAATTTATTAGTATATTTTAATAGGAAAGTGTGTGACTTATTGGTCCAAATTAATGGACAAGGTACAAAGAAGGTTTTGCAGAAAAGGGGGTTTATATTAATTGAAAGGACCTTTAAATACCCATAACACCTGAGGAGTCGTATCTAAAGATAGACACATTACATAGCGGGTATGTTCTGTATGTAGGCAAAATACAGAAACATTTTTCACAATTTTTTACCAAACACGGCTCTAAATATACAGTTAGGAAGATAACCATATACATGTATATGTTCTGTATTTGGATGCTAACACAAAACAATTTGATTTTTACTGTCCAGCTTGTTTACAATATTATTCTTTGGAGCTACATGAACATGATGAATTAATCCGATTCTGTTGTTATAATCATGGCATATATATAAATAGTATATTGATATATTTGACATAAAAAAATGATGTCTGACAATTTTCTGATTTTTCTCTTTTGACATTCAAAAGTTTACTTTCGGTTTATCCTGCCGCGTGCTACAAATAGTGAAAGTGAAGAAGAGAGCATACAACAATATTTTCAATGAAAATATAATCTTTGATTATGTAATATGTGGGTTTTATTTTTTTTTTTTAGTTTTTTTTTTCAAATCAAAAATGTACCATGGACATGCCATGATAAACCTTACAGTTCAAAACAAAGTCTTAATCATTTGATTCAATATAGATGCATGCATGCACAAACATATTAAAACGGCCAGTATCAGTAACAAACTATGCAGGTTATATTTTTGGGGGGTATGGGAGTGGAATCTTCTAGCTACATTTTTGGTAATTTTTTTTTAAGGTGTCGAGCTAATGCTCAGTAGCCTTCTAGCGATCGTCTGGATTGGCAATCGTCAAAATTCATGCTCTGCACCGCCTTTTTAATGCGCATAAAAAAAAAGTTTCTTGAAGTATTAAACGTATTACAAGATTTGTATTCCTTATATTCAACTAAATAGTGTACAAAAAAACCAACTTTGCCTCCCTGGTTATTGACAAATCATTGCATTAGTATAATTTGCTTAATTAAGAAATGGCAGATGAATACAATAAGGTGCAATGTAAACATTCACTAAAATATTATTTAAGTTTATCGCTTACATTTTGATTGGAGACCGTGCCCGATAGAAATAAAATTTGATATTTAACAGGTGTCATAACAGTATTTCACTGAAGGTTCACGTCAAAACATGGCTGAGCCAAAATAATTCCCGAATTTTCCTTTGAATTCGGGCGTTTCCGCATGCGACAGGAGCTGATTTTTTGTATGAGATGAAAAAAAATGTGTAAGAGGTATAACTATCCAATTTTTGTAATAATGCGAGGTCATTTGAATTTTTGATGCTTGTTGTTTCCGGAGGGGGGTGAAAAGGCCCGGGCTTGATTTTCAAGCACATGTGTAACTTCGAGTTAAACAAAGTCTCACGCCTTGCTGGATGCACGTGTGTATTTTGCTAGAAAATTGTAAATGAAGTGTTGTTTAAAAAGATGTCAAGAGGATTTTTTCCAGAAGTTTGTTTTGAATTTTTAATCTGTACGTAAAGTTGTGCAATTTTGGTAAGAATATATAGTAAAATTTAATACTGTAGTGACACCTGCAATTTATTTGTTATCGGGCATGGTATCCAAAATAATTGTAAGCGATAAACTTATCTATAGATTTTGTTGCAATTCATAAACACGATAATGCAGTTGGTTTGGTCGAGCATTTTAGATAGCCCGTGTTGTGGATTTGTTCGTAAACAAACACAGCATAGGTAATCTTGTTTCAAACGGGAATTGAAATAAATAAAAGTATGTTTTATTATTATAATTAGAGACACACTGTTAATGTATTCAAATTATGAGCCTGAGAAAATTGTGCAAAGACTTTTTAAAGCAGAAAGAAAATAATTTTTTTTTTAACTTTGAAATTTCTTCTATTTTGTAACCATGATGAGTTATTGTATTATAAACGAAATATATCACTACCCTTTTTATAACGAAAGATACTGATTATTGTTTTTGAAACAGCACAAAACGTAATTTATTTCTTTTTTTTTTATTCTAATATTATTTGATTTACGACAATTAGTACAGAAATTCAAATTATTGATATCATTCTATATTATAAAAGAAAATGTCAGCTCGACGCCTTTGTGGCCGTTCCGGCCTTTGATTTTTATCTTACGTTTACTTTCAGGAATTTGGCAGACTTAGATGTCCTATCAAAATCAGACCCTATGTGTGTAATGTTTATGAAGGATATCAAAACTAACACATACTATGAGGTAGAGTACAAATTCTTATCAGAGATGGACCATAAAATGTATATATACATGTACATGTAGCTGTTGACCTGGGTTTAAGCAAAATGGTATTTTGAGTACCTGACTGGAGCATCTTCACTAGCCAAGGTTTTTAAGTCCACTTTGCTCCAGTGGACCGAAAACCCTTGGCTACCGAAGGTGGACTAGAGATGCAGGGTTCCAGAAAGTCCCATTTTAATCTCAAATTTACAAGAACATGGTCAACAAAATGTCAAAATCTGTATACATTACTGTAGATTCATAATTAAACGCGAGGAATCTTTAACATACAGGAAAAAAATTGATGATTTATTAAATGCATTGCTGTCAATATCAGCCAACTTAAACAAATGAAAAAAAAAATGAGACTAAAACATCTACACCAAATTATTTCTTGTGAAAAAAAGGAATAAAAGACCAATCTACTTTACTTGACAATTGTGGATTACGTACATTACCAAACAAAATGATATATAATGTATATATATATATTGTAGTAATGGTCCCATTTTCATTTACAGCTTGGAAGAACAGAAACTCTGGACAACCAACTTAACCCAGATTTTGCCACAAAATTTACTGTCACTTACTTTTTTGAAGAATTACAGAGCATAAAGTTTGAGATGTGAGTGGACATTTTATGACTTCTGTATATAGAGTACCGTCAAAGTGCTTATTTACACAATTTTCACTACTGGATTGCGTTTTACAAATTTAAAGAACTTACGACCAAATTCTTGAATGCTTTTAATTGCAAATTAATCAATGTTTTATTCTATTGGCTGTAAAATATAATAATTGAAATTCAAAATAGTTGTAATTAAAATCAATGGTTTTATATTATTTTTTTTTTTCAAAGACAATTCCATGAGAGTCAGAGACTGAAAGTATTTCTTTTGTAAAACGCAGTCCAGGTTGTTGTGCTGTGAGCTTAAAACAGTGTAAAATACACCTGTGCATATGGAAAAAAAATCAGAACTTTAGTGAGGTAAATCAGGCAAAGATCTGCATATTTGATACCCAATGCATTCATAATGTTTGACTATAGAAAAGGCGTACATGTATTTCACGGTCAAAATATTATATGACACCGGTACTTGACCACCAGCATGAATAAAGCGTTACCACTTTTAAAGTAGGCCTTGGTAAAGTAGATCGAGATGCCATTAATCTGCATGGACACTTAACCCTCTCGTCATTTATTTTTAATGGAAAATGATATTTTTAAAATGATGTACATGTATAACCAAGTTTTAAAAAGATGAATAAGATGTATCGTTCACAGGTCATCTAGTTTTAAAACAAGTTTTTGCCTTGCACACATACACCGTGCTCAATAGTGACATATACATACTCATCAAATACTCATTGATGTTACTTTTTTTCCAGATATGATGTAGATTCTGCTTCTCGTAACTTGAAAGAACATGTAAGTACTAGTCAAGGATATTTTTTTAAAAAGAATTAAATGCATGTATTAAAAATACCTTATTCTGCTCTATGCTGAAGAGTTTCTTTTTTTTTTTTTGATTCTCTGCATGTTCTTAAAAATTTGATAGAAAGAAAAAAAAATGTCCTCTAAAAAATCAGGGGTCCAGAATCCCGAGTACATGTTGCAGTGAGTGGACTCAGGACTCCCGACTTTGTAAGGATGTGCTCATGCTATTCTGACTGGCTGTACTGATTTTGAATGTTATTAACCAATTGCAGGATTTTATTGGAAGTCTGGAATGTACCTTAGGAGAATTGGTTGGAGCTCCTGGGGGAAAATTGGAGAAACCTTTGAGGTAAATAGTTGATGAAGTAATACTGTTTATCTGGTTTTTTTTCGCATGTCACAAAATTTGCGAAAATGGAGAAAATCTGATACATTTTTAATTTGCGTCAGTTATTTTTTGCGATTTATACAGTTTCTTATAAAAAATGATACAGGATAAATTTTCTGCGTATTCAATTATTTGTGATTTAAAAGAGATCGCGAAAAAACCCCCCAAAATTAGATCATTGCGAAAATTACCAGATATACGGTAAATAAGGACGCCATCATTTCCGGTATACATGTACGGGTATGTAAAGTCATAAAACTGGTTTGCTTGTCCTTTTCTATAATAGCAGCAACTAGGTAAATGCATTATTTCTTGCCCTGCACATCGATAATCTTAAAATAAATGTACGTGTCCAAATATTATCTTGTTTTTATGAATAATTCATGCCCTATTACTATTGGTCCCTTCACACTTTTGTGAAAGAAATCACATAAACACATGGTCTTTTATTATTTTCAGAGGCCCAAGGAGAAGCAATGGAACCATATTGGGTAAGTTTTGATGAAGTAAATTCTTTTTGAATTACCGGTATTCAATGACAACAATGTATGAATTCTATTTTGGGAGGAAAAGAGTTGGTCTACACGATAAGTTATTGAAATTCGGAGGGTTGGGGTTTTAGAATTATGTTTTTGTGCTCTAAAGAAAATTATAACCTAAAAGGAAGTGATAAAATTCCTCTGAAAGTAGAACAATTAAGGCTTTTTAAAATGTTCTTTGCCAATGTTTTTGTTTAGTTTTGATGTGCATGCTAAACCGATTTGGATTATAACACTGCTTTGTCAGCCCCCTTCCTCCCTCCTTTTTTTTTTTTTTTTTACAGCAAAAGAGACAATGAAAATTAATGTTAAACTTATTATAATTAAATGTCTTTACTTTTCTTTGAAGATTGTTTTTTTTTCATATTTTTATTTGTAATAAACAATCGGTGGTTTTAGATTTATTAAACTAAGTCTTGTATGCAAATACATGTACAATCATATAGAACATTGATGTGGAAAATACATGTACGTAAGCGATTTTCCTACTGTATATAAAGTTTCACCTATAGGTCTTGCATCATAGTCTGCTGCTTCGTTAATCCTAGGTAGGCTTTGAGCCTTTAATACCTTGTAGATGTACATGTCAGATATCAATTTTTGTTTTTTTTTATATTTTACATTCTTTGGGAAAGGTTGATATTAAACATATACCAGTTAAGACTATTTTTTACATTTGAGCCACTTTTAATTATATTTATCACTAAGTCATTGAAACTTTTAAAATGAAAAACGAGAACACCCCCTCCCCTCGCAGTTTTGAACAGAAAATAGATGTAATTTAATACAACAACATATTTAGACCTGAAACCATCTTTAAGTAGAGAGGTTAATATACATGTATTAAATGACCAATATAAAATAACTTTATGGGTTTTTTTCTGTTTCATGAATTCAGTATTTATGATTTTAAAATGATGGCTGGGAAAAGAGGAACTTGTTAGTTTTGAAGATACTTAAATGAAGATTTTGTTATTCATATGATAACTTTCATTTCGAATTCCTTCATGAAAGTATTAAAAAAAAAAAAAATTGAATTAAAGAGCATGAATTATTCGTGAAAGTTAACAGAGAAAATTTCAATTAGCTTCAATTAGCTCAATTAGTTGATAAGTAAACTGAAAATAAAATATTAAGATGAGAGTTATCACCGGGTTCCTGATAACTCATGAAGTGTCCAATTTTTGGGTAATGCAGAAAAAGTATGGGTAGATAAATTTTGTGTAAAAAAAAACTGTTTTGCTTTTAAGGTACCAGACCTTGTATGACGTAATTATATTGCTGCAAAGCACTGACCATGTGTGATTGTGTCAAGTTTTTGCTTAATAGCTGTAATTATACTACATGTACTTGTTGACTGACTTTGTGTGTATGCTTGTCTGTTTTGCAGTCCGAGCGGAGGAGCTCAACAAATGCAAGGTTTGTTTTTTTTTTTTTTATCTTTTATTAAAATCATTCTTCATCACAAAACATACATATTTTGATACTCGTATCGTATAAATATATCTTCTGTGTAATAAGCATAGTTTTACATGCATGAAAAAACAACTATTGTTATACATATTAAATCTATTGTACAACAATTATAATAATTAGTATTCATCATAAACATACATCGTATTACTGTATCACATATCATATATCAAAAATATGGTACTTCATATACTGTTTTGAAATTATAGAAAGTTTCCAACATTTTTATAAAAATCGTTTTTATTTCTACCAATACTGGTGATAATTACATTCTGGAGAAAAAGAGTATTTTTAAGCTTGTGCCTTAGGTCTTGCTCACACATTCTTTCTTTCTGAATTCTACATTTCATTTTATATTTATATATTGTAAAACTAATGAAAGACAAAAAGTTATTCAAAAAAGAAGTTTTCTCACTAATTTCATTGTAAAAACCTAGTACAACAATTTTCCATGTGACATCAAATTTTAAGTACATGCTTATTCTCTCCCAGAAATGTTTGACAATTTTGCAATCATACAAAAGGTGTTTTATATCCTCGTTAACATTGCACACTTCGCACAATGGAGAGACAGCTTTGTTCCATTTACTGACACATACATTATTGTTCAATATACCATGAAGGAGTTTGTAATTAAATTCTGAGATTCTTTTTTCATATATTTCTTTGATTTTTGCAATATACACATTTTCCCATAGACATAATGTGTCGTTAAAAACTTTTCTCCATCTAATTTCGTATATTGGTTTTTGAAACTTTTTATCAATAAACAATGAATAGTAAAAATTACTTTTAACATTGTTAACTGAATTAACGGTATTGTTTCGAAATAAAAAAGATACACGATGCTTGATTTTGACGTATTTTGAATAGCTGCAGTCAAATTTTTCTTTATAAGCTTTAAATGCTTTTCTAAGCATGATATATTCACATAAGATATTGTTTTTTCTAACCAGTTTTTGTGTAAAGTACATCATATCATAAAACTCTCCATTTTCATCAAAAATATCTTTAACATACAAAATTCCACTTTTTATCCAATTTTCAAAACATAGTGGTTTATTTTCATACTGGAAAAGGTTATTGTTCCATATAAATTGGCTCAGGAATTCGTCTCTATTTAGCGTATTCACATTTTTTTGTTTTTTACATCTGTTAAAAGCTGAAAATACATTTCCGTAAAAAACAGGAAGTTTCAGCATTTTGAAAAATGATGATTCCAAAAAGTTGTATTCTGTTGTTTTTAAAATATCAGAGATAGTAAGTTTATATTGTCTCATAACTGCACTAAGTGCTCTATGTATAACACTGTTTTCATTTAATATTCTACTTATCCATGATGCTTTAGCAGCATGAAATTTGCTTTCAATATCAATAACACCTATTCCACCTTGTTCAATTTTGCCAATTAGAGTATTTCTTTTAATTCGGTCTCGCTTTTTCCAAATAAAGTTATATATAAGTTTAGAAGCAGCTTTAAAAAAGTCACTTTTAGGGTTTTCTAAAATATTGGCATTATATAATATTTTTGATATTGCTAGGGTATTGACTACAGTGCATTTACCAAATATGGTTAAATTTCGTCTTTTCCAGACACTTAGTATTTTTTCTAGTTTTTCTAGTTTACTTATCCAATTTTTTTCATAGCATACAGTTTTATCATGTCCCAGGTAAATACCGAGCGATTTTATACAGGTCTTTGTTATTTTTATTCCATGTATATGAGAATCGTTGGAATACATATCGATAAATGAACCAGTTAACAGACACTCTGTTTTTTCTAAGTTAAGTTTAGGTCCAGCAACCTTACTAAATTCGGTAATTGTTTCTATTGCTTTTCTCAAAGAGTTTGTATCTTTTAGCATGTTTGTACAGTCGTCCGCATGTTGAACGGTTTTAAAACTTAAATCATTGCAAGTATCATTTTTATTCAGAGTTAAACCCTTAATATCGTTATCATTTTTAATTTTAATTGCTAATATTTCAATTACAAATATAAATAAGAGAGCGGATACAGGACACCCCTGTCGAATTCCTCTATGCATTGTGCATGATTTCGATATCCAACCATTGTTTTTAATTTTAAAGACTGGGTCATTATACAATGTTTTTATCATTCCTATAAATTCATCTCCGAAGTTAAACTTTTCTAACGTTTTAAACATAAAATTATATTCTACTGAATCAAAGGCCTTTTCAAAATCAACAAAGAGTAATATTCCATCTAAGTCGTTGTGCATGTAATATTCAAAAACATCAAGTATTAGTCTAGCATTTTCTCCAATATAACGTCCTTTTATATATGCACTTTGCTCACGTCCTATCAATCTACTTGCTATTTTTTGTAAACGATTAGCTAATACGTGTGCAAATATCTTATAATCTGTGTTTGTTAAGCTAAGGGGTCTGTAGTTTTTGGGATTAGTTTTTTCTCCTTTTTTGAAAATTAAAGTCATTATCGCGTTTCTTTGTGAAAAAGGCAATATTCCATTTTCTATACTCTTGATTAGAGATTCATAATAGATATGTTTTATATCATCCCAAAAGGCTTTATAGAATTCTGCCGGTAAACCGTCTTGTCCGGGAGATTTATTATTTTTCATATTTTCAACTGCAGTTTTACATTCATTTAATGTTGGTATTTCATCACACATTTCCTTTTCATTATCACTGATTTTTCCACAATTAATACTATCGAGATAATTTTGAATATCAACTATATCAATATCATTGCTTGTATACAGTTTATCATAAAAATTCATAAGAACATCTATTATTTCTGTTGTCGTCGTATATTCTATTCCATTTTCATCTTTTATTTTGTTAATCGTATTATTTGTTTGTTGTCTTTTTTCTAGATTTAGAAAGTAAGAGGTACTTTTTTCCCCTTTTTCTAACCAAACAGATCTAGAGCGAACATAAGCTCCACTGCATTTTTCCGCATAATAATCATCTATTTCTTTCTCTAATAAACGTTTATAGTTCATATTTATTTCAGAGTATTGCTGAGATTCTAGTTTTCCTATTTGCTTTTCAATGAAGTTTATACGATTTTTCTTACTTTTAGCCAAGTTCTTAGAAAAGTTTATACAAAAGTTTTTTATTCGTATTTTAAGGTGTTCCCATTTACTTACAGGGTCTTGTATTTCTGTTTTATATTCTCGAATATATTGTTTTAGTTGTTTGCAAAAATTTTCATTGTTAAGCAATGAGGTATTTAGTTTCCAATATCCTACGCCGCTAGGATTTTCAGAGGTACATAATTTAAAAGTTATCCCCATGTGATCTGTTAATCTATTATTTTCTACTTTGGGAGCTTTTCTTATCATGATATTGTTAAGTATGGAACATAAACTATCTGAAAGGAAAACATAGTCTATTCTACTTTTTGGGACATTATCTCCATCACACCAAGTTAAACCTTGTTCGGATTTTTTTCCAAAATATATCCAACTATCTTTTAGACTAAGAGTTTTTAAAATTTTCTTTAGAATATTAACAGTTTTATCACTTAATTCGTTGTTAATTTGGCAATTAAAATCACCACATAGTACAACATTATCTAAGTTTAGAGAATTTTTATTAATCCAAGAAATTAATCGTTTGAAAAAATCAGCCCTATCTTTTTCGTTGTTTGGGGCATAAATATTCACCAAAGTTACCACTTTTTCATTATATCTTATGTTGACTAATAATCTTCTACCGTCTAGTGATTTATGGTAATTGATAATTTCTATATTGCTATTTTTCCTGAGTAAAATTGACACTCCTCTGCTGTAAACTGATTCTGAATAGCAATTAATTATTTCACCAACCCATCGTGAATTATATATACATTCTTGATTTTCTACAAAATGAGTTTCTTGTAAAAATATTACATCATATTTCACATCATTTAGCCAATCAAAAAGAATTGTTCGTTTTTTGTACGTATTTAAACCTCGAACATTTAATGAGAAAAAAGTTAATGTCATATCGTTCATAGGTTTATGAGAGTTACATTGCTGACTTACTACTGATTGTCACCCTTGTCGCACTTGTCGTTCTTTTTTCTCTGCCTTCGAAGATCTTTTAGAAAGTCTTCAATGTTCGGTTGGCCCTCGGCCGATGCTCCTTTCCGGGGTAAGGAAGAACTCCTGAGCTTCCGGGTGTGTTTGTTAGCCAGCTTTTGGTATAAGAGTCCAAGTTTGTTTTTTCCAGGCCATTTGTTGATTTTTGTGTATAGGGTGGCCTCTTTGTCCAGACCAGTCCCCCAGAACATGTCGAAGGTTCCCTCGGCAAATGTGATGCTACCATCGAGTTTTTCAAGGACAGCCTTGACTTCTGCTATTTGATCAGCCTTTGCAGTAACGATCTCCTCCATTACAGTCTCTTTATCGTCACTCCATCCTTGAGGGTCTTTTACTGAATTGCCAATCCTTTTAGCATCAAGGGCTGTTTCTGCATCCCTCACCTTCTGTGCAGCATCCGTGTTCCCCGATCGAATGGCCTTTGTGAGCTGATATGCGTGCTCCGCTGTTTTGTGGTGCTCCCCGAATACGCGAAGATCGCAGGGAAAGAAGTTAGACAAAGGGTTGTCATGGCCTTGGAAAACAACCACATTATCAGGGGATTCCTCATGATGTCGACAATCGGAAGATCCAGGCGCATGACCGGGTTCCTTACACACTCTGCAGACCTTAGGGTTTTTGCATTGCTGTTTTCGGTGACCGTTTTCCCAGCAGTTAAAGCATTGGGCTTTAGGATCATCTACGACTTGGTTATAATGATATATACGGCATTTTAACTTTGCACATGTTGCACTCCTAGGGAGTGATTTGTTGTTAGGGAAGGTTTGTTGATTGATGTAAAGTGTAGAGAACTATATCAAATGAGCATGCATCCTATCCAAAATTCCAAAACATTCAGAGCATCATTTGTTTAGATCTTGACATTGAATTATGCATTTTTAGTTGATATGACACAAAATGAACACAATTTATGTAAATCTTATAGGGCAAAATTGTATCAAAATTAGTATATATCCCACAAAATACAATTAAATTAATTAAAAGATGTTATATATTAAGTATTTTATCATTCATTACTGTGACAAGTGAGAGTTATCTTTCCTGTCAAAAGCACATTGTACCCTAATGAAAATAAAAGTACATATATAATTATATATATAATCTTTCTCAATCATCTATAATAATTGCTGAGTAAAGTTGAATTTACAAAATTTATATCCAATGTTCAAAAGCTTTTTCAAATATTGATGCCTAATGCTGAATTTTAGTTAAAGAAAATGTTACAAAGACATGTAATCGAGTAAATTAGTTAATTATATAGTAACATTTGCTCTTTCAGGAGGAGATAACTCTCCACTTTCGAGCCAGTCATCTAGATAAGAAAGATTTCTTTGGGAAGTCTGACCCTTACCTACAGATATCCAGAGTCAATGAGGATGGCAGGTTAATACCGTCGTACATAAAATGCATTATTAAATATATGTCATATTACATGTAACTGATAATAAGTATTGCAGTTCATAATGACATAAAAGACACATCGTCCAATGTGCTGTCAGAATAATTGCTTTTTATAACATCATGTTCACAGTAAACCATACATATATTTTTCTTTATATGTTTGCATTATGATGTTTACTTAGTTTTTTTCTTGAAATTTTTATAAGTCTTAGAGCAGTTGTATTTATTGCATTATGAATACATCTGAAGGTGAAACATTGTTAGTTTAAGCATTGATTAAAATGATGGATGATGATCTGTAAAACATTTTTGTTTTTGGATCTACCATTCAGAGCTATGCATAAATCTTTTCATTTACTTTAATCTTAGATTTGATTTAAAAATAAATTCTAGCTTTATACTCTCTGTACATGTATAAACATTCTTTTTGGTTTCTTTTCCAGTTACACAGTGGTACACAGAACAGAGGTCGTGATGAAGACCTTGAACCCTACCTGGCGACCTTTCATGATCACTGCAAGGTCATTGTGTAATGGTGATTACGATAGGTAAAGGAGACCTTGACCCTAATAATGTTTCGTAAAGTTATTTAAAATAAGTTATGCTGATTGTGTAACTATAATAGTTTGAAAAGAAAGACCTTGACCTTGAAATTGTGAGCCAAATCAACATATTGTGATTTGGAAATATTATATAATAACATGTTTTCTAATGATATTTTGTCTTTTCAGGAGCATCAAGTTTGAATGTTTTGACTGGGACAGTGATGGAGGGTGGGTAGTTTGTCCATGTATATTGTATTGTCAAATTCCTTAATTTGATGTTCTTTGAACTAGGGACCCTGTGATTAAAAGCAGGAACACATGTAATTATAAAACACAAGCTTGATATCAGAGAGAGAGAGAGAGAGAGAGAGAGAGAGAGAGCTTGATATCACAGAGAGAGAGAGAGAGAGAGAGAGAGAAAGGCTATTTAAAAAATATATTCTAAACAATTGTACAAACTTATCTGTTAGGAGTTGACACATGTGTATGTTCTAGCTAGCTCGTGCACATGAAATCTGAATGACCTTTTTTATCTGATCATGTATATAATGTAAGTGTGTGAGTAAGAGAGACATATTTTGTTGTTTCCATCTAGGCATGATTTCATAGGAGAATTTACAACAAATCTACGAGAATTGTCAAGAGGACCGTGCTCATCTAATATATATCATGTGAGAGACTTTATCATTTTCTTTGATTTCATAAGACTTGTATGGAACTTTTTTTATCATAGTTTAAGGTAATTATCCATACGTCACAAAACAACGTCTGACGTAATTCACGCGTTATTACGTTTTTTCCGTGCCCGATCTAATCGAAACGTAACGCTACGGTGTACATGTGTTTCAAAACAAAAAAATCAAGCTGATCTAGAAATCAATTCAAAACAAATCTAATAAAAATCCTGAAAACTGCAATCAATTAGCCTATTACTCAGCGAAATGAAAATTTGACTGGGTTGTGTCGATTGAGTACTCGTTTTGAAAATATAGACCGCTTACTTTTGTCCTGCATAAACATCAATTCATTACAAGGCTGAACTTAATCCAATTCTTTGAACATTAATCCCTGAAAGTCCATATACATCCAAAATGAAATCCTGACCGAGATCTATATATATTCCAGTGTATAGATAAGGGAGATAAATACACAAGGGGAAATAATTTGACTGATTTCATCTTTATCCTATATTCGCTTAGCAACGAGCATAGATATATTTTCAACAACAAAAAATGTTTTTAGAATTAAAATCATGCACTGAAGAAAAGTTATTTCATTTTAAGAACAGTCTTTAAAACCATTAAAAAAAGGTTGAATAGAGGTTCTGTCTTAAAGGCATATCAGGTAGTTAGCATTATCCACGCGTGTGACTGCAATTTCTAAATACCGATCTCGATCCATAATACTTACCGATATCCAAAGATACAATCTTTTGCGGTTTAAATAATACAGATTAATCAACAGTTTGTTTAAATCATGTTTTCTAATTAACAATAATTTTAACATATTTTTTAGAATGATGAAATAATAAACCTATGCACAATTTAAATTTTACGGATCTTTTTTCAAAATATATATTTTAATGATTTTTACCCAAAATACGCCCATTGTGATCCTGAAAAGGCCGGTCCCTTGGGTAATTTTATTTCCAGTTGATTAAGGGCGTTAAGGTTTAAATAATATCAAAATTTTAGAGAATTCTGTACATAAATAAAATTATAAGAGCTTAAATTCTCTTTGAAAATTTATTTCATTTTATCTCATTTGTATGCGGATTTATCTTTTTTTGATAAATAAGCAAGTGTAACATAAAAATTTTTGATTTGAAATAATAATTCCTTTATTTTACATAGGATATAAGTCAAAAAATGATTTTGTGAAATTCAAATTTCAGGCTTAGGCTTATATTCTCTATGTATGAAAAAGCGCCATTTTCTGCAATCGGTTCTATTTTTAGCAACGACCCTAGCTCTTATAATACCGATGGACCACCCAACAGGGTAAAATTTGATGAGAAGATATCCTCAGATACATGTTTGAAAAATATGAAAAAATTCTGTACGCATTTTATTTATCTAGTGGGGTATGGACCATTACCTTAAAAGGGCTAATTTTTTTTTCACAAAGTTACATGTAGCTCATATTGATGTACTGAAAACAGGGAAATATTCGCCCCCATTTTATTTTCACCATTTTCGCCCTCGTTGTCATCGGGCGAATTTAAAACAGGGCAAATATTCCGATGCCTTTAATTATTTTCCTTTAAACACAACTGTTTCTGGGTAAATTCAAATATGGGGCAAAACTGTTTGCAAGTGTAGAAGGGTGAAAATTAAACGGGACGAAAAGAACCCTGTGTACAGTACCGGTTAATGTATGTTGCTTCTTTAAATCTCTTTTAATGAATTCTTAATGCTGAACACCAATGTAAATATCCCTGTTGCACAATTTGCAAATCCATATCTGTCCTATTTATGAATTACAGATCGATGCAATCATTTTCTGTTTCTTTTTTGATCAGGTCATAAATCCAAAGAAACAGGCAAAGAAAAAGAAATATAAAGACTCAGGGGAGGTAATTAATAAAGAAAGGAAAAGAGCAAGGCATATTGTCAATAAAAATGACATGAAATCTCTTAACTGTGAACCAACTTTTATGAGTGTGTGAGTAATTTTCATGCATGAGGTTCACAAGAGACCTGTCAACGTTGATATTTCTTGTTATGAAGCAGTCCCAGTTGTCTCTGGCATCTTAATTTTGAGATAATCTACATCTTGTTAACAAATTTTATTCACCACAAATCAGTTTAAATCCAGTTTGACATGCCAGATATATACATATATGAATGAAATAAATTTAAAGAAGGCTAAACTTCAGGAATTTAGTATAATCAAGCTGTTTTAAAGAAGAATTCAAAAGTTATGCATGTACAAGATGAGTAAGATTTAATATAACTGTTATTTATTCCTCTGCTGCAGATAAGTTGAATTAATGTGTGTATATGAAATCGATATTAGTTGGACTTATTGCCCAGGTGAGCAGTGAGTTTCACAGAATTTTATTTACTAAATACAATGGAGAGGGTAAATTAGGGTGTAAGAACTTGTGCCCAATCCTATTGTACAGGATTGCATTAAATGATGTTCAAATAAATTACAGGTGACATTACTGAGTTTCAAGTCAGAGCAAGTTTGTTCGTTTTTGGATTACATACAAAGTGGGTGAGTACTAGCTTGTGAAACACATTTGAATGATTTTTGAAAAGTAGCAAATTATGGCCAATTCTGGGTTTTTTCCCCCGTTTTAGATCATTTTGCATAGGATTTTTCAATGCTAGGTCATGAAGTCTGAATGTCAAGGACTTATAGGTTGAACATTTATCGATAAGACATAGGATGATTAAGTGATTATGACTATACAATTTCTTGAGAATCCAATGCTCGACAGGCATCAGACTTGGTACACATTTCAGTTATTACTGATTCCGAAGTAAATGAACCATATTGATTTTTGGAGGTCACAAGGTCAAAGGACAATCTACTCTGGATTTAAGAAGACATTGCCGAAACAATATCTTGAGAAACCTTTGCTTGTCAGTACATTGTGAAGAACACTTTGACTCTATTGATAGTGCCTAAGGGGGAGGGGCACATATTTTTGAAGAAAAAAAATCATTAATTATTCTTCTTACATTTCCAACACACATTCAAGGAATTACTTATAACTATGATGAGACAACAGTTAATGTATATATATACGTGTATGTACATTTTAACCGTAAAATTTTGCTAAGATTTGATAAGAATTTTACAATTTTACCTCACCTATTAAAACTTCGCTTCATCCGAGAATTCGCTATATCCATGTTTGTACTAAACGAGTTTTACTGAACATGATTATAATTTTTCTGTGGCATAACATGTGACATAGAACTTTGCAATGGCATTGAATTTCATTCTGATTTGAAGATCACTTATCCTGTAGTCTAGAATAAGAATTCAAAACTGTAAGTGAACTGTTTTGTTTCAGTAGCACAGAGATGAACTTTACAGTAGCCATAGATTTCACAGCCTCCAATGGTAACCCTACCTCTCCCTCATCACTTCATTACCTGAACCCCTACGGAACCCCAAATCAGTATGCAGCAGCCATTCAAGCTGTTGGAAACATCATTCAGGATTATGATAGGTATTGACGCAGAATTATTTTTTCCAAAGATTTCGATATAAAAATGCTTTGGGTATGCTTTTCAGCTAATGTTTGGAATATTTTATTCCCTTCAAGATTAAGATAGGTACTGACTCAGAATTTTTTTTCAAAGATTTGGTAAAGAAAAATTGCATATGCTTTTCAGCTAATATTTGACCAAATAATTTTCATTGAACAAAGATTGGCAGTGAGGAATCAATCAAAATACTTCTGGTCTTTAGAGAGTTGGATGATGGGGAATTATAAACAATATGTTTAAACTTTGTTTAAAATTCTCTGCATGGTCATGCTTTAGTATTAAATAAATGAATCGTTTTCAAAATGATTTATTCACTTTTGCTATAAATGATTCATAAGCATTTAATGATATCTTTTTCAGTGACAAGCTGTTCCCTGCTCTGGGCTTTGGGGCCAGGATGAGCGATGGTTCTGTACACCATGAATTTGCTCTGGTAAGGTCCAAGCTTTGTGTATATAGTAAAAGGTTTCCTATTCTTGTTATTAGAGAAATGGATTAAGTTGCAGAATTAGAGAACGAGAAATAATAGAGCTCAAAAACCAATATTTTTGCAAGTTCATTAATATTTAAATGCTTTGTATTTCCGTTATCTTAATAAATTATAATTACTGATAGTTAAATTTTGACTCGTATTTGAAATTCTTAAAATAAACGTTGAAAATGTATGAAAGATGTGCCAAATTTAAATAATGTCTTGAAATAGTTTTTTTTTTCAAATGATTGTTTACATACAGAAATCATCAGCTGATATAATTTATATTGAATACGATTATTTTTCAAAAGGTGATGGTTAAAGAAGTACATGTATTGATGAGCCCTGGATCATACATAATTATGTTGTTTCATTTCTTTTTTTAAAGAACTTCAACCCTTCCAACCCCTTCTGCTCTGGTGTGGATGGAGTTCTACAGGCGTACTACAACTCCCTTAAGAATGTACAGCTGTATGGACCCACCAACTTCTCCCCCGTGATCAACCATGTTGCCAGGTTAAAATCATTTACAGTAACTGTATAATCATGTGGCTACTTTTGCTTCTTGTTTTGTATCGCCCTTCTACACTTTCGTACTGTTTTGCCCCATCTTGAATTTGCCTAGATGCTTATATAATAAGCACAGTGACTCAAAAATTGTTTTGAATTTGCCCAGACTTAAATTAGATTTTCCCACCGACATCGAGAGAGAAAGGGGCGAAAACAAAATCGAGGGTGCCAAATATTTTTCAGTATTAAGTATTTTTAGAAGTTGCTGAAAAAACCCACATTTATATCCTACATGTTTCTCCATTTATAAGGCTGACAAACATTATTCATTTGTTATTGAAATACTTTATGTACATGTATATGCTTTTGTCAAGACGAAGACCCACTTTCCCTCTAAAATTAATTTTCTGTTCTTTTTACGTCTGAAGGTTTGCTACAGCAATTCAAGATGGCAGCCAGTATTTTGTTTTACTTATCATCACCGATGGAATCATCACTGACATGCAGCAGACACAGCAGGCCATTGTTAATGTAATAATTTATTTTCAATTTGACCAACATGATTATATTATTCTGAATCAAAAGTAGTTTGTGCAAACTGGAATGCATTGAATTGACATGTGCGTAATAATACCAAAAAGATATACACATGTACTGGTACACACACAATGTAGTAGAGAGGAGGCAAAGTAAATGAAATCTATTTTTAATTCCTTGATACTGTGGAGTCATGCACTATCATATTCCTCCAACATGTTTTCGCCTTGATAAATCAGAAAAAGTAGAATGTCAAATGATGTACTATAAGCCAATGAACATTATTTCCTTATATGAATATTGGACCTTATCGGGTATACATAGTCATTTACTAGTAGGTATTTTTTGAGACTTAACTTTTCACCACAAGTATGAAGTGTTTCTTGAAATTAGAATGATAACTTGACAGCCAAATGTTCCTTTTGGATATACATAATTTTATATATGTAGATGTAGATTGTAAAAATTGAAGACAAGGGTATAGCTTTGTTACCAAATATTTTATTTTATCATTGTTTTAGGCTTCCAGACTTCCCATGTCCATCATCATAGTTGGTGTTGGCGATGCAGATTTTACCGGTAGGCATTTTATCGCAGTCTTACTAGATTTTATTTTCCACCAAAGTCGTCCAGATTAATACTCCATCTAGCTATTAAATACAATCATGAACGGCAAAGTAATAAGTTTTGTCATGATAAAAAAAAAAGAAAATCTCTAAATAAATATCTCTTTACAAGCAGGTCAGTATAAATGTTTTTATACTTCAAAATAATTTTGAAAATCAAGTTGGGAAAAAAAGACATATTTTTTTTAAAACAAAATTATATAATTATGAAATGATTATAAAACTGAAAAAGAAATTACAAAGTTATAATCTTGGTTTTTGTATTGCTCTGTTACAGCTATGGACATTTTGGATGGTGATGATGTACGACTTTCTTACAATGGAGTGTATGCCGAGAGAGACATTGTTCAGGTAATGGTTTTATTTCTTTCTCTTTTATGTCTCTGATAATTGAAGATAAGGGGAGTTTGATACACTGTACCTGCAGATATTTTTTCTGTTAACTCTGTTTTGCCTACCTGAAACTCAAACTGACACATATGCTTTGAACTATACATGGCATCTGTATTTATCATTTATCACACAGTAAGAGTAAGAGAGCTAATTGTGAAAATCAATGAAAATCGAATGAAAGGTCAGAGGTCATGGTGCAGTGGCATTGGAACCAGATTGAAAGTGGGGGTGCTAAACTTATCAGAAATCTTGAATCGTGTCAAGCAAAAAAAAAAAAAAAAAAAGGAAGAAAGGATAATGGTTATGGTTATACATGTGTATTTGTTAAACGTTGAGGTTCCAACGCCTATGTTGTGTCTCACAACCTCATCTTGCTTTGATAAATTTTAAATTTTCAAAGATCAAGTGAACTCCTCTGGCTTTATTTTCTTATATCTTTTCGAGTAGAGAGATAATATATAAAAAAAAAATCTTTTTGAAAAAATATTATTCATAAAGTAGTAAGTGTGTTTTCACTTTTGAGAAAGCAAAACTGTTCCGACACCATAATTTCATTGACAGTTTGTTCCATTCAATGACTTCCTCAGCCGTGGAGACATGGCACTCAGTCAAGCAGCCTTGGCCAAAGAAGTCCTCGCCGAAATTCCCGACCAGTTCTTGTCCTACATGAAGAAACACAACATCAAACCAAAGCTGTCCGCCACGGCTCCACCCTGAGTCTTCTGTCTTATTTCAAAATGCTCAAATATTGTTTTTAAATTGATACTTGAACTTTTTACATGATTTTTTTTATATGTGAAGACTTGACAATTTACCTGTATACTTGTATATTGAATTGAATATAATTTTAACGATATTTTAACCAACTTATGGGTGTTACATTGACGTACAGATACCCAGTTAAAAGTTACAGTAACATGTATAGCTATTGAAATTTTATTCCCAGTGTTTTTTCAGTAATTGCATTGCTCATCATATGTAAATTTTGCATGCTGCTAGTTAGTGTTAATTGTTTTGATGTAATTTCAACATTTTGAAATGAGCAGGGTAATTATTATTTTTTTTTTCTTTAGAATGAACAGCATTACTTGTTTTTGACCAGGGGCTCACCACTAGCAAGATCATTTACTTTGGATCTCTGCAGATAAAATATCTTAGAAAAGATTAAGGGGGCAATATTATGGTACTGTTGTGAAATGCAATAGTATATTTAAGTGCAATAATTATCAAATGAATATTATGTAAATTTTAATGGATTGCACATGAAATGTACAAATGGATAATCTTCTCATCATCTCTAAAAATAGGTCAGATCTTTCCTTCTTTACATAAATCTTTTCATTCATATAATGGTTAATAACTCCCAAAGCATATAGTGCTGCTGTTTAGAAATATATGGATCTTTGTGCTTTCTTTTTCAGTATTAATGTGCTTTAATGAATTTTTTTTTGTTAAAATATACCTTACATAGAACAGATCTATGAGGAATATTCTGGACATCATGTTTAAATTTCCAATTTAAATCATTTTGAAATAATTGCTCTTCATGATAAGTTTTGTAATTTTACTCAAGTAAAAATTAAGTACCTGTTCAATTCAAAAATCAAGTACCTGTTCAAGTCAAAAATAAACTACCTGTTACTGCTCCTTATATATGGTATTACATTTGGACTGTGAAGCTAGACTAGATTAGTACATTTAATTCAATTGAGTAACAGAAAAGCTAGGGTGGGTTCTTTAACACACTTATATCTTGAGAATAGTTGTATAATCAAACCTTATCATATCGTATGTTGTAGAAATAATGCTTGAACCCATGCTTGAACAAGAATATTTTTTGTTTAATTTTATATTTTTACTGACATACATTATGAATTATGATAAGTGGATGGAATAAGCAGCATATCACTTTAGTTTTACTTTTAATTATCCTATGAAAAGTTTTTTTTCTTTGTGTAACTTTGTTATCATTTTTATCCATGTACATGTACTGTTAAAAAAATAGTGTTTTTTTATTATTATGAAAATTAAAAAAGTAAATGAATTTTTTTTTTTGTATGTGTTTGTATGCATTTGTTTTAAAATTCAATTCTTACTGACATGACATTATACATCTCAAGACAGTTCGCTGCAAATTAAACGGTAGTCACAGAAATTGTATATATACACCCCTCCACTGGCAACCAAATCATTCCTTTGGACCCGCTTTGGAGAAAAAAATTCTGGATCCGCGCATACAAACATAAACGACATTGAGAACAATATATTTTGGAGATACTATAACGTTATGATATAATTTAAAGTATTTGACTCAATGACAAAATGTTAAGTATCACAAAAAAAAGAAAGTTAAGCATACGAAACATGTATTGTACTGAATGTCGATCAGGCAAACAAATGACAATGGCGATACAATAGAGATATTTCCGTTCACAATATAGAGGAAACTTGAAACAGATCAAAGAAAATATGTCGAGTCAGCTAAGTTGAAATGTAGTGTGCAATGTGTTTTCAAATGGCGGTATTTTGTGACGTCATATTATTTATGACGTAGAAGTTGACGTTCAGAAATGGTGTACTTTTTCGTCTTTATCCTGTGTGTGTGCTCTTTCTTCTCATTTCCCAAGGTATTGTATGAATACTTGTATGTTTTAGTCATAATTTGATTTTCAGCGAACTAAAATATTGGATAAGCTTGTATGTATCCCCGAACACCCAAACTCCGTCACCATAAGCAGAAAACCTCCCGCGTTTCTCTGTAAATTATTTTTTGTGGTTTTTATCATTTGGAATCACTAAATATAATCTGAAACAATATAATTTATAAAATTATTAACAAAAATATATTTTTATTTTTATTCAAATAAGCCCTCTGAATACGACGTTTATCACGCGTGCTTATTATATCTTATGAACCTATAACTCCGTCACCCACATCATGCTCTATGATATGGCAGGGAATGATGACACATTAACAATCTATAGTTAAAACTCCATTTGTATCTAGGCCAAGTTATAATAAGTAAAAATGGTGCATACAATTTAAATTGTATTTAATTTCATCGAAATGAAATTATCGGCAGAATAAAAAATGGGTCCATTTAACCCTTTCGCTGCCAACGTAAATGTTTGAATTGCCAAATATGTAACGTAACTGGTATATGACGTTACAAAATTTATGACGTTATAATATAATGCGGGGCTTTTCGCGTCAAATCGACTTATTGACGTTAAGCGCACCTGTTTAACTCATCGTATTATAAATAGATTTTTTTTTAAATTACATTTAATAATAAATTAAAAGTTAATTTGAAATGAAAAACGCAAATGTTTATCTGATATATATGTACCTTTTCATTGGGTTTTGAAAATTTAACTTTGAAAAGAAAATATCGTTCAATCATTTTTTTTACCAAAGCATTTTTCTTGTACTTAATGATCATTCATCAAATTGTTCATGTAAAGCCGTTTAAGAAGAGCTTGGACTGTGAGCAATTTGACTCCAGTTTGATGAAGGCGGAATATACTCATAGTTATCTGATATGAATGCATTAAACGCAACGACACTTGTCAGACTAAATCTAGGGGTGCATATTTTATTTAATAAAACAGCGTCAACATTTGTAAGGAAAAAAAAAAAGAACTTTCTGATTTTTAAAGTCTATGAATCACGGCTGCTACATGTAATCGATCGCATGCATAACCAACGATTATGTACAGAAAACAAAATATATCTATTTCTGGTTGTGATTAAGCCACGAACATTTAATTTTACATACAAAGATGGTTAGTTGACTTGATGCAGGCAATTAATACAGATAGAAGAATGTATTACTATGGGTAATTCTTTTTCTATAATGTTACATACATGTAATATGCCCAAAGTTGATTTTTGTTCTGTAGCGAGGGTATAGTGCGAATATGATGTTACAATATCATGTTCACCGGAAGAAATTTGTATTTATTTTATTCTAACCTTAATTTGTAATGTTTATCATTATTTCTCAATAGCGAACAATATTGGACTTTTGTTTATGTTTTATTTAGCTAAAAAAAACGAGGTACGACAAATGACGTCAAGTTGATTATGCAAGCACTTCTTAAGTTATGAAAGAATTTAGATTATGCATAAGAATAAGAAAGAAAAGTTTAAATGATATATAAAAACGTGCGAATAAATAATGAGTTTTTCGCAGCGATTCAGATAAAATGGCTACCATTATTTGACAGCTTGTTTTGCTGAGCAAACTATAGTTCGTTACATCCCACCGAAAAACAAAGCACTTTTAAAATTGTAAAATGGCGCAAATAAATATTGTCATTGCGTGCTAATAGTTTTTTTTTCAATTATTAATACTGAGCAACTCGATCAAGAAAGTTATACACATGAAAATTATAACAGGATTGACGCAAGCTACAACAGCAATGAGTTGAATTAAATTTAAAATAAGAAACAATAACGATAGCATGAAAGTGGTGTTTAGTTTAGCTAATCATTTATTTAAGAAATGAACTCAATGTCTACCCAAGTTATACTCGTATAACCTGGGTTGGGGCAATTTACGCTTTATAATCCGCGAGGCGGATTATAAAAAAGCGTAAATTGCTCCAACCCAGGTTATACGAGTATAACTTGGGTAGATATTGAGTTCATTCCTTATAATTTAATTTTCTGGAGTTTGCTGTACAAATTGAGTCCGTTTTACTTTTAAAAATGATATAAATCTGTTCAAAATTCAAACGGAACGTCAAGTGAATTAGTACGTTGGTGCATTGTGACGTGTCTTGTGACGTGCAAACCAGGTTATACAAATTTAACTAAATTTTTCTATCCAATCAAATGCCGCGTTACAACCAGAATTAAATTATACGTATATAATATACATGTACAGTAAGTACAATATACATTTATACTACCCAACACTAAAACACCTTCGCAGTGAATGACAATAGTTACCAATACAATGCATGATAAATCGATATCGCTACATGGAATTAATTACATGAAAAAAAATCTTTTCGGAATGAACAAGAAACTTTAGCAAATCGGATAAACAACTCGTACTTGACTTAAAGTTCAGTGATCTGTACACACGTACTTTTTGTTGTGATAATGAAAAATATGGGTTTCGGCTTCCAAAATTATATTTTTTAATGACTAAGTCCTATCCAAAATTTATAAGGCATATTTCTGTTAAGGCAAGTGATAATTTTTCCATATTCTAAAACATTAACAGCCCCCCCCCCCCCCCCAAAAAAAAAACCAACCAAACAAACAAAACATAAATAACACTACATAAAAAGTAAAAGCGCTTTTTAAGAAATGCGTATTTTTAATTACGGGTAAAACTTCGTATAAATTGGCTTGAAGAATGATTTTAATTATTTATTTATGGATAAATATCAATTGAGGAGTACTGAGTATTATATCTAACGTGTACGATATTGGGCAAAAAATAATTTTCAACAAGTAAGTGTCTAAATTATCGTATTTTTAAATATATATCTATTCTTATACAGGTACTTAACTAGTATATGAATTGCATTTAGAGATGTACTTGATTAATACCGAAATGGTTTTCAACCATAAACGCTATGAATAATACACAGTCAATTGTAATACGTTTACAGTCACCCATTCATCCTTGAAAATTGGATACTGTGGGCGTAGTCCCTTGGAAAAAATCAAGGTGTTCGTGATTGCATTGAATTTGATTTTCTTCGTATTATAAAATTGCCATGTACAAATTTTGATATTAATGAAACTCAATTTTTGTAAAGGACAGTAGGAATTTAATTATTCTTTCCATTCTAGAAATTGGATAAAAACATTTATTTACCCTAACATTAAGTTCAATCGATCAAAAGTTAACCGACAATTTCTGCACACAGTTCAGGTCGCATTTTCATAGCTCTGTACAAGAGAACTATGGAATTTTTTCCTGCAAATCTCAGCACTTTTAGTGGGTGCTCTTTATTGCCAAATTTAGTAATACTCTCACACAAAGAACGACGATAATAAAAATAAATCGATTAATTATCTTGGTGAAATACGGTTATGTATAATTTGGAATATTTTTCCAAACAAATATTTAAACCCTTCAAGCAGACACTATTATATTTGTAGATTTTTGATTTTAGAATGACAGTAAATCTTCATTCCGTAAAAGAATTTTGAGCCTAGTTTTAGGGTTATTCTATAAGTCAAAATTCATCTTTACAAAAGATAATCTGTAATTGTAAATATTTCGAGAGTGTAGGATTTAGGAGTGTAGGACTCGTGTCTTAAAAACGACTGAGTACATTGCGTGCACATGCATGCGCCTTTCTTTTATATTATCTTACTTTCAATAAGTTTTTCAGCCAATCAGACCTCTCACAGAGAATTTTTCAAGAGCCTCCAAGCTACACACAGTCCCTAAAGATTCAGCAGAGTTGCAAGCTTTTCATGATCCCATGTGTGGTTATATGCATTCATGAACGAGTAGCAAATTTCGAGTTTAAAATTTAATCTGCGACCGGATAACATCTCCTAGGCTACTCATTGACAAACACACTGAAGAGAGGACAGTTTTTCCGCTATTCGAATTGATATAAATGGCGTTCATCGTAAAACTTGTGTACATGGAATTCATTTTTAATCCAATTTTGCAATCGGTTGCTAGCGCCATGTCACTAATTTCTATCTCGGTAATTTTACATCCCTACGAAACTGGCAATCCCATTCAAACGGATATACTATAGTCTTTCCCTAGTTATTGCTTCCATCACTTTTTAATGATTTTTAATAAAAATACACATACCTGTGAAAGAAATACAGTTGAAATCGATAAAAGGTAATATATCCAAGCTATCTTCATGGAACAATTATCATTTTTCACTCATAAAAGTTCAAAGGAACGGAAACAAACTTACGGAGATTTATAATGGGAAATGTTTACATCTTTTCTCAATTCGGAAGTACTCGGGATACCTCGCGCAATTTTTCAGCGTTATCATCCGGGCTTATTAATGATTAATGCAATGCAAAATCCCCGTAGACTTCCTATTTTTGGAAGTGTATTGAAACCTGAAGCGGTAGAGGGGGCGTTTCAAAACAGATAATCTGGACATTTTTCATATTAGTGGATGAACGTAGTTTGAGCACAAAGGTATTTATTATTATCGAAATATCAAGCAGAAAGTGGTGGAAGCAAAAACTCGGGACAGAGTTATAAATGTTCATATATTCTGTGACTAGTAAACGATAATAAGATTATTAATAGGGCGACTTTCCTAAAAAAAAAAAATCAGAAGATAAATATGTTGTTGAAATATTGCTCTAGATCTGTCAAGAGAGATAGAGAGAGTTAAGTATCGGATATAATCAATTTATGTTGTTATACTTTCATGTTAAATACTGAAATCTGATTGGATAAGACGCAGTTAATAATATTTACTATTACCCTCAGCGTTAGCAACGCACTTGGCAACGGGTAACATTAAAAAATGTTACATGCGCGAAAATTATGCGCGTACGGTTCGCTGTAGAATTCACGTTATTCCTATATAAAAGCAGTAAAATTTTTTTAAAAATTCTAAAAAAGACATTCAGTATAACAAAATAAATAGTGCCTGTTTGGGAGGATAACAGTTGAAATTGACACCCCGAGAAAACCATTGTCAACCTCCGCTTCGCGTCGGTTGACAATGGTTTTCTCGGGGTGTCAATTTCAACTGTTACCCTCCCAAACAGGCACTATTTATATATTAACACGTACAGAATAGTCAAAATAATCTATCACCTAGAAAAACACTTGATTTAACTTGATCTCGATCTTAACACTAGTTGTCATGAGAACATTTAATCTTTAAGAATAATTTCAAAATTATGTATGCATTTTACGTTCCAGTTAATTAACTTTAAAGATTTTGAATTATTTTCTCAAGGAACCCGACATGAATGAAATTGATAAATGACTAAGTTCTAAAAATAATTACAATTTTACGTGTGATAATAATTGAATGGCAAATAGCTATTTGAAAAAAGGTTTTTAATTATTTTAAAGGTGATAACAGATATAAGCACATGTAGATAAATATTTAAACAATAAAATGCTTTCTTTGGTGATTCATGCGGGATATGAAGGTGGCTACATTGCAGAAAGAATACATAATTTTTTATTGCAATGATCACTACCTTCATAACCCGCTTGAATCATCTACGAAAGCATTTAACTGTCTATATTTTACATCTTTCTTTTAAAAATAATATTAAATTGATTGTAAAAAGTAAGTAAAATCCACTATATTACAGTTAATGTACATCAATAAGTTAGCTAAAAGAAACGGCCAAATCGTCTCTCATGGGAATTTGAGTCTGACATCATCATGATAATTTCGTGCAGTCCGTGATTTCTCTTAGGTCGCTGTAGGTTTTGACCAATCCATAAACGGAGCGTGAATATTTAAAGTACTGTCAGTTTCAGTCGATGAAGGCTCGACCAATCGATAAACGGGGCGCGTAGATTTCAGTCTGGCTGTTTCTATAGAGCTATGAATTAACTATACGTTTCCATAAGAAATAGAAGAAGGAATTATACTCGGAAGGTGTAAATATGAAAATGAATGTTCAGGAAATTGTGACGCATGTAAACATTAGCATTACACTTAAAGATTGTATGTTGGTAAAAACTGGACAGGGATCAACTCATATAACATTTTCAAAACCATAATTTTTATCTGTGAAACAGAATATGATGGTATCATGCTAGAATTCTACTCTGACAAATTGTTTGTATCCCCATGTCACATAAAAATCACGGCTCACATTTTTTTGTTCATATTTTTTCCACTGTATTCGGCAAATACTTGTATGACAAATAACTATATTTTGAGATTTCTAGTTAGAAAATAGACGTAAATATTGTAATTAAGTGATAAGTGATATGCATTTTTCTGTGCTGTAAATTACATTTGTTTGGGTGGGCGGGGCATGACGCCAAACAGCAGAATATACGAGCACGCACATGTAATTATGGCGTCACTTACGTAAAATGACGTCATTTTAAACCGCTTCGTGTGTCTATTTGTTTCATCAATTATTATTCTAAATTGATTTTCAGTGCAAACTATTTCATTTTTAATGTAGTTGATCTTTATTTCATTTATTCAATACTGCTATAAGCAAGAACTCGTTCGTATCATAAACAAAGCACTCATGTAACATGGAATCATTTGTGTCGCAAATTTATTTTCCTAAAATATTACATGTAAGACATATGTACACATAATATTTTTTTTATTGTTTATTTATGAAAAAATCATATATAATCCACAAAATATCTTATGCTGAAATCGGCCCAAAATCGGCCCCGTGGCACTCTACGCAACTGTGTGATCGGCCCAAAATCGGCCCTGTGGCACAGAAGTGGTTAACAACAATCACAATGACATTTCAGAATGTATGGATGCCGTTTGATTTATGTCCTTACATATTTCAATATTTTATATCATTAATTAATATATTACTTATTATATTATTTATTTATTACATTTTTAGAAATGTGGCATATTCTAAATAGCGATATACCGGAGATATTTATACCCTGTATAAGGCAAAAGTATCGGCATGAGCGATTTGACGTTATCATCAAGAGTAATGCATAAAGGCTATTGCGGACTGAAAAAAATGTATTAATTACCTTAATCAAAAATGTATTACATGTGAAATGTTTCATCCTGACCTCTCTAAAAATGGCTGACCACCGTAAATGGTCGAATGGGCCCGCATGTCAGAAATATCGATATTTTAGTGCACCCGTGAAAAAGTTTTAGCTGATTTCACACAATTAATGGTGCATAAAATGAACAAGGTTTAATTCTGTTATTTTTTGACACATTCTTGAATTTAACCGTTGCAAATTGTTGACATTTGATTAAAGATTTTTGACATGTAAAAAATGACGTCATAATCATACTTGATTTCAAACGGCGAGGAGTTTCCTGAATGTGACGGAGTTAGGGGGCTATGCGATATTTCATCATTCCAAATGAACTTTTTTTTAAAGGTGGTCGCTGTTAACAATGGTGCACGAAGCCAACAGTTTCCATTCCCAGATCGTTTAAATAAACTTGTTGACGATTACATCTTAGACTCTCATAACGTTGCCACGGCCACCGAAGGTTCGCAAACTTTACTCGACTGCAGAAACAACGTTACGAAGAAGGTCTTTCGAAAATTCCGTCAGGCTAAATATCGTTGGATCCATAATGGAATGCTCTTCAAAGTTGACAAGGACCGAATGCGGTACAATGGGAGGCGGATCTTGTTTCTCAAAGTTAGGCCAAGCGACTCGGGATCCTACATGTGTCAGATTGAATATGAACCGTTTCTAGTCAAAACAGTGGCTGTTTTCGCATTGTTGGTTTTCCCCGAAAATCCCCCGCCAAAAGTTGTCCATTACGGGCGGAAATTTTGCTTACAATGCAACAGTGCCGCCATAGGTCACGTGTATTTCTACACGAAACGGAATTGGATGATTGACGACATCTACTACGCATTTGACCAGGATCTCCCAGCCAAGTCCATCAACGAAGACTGCATCGATTTTGCAACGACTACAATGTCCGGAGACTGGACCTGCGTGACGACTCAAGAATATACGCAGAAACAGTGGAGCACCGCGTTCTATCGCATCAAAGTGACGTCGAAACCCCCCGTTGTTGGCAACTTGTGGCTCTTCATTTCAGACAATGTGATCCTTATGGTCATCTTGATTCTGGGCGTTGTGTTGTTTTTTGTATCGTTATTAGTGGCGAAGTTGAAGAGAAAACAGAAAACTGCAGTTGTCGGTCCGCCCCCAGAAACTGCTCCACTAGTTAACTCGGAGAACAAAATTTGAAGAAAGATCGTTATTTACATTATTTTTATATATATAAAAGTCGAATTCAGGTATATGGTTACCTTTCAGTTCAAATTGCAATATTAGAATACAGCTGTGTTTATGCCATCATAGCACTTCGTGTATGTATCTAAGCGTATATTAAATATGTATTTCTTTACCTAAAAGAGGACAAAAGGAGCACCTTTATTAGTTTTCTGTTTACTGGTATGGGAAAATTGTAGAAATGCGGTGTGATTTGACAAAATAGGCAGAAAATTTAACATCGTGCTTCTTAAAACTCATTATGCATGTGCATTATTAATTCATCAAGGATTTTATAAAAGCAATTTCCTTTTACTTTAAATTTATATGAAAGAAAAACATTTTTGGGCCATAAGAAATCAATTGAAATATAAACCAATTCTATGGGGACGAGTTTTCAAAAGGAAATGAATTCAACCGAGCACTTTGAATTTAAATCCATGAACTTAATTAATTTCTGATCCTGCAGAATGTGTGTACCTTTAATTGACGTACAGTGCATGCGGACATACGTGTTCGTTTCTTCTTAAACCATTTAATTTTAAATTTCACTGATATGTATATCCTAAAATAAATTTTACCAAATTACAAGTATTTTATAGTTATAATACCTAAAACAATGCACAGATTGTCACTTGATATTTGTGTTTAACATCATAAAATGTATTTTTATTCAGTTTTTCAGTAATTAGGAAATACGCACGAAAACAGCCATTAAGAACCCTAGAAAGCCGTATTTTACATGCTACCGTAATCACAGCATGTAAATTCGTGTAAGTATTTTACAGTTTTTTTAATTTCGTTCATTAAAGCAACACAAAGACTATCATTGGCCAACTCCCGAGTCTTTTCCAAATTACGGTTGTCAACGACGGATAACGAAGTTTTTACACAAATTGTTATAACTTTATTTGATTGAAGCGAAGACCCGCACGGATCCACCGGTACAAAAGAAGACGATCGATCGTGTGTTTGGAATGAAAAGTCTGAATGGATATTTTGAAATGCTATAGATTTTTTTTCAAATGCTATATAACACCCGACTTTAGCCCAAATCAAATACATGGTTACATACTGTACGAAAGACGGGAAGTTTTTACCTTTTAGGTAAACAACACATTCCGTGCAGTCATGGTAGCATTTGCTTAGTTTCGGTGTATGAGTTATGGAATGTCTGATCCGATCAACAAGTTATGGTTTCCTTTTCTAATTCTATGAAATATACCTTACGATATCAAAAGAGTAAAGATATTTTAACATAAATTATTTATTGACTTTCGTTTTTGATTGTCCTCAAGAGTGAGGTACAAGTTTTTCATAAATGTGTATGGTTAAGAGTTAATGACTAAGATATTAACTAAGAAATCTAACATGCTTTATGAATATTTATTACATACTTAGTAATAAATACATGTTTTTTGCATATGTGATACAGATGGCATTACAAAATCCGTATCGGCCTCCTGGGCTGATACAGGTTATCAGCCCTCCAGGGCTGATACGGATCCGTATCACACCCCTTCCGGAACTCCTCTGCCTTTTTTCGCTTCGGCATTTTTGCATGTTTACAGACAAAAATAAAACATTTGACAGTTACAGTGGACATTTTTAAGTGCTGTTGAAAACTTCAAATGCTAGCAAATGTTTTACAGCATACAGCAGTCAACTTTTAAAACCTGATGAAATTCCGTTCTGGAGCTTCATGTTTGTTAAAACAAGAACTCATATTTTTATTAAATACATGTACATGTCTAGACTATTTTCAAATAATATGAATAATCAATCTGTTCAAGTTGATGGTTTTTTTTAATCTATTACTAAGTATGTAATAAATATAATAATAAATAGCATTTTTCCATATCACAACCTGTATCAGCCCTCGACCAATATCATCCCTCGGGCCTTCGGCCCTCGGGCTGATATTGGAGTCTTGGGCTGATACAGGCTGTGATATGGAAAAGGGTATGTATTATTCTCTATATATTAAGCATAAACGTTGTTTATTTTTTCATTGATTATTATGATTCACCAAAGATATAACTCTGAAGATTTTTTTTATAGAGCAAAGTGTTGTGATCAACCATGGATCCTCATTCTAGTGCCCAGGATGTTCACCGATGTGACCTTTGTGAGACCACCATAGTACACAGCTACTGTGACTTTTGTCAAGTCAACCTCTGCAAGCCATGTATAATAGATCACATATTTGATGAATATGAAAAACACAAAATAGTCCCTTTCCAGAAGCGGAGATCAACCCTCATTTATCCAAAATGCGGAACGCATCCACACAAAAAATGTGAATTTCTGTGCAAAGACTGTAACAACATTTTTGTTTGCTCTTCCTGTGTGACCTCTGAACAGCACAGGAACCATAAACTGGAAGAAATTGCAGAAGTTTACAAAACAAAGAGACAAACTATCGAGAAAGAAGCAGATCAGTTAGAAAACCATACATTCCCAACCGTTAAAGAAATTACCCGCGACTTGGAAAATCAGCTTGCCAATCTAGATGGAGGATATGAGAAACTTACAACAACAATGTCCAAACAAGGAGAGCAATTGCACAGAGAAATTGACATCATAATCAATAAAATGAAAACTGAAATAAGCGAGATAAAAATGAAACACAGAGACATTCTACAGAAACACTTGGATGAAATCAAACAGATACAGTCTCTCATAAAACAAACATTACTTGCAATAGAAGAAATCAAGAATTCAAATGAAGTATCTTCTTCCATTGAATTCAACTCTAAAATCTTAGAATTTAGCAAGCTTCCACCCAAGGTTCAGATATCACTGCCAACATTCATTCCAAAACAAATATTCAATTATAATCTGTATAGTTTGTTTGGTCATATCGCCCCATTATCTACTACACCAGAAAAAAATATCTTGTCACTTATCCAACCCAACATTTTATTCAGAGAACTACTGGATGAACCAGAGCTTGTTGCCACAATACAAACTGGGTATAAAGGACTACACAGTGTTTGTCAAAATAAAGACAATATTTGGCTGAGCGGACTGGACCAAGATATCAAATGCTTCAACCATAATGGTTCACTCCTCAAGACAATCAAGATAAAACCAAATCATTGGCCTCTTGATATAGTTGAAGACACTGATGGGCATCTCATATACTCTTGTTGTAAATCAGGGACAGTAAATAAAGTAAAGAATGGCCAGATTGAAGAATTGATCAGGTTCCAGGACTGTATGCCTGGTATGCTGTGTATCACCTCTACTGGTGATCTCCTGGTGTCCATCATGATCAATGATGGTGAATTTGAAACACAATTCAAAGTAGTCCGTTACTCAGGATCTACAGAGAAACAAATAATTCAATTTGATGAGGAAGGTAAACCTCTGTACTCAGGGAATGCCCACACTAAGTACATCACTGAAAACAGAAACAATGACATCTGTGTAGCTGACCATGGGGCTGGTGCAGTAGTGGTGGTTAATCAGGACGGCAAACTCAGATGGAGATACACCGGTCATCCCTCAACTAAAACGATCAATCCATTTGAACCCTGGGGTATCACAACGGATAGTCAGAGTCGTATCCTGACAAGAGATTATAAAAACCATTGTATCCACATCCTTGATCAGAATGGAGAGTTTCTCCGTTACATAGATAACTGTGATCTGGAGTATCCCTCTGATTTATGTGAGGACAATAATGACTATCTGTTTGTGTGTGAGTGGAAAAAAGGCAACTTAAAGAAAATCAAATACTCAAAAGAGACGCCATCGTTTGAATTAGTTATGTAATTCATATACCGTTTTTACATGTACACATGAATTATCCATATAAAATGTATATTTGCTGTGTTACATTTTCTTTGTTTCCTCTCAGAGTGAAGAGAGTCATTTCACATTCTAAAGACAATAAACATGTCATGTTATATATATATATATATATATATATATATATATATATATATATATATATATATATATATATATATATATATATATATATATATATTTTGTATAAATCACAACAGATTTAGTTTTTTTTCCTCTTTGTATTGTGTCAAATACCGACTTAATCTCTTCCGTGATATTATATATAGAATGCATATTTCATCTTTCACATACAATTCACACAACCAATGAATGAAGTTTTTCTTAGGCAATAGTTAATGGCCAAAGCATCAATATTTTTGTATACAGAACTTTATAATATTTACAAATTATCTTGTTTATCATTCCCATTTATTCATTGACAATAAAAAAATTTCAGATTTTTAAATCCTCCAAATAAGTCTGTAGCTGCGCAGTTCGACACCTTTTCTTAGTGATTAAAAAGTCATTGTCCTGTTATTGTATGCATAATTTTCAAACAAAATGACATGTAGGACTTCATATTTATTGCTTTTTTATCTTTTGGCAACAATTTTGGTAAGTTTCGGGCAGAAACAAGAACTTTAAGAAATGATTACATTCTTATCCTCAAAATACAAGATGGCCGCACATCCCCCTCAAACACTGTCTGCTTTGTTAGCAAAAATAATACTGTTAACTTGTCGTGTCATTGTAAACGTACTATTCATTCTGCATGGGTGGGTGTAAGTATAAAAAAACAGTTTGAATAAACTGAATTGATGAGATGAAAAATAAAATTCACAGCCTGTCAAAATTTAAATTGTGCATTTACTTCGAACCAATAAATTTAAAATTTACAATATAGTTATTTCAATTCACTTACTAGACAACAACCTAGGTCTATAAATATTCAACGTTAAACAATTATCCTAGGTCAGTTTCCATCCCGTCAAAATTCTTCGTTACACCAGATCCACCACTGGATGTTTTGTTTGTATAGGTACTGGCAATCATTTCATAAGGTCAACTCTTGCGAATGTTAGAACTTCCGCTATAGTTTTGCCTAAATATCTTTCATTTAAACATGTTTAGCCTTTTTTCCGCACAGGAACAGAGCAGTCGGTTAAATTGGGCTGATGAATTGTGACTTTTGTTTATCAACAAGATATGTTTTCCTCTTTATATTTATCCAGGTACATGTACTTCTATATATTGATACCTTAATCTTTTAAATTATACTTTTTTCTTTAACTTTAATTGGTTTTACAAACATATTTTCAATTTGTAGGACATTGTTTTCTGGTCACCAGTGTATTCCCAACAAAGTTACCAGGATGTATGAAGTTGTGAATTTTTTGAGACCGCCATAGTGCACAGTACTACTACTTTGCCATGTCAATTTCTGTAAGACTTGTATACTAGATCACATCTTAGATGAAAACCGGTGTTGTGTAGCAGTTTTTCCCCATAGTAGTTTCTCCCCCGGAAAACCTACTATATAGTAGCCTTTCCCCCTGGGGGGGGGGGGGGGGAAAGCTACTATATAGTAGCTTTTTCCCCATGGTAGGGTTTCTCCCTCACGTTTTTGGTTCAGATTTTATAAAAAAAAATATTTATGGAAACCCAGTAAGAATTAAAATCAATGTTTCTATACTCCCAGGTTGTATATCTGCATTCATCTGTACAGGCCAAGTTTCGTTTTGCCGATTTATTATTTTTATAGACAATGCCGAAAATTGAACGTGTGTAATGGAATTAAATTTAGGTAATTAATTGAAAAAAAAGTACTTGGTTTTACAAAATATACACTTATATGCATAATTCTGTGTTTTGAATTTGTAAGTGAAAAATGTTTTTTAATAAATCTATCACTCCGTGTGTCTGTTTGTGCAAATTTTATCCATGCTAAACCTCTGTTTTAAAGATATTTTGTTTCCGATGTTTCAGAGCCCGATGATTAAAATCCTATTATAATGAATATAGTGCATAGTCTTTAAGTTCCATGTCTCATAAACTAGAGATAACCACATCACCATATATTCACAGTGGCAGTGGTTTACCACTTGTAGATGACTCTTAAAATTTGAGACCACAGGGTAGGGACCCTCGATGTTTCAGGGTCCGTTGTTTAAAACCCAATTATAATGATTGAATAGTGTTCTATAAGTGGGGGCCCGAATCTCAAATTCTAGAGATGACCACTTAACCATATTTTCTCAGTGGTAGTGGTATAGCACTAGTATATGACCCTGAACATTTTAGCCCCCAGGGTAGGGGCCCTAAATGTTTCCGAGCCAGATGTTTAAAATCCAATTATAATGAATAGTGTATTTTTAGGGCAATATATCTCAAAAACTAGAAATGATAACATCACCATGTTTTACGGTCATTTATAAGTAAAAACATCATTTGAAAACACTCATATATTTCCTTATCAAAATGGTTAAAAATGACGTTTAATTCTGCTTTCCTTTCTAAATTTACGAACAAAAAATATTATTAAAAAAAGGTACGCGGGTAAATTCACTATTCATCAAAACGTTTAGCCAATTCATAAGATGACTAATGATATAATAAATAAATCAATAAATTTTTATTCATAAAAGTTGCAACCGAAAAACATAAATAAATAACCAACAAAAGCGTACTTGATATACGGCTTTTTTTTTTACTTGCCAATTTATTAGAAGAACTGGCTTATATTTTAAAAAAAGACATGCCGCTCATCACAAAAAATGTGTTCGTTTTAATTCTAAATTACCCCTTTTCATTGTTCGAAGAAATAATATGGTATACAAGTAAATCTTTATTGCAAAAATATGAAATAAATAGTATGGTTAGATTTTTAGGTAAGTGAATTGTTTATCTTTTTTTATATGGCATCATTTTCAGAATGTATAAACCAAGTTGCAAAATAAAAAGCGGAAAAATTAGCTCACAGTGAATGATAATATATACATAAGGTTCAGGCTCCATTTCACATTTTCCAAATTAAGCAGCAAAGATACCGACTTTGTTCTGGTTGTAAAGTTACATTTTTTAAAAAAATTTATTAAACCTCGCGTTTCGTAAAATATGTGCTTAAAGACATGAATATGAATATGCGTGACTCTAAAACAAAATTGTAAATATTTTAAGTACATAATCAATTATAATACGCCTTACCCTTGATTCAGAACCCCATTAATCGAAGTAAAACATTTCAGTTTTTCATCATGATATCATTGCACCCTGTCTCTCGTTTGATATTTAGAAATAGAAATAAACGATTATAGATCGTCAATTTTAACGGTATTCATTCATTCTTCAAGTAAAGATTGGTCAGTTAGTTTCCTGGGAGGAGCTTATAGAAAGATGATAATACATGGGAAAATTAGAGTTCCAAACCGGCATATTTTCACTCAAATGTATTCTGACGTGTTCTGTGAAAAATGTCAATGTCAAAAAGTCGAAGTCAAAAATGTAGATTAGCATCGATTAGATGAAAAAGATTAGAGGTATTCCGAAATCCATGTCAAAGGTGTTCCAAAAAGGTGTAACAAAAGGTGAAATAAATAGTGATGACACAGGAATGTAAAGAAACGCGTGCCTTTGTTCCTATCAGGGGTGAAAAACCATGTATTTTATTCTATGTATTAATAAATGCCATAATAATCCCTTATTATGAGAAATTAATATCATATTAGTTATTGCAAATTATTGCCACGAATGGTCCGCCATAAACATGACCGGAATGTTAAAAAGGGGGAAAATCTACTATATAGTAGGTTTTCCGTGGGGGTAATCTGGCTATAAAAGGGAGAAAACCCACTATATAGTCAGCTTTCCGTGGGGGAAAACTGCTATAAAGCCATTTTTCCAGGGGGGGGGGGGGGGCTGCTATATAGCCATTTTTCCGGGGGGAAAGATGGCTAGGGGGTAAAGGCACTATATAACAACATGAATTATATGAAAAACATCAAATGGTGATCTTATCATTTCTAGTTTTTGAGATATATTGCCCTAAAAATACACTATTCATTATAATTGGATTTTAAACATCGGGCTCGGAAACATTTAGGGGCCCCTACCCTGGGGGCTAAAATGTTCAGGGTCATATACTAGTGCTATACCACTACCACTGAGAAAATATGGTTAAGTGGTCATCTCTAGAATTTGAGATTCGGGCCCCCACTTATAGAACACTATTGAATCATTATAATTGGGTTTTAAACAACGGACCCTGAAACATCAAGGGTCCCTACCCTGTGGTCTCAAATTTTAAGAGTCATCTACAAGTGGTAAACCACTGCCACTGTGAATATATGGTGATGTGGTTATCTCTAGTTTATGAGACATGGAACTTAAAGACTATGCACTATATTCATTATAATAGGATTTTAATCATCGGGCTCTGAAACATCGGAAACAAAATTTCTTTAAAACAGAGGTTTAGCATGGATAAAATTTGCACAAACAGACACACGGAGTGATAGATTTATTAAAAAACATTTTTCACTTACAAATTCAAAACACAGAATTATGCATATAAGTGTATATTTTGTAAAACCAAGTACTTTTTTCAGTTAATTACCTAAATTTAATTCCATTACACACGTTCAATTTTCGGCATTGTCTATAAAAATAATAAATCGGCAAAACGAAACTTGGCCTGTACAGATGAATGCAGATATACAACCTGGGAGTATAGAAACATTGATTTTAATTCTTACTGGGTTTCCATAAATATTTTTTTTTTTAAAATCTGAACCAAAAACGTGAGGGAGAAACCCTACCATGGGGAAAAAGCTACTATATAGTAGCTTTTCCCCACAGGGGGAAAGGCTACAATATAGTAGGTTTTCCGGGGGAGAAACTACTATGGGGAAAAACTGCTACACAACACCGGTTTTCATCTAAGATGTGGTCTAGTATACAAGTCTTACAGAAATTGACATGGCAAAGTAGTAGTACTGTGCACTATGGCGGTCTCAAAAAATTCACAACTGCATACATCCTGGTAACTTTGTTGGGAATACACTGGTGACCAGAAAACAATGTCCTACAAATTGAAAATGTGTTTGTAAAACCAATTAAAGTTAAAGAAAAAGGTATAATTTAAAAGATTAAGGTATCAATATATAGAAGTACATGAACCTGGATAAATATAAAGAGGAAAACATATCTTGTTGATAAACAAAAGTCACAATTCATCAGCCCAATTTAACCGACTGCTCTGTTACTGTGCGGAAAAAAGGCTAAACATGTATAAGTACAGACAGTAAGAGTTATCTTTAATTTTATTCCTTTCTTGGTTGGGAGAGAGTTAGGGTTATTGCCCTTTGGTACAATAGTCATTACTCTATTATTAGTAATTATAGCAAGTTAAACATTCATAACCAAGGAACCAATAAAATTTAGCCATGTTTTGAAGGTCAAGACTTATAATTGGAATTTTTTTTTTTAAACAAAGTTCTCATTTTCTAATTTTAGGTGGAATAGCTATATACAGACTTTCGGACCAGAGATGCAAATAAACATAAAAGGGAGTATTATGGATTAATGGAGGTAGGATAAATCATGGAAAGGACTTGATTAACGATGCCATAGTAAATAAAGGTAAGGAAAAAAGATTTATAAGGCAATAACATTATTGTGTGGATGATCTGACTTTTGTAATAGAGGAAATTCGGGTCTTCCATCTGAATACATACATAAACAATGATTCGTGGTATTATTGTGATATTCCTGATAGATACATGAATATAGATGATAAATCATTTACAATATCGTATATGGAATTTATTATATCACAGCTGGGGGTAAAAACGTAGCATGAATTACTTGTGTCCACAAACTTTTTGGACAACCCTCGTAAATGTTCATGTATTTATATAATGTCTTTAAGCCATGTGGTTTTGAGCTAATAAACTAAATTAGTCTAAGATCAGGTAAATCTTCCACTAATTTTAATGAAGCGATAAAAAAGGAAAATAAATGATTGTTGTCGCTTATACTTAATTGACAATATTTGATTCTACAATTTGAAATATTTCGTTAAACAAAGTAGTTCTAATATCTGCATACTTTACAAATGTGAAAGTGAGTTGCTTATTATATTACTATGGAGGGTAATCGTGTTCAAAAATCCAGACATGTACACTTGTAAATTCGAATATGCAATCGTGTTGGTGTTTGAGCCTGAGTATGAATATGTGTAATTCTGATCGTGTAACCTATAAAACTCGGGCATAAACACGTGTAAGATTTGACTCAGTTCCTTTGCATGATGCACATTTTGCAGCTTTATTGTTTTCATTAGTTGATTAAACCTTCAACTCTGCACACTTTCAATCTGTAGTTTCTGCATTTGTATCTTCAGAATCGGCAATAGCACATTTGACATGATACAAATTGACAAATGTAAAGTCTCCAAGTTTGTCGAATTTTGACATGACCTTATATGGCAACTGCCTTGCTGTGGGAAAAGGCATGCCGTAATCACCGGAATGGACGAAAAATAAAATTAATATTCAGCTAAACTGTTGCAATAAGCTTTGAATGAACGACACTTTTTTAAAATAAAAATACCGGTATTATTTTTAGAAAGGTTTTTGAGGTATGATTGAAACTGGACCAAACAGGAAGAGGTTCATGTATACAAGAATCATTGCCGATATGACGAATGCGCTAATTTTTGTAAAATAGTTCTCATGGTATTATACGATAAGAGTTAAAAAGAAATTCCTAATATCTTATTTCTCTAAAATAATTTGACATGTAGTTTAAACTGAAATATAAGTACTCTTTTCTAGAAATGAGACGGATCAAGAAATTTCATAAGGGGTTAAATACATTTTTGGCGGCATGGGGTTCGGATACTGCCGTGTGGTCCCATGTACAGTCTGTAGCTCCATTGCTTCTGAATTCTAAGACTTTTGAGAGAGAATTTTTAACCGGGTTTTCCGATTATTGAAATATTGAAAATGGCGGGGCGGGCGAGTGGCTGCCAAAAAAGTACCCTTATTGTACCGATAACACCTCGTACAGTTTTCAAGATACGATTGAGTACATATGTAATTGTTCTTTGCAAATCAATTACACATATATCATAGGTATGCAAATTGTTAGGATTTTGATTTCTGATAATTTTTGAAAATATCAGCTGCTGAACTTCGTCATTTTTTTGGCAAAAACATTGCATATAGAGTATCCCGTTTCTTTGGATAGGTAGTATTTATCAATTTAGGATTGACAAATGGATTCTGAATACTGTTCACACAAAAGAAAACCCGGTTTGCTGTCACATCGACAGCTTTCCTCTTATAATCATTTTTTTTTAATTAGTTAAAATTAACGACCTGCATAGATTTGGTAAATTTTTGCGGAAAATTGTATGCAACTATAATTATATGTATTAAATATACTTTTTTAAAATATCAAAATGATTTTGCTGTGCAAGTGAAAGATGAATATTAAACAATCTAAAACTGCTATTAATAAAAAGAGGTTTTATAATCATTAAATAAAGCACCAAGTTTTGTTCAAAATTGAAAGGTTTTGAAGAAATAGTAGGGGTATACTATTATGTTTATGTTTTTGTAGTTATGTGTTTTCTTCGGAAATTGGATTTCGGAAAGTAAGGAACGGAGTGGGTCAAATGAATTTGATTGTATATGAACTGAGTTTTAATCATAAAATATTTTAAAATATATACTGTATTGACGATAGTTTTACTTTTACAAAATTAAGTAGCTGCTTTATGGTAAACAGTTCATGTTCATACGTGGCTGGAAGCTCCGTAATACGGAAGCCCATTTAGGACCTATCAAAAAATATTTTTGAATTTGATATAACGAATTCTTAAATTTGTTAAAACGAATTTAAATCGTTATAACGAATTGTTGAATCCGTTATAACGAATTAAATTTGTTATAACAAATTTTAGGAATTCGTTATAACAAATTTAATCTGTTATAACAAATTCACATAATTCGTTATTTCTAATTTCAAAATCTGTTTTAACAAATTAAATTTGAAATAACGAATTCTTGAATTCGTTATTTCAAAGTTTTAATTCGTAATTTCGGTTTTTTTAAATCGGTTATAACATATTTTCATCCAATTTGTAATAACAAATTTCATGTTTTCGGGAACAAATTCAACGGGGCGGACTTCATTTGTCCCATATCGGTGTACGACGAAACGGCGAAATGGTAAATGAAGTAAACTGGCGTAAAAACAAAAGTAGAGGAACATATTGTCACAGCTGTTGCTGTAACCATGGTAACAGATGTAACAATTCCAAAAGACACCTTACTTTATCGGCTTTGCTAGATTTCCTACATAGATAGAAACAAAATATTTAAGAACAATATGTAGCAATGCAAAGAACTGTTACATATGTAGCAACGCATTTTCACCAAAAATATTGTGCAGGATATACAGATATACAGGTTTCTGCGCAAAATTCCAAAAAATTGTTTAGTCAATGCTATTAATTATTGAGCATGCTGATTTATAAAAGGGTACATGCAGTCCAGCCAATGTCGAACTTATGTCATAGAATTTATTTACCAGAATTTAATGCAAAAACCGCATCGAAATCGATGCAAAAATAATGGAGTTACGCCTCTTCAAAGTTCCTATTTTTACCTCTTTTAGAAATCTAACCAAGAGAAAATGAAATTAGGCGATAACAAGGCTTCAGTGACGTCACGAGGTCAACACTAGGGAAATTTCCTTACAAAGCTATACAAAATAAATTCAATTTTACAGCAAATATGATTGATATAGGTCTGATGTTTTGACGTATCTAGTTATTTTAAGTATTGTAAATTTAGAAAGTTGTATCCGTAATTATTTTGTTACAGTCAGATTTCTTTTTAAACGATTTTGAAATTTGCTATTCTAATCGCCTTTTACCGATGAATAGGATATCTTTAAACGCTTGTATAGGCAGATTTATGTTCATTATTCATATTTATCTGGTCGGAGCGTGTTTAAATCCAATAAAGCTTGAAGGGAGTTATGATAGATTTGATATGCACGCTCCGACCGAAATTATCACCTCATAATATTCAAAGAATGATGCGTTTTTGCTTTAAATTATATTATTTCCAATTTCTACACTTGAAAACAACATTTCAAAACCACTGGGGTTTTTTTTTTTCATGCATAGCACATGTTATGTATTATTGCAGCAAATACCGTTTTTTGGTTATGCTGTAGGACACGCTTATTTTGTGTCGCTCATTTTTTATGAAATAATTGGGCCATAGGTTTCAAAATTTATTTGTAATGTTATCACAGTAAAGGACACTTGAAAAATATAAATATGATATTTTATATGACATAGCCAGGCATTATAACCAGGATGTAACATATTTTCACACAATTTGTGGTAACAAATATTTATGTTTTGGGGAACAAATTAAACGGGGCGGACTTCAATTTTCCCATATCGGCGTACGACGAAATGCGCCGATCAATTGATCGGCGTTAAACGGCGAAATGGTATTAAATGAAGTAAATGTAACCATGGTAACAGATGTAACAATTCCAAAAGACACATTACTTTATCAGCTTTGCTAGAATTCCTACATAGATAGAAACAAAATATTTAAGAACAATATGTAGCAATGCAGTTTCACCAAAAATACAATACATACAGATTTGTTTCGACGGGTTTCTGTGCAAAATTCAAAACATTTGTTTAATTAATGCTATCAATCAATGAGCATGCTGATTTATTTACATATGTCTGCATTTTTCATCTTATTACATCACCAAACCGTGAGATTACGCCATACTTAAAAAAAGATACCGGTCTGGAATAAAATTGATTTAAGAATAAGGAATCATTCTTTGAGTATTACTAGTCTCAGGTGATTTTGGTCGGGGCGTGTTCAAATCAAATAAAGCTCGACGGGATTTATGATAGATATGACCATGCTCTGACCGAAATTATCAACTCATAATATTCAAAGAATGATTCCTTATTACTTTAATACTTATATTTATATTATTTCCAATTTCTACACTTTAAAACAACATTCTAAAACCACTGTTTTTTTTAATGAATACACATGCTATGTATTATTACACAGCGCAGCTAATACTCTTTTTCGGTTATGCTGTATGACACACCCATTTTGTGTCGCTCGTTTTTTATGAAATTATTGGGCTAAGTTATATGGTGGCATAGATCTGCCACCACTTGTCAGATAATTATGTCGACTTGTCAGATCTTGATGTCGACTTGTCAGATAATTATGTTAACTTGTCAGTTCTTTAAGTCGACTTGTCACTTATTCACGTGTTTAAGAATTCAACACTTTAACCTTTCAATTCCCACTTTGTGCCATCCATTTGAAAAAAATATTTTCTGACAAGTCGACATAAGGATCTGACAAGTCGACATAATTATTTGACAAGTCGACATAATTATTTGACAAGTCGACATAATTATCAGACAAGTCGACATAATTTTTTGACAGGACGACAAAACATCTGACAAAACAACATCACTATCTGACAAGTCGACTTACACTATGAATGATAATTTTCTTTAAACTAGTGACCGTATTATTTTTTTCTGTCAGATAATTATGTTAACTTGTCAGATCTTTATGTCGACTTGTCAGATGATTATGTAAACTTGTCAATTATATATGTCGACTTATATGATATTTTGATGACAAGTAAATGGCAGTTTGTGGCACTAACACGCCTTGACATCAAAATATTGAGTTTCTAGTCACTATGGTTATTTTCTGACAAGTCAACATAAAGAGCTGACAAGTTGACATAAATATCTGACAAGTCGACATTATCATATGAGAAGTTAATATAATTATCTGACCAGTGGTGGCAGATCTATGCCACTATAGGGTTATCACAGTAAAGGACACTTAAAAATATAAATATAATATTTTATATGATGTAGCTAGGCATTATAACCAGGATGTGCGCATGCATGAACCAACTTTCCACCAGAGCATGTATAGAATAGGCTATTTTTGGGAGTTGATTTTAATCAACTCTCCTACATGTATGCAGTTACCCAGGCAAACCGAAAGTGAAACAGTGTTTCGACCTAAGTACAAATCAACATTGCTGACAACATTTCGTTCTAATCGATAAATTTGATGAAATGAGTTCTTAAGCATTGTTTTTCAAGGAAACTTATTTATAGATACCTTGTAAATAGTTATATTTTAAATGGTACGAACAATTTATATAATTTTTGAAGTCGTACATTTTATATATTTCTACGCCAGTGCTCGCTCAACCAGACGCTCGGCTGTCTCCGTAAATCTCCGACAAGCAGAGAGTCTCTCTTGCTTGTCGGTGATTGACGGATACAGCTGAGAGTTCAGTTTTGCTTGGACCCATACAATTTCTCATAACTATTCCGATTACTGATACGTAGTTTGATAGAATAGATCTTTGAATATTATACAACATGATTCATATTGGGTTTTCACGAAATTCCTGTGGAAGAACTCATATTATTAAAAATGTGCGTAATTCAAATACATACAGGAAAGTACTTGCCATGCAAAATAACATATCATTGATTTTAAAATAAATAATAATCGATAAAATCAAATCCCATCAGTTCTTCAGTACTTTGATTTTATAAAGTACAACCAGGCACTATAACATTGATGTACGCATGCGTGTACCGACTTTTCGGTAAACATTTGGGAGGAAATTCGAAAGCTGTTTGGAGGAACTTCGAACTGATATTCGCGCAATTTAAAAACGTAAAGGAAAATTTGAAATTTACATTATAATGTTCATTAAAAGAGATAGGAATGTTGTGTAGATTAGATTTACACCGAAATGTTGTATAAATATTAGTATTTGAGAGAACAAAAAAGAGCAATGTTACAGGAAAACAACAGGGGAGGGGGCGCTGAGCGGAGCAGGGGCAGGGGGACGAGCTAAACTACCCCCTTCAGCACACGCTTTTCCGCAGCAAATATTTTTCTTAAATTAACATATAAAAGGTGAATTATTAAAGAGTCCCCCCCCTAATATTTATGGGACCAGGTAAAAACTGAAATGAAAGGGAGGAAATAAACTGTAGAATTGAAGTTAAAGGTACGCCTTTCCCGATACCCCCACGGATTAGGATTTTCAAATGTTTTAATAGCATAGTGTATGTATCACTAGGGTCAGTGTTTGTATCACCAGGATCTGTATACCCATAACCTGGGTCAGTATTACGATTATCAGGATGTCTATATCTATTACCAGGGTCAGTGTACGTATCCCCAGGGTCTGCGTGCCCATCATCTTGGTCTGCATACAAAAAGCCTTGGTCAGTGTACGTATCATCAGGGTCAGTGTATGTATCACTAAGGTCAGTGTTCGTATCACCAGGGTCTGTATACCCATAACCTTGGTCAATATTACGATTATCAGGATGTCTATATCTATTACCAGGGTCAGTGTACGTATCCCCAGGGTCTGTGTGCCCATCACCAAGTCATTAGAACCCATCATCAGGGTCTTAATGCATATCACCAAGGTCGGTGTTCGTATCACCAGGGTCTGCCCATTACCAGGGTCTCAAAACCTATATTGTTATAGGTATTGAGACCCAGGTGGTGGGTATACTGGCTCTGGTTACGCGTATACATGTACACACTCTTGTAATTGGGTACACTAACCTTGGTTATAGGTAATCTTACCCGGTGGTGGGTATACTGGATATGGGTATGCAGACGCTAGTGATGTGCACTCTGGCCCTATTAATACTAGTATACAGACCCCGGTGATAGGCATATAGACCCTGGTGATGGTACGTGGATTTCTGGCTATGGGTAATCAGACCCTGGTGATGAGCACAAAGACACATTGACCCTCGGGATAAGTATTGAGACTCTGGTGTACTGGTGATAGGTATACTGAATCTGGTTCCCTGTTGACACGTACACCGACTCTGGTAGTACTTACTCTGACCCTGGTGATATGTACTCTGACCCTGGTGATGGGTATACAGACCCTGGTGATGGGTATACAGACCCTGGTGATGGACACACAGGCCTTGGTGAGGGGTTATGGATAGAGCTACATGGGGTCGGTGTTCTGACCACCCCTACCCCTCCCCAATAACCTTCCCCCTGAAAAAAGAAAAACAAAATAAATTATCCCTCTCCTCCTAACCTTGAATTTTTTATATTGAATTTAAGCATAAGTGTTTATAGAACCTGGTGAATGGTATATTGTATGAGATACAGTAAAATTGGTTTATATATAAACCCAATTCTTTTTTACTGGTACATTGTATATGTTAGGAAACCGTGATATTTTGTTCCGGCAGGTGTCATCGTTACAAGTGAACCGAGGGGGGGGGGGGGGGATGGGAGAATCGCCAAACAATTCTTGACATGCAAAAAAAAAGTCTTTAAAAAATTCGAAAATCGTACACAGCTATAGAAATGCTAAGTTTACCTCAAACTTAAATTTCACTGTTTATTTCCTCCCAGTCACTTTCAATTTTTTACATGCTCCGAAAATGCTAGGAAAAGGTGGGGGTACTGCATGGGGACAGGCCTCTCCCTGCCACCTCCACCTACCCACTCGTTTGAAGCTACGTGTCTATTCTTTTCCTGTAACATTGCCTTTATTGTCCTCGCAAATATTTAATTAACTTTTTAGTGTAAACCAAAGGTACATTACATTCATATCACTTTTAATGACTATATGATATAAAAGTCGCGGTTTTTTGGTTTTTGGCACCTATCATCAGTTCCTCCCAGTTTCTAGTTTCTCCAAGAAGCTTTCGAATTTCCTCCCAAACGTATACCAATCCCGATGGAAAGTTGGTTCACGCATGCGCACATCCTGGTTATAATGCCTGGCTATGTCATATAAAATATCATATTTATATTTTTCAAGTGTCCTTTACTGTGATAACATTACAAATAAATTTTGAAACCTATGGCCCAATTATTTCATAAAAAATGAGCGACACAAAATAAGCGTGTCCTACAGCATAACCAAAAAACGGTATTTGCTGCAATAATACATAACATGTGCTATGCATGAAAAAAAAAAACCCCAGTGGTTTTGAAATGTTGTTTTCAAGTGTAGAAATTGGAAATAATATAATTTAAAGCAAAAACGCATCATTCTTTGAATATTATGAGGTGATAATTTCGGTCGGAGCGTGCATATCAAATCTATCATAACTCCCTTCAAGCTTTATTGGATTTAAACACGCTCCGACCAGATAAATATGAATAATGAACATAAATCTGCCTATACAAGCGTTTAAAGATATCCTATTCATCGGTAAAAGGCGATTAGAATAGCAAATTTCAAAATCGTTTAAAAAGAAATCTGACTGTAACAAAATAATTACGGATACAACTTTCTAAATTTACAATACTTAAAATAACTAGATACGTCAAAACATCAGACCTATATCAATCATATTTGCTGTAAAATTGAATTTATTTTGTATAGCTTTGTAAGGAAATTTCCCTAGTGTTGACCTCGTGACGTCACTGAAGCCTTGTTATCGCCTAATTTCATTTTCTCTTGGTTAGATTTCTAAAAGAGGTAAAAATAGGAACTTTGAAGAGGCGTAACTCCATTATTTTTGCATCGATTTCGATGCGGTTTTTGCATTAAATTCTGGTAAATAAATTCTATGACATAAGTTCGACATTGGCTGGACTGCATGTACCCTTTTATAAATCAGCATGCTCAATAATTAATAGCATTGACTAAACAATTTTTTGGAATTTTGCGCAGAAACCTGTATATCTGTATATCCTGCACAATATTTTTGGTGAAAATGCGTTGCTACATATGTAACAGTTCTTTGCATTGCTACATATTGTTCTTAAATATTTTGTTTCTATCTATGTAGGAAATCTAGCAAAGCCGATAAAGTAAGGTGTCTTTTGGAATTGTTACATCTGTTACCATGGTTACAGCAACAGCTGTGACAATATGTTCCTCTACTTTTGTTTTTACGCCAGTTTACTTCATTTACCATTTCGCCGTTTCGTCGTACACCGATATGGGACAAATGAAGTCCGCCCCGTTGAATTTGTTCCCGAAAACATGAAATTTGTTATTACAAATTGGATGAAAATATGTTATAACCGATTTAAAAAAACCGAAATTACGAATTAAAACTTTGAAATAACGAATTCAAGAATTCGTTATTTCAAATTTAATTTGTTAAAACAGATTTAAAAATTTGAAATAACGAATTCAGCGAATTTGTTATAACAGATTAAATTCGATATAACGAATTCCTAAAATTTGTTATAACAAATTTAATTCGTTATAACGGATTCAACAATTCGTTATAACGATTTAAATTCGTTTTAACAAATTCAAGAATTCGTTATATCAAATTCAAAAATATATTTTGAAAGGTCCTAAATGGGCTTCCGTACTATTATAATAGCTCTCCGGAAATTTTTTTTTAACGAACTTCACAAAGTCAGTCTGTATTGAACCGACATTCAGGACGTCATACTCATATCCCGTAATAATTGCTTGAAAAAATGCCAATGTTTACCTGCATGATAGGCTTTTCCCTATATATTACCAACAATGCAATGTTTTTAAATATAATATACACACTTTTTAATTTCACGACAGTTAATTTTATCTTTGGAATTTTTATTTATTTCTAAAGAAATGGGGTGTCGCTAATTACGTCTCATATTAATTCTTATCGATAACTTTGCAGTTATTTGATTGACCAGCTGGCCAACCCCGTGTAATTTTTGGGAGTTGATTTTAAATCAACTCTCCTGTACAGTTACTCTTGCAAACCAAAACTGAAACAGTGGTTGGACCTAAGCACAAATCAACACCGCTGACAAGACTTTGTTCTTGAAAATAATCGATAAATTCGATGTAATGTACGCTGAAGCATTTTTAAAAAGGAAACTTATTTATTAATACCTTGAAAATAGTCAGATTTTAAATAGTACGAACAATTTAGAAATTTTTTGCAGTCGTATGTATTCCTATGCCAGAGTTCACTATAGTCTCGTTCAACCATCGGCTGTCTTCGTACATCTCCGTCAAGCAGAGAGTCAGTCTATACTAGTATTTCGAGGTCGCATCATCAAACTATCACGTGACTTGGTATACGGATCTCTTACTTCTCGGAGATTTAACAGAGACAGCTGAGCATCTGGTTGAACGAGACTAGAGTTCATTATTGGTTGGATCCAAACAATTTTTGAAAGATTTCGAATACCGATAGATTACATAGTTTGATGAAATCGATTCCATTTTTAGATATTACACAACATGATTCATACGAGGTTTTTCTCAAAATTCTTGTCGGAAAAGTCAGAGAATTCATATTTTAAAAATGTGCGTATTTCAAATACAGATTATAAACTACTTGCCAAGCAAAATAACATGTCGTTGATTTTAAGATAAATAATAATCGATAAAATCAACTCCCGTCAGTACTTCAGTACTTTTTGCGAGGATGGGTTGGGGTCTTGTCCCAACTTTGTGTTAGCGATAAGGAGGATTTTGGAGATATTTTCTTAATTCAGCCGAGCTCTATACTTTAACAATCGTTGTATGTACTCTAATAAAAATGTTTGTATATCTATATACACGTACATTCAAACAAAGTCATTATATGTAATTTTTTCTAGTTCTAAGAAGATATCTGAGGCCTCGTTAAATAGTAAAAGTGACCGGGACCACAGACGTACCTCGAAATATCCGTGGTATTCGAGATATCGGTGTTCGAGATACCGAAGTTTAACTGTATATGTAAACGGCGTGACCCTTGGACCGAGCGCAGATTTAACACAGTGCAGTTTGATTTGTATAGAACAAAATTTATTTGAAACGCACACAGTAGGATCCGCCTGATTGCCTTCTCAAATCATTAGCCAAAGTTTAACTAAACGTCACGTGCTCAGTCTACATTATGACGTCATGTTTCAGACGTAAAACGTACAGGTTTTGTCTTCGTAAATAGTCGAAGAGAGTTACGTGATTTGGACCTTTTTTTTATTTCTTCTTTCATTGTTTATCAATTTAATTCATATAAAAACCGCAGTAATACAATTTAATACTTTATTAAAGATCAGTTTCTTGATGTTAATGTTTTTATTTTCCACCTGAAAATTTGATAAAACATACATAGAATTGGTCGTGTTTCTTGCAATTGATTGAAGCATTATTGAAACTTATCTGCTGTCTTTTTTTTATCTTTAAATTTAAATTTCCTTCATTTGAAACATTTTAATCGAGTTGGGGGGGGGGGGGGGCATCGATAAGTACCAGTCAATCAATGATCGAACTAACTTTTTAAATACAAAATGGCTTCCAATATTGCGCCACCCAGGGCTGGAAGAATTTCATATTTTAGCCTTAGTACCCCTGATTCAATTTTCATTTTTCACTGCTTTTCTTATTTATACGTGTCATCATTAATGCTCTCTTCGCGAGGCGGGCTTCGTCCGTCTCTCGCTGCGCTCGTTAATATATCTATCACCATAGGAAAAAAAACATGCCGCTGATCTATTAAAAACATTGTTGTCAGTATTCACGCTTTTTTGTTTTTTTTTAAAAGTAAGAATAGAGTTAATTTGGCTTATATCCAATGGTAAAAATCGGCAAACCTGTAACTATTCTTGCTGCAACCAATTTTTGTTTTAATTTATCAGTCAAAAGAAGTAAAGTCTTCATATACACCAGATGTATGTTCTAACTATAGCATTATAAATGAGGTATACAACAATGATAATGCATTGCAGTTTAGTTTGGACTTGAGCTTTTTCATTAATCCTAATTTCTATTTCACATTTACTATAAGATTATTTATATATACTGTCCGGCTGAGGTCCTCAGAATATGACACCTCACTGCTTATGAGGGTTTACAAACTCAAAGTTGCAGTCTTTAAAACTAAGAGAAGAAATAATTGCGTTATTTATAGTTCTAAAATAAATTGTTTTCAGTTTTTTAAAGACTGAATTTCAAAAGCAACTTGTTTGACCAAGCTTCGAGATTTGAAAGATCTTGATTAAGATTATATTCAATAACGTTTACAATGGTTGCATTAGGCTGAAGACTATTGTCATCAGCAAAAGTATACAGAAAGTAAGCATATCATCTGAAATATCAGTTACGCAAATAAGAAACAACAAAGGACCAAAAAACTGAATCTTAAGGATCACCAGCATATACATGTTTATATATGAGTTGCGTCAAGCGAAAAGGGACCTTCGTGACAAAATTTTGGAAAATGGATTTTTGCTGGTTTATTAATAAGCACGTCTTTTTGAGTATTTTGATGCCAAATGTTTAATCAAATACTCAGTTTAAGACTAGATAAAATGCATTTGAAATGCACTAACTAATGCAAGATAACGTCATAAAAACGTTGCATAACGTCATAGAATATCAATGTCATTAGAACGTCATCAAAATTAAAACAACGGCATTTCTTGTCCTGAAGAAATATATTTCACTAAACTAATTGACATTTTCAAATGTTTAAAATGTTAGTATTCAATAAAACAAAATTCAAACGTGTTGGAAAACGAAAATAAATACACTTTCAATGTCATTAAATGAATCCTAACAATACATTATGTTTGCATTTAAAACCGTTCATTTTATCATCATCTTCATCACTATTCAGCCTCTGGACAGGTAGTGTCCTTAAAAGGATCTCGTACAAAAGGGCGAACAACACTGAACAGATAACGTTGCCTCTCTGAGGTCATCCCGCCGGGAGGTACAATGTCGGGCATCACTGACCCTGTTGTTATGTCTTCCGGACTGATACTGGATTTCAGAAGCGTGATTTCTCGTTCACTGTCATCGGCGTGACTTTTGACGAACAGTTTTCCTGTATAAAAAAGAATAAATTTATTTCAGTACATGTTCTTCTCACAGTGAATATACAGACATTATACATGTATTTTTTTTTTTTACAATTTAATTGACTGTATTGATATTGATTAAAAAGAAATATATATAAACTTCAAGATACATAAATAGTCTGTCAATCCGATGGAATTATATGTTTTACATACATGTAACTATATACATACCCGGTGATAATGATGAAAATCTAAAATGTCGCATTTTCCGGATGCCTTTCACATTTGTGAAGAACGTGCTGGTAAACGACTTCCAATCATACCACTCCCAGCTGTGTTCTCCAGCGTCGTTGATGTAGGTAACGGGAGAGTTTGATCTGGCGCTTTTCCTAACCACCTCAACAAGACCGGAAAGGCTATCTACATCCGTCCTGTGGTACAGCCGCTTTATGTTAGCAAATCCGGCATCAACAAGACATCGGCAATGGTATGGAACCTGCATTGACAGCTGAATATCGTGATGCAAGCCCATGAGAGTTCGCCACATCAGATATCCCAGAACATATCTGTTTTTGTTTTCACATAAAAAAAAAGAAAATATTAATGTTTGATACCAAACGACAAATAATACCGTATATCAGGTTTTTTTCCGCGTGTATCCAATTTCCGCTTTGTTCGCAACGATTTCTGAATCGCGGAAATTATATCAGCGTAAATTTGAAACAAAGTTTTATTTTTATAATAAAGTTTTTTCTTTCCTTATGAGGTAAACATGTATGTAAGAGTACAATGAACTGTTTTCATTAAGTTTATACTAGTAGTAGAAATTGAGGGATCGGAGGACAAGCGGCAGGTTTGTAAGCCTCGTAGTTTATTTAATAATTTGACAAGATAATTGTGATTTAGCTCCATTTCCTTTCTCGCATTCTTTACTGCATTGTTATACACCTGCAATGGATAAATAATGTCAAACAATAACATAGACAAATTTACAGAGAAATACAAAAACAGTGTTGATATATTATCAAAATGTTTAACTACCTGACGCTCTTTCTCCACCATTAACAAATGTTCAGTGAAAGCCTGCAGATGCTCCTGTTTTTCCTGTTGTCCAGCAGCTGTAGATATGTTGGCCCGATGATTCTCACATTTTGGACAGATGTCGGAACGTGGAGTCATATACTTGATATGGGGACAGCAGTCTCTCCACAGAAGCTTAAATGTTGTAAGACCAACGTGGCGTTTGTTTGCTTCAGTACATGATGTGACGTAGGTTGAATGCAGAGATGACTTGTACTCATCAATCAAGTTGTCTAAAGCCTGTTGATTTTAAAAAGTTTGTTTAGTTCGTGTATTAAAAAATTAGATTAGGATAGTACCCTTTACATAATTCATCGGATTGCCATTAATCAACTGACAGCCCCCCTTTTTTATATATTCTTTGTATCAAAACAATAATATCTTCATAGCAGTTAACTGATAACGGCATTAATAAGCAGAAAATAGTTGCAAAAGGGAACTTAACTTCTTCCACTGCTAAAATTTTCACTATTCATCACGCTGCGACAAGGGCTCCATCCCGGTACCTCTGACATTAGAGATAAGACACATACCCCTACGTTATGGGATCTTAGAAGTTAGGATAGTAAATATTGTACATATCTATCGAAAGGAATATTTCATGATCGTTGTCATGACAAACTATTCCGCTATTAAATATATTTAGTTTAGCAAGAAGGGAAAATAAATATTTCATACCAAAACATTGCATTAATGACTAAGTCTATAGATGCCGCTAACAATTACTTAAGCTAAAGTGCGTTACATTACGTGTTGACAGTGCGTACTTTACTTCTTGATCAACATGCATTATTTCAATGACAGCAAAATGTCCACGATTTCTGCTGTCAAATCCTCTGAACGGAAGGAGCTATTACTTGCTATTTTATTGGAATTGCATTTGTTTGAAATGAGTAATGTTGCTTCTAACGATTTATGTTCAGTAAGTTAACGTCTGACAACTATATAGGCGTAAAATTATCATATAGGCCCTATACCTGTATGTTGTTTTTATGAAGTGTCATATAAAATAAATGCACATGTAATGAAAATAAATAAGTTACCTGTAAATCCATGAAAGTTGAATACAACAGGATCGATGGTCACGCTTTTATTTACATTACATATAGATATGATACGATCTTTAACGTTGTGCGTTTTCTTCACCTTTTTCCGGTAAACAAGCAGACGAAACGTCAAGTCTTTGCAGCGTTATTGTGACGTATTTATTCTATGTCATGAAGGTCCCTTTTCGCTTGACGCAACTCATATATATATATATATTTAAAGAAGATAATGAATCACGGTGCATTACTCTTTGTTGCCTATGTTCTAGGTAACTGTTAAACCGTTTAATTAAACGTATTTCAAGTGACCCCATACGTCTACAATTAAAAAGTATAGCATCGTGCCAGACGCGATCAAATGCTTTTGACAAATCACAAAATATCACACAACTTGATCTACGTTTAAGTATATGATCATGTGTTTCTATGAGATGATATACTGTAGAGTGGCCAGGTAACAATCCAGCTTGATATTTGTAAAAAAAAGACTGATTTCATAAAAAACATATTTACAATATACAAAGGAAAGGAATTACAGGCAGTAGCTAGGATGGTAAGATGAAAGACGGGTCTGCTTCACACTTCAGTGCATACAGTTGACCTCAAAAGCAATTTCAAAGTAAACCCCGAGTAAACCCAAAGTAAACCCCGAGTGGGCCCAAATTTTCAAAAAGTAAACCCAAAGTAAACCCCAAGTAAACCCAAAAAGAAAACCCAGGGTTTAGTAGGGGTTTACTCTGGTGTTAGGTTGGGTCTGATCGGTACTGTATATAAATGTTGTTTAAAATTATTCATGTAAAATGCCAAGTACAACCGATTTATACATAAGTGCAGCGTAATTTCCAGCAATATGTCGAGGAGAGAAGAGAATTAACTGTTAACAATCAATTTGTGGAAATGAAAGTGTGTTTGTGTGTGTTTGCTACAGATATGAAAAACTATTTACAGCGATTTCTTTACAAGTTCAGAGTTTATAACTTCCAAGTCAGCTGAACAGAGTGAAAATTGAAGTGATTCGAAGTCAGATATCTTGGATACGTTGTAACCCATTTCTATTCTTGTTTACAGCATGGGTCATTTCTATTCATGTTTAACATGAGTGGAAAAAACCGTGGGTTTTAATTTTTTCAGAAAAATCCAATTATTCTACAGCAAGGGGGGTGGCATTATTCTACGTCGAGAAATGACCCCAGTCATTATTCTACGGGGGTCATTATTCCACTTTACACCTGCATTATTGGCTGCATTATATGCTCTCTATACACGGTAAATAGATATTGTAAGAAAAACTTCAGAAGCAAAGTCTTCAAAAAAGATCTTTCTTGAATTCAGACGATGTGTATTTTGTATATATTATTTCATATTGCTCGATTATATCTGAAACAAAATGATTAAAGAATACCAAGAAGACATTTGTTTTGTAATCAATTATTCTTAAGTAATTAACCATGAAAAATAACATATTTGCACTTTATTTTCCATTCATAGTCTACCAAACTAGAGATAGATTAGAGAAAGAACTTGGATAACATATAGAAACAAAGGAAACACATATGTAAGGTTATACAATTTTTTATCACCTGAGCCGAACGCTAAGTGAGTTTTTCTGATAAAAATTTGTCTTCGTTTTGTCGTAGTTATCGTCGTTGTTGTCGTCGTTGTAAACTGTTCGAATTTACGTCTTCTCCTACAGAATCACTATGTCAATTTCAACCAACTTGGCACAGATTACCTTTGGGCCAAGGAAAATCAAGTGTGTACGAAAGAAAGATTATCTTATAATGGGCTTCCGTAGATTATACCCTATTTCAAGGGAGAAACTTTATATGCAAATTGTATTAACATTAGGTCATATCATGACCCTGGGGTAGGTTGGAGCCACAGATGTGGGGAAGGAGGTGGTCAAACTGTTACAGTTCTATATCTTGAAAATCTTAATAAATCTTTTTACTAGAAACCGGTTGAAACTTATGTGTAAACAACTTTATTCAGTTTTGATTTATGTTTGTTCAAATATTGACCACCCAGGGGTAGGATGTGTCCACAACGGGGGATCAATATTTTACATATTTGTGAAGTGTTGCTCAGGTGAGCAGTGTGACCCCTGGGCTTCTAATTTTGTGATATTGTGGTGTTTAAAAATGGTAAAAGCTGTTGAAAAAGGTTTGGTTTCTAATATAAAATGTATTTAAAAAATCAATTTTGTGCCAGAAAAATATGTTTATCAGTTGGCCAAAAATATAAAATATAAAAATAAAAAAAAAAACACGCATGGAAATTTTTTTTTTTTTAGATATAGCAGACTATATCTTTATCAATTAAGATTTATTCTGAAAGTGCATCAAACCTCCTAGGCCTGAAATTGATTAAGAAAATAAAAACAAGATACGCAAGGATCAAATCACATACCTAAGTTCATAACGCACTGGCATGAACACGAAAATATACCGCTAGATAAAAGAGTTATGTATATCATTCTATTTCAGTACAGAACATGTGTTTAACTTCAAACACCTACCAAGGGGATTTTAAAAATAAATCAATATTTGCTATATTCATTTACAAATAAGGATGTTATAAACAACGTTTGATTGAATTTAAATTATTGATTTCCTTTTGTATAAGTTTTGAAGTTATTTCACTTTTGGAAAGAAATTGCTATTAAATGTAAACACTTTATATATTCCTATCCATAATGATTTCTACCAAATCTAAGGATATGCAGGAGACTGATCACGTTAATATCATTGTTTTGCTGCTTTGATTTGCTAACTCTGTTATGACAAGAGATGTTTGTGAAACACTTATGCCCCCCCCCCCCCCCCCCCCGGAAACATCCACAAAGAAAATGAACGAAAACTGCATGTTTTTGGAATTTTTCTAAGTCCAAGGAGCATAACTCTGTCGAAAATGCTCTATCATACCAAAATCAAACTTGACCTAGATAATATTTAGATGTACCAAATTTCATATCAATATGTGCACACTCTGCAAAGAAAATGAGCGGAAACTGCAAATAACTGGAATTCTTCTACGTCCAAGAGCCATAACTCTGTCGAAAATTGCTCGATTGTACCAATTATCTAACTTGACCTAGATATTATCATGGAAAACCTGTATACCAAATTTCAATACAATATGTTCATCCTCTGCGAAGAAAATGAGCGGGAACTGCAAATAACGAATTCTTCTACGTCCAAGAGCCATACAGTATCGATCAAACCCAACCTAACAGAAAGTAAACCCCAGCTAAACCATGGGTTTACTTTCTGGGTTTACTCTGGGTTTACTCTGGATTTACTAGAGTGGACTCAGAGTAAACCCAGAGTAGACACAAAGTAAGCCCAGAGTGGACCCAATTTAGAACTTAATCAAGATATTATCATGATAAAGATGTATACTAAATTTCAATTCAATATGTTCATCCTCTGCGAAGAAAATTAACGGAAATTGTTGGTGGACCGATCGAACGACAGACAGCAGCAAAGCAATAATCCCTCCTTTCTTCGAACTTGAGGGGTGAGGGGGGTGGCATAATTCCAAACTGATTTGATTTTATGATGCTTTCATGTATTTTATCTATGGCATCAAACATGAATTGTTAGATTCCCCCGTACTTTACGGCTCTTAAGTAGTCATTGTTACAAATACTGTTTAAGAGAGACTGCAGGAATCTAAATTTATTTATTTGCTCGTAACAGAGAAACATTTTTAAAATTCTAAAAAGGGGACAGGTGCACTGCTTATCACAGTATTCCCCATTAAATGGTAAAAAAAGTTTATAGTGCACATCCTCGCAGTAAAAAAAGAAGATTTTTTTTATGTTGCATTTTTATGAATTTAAGAGTCTAAACGGTAATTTTAAGCATGTGTTTCAATGAGTTTTTTTTACTCATCATTAATCAAAGCCAAGTGCTACCTAATTCAATTATATTTCTATTTATTGACATTTTATCAAACATTACTTTAAAGTCGGTATATTCAGTTTTTAAACAGGAAAACACTTATTTTCTCAAAAAATTAACTATTTCAGTAAAACAAGGTAAAAAAAAGTGATAATGATCAATATCGTATATTTTGCGAAGGACATTCAAGTGTCTGTAACTTTGAAAAATTACAAATATTTATTGCTTAATTTAGTAATAAATGAGTTTCATCATCCTGTTCCTTTTTAACTAAATTTGATCTAGTGACTCTAAAGAAAATAAAATAACACCCCTAATGCATTAAATCATATGGAACAATATTGTAGAATATGATATGATATTGCATTAAATCATGTGATACGATATTGTAGTATATGAAGTTTTATGATATTATATGATACAATATTGAATCATTAGATACGACATTGTATACTGATATAAAATATGATATAGTAATGCATTATATGATGCAATATTGTATAATATATATGATATGTATCCCCAAATCTTATTTTATATCATATAATATGATATTATATCTTACTAATTATATGATATTGTATCATGATTTAATATTGTTACATGTATGTGTAATTGGTACATTTATGGTATTGTTCCGTATAATACGACATTGTATTGGATAATATGTGATGATAAAATCTTCCTTCAATATGCATAATTTTCCTGCCATCCATCTTTCTTTCCTAGATTTTTTTAATGGTGTAAGTTTCACATTTTGGTTTGTTATTATATCTTTAAGGGTGCAATTGCAACGCTTAATGATAAACATGTTTGTATCATAAGGGGTAGACCTTGTAGCATTTTGGCTTGTTTCATAAAGCGTTAGGTCTGCTTTGCATTCGCGACGCTTAATAATAGAATTGTATCATTAGGCGGCGATTTATCATTAGTGGTTGATGTTGTCAACTGTTAATGCAAGAATTTATAGCATTAGGGGATGCATTTGCAACGCTTAATGATATTTGTATCATTAAGCGGCGTTTTATCATTAGAGGTTGAGCACAATCTACATGAATAAAAGTAACCTCTGTAGTATAATGAATCCCTTATAGATTAAAGTTTTTCAGTTTAATTTTTTAGTATTTGTGAAATAGTCTTTTCAATATTGTAATCTTTACTGTAGTTTACAAAAAGTACCGTTCAGAAGGGGGTATATCTTAGAAACACAATTTTTTTTCGAGATAGGCATTATAACCATGCTGAAGTAAGAAGCTGCTAACAGCAGTCATTAAGCCAGTAGAAGCTAACAGCCAATAAGGAAAATCATCAAAGTACTGAGAGTACTCGATCAGAAAAATTATTATACTTTATCATCGGCATACGTTAATTAATAATCAACTTGAAGATGACTAATGCATCAATAATTTGTAGGAGCATTGACAACTTTAGAGGAAGTAAAGATCGCCTAGATAAGAAATAAAAATTCGTCTCGTGATCAAGTGATATATAAATCCCTCGAAACCACCTGGTTGTATCCGTACAGCTCAAATTTGAGACCTGAAAATAATAGCCCTATAGATCTCCTGTACTGCCCTGTAATTCGTTTAATGTAAACTTTAAAAAGGGGAGATATCGGCCCATCATGCACCACAATATCGTTGCGAAAAGTTAAAAAAATGACAAAGTTCAAATGATTGGCAAATTTGCCGATGCAATTGTAAAATTGGGATAAAATAATTTATAAATGTTTAGCAACCTGTGCAATAATTTTGTCAACCAACAATCATTTTAATATATAAAATGTTGTTTAGAATTATCACGTTATGTCAAGTACAGTTCAGCTAATTTAAACATAAAAATGTTTGTATCATTAGGGGTTGACATTGTAGCTTTTTGCTTGTTTCATTTAGCGTTAGGTCTGTTTTGCATTCGCGACGCTTAATGATTAAATTGTATCATTGGGCGGCGATTTATCATTAGTGGTTGATGTTGTCAACTGTTAATGCAAGAATTTATAGCATTAGGGGTTGCAATCGCAACGCTTAATAATATTTGTATCATTAAGCGGCGTTTTATCATTAGAGGTTGATACAAAACTTGACAAACGTTTGTCAATAGATCTAGAATTGATAAACACTGTGCACGCTTCTAAAAAATATTTTTAAGTAATATTTTAACAAAAATTAATTGTACATGTATCTAAATGCGAGTTCATAAACATTCAAAATACACGTAGCTTTCATACGGTTTTGTAAAGATACTAGAAGTAAAAAAAAAATGAAAATTAGAGTGTATACGTGTTGTAAAATTGTAAGTAATATCGGTAAAGAATATACAACCGCACACAAGGACAAATTACAACTGTAAACGTTTTGCGTTGCTCCTGTTCAAAGGAGTATTCTCAATATTTTGAAATCAGTTTCATTTCATAGGCTCAGATTTGATTGGGAACATTAAATTCTATTCTATGCTTACTGAGTATTGATTTAAAAATCAATAATCTATTCGTACTTATGTAAACATTTATCTTGTTGGGAAATACATGTTAAATTTAGAATTATAGCATCTTTTTAATTATTGTGTTTATATCATTTATCGGGGTATACCCATCTTTAATTCTTTATACTTAAAGTAGATTTCATTAACGAGTAGTAATATATATTACATGCGTTTAATAAGGTAAGCCCATTAATTATGAAATTGATTTAATCTTAATTTATTTAGAAGTAGGAACAGTTATCGAACAATAGGTATTTTTTAAAGTTATACGTTCATGTACAAATATTTCAATAAATGAGAATGTTTACCTTAATAACACGTAAAACAAACCAAAAATTAAAATTCTCTGTTTATTTTGCCTTAAAAACAAAACACTCGCCATTTTGTGCACAGACTAAGGAATTACGCCTATCCAGTAGCAGGCGTAGATTTAAACCCAAATTTAGTCTCGACTAAGTATCCGCTTTTATGTGAAACGCAACTAAGTCTGGTTTTGAGATTTAGTCCATGATTTAGTTCGGACTAAGCTGACGCCTGGACGTAGGTCTTTTTGAGAAACGGGCCCCTGGTGACAAGCGATGCAAATCAGAAACCCTGGACTTGGGAAGATGACTTTTGTGGTAGTTAATCTTCATCTATGTAGATATTGAATTCATATAAACATACAAATTGGTGTTAATTAATCTCATTTTCATCAGGATTTTAAAATGAACTTTCATTTTTCTGTATTTCTACTTAAAATTAAAAAAAAAATGTATGAAGTCAACAATAAAGGGACGGAGGTTGTTCTCATCTACCTGCTTTTGTTATACATTAGTATTTTATATTTTGTTGTTTTCATTTTCTATACTCACACCTTACAATTGTCGGTTTTGATACCAGAATTGCCATACATTTAGCAGAGGTCTGTTTTCCTTTTTAGACAGCTTGCTTTTGCTTTTGATTCTACAATGTTTTTGTCCTTCACATGCGTATCAGTTACATGTTTTGCTGGTTGTCATTTAAAGAGAGAGAGAGAGAGAGAGAGAGAGAGAGAGAGAGAGAGAGAGAGAGATTTTATCGAATTGGTTTATAATTAATAAAACAAATGCCACCATTAAAAAATTGGTATCAATAATTTAATCATGCGAATCAATATGCATATGAATGCATCACATTTTAAATTGGGAGAGTATAATTAAACCAGTTGTGTAAATTTCCATCAAAAAGCACCTTATTTACAAATATTCAAAGTAAAGAATAGAGAAAATGATAGCGTATAATGACATTTGAGCCGCAATGCACAGGAATTGAGCTTGTGTTTAAATGTTCTAAAGAGAGACAGGAAGAAATGATTTTAGAAATTCTTTAAATTCTTTAGCTGCAAGTTAGGAGCAGAGATAGATTGTACATGTAAAAAAGCATTTTTGGCTGCAAGTTACGAGCAGAGATAAGATCGTACTTGTTAAAGAGCTCTTTTGTTCTCTTTTAAAACGTCTACCCATTTTGGCTGTCAAGTGGATAAAACGTAAAAAAAGAAAGAAGTTAACATCAATGCTAATTTGTATGTAGCGCAATTTAATACTGACCCTTATATACTGGCCTTATTATGGCCTCTCCCTGTATATTCTTACGCAAATCTATTTGACAACGTTACTATCATACATCGTTTTCCCGCTATTCTTTGAGACGAGGGAAAACAAAAAGTATTTGTTTATGAATCTTTAATAATGCAACCATCAGTATCATTGATTTTATCGCGCATATCAATATGCATATGAATTTATCACATTATTAAATTGGAGAGTATAGTAAAACTAACTGTGTAAATGATCATCAAAACGCACGTATGTAGTTTTATTTAAACAGTTTAATTGGATATAGAAAATGATATAACGTATACTGAGATTGTAGTGCAATATATCAATCCAGCCACTAAAAGGCTTTTAAATATTTCAAAAGAATGACAAGAATACAAGAAGTAAGAAACACCCCAAACTTTTTCCTTCTTTATGCTACCAAATATTTGGGCGTTTAGTGATAAAATCTCTTTAAATTTCATTCATTCCTTTAATTTGTGGGTTGTCCCATCCTGGGGCAATCACAAACACAATGGAAACTTTATTATGGAATTTTATTGTCAAACGACAAAGTTACAAACCTCTAAACTACAAAAGCTACTGAGGGAAACCTATGGGGTTTTCCCCAAAGATGACGGCCAAAAGACATACCTTTTGCAATATTTGGATTAGACTGTTAAAAGAGTCCTTATAAAACATTGTTAATAAAAAAAATTAATCATTTTATTATGATTAAAATTTCTTTTATGATGGACTGATATTTTGTCTTAAGTATATATTTGCTTTAAGATCATGAGACCTGCTGGGTAATCTGTTGACCACCCAGCAACCTCAGAATTTCAGGGGTCGGCTACGAAATTTAAATGCTTTCTACCCGTTACAACTTATTCTATGCATACTGTTGTATTAAAATCCCACGCGTGCTCAAATAGAGAGAGAGAGAGAGAGAGAGAGAGAGAGAGAGAGAGAGAGCTAAAACTTATAAAACAAATTATTATATTGATGTCTCAAATTAATTATTCATATATGTTTAGTAAACACTGGAACATTCATTGTTTATTTACACTGACATCTTGTCAAACTTATGTTTCTGTCACATGTCGTGAATTATGTCATGCATGAATTTTATTTTATAAACATAATAATCCATAAACTTTAGTTTGGTTTGAAGTTATAAATTATTCAGTGGAACAGCTCGATAAAATCCCCTTAAAATGACAAACACGTGTTAAAGATATCTAGTAGAGCGTTTCGGGCGAGGCACAGAATAAACAACAAACTAACCAATTGGATGACAGTTCTTTTGTTGGATGTAAGATGATAACCTGACAAATTCTGGATAAATTCGGGTACACCAGAACTCAGGTATCATGTAGAGTATTGTGTACTGGGAATCTAAAAATTTAATTATTTCTACATCACGGATAAAGATTACATGTATGATAGTTTATACAGGTAAGATGTAAATTATTAGTATAGTCTTTTTTATTGAATAATACCTTACCGAATGCTTGTGCTTGTTTGTGCATTGCAGGGGGGGGGGGGTGCAAGTAAATGTAATAAAATATAGTGATAGCAGATAACCATGAAAAACTTGCTTTGGAAAGGTCATTTTTTTCAAAGAATCTTTCAATGTTTCTTTTTTTCAGATAGACTAAACGATCATTGTGTTAATCGTTTTAAACATCGATAGGTTTAACAAAAGAGCGATTCAATTAAACGACACCGAGAACACACAAGTAGGTCAGTATAAACTAAAAAACACATTCATTTACCATAACGAGGCCGAGTATAGTTCAAGTGAGCATGGTTTTGCCTATATTTTGATCGTCTTTGGGCGATCGTATTCGTGGACTGTCCATAAGAGGCATCCGGCAAATTTAACTGTTTGTGCATCCATTGCGCCTTACATTACTTTATCTTTATAATGAATACATGTTAATTACTAAAACACAGTATTCTAATGTGTTTCCACTGGATGAAAAATCCAGTTCAGCAAAACTGAAATTATATGGAAACGTTGCAGACACCTGAAGTTGAAGCTTCTTGTATAGTTTCCGCAAAGCGAAAACCATTATATCAATTAAGCAAGTATTCATTAGGTTTCAGTCAGCTGAAACTTTAGTCTAAGATTCTATATGGCTTCTAAAATGCGGAAATCAAAATTAAAATGTTTGAAAAGTTGTGTAAATTATTATGGGGATATCAACCAGTTTCAGCACATTACCGCTAGATTTGAGTATGCAGAAACTTTAGTTTGAGATTTCAAATGTTTTACGCAGCGCACAAACCATGACAAAAATTTATTTCAAAAGTAATAAATTATACTTATTATTTTCAGCAGGTTTATGTTCAATTTTAGCATCGTGATCATGAATGCGTAAATGCTTTTATGTACAGTAAGTTTCAGCATGACTGAAACTATATGTATACATGGACATGTTTAAAACATGGAAAATAAGGTAAATCCGAAGTGTACATTCTTTCTGACAACTTTAGCATCAATTCCATATGAAAAATGAACTGATTATATTCTCTCTCTCAAATAAAAATAAAAATAAATAAAACAAAACCTGGATGCTGTGATTAGACAGTAATACCCGCACCAAGTGTTTGCTCCTAAATAACACTGTTTTGTACCAGTTTAATTAAAAATGAAGGCCACATGCAAGCTCCGGTAGTACATTTAAAAATTATAATTTTCATTACTGAAGAATGAGATCCCTTTCCGTATGATAATACACGAGCAGCACTTTATGTGCAGTTGGGTGTTGAACTGTTTGCATGTTATTTTTTTCATTCTGTCATTTCAATTGCAAAAGTTATTTTTTTCATTTGTCAGACTTATACTATTAAGTTGACCCCATATTGACCCTATTTCTTTCTTAATGCATTATAATGCACCAAATACCATGTAGGCCATGACCTTATGGGACTGTTCTGACCCCATGAAACTGGAAAATACAAAATATCTTCTAATGTCATAATGATGCATCAAATTGTGTAAAGTACATGACCCCAGGTGTTGTCTTTACCCCCCCCCCCCCCCTTATGAAATAGGGAATGATGTTACACTGTATATTTTGATAACTTTTCATCATTCATCATTCATTTTCATTCATCAAATGCCTACAATTTAGAAATATGACATCATAAACACAAATTTTTCCGGTAATTTTTGCATTTTTAGCATAAAACAGCCTGTTTCCAAGCAGTTTTTCTTTCGGAAAATATAGAGCGCATCCTTGAACCAACAAAATATTTTAATCAGAGATACTAATAAGTGACCGAAATTTTTTTTTTCAAGCATGCGCTCTATATTTCCTACTCACTTCTGACGTCATATACCCCCAGTAAGTGCAAATAAATCGAATAAATAGGTGAAAAATATATCTGATATCAACTCTTTTTAAAAATAACATAACATTTCATTGTATCCGAAACACTTTAAAATTTTACTCAAATCATGTATAGTTCTTTGTGTAATACATGTTAAAGTAAGTGTAGAGAATTATCATTTTTAAATGAGTTATAATAGGAAGGAAGAGTCTTTCTTTCCTAATGTATTATAATGCATCAAATACAATGTAGGACATGGCCCTATGTGAAAATTGTTCTGACCCCATGAAACAGAAAAATACTAAATATCACCTTAAGTCATTATGATGCATCGAATGGAGTAAAGTATATGACCCCAGGTGTTGTCTTTAAACCCCCCCCCCCTTATGAAATAGGGAATGATGTTACATTGTACATTTTGATAACTTTTGAGATCCGCATCCCTAAACCATATAATTTATTCTTGCTCTTTGTGTCATTGCGCATCAAATTGTATAATGGTTATGCCCCCTTAGAGACACCCTGACATTCTAGAACAAGAAATAATAAAGTATTTTATCTTATTCCTATGTAGTGTTTGATCCATGTGGGTAATTCCTAGCCTAATGATGACACTGCTTTGTTTAGGAGCCTTTACAATTGCCCCAAATAGGCGAATACACATGCATATCACATTTTGTTTATCAATCTTAAAAATTAAATTAAGCAATTTCAAAAATGTTAATGTGCATTAGGAGAATAAAAGCAATCAAGAAATTATTTAATACTACTGTACACATGTAAAAATGTAAGAAGACTGAATCTTTAGAACCAGGTTTGATTGGGGGGGGGGGGGTGTGGATGTGGAGTATAAACATTTAAAATTTGAATCATTTAATTGTTATTAATTTTAACTTGTCGATGAATATTAGTTATTGATCCCAATGTAGAAATATGACTTCTGATCATATCTCAATAGATCATTTATTAATTATGCAATGTGTAATGTGATTTTTTGTTTTAAAATAACAATTTTACCAGTTTATAAAACTTTTAGACCCCAAATTATATTTTGATTTTAATAGATCATTCGGCAATGAAAAAAAGTGTAAATGTAAGGTTATTTTCATTTTAAGCATAAATAAATGCAAGTTTTTTTAAAAATCATTTTATCTATAGTTTGAGGAGGAATACATGCTTGGATCCAGAAAATTTTCCTGGGGAAAGGGGGGCGACAAATTATGTTTAAGTTTGTTTGGGCATCGGGGTTCCTAGTCATATATTTGACAATTTTTTGATGTAAATTAAAATAAGACTAAGCCATACTACAGTCATGAAAATGAATAGTATAGAACAAAACACAAACTAATATATAATATATAAGTATTACATAGGAAGTATTACAAAACATAGATGATAGATTGATCTATATCTGGGTTCTTGAATTGAATCATACATCATGTATACATATTTTGTTCAAGGCATTTCGGATGGTATGTAGGTCATGATCCCAAGTGCTCTTTCTGAAATTATCAAATATCATAAAAAACCATTGAGATTCCCACCTTAATTCAAAGATAGTATTCCTCTTTTGGTCATGGTGCATCAGATCATTATAGTAATAATGTAAGTCATGACCCTAAAGGGTCATCCTGACCTACTTTGAATCAGAAATTGTCAATTATATTTAACATTTTGATATGTGATGATCCCATCTCTATTTAATCTTTATCCTATCTCTATTTAAACTTTATTATTAAGTCTCCCAAATGAAATTTGGAGACATACTGTTTTTGTACAGTTCTTATAATTCTTATTCTTCTTTCCCGCTCTGAACATTTTTCTCAGAGATGGCTGAACAGAATTGTGCAAAACTTTAGGATACAATAGGCCTGCATATCTAGTTGTGCACCCTAGTTTGATTTTTCTCATTTGGGGTTAGACAACCATTCTTGTGGGGGGGCGGGGTTGTTTAAAGGTGTGTGGTCTAACATTGAACCATATGGGAAAAATCGTAGACTCTATTGTAAATGGTAACTTGAAAACGGACAAAGATAATTATATAGAGTATTCATAATCATATATTGACTGTTTACTGGCAACATATGGGGTATATTAGATCTGACCCCTGGGGTCATCCCCACCCGCCAGGAATTAGAAATTACCATATATCTCAGAAACTGTTATTATCATGACTCCTAAACCATATATATTCTCGTTCCTTATATCAAGGGGCATCAAATGTTATGTAGGTTATGGACCCTGTGGATGGTCCTGACCCCCCCCCCCCTCGAACATCAAGTCCCTTAATATTTTCAAAACAGTTGAGATACCCACCCTTAAACCATTTATATTCTTGTTCCTTGTGTCTAGGGGCATCAAATGGTATGTAGGTCATGGGCCCTGATGGTGGTCCTGGTCCCCCTCGAAGAGCAGGTCACTTAATATCTTTAAAACAGTTGAGATCCCTACCCTTAAACCACATATATTCTTGTTCCTTGTGTCAAGGGGCATCAAACGGTATGTAGTTTATGGGCCCTATGGGTGGTCGTGACCCCCCTTTGAATAGGAAGTACATGAATGTCTCGAAAACGGTTGAGATCCCCACCCCTTAACCAGATATATTCTTGATCCTTAAAGGGCATCAAACGGTATGTAGGTAATGGGCCTAAGTGTTAAATTTAATTTTTCAAATCGTTATTCACATCTATAGAACAGTCCCTATCATATCCCAAGCTATGATGTGTCTATCCATTAAATCATAAGAGGAGTTCTACGATCTATGGGTTTTTTTTTCGGAGTGATCACGTCAATTTTTTGCTACTATTAGACTCTCTGAATGAAATTTAAATTTTTAAAACCTTACTGCACATCTATAGAACAGTCCCTATCATATCCCAAGATATGATGTGTCTCTCCATTAAACCATAAGAGGAGTTCTGGGATCTATGGTTTTTTTTAGTGATAAACGTTAATTTTCTGCTACTATTTGACTCCTCGGATTAAATTTGAATTTTTGAAACCTTATTGCACATCTATAGGTGTGAGGATGTGTGATTATGCATCCTGATGAACTTACATAAATCAACAGAACAAGTATGAAATTTTTAACAAAATATTTAATAACAAAATAAAATAAAATTAAACAGAAAATTCAACGAGAAAAAACCAAACAGAAAAAAAATATACAAATTAAATAATGAAATGAAGGAAAAAGTCTATATAGTCAGCCCGGTTCCGGTGCACGTGGTGTTTAAGAACCCTCAGGTGAACACGTGGTTACAGTCAGGTTTAGGTATATCGGCAACCACCAGAACTAAGTTGAAGTACATGTAGAAAGTTCACATGCTGCACGGGTCTATCGAGGCTTCATTAGACGAAAGTTTTCCTTGGAAATCTAAATAACCAATGGCCTCGTCCACGCTGATTGGAGGTTTCTTTCAATAAACTCAATATACAGAATATAAGTTTTCAAATGACACAAATTATATAAATATCAAACTTTCACAATGTTAAGTTAAAGCACGTATCTGCATTGACGATTATAAATTGGTAAAATTGCGAGGATCACCGTCAGGTATAAATTCATAAGTAGTTTTAGAGATGTGTCAAAAGGGCCGCCGTAGTTCACTCACTCACTGTAGAACAGCGGTCTCTATAAATTATCCCATGAAAATGGAAACGGCCACTGATAAATACAGGAGCCGGAAATATTTCAGCACCCAAGAACCCTCCTTCCCTGACAGGTATTGACGTTCTGTAGGGACGGGGAAATTTACAGCAAAACAAGGCAGAAAAGACCCTGATAAAATAAACGAAAAGAAAAACATACTACCGAAAACCTATTCAAACACGTGTGGTTAAAACGTACAAAAATGGGTTGTTTAAATACCTGATGTTTTTCTAAAACAGGCCCCTGAGCACTAGACGGGATGACGACCACGTCTATCGGCTGATGTTCCCGGGTACTACCCGTGCATACTTTTACCAACTATTTAAGGTTTCAACGAGGGGCTCCCCACAGGATTGATATGTTTCCACGGTAACCAAGGGTCAAAGTATTAAAACAAGGGGCTCTCCAAAGGATAAACCGGAAAGGTGAACCAAGGGGAATTATAATTATACACAACGAATTTTAGTTTGTTACAATAGGACAGCCCCAATGATATCCCAAGAGATGTCGTAGCTACTCCAAAAGATGTAAGAGGAGTTCTGGGAACCATACTTTTTTTGAAAAAAAAAAAACCCGTCATTTTTTGTTGCCCACTGACCCCCTTAATAAAAAAAAGATTCTGGAACCTGATCACACTTCAATATGACACCCCAAATTATATTCGTGAAAATCATTTGGCTACTGTAAAAAAAAAATGACGCTTTTGAAACCAGTTTTTTGTTAAAAAAAGAAGTCATTTTTCAGCCATTTTATGACCCCCAGGACAAAATTGAAAATTCCGAAACCTTTTTGCGCTATATATAGGATACCCCAAAACATATTCCAAGAAAGTATTTGTCTACTGTTGAAAATGTAGGAGGAGTTCGATGAAGAAGGCTTTTTTATGAAAGAACGTCATTTTTTACTCATTATTTGACCCCCAGGACTAACAGAGAATTTTTGAAACATTTTTATGAAACAACATGACACCCCAAATCAAACTCGAAGAGTTCAGATTGCTGGTTTATAAGATGTAAGAGCAGTTTGAGAAAGTAAAACGTAACAGACGGAAGGACGGACGAACAGACGGAACAGGGGTAACAACAATATACCCGAACTTTCTTTAGAAAGTGCGGATATAATTACATGGCATTTGTATTAGAAATAGAGCAATATGGATTGTGGAGGGGGATCAAGTTTTTTTTTGTAAACTGGAGTCTAGGAATTTAATTCAGGGAAGGTAATATATGACCAGTCAAAAATCCTGACTTAAACTAAAAACTTTTATACAAAATTATACAAAAACGATTTAGATAATGTTGATTTTAGTATATGATGACTTTCCTAAACTGTTTAAAACGGAATGATACTTCTTTGAGGGTGAAATTACTTTAAGTGAGGCCTCAAAATTACTTTCTATTATAAAAGCCAATAAATCACCTGATTTTAAGGTTTTTTTGGAAATACATCGGTGTTTTTGTGGTTAGATCCATAAACTATGGATATAAGAATAATATGTTATCCGTAACACATATATATATATATTGACCTGGTGTAATTACTTTGTTACCTTAAGGTGACATACAAGACACTATATTAAAAATTGGCGTCCTATAACGTTGTTGAATACAGTGTACAAAATTGCATCTGGATGTATTGATGCTAGATTAAAAAAATATTTATATAAACTTATAAATCCAGATCAAACTAGATTTATGTCTAATAGGTATATTGGAAAACACACAAGTTTTTTTTATGACATCATGCAATATACTGAAGATGAGGAAATTCCCGGACTTTTATTGCTTATCGATTTTGAAAAGGCTTTTGATACCATTTCTTGGAATTTTATGCTACAAACTTTAATTTTTTTTAAACTTTCGTCCCTTTATTAGACAGTGGGAAAGATTTGTTATACAAACATAACATCTGCTGTTAATAAAATGTGACAATCTCTCTGAAGTTTTTGATATTCAGAGAGGGTTTAGACAAGTGGATCTATCATCCCCATATATACTTGATTTGTGCAGAAATTTTGGTAATACAAATTAGGAAAAAAGCAAAGGGCAACACAGAAAAAAAATATTTTGCAACTTGTGGATGGCACCTCGATTATTCTGGATGAAGTGAAGAAAGTTTACTAGAAACCATTTCTACATTACATAGATTCTTGGAAATGTCTGGCTTGTGTATTAGTTATTCAAAAACTCATCTTGTATGGATAGGTTCCCAAAAGTATAGTAATGCTATACTTATTCCTAATAGCAAGTTGAACTGGGGATCTACTAACTTCACCTTGCTTCGAATAAATTTTGATGTTGATTTGCTAAATGCGCCTATTATTAAACCACCTGCAAACGAATTTTGGGCGGATATTTACATGTAGGAATTACCTTGTCTATCAGTCCGTCTGTCTGTCTGTCTGTCTGTCTGTCCGTCTATCTGTGCCAAATTCGTATCCGATCCATATCGTTCTAATGGATAAACATTGGAAGTTCCTACGACAAAAATTCCTTAAGACCTGAAGGTGTCATAACCTTGACCCAAGGTCATTTTGGCAAGGTCAAGATCACTGGCAGGAAAAGTGCAAAATTTGGTCCATATCTTTTTAATGGATAACCATTGGAAGTTCTTACTTCACACAAAGATTGCTTATGACATGAGGGTGTGTCATGACCTTGACCCAAGGTCATTTGGGCAAGTTTAAGGTCATTGTTTATTAAATGCTTTATTCCGTGTCATGTCTTGTGATAATAAATATGATTAGAATGTCAAATTTGACACAAAACTTGCTTGTGTCAGGTTACATAAAATTAATTGAGAATGAAATTAGTCTGGGTGAGACAGCTTATCTTAACAAACAGAGTGTTTAGCCAATTCATACCTAATTTTAATCAAAATGAATTTAGATCATGTGGTATTAAATATATTGATATAGTTTTGAAATAATTACATGTATTAAGCAAGTTCTGGATAGATGTATTCAAAGCATGGGTGACCTGCATAATACATATGCATATGTATAGTGACGTCAGAATCACCTTTATTTTATAACACTATGACCCACATTTGAGGGAAATCCTTTTTAAACAAACAACTATTTGACAATGATATTAGATACATCAATTTATTAGAGCAAACATATTTAAGGTTATGATCTGTACAAAATCAACTTCTTTATGATATTTTAAACAGTAATACCTCTGTGACACCAGGTAAAGAAGATGGAATAAATTATCAGATATAGAGGACATAGATTGGAAAATAATACATAAACTGCCTTTCATTATAAAAAAAAAACACTATAAGCTTCATTGATTCCAGTACATAATGATCAAGAAAATTTGAGCAACAAAATCATTTTTATTCAAAATTTAAAAAAGTAAACCTTATGTCACAGAAAAGAGTAAATTATAGAACATACATGTATATTGTGGGATTGTGTTCACTTAAATACAATTTTTATGTTACATTTACCAAAAAACCTTTTATTTTAGACATCCTTGGTAAAAGAAAAGATATCCTTCATATCATTTTTCTTTGGTTAAAGTACTACATTTACACAGCAAAGTGTACTGAGAAACAGTTGAGTGTATCTTAGGCAGCAATGTCGCCTTTAAAGCTCTTCTATGAAACACATATTTTTATTTAAAAATAAAATAAAAATTTCGTGAAAATGAGTTTTTTTCATACTCATTGAAACATCTGGAATCCATATTTCTCTCTCTCTCTCTCTCTCTCTCTCTCTCTCTCTCTCTCTCTCTCTCTCTCTCTCTCTCTCTCTCTCTCTCTCTCCAATTCTCTTTTTAAAAAAATTAGCACATTCGCACTTCTGAATTATTCTATTTGAAACATTATAATTATGCATTCTTAGGCACAGAATGGAAAAAAGGATTATCTACATACATTCATATACTATCCCTTAACGTGTTTTAAGCTCACCGAGACAAAGTCAAGGTGAGCTTATGCTATCCCCACGGCGTCGGCGTCGGCGTTTGGACCTGGTTAAAGTTTTTGTTGCAGGTGCTGTATCTAAGTTATTACTTGTCCTATCTTCACCAAACTTGCATGGATGATGCATCTGAACCTACTTATGGACTTGCAAGACTTGGATGCTGGATCTGAATCATGAATTTCAGATGCTGGAGGAGGTTAAGGTTTTTGGAGCAGGTTAAAGTTTCTGTTGCAGGTACCCTTTTTTGGCAATATCAAACTTCATCAAACTTGCATGGATGGTGTGTTTTATGATACTGATGCACCAGACAGGCTTGAATGCTGAATCTGAGCCATAGATTTCGGATGCTGGATAAGGTTAAGGTTTTTTGGAACAGGTCACGTTTTTAACAGGTAATTGTACTATTTTAAATTTGCATAGTTAATTAAACTATAATATGAATAAATTGCAGAGGTAGGTTCAGATGCAGAGCTTGATCTCCATTATCAAGGATGCTTAAAAATATATATGACTGCCGTCACGAGAAAAGGGCCCTTAAGGTCAAAATTTCACAAAATTACTTTTTTGTACATTCGAGACCCCTGACATTTTCTGAGTACAAAAATACAAGAAAAATTCAAATATCTTGATGAATAAGCATTTTATGGCCATTTTAAGGAGATGCGAAAACGGCTCCGTCATAGATATTATGAAAATTATAACGTCACAAACGTAAAAGTTTTTGACGTCGTTACTTTTACATTATCGATATATACATGTATGTACAATCATGTAATATTCTCACACCGAACAAATAAAATAGTTGATGAATATTTTAACACCATCAATAGAGCTATCGTTATCTTTATTTGAAATCTACTGCGGTGAAGTAATGTACATATATACTGCAACACATGATTATGTGCAATTCAAATACAATAATTGTCATTCCTCATCAGGAGGTGGGCATGTTAGGTCTTTCGCGTGATCTTGAACGTATGGCCTTATTTGATTAAACAAATACAGCTTCCTTTCAGCAGAAAGACCACCTGCAAAAGAAAATAAGAGAAATATTCATTTTTCTTACGTTGAAATAAAAGATATAAAATTTGTATCCAAGCGTTTACTAGTATGTGTACCTTTCTCCAAAATTGGTGGGAGATTTGCGGCAGAAAAAATAGCGTCCTCGTTTCGAAGAATGTTGATAGCTTTTTCTGGGTCAGTATATTTTTCTCTTACAAACACAACCCCTGGTTGCATTGCAGATAGCCTGAAATGATGGTATTTCCGAATTCCGGAAAGTGGTGAAAAATCTGTCGATAGAAATGTCTTCCAGTCATACCAACAAAATCCGTCGTTTACCACTATGGCATTGTTTCCTCTGGCCGACTTTTGAACAACATTCGCTAGGTCTTGAAGCGAGTCATTGTCAGCCTTGCAACATATCTATCAAGTGTTTATATACAAATCGTATACGTATTCTAGTCTTCATGATTCTATACATTTTGAAAGGATTAATGGCCACGTAAGAAAATAATACATTTATCACATTATAAGCAAAGCAAGCTTTAAAAAATTGAGATTCTAAAATCACAATAAAAATGCGATTGTCTGTTGCATTAAAAATTACGAACGTACATAGTACAAGTTATTTATGTATAAAGAAATTTCTAACCGGCGATACAATTTTTTAATGTAGGAAAATCCTGCATCTACAAGGCACTTTGTGTGTCCAGGAATCTGCATTGATAGAGTTATTTCTCTGTGAAGTCCAGTGAGTACTCTCCATGCTTGATAGGCCAACACATAGCGGTTATTGTTCTGTCCTAAACATATTAATAGATCAGCATTTAAAAAAAAAATAACACATTAAAGGCAATTTTGATTTAATTAAAACTACAAAAGATTATCAAAAAAATATTCAGCATATCACCTGCACAATTGTCACAATGCATTTTACAAGACATTTCCCCAAACCCGTAGCTCTGCAAAGCATGGTGTAGTAGGGTAATGACTGTGTTTGGACCATGGGTTGAAGTACCATCCTTGCCAATCGTCTGGTCCTCGTCAACAAGATAATTGTACTGTTCCCTACAGCCCTTGATGCAAACTCCAAACAACTGAACTTTACGGGGGGATGTAAAATATAAGGGACCTTCCTGTCGTGAATGATGAGGAATTGTTAGCTGTTGGGCAAAATCAAATGTATAATGTACATTATACAAAGGGGATGACGATGGCGGATAGCCTAACGGGTGTTGTCCAAATTCTTCTTGTTCAATCCGTGCAGCATGGACGCTTGTTCTATACACCATGTGTTCACCTACGTGTATATAGCATACTTACATTTTTTCTTCTTTAATTAAAAACATCGATAATTAGAATAATGAAATTGGCAATAAATGTAAACAAAGAAAACAATTTATATAGCAAGACATATTAAAGAAGGAAAATACTTTTAGAGACTTCAATGTGACATTTGAACTCATCTAAGGCCCGCGACTTTTCTTCCTCCGTCACTGCAGCCGTAACCTTGCATCGAAGCTTCTCACATTTCGAACACACGTCTGACCTGGGTGATGCTATTTTTATGTGGGGTGTGCACGTCAGCCATATTCCCTTGAATGTTGATAGCTCCACTGCTCTACCGTGACTCTCTTCACATGCTGTTTTGTATATCGAATGTATGTCTGTCTTAGTCGTCGATGCAGGTAGTAAAATTGGTGTTTCCGGAAAATCATTGGCATGAGGCACGGCAGGCAGTGGGAGACCATTTTCACGATCATCATAATTGTACATGTATCGGCGCCTTTTCTTATCGATCAAGTCATAACCTGTGCTTTTGCTTTTTAACTTCCCCATAATGTACATCTCTTTTTCATCTTTATTTAACTCGCGCATGGTGAAAATGTGATCGATAATTTCTTTGATCTGAATTTCTCATAACATTTAAAATGGCACCCACAACCTCTGTTTACTTTTTCTTTAACAGTGCGAATTGAATCCTCCTCCTCATCACCATTGTCATCATTGTCATCACCATCTTGATCATTATTTTGCGAAAATTCAAAACTTTGCGATAGTCTATATACCCTCTCCTCTTCTGTTTCATTCATAACATGTTCATTATCGTTGTTTTCATTATCATCATCATCGTAATCATCATAAGACTCAACAGTGTTTATTGCTCTTGGAAAAAAATCCAAATTTACCTCATCTAATTCCTGAACAAAAAAAAAATAAAATCAGGTTTGTTCTTATTACCCATAAGATTCAGAATCGAGCACTGTAAAGATAATTAATTTCATAATCCTAGATTTACATATTGTTTATTTGTATTATGTTCTTGTGAAATGTTCTTGTTTTTTTAAACTGAGCAATTATCTTCCGGGATTCTTTAATTACACCGTTACTTTTTTTTTTATTAGAGCATCCGCAACTCTATGGATACCATAAACAGTTTAAAAATAGATTGCGTGCTATGTAAACTTTGCAATTTAGAAACATCTTTTTCTGTTGGAATGAAAAACAAAAGTACAATTTTACTCCTGTTTTTGAAATATGCATTTTTAAAACCGAGTGCACATGTAAATGTCGGAGTGTGACTCAATATTTACTCAAGAATTAACGATATGAATGACGATACCTGCAATATTATATATACACTCGCTGATTATCGCCTCAATAACAATCAAAGTAATAAAACAACGAAGCAAAATCCCTTTTTGAATTTATGTTCACTTACTAACTTTAGAGTATCAAAAATAATATTCGTACTTTATGAATACAGGTACAATGTACTGTTAAAACATTATTTACTTGCATCTCTCTCTCTCTCTCTCTCTCTCTCTCTCTCTCTCTCTCCTAAAATATATATTTACTTTATATAATAGTTATTTGATGTCAATCTATTAATTTTATCTAATCAAATTTATATTGAATAAATGTTTTGTTACCTGCAAATCCATTTTGAAATCAGTTTCATTCTTCAATAACACGCCAAATGCAGCCGACAAAATTTACTTCCGTGTTTTTAATTCCGCGACTTTGACGTCGTTTTCTGAACATTGTGACGTCAAAAGATAAGGGCCCTTTTCTCATGACGGCAGTCATATCTTAGTTATTACTGGTTCTAACTTCACCAAACTTAAATGGATGGTGTGTCTTATTATACTGATGCACAAGACAGGCATGGATGCTGAATCTGAGCCATAGATTTCGGATGCTGGAAGAGTTTAAGGTTTAAATAGCTGGGTAATTTTTTTTGAAACAAGTGCCCTCTGGTGATAATATCCTTATTATAACTGGTCCTAACTTCACCAAACGTGCATGGATGTAGTGTCTTATGATACTGATGCACCTGACAGGCTTGAATGCTGAATCTGAGCCATAAGTTTCGGATGCTGACGAGGATTATATTTTTTGGATGTTTTAAAGATAAAAGCTTGCATAGTTGATAAAACCATAATATAAATGAAACTCAGAGGTAGCTTTAGATGCAGAGCCTGATCTCCATTATCAAGTATGCTAAAAAAGTCTCCTGCCTCACTCGCGGGTATGATAAGGCAACTCTAAGCAATCAAATTTCCTCGGATCGATATGACGTCACAATAAGCAGCGTGGTGTCATATTATAATCAGAAACATGCCAATTTATACTTATCTCTGATTTTAATTATAAAAACTACAGACGTATAATGTCACTAGAAACTCTTCTAACTGAATATATCTTCGATTTCTCTGTTTTACATATATTTATCATTGATGACGTCACATGCATGTTTAGTAGAGATATATGTCGGGAGACAAATCGTCGGAATGCAGTGTAAACAAAGCCGAAATATGACTTTTTTAATACTAATACACAATATTTTTAATAAAAATCTGTTTGAATATAATCAGAATAATACGGGCATAAATATTTTGTTGTATTAGCGAGTAAAATAAGGTAAGCAGAAAGACATTTATGTGGCTTGACCAGCCTTTCCTTTGTCAGCGTGTACAGAAAAGGCAAAAGTGTAACACTACCCCGAATATTATGAAATATGATATAGGCGATTATCAAAAGCATATGACTAAACTAGTTAAAAAGTGCTGTTAGAATCCCGTGCTTCGTTGCTGTAAATAAAAAAAACGATGTATTTTCAATGAAATTGATTAAGTTAATGAGGTTTCCGATAGATAATGACAATATTTTTTTATGCAATTAACAATATGATTTTAGCAGTAAAACTAATAAAAATGAACTAATTGCTGATCAAATTATTGTATAATACATACAAATGAACTTTGGGGTAGTGTTTCACTTCTTGATTGTTTGTTAAGATAAAAAAGTATTTATTTTTAGCTGTCACGTGATACCATGGCACAGCAGCTTCAAAGATTGACTCGATTCCGAAGTAGAAAAATAATATCATGGCGAACACATTCACTTGATATTAATATTCAGCACTGTTTTCATAAAAATAAACAATGTTTAAATTGATCATAATAACGATGGTCATTTAAATCGGAGTTGCCTTAACTTACTCGGGCTCAGACCTGCTTGATAGATAGATGTGTTTGTCGTTAAATGATTAAACATGATTCCTATGATATAGAATTGTATGATGTAATACACTATTGTTTAATATGAAACAATATAGTATCGTATGTTATATTGTAAAAAGTTATATTGTATCTTCTTTTTTTATATTTTATGATTTGATATTGTATCATGATATTGTTTTGTATAGTAATGTAATTACTATTACATTATTGTATAATATGATATTGTTTTATTATTTTTTTTATTTTTTCACATGATATTGTTACTTATGATATTGCAAATATGATATTATATCGTATGATACAATATTGTATATTATACGATGTTGTATCATACGATATTGTTTTGTATAACATTATATTGTTTTGGAGGGTTACAGTTGAAATTGACACCCCGAGGAAACCATTGACAATGGTTTTCGAGGGGTTTCAATTTCAACTGTTATCCTCCCAAACAGGCACTATTTATTTTATTATACTGAATGTCTTAATTTTAGAGAAGTTTTATTTGCTTTTATATAGAAATGACGTGAATTCTACGGTGAACTGTAAGCGCATCATTTACGCGCATGTAACAATTCGTTGTGTTACCCGTTGCTAAGTGTGTTGCAAACGCTGAGGGTAATAGAACGGATTATCAACTGCGTCTAAACCAATCATATTTCAGTATTTAACATGAAAGTATAATAAAATACAATATCATATTATGTAATAGATATTATACAGTATCATACAATAGAGTATCACACTATATTATACAATATCATTAAATATATCAATTAATACTTTATAGTATCACATATAATATATTATGATATTGTGTATAATGTGATCAAATACAATAATGTAATACATATACAATGTCATATCATATGTTACAATATCATATAGCATTTTTATTTATTACGGTATTTGATAGTATCATACGATATATATTGTAAGTATAATAGGATGCAATATTGTATTTTATATTATTGTATTGAAAAATGTTCTATCTTATAAAACTGTATGAAATGAACATATAATTATTTTACAATTTTTATACGATATTGTGTGGAAACAGTGTCCATGAATATCAAAGATCATAAAGTATGATTTTCATATAATATAATAACGGTGGTCTCATAAAGGTGATGCCTCAAAAAGGTGATGCCTCGTTTCGGTGAGCTTTGTAATCTGTGATTATCTATGTTTCACAATTAGTTTCTGAGAAGATACGTGGACAAAATTGTCCTTTAAAATCACCAAATCCTCAAACTCTCGAACTGACAGTGAGGTCTTTAGCTAAAAAATAATATTATCAAATACGTCTAATGCTCTATAATTTCTGTAAATTTCATGCAAATCTGTGGAATAGTGGGTCTTTTGTCAAAATCGAATGTAAAGTTTGAAGGTTCCTATATGAGGCAGATTTAAAAAGTCAATAACAAAAGTATTATACAAAAAGAGAAAAAAAAAATCGAATGGTTCTTGACACGACTTAAGAAAATGTTGATAATTCTAAAGACAAATGAACAAAGATCTAAACAATTCTAAGAAAGACAAAAATAATCCAAATATGAAAAGAACGATTTAACAGTTATCGAATTTTTTTTGTAAGAAGTTTATTTAGAAGTTGATTTTACACTCTATCTTAACCAGGAAATCGGAATAAAATTTCCAGAAAAATCAATTTTAAACCCTGGATCGCCCGATTCTAAAATAAATTCCAATTTTGAATTCAGCTTACTAATGTCTCTGTTTGCTTCCATGATAAATAACAAATGATTGCTAAGGAATGAGTTATGTAAAATAAATCAAGCACCCTACGCGGGTAGGTTAAGGCAACTCCGAGTTTAATGACCGTCAAAATTATGATCAATTTAAAAACTGGTTTTTTTTTTAAGAAAACAGTGCGGAATATTAATACCAAGGGAATGTGTTCACCACGATATTATTTTTCTACTTCGGAATCGACTCGATCTTTGAAGCTGCCGTGCCATGGTATCCCGTAAGCGCATCATTTACGCGCATGTAACAATTCGTTGTGTTACCCGTTGCTAAGTGTGTTGCAAACGCTGAGGGTAATAGAACGGATTATCAACTGCGTCTAAACCAATCATATTTCAGTATTTAACATGAAAGTATAATAAAATACAATATCATATTATGTAATAGATATTATACAGTATCATACAATAGAGTATCACACTATATTATACAATATCATTAAATATATCAATTAATACTTTATAGTATCACATATAATATATTATGATATTGTGTATAATGTGATCAAATACAATAATGTAATACATATACAATGTCATATCATATGTTACAATATCATATAGCATTTTTATTTATTACGGTATTTGATAGTATCATACGATATATATTGTAAGTATAATAGGATGCAATATTGTATTTTATATTATTGTATTGAAAAATGTTCTATCTTATAAAACTGTATGAAATGAACATATAATTATTTTACAATTTTTATACGATATTGTGTGGAAACAGTGTCCATGAATATCCAAGATCATAAAGTATGATTTTCATATAATATAATAACGGTGGTCTCATAAAGGTGATGCCTCAAAAAGGCGATGCCTCGTTTCGGTGAGCTTTGTAATCTGTGATTATCTATGTTTCACAATTAGTTTCTGAGAAGATACGTGGACAAAATTGTCCTTTAAAATCACCAAATCCTCAAACTCTCGAACTGACAGTGAGGTCTTTAGCTAAAAAATAATATTATCAAATACGTCTAATGCTCTATAATTTCTGTAAATTTCATGCAAATCTGTGGAATAGTGGGTCTTTTGTCAAAATCGAATGTAAAGTTTGAAGGTTCCTATATGAGGCAGATTTAAAAAGTCAATAACAAAAGTATTATACAAAAAGAGAAAAAAAAAATCGAATGGTTCTTGACACGACTTAAGAAAATGTTGATAATTCTAAAGACAAATGAACAAAGATCTAAACAATTCTAAGAAAGACAAAAATAATCCAAATATGAAAAGAACGATTTAACAGTTATCGAATTTTTTTTGTAAGAAGTTTATTTAGAAGTTGATTTTACACTCTATCTTAACCAGGAAATCGGAATAAAATTTCCAGAAAAATCAATTTTAAACCCTGGATCGCCCGATTCTAAAATAAATTCCAATTTTGAATTCAGCTTACTAATGTCTCTGTTTGCTTCCATAATAAATAACAAATGATTGCTAAGGAATGAGTTATGTAAAATAAATCAAGCACCCTACGCGGGTAGGTTAAGGCAACTCCGAGTTTAATGACCGTCAAAATTATGATCAATTTAAAAACTGTTTTTTTTAAAGAAAACAGTGCGGAATATTAATACCAAGGGAATGTGTTCACCACGATATTATTTTTCTACTTCGGAATCGACTCGATCTTTGAAGCTGCCGAGCCATGGTATCCCGTAAGCGCATCATTTACGCGCATGTAACAATTCGTTGTGTTACCCGTTGCTAAGTGTGTTGCAAACGCTGAGGGTAATAGAACGGATTATCAACTGCGTCTAAACCAATCATATTTCAGTATTTAACATGAAAGTATAATAAAATACAATATCATATTATGTAATAGATATTATACAGTATCATACAATAGAGTATCACACTATATTATACAATATCATTAAATATATCAATTAATACTTTATAGTATCACATATAATATAGAATAAATATTGTAGATATTTATCGGAAACACTCTCAACTTCTATAATTTCATTGTAAATTCTTCGTATTTTTCATTTAAAACAACGAAGCACAGGATTCTAGCAGCACTTTTCAAGTAGTTTAGGTCATATACAGTTGATATTTACCAAAGTCATCTTTCATAATATCCGGGGTAGTGTTACAATTTTGCCTTTTTTTGTACACACTGACAGAGGAAAGGCTGGTCAAGCCATATAAATGTCGATATGCTTACCTAATAACACTCGCTGATTGAACAAAATATCCATGCCTGTATTATCCTGATTATATCCTAACAGACACTCATCTGAATCTTAGGTATCTGTATCAAATAAGTCTTATGTTGACATTGTTTACACTGCATTCCGATGATCTGTCTCCCGACATGATCTTCTCTATTAGACATGCTTGTGACGTCATCAATGATAATTATACGTAATAAAGCTAAATCGAAGATATATTCAGTTAGAAAAGTTTCTAGTGATATTTTATGCCTGCAGTTTTGATATTTTAAACCAGAGATAAAGTTAAAATCGACATGTTTCTGGGTAAAATATGACATCATGCTGCTTATTGTGACGTCATATCGATCAGAGGAATTTGATCGCTGAGTTGCCTTATCATAACCGCGTAACGGGCCATAATTTGAGGGGTCAGTTCTTTTCTCTTCGTATCCAATAAAAGTTCTCGTAAATAAAAATATAATTTATACAACAAGTGTTCATAAACTGTTAACCGTTCTAGAGATATCAGAACAACTTTGTTTTAGGGGCCGACCCTTTATTTACCGAGGCTATGTACCAAAAGCGTTAAGTTGTCAAATTGTTAAAATTAATATTATGAGCAACTTTTGCTAGACATTGCTCTCCAAAATATTTCTCCATTTTCAGATATTAATAATCAAAATTTTGGACTTTTGGCCCTTGACGGCCCTGAGTTTGTTACATATTATTACTTATTAGGTTAGTTACTGATTCACTACGGAACTATATTGGGTTGATCAATCTCATAGATGGCGAGGCGAAGCCGAGCCGTCTATGAGATTGAGCAACCCAATATATTTCCGTAATGAGCCAGTAACTAACCTTATAAGTGTTTTGTTTTCCCGAGGACTATCAAGCGACATATTCATTCACAAATAGCGGTGATCTACGCAAAGCCATGTACAAGATGCCTTACATCTCGTCCAATTAAACTCATCTAATTAAAATATATTAAAATTATCAATACCACCTTTCAAATACGCTTAAAAAATCTTTGCTTCAGCCATATTACTTACAATGTTTTGTTGCTATTCAATTTTAAACTTCTGCAGAGATTTGAGCAAATTTAGTCGCTGCCATTTTGTTCTGCTCCAGACACAACAATGTGACGTCAATATTCAAAGGGCAACTACTCTAATTTAAAAATAATTCCAAAGGGCCACTACTCTAAATATTTTAATGACTTACTAAACACAATTTCTGTGTTAAATAATATGAAATATCGAGATGAATAGGTGAGGCGGCGGCCAATGACGGCCACATTGCCTAATATTAATCCTCACAGAACCTACATAGAGATATATGAGGCAATCACGTGCCATGTTTAATCCTATGAAAATGTGACATTTCAGTCAGAGGGAAAACAAAATTTAATTATGGTTGTGTATGCTAGATAAAAAAAACTGTATGATGAATATTTTTGTTTCGATCATTAAAAACAAATTAATGCTCAGTAAAGAGTTATAAATAAACTTTTAAGGAGTCCACCTGACCCCTTATTTGAGTAGACAGCTCCATTTTCTTGATATCAAATAAAAGGTCATGTGAATATAAACATATTTTGTTCACCAAGTGTTCAAGAATTGTTTAATCTTTCTAGAAATATCCGAACAAAAGTGTTTTATGGACCGAACCTTTAACTCCTTACCGGGGCTGTGAACCAGATATTTTAAGATTGCATATTGGTAAAATCTTTATCGTAAGCAACTTTTGTTCAACATTGTTTTCCATCTTCGCTAGCCAAGGGCGATGATTCACGGTGTTTCTCTATTCAAGCATGGCAGATTTAGTAGCTTTCAAAACAACACAGCCCGACATCCAATTAAATTACGCATTACAAATAGCATCGTAAAAAGTAATGGTGGCCCCCATCGTAGCATCGCATTGCAGGCTATGCCATGGCATTTTACCAAAATAACACAACACTAAAAATTAGGTCTTCCGTTTCTAACGGAAGGCCTAAATTATAGAAAATAAAAACATTAGAAGACAGTCTCGTGTTTGTAACTAATGATAGAATAAATTACAAAATAAATGAATCGATTCTAAAATATTCGAAGTGATTCTTAGAGAAAATGACATAAATAGCTAAAAGAAAATGTGTTGTGCTTGACAAAAGGTAACCATTAGATTGTACATGTGTCACCTTTTTTCTGTTGAAAGTTTGAATTGAACCCACTTCTTTTCGTAGCTGATAACACGAAATGTGCTCGAATACATCATGTCAGCTTGACTGGTGAAAGAAAACAAAGCCGTATAACAACAAGAGAGTCTTTCGTTGGAAACGGAAGACTCTAATAATAATAATAATAATAGAAAGAAACGGTAAAAAGGAGGGTCCTTCTTCGGAAACGGAAGATCTTAATAACTTATATCAGCACAGTAATAAGAAAGTCTTTTTTATAACGTGATACCTTAACTAAAGCAAGTTCACTCTATGCAGGCTCTCTTTCACTAGACTACAATTTTTGCTTATTGAAGCGCTAAATGAAAATATATGCTTTTGATATCTTTAAGAATCTTATTTTAAATTGATGGATTTTCGTGAAAATAAATTCATTAAAACTATTATGTTGAATGGTAGTTCATATCATTTAAATTGTAAAGAAATTAATATAAAGGTCTACAATTACGTCATTATTCACCTCTATGGGACTCAAAATAAGTTTGCTATATCCGAATTCGTTAAAACAGTAAAATTTTTCAAAGATTTAATCATAATTTTTCCAGAATGTCAAAAAAAACTTTCACTATATCCGATATTTTTCTATATCCGTGTTCGTAATAAAAGTGCTAAACGTACCTTCTTTCTTTTCTTAGCAAGTTTTGCTTTCAAGACCTTGACCTTCCACATCATGGACCTAGCCAGAACAACATACAGAGTACATCAGTGTTCTAAGTGTCCAAGGAACACGTGGTACTATTGCAAATCATGTCCATGTTATCTGTGTCAAAGGTGTAAAGAAAAACACGTGAAAAACTTCAAAACAAAAGACCATTATGTTGCCGCATATCGTGATAAATTTAACTTTATCTCAAAAGAGTTCTGTGTGAGACATCCTAACAATGTTTATATTAAATACTGTGAAACTTGTCAAGTTCCTCTGTGTGATTCTTGTGTTGGCCATCCATCTCACAGATTCCCTGCTTCTGTTTTTCGAAATAGTAAGCATAGGATTCTAAGCATAGGAGAAGCTTATAAAACAAAGCAAGAACAACACAGAGGAACCATTTACACCATCAGAAGTGAGGCTCTCTTTTACAGACTTGATTACTTGCCACAGGTCAAAGCCGATTATAAGACTTGTCGAACAAATATTTCCCTCGTTCGATCAGAGATTTTAAGAAAGGCTCAGAAACTGAAGGATCTCATTGACAAAGTGCTGTTGAACGGCGTTTTTTGTGACTTTGATTTAAGACAAAGCTTTTTAATACACAGCTTTTTAAAACAGAAGATAGACATGAGCAGACATATCGTCGGCATACAGATATGTGAACATATATATGAACAAAATGCATTCACCATCAGTGCACTACAATTCCTAAAGACGGCCTTCTCCCATATGCATATTACACTCAACACCAGACAGGTCTGCATGACTGAGTCACTCAACAAGGAGGAAGTAATGGAGTCACTGAGTGCAATCATAGAGAGAAAAACCCGACCCGTAAGATACGAGTATCTGCTGAAACTGATGTCTGGTGCTGAGTTCCTTCAGTCTCTCACAGTGACAGGTGTGGATTGTTGTTTTCACATTTCCTTTGTGACATCAGACCTGGTCTGGGTCAGTGATAGATACAATCTCATTTTGACAAACACAAAAGGTGTACCTCTACATTGTGTAAAAGATTCAACTAATGGTTTATATAGTGATTGTGGATTACACACAGTGAACAGTGAAACAGAACTTATTTATATAGATAGGAATTATAACATAAATAAACTGTCAAAGGATATGAAAAAAACCACCACATTTATAAAGACTACAGACCCTAAATTGATACCACAGTGTGTGTACTGGTCCCCGTCCACTGGGGATCTACTGGTCGGGATGTATAGAAAGGTCTCCCGGTACAACAAAAGCGGACAACTGATACAAACTATACGGCATGACAACACAGGATCGAAACTTTTGTATCTTGAACCTAAATACATAACAGAGAACAATAATGGGGATGTCGTGGTATCTGACTATGGTGCTGTAGTAGTGACAGAGCATGGAGGAAGACATCGTTTCTCCTACACAGGGGATCCATCAGGATTAGAACTAAAGCCAGTTGGGATTTGTACTGACGCGCTGTCACACATCCTGGTGTGTGATACTAATACCAAATCAGTGCAGATCTTAGACAGGGACGGCCAGTTCCTGTCTTTTCTTATGATAAGACCATTAGGAATACGCTTACCACTGAGCCTGAGTTATGATGTCAACACTCACTGTCTCTTGGTCGGATCAGGGGACAACAACAAAGTGGTTATTTACAGGTATATCATCAACAAGGACGCTCTGACAGGTATTTATCAGTCATTATAATTTTACAATTATGTAAAAGTATAATTTTTTTGATTGATTTTTTTGAGATACATTACAACACACTTAACAAGTTGTCAGTAGTAGAATATTGATATTAATTCATGAAATTTATGCACAAGTTTCTATCTCACTTAACGATCTCCGATCCTCAGCAAAGTTCGATAACTCTAAATTATCCGGATTTTTTATTCGTACAATAATTCTAAATTTTATACAGACAATTTTAATTTAGTATTCTACTGCTAGTATACCGGTAACCATTATTTACACAACTGCATGCTTGGCGTAGTGGATCCACGGAGCACTCCCACTTATAAACACCTTGGTATAGAGTTCGACCCAATCGATACACCGGATTTTTTTTAACTCAACTTGTTTCTTTATTCCATTATATCCATCGTAGGCTTTACAATAACTTTGTAAAATGCATTGATACTCTCTAAAAAAAATAATTTTATATCATTTCATTAATAAAGCTTGAAAGAAAAATATCATTCTTATGATAAAAAAAATACTTTGAGGCTGGGGATCGGAGAACCTTAAGCTGAAAGCTCAAGTAAACTTTTCTGATCACATTTTGTGGATCGTCCGTCTGTTTGTCGATCTGTTCATAAACGTTTCATATTTTCAAAATCTTCTCAGAAACTTTAAGCCAATTTTAACCAAACTTGCCATAAAAAGTGCAAGACACAGTTTTATATGTATAAGGACGTTTTTAGATGAGGGACAAGCAAAACCGAAAAAAAAATTAAATTGTAAAAACGTGTTACATATACAACTATAAATCAATTGAAATATAAAATTGTGAATTTCATAAATATTTAAGAATAATGCACATGCGACTTAATGCTAGAATATATTTGGCACTTAAAATATGAAGAAAATAGACAAAAGGATGCTTCTAAATGCAGTACACCCATGCATTTTAGGCTCTCCCTAACAGCAGAATGCAAATAAATCAGCCATTCTAATTTATGTGCAATTTAGAGGGCAAGTCCTTAGATATTGTTGTATAGTATTTTCAGGGTACATTCGCCAGCTTTTTAAAGAGCTATAATACCCGCTGAAATCTTCATGAAATCTGCACGAGTCTCACAACATTAATTTAATGTACTAGAGAGATAAACCTCTATATTATGCAATTGATAATTTAAAAAATTAATTTTCATGTATACCGCATAAAAATAGTAGGAAAATCCTTATCCATCATGCTTTTTCCCAGAGAAAAACCCCCTGGATTTTATATGAAACTCTGTTTAGCTACCAAATGACCCTTCGGCAAAGAGAATTGAAAGTTGTTAAAATTTAATGACCAGGTCTTTTTTCAATTTTCAAAAATCTTTTTATCAAGAATAATTTGGCTAGGGAAGCTAATTCATATGTGGAAGCATCCCCAGGTAGTGTAAATTCAAAGTTGTGAAAATCATGACCCCGAGGGTTGGGTGGGGCAATAATAGGGAGTCAAATTTTTACATAGGAATACATAGAGTTTGAAAATCTTCTTCACAGAAACTAATGAGCCAGAAAAGCCAGAACCTGGTGTGGAAGCATTTTCATTTAGGGTAGATTCAAGCTTGTTTGATCCCAAGGGTAGACTGGGAAGTCGATTTACATAGGAATATACAGAGTAGATCTTTAATAACCTTTTAAATACCCGCACTTTCTAAAGAAAGTTCGGATATATTGTTGTTACTCTGTTCCGTCCGTCCGTCCGTCTGTCACGGTTTACTTTCTCAAACTGCTCTCACATCTAATAAACCAGCAAACTGAACTCTTGGAGTTTGATTTGGGGTGTCATGTTGTTTTGTAAAAAGGTTTCAAAAATTCTCTGGTAGTACTGTGGGTCAAATAATTGGTAAAAAATGACGTTTTTTCCACAAAAACCTTCTTCCTCGACCTCCTCCTACATTTTCCATAGTAGACAAATCATCTCTTGGAATATGTTTTAGGGTGTCCTGTATATGCGCAATAAGGTTTTGGAATTTTCAATTTTGTCCTGGGGGTCATTTGATGGCTGAAAAATGACTTTTGTTTTTTTTTTGTTTTTTTTTTTTGTTTTTTTGTTTTTTTACAAAAAAAACGGGTTTCCAAAACGTCATTTTTTTGGCAATAGCCAAATGATCTTCTTGAATATGATTAGGGGTGTCATATTGAAGTGTGATCAGGTTTCAGAATTTTTTTTATTAAGGGAGTCAGTGGGCAACAAAAAATGACGTTTTTTTGCAAAAACATTATGTTTCACAGAACTCCTCTTCCAATTTTTGGAGTAGCTACGTCATCTCTTGGCATATAATTTGGGCTGTCCTATAGATGTGCAATAAGGTTTTAAAAATTAAAATTTCATCCAGGGAGTCAAATAGTAGCAGAAAATTAACGTTTATCACTAAAAAAAAAACACCAAAGATCCAAGAACTTCTCTTATGATTTAATGGATAGACACATCATATCTGGGATATGATAGGAACTGTTCTATAGATGTGCAGTAAGGTTTTAAAAATTTACATTTCATCCAGAGAGTCAAACAATAGAGAACATTGACGTTTATCACTCAAAAAACCATACATCCTAGAACTCTTCTTATGATTTAATGGATAGACACATCATATCTTGGGATATGATACGGACTGTTCTATAGATGTGAATGAAGGTTTTGAAAATTAAATCTAAATTTAATCCTTAGGCCCATTACCTCCAAGCGTTTGATGCCCTTTAAGGATCAGGAATATATCTGGTTAAGGGGTGGGGATCTCAACCGTTTTCAAGATATTCGTGCACTTCCATTTCGAGAGGGGTCATGACCACCCCGGGGCCCATGACCTACATACATTTTGATGCTCCTTGACACAAGGAACAAGAATATTTATGGTTTAAGGGTGGGGATCTCAACTGTTTTGAAGATATTAAGGGACTTGCTGTTTGAGGGGGGTCAGGACCACCCACAGGGCCCATGACCTACATAACATTAGATGCCCCTTGACATCAGAAACAAGAATATATATGGTTTAGGGGTCATGATTATAACAGTTTTAGAGATATATGGTAATTTCCAATTCCTGGGGGTGGTGATGACCCCAGGTGTCAGATCTAATAAGCCCTATATATTTCCAGTAACAGTCAATATATGATTATGAAAACCCTATATTGTTATCTTTGTCCGTTTTCAAGTTACCATTTACAATAGAATGTTAGACCCCACACCCATTTGACCTCCCTCCCCCCCAGAAAAGTGGTTGTCTAACCCAAAACGAAAAAATCAAACCATGTGCACAACTAGGTATGCTGGCCTATCGTATCCTAGAGTTTTGTACAATTCTGTTCACCCATCTCTGAGAAACAAGTTCAGAGCGGGAAAGAAGAAAAAGAAGAAGACGAAGAATAATAATACATGTAACTAGAGACGAGCTCGTTGCAAGCAACGATTAGGTTTTCCGTCGTAGCTGCGTCATACATGTACTTGTGACGTATTACAAGAAATTCATAGCTGATCATAGTACAATATTAGATGTGTAAACACTGAGAAACAAAGTATTATTTTTCTGTGACCGCGTAGATTTTACGGTGATAGAGAATTCGTCTGGATCTGCATCGGTCGCGTGCAGTACGAACCGGGTGAGGGAATGTTGGCATAAAGTGTATAAGGTATAAGATTGTGGCGCGCTGTTGGTCGTAAGCTAAAACGAAGGGTAGGTTTGCCGTATTCCCGAAGGTCCACCAGTATACAGTTCCAGAGAAATAAACAGGCAATTGATGCAGGATTCCACATTATTGGACGAGACTCAACGATGGCAACATTATAACAATTAAACAGAGAGACATGTTACAAACAAGTCGGATATGGCCAGTAGTGGCCTCCGGACTCAAGACTCTGGGAGAGTCGGACGTGGCCGGGCTGGCCGCCGTATTCCAGACTGCGCATTGACAATTGTACATAACTATTTATAAGAATCTTAATAATGAGTATAAATTGACAGGTAATGATATAAGTAAGCTGAGTAAAAGGTTCATAGAAATAAAATAATTAAATAAACTCAATGAGTCTTTGATGTCCAAGAAATGAAAATCTGATAATTGCACAATGTTGTTTTAAGAGATTAACAGTCCTTGAGACATGACACTCTGTGTCTTTGAAATCACATATAAAGTCTGAAAAGTGTCAATCACTTAATAAAAAAGTAACTTTGTAAGAAATAAACTGTGAGAAAAAATTACGAAACAGATGTAGAATTTTACAAGTAAAGTCAAAAAAAATAATTATAATTGAACAGTGAATTTTGCACGATGATACTACATGTTTATAAGCAAATACAGATCTTAACACGTTGTCTCTAGTTTGATTCGCCGCATTTTATTCCCAGAGTGGGACTGTGGTTATGCCCGGTACGAAGGTAAAAAGGCCATTGGCAAACGTTTTACACGCATTTTTATCGAACGCAAGCGCCAATGAATATCTTAATATATATGCCGAGATCCTGGAAAATTTACAAGGGGTTTTGAAGAATAATTGTGTATTTCGAGGAGGGGGAACATGCGCGGATCAGAAAATTTTTCCGGGGTGGGGGTTGAAAAGTCAGACGGTTATTTGAGGTTGCCAAAGGATGTCCGAGGCATATTTGGTTAGTTTATAATGTACACGTAATTGAAAGAAATTTCGCTGGGGGGGGGGGGGGGGGTCGGTTTGGAACCCTTCCCCTTCTAGATCCGCGCACGGAGAAGAATGATGCCGGTAATTTTACTGTAATTTTAACCATTTTTATATAATTATTCATGTTCATAATTATCAGAAAACCAATATCACCTTTCAAAGCAGTTAAAACTTAAAACTTGAGATACGAACCATTTAGTCTCGGTGAGTATTGTGTCCGCGTACGGAAATAATTGCAATTTTCAAGAAATTCGGATGGACGATCTGTGTCCTAGGTAGTCCATCCGATTCCTTTTCTGACTTAAAGCTACAGACCTGCAGTTAGAGATTGTCAAACTCTTATTGATTATGTCAATTTGTTTGTCTCAAAGAATCATTTTTTAAAATCAATAAAGTTTTACCATAAAAAAAGAAAGAAATCGGCCACAATTTGCAATGTTAGCATTTTACAATTATATGGTCTAATAAAATTTCAAGAAACAACTCTTCATTGCTTTATCCTAATTATTGCATGAAAAAAAAATTACATTGCATTTTTTAAATTACAAAAGTATATTGAAAACTAGAGACGAACTCGTTGCAAGCAACGATTAGGTTTTCCGTCGTAGCTGCGTCATACTTGTGACGTATTACAAAAAAAAACATAGCTGACCATAGTACAATATTAGATGTGTAAACACTGAGAAACAAAGTATTATATTTCTGTGACCGCGTAGATTTTACGGTGATAGAGAATTCGTCTGGATCTGCATCGGTCGTGTGCAGTACGAACCGGGTGAGGGAATGTCGGCGTAAAGTGTATAAGGTAAAAGGTTGGGGCGCGCTGTGGGCCGTAAGCTAAAACGAAGGGTAGGTTTGCCGTATTCCCGAAGGTCCACCAGTATACAGTTCCAGAGAAATAAACAGGCAATTAATGCAGGATTCCACATTATTGGACGAGACTCAACGATGGCAACATTATAACAATTTAACAGACAGACATGTTACAAACAAGTCGGATATGGCCAGTAGTGGCCTCCGGACTCAAGACTCTTGGAGAGTCGGACGTGGCCGGGGCTGGCCGCCGTATTCCAGACTGCGCATTGACAATTGTACTTAACTATTTATAAGAATCTTAACAATGAGTATAAATTGCAATTGACAGGTAATGATAAAAGTAAGCTGAGTGAAAGGTTCACAGATATAAAATAATTAAATAAACTCAATGAGTCTTTGATGTCCAAGAAATGAAAATCTGATAATTGCACAATGTTGTTTAACAGGGGAAGGAAACTAAAAATATGTTGTACAATAAAACAATCAATTATCATCTACTATAATTGTAAATCGTATTTATTTTCATTAAAACCCCCGGAACAATGAATAAATCAAGAAAATCGATCGCATAATTTAAATTTCCCGCCGCCATGGGGGCTGCCACTGAACTTTAATCTTTGACGTCATACCATCTATTCCGGTTTGTCTTATCAACATAACATCATGATATTCGCTCTAAATGACAAGTTCTGGAAAATTTGAAACAATATTGATTTGAGACCGTTCTTTTACCTTTGCAAACTACAAACTAACGTCAAATAGAGCATGTTCGTTGAAATCTAAAAGCGGAGGTTAGTGTCGGAGAAATCTCCGCGTAAAATGTGGAAATTGTCAACAGATGCAGAAAACGTCTGCCGTCGTTATTTCGACATGGCACTTCCCACTTTAAAGAATGAATTTTAAACATCCCGTTTACAATCATAACATTTATAGTTAGCGAAGAACTTGACATGGAATAAAAAATTTAATCGAGGTCGTTTTCAACTTTGAATGATAGCAGATTAACTGCTGTCATTTACTTATAAAATGCATATATTTATGCATACAATGATACATGTATTTATTCTTTAGATTGACGTGTGAACTCAAACATTATCAATTTTGTTTAGTCGATTATTTGAGTAACAGAAAGGTATAAACCAACATTAATTATATTCAGAGCACTGTGTACATTCATTTGTATATGTAAACCAAACCGGAATAGATGGTGTGACGTCAAAATAATTAATTTTTTTGGTTTTTAATACAAAAGAGTTCTACATCATGTCAGCCTCCAGTAAATACGATTTCTCCAACTTCAAACGTTCATTAAAGCTTAATTACGTATTTTATTTTCAAAACATCATGACCACATGTGATAGTTTACACCACTTTATTAAAATAAATAAATTATGTTTTTGACTTTCCTTCCCCTTTCAGAGATTAACAGTCTTTGGGACATGACACTCTGTCTCTTTGAAATCACATATAAAGTCTGAAAAGTGTCAATCACTAAATAAAAAAAGTAACTATGTAAGAAATAAACTGTGAGAAAAAATTACGAAACAGATGTTGAATTTTACAAGTAAAGTAAAAAAAAAATTATAATTGAACAGTGAATTTTGCACGATGATACTACATGTTTATAAGCAAGTACAAATCTTAACACGTTGTCTCTAGTTTGATTCGCCGCATTTTATTCCCAGAGTGGGACTGTGGTTATGCCCGGTACGAAGGTAAAAAGACCATTGGCAAACGTTTTACACGCATTTTTATCGAACGCAAGCGCCAATGAATCTCTTAGTATATATGTGGAGATCCTGGAAATTATACAAGGGGTTTTGAAGAATAATTTTGTATTTCGAGGAGGGGGAACATGCGCGGATCAGAAAATTTTTCCGGGGTGGGGGTTGAAAAGTCAGACGGTTATTTGAGTTTGCCAAGGGATGTCCGAGGCATATTTGGTAAGTTTATAATGTACACGTAATTGAAAGAAATTTCGCTGGGGGGGGGGGGTCGGTTTGGAACCCTTCCCCTTCTAGATCCGCGAACGGAGAAGACCGATGCCGGTAATTTTACTGTAATTTTAACCATTTTTATTTAATTATTCATGTTCATGATTATCAGAAAACCAATATTACCTTTCAAAGCAGTTAAAACTTAAAACTTAAGATACGAACCATTTAGTCTCGGTGAGTATTGCGTCCGCGTACGAAAATAATGGCAATTTTCAAGACATTCGGATGGACGATCTGTGTCCTTGGTCGTCTATCCGATTCTTTTCTGACTAAAAGCTACAGACCTGCAGTTAGAGATTGTCAAACTCTTATTGATTATGTCAATTTGTTTGTCTCAAAGAATCATTTTTTATATCAATAAAGTTTTAACTTTAAAAAAAAGAAAGAAATCGGCCACAATTTTCAATGTTAGCATTTTACAATTATATGGTCTAATAAAATTTCAAGAAACAACTCTTCATTGCTTTATCCGAAATATTGCATGAAAAAAATTTACATCGCATTTTTTTTTTTATTCATGACTTTCACAGCTTTCTTACATAATACATTTCTTTTGGAATCTCAACATTTTTTTTACATACAATATACATGCAAGAATAGATATATAATAGTTCACAATGGTGTGAAAGTTTGTTTTTTATGTTTTTAGTTGGGGTGAGAAAGGACAGAAAACATTGAGTGAAATAATATGCATATAAACACAAACAAAAAAAACAAAAGAAGAAAAGCAAATAAAAAATATAACATGCACACCAGCTTATAAATTGACAGCTCTAAATTTAAGGATTTTCCAATATGTGATTATAATATACACAAACAACAGCATGAACATAATATTTAGCACGTACATGTACATATATTTATTTATGAGAGAAAAGAAGGCGGAGAGAAAAAAGCTGACGGGGCAATGGTTGCTTTGCAGCATAGCTGTCTATCAGGGTTTGCTTATCAAAAAGATTTATTTAGATATTTTAAAAAAGCATCATACATTCTTTTAACAAATAGTTGGGGATATAGTAAAGACTTGCTAAATTCTTTCAATAATATTCTCCAAGTGTCTCTCAACTTTTTCAAATTCACAGTTCTTTAAAAGTAAATATTTTTCCACAAGAAGCCTGTATTCAATTTTCCTTTTGAGTTCCAACACATTTAAAGTTGGGTAAGTTTTAAGTCTACAAGTGAAAATATACTGTTTTACAATATAACTTAACAGGTTTTGTATTCTATACATATGGTAGTTTTTATATTTACCAAAAAGTATACTTTGCTTATCAAACATTAGGGACACCCTGTAGTTTCTTAAAAATAACTCTTCAATGTCACTCCATAGTTCTTTTACAAATGGGCATTCCACAAAAAGATGACTGATTGTTTCAGAATCTTGTTTACAAAAAGAACATTCAGGGGATTCAATAAGTTTAAGCTTATGCAAGTAATAATTTGTTGGTAATATCCTGTGTAAAATTTGGAATTGTAACCAATGGAATTTAGATTCTTGGGTTGTCTTAAAAGGAAGTTCAAATATTTTATACCAATCATTCTCATTAAATATTGTGTCATTCTCTTCCCATTTAAGTATTGCTTTATTTTGGACCCTCTTTTCCCATTTCAATATATTATACATATCTTTACATCCTTTTCTATTTTTGTAGAATATGGCTAATGTGTTTGGGATATATGGTCCAACTGTTGGTTTAATTTCTTTTATATTGCATTCACCTATTGGTTTTAATATACTCTTTTTTAGACCATTATATTCAACAAAGTTAGTCTTAATACCAAGTTCAATTAGAGATTCAAAACTTCTAAAGTCACCATCTATATCAAAAGGTCAATGATGCAAACATCGCATTTTTTTAATTACAAAAGGATATTCAAAATGAACTTGGATTAACCGCTAATAAACAGGCATAAAGAGAGACTGAGAACCAATTTCTTCTCTTTTTTTTTTTTACATCAAAAGAAATTCAAAAATAAATCAAAATTAAGTCGGGGGGGGGGGGGGGGGGCAAACCTCATCCAACAAATCTTGACAAGCAAAAAAAGAATTTTTTTTTTGAATTTTCCAAAATTTTCAAAATTTCACTCATAATTTCATGATTTTCATACCAGTTTTTTTTTACATGCTACCAAAATGGGGGGGGGGGGGGGGGGCAACTCCATGATAATTCAATTTTTTTATGAAAATTTTATAAAAAAAGTTGCTTCGAGAAAAAGTGGGGAGAGGACATCTTTATGTGATATAACACGTGAAACTGATTTCATTCCACCCACAAGATTGAAATAATGAAATTATTTTAATGAAAACAATATAGATAGACGTCATAAATCCCACATCAAACGGCATATTACCACTTGTTTCTGCGCGTCTTTTTAATGAATTTATAAACAGCGACAAATTCTAAAATGTATTTTTAAAGGTAATGTTAGCTGCAAGTCTGTAGACCTTGTATGAAAAATTTCGGATACATGGTAGTCAATTTTTCCGGGATACAGACCGAGCGGTACATATATGCAGCTAAGGTAACTAAGAATGATTCCAATAAAATACTTTGTTGAGTAATGCAAGCTTTTAAGAAAGCAACACTTATATTTGTTCAAAATATAACACCCAAATACTTCGTCTTACATTCGCTATTTGTAGAACAAGCAGAACCAGTATCAGTCTGACCGGCCTCACCATATACATTGTTGGAATTTTATTGTCCTAGCATTGCATTGCTCTGCATGTATACACACTTTCTTTTAAAAATCAAACACTTAAAGTGTTCATCTATATGGCTACGCATAACGTACACACGTGATTCAAAATAACCCAGACGGAAAACGGTAAAGAATTCAGTCATTGAGTCTACATTTTATAGAACTTGTAAGAAAACACATTGCGAGTCTGAATGTTTGTTGATATGTCAATCTATCAATATACAGTTTGTTAATTATTTTCGATTGCTAAGGCTACAGCGTATTTGATGAACATTGAACAGCATTTTTTCCATGCCACTTTTTTCCATGGAAGATAGCGAATACAAGTATAAAGCATTTATAAAATTTATTTAATTAGCTCTTTAGAATTGTGTATGGAATAAATAATTTATAAGTTGCTGCTGAAGGTTGTTTGGTATTTTTGTTTGTAGATGTTTTGCAAGTAAAAAACCTGAAACGCGGGGCAAGTCATAATTAATATCCCTAGTAACCGTAACTTAAAACTAGCGGCTTTGGATTCAAATATTATCGTATACGAATATTAAGTTCACTTTTTAAAATCATATCCACGATGATAATTATGTTATATCCATCGCAAATCGGTATTTGATTTTTTTTTTTTTTTTTGCTTTAAAAGAATTGTTCTATCGGGAGCAATCCCGCGTTCGTTTAAATTGCCAGCGTACATTTGTCGTGTCAGTAATACACATTGTGCTTTATATGACGGCCGTGTATACGTATTGTAGGAAAGTTGAGTTTAATTACCATGCATTGGAACCATTTTATTAACACATCTCCCAGTACTGAAACAATTCAAAATGTCTCTGTTACAGTAACACAGTGGGGCGTTAATCGTGTACGTCCAGCTCTACAAGCACATGCACTGTCGTCTAGGCGACGGCCTGAATACAGCTAGCGACTCTCCTATCGATCGGTTACCCGAGTCTCGTAATGCATCTAAATATAAACAGGGGCACAGTTATGAAACAAACAACAAAAATAAGGTCAAAGATGTTTATCTATATGAAATGAAAATGTACATATGTATAAAAACATTTGGGAATTTTATGTGGAATTATTTTTGCGCGCTACATGTATCAGTTAGTGCATTACAAGAAGCCCTTTCATAACCTCATAAACGTGCGCACCCCCACAAAAAATGGACCGAACTGACAACAATTGTTTCTGCAAATACTGACTATAAATTACGAAAACATTAAATTGAATACCATAGAAGGATTCAAAATTAATTTCTTTACAACTTTGCTTCAATAATGCATTAGAAATGTTTATTCCTTTTTAAGTTATTGACAAGAAACTTTGGACGCCTCTAACTCCCTAATTATAAAGGCCAGCCCCTTTTTCGGTATACCGAATGAAAGGTCTGGGTAAGACCAAAAACTTTTAAAATACATGTTATAACAAATTTTTATCAAGTAGAAAACTAACACGGAAAATACGCGAATTTTTTTGATTTTTGTTCTTACCTTTGTTTCAACATCTATACCACCCCTTTTATTTACATTTAAATAGAAAATAAAATATATCTCGCACAAATTCAATGTATTAGCTTCCAAACCAGCCCATCTTTGAGACTCTGCCAGTCATCGTGAAAGCTAAACCCCCTGGACAAAAGAAGTTAAAGTTTACTAAAAGGGAAATAACTCAAAACCGGATAGGGATTTTCCTCAACTAAAATATGCAACGACAACATCACACGGCATGTTATCAGTCCTGAAAATTTCAAAACAATCGGTGAACAAATGAGCAAGATATTAAGGATCAAAGTTGGCGTCTAGAAGAAAAAAAAATAATAAGAAATTTGAAATTTTTTCAGAATAATAGTAAGGTTTTCCGCTGAGAGCTAACAAACAGGCATAAAGAGAGACTGAGAACCAATTTCTTCTCTTTATTTTACATCAAAAGAAATTCAAAAATAAATCAAAATATATTTTTTCTTTGTATGCGTTAATGAAAATGTAGATCAGCAAGGAGTTCTTTGTCGTGCAAGCACCTACTTAACAGATTGTTACACGGGTCTACAACGATGATAAATATCGAAAAGGCAATATTGTGGGTGAACGATGAATGTGTAGTTTGTTTTTTAAGTTTATTTTTGATACATGTAATTATATTTATCTGGATCGGTTATGTTTGTTAGTTTGTTTTGTTTATTAAAGAGGGGAATAAAGATATAAGTAATTTCCAAGCACGTAGCATCGTTTTTGAAAGTGGGGGGGGGGGGGGGGCAAACTCATCCAACAAATCTTGACAAGCAAAAAAAGAAAAAAAAATTTGAATTTTCAAATTTTTTCAAAATTTCACTCATAATTGCATGATTTTCAAACCATTTATTTTTTACATGCTACCAAAATGGAGGGGGGGGGGGGGGCAACTCCATGATAATTCAATTTTTTTTTATGTAAATTTTTTAAAAAAAGTTGCTGCGAGAAAAAGTGGGGAGAGGACATCTTTATGTGATATAACATGTGAAACTTATTTCATTCCACCCACAAGCTTCAAATAATGAAATAATTTTAATGAAAACAATTTAAATAGACGTAATTAATCCCGTATCAAACGAAATATTACCACTTGATTCTGCGTGTCTTTTTAATGAATTTATAAACAGCGGCAAATTCTAAAATGTATTTTTAAAGGTAATGTTACCTGCAAGTCTGTAGACCTTGTATGAAAAAATTCGGATGGTTGTCAATTTTTCCGGGATACAGACCGAGCGGTACATATATGCAGCTAAGGTAACTAAGAGTGCTTCCAATAAAATTCTTTGTTGAGTAATGCAAGCTTTTAAGAAAGCAATACTTATATTTGTTTAAAATATAACACCCAAATACTTCGTCTTGGTTTCGCTATTTGTAGAACAAGCAGAACCAGTATCAGTCTGACCGGCCTCACCATATACATTGTGGGAATTTAATTGTCCTAGCATTGCATTGCTCTGCATGTACACAATTTGTTTTAAAAATTAAACACTTAAAGTGTTCATCTATATGGCTACACATAACGTACAAACGTGATTCAAAATAACCCAGACGGAAAACGGTAAAGAATTCAGTCATCGAGTCTACATTTTATAGAACTTGTAAGAAAACACATTGCGAGTCTGAATGTTTGTTGATATGTCAATCTATCAATATACAGTTTGTTAATTATTTTCGATTGCTAAGGCTACAGCGTATTTGATGAACATTGAACAGCATTTTTTCCATGCCACTTTTTCCCATGGAAGATAGCGAATACAAGTATAAAGCATTTATACAGGCTGTTTGGTATTTTTGTTTGTAGATGTTCTGCGGGTAAAAAACCTGAAACGCGGGGCAAGTCATAATTAATATCCCTAATAACCGTAACTTAAAACTAGCGGCTTTGGATTCAAATATTATTAAGTTCACTTTTTAAAATCATCTCCACAATGATAATTACATTATATCCATCGCAAATAAGTATTTTTTTTTTGCTTTAAAAGAATTGTTCTATCGGGAGCAATCCCGCGTTCGTTTAAATTGCCAGCGTACATTTGTCATGTCAGTAATACACATTGTGCTTTATAAGACGGCCGTGTATACGTTTTGTAGAAAAGTTGAGTTTAATTACCATGCATGGGAACCATTTTATTAACACATCTCCCAGTACTGAAACAATTCAAAATGTCTCTGTTACAGTAACACAATGGGGCGTTAAACGTGTACGTCCAGCTCTACAAGCACATGCACTGTCGTCTAGGCGACGGCCTGAATACAGCTAGCGACTCCCCTATCGATCGGTTACCTGAGTCTCGTAATGCATCTAAATATAGACAGGGGCACAGTTATGAAACAAACAACAAAAAATAAGGTCAAAGAGGTTCATCTATATGAAATGAAAATGTACATATGTATAAAAACATTTGGGAATTTTATGTGGAATTATTTTTGCGCGCTACATGTATCAGTTAGTGCATTACAAGAAGCCCTTTCATAACCTCATAAACGTGCGCAACAAATGGACCGAACTGACACCAATTGTTTCTGGAAATACTGACTATAAATTACGAAAACATTAAATTGAATAATATAGAAGGATTCAAAATTAATTTCTTTACAACTTTGTTTCAATAATGCATTAGAAATTGTTATTCCTTTTTAAGTTATTGACAAGAAACTTTGGACGCCTCTAACTCCCTAATTATAAGGGCTAGCCCTTTTTTCGGTATACCGAATGAAAGGTCTGAGTAAGACCAAGAACTTTTAAAATACATGTTATAACAAATTTTTATCAGGTAGAAAACTGACACAGAAAATACGCGGTTTTTTTCTTACCTTTCTTTCAACATCTATACCACCCCTTTTATTTGCATTTAAATAATAAATAAAATATATCTCGCACAAATTCAATGTATTAGCTTCCAAACCAGCCCATCTTTGAGACTCTGCCAGTCATCGTGAAAGCTAAACCCCCTGAACAAAAGCAGTCGTTAAATGTTACTAAAAGGGGTATAACTCAAAACCGGATAGGGATTTTCCTCAACTAAAATATGCAACGACAACATCACGCCGCAAGTTATCAGTCCTGAAAATGTCAAAACAATCGGTGAACAAACGAGCGAGATATTAAGGATCAAAGTTGGCGTCTAGAAGAAAAAAAAATAATAAGAAATTTGAAAATTTTTAAGAATAATAGTAAGGTTTTCCTTTTCCAGCTTAATAAGAACTGTACAAAAACAATAAGTTTCCAAATTTCCTTCGGGAGACTTAATAGTAAAGATAAGATAGAGGTAGGATCATCAAACATCAATAATTTAAAGTTAATTGACAATTTCTGATTCTAAGGGGGTCAGGATGACCCCTTAGGATCATGACTTACATGCCAAAATGATCTGATGGGCCATGACTAAGGAGGAATGATATATTTGGATTAAGGTGGGGATCTCAATGGTTTTTATGATATTTGATAATTTGGGATCATGACCTACATACCATCTGAAATGCCTTGAACAAAGAAACAATAATATATGCTCATGATATATGATTCAATTTAAGAACCCAGATATAGATCAATTATCTATGTGTTGTAATATTTCCTATGTATATAGTTTGTATTAGTTTGTGTTTTGTTCTATACTGTTCATGTTCTTGACTGTAGTATGGCTTAGTCTTATTTTAAATTACATTACAAAATATTTCAATATATGACTTGGAACCCCCACCCCCACACAAACTCAAATATAAACTGTTGCCTCCCTCCCCCCTTTAATTCTCGAATGATCTATTAAAATCAAAATATAATTGGGGGTCTAAAAAGTTTTATCCACTGGTAAAAGATGTTATTATTAGAAAAAATTACATTACACCTTGCATAATTGCATAATTGACAAATGATCTATTGAGATATGATCAGAAATCATATATCTACCTTGGGATCAATAACTAATATTCATTGACAAGTTAACATCAATAACAATAAATGATTCAAATTATAATGTTTATACTCCACATCCACCCCCAACCCCCCCAACCCCCACCACCCCACCACCAATCAAACCTGGTTCTAAAGATTCAGTCTTCTTACATTCTTACATGTGTACAGTAGCAAATTGTAAATCATTTCTTGATTGCTTTTTCTCTCCTAATGCAGAATAACATTTTGGAAATTGCTTAATTCAGTTTTTAAGATTTATAAACAAAATGTTATATGCATGTGTAGTCACCTATTTGGGGCAATTGTAAAGTTTCCTAAACAAGGCAGTGTCATCATTAGGCTAGGAATTACCCACATGGATCAAACACTACATATGAATACGATAAAATACTTTATTATTTCTAGTTCTAGAATGTCAGGGTGTCTCCAATGGAACATAACCAATATACAATTTGATGCGCAATGACACAAAGAGCAAGAATGAATTATATGGTTTAGGGATGAGGATCTCAGAAAATAACAAAATATACAGTGTATCATCATTTCCTATTTCATAAAAGGGTAGGGGGAGGTTAAAGACAACACCTGGGGGTCATGTACTTTACACCATTTGATGCATCATAATGACGTTAGAAGATATTTTGTATTTTCCTGTTTCATGAGGGTCAGAACAGTCCCATGCGGTCATGGCATACATTGTATTTAATCCATTATAATACATTAAGAAAGAAATACTCCTTTCTTCCTATTATATTACTCATATAAAAATGATACGTCTCTACACTTACATGTAATACACAAATTTAATACGAAATTGTTTTTACGGGTCAATATGGGGTCAACTCAATAGTGCAAGTCTGACAAATGAAAAAATAACTTTTGCAATTAAAATGCGATAGGATAGGTAACGATGATAAGCTTACTTAAATATTAAAACTTGATGATTCAGTATGCCGTCAAAGAGAGATCACTCATTTAAAAAGTGAAAGTAATACTATGTATTCTAGCGTCTCATTATATTTAGCAACTACATGTATTACGCTTACCTATATTGGTCAACATCATAATGATAATCCAATCAAAGCACAATAATGAATTCCTTTAGCTGATCACCACAAAAGAAATGTTTATGCATGTTATCTAATCCTTTTCTGCATAATATGGAAAACACATACAGGTATGTATACACCACGCGAAACCATCTAATCGAAGAGCTGGGTAAAACTAGTAACCGCTAATGAGACCTGCAGACCTGTGTTGTGAACCTAACTTCAGACAAAGACAGTTATTTGTAACATGCATGTATTTTTATGATAGGTAAATGGCAGTTTTAAGGTGGTGCAGGACACCTGCATGTTGTGATGTATACTTTCTATTAAAATAATTAACAATAAAGTATAAGTATAACAGTTACCCCCAAAATAATGTTACCTAACATTGAAGCGCAATGGGTTAGAGCGTTTACATGTTATAAGAGCATTGGGGTCCAAGGTGTATTTTTGGTAATTTTACTATTGATGTACTGTAGACGTATTTTTTTTTCCACGGGGTCATAATTCAGCGGTATCACAATATCAATTTAATCCGCGGGTAAAAATTTACGCGGATTCTTTGAATGAAAAAAAATCATTGGAATAATTATTATTAAATTTAGTTCTGAGCGATTTTTATTACCTATAATTTGTCCAACTTTGGACTTAAATTGTAAGAACTGTTCACAGTGAACAGGAATTATCGGTTGTACGCTCGTCTGGTCGGTTGTCATTAATTAGCCGTCAAGATGTTACGACGCTGGCTAAAATCGTTTCGAGAAACACTACATCGTTAAAATTATGAGTTCATCAGTTTTATCAATTAAAAGTCAGAGCACAAAGGGATCCAAAAATTGCAGTAAAAACACTGGTCTTAGCATGTAGTTAATTGGGTCATTGAATGACAGACCCGCTTGGGACTATTTTTCGTCTGACACGTGCCGTTATCTCAAGCTGGGAAAAGTTTGATTTTCATGCAAGTAAATTTAAAGAAAATTCAAATCTTTAGGAGATTAAATTATTTATTATGTGAATTCTCAATACAGATTTGTTTGACAGTTTGCATAGATAAAAATGATATACATTGGGTACACGTATATGCAAGTGTTATATAATGTAGTACCTTCCGATCATCCTTATTCATGTAATGCAATTTCATAATTTCATTCAAAAATGAACTTTAAGTACACTAGGAAAAAATTCCGCGGAAAATTTGTGCCCGCGTTCATAGTGTTATGTAATACCACGCGGACAAATATACGTCTACAGTAAATGAATTTTCATTGGGGGGGGGGGGGGGGGGGGGTCTGGACCCTTCACTCCCACCCCTTCTCTAAATCTGTGCACACGATGATGTACATGTAGGCACAAAGAAGCAAATCTAAAGCCGCCAACCGCCTTGAGGAGGGGGCATAATTTAATTTTTAATTTTGTATGTAATAATTATATAGACCATTATACTTTTTATGGCATGAAATGTTAAGATTATTGATTAACTGAAAATCACTGCAAACAGTTCAACCCAAAATTGCACATAAAGTGCTGCTCATGTGTATTATCATATAGGAAGGGATCTCATCTTTCAGTTATGAAAATTACAATTTTTAAATGTATGACAGGGCTGCAGCATTTTACAAAAGAACTTACATAAAAGTCGTAAATATTTACATTCTCATAAAATGATCTTTAAAGAACAAAATTGACGTAAAACCATTTATTTAAAAATATTTCAATTCCAATAATAATACTTTCCAGCCATATAAATAAATCATTGGTAAGTTGATGATTAATTAGCATTCATTAATTTGGTCTTAGGTCGTACGTTCTTTTGTAAAATGCAGCCCAGGAGCTTGCGTGTGGCCTTCAATTTTAATTAAACTGGTACAAAAAAGTGTTATTCAGGGGCAAACACTTGGTGCGGGTATTACTGTCTAATGACAGCATCTAGTTTTTTTTTTAAAAAAAACCGAATCGCTAGAAAAGCTTACACATAGGAATACATAGAGTAAATCTTTGAAAAATCTTCTCCACAGAAACTTATGAGCCAGAATGTTAAGATTATTGATTAACTGAAAATCACTGCAAACAGTTCAACCCAAAATTGCACATAAAGTGCTGCTCATGTGTATTATCATATAGGAAGGGATCTCATCTTTCAGTTATGAAAATTACAATTTTTAAATGTATGACAGGGCTGCAGCATTTTACAAAAGAACTTACATAAAAGTCGTAAATATTTACATTCTCATAAAATGATCTTTAAAGAACAAAATTGACGTAAAACCATTTATTGAAATATTTCAATTCCAATAATAATACTTTCCAGCCATATAAATAAATCATTGGTAAGTTGATGATTAATTAGCATTCATTAATTTGGTCTTAGGTCGTACGTTCTTTTGTAAAATGCAGCCCAGGAGCTTGCGTGTGGCCTTCAATTTTAATTAAACTGGTACAAAAAAGTGTTATTCAGGGGCAAACACTTGGTGCGGGTATTACTGTCTAATGACAGCATCTAGTTTTTTTTTTAAAAAAACCGAATCGCTAGAAAAGCTTACACATAGGAATACATAGAGTAAATCTTTGAAAAATCTTCTCCACAGAAACTTATGAGCCAGAAAATCTGAATCTGGCGTGAAAGCATTTTCATGTAGGGTAAATTCAAGCTTGTTTAATCCCTGGGGTAGATTTGGAACATAATCGGGGAAGGTCGATTTACATAGAAATATACACAGTAGATCTTTAAAAACCTTTTTTTGTTTCAAACACCGATTCTGACACTTAAGAGAAAGCATCCTCAGGTAAGGTATTTTTTGTTCTATTGTTAACCCCTCCTCCACAGTCTTTGTATGTTTAAACAATTATCATTTATTTGTACCTAAATGCCACGTTATTGATAATTGATCAAATGTAAATAATAGAGTTGAACGTAAAAGATAAAGAGGATTCTTGGAGTCCCTAATGAGAGTTTTCCATGACGTAAGCAGTAAAACCCTTGTGGCGTATAAAACAACATGGGCAAAATATCCCATTGAAAACGCATTTAAATAGAGATTTACTCGACCAAAATACTACAGGTAACAACATGTCTAATCGACATAATGAACTTGGATATTTAAATGCCAGGTATGTTCACACATCATAAATCATAACAATATAGATACAAACATGTAACAAATAAGAATAACATTTTTCAAGAATATTATATATAAAACACTTTTTTTTTGGTTACATATTTATGTGTTCTTTTCATATTCATGGATTATGAAATATATGTAAAATACATACTGACAATCATACATAAGCTTTCACATCGTTTGTATTGACCCATGAATTAAATTTCGAAGGCCAGTGTATTCATTTAATGAAGTATTGCTTGTTTGGCCCTCGTCCTATTGATTTTAATATTTTTTCCACGTTAAATTCATCATCTTTTCGGACGTCAACTTTTTGAATTTTTGCTTGATAAAAAGTTCTTTTGATCTGTTCGTTTAGATAGTTTTTAAGTCGGTATATATGCAATTCTCCTTTAAATTGTCTCTCCGATAAAATAAAAATTTCTCCAGAGAACTTCTCGTCATATTCACGTGAAAATATGTTTGTATGATGGCTAATGCACACATGATCTCCTACTTTGAATTTATGTTTACGCACTCGTTTAGTTTTAGGTATGATGGGTGTCCTTTTGAGCCAATACATCTTCCACCAAAGGCCTGTCTCCTTATCTTTGCTCTCTTTAACAGGAGGCGTACCATTTCTTCTATGGAATGTTGGATTGTAGTTTCTGGCAAAGTCCTGTAGCTTATCAACGTAAATATACGATTGTTTCTAGGTGATGTATCGATACCGTTTAGCCTTGATTATTTTTATCACTCGCTCGGCATAATTGGCTTTGACTTCGGTACTCTTGGCGTACAAATGATGGATGTTTTGTTCACTAAGAAAAAATATTGAAAGCTCGAGATCGGAATTCCTTAACTTTATTTGAACGAAGTTTCGTAGGTCGACGACCTTCTCGAAGGACATATTTAAGCGCTACAGTGACACTTTGACCTTTCTTGTCCTGAAGAGGCTGATTCAAAAGAATTCAAAAAAAATATAGATGACGACAAGTACAAAAAACACACCATCGCTTTCCTTTTTATATTTTCAAATAGCCGTCAAGTCGACTTCACATTGATCATCATTACCAAGAGCAATGACTTTGTTTTTCTTGAAACGTCTCCGAACACCTCTTTGTAGACTGTAGGCTTTTTGTATTTGCAACCATTTTCTGATCTTGTTTTTGCCCAAGACGTATTTTCTCTCCTGTCTTACATAGCTATACAATTTCTCAGGTCCCGAGAAACTTCCAGCAATGACAGGATCGTAGTATATCTTTGCTAAATAATCATCCCAGGACATGTTGATTCTTCAAATATCAACGACCAAATGATGAAGAATATGGTCAGCTTTTCTTTTTATACGATAATTAGATCACAAGATATATGTCATGATAAACCCCCCCCCCCCCCCCCCCCCAGGAACAATCATTTTAATATTTTATTGTGAACATGAATGTGTATTTGTACATACAGATAAAGCGAGAATAAAAATAACAATCTAAGAATGTTCTTTTTCATCGGATTCCTGGCTATCCTCATCCTCTGTAGAGTCGGTGTCCTCCTCTTCAGAGTCTGTGTCCTTCTTGTTTCATCCATCCTCCAAAAGATGATACACAGTGGCGGTTTTTGTTAAAAGCCATTTTGATGGATGCTTTATCGTTACACGGGGGTGTTTAGGAAGCATATGGAATCTGAGTTGCATGTATTCCGTGAAATCACAAATCTTAGTTATTATGTACATATTCAAATATCTAAGCAACGAAACGTAGATCAAAAAAAAAAAATAAAAACATACTGAAGTGTGAATTTGATCGTAAAGCATTGTAAACTTATTCAAAATATAACTAATCTAAGAACTCTAATACAGTATTGTGGTGTGATTTATTGAGAATTGAACATAAGAATACTGGGGGAGATGTTAGTTTTATCAATCATTCTCTAAAAGGTACGTAAATTTGCTTTTATTCCTCGGCCAGGCTTTCCTCTGTCGTTGTTTACGATGTAAAAATCCGACTAGAACAACACTACCCCACTTATATTGAACTTGAAATTTTATACGTATCGTTAGTTTGATCAATCATTAATGCTTCAATTGAAAAGTGCTGATAGAATCTAATGTTGTGTGTTGTTTTGATGCAATTTGCCGTTTTCCGTGCAAACTGTATACAAGTTGGGAAGGTTTTTATTAGAACCGGATGAATAACTTTTTAATAAGGACAAACGTACGATTCTAGCAGCGGTTTTGATTAAACTGAGATGTTTTGCTTTCACTTGGTATGCTTATTTTGTTTTGGAAACCGCTGGGTAGTGTTGTTCTATCTCATTTTATGTTAAGGAATGTACGTAAGCTATTTTGGTTGTCACGTGATAATGTACCAATGTTGCAGTAATGTACTACCCAATTTTATTGCACTGACATCTATTTTAAAGGATAATACTAAGTTTTTGATCTTATTCAAAATAATTATTTAATTTCACGATTTTGAAAAAAACAGTCAAAATAAGACGCTTAATTGCCCATATGCTTCCTTCACACCCCCGCGTATAGACATTTGAAAGGAATCTTTTAACATATCTCATGATTTTAGAATGAATTGGCCCTTTTGTAATTAAAGAATGAACAAGATGATTAGTCCATGCTTTTCCAAAAATATTTTAAGGTCTGTTGAATTCATTTTTCCTCCGCCTTAACTTTTCTCGGGATATACCTTCTTTGATATATTTGTCGCATATTTGCTCCAACTGTTTTTCATTTACTCATTTTGGCTCTTTTCATAAGATAGTTGAAGACTTCGTGTTTCCGGTCTTCTCTTTCTTTTTCCTTTTCATCAAAATCTTTTTAGAAGGGGGTTGGTCTTCATCACATGCATCGTCCCGTTTTCTCTTTAAGGGGAGGTTTTCTGGACACCATCGTTTTACATGTCTCTGCAAGCCATGCATATTTTAAAAAAGATTACCACAATTGCCACAGGAAGGCATGTCCCCAGAAGGTATGGTAGCATCTGTCTGTTCTGAGAATATATATAATATAAGGTAATACGAGATGCGTTCGACTGCTTAGAGCGGCCTTAAAAGGAATTCTAGCTTCTGTCTGCTCTGAAAAGTCCACAATAGAAGGAGGTTGGATACACATCTGACTCTTAGGCGTGTCCTTAAGATAATGGGAAATACCACCTGTCTTGTTTGATTTTATAGGAGCTAAGACGTCTGTGCGCAAGCGCAAGTGTTCGGGCGTGGTCAGTTTGAGGTCGATCAGAAGATATCTGTAAGGCTTAGATAAGGCTTCTTTAAAATGTCTCAGCAAATGCTGAAGATTCCCGGGATACAGGTGTCGAGCCAAAGTCATGATTTGCTGTCTGTCCACAGGGATAATAAACACGACAAGATAATGACAATTTCGTTTCTGGGTCGGGTTTTTGTTACAGTACAGATTTTGATTAATGGCCAAAACTGATAGATTTCTTTGATGACTTCCCTCTGTAAATAATTCACTGATTCTAGAATTTTTGGCTGCCGTAGACGTAAGATCATTTAGTTACACCAGATTCCTCGTTCCAGGACTAATGAACGAATCCTGGTCCAAATCTAATTGGAAACCCTAAATGAACTCGACAGGAGGGCACAAAGTGAATTTGATTATATCATATTGAGGTTGCCATCGCTTGTTAAGCCATGGATTTCTTTATGGAGGAGGGTAAACCTTAGTCGTACAATGTTGCAAAAGCATTTTTACAAAATATGTCTTTCTCGAACAGGTTGGTCCTGACACGTTGGCTGTTAAAAGATGTTGAAAAAAAAAGTCTTGTTGTTGTTGCTGTTGTGGCAGTGGCAAATGCTTGTGTTGTTGTTGGGGTAGTGGCGAATGCTTCTGTTGTGACAGTGGCAAATGCGTCTGCTGTTGTTATTGTGGCACTGGCAAAGATATCTGTTGCTGTTGTTGTTGTTGTTGTCATTCTGACAGTGGCAAAGGTTCCTTATGTTGTTGTTGTTGGTTGTTGTTACTGCAACAGTCGTTCTGACACTGACGAAAATTCCGTTGTGATATTTCTGACTCTTGCATTCAACGCTTAAATTTCAAATGCCTTTTCAAACCATCAGCCCAGACATAAATACCTGAGCATACATTACAGGTGTACATGTTGACCCTTTGACGATTGAATTTTTTTTTATTTTATAGATTTTATCACATGATCTTATTTGCATATCATTTGTAAGTACACTTGTGAATACGATAATAAAGAAAACATCACACAAATTGCTCTTCAGTACATAAACTCCGACATCTTAGTATCCGGGTGTCATATGACTCCGAAATCAAGATTATTAGAACTCTTCTACTCCGGTTTTCAGGTATCCAGAATACTTAAGGATCCGCGGTGGCACCCCGGGGATCTTTGATAAACCATGTTTAATTACAAACACCACACGTTTGTTTTCATGCGTTTATTTTCATTGTGTTAAACATACCCAGGATACATAACTACAAAGTAAAAATGACCATCATGATCTGTTTTTAATGGAGATTTAATCATTGCTCCATTGTGATAATTAATACATTTTACTTAAACTGATATAATTTATTAAACACACATTTGTAACGTAATTGTATTGAAAGGTGTTGTACAGAAAAAAACATAAAAGTATTTGCACATAATACATACAAATGTACATTTACAGTTGAAAATGAATATAGCATTGAAGTCCCTTAATCAGTTTGTTTTAAGTTGTTTTATTTTTTAATTCATATGTTGACATCGTGAGTTTAATATACAATAGTCATTCGTTCCACAGTTATGGTATGATGATACCAACACTCATACATATCGTGTCCTATAATGACAGTTCCGTAGGGTGTGAATCCCATAATCAAGAATATGTCTTTTTGTCGTCAAAGGGGCTCAGACTTGTTTTGTTTGAAACAATTGTTTAAATGATGATTAAATGACCTAAACGTCACCATCGAATCCATCTGAAACTTTCTATTGAACAGACGACTTTTGTAGTTCTCGTGGTAAATGCTCAATTGCACGAGTACTTTACTTACTTCTTTTGCTCGTTTCTTTTCCTCCATACAAATGAATTCATTTTCGTTTTGTACAGTTTTATTTTCGTGAACATAACTGTACATCTTGTGTATAAGGCCAATAAATTATCGTATAGTGTTGCCTTGGCACACATCCTTCATTTTCCCTAATACTCCTTTTTATCTAAATTACTGCGAAGAAAATCACTTTCAAGATAATCGCTGAAATCAAAGTAACTGGGATCTTCCTTCATGTCTACATACGCATCCTCGGTGGATATGTCGTAACATAAAGAGTTTGTGTCTGTAAAACCGAGAGCAGCTTGATCACTACATGTATACTTTTTCTCGATGTAGTTGAAATGAAAAACATACATCAAGACATTGGAAAGTTCCAAAAACTCCAAAAAACTCAACAGGGATGGGGTAATTGAAAAAAGTATATGTAAATGAGTGTAATTAAGGTATCCGATGTACAATTGACCAAAAATGATGCATGGTAAGGTATATATTCTATGTACTCGTTTGATAGTTAAGGGTATGTAGTTTCTAAAAATAGATTGTTTTCCCGCCAAATCACTATGGGGAAGTAACTCTAGCGCTGCAAATCACGCACGGTAAAATACTACTTTTCTTTGACGAAAACATGTGTAATCATTAATAATATTTATCAAATAAAAATTGCCAACATATTTTAATAAAAATAAAGTTTTGAAATAAATTTATTACCTTAATCAATATATTTTTTCATTTAAGCTATTTTTTTACAATGACCATGACGACTTAACGCGATTTTTAACCCCCCCCCCCCCCTACGTCGCATTCATAATCCAACGCATATTCCCGTTACCTGGTATTTTTTCCTGTTTTTTTATTCCTTTACGATTGAGAACTTGTAATTTTAGAATTAAAAATCTAAATTGTTGAGTTTTTTTTCATTCAGCAAAAAATGTTTGCACAAATTATATTGTTACTAATACAACGAAGTCGTGAATTGCGGGTCACATCAGGTGTGTAAAGCGTGACGAACAAAGTGTGCGAGAACCGTGTGAAATGTTTTATTAGAATTCATTCCAAACCCCTAACTCGTACAAAACAATATACATCTTTGTACATTTTATTATCTTTTACTACAAAAAAAAATAAGTCAGTTTTAAAATGGAGACTGCAGATAAAGCCTGACTACGATTTTTCCGTATCAGTACAATTGTGGAATGCGCAATACATCAACATGCTTTACACAGTTATAACAAAATATGAATCAGCCATAAATGACGGTGTGATGTTTTAATAAGCATGCATTTTTTACACGATAAGATTATGTACAAATACCACACATAACATCAGACATCGGCTATCTGGCTGAACCTGTCAATCAAATTTTGAGCATGTGATTTCATTGGATGGTGACGCGCCTCTTTTATGTAAACAGCAAAATGAAACGAATTGACTTTAAAGCAGTCGGAATCAGTATCTAATAGTATTATTTAAATGATATAAATTCCAGCGATTTGAAAAAGAGTAAAAAATGTACCGTTCATGCACATACATGTAATATGAAATGCGAGAAAGGAAAATTGTTTGGAAACCCGATGTAAGAATACAATCAATGATTAGAAATTTCATTATTTTACCCTTGTTAACTTGATTTACGGAAAATAACTAGGAGATGTTTAAACATAATAATTACAATAAACGTGTACGAGCATTTTAACCACGAAACCCGTATGCATAGTTCTTATTAAAAATAGTTTGTACAAATACGCCGTTATATAAATGTAAAGTCCGAAACACTCTATGTATAATGAAATTAGGTATACAAACAATTGAACAAATTGAATAGGGCCATACAATTACCAGATTATCCCAATTCAAGTTGTGCACAGTCACAATATCTACGACAGTAATGATTAAAAATGATTAAAACGACCTACTCAGTATTTTTCGACGAAAAACGTGACTTGTGCACTGCAAACTTTACTCTATAAATTAGGATTTTTTTCTTCACGTTATTGCAAAGAGCGCCGCGGGAAAAAAATAACGTCATACATCGGCATATGACGTAAAGCTGCTACATGTACAACGTCGCAATCAGCGTAAGGGGGAAAAGTTTAAAATAACTCGTTTTAAAATTAAGAAATACTAATAATGCTTGACTTTATGCATCAATTGTTTATTCTTTAGCATTTATTATGTTAGATCAAAAGTAGTGCAATTTTTTGAAAATTTATTTCCAGCTCCGTAATCTACCGAGCTCATCCCTGAAAACCCCGAGCTCTCTAGCTCAATTGTACATCGGAAACCTTAATTACGTTTTTCAAAGTAATTGAAAGTAATTTGTAATTGAGTCTCCTTACAATTACAAGTAATTGAATGTATTTAAATACATTCGAAAAATCTCATGTAGTTTCAATTACTTTTCAATTGCATTTCAATTACTTTTTTCAAGTTAAAAGTTTAAAAGGGTGTCATAATCAGTTCAATTCACCATTTACTTTAAGCTTTAAGCAGTAAATTTTATCAGCACAAGTAAATGCAAACAATCATATGCATGTACAGGTATATATAAGGTTAACAGAAGAATTACAAACAAAAATTTAGTAATAATGTTGAGATTGCATATCTGTTTTAAATGGGCTTGTGTTTATAAACTAACTATTTGTCTCATTATGTTTGATGTTTTTATACAACATGACACTCTAGAGAAGGTCTAACTTGTTCAGGCCTGAAGCCCTCTCATACCCAAGAACAAATGCATTGAATAGAAATTAAGTATGAAATAATCTTGTTCAGAACCAAACATGAATCCAATGACACTGAATTTAGTACCCTTTATAATGTTTATATATTATTCTAAAATATAAATTTCAAAGAAAAATCTATAAATGATGATTGAAATGAACGCAAGCCTTTAAAGACATTACCATAAAATGGTTTGTGGGTCTCAATGCTGATTATACATATATTTATTCATAAGATATTAAAAGTAATTGAAATGTATTTAATTACATTTGACAAATGAATTGAAAGTAATTAATTACATTTGGAAAAAATCAATGTAATTGTTATTGCAAGTAATTGACAAAATTATTGATGTTTTTGATAATATTTAATTACATTTTAAATTAATTGACTCCAACCCTGAAACACAACATAGATGGGTCGATTTAGAACTAGTTAACATTTGGTTAATTCTACCGAGGCAAGATCTTCGTTGAAGATCTTGAAAGATTTAAAGCCAGGTTTAGCCAAAAGCTTTATTAGTTTCTTTTTGTGGTGAACAAGTTGAGTGTCCACCCATTTTCGTAAATTCTTCATCGTCTTCCCAAAGATCCCAAAACTCTTTTTCAAACTCGTTGTTGGCTTTCTTTCGTTTACTCGCATTGAAATAAATGTAAGCTTTGAGCCAAGGGCTCTGCTTGAAAAACAGAACCCGGTGGACTTAAGTCAGCTTCATTCCTAATGCGAGATAGAGTTGTAGAGTTGTAAATTTCTGTAGTGGACAATATAGTTTTTGTCAAAAAGATTGGGAGCTAGCTTTGTAGAAGTACCCTCTTTCATTTCTAGCTTAGTTAGAAGATCTTTCTGATAAGGGGAAAGCATCTTAGATTTGATTTGAAAGGATTCAGGAGTTAAATGATAGTCATTGGGGTAGCAATGCAATCCATGGGATATTTCAGATCAACCTACATGTAATAATTATACATAGCCTGTGTCTCCATTAAGAGGTATGGAATGGACGTCGTTCAGCTGTTTCGTCAGGGGTTTACCAACAAAAATCATGAGTTGGTAGCGACTGATTTATGGCCCACCCGTACAGATTGTTGGCATGCATCCAAAAAACATCAGATAGTTTGATGGTTGACAGAGGTCGTAGTCTCTTAGATAGGAATTGTAAACATTCGCATACTTTTTAGAAATCATAGCAATGCCTCTTCTGAGCCCCTTTTCCACAAAAAGATGCATATATATATATATATATATATATATATATATATATATATATATATATGTATATATATATATATATATATATATATATAGATATAGATATAGATATAGATATATAGATATATAGAGATAGATATATAGATAGATAGATATATATAAATATATAGATAAATATAGATAAATAAATAGGTCAAAAGCTCAAGTTTAATATCTGTCATCTTTAGAGCGGCCTGCCATGCTAGTGCCAGGGCCGTGTAAAAATGAGCCGCATCGAGGTCATACATATCAAAGCAGAGATTACGAAAATGTTCAAACATATAACCTAAAATATGCACGTCGGTTTCCATGTACAGTTCATGGTATTGTCTTAAATTGAATGTTGAAAACATCCCAAACCCATTGCAAATAGTCTTGATTGGACACAGTTTTTTCTGTCTAGATCATTGTAGAAAGCCCGTTGTTACGGAATGGCCGTTGTTCTCGATATGAACAATAAAACTACATGCAGTTTCCACTTTTAATCAGAAGGATGCAGCACATGTCAAAACAAATACACAACGTTGACAATAATAACTGACATTCCGAGCCCGATATATTTTGTTATCTTCGGAACATTCTCCCCTCTTTCATGGCTTGCACATCAACAAAATTACCAGATTTTGTTATTACAATACAAAATATTTTTCATTTAAACATTAAAAAGTAATGTGCATATTTGATAGTCATTTTTGACAACAATGTTTGAATCAGTTTTGTTTAGTCACTGCACTCCAAAGGACACAGCTTATAATTAGCTATTATGCGGGCCATCAATTTCTGCCCGACTTTCACTCTGGCAACGCGCATAAGTCCATATTTACCAGTATGAATTTCCAGAACGCGACCTAGCTGCCAAAAACGTCTAGGTAAATTAGTTTAAATTAAAAGAACAATGTCACCTTCACCAATGTCTTTGTGAGTTCGATTTCACTTCTTGCGTACATTCAGTCTGGCAACCATTCGCACATCCATCGATGCCAGAAGTGTCGCACAAGCTCCTGGATTCTTCTCCAACGTTTCTGTGGGGTTAAATTCATTTGTATCCAGTTTCAGGTGCGAATAATCCTCCAACCTGCCCGTGCAGGAAATGGTTGGGAGTCAACGGAACATCATCGTTAGGATTTGCCGATTTGTAAGTCAAAGGTCTTGAGTATATCAAAGCTTCTGCTCCTGGATATGCTGTCATCAGTTCTTCATCTGTAATATCTGCTGACTCGATCACTGCATAGATTGCTCTCTCCACTACCCTGATCATAATTTCATGGACACCTCCAAAGTCAGGTGCAAGTAGTGGATTAAAGTGCCACTTGACTCCTAGGTTTGCTGAAGATTGTTGAATCTTTGTGTGGTCCAATAATCTAACTAGTTCCATAAGCTCGTTGTTGCCATCAACATAATTCGTTCCATTGTCTTATATAACTTCTGTAGGTAGACCTCTTCGGATAACCATCCAGTAAAATGCGTTGAGGAACGAATTTATATTTGTAGGCAACTTCTAGATGCACTGCTCTTGATATCACGCATTTGAAGAGACATACATATCTCTTATCTCGCCGTTTTCCCCGTCCCTGCTTTGTAATAAAAGGTCCTTAATAATCAACCGCTTGGGAAAATAAGTGTAATGGCTGCTTTGTACGAATTGTTAGAAGGGTGTCTATCATTGATCTGCTGGTCTGGCTTTGTTGCATCAACATTTATTGCATTGTCGTTCCTACTTCCGTGCAGATATTATCTAAAATCGTGATGAGATCAAAGATTGTGTGTGATTTGTTCATGTCACATGTTTCCCTTTTTCGTGGTGATACTTAATAATAAGTGAAGTAACACGATTGTTTCTAGGGAGAATGACAGGGTATTGAACATCATATGGTAAAAATTCTGCATATTTCAAGCGTCCATCACATTGCCGGTATCTGTCATCATTAATTACAGGGTTCAAACTCAATAACCTGCTGCTCTGGTGAAGAGGTTTGTTTCAGCAATCTGTATTCACAATGAAACTTACATGTTTGGGCTAATGATTTTAGTTTCCGCCTCTTCAAGTTGAATTCAGCATTCAATTCACCTTAAAGTCTGTCCTTTATGCTGCAGTTATTTACAAAACGATTTATCCAAGCTTGAACTCTTACAAGTCGTACCCAGCTGGAATAGGATTTTGGGTTCAAACAACTCTTTACGTATCTATAGCCCACTGATCTAGCTAATAATGAATATGAATCATTGACGACTTCTCTGCTTAACTTCTTTCTTTCCTTGTCAGAGTCCTGTCAACTTTCTGATTAGGTCATTGTGAATCATCCAAGGTAAGTGCTGCCTACTCCACCATACACTGTCTTTCTGTAACTGTGAAACCGTCACTCCTCTGGATATCAGCAAGGTTGATTTTTGTTAGCACGTGATGCCACTGCTTTGGATTTGAGGCGACTGTATTTCCCCTATACGATTTGCTACAAAGGGCTTAAAACTTCTACTCTGTGCCTTGATCCAGCACAGCACATTCATGCTGTTCGTCCAAAATGTGCACTGGTCACTGATAGCGTTAGCCTTAATCCCAATACTGCACCCATCAATTCCAGCATAGGTTTGCTGAATGCGGTGAGTGGAGCTATTTTGGATTTGGCCGTCACGAATCTGACTGATACACTTCCATCGTCATAGATACACCTCTGGCAAATTACAGCTCCATACTTGTCCTGGAAAGCATCAACAAAGGTATGAAGGTAAGTCGATATTATTTCACCATTAGATAGACAAAGACATCTCGGTACTTTAATAACTGATAGCTCTGTCAATTCTTTAAACCACTTTTCAGCTTTCGATATGAGTTCTTCGCTCAACACATCATACTAGTCAAGACCTGCAGCATACATGCCTTGCAACAGAACTTTAGCTCGTATTGTGTACGGTCCTAGAAACCCCAAAGGATCAAACAGCATAGCGATTTTCCGTAGAAAGTTCTGCTTTGTGTAAGCAAAATCATCCTCTGGTGGACTTGTGTTAAATGTGAAGATGTCATCTTCGGCCGTCCATAGCACATCAAGGGTTTTTACGGATGGTTAGCTGTTGTCGTGCAGGTCAACTTCGGGAACAACATCTTCTGGTGGGAAATGTTGCAGTACCCCCACTGAGTTTGATAGCCACTTCCTGGCATACATGCCAGCCTTTTCCTACAATGTTGATAGTTGCTTGTAGAGTTTGACTCCATCTTCCACGGTAGATACTGCATTCATACTATCGTCCGTCAATGTAGGTGGATTTCAAAACAGCCTCTGCTGCCATGGGGTTAGTTTCTCTGTTAGGTCTCAGCATTGGTCTGTGTTACAAATTGGCATGAAATAGCAACGAATTTATTCTAAATACAATACTGCTAAATTTTTACACATCAGGTTTCTCTTCTGGAGAGATCACGCTAGAAAAATTGTTGATAAGGTCTATCTTCCTGTGGAACCTTTTATCATAAGTACATTTCTTTAAAGTCACATACTATTGCCACACTGTTTCTTCAAAATCTAAGTAACACGCAGGCCGGTTAAGGCAACAATTTGCTTTCAAACAGCAGTAAAAGGAGGTCGTTTGTTTAAGCTTTTTTTCTGCATGTGTAGTTTTTTAAACTATTTTTTGACTGATTTTGCAAAGATATGGATCACTTTGATTTGACCATGTCTTAATTTGACTGTCACGTGACTTTTCAGTGTCACGTGGGCATCTTTTGGACAAGAAACGTCAATGCTAATTTGAGACAAAAAAAGACAAGGGCAAGACAAACAAAGTTTGGAGTAAGTAATACGCCTACTTATTCAAAATTATATATACATCATAGAAATCAATGCTTATTCAGTTGTAAAATTCGTTTATTATGCAAATTCCTAGGAAATCTAATCCGAATTTATTTTGAGATATATTTCGTCAGTACATTATGCAAATGATTATTTAAACATAGTGTTTCTGTTTTATCTTCATAAAAAGGGACAGTATGTTTACTATGGATCACCTGCATTTCCTCTGTTGTAATTATAGACGTAATAGAGACCTAATTGTGCAAAATTATCTGAGGGGTAAGCTGGGTTGGGAGAAGCCCCTCTATAATAAGACAGACATATAACATGATTTAAATTTTTCTCATAATATAAAATAAATAACCCCTACCTCACTGTACAATATGGTCAGGGGTATGTTTTGATTATAAGAATATTTCATGTCGGGTGCATGCCTGACTCAATGTTTATATACAACACTGTTGTCTTGAAACATTTTCCAGGGGGAGGGGTGGTTCAAGGAATTTATTTGCAGGTGGCCAAAGATCAAACCATATTACTATGTGAAATGTGAATTAAATTAGAATAATCCATGGGAGAGGGGCTATATACAATGATTTTAAGGTTATACTCATTTTCTTTTTTTTTGGGGGGGGGAGGGGTTTCTACGGAAGCCCGTTGGTGCCATGTAGGAAAAATATTTTATCTGGCGGCAGCCAGATAATTATTTGGCGGCTGCCACTTATTATCTGGCGGCCGCCACATAATTATATGGCGGCCACCAGATAAAACCTGGCTTCCTGATGCGTGCGCATGTTTTAATAAGAGCTCTTTAGTGAGTTGTGGATACACTCCAATTTATTAGTTTTATTGATTATTTCTGAAACTTGACATTGAATATCAATTGCAGAGCTTAGGATTTTGAAAAACTGGTTGAGTTGAATGTATAGAATACTTTGTTGTTAGAATCTAACATGAATTTTATATTACTTTAATTGTGCCTTGTATTATACATGTATGTTGTAAAACATGGTATTTTAGAGTTGATTCTGAACTTTTAAAACTGAACTAACACCCGTTCAGGAAATCATAACATTAAAAAACCTTAACTTGAGAGGAATTTTATGTAAACATGTGTAAGTAAAGGAACGCACTGCCTTCTATATGTTTTAATTTTGGTATAAGAATTTACCAACCCAGATTAAAGTCAGCTTTATTGACCACGACAGCTAGTACAGGCAATTTTATCACGAGAGCAGACCTATCTATAACTTTATAAGGATAAACTAGGATAAGTGTGTACTAGCATTCGTGGCCATAAAAATGAAACTATTTAACTGACTGTGTTGTTAAACTCTTATTCCAAATCACACGAAAGGGAGTTCAATAAAAAGACCGTGATCGGCCACAGTTTCTCTGGGTAAATCAAAGTACTGAGAGTACTGAAAGGCGGGGTCTTGAAAGTTTGAATTTGTAATTGTTCACGTTTTCCAGCATGATGTTCCAAAAATTATGAGTTTCAATTAGTTGTTTCAATCTACATGTAGTATGCTAAAGTTCGGCTTTTTGCATAAAAATTAAAATCAAATGAATCTGAATTAATAGCTAAAATTAACAATCTACAATTATCATATATAACAGCCAATCAGGAAAGGTCTACCCCAAAATATGACGTGATTCAATCACTTTTGGTCTCCATTTTCTTGTTTTATATATTTGAAAAGCAGATGACTGAATTCGGAGTATGATGTTCGGTAATTCAACAGTTTGAGAGTTTTCGGAGTTTCCATAAACCTTGTATAACAGATACCGTCCGACTTAAAGATTTTCCATTTGATCACAAAATAAATAAATATAAGGATTTAAATTATATACCTAATTATAGCTGTTTTGATTTTCCCGGTAAGTTGTAGTTTTTTAAAAAATTTCTAGGGGTCTTATTTTACATAATATACCGTTGTGTCAAATTTCTACAATTATGAAGAACAGTCACGGTCGGGATTTAGCAAAATTATGACAAAGTATCAGGCAATTGCAAAAAAGCCGAACTTTAGCATACTACATGTAGATTGAAATAACTAATTCAAAATCATAATTTTTGGAATATAATGGAGGAAAACATGAACAATTACAAATTCAAACTGTCAAGACCCCGCCTTTCAGTACTCTCAGTACTTTGATTTACCCAGAGAAACTGTGGCCGATCACGGTCTTTTTATTGAACTACCTTTCGTGTGATTTGGAATAAGAGTTTAACAACACAGTCAGTTAAATAGTTTCATTTTTATGGCCACGAATGCTAGTACACACTTATCCTAGTTTATCCTTATAAAGTCATAGATGGATCTGCTCTCGTGATAATATTGCCTGTACTAGCTGTCGTGGTCAATAAAGCTGACTTTAATCTGCGTTGGTAAATTCTTATACCAAATTTAAAACATATAGAAGGGTATAGTCCACTAATGCATTTTCCATAGGCAGTAATGTTAGCGTTATGGTTCATAGCTCCGGCCCTAATTTTCGTTCAGCAACGAGGGACCTCTTGAATGAAAGCTCATCAAATTGTCTCTTTCCTGTTAAAATTTCGTGGTTTGAAGTCAGATTCGTTTTCCGGCAAATTGCGTCTGTATTGAAAAACTCTGAAAATGAAAGTAAAAGTATGGAATTTCTCAGTTTTGGAAAGGGTGTACATCAAACAATTTCATTTCTTTTCTTCAAATGATAATTCAATTTTGACACTACTTTTGAAAATTGCAAATCCTCTTTTCTGACATGTGTCAAGCATTCTGATTTAAAATGTCCCAATAAATGTATATACACTCTGCAAGTACAGGGATTATTTTGCTTAAAGGCACTACTTTGTTGTCCTACCGATTCTAAAAATAGTTAGAGGGATATACCCAGAAGGCAGTGCGTTCCTTTACTTATACATGTTTATATAAAATTCCTCTCAAGTTAAGGTTTTTTAATGTTAAGATTTCCTGAATGGGTGTTGGTGTTCAGTTTTAAAAGTTCAGAATCAACTCTAAAATACCATGTTTTACAACATACATGTATAATACAAGGCACAAAGTAATATAAAATTCATACTAGATTCTAACAACAAAGTATTCTATACATTCAACTCAACCAGTTTTTCAAAATCCTAAGCTCTGCAATTGATATTTAATGTCAAGTTTCAGAAATAATTAATAAAACTAATAAATTAGAGTGTATCCACAACTCCCTAAAAAGCTCCCATTAAAACATGCGTGCGCACCAGGACGCCAGATAATTATATGGCGGCCGCCAGATAAAATATTTTCCTACATGGCACCAACGGGCTTCCGTAGGTTTTATATATATTTATTCAGTCACAAAATTTATTCCATTCCAATTACATATTTTTCATTACCGAGAATAAAAGAATGTGTGTAAATCCTGCAAGTAGGCAATCAAAAGCCATTTTTGGTTCACATGAATATATAGAATTTAAATAATTCTGAATTTAATCTCGAGGGGATGAAGACTCCCCCACACCTTTACATCCTTAAGGCATGCAAACAGCATATAGCAATTTAATATAGCTGACTTAGGTAAATGTTTCCTCTCCTCCATTTCTTAAAAAAATTATCAATATAAAAACAATTATTCTTGGCTTATTTGTTTTATTCATTTATACTAAGATAAATTACTTTCTGAAAGAAAAATAATGATAATATGTTCATTGACAACATTATTTTAAAATTTTTATTCCTATATATGCATGCACACTCAACAATTTCAATTTCTTTTATGTATGATATGATGTCAATGTGTTTATTGTATGACTCCTTAGTTTGACTCCTCTTCTTTCTCCAAAAGCACAATCTTCCTGTTCTTTAAGTCCAGGTTTTTATTTTCATCATTTTCATATTTTATATTCCCAGGATAAGAGTGTGTGTAAAATGTCACCAATAAGAACAGCATTTATGCAAATCCCAAAACATAGCAGGTACCAGCTGTAATGAAAAAGATTTTTCAGTGAGTTTAACTGAACATACAAAATGACTGAAAGATTAAAATATTATTTTCTACAATTTTACAAACAATGGAATTTATTTATCTTGATTCAGATTTTGAACATGTTCAAATACAGCTTTAAAACAGTTTTTTGATGATCGACACATTCACCCCTGTTATGTGTAAGATTACTGTGGCCCCTCGACAAAACCTTAACAGTGCACCTCTCTCTCTCTCTCTCTCTCTCTCTCTGGATCTCTCTCTCTGGATCTCTCTCTCTGGATCTCTCTCATATTAATGATTTAGGTATACAAGATTTCTATCAAGCTAGTGCAGTTACAATGAAATCATACCATGTAATGTTGATATGTTCTATGTTGATGAGCACTTTTTAATGATGAAGTATTCAAAATTGTAGGTTTAAAATAACATAAGTTTTAAATTTAATCATTTATACACACATACATAGGACAACATGTCAACAGCAATTTGAGCATTCTGTTAAAGGTCTAATTTGCATGAATGGGTAAAATGACAAACACTTTAACTATTATTTTAAAGTTTCACATGCACATTCTTAACAAACATACCATGTCCATATATAGATTCCTCATTTAGAGAAGTCAGATGAAGTGATGTCACATGCAATTTAATTATATTTGTATATTATAAGATTTCAGACAGTGTTATGTTCTGAGTGATTTAAAAAGCTAGTAATGATAATTAATGTGCATGAACATTTTATATCAATTGGATGAGTACAATGGGTAAAAAAAATTAAATAAATAAACTGTCATAGAAGAATTTTCAACAAAGAAGAAACATGTTATTGATCAGCTGTTTATGAACAGGTCAACTAATTTTCAGAAAATCAAATCAGCTGTATATAATCCTTTAGCCTGTACTGTAGTGTACTGATTTTCAGGAAACCAGATCAGCTGTTTTTACAGTCTCACTTTGTTTACATACAAACAACTGCATGCAGTCAGACGGAGTGCAGTGTAAAGCTATAGTATTGTCTGTACAAATGCTATGAACTGATTCGATCGTGTCTCGATTGAACTTTCTGAAGAAAATGAGAAACAATTTAACGGACCGACAATAAACTTCTACATGTACATTGTACAGTATAAATGTAAACTATGCAGTCTCTTCTCATGTTTTGAACGAAACAACACAATACGTTGATCAGAAATTCATCCACTGTGTAAAAACACAGTAAAATAGTTACTTAGTTATCTGGTCTATTACAAATACACTGTATATCTATTCTACATACCTGATAAATCATCAACAGATCGGTACCATCGGGAACACCAGCTACACGTGTTTACATCAATTACAGCGTCTGACAAGCGCTTTCGGGACGCAGATTCACACCCATTCGACAGATGAGATATATAAATTCTTTGTATATTCTCGTTGTAGTAAATATATATATACACATATGTGTAATTCGTTGTTATAGGTTTTCCCATGAAGTATTAAATCAACCGTATATTTTGCCAAAACAACTGTTTTCGGTGTATCTTCCATATATGGAAATACAGATGCGGGGCATGTATTATGACGTCATATCTCACCCCTTCGTTAGCATACCAGAGCGACGTGTAGCCTTATCTGCACTGCGAACATCAAAAATTTCATTTTAAAGTTTTGGACTGCAGTGAATCATGTCATTTAATGGGACACCACGATGTTTTGCTGATGCGTCGAACACAATGCGTGTCTTTGTTGTGCTCTTATCTGGCCAGATGACAGAAAAGTGAGGAAAAAACCATTTCCCGGACATCTCCTCATCCTGGTTAATCTTGCCTATGTATCCTTTCTCCAGATACTGTTCAATAGTCTTTGAGTAAGAATCTTTCACTTCCGGGTTCTTCATCAATCGCTTTTCAGTGTTCTCCAAACTTTTTAGTGCCAAGTCGTATTTACATGTTAAATCAGGTTTTTCTTCCTTCCATGGAATAGCTACTTTATAATGATTATCAACAAACTTGAAAAAATCTTTCACTTTTTCATACGCACTTCTCTCCTCTGGACTAAATTACTGTTTCTTCTGTGGCTCACCGAAATTTTCCATCTCCCAGAAATATACCCTGTGACCTGTAAATATACCCTGTCTTGTCAGACTCACTATAAGAAAGAAAGTATCCATTATTCTCTAATAGAGAAATACGTGAGTTATGATTTTTTTCTTAGCGGGGGTATCATTTGTGAGCTTGCTAACAGTACCTTTTAGATGGTCCAGTGGGAGCACTGCCCCCGCCCCCTTTCTCACAACCAAAATTTCCCTTAAGTTAACGTTTAGAAAATTGATTTTTGGGGCACCCCTCACCGCCACACACCCACTTTTATTATAATTACATTAATTACATACATGTACATATATGATGTTTTCAACGGAAGACCTTGTACTGATTCTGTTGATAATTAGGGTCTTCCGTCTTCAGCGGAAGACCCTTCTATTATTGTAATGTTTCTTTTTCACTTTTTTTTTTATTCTTTTTTTTTTCTTTACAATTTTTGTGCAGAAGATTTCTCGGAGATGGGTGGTCCGATTTTTGTCAAATTTTCAGCATCGATCTATTATCATCTAAACTTGATACGCTTTTTTTTATTTTGTAAAAATCACTTCCGGTTCGGAATTATCCGCCATTTTGTCATTTTTTAAAAAGTTCTTGTCCACACATTTTCTCAAAAACGAGCAAAGATAGGAAGCTGAAATTTTCAGGAATGATAGATAACATAAACATCTAGCCTCACGAGGAAAATCATTGTCCGGAAATTCCGAGTACGGAAGCTAGCTGGGGTCAAAATATAGGACACATTTTTGACGAATACTCATTGTCCACACATTTCCTCAAAAACGAGCAAAGATAGGAAGCTGAAATTTTCAGGAATGGTAGAAAACATGAACATCTAGCCTCACCAGGAAAATCATTGTCCGGAAACTCCGAGTACGGAAGCTAGCTGGGGTCAAAATATAGGACACATTTTTGACGAATACTCCTTGTCCACACATTTCCTCAAAATCGAGCAAAGAAAGGAAGCTGACATTTTCAGAAATGATAGATGACATGAACATCTAGCCTCACGAGGAAAATCATTGTCCGGAAATTCCGAGTATGGAAGCTAGCTGGAGTCAAAATATAGGACACGTTTTTTACGAATTCTCCTTGTCCACACATTTCCTCAAAAACAAGCAAAGATAAGAAACTGATATTTTCATAAATGATAGATGACATGAACATCTAGCCTTACGAGGAAAATCATTGTCCGGAAATTCCGAGTAGCGAAGCTAAATTTTAAAACTCAATGGATGTGTAATAATGACCTCAGACTAATTTTAAAACATATTATCTAAGTTGCAGTTAAATTCTGCGTCTAATAAAATCGTTTTCAAATTGATGGGATTAAATTTAATTAAATCGTAATAAAATGACCTCAGACTAATTTTAAAACATAATATCTAAGTTGCGCTTACAATTTTGTGTCCAATGAAATCTTTCTCGAATAATTCTTTTTATTCTTTTTTTTCTTCTAGACGTTTTTTAAAACTCGAATATCTCGCTTGTTTGTTGTCCTATAAAGTTCAAATTGTCAGGGCTTATTGGTAGTTACTATTTCTCAATATCTAGGGAAAATCGTTGAAATCAACACTTCCGGTACCGAGTTATTCTTCTTTTTTAAGTAAATATAGGCATTCCTGTGTACGCAAAGGATCTGAATCCGCCCATAGCATGTGTTACAAAGTCACAAATCTTGAAAATAGATACACTGAACGTTGTCCTCCGAGTTTTATTTTTACAAATTTCCCCCTTTAAAGTTTCAAAAAATTAATTTGAATTTTGTGGTTCAAAAATGCTGATTTTTGGTTGTGTTTTTGTCTCGTAGCTCTTTAGTTTAAAATTTTCTCTGAACACATACAGAACAAAATATATATGCAAAATATTGAGGGCTTTCACTTGACACCATTGAAAAAGGGCTGGCCCTTTAAATTAGGGGTCTCGAGCCCTTAAAAGTCTTTGCTTCATAACTCAAAATGGTTAATATTTTGTTATAGCTGTCGATAGAAAAGTCGTTTATTATGGTGTTATCAATGTCGTTACAAAATTAGTTTGTACTGGTAATGCATAATATAAGTGTAAAAAGCTTGTCAACGTGTACCTGTTTTCATTTGGCAAGTAAGTAATTAGTTTTCGTGCGTATAACGGACATAAATTAACAACTGAACGTGTACCAGCATATACAGGATACTTTAATTCATTAGAAAAGGTGTCTTAAAAGTATACGTGTACATGTTTTTCTTACAGCCTTTTTCTTGGAGTCACTTTGTTTAGTTCTTATAGTGGACAACCGTTAACAAAAACAAGTAAATATAAACGTTCCTTTTCTTATCTAGTGAGATACATAAAATGGATTTAAAAAAAAATAACTTCCATGAAATAGATTTGGGTCATTTTGCTGCAAGCATATCAAATCGACCTCAGTTGTGTGCGTCGTTACGTAACTCATCCCTCGCCCGCGGCCGAGAAAATCGGTCGCCATGCTCGCGGCTGGACTACCTAGCGGTCAGCAGGTATCTAATACACAGGAGTCGCGTCTGTCATATGTGATTTTATGCAAATTTGTAATGCAAATTAATTGACTTAAAACTCAGCTGAATATTTTATTATAAATATGGCTTGTCAAAATGGGAGATTGTTAACTTGTAGCTTGTTAACTCTGAAAAAGTCTAGAACAGAAGAAATAAAGTCTTTCTGGCTTTCGCTACATCTTCTTATTTATGTGTACGAGTATATAAAGCTATTTTAGATTTTGATTCACTATTTACAAAGTGTTGTTTTTCTTAACCTAAAATTTAGATCTATAGTAATTCAGTATCTAACTTCTCAAAAGCTTTGATACCTTACCACTTGGAAATCATTTAGTGATGCAAATTGACAAATGCCAATGAAAAGACATCATTGGAACCCAAGGGTTTGCTATCCTTTCCGACGATGATGAGAAGAAATCAAATGTGCATACAAATCATACATTTACATTAATATTTATATGTGATATGATAGAAATAATTGAAAAATATAGGTCATTTTTGTGCCGCACTGAACGGGCAAAAAGGATTTTTATACCCACAAAAATCAATTGGGAGGGGGGGGTAAAATAAAAATCACCTTGTCCGTCCGTCTGTCTGTGCAAAATTCGTGTCCGGTCTATATCTTTCTGATGGAGAAACATTGGAAGTTCTTACTTCATAGAAATATTACTTATTACCTGACGAAGCGTCATGACCTTAACCAAAGGCCATTAGGACAAAGGACAAGGTCACTGGCAGGAAAAGTGCAAAATGTGTTTCCTGTCCACTTTGGAATTTCTTTCTTCACACAAATATTGCTTATGACCTGAGAGTGTATAGTGATTGGTCCCTAAGTCATTTAAGGAGAAACATTGGGAGTTTCTATTTCATATAAATAAAAGATTCCTTATGACCGATGATGTGTCATGAACTTGATCCAGGGTCAGTTGCGAAAGTTCAAAGTCATATTAAAAAATGCTTAATTCCTGTCTGTGTCATATCTTGTATTAATGGAAATTAGTAAAAGCTAAAGTTTGACATAAAAATTGCTTGTGACCTGTAAATATACCCTGTCTTGTCAGACCCACTATAAGAAAGTATCCATTATTCTCTAATAGAGAAATACGTGAGTTATGATTTTTTTCTTAGCGGGGGTATCATGTGTGAGCTTGCTAACAGTACCTTTTAGATGGTCCAGTGGGAGCACTGCCCCCGCCCCCTTTCTCGCAACCAAAATTTCCCTTAAGGATTACGTTTACTCAGGGGCGAAAAAAAATCCACTAATAGGAACGAAAAACTACGTATTGTACATTGTAGCCCCATTATGGTGGTGCTATTTTTCACTTACAAAATATTAGGTCAATGACCTACTTTTTCTGCTAGTGACCTCTGAATGTTTTTAGAAAAAATTCTCAAAATTTGTTAGAATTGTCCACCATTTTCAAGGTTTTCTTTATTTTGTTTTTATTAGAAATAATAAAACAATTTGTAGGTTGGGAAATGATAAAATATGAATAGCTTTACTAATTTTATTTTTGAATGAATCGTTTAAAGCTCATATTTTAGGTTTAATTTAGTCCGAATTTCCTCTATCAATTTCCAAAATTGTACCCATTTTTGATCGAGTTTTACAAAAAACTGACTAATAGGAGCCCCAAATAATTGATTGCCTAAAACTTTTTTTATTGCCTGTATTATGTTGACATTAACATTATATAAGGTCAATGATCATAATTTCGAGATATGTTATCTTGATTCGATTTTATGCATTTTAAAGATTTTTCCGATCGCGTGCCAGCCAGTGATATAAATTTATAGACGAGTAAATACAAACATAAAATATGTAAAATGATTCGAAAAAACATATAGAAACTTAACTTTTGCAATAACATTGCAACAGAAAGTGTTTAAGAGAAAATAAGAAAATGAAAAAATTAGTCCGAATTTCCTCTGTTTCAAAATTAATCTACCTTTGTCGAAGCATATCTTCCTCAGATAAACAAATCATGAATATCAATATCAAATTTGTTAATAGCGCTGTTATTTTGTGGTTTTAAAACAACTTTGGACTTCAGATATCGAACTTTGTAAAAATATTTTTTGAAATCTCAAACCCTGAGTAAACGTAATCCTTAAGTTAACGTTTAGAAAATTGATTTTTGGGGCACCCCTCACCGCCACACACCCACTTTTATTATAATTAAATTAATTACATACATGTACATATATGATGTTCTTTTTAAAGTTATCCTAAACGTGAAGTAAATTAAACGAAGAACTTGCCTGGTATAAAAATAATACTTTGAAATTGAGTCTCGTTTTCGATTTTAAGAAACCTACTATTATCATATTGATAATCCAGTCTCATTAAAACCATTTCCCTTCTCCTTTAACTCGTCAGGGTCTGATAGACCTGTATCAATAAGAGATCATTTCCACTTGACCTCCACATTTGCATACAATCTAAATATACTTCTGTTTACCGAAGATATGCCTTTATCTATTTAATGAGTGGTGCAACTTTTCAATACTCAGTCTAGAGGTTACATAGAAAACAGGCATGAATTAATTTGTTTGTCTCCATTTGAAGAGTTCCAATCACTTTTCTAAAGCTCTAATTGGTAAGAAAAAATGGTCGTGTAAGGATGACCTTTTATCAATACAGGGTCTATCAGGCTCTGACAAGTGTGAGAAGGAGGTGGTTTTAATTAGATGGACACGAAGTTGCAACGGGAGACCTACTCGTGGCTTTGCAACGAGATCGGCTCTAGTTTAAATACTAATTGCTTAATAGGATACTTGAGATTTTACATGTTGCATGTGGATTTTTTTTTAACGATTCATAGCAAAAAAAATGATAAAAACTAGAGACGAGCTCGTTGCAAGCAACGATTAGGTCTTCCGTCGTAGCTGCGTCATACTTTTGATGTAATACAAAAAATTGATACCTGACCATGGTACAATATTAGATGTTTAAACACTGTGTAAAAGAAACAAAGTACTATACTATATATATATATATATATATATATATATATATATATATATATATATATATATATATATATATATATATATATATATAAGCAAATACAGATCTTTGAAAGTTGTCTATAGTTTGACTCGTCGCATGTTGTTTTTTGCATTTGCATTTTATTTTGAGAAACTTATTTAATCATCATACGCATAATTAACTTAATGGTTTGTTCTCGTTTTGCACACATTTGAAAATAAGGTATCGCAAAAATGTATGCGAAACGGGAATTTGACCAGGTGAGATAATTGCTTAATTGCTATAGTCTATATCACAATTCCTGCGAGGGTAATTGACAATAAGATAAGTAAAACATATCTACTCGCAAGTTATATTTACATTTATTTTTATCTTACAATATACATGTAACTTGCACATTTACATAATAATCACCATCCATATTCATGAAATTGATTTCAAACATCAATTTGGTTATGAACAATTTCATTATTTTTTTAAATAAGAAAGATGATTGCAAAAATGTCGAATATGTAGCGCCTTTGTTTAACTTATTGCCTAATAGGAAGAACATGTACACGCTAAAAGTTTGAAGAGAAATTATCAAATGTTAATATTTAATAATTGCTTTTGCTGAAATAAATGGAGGAGATGTGTCTAGTGAAAACGCTGCTTAATATTTTTCATTTATGTTGTGGCTTGAATAATCGAAGAAATAGACAAACTGTATGATGATAAATCGGCAATTTTATATGCTTCAAAAACTGTAAAGATTATTTCACAAAACCTATCAAATATAGACCTAATTCATGCATTTTCAACCTTTTTCAGTTTGAGTTATATCGCATCAATATTAAAATATTATTTTTGTCAGATTTTTTTTATGTATTTAACCTCTGATTTGAAAGCCTAGAAAGTGACCCGCCATATACTAAAGCGGTGATGTCATAAAAACTACCGCCAAGGTCGCTACTTCAAAGATTCAAATATTTTGTGATAAAGATCTGTTTTCTTTCATAATATTCTTTCTGTTGATACCAAACAATCAATTATAAACATGCGTTTTACATAATTTGCAACTCAATTGTAAAAAGAGACACGGAGTACCCCATATGACTGTCCATGTAGTTTTCCCCTTCATCATATAATTATCCATTGAATCAGCTTCCAATTGGCTTGGGATTAGCATTTTTTTCTGATTCATTTTTTTCATATTGAAGGTGTTTTGACAAAAATTTGAAAGTCAAATCATCTAATCATTATTTTGTTTTAATTGGTGTACGGAAATTGAAGACTTTTTCAATATATCATTATCTTTATTTAATCAAAGGAAAAAATGGTGATAGTTATTAGACCTAAAACACAACAAAATGTCTATATTCTTCTTGTTTTATTGTTCAGGCGCTGATAAAACACAGGTGAAAAACCAGGTAAAATATTTGACCGAAAGCAGACTATAATTGCTATCACAACACAATTCACACCTATTGTTATATACCCAATTATCACATGTGTGCAAAACGGGAACACACCGACTTAATATAGACAGAATATGGACGACGATTATATTCACACAGTGGGTATTCCCGGTATGAAGGTAAAAATACGAAACATTTTACACGCATTTTTATCGAACGCAAGCGCCAATGAATCTTTTAGAAATTTACGGAGATCCTGGAAATTTTACAGGGGGTTTTGAAGAATAATTTTGTTTTTCGAGGAGGGGGACCATGCGCGGATGAGAAATTGTTTCCGGGTGTTGGGGTTGAGGGTCTGACGTTATTTGAGTTTGCTAGGGGTTGTTCGAGGCATGTATTTGGTAATTTTATAATATACATGTTATTGAAAGAAATTTTTCGGGGATGGGGATGGGGTCTTGAACCCTCCCCCTTCCCTTTTATAACCACGCATGGGGAAGACCGATGCCGGTAATTTTACGGTAATTTTAACCATTTTTATTAATTAATCATTTTCAAAATTTTCGGAATGCCAATATTACCTTTAAAGTCAGTTAAAACTTAAATTACGAAGCATTTAGTCTTGGTGAGTATTCGGCCAACATGCGTCCGCGTACGAAAGAAATGACAATATTAAAGAAATTCGGATGGACGATCTGGGTCCTAGGTCGTCAATCCGATTCTTTTTCAGACTAAGAGCTACATACCTGCATTTAGAGATTGTCAAACAAGGAGTTATTATGCTCAGATCATGCATTACTCTATGGTTTTCACAATTAAATGTATCAGTTACTACACGTACTTACTTACGGAGAAAAACATTTCCAAATAGATGATATCGGTAACTTATATTTAACAGTTAAGTTTCAGATTGTTTTCTGCCATATGCAAGCACGTGTGTAATTCTGATATAAAAATAGGTATCATGGCCGGGGGGGGGGGGGGGAGGGGGTTGTCATCGCAACAAGATTGTGTACTACATGTAGCGTACTAGAGTGTACATTGTTAATTAATAATTGATGTTTAGTTGATGTTTACAAACAAAATCATAAAATTTATAATAACATGCTGTCTGGAAAGTTAACTGGAAGAACTCAAATGCTAGGGAGTTTTGTTTTCTCTATCTGCTGGACGATTTCATTCGTCTTGAATTAATAGGCTGTAAGGATGCCCGCCTACTAAATACACATGCTTACACGTCAACCGATTAAAAGTTACTGTACTTTGGATTTATAAATCGTTCTAAAACATTCGATCTGATATATCGTTGTTAACAATTCAAAACTTTAAACGATTGCATTGGTTATAATACCTACCCTGACCCTCACGGAAGAATCCATTCTGACCAATGGAAATTTCATTTACAATTACTCCGCGCAAGAATGTCTCATTCATTTATATTTTCGCAGTTATAGTGGACGATCAAAAATAGGAACTGTTGAGACACATCATACAATGTGAACATGTACCGTGAATGCAGTTTACTTTGCGTCCATTTTCTTATTTTGAGAGTCCTTTGTATCATTGCCAATGACAATGACAATGAACTTTATTCTCATAACTGAATTTACAGTGTAGAGAAAAAACATATGTACAGTATGTACAAACTACAATATATATAATACATGAAAATCAATGGTACAGGCATGATGAAGGGATAACAGATATAATTTAACCAAGAGAGCTAACTCTCTCAAATATAGTATCTAATAGTTTACAAATATTGGTAAGCTGGTTTATGTTTGTGACATTAAACAGTTTTTCAAATTTTACAACATTTGGATTTGTTATGAAATATTTTGGTAAACATCTAACCCTTGAATTGGATATATATACATCAGTACATTTGAAAAGGTAGTGAAATTCATCCCCTATTTCATTGCAGGTACATAGTTTACAAATTCTGTTTTCTCTAGGAATATTAAACCATCTACCTATCTCAATAGGTAATTTAGCATTACCAGTTCTAAAGTTACAATATTTCTTACATAATTGTGTTGGCAAAGTCAATAAATACTTTTCAAAATCCAGTGACTTTTTAAAAATCCTATAATTTAAACCTTTTGGAGAATTATGTACCTCACTATACCATGATTGCTTAAATTGGTCTAATAAAATATTGTATACTTTAGATTTTAACCAGGGTATGTTTATTGTGTTTTGATACCATATATATGTCAATCCACATTGATTTAAAGTTTTCTTAATGGCTTCGCACCATGGATTATTAAAATTCTTCAATACATTTAAAAGTTTTGCTGACAATTTTGAGTTCTGGAAATTGACTAATTTACCCCAGAAGGAAATCATTCTAACTTTAACGTTAATTGTTAAGGGGTATCTTCCAAGTTCCCCATATACCATAAAGTTTGGAGTTAAGGTTCTCAAGTTCAATATATGTTTACAAAATTTTAAATGTAATTTTTCAAGGATATTAGTGTTATGAAAACCCCAAACTTCGCATCCATATAATAATATTGGTTTGATAATTTTATCGAACATGTCTACTTTACAATCAATTGTTAGATTATGGGTTCTGCACTTCCCAATAACACCATACATTGCTTTAGTAGCTTTATCAAACAGTTCTTTAACATTAAGATTAAAAGAGTTGCTTTTACAAAAAGTAACACCCAGGTATTTAAAGTTGTTAACAATTTCTAATTGGGAACCTTCAAGAGTAAAACAGTTGGTTTGTTTACCTCTACCAAATATTACAACTTTAGTTTTTTTACTGTTAACCTTAAGACGCCACTCTTTACAATATCTAGAAAAAACATTGAGTAAGTGTTGAAAATCTTCTGGATTTTCAGACAATAAGATGGTATCATCTGCATACAATAAGACAAAAAGATTTAAATAAAGATTAAGATCTTTCTTAATGTTATCAGACAAGCATGACAAACCTCTGACATTGTTTGTATAAAGATACTCCTCAAGATCATTTAAATATAGTTAAAATAAAAAAGGCGATAAATTTTCCCCTTGTCGTACTCCAACTGTACATTCAAAAAATTCCGAACTTAATCCATTAACCAGAACTTTTGACTTGATACCTTTGTACATATAAGTAATAATTTTAAAACATTTTCCATCAATATTGTTTGATAATACCTTGTTCCATAAACCAATGTGCCAAACAGAGTCAAATGCTTTCTCAAAATCTATACACGCACAATATAATTTCATCTTATGCAATTTGAAGAGTTCGATAAGGGAATACAATGAAAAAATATGATCTATTGTACTATGACCCCTACGAAAACCTGCTTGGTTCTCTAAAATGAGTTGAACATTGTCAGCATATTTGTTTAACCTTTCATTAATGATAGCAGTGAATAATTTTCCAAGACAGCTCAAGAGTGTAATTGGTCTATAATTTTGGGGTTCTGTACTATCCCCTTTATTCTTATAAACAGGTATAATGTTACCACTAACCCACTGTGTGGGTATAACACCAGATTCAAATATTTTGTTAAACAATACAGTATATAAATTTAACATACAATCTTGGGTACTTTTGATATATTCATTAAAAATTCTATCATCACCACAAGCTTTGTTTTTTCAACATATTGATACCCTTAAATATTTCTTCACAAGTTATTGGTTGGTTAATGTCATTATTAAGATTAATATCAGATAACATATTAAGTTCATCAAGAGAAAATACATTGTTATTTGACTCTTCTTGTTCATTAAAGTTCTTGTTACAACAATCCTTATAAAAAGTAAAAAGGTCATATAAATTTGCATTACATCTTTTCTTATCTGTGTTTGTATTCAAAATTTTCCAATATTCTCTAGGATTATTTGTTCTTAAACTAAAAAGTTTTTTTTTCATTTCTACTCTATGCGTTACATTTGCATTTTTCAACCTTTTTTTATACAATTTTTCTTTTTCATACAAGTCACTTTTAAAAATATCTCCACCAAATTTTTTGTACAACCTTTTCGCTTTTCTATAATTCTGTCGAGCATTCTTACAGTCCCGAGTAAACCATGGTTTCTTATATTTGACATTGAGTGTTTCACTTGTATTTGTAAGAACTGGCTTTCTACCGAATACATTTTTGGCACTTTCGACCAGTACATCACTAATCTTTTCAACAATATTATCAATAAATTCAGGTGATATGTTTTCAAGCATAGTGTAACTTAGTTCATTTTCTAATGATTTTACAATATCTACTTTATCTTCTATATAGTTATGATATACTTCAACTTTTTCGGGATTCCATTGTTTAGCAATTTCTTGTGTTGGCTTTTGTTGATATATGGATTCAGTGCTGTGCTGTCTTTCAAGTGCCAATACTATTTCTATAGGGTTATGAACATCAGATAAAAATGAGGAAAAAGGTAATATTCTCACACTATGTACATATCTTAAAAACTCAGTGTTTGAAATACAATAATCTACAACACTTGATTGTTTACATGTAAACTCACCATTTTGGTCACCCATGGATCTACCATTAAGTATTATAATGTTACAATGTTTACAAATATCAATAAGTTTATTTCCATAGCAGTTAACAATGTTATCTTTAGATTTCCTTTCTATGGAAAAACCATATTTTTCAATTGCTTCTAGGTCTATTTGATCAACAGCCCAATCAAAATTACTGTTATTGTCAGCACTGTTACAAAAATGCGATAGAGAATCCTCAATATCAATAAAATCTCTCAATGTGGATACTCTACTATTAAAGTCACCTAATAAACATATGCAATCATTTTCTTTGGACAAGTTAAAAATCTCATTCTCAATATCGTCAAAAATTTCAACTGATGAAAATCTGGAGTTTGATGGCGGTATATAAACAGTTCCTATCAAAATATGTTTCTTAATACTAAATGTTTTACCTTCTATTCTAATCCATAATATATTGTCACTTGCGTTATTAATAATGCTACAGAATTTGGATAAAGAATCTCTAATATAGACTACAATACCACCAGACTTCCGAAATGACAGATTTGATCTATGTTTGCTGAATACACTGAAGTTTGGGATATCAATATTGTCAGCTTTATCTGTTTTTGTCTCTGTGAGGCAAATTATATCATATTTGCTAATAACATCAACAAACTCAGGATTTCGGAGCTTAGAAACTAGACCGCAAACATTGATAGAAACAATCCTCGCATAAGAAGTGTCTAAAGATGTGAGAGAGTTACATTCGGTGGTTTCGTTTTCGTTGTTTACATTCCCGCTCGGTTGCCTGAAAATGACGGAAGGCGGAATAATAATTGTTAATTATTATGTCATATAACACGTGAAACTGTTTTCATTCCACCCACAAGATTGAAATAATAATATAAGATTATTAATTTTATTTTTATTTTTATTAATTTAATATCTAGCATTGTATTGCTTTGCATGTACACAATATATTTAAAAAATCAGCACTTAAAGTGTTGATTGTTTAAAAGATATGTCTATTAATCTATATGTACACATAGCGTACACACGTGATTCAAAATACCCCAAACGGAAAACAGTAAAGAATTCAGTCATTGAGTCTACATTTTATAGAATTTATAAAAAAAAATACATTGCGGTTCTGAATGTTTGTCAATGTGTCAATCTATCAATAAAAAGTTTGTTAATTATGTTCGATTGCTAAAGCTAAAGCGTTTTTGATAAACATTGAACAACATTTTTTCCATGCAATTTTTTTCCACGGAAGATACCTAGTACAATTATAAAGCACAATTTATTTAATTACCTCTTTAAAATTTTGTATGTAATAAATAATTTATAAATTGCTGATGGACGTTGTTTAATGTTTTCGTTTGTAGATGTTTTACAATTAAAAAACGCAAAACGCGGGGCATGTCATAATTAACTAATATCCCTAATGACCGTAACTTAAAATAAGCGGCTTTGGATTCAGATATTATTGTAGTCGCTTTTTAAATCATGTTCACGATGATAATATTAGTTTCATCGTAAATCAGTATTTTGTTTTGCTTTAAAATATGTTCTATCGGAAGCAATCCCGTGTTCGTTTTAATTGCCAGCGTACATTTTTCATGTCAGTAATACACATTATGCTTTATATTACGGCCGTGTGTTGTAGAAAAAAATTGAGTTTAATTACTATGCATTAGAACAATTTTATTAAAATATCTCCCAGTGCTGTAACAAACCAGCGGTGCGTTAGACATCTTCAAGCACATGCAAAGTCGTCTGGGCGACGGTTGATACAGCTAGCGACTCTGCTATCGATCGGTTACCTGAGTCCCGTAATCTAAACAAACAACAAAAATAAGGTCAAAAAGCTTCATTTTTATGAAAATGTACATATAAATAAAAACATTTGGGGATTTTATGTGGAATCATCTTTACGCGTGCATGTATCAGTTAGTACATTACAAGAAGCCATTTTATAACGTCTTAAACGTGCACACACCCACACAAATGGACCAAATTGACGAACATTAATTGTTTCTGCAAATACTGACTATTAATTACAAAACCATCAAATTGAATACTGCGGAAGGATTCGGAATTAATTTCTGTACAACTTTGTTTTAATAATGCCTTAGAAATGTTCAAACCTTTACAAGTTATTGACAAAAAAAATTGACACCTAACTCCCTAATTATAGGGGCCAGCCACTTTTTTTGTATACCGAATGAAAGGTCTCGGTTTGACCAAAAACTTTTAAAATACATCTTATGACAAATCATTATTAGGTAGAAAACTAAAACGGCAAAAACTTGAAAATGTATGCATTTCTTTCTAACCTTTGATTTAACGCTCATACCACTATTTTTACTTACATTTAAGGACGTTGTTTACTCAGGGTTAGAGTTCTCAAAATTCGGATTGTTATAAAGTTCAATATCATGAGTAAAATTTGTTCTAAACACTAAATGTATTTATGAAATGAATTATTATTGACAAACCACTCGATATTTTTACTAACTTTTTCACTGATATATTATTGGCAGTATTGTAATATTCAAAGTTAAGATTTGATTTGTTAGTCAACATAATTTTACATATTTTCTGTCGGTTTTATCTCACTTTTTCGTTTAGATATTCGAATGGCACACCCTACAAAAATATTGAAAAATGCTGAAAAACGATAAAAGATACCGTATCTCAAAATTTTGATCATTGACCTCATATATCTTTTATGCCTGCAGAGTAAGGTAAATATAGCTAGTTTAATGCTATAAATGTTTTAGTATTATAATCATTCAGTTTTTTTGTAAAATTGAATCAATAAAGGGTAGGAATTTGAAAACTGATCGAGGAAATTCGGACTGGAATATTCATAAAAATTGTGAATGAAAACTTAACGCTTTGCGATTGTTTAGTGTCACTGCCATTCATAAACTGTATTTTTTTTTAAAAAGAGTTTAGCAATTTGTATTATTTTCACAATTAAGATAATTTCAATTATAGTGTAAAATTTTAAGTGACTTTTCTTAATTTTTTAAAAAGATCTTCAATGGCCATCGTCTCAAAAAGTAGGTCATTGACCTACTTTTCTGAGAGTGAAAAATAGCACTACCATGATACGTCTTTAACACACAATAGATGGTTTTTCATTATCATCAGTGGAATTTTTTTTTCATTCTGAGTAAACATATACCTCAAATAACAAATGAAATATGTCTTGCACCAATTCAATGTATCAGCTTCCAAACCAGTCAATCTTTAAGACTCTGTCATTTATCGTTAAAACTAAACCCATCAGACAAAAGAAGTCGTTAAATTTTACTAAAAGGGTAATATTTGAAAACCGAATAAGTTTTTAATAATAAGTTAAACCGAATTCATCAATCTGAAACGACAACTTCGTGCGGCATGTTATCAGACTTGAAAATTTCAAAACAATTGTTGAACAAACGAGAGAGATATTAAGGATCAAAGTTGGCGTCAAGAAGAATAAAAATAATAAGAAATCTGAAATTTTTTTAGAATAACAAGAAGGTCCTCCGCTCGGAAGCGGATGATGTTAATAAATATTATTAAACACTTCAACCTATTTCATAATTGCATTCACACCTTTCCTAAAGATGATCTTGACGCCGTTCGGGCATATGTACCTGTATTAAAATGAATGTGTTTTTATGATGTGTTAAGACACCTGGCATTTATAGTAACCGCAACGTTATTTTTTACAAGATAAACGATAGGATAGGATTCACGCACGATAGGATAGCATTAACGCACGATAGAACAGTATACACGCACGAAAGGATAGGATTAACGCACGATAGAACAGTATACACGCACGATATGATAGGATTGATACACGATAGGAAGGGATAAACGATGTTCATGATAAACGTATGGTCATTTTAAACGATATTTACGAAGAAACTGATGATGGCAGAATTTGAGAGGGAACACGTACAAATAAAGATTTACGTGGAATTTCTTTTTAGTAACAATTGCCGAGTTGTTAATCATCGCTGCATCGTTTATAGAATGTATAAAAATGACCAGTTAATTTTTTTTTCAACTAAAATTATGAGCTTTAATGATCAATAAATTTTCTGTATTGTTAAAATTGTTTTCATTACCGAACACCCTAGCCAATCGCTGCGAATATTTCATCCCGAGATTAAATCACTCGGAAAATAGCGGGTTTAATTATATAAATTTAACTCTTTTATAAAGTAAGTATAAAATCTATCATAAATACATTTCTTTCTGTATAAGAAAATGATGCATTAAAAACGAATTATTACAGACAAGTTGAATAAATATTTACGCAGTTATAAATGTACATTCCGCGTACGATTTGTTAACAGTGTTTTCATGACCACGCACCCTAGCTAATTGTCGAGAACATTTCAGCCTGAAATCAAATATCACACGGAAAATAACGGGTTCGAAATACAACTCGGGTTTTAATTAAATATAAATTATATCATGAATAGTTTTGTTTCAGTAAAATATGATGCAACAAAATTATATTGCATAAAAGTTAATGTCTACGCAGGTATACACTCTGCGTACGATTTAATATATTCGATATACAGGTAAATATGTTACCTTGTTCCTAAGAATTTCGTTTTTCATTTTCAATGTTAGCAGCTACGATTTACATATAATATTGGTTAATTTTGATCTAAAAAGTTCAAAAATTAGTATCCTGACGGAATGTTGGATAGGATTTTACAATTCTTGTTCGATAAATATTCGTATACGGCGCACCGAACGAGTTGCAACTTAATAATACATTTACTTGCTTATAAAAAGGCACGAAACGATTAACACGATAGGATTAACGGAAGGATTGTTGAAATTAAACTATAAACCTGATAGGATTAACGCACGATAGGATAGGATTAACGCACGATAGAACAGTATACATGCACGATAGGATAGAATTAACACACGATAGAACAGTATACACGCACGATACGATAGGATTGATAAACGATACGATAGGATAGGATTGTAAAAAATAACGTTGCCGGTACTGTAAATGTTTAAGTTCATTGAGTTACCTCAGTTGTTTAAACATGTTTTACCTGTAGTATTTCGGTCGAGTAAATCTCTATTCAAATGCGTTTTCAATGGGATCTTTTGCTCCTGTTGTTGTATACGTCTTTTATCATTAGATGCAAGGGTTTCACTGTTTACGTCATGGAAACTCCCATAAGTTATTTACATCTTCTTATATATTTAGTTTACAGTGATGATGATTTAGTTTACAGTGCATACACATCAAATATTCACTTCATTTGAGATTTAGAATATAAGTATAATATAAACACAGTCACACATCGAAAATAAAAAAGCACATGTACATGTACAGACACGTGTATACACCGACAGACAGACATATATATGCACAAACAATCTCGAAAACTTGCTTTTATCACCCCAAAAAGTTTGAGTATTTTTAGTTATGAGGTGGGGGGGGGGTGAAAGAGGGTGGAGAAAGAGAGGGGAACACTATCTATCAAAAACTCATACATATGCAAGAGGATACATAAAAGTAGACTTATATTGTTTGTCATTATTTGCTTACAATTTCCTTGCAGCTAATATAAACACATTTAATAACAAATCGCAAATAGTTTGCCAATACTTTTCATACTCAGCAAATTAACAATTCTTTAACAACAGTAGTTTCTCAATATGTATTCTATCAGTGACAGTTCGTTTTAACATGAGCGTCGAGAGGTTTGGGACATTCTTATATTTACTGGCAAAAAAATATTGTTTTACTGTGAGAATCAATATGTTTTGAAGTCTATACATATTTCTGTTTTTGAATTTACCAAAAAGTATAGTTTTTTTTATCAAATGTCATTAAAAAATTAAACTTGCTTCTTCACCATTCTTCAAAGTAGAGCCATATTTCTTTGACATGAAAACAGTCCACAAATAAATGTTCTATAGTTTCGATATCTTAATTACAGAAAGAGCAGGCTGGCGAATCGATTATATTGAGTTTGAAAAGGTACTCATTTGTTGGCAACATTTTATGTAAAATCTGGAATTGCAACCATTGAAATTTGGATTCTTTCGAGGTTTTAAATGGGAGTTGTACATCAGTGTGTAATTGAAAGTAATTGAAAAGTAATTGGAATTACATGCCTTTTTTGGAAGTAATTAATTAAATTACCATTACATGTAATTGAAACTTTGGCCAATTACACATTACTTTCAATTACATCGAAATTTGTAATTAATTACACTCAATTACCATTACAAATTACCACTACCCCATCCCTGATTCTATTTCTGTATAAGCAAATCCACTTTCTGTCCACTTCGTTACTGAACGAATTGATTCTTTTTTGTTATCGATGAGTACATAATACATATACTTACATCCTTTGCTTTGTTTGTAAAAAATACTGAGGGAATTTGGAATAAATTGTCCATATTCTACCTTATTATTATTTAACACTTTTAATCTTTCAAAAACTGCTCCTTTCAAACCAGTTTTTAGAACTGTTTTGGTTTTCCTGCCTTTGGTAAACATGTTATTTTACCTAGTTTATTTGATTCTGTAAAGTGTCCTAACTCGTAAGTATTGTTTATGGCTCTTGTTATAAAGCTGCCTAAGTCGTACCAAAAGAATTTAAAAAATTCGCTTGTAAACCCATCAGGCCCTGGGTTTTATCGCTTTTCATATTCTTCAAAAAGTTATAGACTTCCAATTTATTAGATGGGCCTGCAAGAAGATCAGATTCTTGTTTATTTAATTTGGGAATGTCATACAACTCAAATTTTTCGTAAATGTTTTCTGAATCTATAGTTTCCCTCTTCTGATAAATGTTATCGTAGAACATTCTTAATTCATTTAGTATTTCAAATTGATTAAAAACAGTGGAGCCATCTTCTTTTTGAACTTTTGGTATTATTTTGCTCGAAAAAATTTTCGATTCAAGGCTAATGAAATATTTTGATGGCTTTTCACCTTCCTCTATCCACTTTACTTTTGATCTTATACATTGACCTTGCAATCTGTTTTTTTTAATAAGTTCTAATTCTGTTTTTTTATTTGATAATTCATCTTTTATTTCTACTGTAAAATTCTGCTCAAGAAGTAAAATCTCTTGTTCTAATTGCTTTTCCCGTTCTGTTGTTTTCTTTTTCTTATAAGTTGAATAGGATATTGATTTTCCTCTAATTTGCATTAGTTATGTGTATAGGAATTATTGGTCACTTATAATAAATTGTATATTATTATCATCTATTGTTTCAATATTTTCTAAATTGTAAACTGGGCAGGCATACTGCTGTTTTACATTTTTTATTTAATTAGATATACATATTTTTTGTCTTTAAGAAGAGAGTTGTTAAATTTTCAAAAGCCCTTTCCTTTAAGAGATTTATTTGTTCTTACATACAAGACAACTGGGCAATGGTCAAAGCGGTAACTGTTTTCATATTTTACATAGAGAGATAAGTTAAGTAAATAATTTGATTTAAAAAAAAATCAATCAAGTCTAGCCTGTTTAATTTGGTTTTTTTCATCCAAGTGAATTTTTTTTAGAGTTGGATTATGCTCGCGATATACATCTTTCAGAGTAAGTGTTTCCATAATTTTTAAGACTTTGAGTCTTGCTTTGGGATTATTTAAGTTCTTATAGTTCATGGAGTCTAAGTCCTTATTAAAGAACTAAATAAAAATCACCACCAATAACTATATGCTGGTTTAAGTAAATATCTTGAATCTATAATAAAAGAAAACTAGAGCAAAGCTCGTTGCAAAGCAACGAGTGGGTCTTCCGTTAATGTCGGAAGTAAAGCTGGAAGTTCCAGTAAGTAGCAGAGCTTTTAAACCGATAACAAGAGTACCTCAAATGAAGAGATGAAAAAAAAATCGAATTATTCCTGGTACGACTTAACAAAATACGAATGATTTTAAGTACGACTTAACAAAAACCTTTCCGATTTCAAGAACGACTTAACAAAAAAATCCGAATGTGTTCAAGTACGAATAAACAATTATTTTTGGTACGAGTTAATTTAACTATTAACTTTATGCAATTTTTTAAACCAAAAAAGTGGAATCGAAATTTCCGGAAAAATCAATTTTTAAACCCCAATATCTCTGTAATGCGTCATCCAAGTACAAAATGGTTTACAGTGTTAGATTCAGCTTATTAAGCTCTACAAAACACATATACGTTTTTTATTTGATAAAAAAATTCAAATTTTCGAAAAATTTGATTTACTTCCGGTTTCGACCGGAAGTGACTGATTTTCATTTCCAGCCTTATTACAGAGGCAAATTGATCAATATATAAGCTCGAAAAATTTTAACTTTCTATCTTAAAGCGTTTTTGAAAAAAGCCGCGGACAAAATGACTTTTTGAAATTTTTAAAAATGACGTAACGTTAAAACGGAAGTGATGTTACTATAGAAACTTTAACATCTTTGAGGCATTATAATTGCACATTATCTCTAAAAGTTTCAGAAAAATCGGTTAAAAACTTTTTGAGTTATGAAGCCGAAAAGGAGTCAGAAAAAGAAAAGAAAAAGTATAATAATAGAAAGAAACCGAAGAATAAGAAGAGGGTCTTCCGTTGAAAACGGAAGACCCTAATTACCATCACTATCTTTATGTTCATTGAGTATTGTTATATCACAGTTATTATTGATTAATATAGCTACTCCTCTACACTATGATTTATATGAGTTAAAGTAGGCTTTATAACCCCATAGTCCCTTTATCAAGCTTTCTTTCTTTTCAACTAAGTGAGTGTCTTGAAGAAAGCATATATTATAATTTTTTTGATTTTAAGACTTTAAAAATGTCCCTCCTTTTATTGATATCACCTAAGCCTTGGCAATTAAATGTCAATATGCTTAGATAGCTTTGCTGCACTTTATCATCCATGTTTATATATATGCTTTATAAGGTTTACGGTTCCCGAAAAGAATAGAAAAGGGGCAAATAAAAGGGAGAAAAAACAGTTAAAGACAAAGGTTTAGATTTGCGAAAGCACATCACGCTTGCTAATTTTACCAACACTAAAAAATAGTTGACTGCATGAAGGGTTAACATTTAGTACAAAGGGCGTGGGGTTGGTTTTCATGGTTATGATAGACGTCATTGGCGTTGCTATATGGATGACGTCAGTGGCTCCACAGCTCCACTGTGAATCCCATAGTAAGGTATCCGATGTAATGACGAAAAGTGACCCCCGTAGAATATTGACACGAGAGTCAAATTTCTACGTAGAAAACTGACCCAGGGTCAGTATTTTATGACAAGTAGGGTCCTTTTTCTACAGTAGAAAACCATTCCAGACCTGTTAATCTACGACCCCCCACACGTTGAAAACTGACCCCATAGAATTTTGACCTCACTTATAAACTACATGTACATAGAAATTTAAAAAATTCAAGGCGATATGTTAAGCATTCATGTTTGGGGGGAGGAAGGGGGGGGGGCGAAAGCAGATGAAAAATTAGATAGAACTAAGTATGCCCCTCCAGCTTGCCTTGTTAAGCCCCTTCGCTAAGTCTTTTTAGGATTGTGCCCCCACCCAAGGCAAATGCATTAGGATGTGCTCGCATGCGCTCCCTTTTTGCATTATGCTCGCTTTGCCAAATAGGTCCCGTTATTAGTCCCCTACCGGTTTTCACCGGAGGGGACTATAGCTTTCCTCTGCGTCCGTCAGTCCGCCCGTCCGTTCGTCCGTCCGTCTGTCTGTCCCACTTCAGTTCTCCACCTTTGTTTTCTTCATGCGTTTGAGGAATAATATGATAATTTGCTGAACAGCCTCAAAATGTCAAACTACAGATCAAGTTTACACTTTTGGAGCGTCTGGTTGACATATTTTCGAGAAAATTAATTGTTTATATTCCAATTTTTTAATGTTCGGGTTCGATATTCTGCATAACTGTGCATTGTTTTCACAATTTCCACAAACCGGGGACGTGTTATTTGCTTATGCTTATATGCTTATGCAATACACTCAGAATGCTTGTAATACTCACTTTTCCCTTCGTGCCCAGGAGGACGCATGAAGACGTGCAACAAAATACGCCACTTACGTCGGTCGCTGGCAACAACCTCCGCCTCTCTCCAACTGTTCCACCCAAGTTCTTCTCTCTCTTTCTCCACTGTACGCATCCGTGTGTTCCTTGGCCTTCCTCGCCTTTTTTTCCCTTCAGAAGCCTAGGTCAGCGCAGTTCTGATATTTGAGTTGTTGTCCCTTTGGAAAACATGGCCTATCCATCTCCAACGTCTTCCCTAGATTGCTCTTGAAAGTGGGATTGTTGCTGTTTGCTCATATAGTTGATGGTTTGAAATATTGTCTGGCCAGTGTATTTTCGGTGGTTCTCCAGAGTTCAGGGTATTACAGTAACACAGAGATGTTGAATATTCTCACCTTGGTCATAGTGGTATATTGGGCTGATTTCCATGAATTGCTTAGGGATGAAAATGCACTGAAGGCTAGCCATAGGTCTTTCATTATATCTGCTTCTCACCCCTGCGAATGTGTTCGGAATGTTTTCTTTATCGTTGCTAAGTATGTAAAAATAAACCAGAGGTGTTCGAATGAGAGTTCACTAGACTTCACCGAGATTTGTTCAGTTTTTGTGAAATTTCGAGCGGAAGTATAAGTGTTCGGATAATTTTCTCAAAATGCGTTAACTACTGGTCGTTTTTCATATCATATCCTACTTTGATTTATGTTAAAACAAGACAATCTTTTAAAATGTATGTCTTATTTCACCATATAGCGGTTATTTATATTTAACGAAAATATTTAGAACAGAGTTATCGTTCATGTTCAGTCTCGTGTAAAGTTGTTGAAAATATAAACATTGGGTTGCTTAATGAAATCATAGCCATGTTGGATGCTTGTGTTGTGCGATACCATGTTTTTAAAAAAAATAATGGGTGTCTGTTCTGCATAAAACTTAGTATATCGAGATATTTCAAGGAACATTCTGCATAAAATAGTATAGTCTGTTTCACTATTGATACTATTACTAGGTCAGGCGCGGATCAAAAATTAATCCTCAGGTGTTATCGCTGCTAAGCATATAAATTGTTACAACAGCAGACAAAAACTAATTTTTGTATTGTCACATTCATTTCTAGAACACATTTTATCCACCAATTAATGAAGATAAAGTTTAAAATCAATAAGATTTTATATTTGATTACAAGAACCCAGATTCTATGAAATAGACTTTAAATACAAGGCACGTTTTTTACTGAGAATCTGAAAAGGTCAAATAAAACCACGTGGTCTAAAATTTAAATGACAATAACATTCGCAGGGGTGTTCTGTCCCTCCGGTCTTGTCTATTGTGGCTAGGAGGTAAAGGAATGTTTGCACCTCCTCAACTTCTTTGCTGTTTAGGCTGATGGCATCATTTATCTTCATTTTTTGTTTTATTATTATTAATATTTAGTCATGTATATTTTGCGACATCTTTCAGCCTGGCGGTTTTCTCTTGTATGTTGCTATATTTGCTGGATATCAGCGCCAGGTCGTCGGCAAAATCAATATTTTCTAGTATGGACATAAGTTTCCAGCATATACCTCGTTTCCTATCGTTGGTGCTTCTCATTATCCAATCGACCACAATGATGAATAGTAACCCAGACATGACACCCTGCCTCACTCCGGTTTTTCCTTTTTCAATAACACATGTGGTACTTCCATCATACATTTTTCTGATGATTTTAACATATATATCAGGAGTTTCATAATGCTTGTGTACATTCCATAATGTATCCATTATTATGCTGTCAAAGGCTTTCTTGACGTCTTAAAAACTTATGTGTAAAGGTGCTTGCCATTCTATGGACTGTTCTAGTATGTTTCCTGAGGGGTAAACATGTTTTAATGTTCCCTTTCCTCTCCAATATGCAGCTTGTTCTTGCCTTAAATTTTCTTCTATCCTATCTCTAATTCTGTATATCACTACTCTATAAAAACAGATATTAATGATATTCCTCTGTAATTGTCTTATATAGTGAGATCCTCGTTTTTGGTATTTTGACATAAGTGATCTTTTCCAGTCTGATAGTATCTCCTGTTCATCAATGATTCTGTTGAATAATATCATTAGTTTTGGTGCTACACTTTCTTTTAACAGTTCTGCGCTGATTTAATATATTCCGGGGCTTTTCCGTTTTTTCCATTTTTAGGATTGCTCTTTTAACTTCCTCTTCTCATATCGGCGATGCATCAATTTCTATGTCCGTGTTAGGCTGGTCAGTACATCCTTCTGGGAGTTCTGATGCCTCTGTTGGAACAGTTGACTACTTTCCTAAAATGTTCTTGCCATCTCTCTATTATCTTTCCCTCCTCATTTAGTAGTTTGCCATCTTTCGATCTTTTGTTACTTGTTCTGCTCCTTTTCTTTCCGCAAAGCTGTTTAGTCAGCTGGTATACTTTTCTGAGGTGGTTTGACTTTGCAGCATTTTCAGCTTTGCAAGCTACCTCCTCCAAGGTTTTTCTTCTTTTTACTTCTTTGTCCTTTTCTGTATATCCCTCTTTCTTAATTTCTCTTTTTCTTTTTTAGTTTGATCTTGCAATTTCTTCTTTTAGTTTCCTTCTTTCATCTATGGTTTTGTATGTTTTAGTATTGTGCTAATCTTTATGTTTCTTTGTCCTCACGTCCAAGATTTTCCCGCTGTTTCGTTATATATCTCTTTCACTTGTGTCCAGTTTTTGCTGATATCATTTTCTTCACCTGATGATTGCTGGAACCTGTTTCTGATTTCAAGTTGGAATACTCTGCATACCTTGTGATCTGTCAGTCTGCTGACGTCGTACATCTTTCTTATTTTTGCTGATTGTTTTGTTCAGACTTTCAGCTTTACTTTCGTTATCACTAGATTGTGGTCTAAGTTGACATCTGAGCCATGCATACTGATCTCCTTAATCTGCCATTTACAATTACATGGACGATTTGGTTTCTATCCCTACTTTGAGGCGATTCCAATGTGAGTTTTTGTATGTCAAGGTATTTGAAGAGAGTTCCACATATGACTTGGTTTCTCTGCTACTCTTAACCCATTTTCATTTATTTTGACTATTCCTTCTCGTCCCATGACCCTTTCCCATCCTTCATTTTCAGGTCTAACTTTTGCATTTGCATCGCCCATTGTTAATAGAATGTCATGTTTTAGAACCTTTTCTTTTTCTCTCTGCAGCTGTTCGTTAAAGGTGATATGCATCTGCATCTGCATAACTTGTTGGGCTGTATATTTGTTTTATCGTTGTTCCCATAATTATAGTAGATGCATTAATAGACAAACCTTCATTACATGACTACGTATTGCATATTTATAGAAGAAAAACGCAGAAGACAGATGTAAAATTTTGATAAATAAAGCGGATATTTTAATATCTGTTTTATTAGCTACACCGAATGTCTGACAACCAAACAAAACATCGTCATACCGACAGACTTACCTTACAGGTTCACATAAGACAGCAACTCGCATGTAAATTCAGAATTTTTGATTTATCACTTTTTGCGCTTAAGGTGGGTCGCGGGTTTACCCCATAAAAAATCTCACGAGAAAACATACCCTGAAAATTTGTCAAATCGTTCTGTAGGATTTACAGTTCATTATATAAAATATTTATCAAATTTGTCTACGCTGTTTTTATGCAATACCGCCTTGAAATTGGTATTGTTGATGGTGCTGTTTTGACGCTTTTCTAATGAATACATAGGGAAATGAGCATTTTTCAAGATGGAGTTATTTTGAGGAATTGCAAGTAACTCTTAAACAGTTTAGACAAATTTGTCAACTGTTTCTGTGCGTAAAGAAAAATTAATTTAAAACAAATTTATGTAAAAAAGATGATATGTGTTCTCGCTAGATTTGTTGCTATTTTATCTCTATTTTTAATAATTTTACTGAAAATTGCCGTATTTTCGTATTTGACGTCGTGAGTACGACGTCATTTATTTTTAACCCATTCCACTTATTTAGTGATAACATCACTTAAAAATCAAGTATAGACTTCTTAAGTTTAAACTAGAAGCTTACATTTTTTTAAAAAGCAATATTGGAGAGAATGAAAATAACGCGCAGATAAAAAAAAGCATATTTTTATTATGAATTCGAAGGCATAGGGCCTCCTGTGTACCCCCGCTTAGCACTGGCGTTAGAAAAACAATAGTTCTTAACTTTACTTTTGTATTATAAAGACATTTTTTTTAAATTAAACAGATTTTTATAGTTGATATTAAGAATATTAAAATAAAAAGCTCACTTTCGCCCTCTTATTCTAAATCAGAAAATGCAGAGCATTGTATTTTTTATATCAAAAATTTAGAGGAAAGGGTGGTACCAAATTTTTAAGTAGGTTCCCAATTACCACGTTCTCTTTGTCAAATGTAATGTTAAATGTTAATGTAAATATATGCGAATAGTCTCAAATCTAGAAAACGGATGATATTTGTAAGATATTGACTTTTATTTTGGTTATCGAAATCTTCGCAACTAATTAAGAAAATTTAATTCCCCTGCTTTACTCCTTCCTTTTATCGTTCAAAATAGTTACGATATACTTACTATAAATGCTTTTTAGTTTTTCTTCTTTTGAAGAATTATTACCTACCCAAACCCACATCTCTCTCTCTCTCTCTCTCTCTCTCTCTCTCTCTCTCTCTCTCTCTCTCTCAAGTTTGAGACTACATGACTGTCATTACTTAGCTTTTATGGACGATTTCACATAGAGTTAAAAAGTAACGCTCCAATTCTTGCTAATAATCTACGTAGTTATGATGTATTGCTTCCAATCTGCATTTCCAACTTACGTTTCTTACATGAAAACTAAGACTTGGTATGAATTACTACTTTATCATTTACACTATAGACCTAAATCGAATTTCGTTATTATAACTAAGAGCATTTGACGTTAGAAAATGTGAAGCGGGAAACCTTGAGATGTCTCCTTTATGACGTCATAAACAAATGTGCACAAAACAGCCAATCGAGTTGTCTAAATTGAGTACAGAATTTGATGACGAAAGCAAACCCGCAACCCACCTTAAATTAAACTAAATGTCTGATTACTTTAATTTCAAACTCTGCATCGCCGCCATTATATGCTCAATAAAGTTGTGTAAGTATAGCATCTTTTTAAAGTATTTTAGGACAGACTAATCTGAAATCAGGACAAGCAAAAAGAAGAAAAAAAGAAAACATTTTTCGCCAGTTTTCAATATCCTAATACGTGGGGGGGGGGGGGGGATTGGCAATTTAGGAATTTTTCTATAATTTTTAATCCGCTTCCATAGGGGGAGGGGGGCTCTTTATAATTTTTTTTTTTACTTGTAAACGTAAACTTAAAAATGTTACCTTGGAAGGAGAGGTTTGGAATTCGACTGCGTTGTTTTAACCTTAAGGAATGTGGCCAGCTCTAGAAATTAAAAGCTGGAAAACAAAAAAAAACAAACACTTTTTAAAATGACTTATTTTGGTCTCAATTTGGCTTGATCTTAAATTTTGGCCTGGCCTTAAATTTTGCCTCTACAAAAATTCTTATTTTCATATTTTATTTACATATTTGATGGTTTTATTGAATTTTACTGATTTATGTGCAATACACATGAATCATCTCACTAAATGGCTTTTAGTATCTTATGGTGATAATTCTTTTGAAACAGAGATCACTTTTCCAGGAACGGTGACAAAAAGCAGCTGTTGTTTCTACTTTTAGAAACTGCTAAAAATTAGTATGATTGCCTGGGACACTTATATAGGAAGTCCAAGTAATGTTTAAAAAGTTATGTAAGAGTATGCCCGTATAAATTACTAGATTCAAATGTCGTTTTTAAATACTAGAGTGTGTTTCAAATCTAGTCAACGTCAACGCCAAAGCCCTTTTTAGTGCCATTGTTTTTATACATTTTTTTACTGTTTTATACCAAAGTGTCATGTTGTAATCATGTTGTAAATTTTGTATTTACACCCACCCAGTAAATTCAAAATTTCCAACTTGACAGTAGTTTGCAAGTACATCCTTAATGTCAATTTAATTGCAACAGATATCGATTTTAAATTCATGCAAAATCATTGTTAAATATTTTGTTTCTTGTGTTCAATTCTAAATTCGAAGTTTTAGGATTTGTGATGTTTATATGGATTTGAAATCAAGCATTGTATTTTTTTGAAATACATTCTTTTTAAGCCAGTTGTAACAATAAAGAATTGATTGTGAAAAATATCCAAATGAGATAACGCAATCGATCGCAGATCTAAGGGATAGCGAATTCAACTTGTTAAGGTCACTTATTAAAGGGGAATGGTCACGATTTTGGTTACAAATTATTTTTTCGATTTTAATGTTTACAATGCTTCAGTAAGGCATTTTGAATAAGCAACCAACATTTGAGTGTCATTTGATGAGATAAAAGCGAGTTACAGAGCTTACAATTCTTCGCTATGTAAACAAAGTGTTTGTTTACATTTCGAATGTTGAAGTGCAAATTCCACTTTTAGACTTAAAATAAATGTGTTAATCGTTAGGAACTGTTTATTTATGCTTAAAATGACTAATAAGTTAGACAAACCAGCTTTAAAAAGATTTTTAAAATGTATATTGAAGACATGTAAACAAAAACAGGGCACGAGCCTTGTTTACATGACGAAGAATTGTGAGCCCTGTATCTTGCTTAAAACGTAACGACTGGCACCCAAATTTCATTTGATCATTATAAATGCATTCTAAAAGCATTGCAATTAATAAAAAAAGGAAAATAAAATTTGACCAAAATCGTGACCATGCCCCTTTAAATTTACCTATAATAGGCTTCGACCCTCCTTCTAATAAATATTCACACACACCCCTCCCAACTCCCAGATAAAATTTTCTAATTTCACGCATGTGATGAGATGTGCCTATTTCAGACCAATGGTTAATAATTAATTTCTCATTGTGATAGATACCGTGATGAGTAATTTTCTATTCCTCATTAAAATTTACTGGTATCAATTCCTGTTCACAATTTGTACATGTACATTTTTTTTTTATTTAGATTGATATCGTTCCGTCATGGTTGAACAATGTACTTTAATAAAAGAAATATATATCTTATTTTTTTATTTGAAATAATGATTGTTGGCAATGACAAGTGAATAGAAAAGCTTAATCAAGCTGGTTATTCGTACAAGGTTATACGATAAAAAAAAAATCCAAGTACCAAGTACCAAGCAGGCAATTTAATCCCCATCCCCCACCCCCATCACCACCATCCCTGTATCCACCATAAGAAAAAAGAATGGACTTGAATCAAGTAAGGATCTTTTTGAGAACAGCAGTGCTTAACATGTGCTATGACTATGTAATCGGCCTTTTAGGAAAGGTATTTGATGATAATCATAAGAATGTCCAGGGGGGGGGGGTATTTTTTATTTATACAGGATCTACCTATATTATACTACATTGTCCATATATTGTGTATTGTGACTCCTATAGGTTAATTTTATCATGCCTATTGTTGCTTAGGAGAGCGATGTGATAACTATATGTTAGATACAAATAACACACACAGGAATATGCTAATAAAACCTGTTATTTATAGATACACCTGTGCATGATTTAAATTAATTAATTAAATAAAATAGCAAGACCTTGTAATTAATCAATATAAGTTGCATTAAGTATATATATTTATAATGTAGGCTTTTATTAAAAACTAGACAATTGTTTAAAAAATGATTATTATCATTCATCAGTCATGATCTCATATACTGTAAATTTCTAATTAACGCAAAGAATTAATATCCGCGTAATATCGCGAGAAACACATCTCGCAGATTTTTAAATTTCCTTTATTTTTTCGGACAGATGTAAGCTATTAGGAAATTTGATGTAAAATCGGTGTGCAAGATTTTATATTCTCGCGATTTGATGCAAAACGATAGAATCGCGGAATTAAGTACTCGCGTAAATTAAGAATCTACAGTACAGCATAACTGAATAAAAGTGTTTATTTCTGATGTTTGCTTATTCTATTGCAGCCACTGCTGACGCGATGGAGTCACTGTGTGAAATCCCAACCCCAGGGACAGAAAACCCACAGCAAGATAACCAGAGTCTGCTGAAGCTGATGTCTCCCCCCGAGCTACCTCATTCTGGTGTTAATGATAGTTACATTTCTTTTGTGACATCAGGCCGGGTCTGTGCTAGTGATGAAGACAACCGAAACATGACAAACACAGAAGATGTCCTTCGAAATCATGTGGAGGGTTTATTTAGTTCTAAATATGGTAATGGATTTCAAACAGTGAACAGTGATGGTGAACACATTTACATAGATAGGGATTATAGCATTAAAAAAGCTTCAAAAGATAAGAAAACAACCACTACCTTAATGAGGAAAATATTTTCGAAATGGACACCAAAGTGTGTGTACTGGTCTCCATCCACTGGGGATCTACTGGTCGGGATGTGTAGAGAGGAACCATGGACAGGCAAGGTAACGCGGTACAACCAGAGCGGAAAACTGATACAAACCATACAACATGACAATACAGACCTGGAACTGTACAAATATCCTACATTTATAACAGAAAACAACAATGGGGATGTCGTGGTGTCTGATAAGTCTGGTGCTGTAGTGGTGACAGAGCGTGGAGGAAGACATCGTTTCTCCTACATAGGACATCCACCAGCATTAGGACTACAGCCATATAGAATCTGTACTGACGCGCTGTCGCACATCATGGTGTATGATTATAAAACCAACACAGTACATTTGTTAAATAAGGACGGGCAGTTCCTGTCACATGTACCTGTAATGATACCAAGAATGTTCTCACCATACGATATGAGTTGTGATGTCAACACTCACCGTTCCCGGGACCGATCACGGGACAACATTGCGTTAGTCCAAAGACATATAAACAGAAACGGCAATATAGGATGTAAGTCTGTGTATTTATTATTCATAATCATTGAATATCAATAACTTAGACATACACAGTAACACTTTGTGTTAATTAAGAGTCAATTAGAAACAGTACCGACCCAACCTAACAGCGAGTAAACCCAAACTAAACCCTGAATTTACTTTCTGGGTTAACTCTGGGTTTACTAGAGTGGACCCAAAGTAAACTCAGAGTAAACCCAGAGTGGCCACAGAGAGTATACGAGTATACCCCGATCAGAAGTATACACCCGAAAGCAGACACTACATATGTATTCAGAATATACAAGAGACAGGAATTACAGGCAGTTAGATGGTAAGATAAAAGGCAAATCTGCTTCACACTTCAGTGCGTCCAGTTAACCCCAAAAGCAATTCCCCAGTTAACCAAAGGTAAACCCCGAGTATACCCCAAGTAACCCCCCCCCCCCGAGAGGACCCAAATTTTCAAAAAATAAACTTGGAGTAAACCCAAAGTAAACCCAGAAAGTAAACCCGGGATTTAGTTGGGGTTTACTCTGGTATTAGGTTGGGTTTGATTGGTACTGCACATGTACTGCTCATGTTTATCTGTGCGAATGTTTGTCAATGTCAACAGCTCATTCTTACAGGGTTGTTGGCATTAAGCAGTCAATTATTTCCTTCATTTAAAATATATAGAGAGCAGATATTTTAATTCATTAATCACATGTAGATATTTCGTCACATTGCTTTATAACTACATGTAATTAATATAAATTACAACTAATAGTAATTAGGGAATAAGATTTACTGTAATTTGTATACTGTATATTTTGTAATTATTGGTTTTCGTTACAGCTAAATTTTACTGATTTAATCATTAGAAAAAAAATTAAGCAATCATTAATATAGTTGGTTAAATCGTTTTCTTTGTAGATATAATATTCAAATATTCCACTGATGAGGATTCCTCGTCTTTAAGCTCATCATCATCCGTAGAAAGACAAGGCGATTTAACAGGTAAGTCTGAGTCATAACAGGCAGTGTTAATTATTTGTTTATTAGAAAAATTTGACTTTTTTTGTATTTCTGTCAATTTTTGTCAGTGTTAAATATGTGTGTATAAATTTGTGAACTCTCTCTCTATTTATTAGTAACAGTAGAAAAATAATATTTTTGATTTTAGATACTAAGGAAAGAATACAGACAGATAATATGCAGGTGTCACTACAGTATTTAATTTTACTATATATTCTTACCAAAATTGCGCAACTTTATAAACAGATTTAAAACTCAAAACGAACTTCTGAAAAAAATCCTCTTGACATCTTTTTAAACAACGCTTCATTCACAATTTTCTAGCACAAAACACATGTGCATCCAGCAAGGCGTGATACTTTGTTTATCTCGTAGTTATACATGTGCTTGAAAACAAGCCCGGGTCTTTTCACCTCCCTCCGGGAACAACACGCATAAAAAGTTGAAATGACCTCGATTATTACAAAACTTAGATAGTTGGACTTCTCACACGTTGATTTTTTATCTCATAAAAAATCAGCTCCTGTCGTGTGCGGAAACGCCCAAAATTCATAGGAGAATTCGGTAATTATTTTGCCTCAGCCATGTTTTGACGTGAACCTTTAGTGAAATACTGTTATGACACCTGCTGAATATGGAGATTCATGTCGTTAATTATTCTATAATAAAATACATACTACATTGTTATCAATCAATTAATTAAGTTTATAGATATAGTAAAGTCTCTAAAATACTAAATTCAGTAAATTATTGAATTACAATGACCTGAAATACATATGAAATGAATGTGTCAGCATTGAATGATAAAATTATGTAACATCAACGCCTTGTTGTAGATGAGGAAACACACTTCACTGATGGGGATTTCTTGTCTTTAAGCTCAACATCATCCGTAGAAAGACAAGGCGATTTAACAGGTAAGTCTGAGTCATAACAGGCAGTGTTAATTATTTGTTTATTAGAGAAATTTGACTTTTTTGGTATTTCTGTCAATTTTTGTCAGTGTTAAATATGTGTGTATAAATTTGTGAACTCCCTCTCTATTTATTAGTAACAGTAGAAAAATAATATTTTTGATTTTAGATACTAAGGAAAGAATACAGACAGATAATATGCAGGTGTCACTACAGTATTTAATTTTACTATATATTCTTACCAAAATTGCGCAACTTTATAAACAGATTTAAAACTCAAAACGAACTTCTGAAAAAAATCCTCTTGACATCTTTTTAAACAACGCTTCATTCACAATTTTCTAGCACAAAACACATGTGCATCCAGCAAGGCGTGATACTTTGTTTATCTCGTAGTTATACATGTGCTTGAAAACAAGCCCGGGTCTTTTCACCTCCCTCCGGGAACAACACGCATAAAAAGTTGAAATGACCTCGATTATTACAAAACTTAGATAGTTGGACTTCTCACACGTTGATTTTTTATCTCATAAAAAATCAGCTCCTGTCGTGTGCGGAAACGCCCAAAATTCATAGGAGAATTCGGTAATTATTTTGCCTCAGCCATGTTTTGACGTGAACCTTTAGTGAAATACTGTTATGACACCTGCTGAATATGGAGATTCATGTCGTTAATTATTCTATGATTAAGATACATACTACATTGTTATCAATCAATTAATTAAGTTTATAGATATAGTAAAGTCTCTAAAATACTAAATTCGGTAAATTATTGAATTACAATGACCTGAAATACATATGAAATAAATGAATGTGTCAGCATTGAATGATAAATTTATGTTACATCAACGCCTTGTTGTAGATGAGGAAACACACTTCACTGATGGGGAGGCCATGTTAAGCTCCACTGATGGAGAGGAAATGTCTAGATCAACATCAACCATAGAAAAGATATAGCTTAGATATTGACACGTTGTAAATGTATCGGTACAAATCTAGTCTTCTTTCAAAACCATATGTGTTTTTGTCACTTTGTTCAACATCTGCATTTGAAATTGACCTGTGCATTTCTTTAATCTTCAAAAATCTTCTGGAAAAGCATTCAGCCAAAGGACCTCAATTTTGTGTGAAAGGAAAGGTTGTGTAGAATAAAGTTTGATCAAATCACGATTCCCTTGAGAACGATTAGGGCAACAAGGGGGGAGGTTAAACATTTCAGCGAAACATTTTCTCAAAAATGTTAAAACAACATAAGAGGCCTTATATTTACCATAGAAATACGTGTATAAAAATCAGAAATTTTTTAACTTCTTGTACAAGATCTACTGTACTAAATTGTCGAGATATTTTGAATTTGATACTGTAATTTGATTAACTATTGTTTTTTCAGATGAGTGGTGTGGTCCACTGGCCTCAAGTTAATTATTTATATTTATATTTGTTGCTATAATATTTTCAATATTAATCAAACAATTGTTTTTAGCTCACCGAGACGAAGTCGGGGGAGCTTATGCTATACACCTGGCGTCGGTGTCGGCATCGGCGTCCTGACCTTGTTAAGGTTTTTGTTGCAGGCCCTGTTTTTAAGTTATTACTTGTCCCCATTTTCACCAAACTTGCGTGGATGATGCATCTGGACCTGATTATGGACTTAAAAAAATTGAATGCTGAATCTGGGTCATGAATTTCAAATGCTGGAGGAAGTTGAGCTTTTTATGAAGTTACTTATGGTTTTAGCTTCACCAAACGTGCATGCATGGTGCGTCTAATGATACTGATGCACTTGACAGGCTTGTTTATAGAGCAGGTACCCTCTGATGATTATATCTTATTTATTATTGGTCCTAAACCCACAAAACTTGCAAGGATGGTGTTTCTTATGATACTGATGCACCTGACAGGCTTAAATGCTGAATCTGAGCCAAAGGTTTCGGATGCAAGAGGAGTTAAGAGTTAATTTTTGGAACAGGTTACATGTTTAATATGCATAGTTGAATAAACTATGATATAAATGAATAGCAGAGGTAGCTTCAATGCAGAACCTGATCCCCTTTATCAAGGATGCAAAAATATAAATATTAGTTATTGCTGGTCCACACTTCACCAAACTTGCATGGATGGTGTGCCTTATGATACTGATGAACATTGCAGGCTTGAATGCTGACTCTGAGCCATAGGTTTCAGATGCTGGAGGAGGTTTAGTTTTTTGGAACATGTCGCATGTTGTATAGATTATAGCTTGCATAGTTGATTTAACTATAAAAAAAAAAAGAATCGCAGAGATAATTTCACATACAGAGCCTGATTTTCATTATCAAGGGTGCTAAAAAATCTCCTTCCTCACTCAAACCTGCTTGATAGATGTAAACTGGTATAACATGCTTCCTATAATATAGTATTGTATGATATGATACACTTTTGATTTGATTTGAACATATTTTTATTGTACAAAAATACAATTGGGATTGGGCACAAGTTCCATAACTTAGACTGCCCTCTCCCACTATTGTTTTATATGATACAGTATTGTATCATATGTTATATTGTAATAAGTTATATGATACATTATGATATTGTATATAATTTTCTTTTTATTTAATGATATGATATTATTCATTACATTGGTATGCACTGTATTGTTTATTATTATAGAAGATTTCATAATATGATATAGCATTATAAATTTTTATCACATACTACTGTTACAGTACCCGCAACGTTATCATTTACAATCCTATCCTTGCGTATCGCGTATCAATCCTATCGTATCGTGCGTGTATACTGTTTAATCGTGCGTTAATCCTATCCTATCGTGAGTGCATACTGTTCTATTGTGCGTTAAACGTATCCTATCATGCGTTAATCCTATCAGGTTTATCGTTCCATTTTAACAAGTTTTCCGAATATCCTATCGTGTTTATCATTTCGTGCCTTTCATAAGCCAGTAAATTCATTTCAAAGTTGCAACTTGTTTAGACAGTGCGCCGTATACGGAAATTTATCGAACAAGAATTTTAGAATCCTATCCAGCATTATATCATGATACTAATTTCTTAATTTTTTAAATCAAAATTAACCTATATTACATGTAAATCATATCTGTAAGCATTAAAAATGAAAAATTAAGGAAAACTATCGAAGTTTTAAAAAAAAAGGTAAAATATTTACCTGTATATCGAATATATTAAATCGAACGCGGAGCGTAAACATTAACTTTAATGCCATATAATTATATCCGCACTTTCTAAAGAAAGTTCGGGTATATTGTTGTTACATGTACCCTGTTCCGTCCGTCGGTCCGTCCGCCTGTCACGTTTTACTTTCTCAAACTGCTCTTACATCTTATAAACCAGCAAACTGAACTCTTGGAGTTTGATTTGGGGTATCATATTGTTTTGTAAAAAGGTTTAAAAAATTCTCTCTTAGTCCTGGGGGTCAAATAATTGGTAAAAAATGACGTTTTTTCACAAAAAAAGCCTTCTTCCTTGCACTCCTCCAACAGTAGACAAATTTTTTGGAATATGTTTTAGGGTATCCTATAGATGCGCAATAAGGTTTCGGAATTTTCAAGTTTGTCCTGGGGGTCATTTAATGGCTGAAAAATGACGTGTTTTTTTTTTTTTTTTTTTTTTACAAAAAAAAACTGGTTTCAAAATCGTCTTTTTTTGGCAGTAGCCAAATGATCTTCTAGAATACGATTTGGGGTGTCATGTTGAGGTGTGATCAGGTTCCAGAATTTTTTTTTATTAAGGGGATCAGTGGGCAACAAAAAATGACGTTTTTTTTGCAAAAAAAGTATGGTTCCCAGAACTCCTCTTACAGCTTTTGGAGTAGCTACGTCATTTCTTGGGATATAATTGGGGCCGTCCTATAGATGTTCAGTAAGGTTTTAAAAATTTAAATTTCATCCAGGAAGTCAAATAGTAGCAGAAAATTGACATTTATCACTTCAAAAAAACATAGATCCTAGAACTCCTTTTATGATTTAATGGATAGACACATCATATCTTGGGATATGATAGGAACTGTTCCATGGATGTGCATTACGGTTTTGAAAAAATTAAATTTAACCCTGAGGCCCATTACCTACATACCTTTTGATGCCCTTTAAGGATCAAGAATATATATGGTTAAGGGGTGGGGTTCTCAACCGTTATCAAGATATTCGTGCACTTCCTGTTTGAGGGGGGTCATGACCACCCCCGGGGCCCATGACCTACATACCGTTTAATGCCCCTTGACACAGGGAACAAGTATATATATGGTTTAAGGGTGGGGATCTCAACTGTTTTGAAGATATTAAGGGACTTGCTTTTTGAGGGGGTCAGGACCACCCACAGGGCCCATGACCTACATAACATTTGATGCCCCTTGACATCAGAAACATGGATATATATGGTTTAGGGGTCATGATTATAACAGTTTTTGAGATATATGGTAATTTCAAATTTCTGGGGTCAGATCTAATAAACCCTATATATTGCCAGTAACAGTCAATATATGATTATGAAAACCCTATATTATTATCTTTGTCCGTTTTCAAGTAACCATTTACAATAGAGTCTACGATTCTTCCTACAAGGTTCAATGTTAGACCCCACACCCTTTTGACACCCCCCCCCCCGAAAAGTGTTGTCTAACCACCTAAAATGAGAAAAATCAAACCAGAATGCACAACTAGATATGCAGGCCTATCATACATATATCCTAGAGTTCTGTACAATTCTGTTCAGCCATCTCTGAGAAACAAGTTCAGAGCGGGAAAAATGAAAAAGAAGAAGACGAAGAATAATAATACATGTATTACTAACCGTACAAAAACAATAAGTCTCCAACTTTCATTCGGGAGACTTAAAAGATTAAATAGAGATAGGATCATCAAACATCAATACTTTAAAGACTAGATGCTGTCATTAGACACTAATACCCGCACCAAGTGTTTGCCCCTAAATAACACTGTTTTGTACCAGTTTAATTAAAAATGAAGGCTACGACGCTATGTTAAGGCTGCCCAATTAATTTCACAGCGATATGTAGAAAGTCACTTGTCTGTACTTCATAAGATATGACGTCATAGTTAACTTTGACGTCACTATCTGCATTCCTTTCGACCGTTCTTAGGGAATGTATCGTAACCTGATAAGTGATATTCATTGTGCATAATAAAACCGCTTCATTCCTTTACATAGACACTGTTGTAAATACTAGTGATACTAAATTCAATATCACCGATATGGAGTATAAAAAAATCAACAGTTTAAAAGCTTCGTAATAGGTTTATAACTATTCATAAACTAATGGTTTTGAGACTCCCCCTGCTACGTGTAATCTAATGAATGGTGATATGTATGTGCATATAAAAACGGCTTGGCACAAGTGAAAGATAAAAACAATCTTAGTTTATTTTACGTGAAATCGGGAGGGAAAAAAAGTACCACTGTGAATCTTGATGGGGGAAACCTACCGATTGACCCGATTTTGTGTAAATTGAGCCTAAAAGGTAAAAATGTGCCTAATTTCGATGGCGGTGCGAAATGTTTTGACAATATTTCAAATAAACGAAATATTTATATGAACCCCCAGCAAGAACTGCAAAATACATTACTTATCGCAGGATTTTTCATAAAATTTTTTTTGATTTAATGTCATTTTTCACTTGTGCCGATGCGATTTTTATAGATTATTTTCCGTGTTAGAATACACCCGTCACGTGCTTAAGAAAAATATATGACGTCACAAAAATACATTAAATATAGTGTTGGATGCCACTGTTAACTTATGTAATAAAAAATTAAAGAAACTCATTCGGTTAAAGCATTTTTCGATCATTAAAATAGTATCATTTTTCGATATATATTTAGCTTCGGACAGCCTTAACATAGCCGCGTACATGCAAGCTCCGGTAATACAATTAAAATTAATAATTTTCATAACTGAAGGATGAGATCCCTTCCCATATGATAATACACATTGTGACATGAGCAGCACTTTATGTGCAATTCACAGGGCGAAAAACCATCTTTAAGCAAGTCCTTAAAGGTGGCTTAAAGGTGACTTAAAGGAGCTTAAAGGCTATACAACCTTTAGGCCGCCTTTAAGTCACCTTTAAGCAAGTGCTTATAGGTCCTTAATGTCCAAACTTCTTTAAGCTACCTTTAAGCCACCTTTAAGCCACCTTTAAGCATCTTTAAGTGGCATTTACGCTCTCTTTACACTGCCTTTACACTGTCTTTAAGTGGCCTTTAAGTCAATATTGATCAAGCTGAACAATAAAAACATATATTAAACGCAAAAGCTCTTTTATAGGGATGGGAGGGGGTCATCCGAGTGATAATATAATTTCCAAGGAGGGGGGGGGGGGGTGTTCCAGGCGGTTTTAATCGTCGCTCCATTAAACACAGATCGCTATCATCAGCACCGCTCCGATGGACACAGATTGCCGTTATAAAATTCTTTATAATTTTTTGGGGGTTTCAAAATTATTGTAGGGATGAGCGCAGTCTCTGTATCTTAATATGTGCATAAAACTAATTAAAGTATGTTTGTTTCCTATTATAAATTAATCGGTGAAAAAATCTCTCTCTCTCTCTCTCTCTCTCTCTCTCTCTCTCTCTCTCTCTCTCAGTTCATCCGGTTATTAAACAAAATAAAGATAATAAACCAAAAATGCATGATTTAATTTGATAATTGGTTTAAGGTTTGTATTTTTTTTTTCAATTTTCATTATTTCTAACTCTAGATCTGCTAGATACATGTTAAAGATGAAAAGACTCTCAACTGTCTTTGTTATATCGGGCAGGATATTACTGCTTTGTTTGTCTAGACATAGTTTTGTTCGTTTGTGTATATCTAATTAGAGTCTATTGTTTGTCCAACTTAAGAAAACCCCTGGAACTAACACAGAATATACAAGATATACACAACAGTTGTGTCGTGTGCCCAGGTGCATGTTTGTGTATATCTAATTAAAGTCTATTGTTTGTCCAACTTAAGAAAACCCCTGGAACTAACACAGAATATACAAGATATACACAACAGGTGTGTCGTGTGCCCAGGTGCACGTCAGAGTTTCTAAAGGCGTTGAATCTTAGTATGTACGAGTATACGATAACTCTAGTGAATAAAAGTTAATTTACATTTGTAATTCATTTTCAAAGTATTATTTCCTAGCTCTGAGTTTCATAAATGTTACGTCTACAAATTAACGATACATGTATGTAAGAGTAAAATCTTGAGGCTTATTAATTAATGTACCGGTGATCATAAATAGGGGTTGATTATTTCAATATATGTATAAGGGTAAATATGTCAAATATACCCGGCCTTGGCACATCATACAATTGTATGTACAAGTCATTTGCAATTGCCACATGCAGTAAATACGTCACCGGTAATTGGTAATTTTGTTTGTTATAGAATTGATAGTTTAAAAATCATGTACATACAATTACATGTAAATATATAAACATATTGGAACGGCGCCGCGATCATGAAAACCGGGAAATTGGGGAAATTGAACAAATACCCTAATAGTATCAATGCATTTAATAAAAGAAATGATTTCATTTTCTTTTTTACATTTTTATAGCTATAAATAAGATGAACGTATCTACTCGGTTTAAATTTATTAACTAAGAAAGCCTACTATAGTGAACCTAATGGTTTCCATTTAGGTATAATATATTTTTGTTCACTGAAGACCAAGTTCCGTATTTCATTCTAAATACATGCATGCATGTAATTTATAAATTAGATATAATTGATTGTTACAAACTGAATGGTTTGTCAAAATCTTTTCAAGTAAACACATTCAATACAGTGATTCAATATCCACTGATATATAGGATATAAAAACGCTCATATATATGTAAGTTGCAGTGGCGCAGAGGAAGTGTGGTGATGCTAGTAAACTAAGGGTCCCAGGTTCAATTCTCGCCATGGCCCGTTTTTTTTGTGTGTTTTTTTTTTCATTTTTCTTTCTAGAACAAAAACCGTTTTAATACCTTTTCTTTCATAAAGTTAATACATTTTGTTGGAAATTAAGCACAATATTGAATTAAATTTTTTTTTAATGGCTTAAAGGTGGCTTAAAGGTAGCTTAAAGGTGGCTTAAAGGTTGCTTAAAGAAGTTTGGACATTAAGGACCTATAATTTGTCCTTAAAGGTGGCTTAAAGGTGGCTTAAAGATAGTCTTTAAGCTGCCTTTAAGCCATCTTTACGCTTTCTTTAAGCCACCTTTAAGCAACACATATAGCTTAAAGGTGGCTTAAAGATCGTCTTTAAACTACCTTTAAACACCTTTAAGCTATCTTTAAGGAGGACTTAATGATGCTCATTCATCCTGTGATATTGGGGTAGAACTGTTTGCAGTGAATTTTCAGTTAATCAATAATCTTAACATTTTATGTCATAGAAAGTATAATAGTCTATATAATTATTACAAACAAAATTGAATTATGCCCCCTCCCCGTGGCGGTTGCCGGTTTTAGATTTGCTTCTGTGTGCCTACATGAACATCATCGTGTGCACAGATTTAGAAAAGGGGTGGGAGTGAGGGGTCCAGACCCCCTCCCCCCTCCCCATGAAAATTCATTTATATCAATTGAAAAATTACCAAAAATACACCTTGGACCCCAATGCTCTTACAGACATGTAAACGCTCTAACCCATTGCCCTTCAATGTTAAGTAACATTATTTGGGGGTAAATATTTAATCAATATTTAATATACTTTATTGTTTATCTCAATAGGAAGTATACATGTACATCACAATATGCAGGTGTCCTGCACCACCTTATAGCTGTTATTTACCTAATAAAAGTGCAAGTGGATTTGAAGAATAGGTCATAAAAATACATGCATGTTACAAATGACTGATCTTTGTCTGAAGTTACGTACACAACGCAGGTCTGCATGTCTCATTAGCGGGTACTAGTTTTACCCAGCTCTTCGATTAGATGGGTTCACGTGTATACATACATGGGTGTTGCTAAAACGCGGAACGGAAAATGGAACGGAAAGCAAAACGGAAGGGAAAACGGAAAATCTTATCTAATGTTATTTACCTTATAGATTTGTTAATCATGCTAAAACGATATACTTTATGTACCTTTTAAAATTTTTTTGAAATATAAGCAATATTAGATTATTTGTTCAAGAATATTCATTTCCTCAAAATTAACAGTACATGCATTGACCACTATATTCTGTCCAAAAATATCCTCGATTCACTTTTTGCTGTATATTTATATGTACCTCAGGGTTCAAGCGATTCTCTTTTAGAAGCATTAAACATTCTCATTATTCTTTCTTTAAAATGTCCCCCTAGCTTATCAGCTGGTATAAACAGACGTTTAAAAATAAAGAAGTCTCCGGGATTTTGCATTTCAACAGACCCGGATGATAGTGTTGAAAAATTGTGCAAGGTCTTCTGAGTGACTTCCAAATGGAGAAAAGATGTCAACATTTTCCATTATAAATCGTCCAAATGTACTGCATGAATAATTAGGATCGACAGACTATAGTCCCAATACATAATCGGAAAATCAAACCAGGCAACGTCTAGAGTTCTCTATTCGGATCATATGTATATAGCTGCTGGAATAAACAACTGCTTAGTAATGCAAACGTAAACAAACTTGCATTGCTAAAAATACTAGTTTCACAAATTACTAGTTTCACAATTATTACCGGGTATTTTAATGTTTACTGTATTTTAATTTTTAATGTCGTCAGTCCTACGGGTTTTTTTCATTCATCTTAATGATACTGTATCGTCTGTATGATAAAAGATCGTCTAGAACGCCGAAAATTCAATTTTGATGTAAGTATATACATGTACATCATGTTTGAAATATAAATTAAAATACTCAAAACACGCATAAAACGCTTTCACTAACTGCGTACGTTACGCTGATATGCCAGCGATACCATATAAGAAAAAATAAGTAAAAAGTTATAGCTAATTTGCTCGTTTAATCATGTTAATGTTTTACAATTCGTATATATATATATACATTTGATTTTTCCGTTTCGTACTCAACTAAAGCCGAATGACTACAATGCTATAATTGAGACATTCATATGAATATTAATAAGATAGCAACATGTTGATAATCTTTCATTAGATATAAATAAAATATACAAAGTAAATCGTTTCTGGCCAGTCTATATCCTTTTTAAGCGATAAACGTGATGATATTTTCCATTCCGTTCCGCTTTCTGTTCCGTTTTCCGTTCCGCGTTTTAGCAACACCCATACATACATGTCTGTGTTTTCCGTATGCAGAAAAGGATTAGTTAAGATCAGCTAAAGGAATTCATTATTGTGTTTTAATTGGATTATCATTATGATGTTGACCAATTTAGGTTAGCATAATACATATAGTAGCAGTAGCACAATATAATGATATGCCAGCATACATACAGTACCGTCAACGCGGATCCCGTATTTGACCGCGCTCCCCCCGCGGTTATTTAATCCTTTCCGCGTTACACCATCGCGGTTAATTCATCGCGGTCCTCGCTGCAGCCATGTTTAAACCGCGGCGGTGTGACCTACCGTTGAACAAGGTGATCGGAGATTTTTACCTGTATGCTATTAGACAATAAGACGGCCACCTAACACTGAGAGTCATTCTATACTGGCCATGTCTGATGTATTGTTTTCATTTCACATATTAAAATGATAACGTATTTTTAATGCACGTTTTCAAAACTCCTTATCGATTATTTTAGAGATGTTTTAATTAAATAATCATCTGCACCCGTAATAATTTTCATGTAACTGTTGATATACCTATTATTTCAAAAATATTTAATCATTTTTATATAATGTAATCTACATGACGGAGAGAGTTAGAACTATAAAATATCATTTTTCGATTTTTTAATGATTTTAAACATTTCCGACTACAAAAATGTTTTAATCCATATCAGTTTGTAGCTCGTTTTACGGCACTCTCTCGATGCTCAAGACAATTAGTCTAGTCCGTGACAGGCACATGCTACACGGAGAACGTTAACCTACGGTCAACGGCATGATATGAAAATTTTACTCAACCCTTAAAATACTAAATTATATTGACATAATTTTATGTGAGTTCAATATGAAGCTACAACACAAATGTACATGTAGTATCAGCTGCGAATACCGTTTTTCGTAACCGCCCCCTCCACCTCTTCAACGTTTTAATGACTGTGAAAGTACATGTAAATTGTACTTGACTTTAGTCCCAATTGTTTAACACAAAGGTGTGAAACCATCGCATTGACGGGAAATCACTCTACGCTTGAATGCACAGAATACACTGGTACATGTATATGAGACAGGTGGATAATCCGTGTAACGAGAGACAATCGGGAATTTCATTTGTTTTCAAACAATTTTACTAACCGTAATAACAATAAATAGTTATTCATTTTACTGTTATCTGTTTAACTGTTAAACGTGTTTAAGATGCACCCCTCCGCAAAAAACCTAAAACCTTCAATATAGACTAAAAGAGAGAGAGAGAGAGAGAGAGAGAGAGAGAGAGAGAGAGAGAGAGAGAGAGACTGTCGATACTCAAGACAATTAACCTAGTCCGTGACAAGCACACGCTACGCGGTGTACGTATACCATACGATCAACGGCAAACTATGAAAATTTTACTTTACCCTTAAAATATAAAAATATATTGATATCATTTTGTGTGTGTTGAATATGAAGCTACTACACATATGTCGTATCTGTAGCGAATAATAACGTTTTTTGTACCCCCTTTACAACGTTTTAATGACTGTCAAAGTTAACTGTATTTGTCCCAATTGTTTTACACAAAGGTGTGAAACCATCGCACTGACAGGAAATCACTCTTCGCTTGAACGCACAGAATTCACGGGTATGAGGCAGGTGGATATTCCTTGCAACAAGTGACAACCAGGAATTCCTCCCGTATATCAAACAATTTATCTAACAGTTACAATAAATAATTGTTTCATTTTACTGCCTTCTTAAAATGTAAAAGGTGTTTAACATGTCTCTTCCCCCGAAAAGAGAGAGAGATAGATATAATTAGTTTTCTTTTTAATTATGTTGTATACGAACTAAACTTCACAAACACGGTGTCAAGCATTAAATTAAACATCATAAACAGTGTTAAATACTATATTGTTAGACGAACTTCTTTTTTTCCTTACCTGAAGACTAATAGAACGAAACTGTTTTCCTTTATCAAGGAAGAAGCACGTGGTGCAGCTCGCGGGCTGATTTGATTGACAGGTGAAGCACGTTGCATATTGGATTCAATCACAATGTCTTTTATGAATACTAAACTTAGGACATTTTTATATTATTATATCTCAATTGAATGCAGTGGCGTCGTGAGGGGGGCTAAAGAGCATTACTCTCTCTCTCTCTCTCTCTCTCTCTCTCTCTCTCTCTCTCTCTCTCTCTCTCTCTCTCTCTCTGGCTCACACACACACACACATTAAGATTGTAGATAAACTCAAGATCGGCGACACTCAATCAACTTGATCAAGAAACCTCCTCTGTAAGATAGGTGTACTGTTAGACGAAGCCGTACGCAATTTGGAGATTTTCTTTTGTCTTAAATAGGTGTGAAAACCCCTAGAGCATGTCGTTTTCTACCCTAGGTTTGTGAATCACTATACACAGGAAATGATCGCGACTTATAATTAATATACACAATGAAGGAAATGTGTACAAAAATAGGTGGCATTTGAATTTTTTTAAAAGTAACTCAAGATGTATGCATTTAATAACATGTACAACTTCCCATGTTGTTTTGTGATGTAACAACCTCATTCCATTTCTTGTAAAGAAATGTCTATCTTCACGCACACCAGAACCCCTAGCCATTGTTTTATGAAAATCACAGAATATACGTCTATATACACTGTATCTTTTCAGGACACACTTCGTTTAAAACTTAATAAAACCCGTGCGATGTGAAGAATCATACAATTTTAATTATGAGTACCTTTTTCCTTTGTGTTTTAATTAGGAAAACTGATTTTTCTTTGAACATTTAATTGTGAGCAGGTGTTTTTATAAGGCTACAACTAGTCGGTCTACAGAGCTGGTTGAAATCAATTTTCCTAACAAATTATAAAATTTTTATCAAAACAATGACGCTTGTTACAGCAATTATAAAGTGATTTTCCGTAATATGAGCGATTAAGCCACTTTTAAAATTTAAATGAATTTTTAACGGTTTCATAGGATAAAATGATATTGAAAAATAAACGTACCTGAATATTCATAAAGTAAAATATTTAATTTAAGTAAATAAGTCTTATTTATTTTACATTTTTTGTTAGATTTTAAAATTTAATTTAATCGTATATCGATAGATCAATAAGTTAGTAAAGCATGATTTTTCAACCACCTGCGGGCATGGCTCATTTCACCTTGGATTGTACAGATAACAGCTTTAAATGATTAGAATTAAAATATTACCACAGTATTACCAAATAAACAGCAAATATTAAAAAAAATATATTTACCTTCAAAATATGTGATTTACTATAAAAGTATCATTATTATCTTTATGCATTTATTAACTTACATTTATGTTTAATGCATGTTATATTTTTTTTTTATCGAGGGAGATAACTCGTGTTCCTTTTCGATACTTTCTAACACCTGTAATTGATCGTTCAAACCGCGGGGGTGTTGTCAATATAGGTGATTGAACCGCGGGGGCACGCGGTTTTTACCTGAGACAGGTGTTTAAACCGCGTTGCAATTTGGACCGCGGGGGTGCGCGGAAAATACGGGATCCGCGTTGACGGTACTGTATATAAGTTCTACTTCAACTTTCTAAATCACTTAATGTGATCTCCCTTTGACAGCATAATGTATCATCATCTTTTAATATTTAAATAAGCTTATCATCGTTACCTATCCTATTGCATTTGTAAAGTTTCTGTCATTTTAGTTGCAAAAGTTATTTTTTTCATTTGTCAGACTTACACTATTGAGTTGACCCCATATTGACCCTATATAAACAATTTATTATTAAATTTGTGTATTACATGTAAGTTAGTGTAGACACTTATCATTTTTATATGAGTAAATTATAATAAGAAGGAAGGAGTATTTCTTTCTTAATGTATTATGATGCATCAAATACAATGTAGGTCATGACCTTATGGGACTGTTCTGACCTCACGAAACAGGAAAATACAAAATATCTTCTAATGTCATTATGATGCATCAAATGGTGCAAAGTACATTAATGACCCCCAGGTGTTGTCTTAACCACCCCCCCCCCCCCCCCCGCCTTTATGAAATAGGAAATGATATGATACAGTGCTGTATATTTTGTTAACTTCTGAGATCTGAGATCCTCATCCCTAAACCATATAATTTATTTTTGCTGTTTGTGTCATTGCGTGTAAAATTGTGTATAGATTATGCCCCCTTGGAGACACCCTGACACTTTAGAACTAGTAATAATAATGTATGTTATCTTATTCATATGTAATACAGTAGTGTTTGATCCATGTGGGTAATTCCTAGCCTAATGATGTCACTGCTTTGTTTAGGAGACTTTACAATTGCCCCAAATAGGCGAATACACATGGCAGTGATGCATATACATTGTATAACATTTTGTTTATAAATCTTAAAAATTGAATTAAGCAATTTCCAAAATGTTAATGTGAATCACGAGAGAAAAAGCAATCAAGAAATGATTTGAAATTTGCTACTGTTCACATGTAAGAATGTATTAAGAAGACTGAATCTTTATAACTAGGTTAGATTGGGGGGGGATGAATGTGGAGTATAAACATTTATAATTTGAATCATTTATTGTAATTAATTTTAACTTGTCAATGAATACTACTTATTGATCCCAAGGTAGAAATATGACCTCTGATCATATCTCAATAGATCATTTGTCAATTATGCAAGGTGTAATGTAATTTTTTTTAAGAATAACATTTTTTACCAGTTTATAAAAGTTTTAAGACACCCAAATTATATTTTGATTTTAATAGATCATTCGACAAGGGAGGGAGGGATGAGAACAGTTTATATTTGAATTTGTTTGGGAATGGGGGTTCCAAGTCATATATTTGACAATTTTTTAATGTTATTTAAAATAAGACTAAGCCATACTACAATCATGAACATGAATAGTATAGAACAAAACACAAACTAATACATGTACATGTATAATATACATAGGAAGTATTACAAAACAGATGACCGATCTATATCTGGGTTCTTAGATTGAATCATATATTATGTACATACTATATTATTGTTTCTTTGTTCAAGGCATTTAAGATGGTATGTAGGTCATGATCCCAAGTGCTCTTCCTGAAATTATCAAATATCATAAAAACCATTGAGATCCCCACCTTAATCCAAAGTTATTATTCCTCCTGAGGTCATGCAGGCGCGTCAGATCATTATGGCATGTAAACCATGACCCTAAGGGGTCATCCTGACCCCCTTAGAATCAGAAATTGTCAATTATTTTTAAATTATTGATGTTTGATGATCCTATCTCTATTTAATCTTTATTATTAAGTCTCCCGAATGCAATTTGGAGACTTATTGTGTGTGTACGGTTCTTTATACATGACTATGTTATTATTCGTCATCTTCGTTTTTTTCTTTCCTGCTCTTAACTTGTTTCTCAGAGATGGCTGAACAGAATTGTACAAAACTCTAGGATATGATAGGCCTGCATATCTAGTTGTGCACCCTGGTTTGATTTTTTTCATTTTGGGTTAGACAACCACTTTTTGGGGGAGGGAGGGGGGAGGGGGTGTCAAAAGGGTGTGGGGTCTAACATTGAACCTTGTAGGAAGAATCGTAAACTCTATTGTAAATGGTAACTTGAATACGGACAAAGATAATAATATAGGGTTTTCATAATCATATATTTGCTGTTACTGGCAATATATAGGGTTTATTAGATCTGACCCCTGGGGTCATCCCCACCCCCCAGGAATTTGAAATTACCATATATCTCAGAAACTGTTATAATCATGACCCCTAAACCATATATATTCCTGTTTCTGATGTCAAGGGGCATCAAATGTCATGTAGTTTATGGGCCCTGTGGGTGGTCCTGACCCCCTCAAACAGCAAGTCCCTTAATATCTTCAAAACAGTTGAGATCCCCACCATTAAACCATATATATTCTTGTTCCCTGTGTCAAGGGGCATCAAAAGGTATGTAGGTAATGGGGCCCGGGGGTGGTCATGACCCTCCTTGAACAGGAAGTGCACGAATATCTTGATAACGGTTGAGATCCCCACCCCTTAACCATATATATTCTTGATCCTTGAAGAGCGTCAAATGGTATGTACCGGTAGGTAATGGGCCTCAGGGTTAAATTTAATTTTTCAAAACCGTAATGCACATCTATGGAACAGTTCCTATCATATCCCAAGATATGATGTGTCTACCCATTAAATCATAAAAGGAGTTCTAGGATCTTTGTTTTTTTGAAGTGATAAACGTCAATTTTCTGCTACTTTTTGACTCCCTGGATGAAATTCAAATTTTTAAAACCTTACTGCACATCTATAGAACAGTCCCTATCATATCCCAAGATATGATTGTCTATCCATTAAATCATAAGAGGATCTCTTGGATCTATGTTGTTTTTTTAGTGATAAACGTCAATTTTTGCTACTATTTGACTCCCTGGATGAAATTTAAATTTTAAAAACCTTATTGCACATCTATAGGACAGCCCCACTTATATCCCAAGAGATGACATAGCTACTCCAAAAGTTGTAAGAGGAGTTCTTGGAACCATATTTTTTTTTGCAAAAAAAACCGTCATTTTTTGTTGCCCACTGATCCCCTTAATAAGAAAAAAATTCTGGAACCTGGTCACGCCTCAATATGACACCCCAAATCATATTCTGGAAGATCATTTGGCTACTGCCAAAAAAAAGACGTTTTTGAAACAAGTTTTTTTTTGTTAAAAAAAACCAAAAAACACGTCATTTTTCAGCCATTAAATGACCCCCAGGACAAAATTGAAAATTCCGTAACCTTATTGCGCATCTATAGGACACCCTAAAATATATTCCAAAAGATGATTTGTCTACTGTTGAAAATGTAGGAGGAGTTCGAGGAAGAATTGGTATTTTACCAATTATTTGACCCCCAGGACTAACAGAGAATTTTTGAAACCTTTTTACAAAACAACATGATACCCCAAATCAAACTCCAAGAGTTCAGTTTGCTGGTTTATAAGATGTAAGAGCAGTTTGAGAAAGTAAAACGTGACAGACGGACGGACGGACGGACAGACAGATGGACGGACGGACGGAACAGGGTAACAACAATATACCCGAACTTTCTTTAGAAAGTGCGTGTATAACAATTGACAATTTCTGATTCTAAGGGGGTCAGGATGACCCCTTAGGGTCATGACTTACATGCCATAATGATCTGACGCGCCATGACCTAAGGAGGAATAATATCTTTGGATTAAGGGGGGAATCTCAATGGTTTTTATGATAATTGTTAATTTCAGGAAGAGCACTTGGGATCATGACCTACATACCATCTGAAATGTCTTGAACAAAGAAACAATGATATAATATGTACATGATATATGATTCAATTTAAGAACCCAGATATAGATCAATCATCTATGTTTTGTAATACTTTCTATGTATATATACATGTATTAGTTTGTGTTTTGTTCTATACTATTCATGTTCATGACTGTAGTATGACTTAGTCTTATTTTAGATTACATTAAACTTTTATACACTGGTAAAAAATGTCATTCTTAAAATAAATTACATTACACCTTGTATAATTGACAAATGATCTACTATGGAATCATTAGATTTCGTGGTGGCTCAATTTTCGTGGAATTCGTGGGTACCTTTCATCAACGAATTAACATTCTCCACGAATTAATAAATTCGGGTAATAAAGTCATATTTTCTCTGTAGGTTTGAGAGAATACACGAAAATACGTCCCTACGAAACTGTAAAAGAGCTAGAGCCACGAAGCATCAAAATGTGCCTTAAAATTTTCACAGAACTCAAGTCTGAAACAATACAAATTGTAATTACTTATAATGTAGGGCACAATATTCTGCTTCTATGCATATGAATTTTTTTCACTTCGGTCCCACCGTTTAGCACATGCGCATCATCAAACATACTATGATCGTTAAAAATAGCTGAACATTGTAGATTTTACTGCAGTATTTCCCAAATTTGAATGTGGCCACACTTGAGTACCTCTTTGAAACTTTTAAAACTGAGAGATATTGCATAAATGCTTCCGCCTGCAAAATTTCGTAGAGGTACTCAAATGTGGCCAATGTGTATTTTACAAATTTTGAAAATTTTAATAACAGAAAATAACACTGACCACTCTATTTTAGGGTAATTATTTGCTTCCTTTTTATTGAAATGGCAGAATTTAATTAATAATGATAAAGAATTATTTGTGATTATTTACAAAATCATCATTTTATCAAATATTTGAGGAAGAAATGCATATAATCTTAACTTTAACATGTTTTTATCTAGTAATTTTATACTGTGTATTCATGCTTAGATCGTGCATCATCAATGACGTCATAGTTTGACGTTTGCGACGTCAGTTGAATCTGTACATGAAATCTTGAGTTCTTTCAGTCTTTTGCCAATAGAATTGACCAGTAAAGTATGCATTTTTAAAAAGCATTATTTCTATATACCACGGTATTATTCAATTGCAGTAGAATATGAGATACATGAACATTCCTGTAAACAGAAAAAAAATTAATTGGCAAAGTTAACATTGTACGTACGTAAGTAAATATATATTCCTATACCTTTATGTAGAATAAGCGATAGCATGTATACGTAGCTAGTTAAGGGTTTTTTGTCAAACGGTGAAATGCATTAAACGAAAGGAAAGATGCAAGAGATTTTTTTCACACAAGTACGTGTTCCTGAATACCGCGGGAGAAAGTCAGTCGACATCACATGAAAACATGTACATATATGATAAACTTAATTTATTCCGTCAAAAAACTTGATTATTTAATTCCTAAGTACAGCTGTAATTGAATATTAAGCCAATCGTCCCTTGCATAAAATTTTTTTGCAAATGCATACGTCTTTTCTTTATCAGCCACCTGTTGATCAGTGTTGATTTGTCGCGTGGTCAATGTATTTCCGGTGAACCGTTCCATGCAGTTACACTCCTTTCTTAAAAGATCGATTGTGTCCGTTTCGATGAAGACGGCTTTTGGTATACACAACTTAGAATACATTATCAGCATGTGCTCTATATAGAAGTCTAATCCTAATTGCGATGTCTTTGTTGATAATTTGTCCAATAAAATAAAAAATCACCCTAAATGTGTGTACATCGGTGACTTACTTTTGCCTATAAAATTCCCGATTGAAATATTCTTTGATTATTTTATGCGTATTAAATCTAATTAATAAGTTTTTCTTGTATGGAATGTAGAAAAAAATCAAATTGCCGGGCCCTTTCTTTAAAAAAAAAAACAACGATGAGAACAGAGAGATTTAAAACAGTATTTGTTTCCATTCACCCCCTCCCCTTCCCTACCCTCTGAAAAAATCGATTTACGGCCGAGTTCACTACAAATCTATAGGTATGATAACACAAATTCTACAGGCTTGCTATGAACTCGACTTATCAAGACAATTTTACAACATTATTTATGTGCTACTGCTTGATGTTTTAAATAAAAATGTTCATTTTAACCTATCTTCGCTCCGAAATAGTAAACCCACATTCTCTCTCTCTCTCTCTCTCTCTCTCTCTCTCTCTCTCTCTCTCTCTCTCTCTCTCTCTCTCTCTCTCTCTCTCTGAAATATGTTCTTAATTCTCAAGACATTTACGGATAGCTTATCACTTGTAACAATTCTCAAAGGACATGAATATTACTAGAAAAAATGAAATGTAAATGAATAGACATTATGGCATTTATAAGGAATAATTAACTCATAAGAATATTTTTAAAGAAATCGATATTCTTTTTTCATTTAATTAATAAAAATTAAAACACTGCTGTAATGTCATTTCTTTGTTCAAGCAGTCAAAAATTTTACTTGTGACAGTCCGATATATTAGAGAGCTTCCTGATATCAGACCATCATCAGTGGTTACAACACTTTCATTCTTTAAAATCAGGCTGTCTCAGGAATCAACAATGATATTCAATTACTCTATATGCCTCAAACACTTCTGTACGAAAAAATATCACTGTTCTCGGCCCTATAACGGGCCTCGAAACTGTTTTATAAGCAATTCACGAAAATTGGCCCCCACGAAAATTAATGATTCCACAGTATTGATCAGAGGTCATATTTCTACCTTGGGATCAATAACTAGTATTCATTGACAAGTTAAAATTAATAACAATAAATGATTCAAATTATAAATGTTTATACTCCACATTCACCCCCCATCCCCCCCCATCTTACCTATTTCTAAAGATTCAGTCTCCTTAATACATTCTTACATGTGTACAGTAGCAAAGTTTAAATCATTTCTTGATTGCTTTTTCTCTCCTGATGCACATATTAACATTTTGAAAATTGCTTAATTCAAATTTTAAGATTTATAAACAAAATGTTATATGCATGTGTATTCGCATATTTGGGGCAATTGTAAAGTCTCCTAAACAAAGCCATGTCATCATTAGGCTAGGAATTACCCACATGGATCAAACACTACATATATATGAATAAGATAAAATACTTTATTATTTCTAGTTCTAGAATGTCAGATTGTCTCCAAGGGGGTCATTAATGTACTTTACACCATATGATGCATCATAATGACATTAGAAGATATTTTGTATTTTCATGGTGGGGTCAGAACAGTCCCATAAGGTCATGACCTACATTGTATTTGATGCATTATAATACATTAAGAAAGAAATACTTCTTCCTTCCTATTATAACTCACATAAAAATGATAAGTGTCTGCACTCACTAACTTGTAATACACAAATTTAATACGAAATTGTTTATACAGGGTCAACATGGGGTCAACTCAATAGTGCAAGTCTAACAAATGAAAAAAATAACTTCTGCAATTAAAATGACAAAAATATTAAAAGATGATGATACAGTATGCTGTCAAAGGGAGAACACATTTAGAAAGTGAAAGTAGAACTTATGTATGCTGGCATCTCATTATATTGTGCTACTGCTACTACATGTATTATGCTTACCTATATTGGTCAACATCATAATGATAATCCAATTAAAACACAATAATGAATTCCTTTAGCTGATCTTAACTAATCCTTTTCTGCATATGGAAAACACATACATGTATTTATACACGTGAACCCAATGCATCTAATCGAAGAGCTGGGTAAAACTAGTACCCGCTAATGAGACCTGCAGACCTGTGTTGTGTACGTAACTTCAAAGATAAGTTATTTATAACATGCATGTATTTTTATGACATATTCCTCAAATCCACTTGCACTTTTTATTAGGTAAATAACAGCTTTAGGGTGGTGCAGTACACCTGCATATTGTGATGGATACTTCCCATTGAGATAAACAATTAAGTATATTAAATATTAATTAAATATTTACCCCCAAATAATGTTACCTAACATTGAAGCGCAATGGGTTAGAGTGTTTACATGTCTGTAAGAGCATTGGGGTCCAAGGTGTATTTTTGGTAATTTTACTATCGATATATTAAATGAATTTTCATCGGGGAGGGGGGGGGGGGGGGTCTGGACCCCTCACTCCCACCCCTTCTCTAAATCTGTGCACACGATGATGTACATTTAGGCACACAGAAGCAAATCTAAAACCGGCAACCGCCACGGGGAGGGGGCATAATTTAATTTTAAATTTTGTTTGTAATAATTATAAGACCATTATACTTTCTATGACATGAAATGTTAAGATTATTGATTAACTGAAAATTCACTGCAAATTGTCCAACCCCAAATTGCACATTTAGTGCTGCTCATGTGTATTATCATATGGGAAGGGATCTCATCCTTCAGTTATGAAAATCATCATTTTTAAATGTATTACCGGAGCTTGCAAGTGGCCATCATTTTTAATTAAACTGGTACAAAACAGTGTTATTTAGGGGCAAACACTTGGTGCGGGTATTACTGTCTAATGACAGCATCTTGTTCAATTTATATGCATCATATTTTACAAAAACAAAAATATTTATGAAATAATTTATATTTAATTAAATCAGAGTTGGATTTTAATTAAACCCGTTATTTTTCGTTTGATATTGATTTCGGGCTTAAATGTTCTTAGCAATCAGCTATGGTGTGTGGTAATGAAAACAATGTTCACAAATCGAACAAGGAATGTATATCTGCGTAAATATTTATTTAACGTGTATGTAATATAATTCGTTTTTGATGCATCATTTTCTAATACAGAAAGAAATATATTTATTAAGAGAAAACCAAAAAACTATAATTGTAATATTTATTGGAGAATAATGGCCATGGCTACACTACAATTTTGGATTACAGTATAAATTTCAATTATTTACTGGTTACATTTGCAACCAAGGTTACCGACCCATGAAAAAAGGGCGAATATGGCAACCCAAATGGCAAATACATGTAATAGAAAATGTTCAGAAATTTACAATTATTTACTGGCTACATTTGTAACCAAGGTTACCGACCCATGTAAATAGGGCGATAATGGCAACCCAAATGGCTAATACATGTAAATGGAAATGCACATGAATACGTTAAATATGCAAATGAATCAGAAATATGGGAATATACATACGAAGCTGTTAAAGAACATACTAGCAAATCAAACATATCAAATTTGACACAAATAAGCAAATTGAAAATTAGAGTTGTAGCGAGCCCTGGGAACAGATGCTTACTAAATATAGCCCTATTTAAGTTCAGCTAAAGATTGCAATAATTAGTGAAACATCAATATTTAACCTTTATACAGTCATAAAACGATATAAATCCCTGCTCGAGGTCGGCACAAACCATAGAAAAAGAACCATGGAAGTCACAACATTAAGGCTTGCTGGTGCGTGATCTTTTTGGAAACACGCTGGCTGGATCAACCTCATTGTAGTGCACCATGACGAAATCGTTTGATATCGGTTATTAGAAGTGGCAAGAACTGAAAGCATAATAAAATAACAGCAGAAATACCGTCCCAGAAATACATTGACAGATTAACATTCACAATCATATCTAGTGGGAATATACATGTCTATGTATAGTCTCTTTATACATTTATATCAGTCACTGTAGTAAAAAATGGTGTAGGTGGGTGGGTAAATTTAACAATAAAGAATTAAAATAAACAGATTTCAAACTGGATAGCGATTTCTCGTCTGCCTTACTCCGTCGATGAAAAGGAAAAGGAAGTGCAGTGGGGTTGACTAATTGACGAAGAAGCTATTGGAGTATGCTCATCACCCCAAAAAACCCAAATAATGGTCTCTCTAATAAAGCGATTTAATTCTTTAGCAATTAAATCGAATTATTAAGAGAAAACCAAAAAACTATAATTGTAATATTTATTTGCGAATAATGGCCATGGCTACACTACAATTTTGGATTACAGTATAAATTTCAATTATTTACTGGTTACATTTGTAACCAAGGTTACCGACCCATGAAAATAGGGCGATTATGGCAACCCAAATGGCAAATACATGTAAATGGAAATGCACATGAAAATGTCAAATATGCAAATGAATCAGAAATATGGGAATATACATATGAAACTGTTAAAGAACACACTAGCAAATCAAACATATCAAATTTGACACAAATAAGCAAATTGGAAATTAGAGTTGTAGCGAGCCCTGGGAACAGATGCTCACTAAATACTATGGTTTCATTAATATTCAAGGGTATCAATTTTCGTGGATAAAGTGAAAATCAGTTTCAAGGATACGTAAATTCAAGGCTAACGCCCATATCAATACAAAATCTTAATAGAAATTGCACTTCAATGAACATTTATTTTCGTGGATCAACTAAACAACGTAATCCACGAAAATTGGTATTCAACGAATATTGATGACACAACAGTATAGCCCTATTTAAGTTCAGTTAAAGATTGCTCCATATGGACACCCGCCATAAGGGCGGTAGCTGAACACAATTATTAAGATGCTAACTTATGATGTTAAAGAGTATATAATCTTAGAATTTAGAATGTTCAATTTATGACTAGTATTTAGCTAGAATTAAGTGTATGCCATGGCCATTACATAATTATGACAAAGGGTACTAGTAAACTCCTACACCTGACGAAATAAACCTCTTGAAAGCTTTCTTCAAGGTTTTTAGGAAAATTTCAATGCCTTTTTCAGTCAAATGCATCCCATCTCCCTTGAATAAGCTTTTGTCGGATGGAGTAATCTTTTGATAGCGAATGTAGCCCCCTTGGTGTGCTAAAAGTTTTGTAGCAACAAAGCTATTTACTCGCACCCCTGTCTTATTGAGGGCATTGTTGTCTCTAGCATTACGCCATTTCAGTCTTGGAAGTATTTGCGACCAAATGATTTTTGTTCTTGGCAACAGTGGAGAAAGTGCATCCAGAGATTGCTCCATTTTTTTGCGCAATTCGCTAGATTTAATCTGACCAATATCATTACCACCACAATGAAGTACCAGAAAATGTGGAGGGTCTTCATACCGTAACAATTGCCTGATTTTAGGGGAGGAGATGTCGCCATCTCATGCCGCCTTTTCCCTGCCCCCATATGTTAGCTTCCATTGGAGAAAAATCAAGATTGGACCCCCCATTCAACCTAGCATGACTAAATGCTTGCCAAATAATTGAGGATCCAACAATCCACACTTAAACAACTTCTGAAAGAATATATGTATATGTATAGATATATATACATATATATATATATATACAAACATAAAAACATATTCAAAATACTCAGTAAACAACTCAACATTTCTGTGCACTACAATATGAACAGACAAGGTATAAAAATGTCAAGTAAGCCGCTAGAAAAAGGGGGCAACAGTTCAAGTCCTCATTAATGAAGTAACTTTGAGGTTGGTATTCTTATATAGCGCTTATAAGCTCTTGACTCCCAACGCCCAAGTTCTTTAATTTGACCATCAGAAATGCCATTGATAGAGACTGTTGTGGCGCCACCTATCCTAAAGGAATGCGATTTGTATTTTTTAATATCTACATCAATACATGACGGAGATTTCTTTAAAATGGCATTAATTGGTAACGAGTTAGTGGTGATCTATCAAAATGACAGAAAAAAGGGCCTACCATTTTAGGACGCAGCATTGAGTACTGCTTCAACAACTTTACTGGACAGACCTTACCCTCTACTGCAGGCAAAATCAATACAACTCCCCTACCAAGTTGATCTGTTTTTGAATGGGCCACATAAATTTTTACAGCTGAATTGTCCCGAAAAAACTGGATGCTGGGGACATCCATTGCATGGGAACTACTGCCTTTCTTGCTAACTAACACTACATGTAACTCAATCACCCTGAAAAGACCAAAATGTGAACACGAAAAAACTGCCGAAAATAATTTAACTTCATACAAGGAGCTGCAAACAACAAATTCGATCTACTGGATTCGGTGGACTTGAAGCTAAAATAACTCTAAATCCGATATTGCGGGAGCAACAATTCGATCGGGATCGAGGACAAAGAACAGTTAATTGATCGGGATCGCCATACCAAATAAATGAACGATAGGTGTGCTTTGTGGTGTGAATGTCTACGTGTGTGTGTGTTTTTGTCAAATAATGGGCTGGTAAGTGGTTACTTGCTGAAATCTAAGTCATTCTCTATTATGTTATTTTGCACTGTTTTTTATTTCATTACTTTCCACGATGCCACGGTCAGATAATATTACAATAGCTACGGTGAACTGTCAGGGGCTTGCAACTCTAAATAAACGTAAAGATGTCATTAATTACTACAAACAAAAACAATACTCGATAATTTGTCTTCAAGATACGCATTTTATACCTGAGCATGAACCATTCATTGAATCTCAGTGGGGATATAAATGTTTCTTTAACTCATACATGTCAAATTTAAGAGGTGTTTGTATACTTTTTAATAACAACTTTGAATTCAAAGTCCTCAGAGAAAGGAAAGACACAGATGGTAACTTACTTGCATTGGATCTAATCATTGAAGAAAACAAGGTAACACTTATAAATATATATGGGCCTAATATGGACACCCCTAGTTTTTATGAAAATATTAGGGATATTTTTCTAGATTTTGATAATGATTATTTTATACTATGTGGTGATTTTAATCTAACTCTAAATCCTTCTCTTGACACTTTTAATTACACAGGAGTTAATAACCCTAAGGCTCGTAGTAAAGTTTTAGAAATTATGGAAGATTTGCAACTTATCGATTATTATAGAGTTCTGAATCCAGATAAAAAAGTCTACACTTGGCGCAAGAAAAATCCATTGAAACAAGGCCGCCTTGATATTTTTCTTATTTCTAATAGTTTGTCAAATTTAGTTGAAAACTGCTCTATTAAACCGGGTTACAGGTCTGATCACTCCATTGTTTTGCTTGAGTTAAAATTTAATCCTTTCACCAAAGGACGTGGGCTTTGGAAGTTTAATAATACTCTTTTGTCGGACAAAGAATATGTGGTAAAAGTAAAAGATATTATTCAGTCAGTCAGTAGCCAATATCTAGACAATGTAGAGAGTGGTAATTTTCAATGTAAAAGTGGTATTGACGAAAGTCTTTTCTTTGAGGTGTTAATGATGGAAATAAGGGGGGCAACTATTTCTTATTCAACATATAGAAAAAAGGTCAGAAACAACACTGAAGAAAAGCTTATTCAGGAGATAGAGTATATTGAATCAAATTCTACTGTTGATATTAATACTTTGGATGAAAAAAAAAGTGCTTTGGAAAAACTACGCAAGGAAAAGTTACTTGGGCATATGGTTAGGTCTCGTGCCCAATGGTTGGAGGAAGGCGAAAAACCTTCAAAATATTTTTGCAATTTGGAATCTAGAAATTATTTAAATAAAACAATAAAAAAAATTGAAGCTGAGGATATTGGAACGCTACATGAACAAGGAGAAATACTAGATTATGTTAAGAAGTACTATGAAAAATTATATGCAAGTGTGGATACAAATTTGGTAAAGATTGATTTAGATAATATTATTTCTAATTACAATTCACCCAAGTTAGAAAAGGAGTTGTCAAATGGTTTAGAAGAGGCTTTCTTAGAAAAAAAGGTATTGAATGTCATAAAACATATGAAGAACAACAAATCTCCTGGAAGTGATCGGTACACTGCTGAATTTTTTAAATTTTTTTGGAAAGATATAAAAAATTTTGTTGTACGAGCCATTAACTGTATATTTCTGAGGAAGGAACTCCCCATCTCACAGAGGCTTGGAATTATTTCATGCTTGCCTAAAGGTGATAAACCTAGACAGTTTTTAAAAAACTGGCGACCAATCACTCTTTTGAATGTTTTGTATAAGATTATTTCAGGGTGTGTTAGTTTCAGAATCAGGAAAGTTTTGGATTATTTAATATCTGATACACAGTCTGGATTTATCAAGGGAAGGTATATTGGAGAGAATACTAGATTTATATTTGACCTTTTATCTTATACTGAGTTCAAAAACATACCTGGTCTTTTAGTACTTATAGATTTTGAAAAGGCGTTTGATTCTATGTCGTGGTCATTCATATACCAAGTCCTTAAATATTTTGGCTTCGGGGAGAATATTATTCAGTGGATTAAGATTTTAAATACAAACTTCCATGCTGCTATTTTACAGTGCGGCCATTTATCACAACAGTTTGTTGTACAAAGGGGATGTAGACAAGGAGACCCTGTTGCTCCATATTTATTCATCATGTGTGCAGAAATCCTAGCAATAATGATTAAACAAAACAAAGACATTAAAGGTATATTTATTAACGATAATGAACATAAGATATCACAATATGCAGATGACACTTCACTAGCCCTTGATGGTTCACCCAAATCTCTTTTTGCAGCTCTAGAAACCATAGAATTTTTTTCTAGTTTTTCTGGTCTTAAAATAAATACATCTAAGACAAAGATTATTTGGATTGGATCAAAAAAAATTTCAGATCAGGTCTATCATCACACAAGATGGAAATTGGACTGGGGGTCAACAACATTTAACGCTTTAGGAATTCAGTTCTCGGTAGATCTTCATAATATTGTCGATATTAATTATAATTTACTAATTCCAAAAATTATAGCTATGGTCCAGCAATGGAAACGACGAGTTCTTACTCCCATTGGTAGAATTACTGTTATTAAAAGTTTGCTCATTCCAAAACTAAATCATTTATTCATATCACTACCAAATCCAAAGAAAGAAACAATTTCATACCTTAACAAAACTATTTTTGAATTTTTGTGGAAATCTAAGATTAAAGTTAAGAGGTCAGTCATTACTCAGGACTATTCGTCAGGAGGGTTAAAAATGGTTGACATTAACAATTTTATAACATCTCTTAAGTGTTCTTGGATTAAAAGGCTTACAAAAGCACACAAACCTTGGATGGATTTTTTATTTACCATTTATGGAAATGATATTTTACAGAAATTGTTTGATTTTGGTGATAGTTTTGTAATTGAATGCTTACACAAGGTAAACAATGTTTTTTGGAAAGATGTGTTAAATTCATGGTTATGTTTTATTACTACCTATAAGAATCACCCAAAGGTATAGATAATTTTTTAAATACTCCAGTGTGGTATAACTCAAATATACACATAGCAAATAAATATGTTTTTATTAAAGCCTGGTACAAGACCGGTGTAAAGGTTATTCAAGATTTTTATGATGAAAATTGTAATTTTTTAGATATTGAGGAATTTAAATGTAAATACAGTCTCAAGGTTCTATGTACAATGCAATACAATAGTGTAAAAACAGCAATTTTTAAGTTTTTCAAAATGTCTAATATTGACAGGACTTCTGTTAAAAGAAATCCTAATCCATGTATACCATTTTTTTTCCAAACAGTTATACCCCATGAAAAGTGTACCAAAATTATTTATAATGTTTTGAATGAAAATGTAGTTGTTCCAATTGCTGTAACCAAATGGAAAACAGATCTAACGGATTATAATGTTGAAGATCTTACTATATGTGACATTTTTAAGATTTGTTTTAATACTACCAAAGATTCTTCTGTACAATGGCTTCAATTTAGAATTTTACACAAAATTCTTCCAGTTGGTTTCTACCTTAAAAAAATTAATGTCAAAACTACTGACATATGTGGGTTCTGTAAAAGTAATGTTGAAACTATTATACATGTTTTTATTTCTTGTGAGAAAATACATACCCTGTGGAGTGAACTTAGTTTATACATTTACAGAAAGACCTCTGAAAGAGTCGGATTTAATATGTCTAATATTATACTTGGCCAACTTCCATTGTCGTTTCATAACAAAGTCATTAATTTTATAATTCTTTATATGAAACAATATATATTTTGTTGTCTTAGGTCAAATAAGATTCCATGTTTAATTGGTTTCCTTTGTCATTTAAAACTAAAATACAATATTGAAAGATATGCTGCAGTACAAACTTGTAAATTACAATATTTTGAAAAATTATGGGATAGTTGGAAATGTATCTTTGATGCTGACATCTAATCTATTTTCATTATGACTATTTTTTCTATTTCTGTTTTGTCACTTAAACTTTCTTTTGTTTCTTTTTTCTTTTTATGTAGGCAAGTAACCACTAAATAATACATTTAGGTGTTTTTTCATAAGTGTGGGTGTGTATGTGTGTGTGACTGAATGTCTTTTCTGTATGTTTGTTCCTTGAAAAAGAAATAAATTATAAAAAAAAAAAAAAAAAAAAAAAAAAAAAAAAAAAAAAAAAACCTCTCCAACAAAGCAGGTGTAATGTGAAGTCGAGCATCAGTGGTACCTATTAATCTTGACATGCCTGCTAACAGTATTTTGCCAACAAAATTTTGGGTGGAGTCTCATGTGCATTGAAGTTTACATTTAAAACTAATTCCAGACAGATAGGTTCTTACAGATGCAGATGACAAACCTCTTACAGAACAGCTAACAATGAATTGTATGATATGTTGATCAGAAGGAGGCCATACTAAAGGTAACCCAATGGAGACCCTAAAACGGTCAAATTCCACTAAACCTGTCTCATAAGCCAGCCTACTATTTGGTGCAATAGAACCTTGAATAAATCTGCTAAACACAGCCTGGAAATGATGGTTAGGAAAGAATCTGGTATTGGTGTTGGTTCCAAGTCTGCCTGGGGTACAAGAGTCCGAAAACGCTGAAACTGACAACGAGACAATGCATCAGCAACTTCATTATGAACACCTAAAATAATTATGACAAGCCTTAAATTGAATAGCACTTAACATGGATTGCAGTACTAAAGTGCGAATCAAACCCATGACACGCTTTGACTTTGACGATTTTTTGTTTAAAATTGCAACTAAGGCCTCGTTGTCCACTCGAAAAACAATTTGTTTGCTAGTTAATTGATTCCCCCAAGCATGGATTGCCAAGACAATTGGTACAAGCTCAAAGAATGTTATGTCCCTCATTGATTCTGTACCAGCCCATTCAGTAGGCCACTTAAAAAACAACCAATGGTTTCTAAAGAAAGCACCACAACCCAAATCTAAATTCCCTGCACTGTCTGTAAAAAGCTGCAAATGCTCATCATCTACCCAGTCAATCTGGGGAAAATAATAGCAGCCATTGAATAAATCTAAAAATGTAAGCCATACTCTTAAATCATCCTTAACCGCTACTGAAACCCTAATAAAGTGATGTGGTTTAACAACACCTTGCATGACATCATAAATAAGTCTAATAAAGGCTCTAGTTGGCGGAATGGCCCTTGGACAAAAATTAAGCATTCCTGCAAGAGCCTGAAATTCCTTCAAAGTAGCCTTCTTCCTTGCCAGAAAACAAATTATCAAATCCTTTAAATTATACAGCTTATGTACTGGAATTTATATTTTCATTTCTACTGAATCTAATTCAAAACCTAAAAATATTAGGGAAGTTGTAGGCACCACTGTCTTATCATCAGCTAAAGGGACACCTAACTGCCTACAAAGCTCCACAAATGTTAACATGAGTTCATTGCATGCATTGTCGCTTGCCTTACCTACAACATACTCTTAAATCATCCTTAACCGCTACTGAAACCCTAATAAAGTGATGTGGTTTAACAACACCTTGCATGACACCATAAATAAGTCTAATAAAGGGTCTAGTTGGCGGAATGGCCCTTGGACAAAAATTAAGTAATCCTGCAAGAGCCTAAAATTCCTTCAAAGTAGCCTTCTTCCTTGCCAGAAAACAAATTATCAAATCCTTTAAATTATACAGCTTATGTACTGGAATTTATATTTTCATTTCTACTGAATCTAATTCAAAACCTAAAAATATTAGGGAAGTTGTAGGCACCACTGTCTTAGCATCAGCTAAAGGGACACCTAACTGCCTACAAAGCTCCACAAATTTTAACATGAGTTCATTGCATGCATTGTCGCCTGCCTTACCTGCAAACAAAAAATCATCCAAATAATGCACCACAGATTCTTGGCCATATTGCTTCCTTAGTAACCATTCTAAACAAGTTGAAAAAGACTACAAGACACTGAGCATCCCATAGGCAGGCACTTGTCAAAGAAAAAACATATCATTTAATCTAAAACCTAAAAGTTCAAAATCTGATGGGTGAATAGGAAGCAACCTTAATGCAGATTTGGGGTCAATTTTACCCATCAGTGCTCCTGTACCCAATAAACTTAGCAAGTTAACAGCATCATCCAGCGAGGAGTAATTGACTAAACAAAATGACTTGTCAATAAATGAATTTACACTAGAATTGGCAGGAAAAGATAAGTGATGAATCAACCCGAATGAACCATCTTTCTTTGGAACTAAACCTATGGGTGAAAGACGTAAATTAGGAAAAGGTCTTGATCTAAATGGTCCTGCAACTCTTCCAGCATGAATTTCTTTAAAAACTTTCTCAAAAATCTGAAGCTCAGTTTCTCTAGCAGACTTTAAGTTGGAACACTTAGTAGCAACCCTTGGACCAGTGTAATTGATGTTAAATCCTTCAACAAATCCCCTAATTAAAAATTCAGCACTCCTCTTATCATAATCAGAATTTTGTAAGTAAGCTGCAAGGTCTTGCACATTAATTGGGGGAAAACCTAGGCCCTGCAGCTCTGGGTACATAAGGGAATCTGGCTCTGTGCGGTTGAGTTGGTCTTGGAGAAGGAACCTGGCTTCTGTACGGTGATGGGGATCTGTGACCTTAAAAATCTCTAGCAACAGGTTGATAATTAGAAGACCCCACACACATAACTGATGGATGAGGCCCACTACAATTCAATCATTATGTAAATATTGACACTGTTGTTTTACACACACCCCATAATTGTTAAAATCATAACATTTTATAAAACGTCCTCCTGTTAAAGGCTTTTGCACTGGGTTAGCTGAAGGAATCATACATAAGCCAGAGCTCTTGGTCTACGACTCCCCATGATGCACTAGGATTTTTAGCCATTCTCATCCTAAATTGCTCGTCATAAAATTTCCACCCTATTCCTGCACACCTTGTAGCCCCTAGCCTTATAGTGTGGATGTATTTCAACAATCCTAAAAAAATTTCAGGGTGAACAACAGAATATATAGATGAAAAAATCAAGAATGCATCTGTCTACTGCTGTACATTTGTAATCTACCTCATTCCGGCACCCAGTTTTTACGACCATAGCTCATTCCGGCAAAGATTTTGCATATTAAACATTTAATTATCTAAAATATTTTTATATATTTCGATAGTCTTATATCCATAGATGAAAAAACTGAAAACCGAATGACGATAGCTTATACACAACACAAGTTATTGACCTTTTTATACATGTCACTACGTATATTACATCGCCATTCCGGCGAATAGACCTGCCCCTCCTCTTAGTACTTTGGGCTGGTTGCCGCTCGGCGCTGGCAGACGCAGCAGGTCACTTTCGAGCAAGTTTCCCCCTTGGCATGCTCTCTTATTTATCTGAAACTAACTTCTAACAATGAGAAAAAACAACGTAGCTTGAAAATTAACTACTGAAAATGTATTATTCATGCCCATTATAAATTTCAAACATGTGGCCGATTAACACTGTTTAAAATGTGCATCATCAAACGCAATAAATAAACAATGGAGAAACTAAAGCTATAAGATATTGGTCAAATATTTCCTCTTTTCAAAATTTAACGATAGAATGACTTAAATTTAACAATAAAGAATTAAAATAAACAGATTTCAAACTGGATAGCTTCACTCCGTCGATGAAAAGGAAAAGGAAGTGCAGTGGGGTTGACTAATTGACGAAGTAGCTATTGGGGTATGCTAATCACCCCCAAAAAACCCAAATAATGGTATCTCTAATAAAGCGATTTAATTCTTTAGCATTTAAATCGAATTATGATATATTTTATATTTACTTTGAACAATAATTGGATTTTTATAATTGAACCCGCTATTTTCCGTGTGATTTGATCTCGGGCTAAAATATTCGCGGCGATGGACTAGAAAATGTTTTTTAAATCACGTTATTTTATTTTTTTTATTCTCTGCGATATTATCATGTCAGTGCCTACGGTTCAATTGGAATCTATCATGTTTTGACGCAGATTATGCACATTAGAATACAACAAAAGTAAGCATGCTATATATGGTTGTTTAGATAATTTATTATAGAAGAAAATGGTACTAATAAACACATTTGCATTGTATTTCGTATTAAAGCGAAAACGACTGGAACACACGGGAGGGGGTGGTTTACCTCATTCGGAGTTAGATACCTGGTGTTATTATTATACTATAGGGTAAATTTTTTTCTCAGAAACAAGTGCCTTTGGTTCGAATCTATAGATGCAGGAGGTATACTAGCCCCCCCCCCCCCCCCCCGGATTTTCCTGATTTTGGGAACTAGGTTTTTTGTGTTTTTTTTGCTTGTCAAGGTATCTGGGGATATGTCTAGCCCCCCCCCCCTTTCAATTTGGTTCAGACGCCACTGTTGTGTGTTGTGTGATGCAACATACCGTTTTCCGTGCAAACTTTATAAAAATTGGGAAGGCTTTACGAGAGCCGATGTAATGAAGAATCATGAACCCCCCCCCCCCCCCTTGCTAAAGGATAATTGGATTTTTCTGAAGAAAATAGATCAAGGGGTCATTTTTTCTTCATGTTAAACGTGAAGAAAATTGACCCCCGTAAAAATAACCCCGCTGTAAACAAGAATAAAAATCAGTTTCCTAGTATCCCGACAGGGTATCTGTATGAAACGCCGGGACTGTCTTATATGGGGATTAAACATTATACGCAGTTTTCTCCTCATAATATTTGGTAGTATATTCATTATATGAGGTCTTTTTTACAGTATTTCGTGTGCATTTTCCATTATATATAGTACCTCTTTCATTATATGATGTAGTTATTTCACTATATTATGTACATTTATCATAATATGAGGTGCTTCCAACATTATATGAGGTGCTTCTAACATTATATGCGGTCGTTCTAACATTATATGCGGTGAACACAACATTACAATGTATATTATGTACTTCTCACATCATATACAGTATATTCATTATTATATGTAGTATTTCTGTTATTATGATAATGATGAACATGTAATATTATGTCCGGTCCTGTCAGCATTCCGTGCGGTAGAATTTGCATTTCGTTGTGATGTAGACATAGTATTATATGCTGTGCTTTTATCTTTATGATGATGATCTTTCGGAAGCTTATTTTCGGAATCTCTCTGGAATATTTAAACGCAGAGTTTTTAGTATGACGAATCATTTGATAAAGTCGGTTTAGGTACGACTCGGTTTGGGTACAACTTCACTGTAAATCTAGCATTGGAGATCATTCAGGTTTATGATTAAATTTCATATTGACAGTTTACCATTTGATACAATTCAGTGGCATCGGAAGCAAATTGAAAGTGTGTGTGTGGGGGGGGGGTAGTTTACCTGTGACTATAAGTCCAATCTTACTCGCATAAAAAAAAAATCCAAAATCATGAAATTCCTTATCGGTGGGGAAGAGGGGGGAGTACTATACCTATGGCTCCAATTTTCGATATCACTATTAATATTTTATTCTTTTTAAGGTAAATTTAGGAACAATTTTACTTGCTGCGAAAAAAAGTGGCGGGGCTGAACCCTCCATGATGCTATATTCCCAATGGTTAGGTGTAACTTTGCAAAATCAAAAAAAAAGCCCCCCCCCCCCCCAGTTCCGACGCCTATGCAATTGAAGTAACAACAGTCCCATTTATTTATTGGAACTAATTATTGGCCAGCCCCCCCCCCCCCATGTTCCAACACCTATGCAATTGAAGTAACAACAGTTCCATTTATTTATTGAAACGACAGAAGGATACAATATGCCGGGGAAGAGGGGGCATCTTGTGTGAAAACAGAAATATGTACATTTATATTCTATTTTCATCACAGAAGAGTTGTACATGCACACTTTTTTTAGTTTACTTAGCTCCAAACCGGACACGTACGGGGACATAAAATCCATAAAAAATAGTTTTACTAAATATAAATTGTCAAAATAAAAAAATATAATAGCGGGAACAGAACATACATACGTTGTCAACATTAATCTGTATGTGTGCAGGAATGAAGGTCTAATTTCTTTCTAAATTCAAAATGCCAATTATATAATATGCAGACTTAACTGATGATTTTTCAAGCTCGAATGGCGTGCATTGAGAGAGGAATGGAAGGGAGAGGGGTGTCTTAAAATTTCAGAAACTGTTTATTCACCTTCATTAAATGCAGATGTAGAGTTTACTATCTAAATTACAAATTTTAAGTAAACGATATTAATTAATTTGGCGGTACTTTAAGAAAAGTTTTGTCACAAAGAATGTATCTGTGAAATATGAAAGCAATTGCCCCACCAACTCAAAAGTTAAGGCCAAAGTTTATATTTTTGCGGACAAACAGAACAGGGGAAAAACTATATACTTCCGAATCTTCGATTAAGACGGGGCATAAAAAAGCTTAAACTTAAAAATTTAAAATGTCTCTGTGCTAACTAACCGTACGAATCGTGTACCTTTGGCAAATGATCATGTATATCATGGGAAGGCCCAGCAATGAATATTGTATTAAGTATTCAGGAACAGATCGAATATTTATTTCCACCCACCTCTTTTCCAAAACCAAGAAATAAGAATTTCTTTAACGCTAAATGGGTATTTCTAAGAGAATAATTTAAAATTTTGGCAAGGTTCTAGAAATATGGATATAAAACTTTACTTTAAATTATGAAATGTGATTTGTGTAGTATTGAAATTATTTTTTTTAAACTTATCAGGTGAAAAACTTAATTAGACAATGTGCAGATCTATTTGCATGCCTTATGATTTGGAAAGATATACTGTAATCCTCATCAAGTATTTAAGAATATTTAAGCAGGGCTAGACAAATAGCATTGCCCGGCAATGGGTACATCCATCTATAAATTGAGCCATTTTAAGGTCCCGTAAACTATCATCCATTTTTTTTCATCGAACGACTACCGAAAAAAAGCTTCCGAAAGATCATCATCATAAAGATGAAAGCACAGCATATAATACTGTGTCTACATCACAACGAAATGCAAAAACAACCGCACGGAATGCTAACAGGACCGACATAATATTTAACGCTATTCATCATCATAATAACAGAAATACTACATATAATAATGAATATACTGTATGTAATGTGAGAAGTGCATAATATAATGTTGTGTTCACCGCATATAATGTTAGAACGACCGCATATAATGTTAGAAGCACCTCATATAATGTTGGAAGCACCTCATATAATGGTAGATTTACATAAAATAGTGAAATAACTACATCATATAATGAGAGAAGTACTATATATAATGGAAAATGCACACGATATAATGTAAAAAAGACATATTCACTCATATAATGAATATACTACCAAATATAATGAGGAAAACACTGCGTATAATGTTAAATCCTCATATAAGACAGCCTCGGCTTAATTACTGGATTTTCACTCTGTTCAGTTGATTTTAAAGTTATAAAAACCGAACTTGTAAAGAAATCGCTGTATAAAGTTTTTCATATCCGTAGCAAACACACACACAAACACACTTACATTGCCACAAATTTGTAATATCGTAATCCGGAATTGTCCGGGACTCTATTATTTTTACTTTTGAAATCGGATGTGACGTGAAAGAGTGTGAAAATTAAAACTGAGTGAACATGGCAGCAAGTGTTTTTATTGAGTGTTAATCGGATGGTATCTGACATATAACAGGCCCTAAACATAATATTTGGCGACGAGGATAACAAGATGACGAACGCTATTCCCGTATTTCCACAATTTGATGCGGATTCAGACAAAACTACCGCCGGAGTGAGGTGGGATCGCTGGATTGGGCGATTGGAAAACTTATTCATCGTTTTGAAACTCGTGATTGCTGATGATGCAGACGAAGGTGTGTTACTACATTATGTGGGAGAACGAACATACGATATATATGAAGCGCACAAGGGAGATACGGAATTGACTTATGGTGCAACAAAAAAGGTACTGTCAGATTATTTTAAACCAAGAAAGAACACTCAAATGGAAGTGTATACGTTTCGTTGCTGTAAACAAAAAGACGGTCAATTGTAAGATGAATTTGTGACAGAACTGCGCAAGCTATCAAAGAATTGTGAATTTAATGATGTTGACAAGGAAATTCTGTCACAAAACTGCAAATCAAACCAGCTAAGACGGCGTGCACTCAGAGAAAGCCATAAAGGGCTACAAGATATTCTGGATCTTGGAAGAGCGATGGAGATTTCTGACACACAAGCCCAGGTTATGAAGAGAGAGTCGACCGACAGTGTTAATAAAGTAAGACATAACAAGCCACCCTAGAAGGGACAATTTTAAACCACGAGGAGGACAGAGATTCCGAAAACTGTACCGTCCGAAACTAACTACAACTTGTTGGAATTGTGGGGGACCATTTCCGCATAGAAATAACCATTGTCCAGTAAAAGACAAGACATGTTATGCTTGTAAGAATACTGGACATTTCGAGAAAATGTGTCGGAGCAAGGATAGACATAAACCTTCAACTATGCAGGTGAAAGCTATTGATTCAACGACCTTTTCACATGACGACAGTGATTTGGACTACTGTAATGGTATTCGCACACAGAGTGAAGTAAACTCACTGGACCCTTCGTCAAAGCAAGACTTAATGACTGTGAAGTGAAACTCTTAGTGGATAGTAGATCCTCAGTGAATATCCTAGACGAGACCACTCACAAAAGAATTGGGAAACCAAAACTACAGAAAGAAAAATGACATTGACCCCTTACGTAGGAAAAGGTGAAATTAAAATAATCGGTACCTGTGACTTGGCAATGGAAACCAGCAAGTCATACTCTATGATACCATTTCATGTTGTCGAAGGTGAAGGCAGTTCGCGTCTAGGATACCTGACGGCAAATCAGCTGAAAATATTGACTGTTGTAACCAAAATTGACTCTGTCTGTGTTAATGGAAACGTAGAGGATAACTTTAAGGAAGTGTTCCATGGAATAGGAAAGCTCAAGGGAGGACAAGTAAAGTTGCACATTGATGAATCTATTCATCCAGTTGCTCAGAAACCTCGTAGAACCCCATTTCATTTACAAAGCAAGGTGGCCAAAGAAATTCAATATCTGGTGGACACTGACATCATAGAGAAGGTAGAAGAAGAACCAACGCCCTGGATTTCTCCTATTGTTACACCCCCTAAGCAGGATGGAGAAATAAGACTTTGTGTAGACATGAGGGAGGCAAATAAGGCTGTGAAACGCGAACGACACACAATACCCACTATTGATGAGCTCATACTAGATTTAAACGGTGCTAAGGTGTTTAGCAAACTCGATTTGCGCAGTGGATATCACCAATTGGAGTTACACCCAGATTACAGATATATCACAACCTTCAGTACGCACTTAAGGATTTAGAGATATAAGCGTCTTAATTTCGGGATATCATCCGCTTCCGAAATTTTTCATGAAACTGTCAGACAAGTGATACAGAACATACCTGGAGCTAGAAACATCTGACGATGTTGTGATCTTTGGAGAAAATAGGGGCAGCATGATGTAGCACTTAAACAAGTCCTCCAAAGACTTTCAGATAAGGGACTTACTCTGAATGGTAAAAAGTGTGTGTTCAGAACAAACAAGATTTCGTTTTTCGGAGTTATTTTCTCACAGAATGGAATTTCACCTGACCCAGCAAAGGTCAAGGCTGTTCGTGAGTTTAGCCATCCGCAGAATGTGAAAGACCTGAGAAGTTTTCTCGAAATGACCAATTACTGCTTTGTCGCCCTCTACGAGAACTTACTCACAGAGACAACCCATGAAAGTGGACTCAAACATGCGAAAAAGCATTTGTGACATTGAAAGACAAATTGTGTAGTGACACTGTAATCTCTTTTTATGATCCAAGGAAACCTGTAACCGTCCGAGTTGACGCTAGTCCAGTTGGACTGGGAGATATTTTGCTACAGGATGAGGACAATGTGGTGTGGTATGCAAGTCGTGCGTTATTGCCTGTAGAATCGAGATACAGTCAAACTGAAAGGGAGGCCTTACATGTAGCAGTGACTTGGGCTTGCGAGCATTTTGACCTATACCTGCGAAGACTGCAGCACTTCACAGAAATAACGGATCATAAGCCACTAGAAACGATTTGGAAGAAACCATGTCCATCTCTCAGGATTGAAAGATGGGGATTGCGCCTTCAGCTATACAAGTTTATTATTCGATACTTACCAGGAAAAGAGAACATAGCAGATTATATGTCAAGGCACCCCATTTCCATAGATATACAGGAAAAGAATCTATCGGAGGAATATGTGAATTTCGTTATCCTGGAGTAGTTACCATATGCAACAGGACTGGATGAAGTACGAGAAGCATCCTTGAACGACCAAACAATACAGACAGCCATACTCTATACTCGTACAGGAAGGTGGTACCAGATGAAAAACCTCTTGCATGAAAGCGGTGTAAATCTTGAAGAATTAACATTAAACAGATCAGTTCGTGATGAGTTAACAGTTCACAGCGACAATGTTTTGTTACGCAACAACAGAATCGTCCTACCACAGACGTTAAGGAAAAGAGCTGTACAAGTATCTCATGAAGGACATGAGGGGATGGCAAAGACCAAAGCATACTTGCGATCAAAAGTATGGTTTCCAGGGATGGACGCAGTAGTAGAAAACTCTGTTAAAAAGTGTGTGTCATGTCAGTTACTTACCCCAGAACCGCGCTCGATGGAACCGTTAAAGGCGTCAGAATTACCTGGAAATGCTTGGGAAAATCTCAGTATGGATTTCTGTGGACCGTTACCAAGTGGAGAATATTTATTTGTCATTATTGATGAGTATACGCGTTACCCAGTCGTGGAAGTTGTAAGGTCGGTTGCCACTAAAACAGTCATTCCTGTGTTGGACAAAGTGATAAGCGCGTATGGTATACCACGTGTGAAAAAGACGGACAACGGAAGTCCATTTCTATTTTTGAATTCAGAAAATACATGGCGCACATGGGAATAACATATCGTAGAATTACTCCTAAATGGTCTCGTGCCAACACTCAAGCAGAAAGTTTTAACAAACCATTGATGAAATCATTACGTTCAGCTAACATTCATCAGCTCAATTGGAAACCGGAAATGTTCAAGTTTCTCAGACAATACCGATGTACGCCACATGTAACTACAGGCCAGACCCCACACAAGCTTTTGTTTGGGAGAGAACCAAAGACCATGTTACCAATGGTACCTTCGCGTACGATGGATCCTCATATAGATGAGAAGATTCGGCTCAATGACAGTGAAGCAAAGTACAAGATGAAGTGCTATGCGGACGCCCGAAATTGTGCAGATTACCGTGACATGAAAGTTGGAGATTCAGTTTTGATGAATATAAAGGAAAATTACAGCCAGAGTATGAAAGACCAGGAATAGTGATGGCTAAGAAGGGACCGATGATACCAGTAAATAATGATGTTAGACGGAATGTCTCTCGTTTCAAGAAAATCAGTCCAGAAGTTAGAAAGGAACTTTCTAAGAGATCGGATATGGATGAAGACAACGAGATAGTCATACCAAACCCGCCAAAGGATCAATTCATTCCGGTACTCAAGATGCAAAACCATCTACTCTACCAGCACCGTCTAGTCCGCTACAGATTCTGATACCAATCTCAGGCCGAGGTCAGCGAATGAAGAAACCTCCCGGAAGATTCAGAGACTTTGTAATGAAGTGAAATTTTTTAAATGCATGTGATCTGTGTTAAGCACTGTATTATGTTAGGTTGGCTAGCAGTGAAAAGGGGCACAATAATCCCCGAGCTAGTCAAGAGGCTAGAAAGTCTCATTTTCTTTTTTTGTGATGTATTGTTTCTAGTCATATTCATATATTGTTTAACCATGTTTCATCTCGTACAATTTTATCATATCCAGACAATGCTATGAACATTGAACAGTATTTTTAATGAACATCGAACAGTACTATTGCAGTTGTGATGTTAATTTCAAGCATATCTAAATCATGTAAATAAACTATCTAAAAAGGAGAGGAATGTAATATCGTAATCCGGAATTGTCCGGGCCTCTATTATTTGTACTTTTGAAACCGGATGTGACGTGAAGGAGTGTGAAAATTAAAACTGAGTGAACATGGCAGCAGGTGTTTTATTGAGTGTTAATCGGATGGTATCTGACATATAACAGGCCCTAAACATAATAAAATTGATTGTTTACAGTTACATCTCTTCTCTCGGCGGCGGGAAATAGCGCTGCACTTGTATAGAAATCTCCTGAACTATACTTGATTCTTTACCATGAATAATTCATATTATATAGCTATAATATTTAAAGACGATATAATTTCATTTACAAAATGTATCCACAGCTTGCTTAACTTTATATATCTCGATTTTACAATTGCATCGGCAACAAATTGCCAGGTCGGCATGGTGTGTTTAGAATTATGTGCAGGTGGTTCCAATGTTGCAAAGTCATTCCTTATTAAAAAAGAAAACAAATGAAAAACAAATTTATATACATTGAGGAATTAAATAGTGTGATAATTAACGAACAACAATCATGACATGATAATGTTGTAATAATATAAGCAATATTCATTGGTGAATGAATTGTCAAACAAAGAATGATATATATATTTTTTCGTGCTGGGGGGAAGGGATTTTTAAGGTGGAATGTTCCTCTGACAAGAGAGAAAACATTTTACGTTAGTTTTTTGTTTTCTTCTACGAACATGTACATGTAATAAATATACATCGATATTCTAAATATTTAATTTGTTGTAATGTTGTATTTTGTGATCTTCATTATACTTTTTTTTAGAGCAAATGTGTGAAGAGAGTACCTGACTATAGTTAATCTTAAATAGATAATAAACACTGATCGAGTATAATAAGTGATTATTTATAAAAGCGTTGATAAGGGGTAAAGGGCTCATTTGAAGGTTTATTTCCCCCTTAATTTTGATCACACGAACTAAGAAACACACGCGTTAAGTAGAGGAAGTTTTTTAATATTCATAACAAATTCTGAGGGCTTCTATCATATCTAAATGTGTCCATTTAGCTCACTAGAACTTTGTCTTTTTGTAACTCTTTACAACGATATTGTGGTGAATGGTGGGCCGTTATCTCCCCTTTCTTTGTAGTGTACGTCAAACAAATTACGGGGCAGTGCAGGAGACCTATAAGGCTATTATTGCCTTCTCCCAAATTTGGGATGTACGGGAACCATCAGTAATTCTGAGGGGTTTTTATCTCACTTGATCTTGATCACACGATCTTTACTGCCCCCAAAGTTGTCAATGCTCCCACAAAGTATTCATATATTAATCTTGATGTTAATTAAAGTATGCCGATGATAAAGTAAAATATATTTTCTGTTCGAGTACTCTCAGTACTTTGACGATTTTCCTTATTGAATGGCTGCTATAAGTGGTTGCACACTTCACCATGTTTATAATGCCTAACCATGGAGTAAACATTTCATAATTTTGGTTTCAACATTAATTCTTGGTAAGGCACTTGCATACCCAGTAGTTTGTAGTATGGGAAAATCGTCAATGTAAGTATAATTCATAAACAATATCGTGTCTACTCTTTTATCGCCAATAAACAGAATTTTGTTTGAAAGTGTCTTGTATCTCAAAATAATTTAAATGTATTGTCACTCGTTATAATGAGATGTATACATGTAAATGTAACTCGTTAAGATGACAAACATACCCCTATAAACGTCAGTATCTTGTTAAATGGGAAGGATTTTCTTTCTAAGATATACCCCTTCTTTCACTTTAAGTTTATTTGAATATGAATTATGATTTTTGTTACTTTCTGTAAACTGCATTATAAATATTACAATATTGTAAAGATTATTTCACAAATAATAAAAAATTATACTGAAAAACTTTAATCTTTACGTAGAATAATGACCGAGGGTCATATTTCTGCGTAGAATAATGACAGGGGGGGGGAGGTCATTATTTTACGTAGAAAAATGACCCCCGGTCATTATTATACGGGGGTCATTTTTCTACGTTACGCCGGATGAATAACTATTTAATTAGGAAGAACATAGAATTCTAGCAGCGGTTGTGATTAAACTGAGATGTTTTGTTTTCACTTGGTATGTTTATCAGTCCCCAACCGGTTTTCACCGGAGGGGACTATAGCTTTCCTCTGCATCCGTCTGTCCGTCCGTCCGTCTGTCTGTCCGTCTGTCTGTCTGTCCCACTTCCGTTTTCCACACATTTTTTTTCTTTATGCGTTTGAGGAATAATATAAAATTTGATGAACAGCTTCAAAATGTCAAACTACAGATCAAGTTTACACTTTTGTAGCGTCTGGTTGACATATTTTCGAGAAAGTTAATTTTTTATATTCCAAATTTTTAATGTTCGGGTTCGATATTCTGCATAACAGTGCATTGTTTTCACAATTTCCACAAACCGGTAGGGGACGTGTATTGCTTATGCAATACTCTCAGAATGCTTGTTTTATTTTGGAAACCGCGCGGTAGTGTTGTTCTATCTCATTTTTTGTTAAGGAATATACGTAAGCTATTTATAGTTGTTACGTGATAATGCACCAATGTGGCAGTAACGTAGTAACCCGATTTTATTGCAATGACATCTATTTTAAAGGATAATACTAAGTTTTTGATCTTATCCAAAACAGTTATTTAATTTCACGATTTTGAATATAACAGTGAAAATAAGACGCTAAATAACTCATATGTTTACTTAACACCCCTGCGTATTATTCCATTAGAGAGCAACGTCTGTATTGAAAGGACAGTTAGTGTGCCTACTTTGAACAATCAGATACCTCTAGCCGCAAGTACTAGAGAAGTACGGGAATTATTGGGAAATGACGAAAGAAATATTCTATTAGAGTCTGATCAGAATCAGACGAGAATAGACTCTAATAATAATTGTTTTCAGAATTTGCTGAATGAGAAGACAGATTCTAATCAAACAAAAATTTCTCTGAATGACAGAGGAAGAACAAGAGGCCCATGGGCCACATCGCTCACCTGAGGAACAATAGGTATGATAAAATCAGCTCAATGGAGTCATAATACAAACTATCTGGACAATGTACAATAATACATGTAGATCCTCTATAAATAAAATCCATTTTCCCCTGGATATTCTTATGTTTATAATCATTAGTCCCTTTTCTAACAGGATGATTTTATAGTGATATCATATGTTGATTATTGCATTTCTCAAAAAGATCCCTAACAATAGTTTATATATGGGATATAAACGTACATCAAACTCTGAACCTTCTCGTGAGGCCAAAGCATTGTCCTGGGGCCAAAGTCTTAACAATTATAAAGAATCATCTGGCTGATTAGTTTCTGAGAAAATTTTTAAAGATTTACCCTATATATTCCTTTGTTAAACTTTGATCCCCCCATTATGGCCCCACCCTACCCCTGGGGATCATTATTTTCACAACTTTGAATCTACACTACCTGAGGATGCTTTCACACAAGTTTCAGCTTTCCTGGCTGATTAGTTTCTGAGAAGATTTTTAAAGATTTACTCTGTTTATTCCTATGTAAAACATCGATCTCCTATTGTGGCCCCACCCTACCCCCGGGGGTCATGATTTTCACAAATTTAAATCTACACTACCTGAGGATGCTTCCACACAAGTTTCAGTTTTCCTGGCTGGTTTCTGAGAAGAAAATTTTTAAAGATTTACTCTATATAATCATATGTTAAACTTCGACCCCCCATTGTGGCCCCAACCTACCCCCAGGGGTTATTATTTTCACAACTTTGAATCTACACAACCTGAGGATGCTTCCATACAAGTTCCAGCTTTGCCGGCGGATTAGTTTCTGAGAAGAAGTTTTTAAAGATTTACTGTATATATTCCTATGTTAAACTTCGATCCCCCATTGTGGCCCCACCCTACCCCCGGGGATCATGATTTTCACAAATTTGAATCTACACTACCTGAGGATTCATCCACACAAGTGTCAGCTTTCCTGACTGATTAGTTTATGCGAAGAAGATTTTTAAAGATTTACTGTATATATTCCTATGTAAAACGTTGATCCCCCATTGTGGCCCCACCCTACCCCTGGGGTCATGATTTTCACAACTTTGAATCTACACTACCTAAGGATGCTTCCACACAAGTTTCAGCTTTCCTGGCCGATTAGTTTCTGAGAAGAAGATTTTTAAAGATTAACTTTTTATATTCATATGTTAAACTTCGATCCCCTTTGTGGCCCCACCCTACCCCCGGGGGTCATGATTTTCACAACTTTGAATCAACACTGCCTGAGGATGCTTCCACACAAGTTTCAGCTTTCCTGGCCGATTAGTTTCTGAGAAGAAGATTTTTAAAGATTTACTCTATATATTCATTCGTTAAACTTCGAACCCCATTGTGGCCCCACCCTCAGGTGAGCTAAAAAGGTTAAGTTTACAATTCAATAAGTTGGGTTTCTGGAAGAACATACTTTGAAAATTTTCGTAATAATTAAATATTGACAATTTTTTTCCTTTTTTAATCTTTAGCTTTTAAGATCTGTGTACAAACACAGAATTGTGAGCAAATTTCTGTATCTTGCTTATAATTCGAAGCTTAACACTCAAATATGGTTAGTAAATAGAAATTGTAAACAATTAAACACAAGAAACATGCACTATAACAAATAAAGAACACAATTTATTTTTTCGAAATAAATCATATAATATACATGTATATACCTACATATTTCCGTCAGCGATATCAAACTCTATTTAAACTAAATAAACTCGAGAAAATGCCGAGCATCTCAAAAAAACCTTTTGCATTAATCTACCATTACGCAAAAGATAATGCCGAATTACCGATAGAATGAATTGTATTTCAGTACCCCTACATCAGATTTTGCTAAATTTGCGCAGGTAAACAGTTAACTGTTTGATTGACCGAAGTCTCTGTTTGATTTGATACGTAAAAATCACGAAATACAGACGATGATAGTTCCCAGGTAACAAAGCAAATATAATGAAAACGAAACGAAAACAGAACAAGCTAACACCAACGTCATGTGTGAAAACTGTCAACGCATTGAAATGTTTAGCCTTAATCGGCACTAATATATTTTGCATGTTTCAAAAATTTCCCTTCATACGCGAACGGTTGCATAGCAAGCAAATTCATCATAGTCAGATCGACCCTTTTTCGTATAATGTCATGGCTGCTTTAAACAAAGAACCTCGTTTTAGAAGTATGGAATACGAGTCTTGGTAATATGGGTATGCAAACCCGGGCCGTGGCAAAATAAAAGCCGGGGCAGATCGGCAATCGTCAATTCCAAATACGCATTATTTTGCAGCAATATTTACAGCGAATACAAATATACTGGTCCATCAAATATCCCGAAATTTTAACGAGATTGGCAGATTAATAATTGCCAATCTTTTGTTTTGCTCAAGCCAAGTCTTGCCTACCTATTTTACCGTATGCCGAGCCCGACGCTATTAAACTGATTGAAACACGCCTTTCCTTTATCATTATTTTCGTAATAACTCAGATTTGAAACAGAATTAGCACTTTATTTTTGCAATTTATATTTTCCTTCCCATAAGGATAATTTATGCTAAACTATGTTGAATTGAACTCGGTAGTTCTTGAGAAGAAGATTTTTAAAAATGCACCCCCCTTTTACTACAGTTTCAAGGTTTTCTCCGCTTTGAATACAGATCGGACTTTTATTTCAGCAATTTATATTCGCCCTCCCATAAGGATGCTTTGTGCCAAATTTGGTTGAAATTGGATAAGCGGTTTTAGAGAAGAAGTTCAAAATGTAAAAAGTTTACAGACGGACAGACGGACGGACAGACAGACGGACAGACTGACGGACGCAGAGGAAAGCTATAGTCCCCTCCGGTGAAAACCGGTAGGGGACTAATAAAGGTTGGGGTAAATATAGAAATTTAGTTAACAACTTTTTAAGAGCATTTAAACTTTAGTTAATCAAGGATAGATAGCTGCTAGTATGGGTATTATTGCCATAGCATATATGCATCAAACTCTTGGAACTTTGTTAAACTATATTTCCAGTCAAGACGTTGATACAGTACAGTCAATCAAAGATATTTTCCCCATGTCCACAAAAGCTATAGATCAGATGGGCAGAACTAGAGTTCTTCATCATTTGATAAGAAGGAAAGCAGCAGCTCAAGACACTCGTTTAGTCACTTTAAAAGACATTCATAGTTAAATTATAAGTCTGACGCTGACAAATGATGGTGTTTTTGGTGAGAAGTTAGAAGAAAAACTCAAAGAACGAAAAGTGCAGAAAGATTCTTATAAAGATTTAATTCCAGAACGGAATGAAATCAAAAGAGAAAATATCCAGAAACTACAAGTGGAAATTTAGGAATTTTCAAGAGACCGAAAACATCTGTTGTCCATAGTAGAGGGCAAACAATTCAAGGATAAAAGTTCAGTCGACAATCTTATGATAACAAAAAAGGGATGACAACTCTAAAGCCACTTCAGCGGCCACATCTGTTGACAGAATGAATTCCTTTCGAATCCCACAGAAGACAAGTAAATGACTGGAATCTAGAACAGTTAAACATACTAGCAATGTTTCTCGAGATACCTGTTGGAGGTAGTTTCAAATTTTTCAGGGAAATTGGAATCAATTTACTCATGACGTATGGGTCTTGTCAGTAATCAAAGAAGGGTACAAACTAGACGTGCTCCAAAAACCTATGTTTATGGGGGTGAAAAAAAAAACTTCAATTGCAACTGCACATATAAATATTTTGTTAAGTGAGGTAGAAAAATTTTTTAAAAGCAAAAAAGTAATAGAAATTGTACCACAACAAGAGAAGCTGTCACGTTTTTACAGTACATTTTTCCTTGTACCAAAGAAATGCAGAAAAATGAGACCCATTATAAATTTGAGACCTCTCAAGCGGTATCTCAAGAAACTACATTTCAAAATGGACACTTTGAACAAAGTTTTAAATGTAGTGAAACCAATGGATTGGGCAATATTAATCAGCAAGTCGGAGATCATGCAGGCACCCAAAAAATTAAAAGATTATACTTGCAAATTCAAACAATTTAATATCTGGTGTAGTGCAAGGAAAACTGATCCCTATTCAGCATCTCTAGTACAAGTAGCTAGTTTTTTGACAGATCTTTATGTTAAAAGTCTTCAGTAAAGAACAATTGCTGGGTATCAATGTTGTCATGCATCAGTTTTACCACATTTGGGAAAAATTTCAGTAGGTCAACATCCATATATCATTAGACTTTTGAAAGGGGTGTTTAACTCTAGACCACCTAAAGTTGAGTTAGATTCTGAGTGGGGCTTGCCTATTTATTTCTCAGGAAACCAAACTCAAATTAACAGAAGAAAACACATATTATTACTTTTACATGAATGAAATCTACATTTAAGGAGGCCGACCGCATTCTAATATAATACAGTTGTTTTATACTTCTTATGATTTTTTGTCGATATCATTTATAAAACTGAACACAATAAACAAAATACAGATAAAAATATTTAGATTTTTAAAGGAAATTTTTATTTTTAACACGATTTTTACGTTGTGCGGTAGGGGAGCATTGCCATTGCGCTTTTATGACGTTATGATAAAATGAAGCTTTGTAGGAGTACGTTATAAGAAATAACATAAAAGAAAAAGTAAAAATTGTACGCTGTTGAAATTTTATGTACAGAATAATGCTATCCTCGAGGATATTTTCCTCATTTTTGGAATGAATCCATTTTTCCAATCATCATTAGTGATGATCGAAATATATAGCAAAATTTGGTGCATTTTAATATTTTGAGATGGCCCCCACTAAAAACCAGGCGGTAGAATTTTGTGTTTTTTACATATTAGGTAGGAAATGATATTACTTATCATATATAACAATTTGAGAAAAAAAGCTATTGTAGTATTTTCTAAAACTGCTTTGATGTGCGGAAAATGACTGTTTCCTATATATTCCTATAGTAAATGTACCTCTATTTTGAGATGGTCCCTAAAAAACCAGACGGTCGATTTTCATGAACCTTCGCATATATACTAGAGTTGGTTTAAATTACATATGGTTAAAAAATAAAGAGTTATGCTATTGTAGTTTTTCTGCAAAAAAACCCAAATCGGCCTCCTTAAATCGTGTTTGTTTGATTTTTGTGCAATTTAGCCTTGTATCGTTTAAAATAACGTGTTCCGTTCATAGTGAAGACCTGAAATTTGAACACATTCAACATCAGTGGTTATACTTTATGATAATCACATTTCCAGGTCATATCAAAAGGTAAAATATGATGACATTAGTTAAGGTTTTTTTAATCAATTTTCACATCCGTCAAAAATACTTGAACCTCAGTTAATCTAAACCCCAAGGTCATATTTTCATTATTTTAATATACCGTATTTTAATTCCTGGGGCATGGCAATCATACTGATAAATTATATTCAAATTGAACAATACAATTTTTTTTTAGATACCGTTAATTCTTGTAAATTTTCGTCTTAAAAGATAATTTACAAGTGTTATTTTTACTAACATTATATTATATCAAAATTAAACATAAGTTACCAGTTAGAATTTATTTCAGAATTTGTAAGTAACCAAAAAGTTCCTGTTCAAATACAATGCAATACAAACATTTGATATAATTTTATATTATAAGTGATGTATTCGCACATGGAACGCTACAAAGGCATACACGGTTGTATTTCAATATAGTATAATTTAAACTATAAGGTAATCATCCATCAAACTTTTATAATAATGAAAATAACGAGCTTCCTTCAAATTTTGTTCTCCGAGTTAACAAGTGGAGCCGTTTCTTGGGGCGGACCGACAACTGCAGTTTTCTGTTTTCTCTTCAACTTCGCCACAAAGAACGATACAAAAAACAACACAACGCCAAGAATCAAGATAACCACAATGATCACATTGTCTGAAATAAAGAGCCACAAGTTGCCAACAACGAGGGGTTTCGACGTCACTTTGATGCGATAGAACCCGGTGCTCCACTGTTTCTGCGTATATTCTTGAGTCGTCACGCAGGTCCAGTCTCCGGACATTGTATAGTCGTTGCAAAATCGATGCAGTCTTCGTTGATGGACTTGGCTGGGATATCCTGGTCTAATGCGTAGTAGATGTCGTCAATCATCCAATTCCGTTTCGTGTAGAAATACACGTGACCTATGGCGGCACTGTTGCATTGTAAGCAAAATTTACGCCCATAAAGGACAACTTTTGGTGGGGGATTTTCGGGGAAAACCAACAATGCAAAAACAGCCACTGTTTTGACTAGAAACGGTTCATATTCAATCTAACACGTGTATGAACCCAACGAAACTGCCCTAAAGGTCAAGATCTAGTAAATGAAAAGTGTTATAGGTTCATAAAATTTTAGATATAAATTCTTTCATTTATGAAGCTTCAAAACAATAGCATTGTTTGATATGGTGTACCGGGGCTAAATATTTTGGTAAACACAGTGAAAAATCATGTTTTAACCTGTCATTTCCAATGAAATATGATGGAATTGGGAACAAATTTCGGAGTTTTGTTCATTTTTGACTAATGAAATATATCTAAAATGCCCAGTCTCCCGAAACACATAACTAAACAAGCTCTTGACATCCTCTTTAAAATAATGTCAAATGAATATAGGTATCGGGATTACTTTTCCATGTTTTAACACAGAATGTCAAGAAATTATTTAATTTTCTACATAATTTCTTTAAAGCTGTAAAATACGGGGAAAAGATTTTTTATTTTTATTTAATAAATTGTGACGTCGTAATGGTTTTAGCACCAAAAAACACTCTGGAATCATTCACTAGATCTTGACCTTAACTTCAGAAAAATGACCTTCCACGTAACGTTATTCCTGTAGTCGAGTGAAATTTCTGACCCTGCTATGTTTAGTCAGCTACACAGCTGTAAGCTTTGAAAAGCATTTTACTATGGATCCAACGATATTTACATGTAGCCTGCCGAAAGTTTTGAATGACCTTACTCGTAACGTTATTTCTGCAGTCGAGTGAAATTTCTAACCCCTCAATGTTACAGTGAAGCATTTATTATTACTTTTCTCTGAGTACAGAGGTTGAGACCTTCATCATCAAATTGAATTGTTATTTTCACTGTAAATAGCGAGCAAAGGATAACTCTGCTTTGAGTTCCATTAACACATGCAGTGTTAATTTGTTCCCAATTCCATCATATTTCATTGGAAATGACAGGTTAAAACATGATTTTTCACTGTGTTTACCAAAATATTTAGCCCCGGTACACCATATCAAACAATGCTATTGTTTTGAAGCTTCATAAATGAAAGAATTTATATCTAAAATTTTATGAACCTATAACACTTTTCATTTACTAGATCTTGACCTTCAGGGCAGTTTCGTTGGGTTCATACACGTGTTAGATTGAATATGAACCGTTTCTAGTCAAAACAGTGGCTGTTTTTGCATTGTTGGCGTAAATTTTGCTTACAATGCAACAGTGCCGCCATAGGTCACGTGTATTTCTACACGAAACGGAATTGGATGATTGACGACATCTACTACGCATTAGACCAGGATATCCCAGCCAAGTCCATCAACGAAGACTGCATCGATTTTGCAACGACTACAATGTCCGAAGACTGGACCTGCGTGACGACTCAAAAATATACGCAGAAACAGTGGAGCACCGCGTTCTACCGCATCAAAGTGACATCGAAACCCCCCGCTGTTGGCAACTTGTGGCTCTTCATTTCAGACAATGTGATCCTTATGGTCATCTTGATTCTGGGCGTTGTGTTGTTTTTGTATCGTTATTAGTGGCGAAGTTGAAGAGAAAACAGAAAACTGCAGTTGTCGGTCCGCCCCCAGAAACTGCTCCACTTGTTAACTCGGAGAACAAAATTTGAAGGAAGTTCGCTATTTACATTATTTTTATTTATATAAAAGTCGAATATTTGGTTACTTTCCAGTTCAAATTGCATTTTAGAATACAGCTGTGTATATGCCATTATAGCATTTCATGTACATGTATGAATTCATTAGTTAGTTATTGGTGCATTTTAAATAATTTTGTATTTTTCTAAACCTTGTTTACTAGTATTGGTAATTGTACAAATGCGATGTGATTTGATAATACAGGCAGAACAATTTTATATCGTGCTTCTTAAAATTCATTATTATGTTCATTAATTCATCAAGGAATTTATAAAAGCAATTTCCTTTAACTTTAAACATTTTTGGGCCATAAGAAATTATAAATTATTTTTAAAAATATATAAACCAATTGTATGAGGACGAGTTTTTAATAGGAAATAAAATCAACCGAGCACTTTGAATTGCAACATATGAACTCTCTAATTCTGCATAATGTTTGTACATGTAATTAACGTACATGCAATGATTTAGTTAAATTTGATAGTTTCTTCATAATCCATTCAATTACAGATATCACTAATATGCATAGTTTATAATAAGTGTTACCGAATAATTATACATCCATATTTGAATAGTTATAATACTTATTATTATTATTATTATTTATTTAAACTTTGAGCAATAAGCTCATCAGCATTAAACATAATCACATTTATAAACATATGCGAGGCACGCAAAATGCGAAGCCAGTAGGCTTCAGAGTCTCTGCAGAGCGTGCACTCTCGCTATGGAGAACAACATACAGCTTTCATATATGTTTACATCCTATAAGATATTGTGAGATACAATGAATATATATAATACTAAAATTATGATTTACCAATTGTAATAGAAAAAAAAATTGTATAATTTTAACTAGAGCAATGAATTTCTGAACATAGTTGCATAGTGAAGATATTTACCAAGGTTACATAACTCTTTGGTATTGTTTGAACTTAATAACTGAACAAGTTTGAACACAGATGGTTTTTTAACATAATAATTCTTAATGTATCTTGATCTTAGTGAATTGTAAAGTGGGCATTTTAACACAAAGTGAAAAACATCTTCAATGTCGTTGTGATTACAAAAAATACATTTCTGGCAATGTTTTTATACCTTCCAGACTCAACTGCTAATGAATGAGATTCTAATCTATACTTTGTAATACATCTTCTAAATTTCTTAGGTATAGGTTTGAGTAAATAAGACTGCATGCAAAAATTATCTATCAAATGTGAAAAAATATAACATTTTGGAAAGTTATTGATAGCAGCATACAATTCCTGACAATGAACATCTATAATTCTTCTCTTTATAATTGGAAAATGTTTTTGGAACACAAGGTATTCTTGGTGTTCCCATAATTCACCAAGACCAATACTATACAATTCTGATCTAATAAATGCTGCCCAATTGGAGCATGATCTTTTGGCTTTACAGTCTATGGTAAGATTTACATAACAGGATTTTAATATACAGTTTGTGGTTCCAAGTAGTTTAAACCAGTACTTTATCATTCTAATAATTCTCACACACCTTAATGGGAGACATCCCAATTCAATGTAAACCATAGCATTATTACAATTTGCTTTCACTCCTAATAAACGCTTACAAAACTTCATAAAAACTTTGTCAATATCATTTGCCTTGTGTGATCCCCAGACTTCACAACCATAACATAAAATGCTTTTAACGTAATCTATGTTTCGAACAATGCCAACATTGTTTCGTTATTTAAATACAAATATTTTGTTCTAGAAAGCATGGTATAAAGACACTTTTGTCCTTGTTCAGCCAACTTTTTTTCAGTTTCTAAGAATTTACAATTTTACTTAAATATGACACCGAGGTAAGTAAAGCTATCGACAATATCTAGTAACTGTCCGTTGTATGTCCATTGTTCATTTGTGTGTAGTTTTCCCCCATTTCTGAAAACAATAGTTTTTGCCACATTTACAGTAAGATGCCACTTACTAGTGTATTCATATAAAATATCTAACATTTTTTATAAACCATCTACTTAATATAACAATTCAAAGATTGTCACTGCATATTTCGTAATTGTGTTAAACATGTACGATAGATTGTATTTCTAAACTGCTTTCCTATGGGACAACACATGGAAACGTTTAAAACGTACCCTATAGCTGTATTTTACATCCAACACATAAAATGGTTGTGCTACTGCAAACCACTGCATGTAAACTTGTACAAGAATTTTAAATTGTTTCATTAAACCAACACATGACTATCCAAGACCAGCTTCCTAGTTTTGGGGGTAAAAAATTTTCTGCAATGTTCGTTACATGTAATAAATATGGAAATTTTTAAAAACTGTATTAAGTTTTATTATTCAACATCCAAGCTGAATACATTTCATCGTAAACACCTTCAAAATGCGGTTTTTCAATGACAAATACAAAACCATCTCTTGAATGTTTATCCTGTTGTTTGGATACTGTTTCTTTCTCCTCATTCAGTTCCATGCATAGCTGACCTGCATTATGAATTTTGAGTCTATATCAATCATTATATTAATCATAAAATATATCGTCCTATTAGGATTAAAATGTATAAGAGTGCCTTTATTTGCAAAATTCAATATGTTGGTTTATACATGTTTGTCATCACAGACATTTCTATAGCAAATTACTGGAAAAGTAATTCAAAAACAATAAATATAATAACATAAGTCAAACCTCTTTCCTTGGTATACACGTCAGCCAGTATTCCGGATGTAATTACTCCGACCAGAAGATCGACAACATTCTGATTATAAAAAGAGTTCTCAGTTTTAAAAAAGATGATTAATTACAATTGTCAACTGCATCAGTAAATATTAATGAAAATATTTTTTTTTCTTATGCATAATTATTTATTTATATTTTATCTTATCTTTTAAGATTAGATTTATTACATTGGAGTAGTAACGCTCATTTATTATACTATAGTCTGTCCAAAGATATTTATGCAGCACATTTGGACGATTTTTAATAAAAATACACATATCTGTGAAAGAAGTGCAATTGAAATAGTTGAAAGGGATATTTTCCAAGATAATTTCATTGAAACATTATCATCTTTCACTCGGAAAAATTCACAGGAACGAAAACAGATTCCTAACCATGCTTACGGAGATTTATAATGGGGAAATTATTTACATCTTTTCTCCATTCGGAATACACTCGGAATGCATCGCGCAATTTTTCAACGTTATCATCCGGGCTTGCTGCAATACAAAATCTCCGTAGACATAATATTTTTTAGCATTGTATTGAAACCTGATAAGCTAACAGGGGCGTTTTTACTAAGAAATCTTGGAAATTTTTCATACTTTTGAATGAACATCGTTTGAACCCTGAGGTATTTTTGAATATCAAGCAATTAAGCCAAATGTAAATCCAGAATATCTTGGGACATAGTATAGACTTTGACCCGTGCGTGCAAGGGTTGATATTGCATATGATATCGGGCATTTACGAAATAGATACAACGACACACCGTATTGTTGACATTTACATAACCAAGCTTTAAGCCTACAATAATGCTATTAATTTCACTACACTCTGCTTAGTTAGAACAATCTAACTGTGTCTCGGGACAGGCCTTTACCACAGTTTACAGGTTAAAATGCCTCCCATATACCCGTAATGAAGCAGAAAACTGCAGAATCGCTCCGAAACGATTTTGGAGAAAATTAATGAAGCTGCATTAAAAGTTACAGTCAAATTGTTCATAATAAACCATTTTGATGCTGTAAATACCTTTCATCTAAAAATCTAATTCATATTTATGAAGAATTCAACACTTTTTCACCAATTTTTTTACTCGCTTCGAATTTACACAACATGTTGGCATTAGGAACTCTCGGAATTTTTCATATCAAATGCACTAATAAATGAGTTAGATTCATCTCCCGTATTTCCTTTGATGAAAGAAATATATGACAAATTTTCAATGAAAATTTACATGTTTTTTTGTATTATCATTTCTTTGTTTATCCATGCAAATGTGATATTGTGGAAACATAAACTAAAGAGCCTATCGCGATTTAGCGTGAATGTAATGTGTATGCGCAAGATTGTAAAATCCAAAAAATCCAGATGATTTCCGGATTTTAAAAGATATTTTCGCTGATTATTAATTAGCAAAGCTTGATTGAAAGAAAATAAAAACAAATTTGTAATCTTCAATTTCCAATGTTGTATAAAATATATAAAACAAGAAACAGTACTTTTCCGATTTCTCGGTATTAAAGCCCAAAAATTCGAGTCTATTATTGTAATATAGTAGTATAGATATATCGGACACTTTGCTGAGTTCAACATGAATATATGCACTAAAGAGAACAAAGTGACATCGCAATGTACTAAGAATGGATTTAAAGGGGCATGGTCACGGTTTTGGTTAAAAAGTATTTTTTTTTTTCGATATTAATGTTTACAATGCTTCAGTAAGGCATTTTTGATAGGCAACCAAAATTTGATTGTCATGTGTTGAATTATAAGCGAGTTATAGAGCTTACAATTCTTCACTATGTAAACAAAGCTTTTGTTTACATTTTGAATGTTGAAGTGAAAATTCCAGTTTTAGACCTCAAATGAATGTGTTAATCGTTAGTAACTGTTTATTTATGTTTTAAATGAATAAGAAGATAGGCAAATCAGCTTGAAAAAGATTTTTTACTGGTTTATTGAACCTATGTAAACAAAATCAGGGCACGAGCCTTTTTTACATGACGAAGAATTGTGAGCCCTGTATCGTGCTTAAAACTCATCGACTGGCACCGAAATTTCATTTCATTATTAGAAATGCATTCCTAAAGCATTGTAAACTATAAAAAAAAATTGACCAAAATCGTGACCATGCCCCTTTAACCTGGCATTCGGAAGTTGGAGTTCTATTCGTTTTTCGCTATTCACTAGAACACACGACAGGTGTGACCGGTCTGCAGACGATACTCACTAATCCATGGCAACTGACCCTACTTTTGATTTTTGTTATGGTTCATGTACAGGTCAGCCATATGAGCAACAAGGATGGTATGGATGGGTAGATAGTTTGTCAAGTGTCTGATCAGCAAGGTACGTTTTTTCCTGTAAATTGTTCATATACCTAAAGGTATATGAACAATTTACAGAAAACAACGTACCTTGCTATATTAGCTTTCAAGAAGCGTTTAAAAACAGTTAATATATATTTCAACGAAATAACTTTCGTTTTCGATTTTCTGAAATAAACGTAATAAATGGACTGTGCACAATATACGAGGGTTGTCCAAAAAGTTCGTGGACACATGTAATTTCATTCTAAATAACGACGCTATATTTCGAAAAGTATTAAAATATTTTAATATAGACTATAATAATGCATGTGTATAAAAATCAGAACAATGTTCATTCTCATAATGTAGTTATCACTACAAAAACATTGCCTGTACAGGCCGCACGGCCCAGTCTGACGGTTACACGACGTTTTTATAACGTCGCACGTAGCACGTTGGTTTCTGTTACTTTTCAACGTAGTCACCTTTGCACTGCAAACACTTCTCACACCTTCTTAGCCATGAATCGAACACATCCGAATACCATTTACTGTCGATTTTAGATACAATGGTTCGAGTAGCATATTTAAGTTCCACAGAATCCTCAAATCTTACTCCTCTTAGTTGTGATTTGATGAAAGGAAAAATTGCAAAATCCATCGGAGCAAAATCCGGACTGTATGGCGGGTGTTCAAGATGATCGAATCCTAGGAGTTCGATTTCCAGACACGTGGAAGCTGTCGTATGTGCAGGTGCATTATCTTGGTGTAGGATGATATTTCCAAGGTCCACAGCCATGGCAGGGCGTTTTCTCTTAATAGCCTTAACTAAGTCGCGGCGTAACACCTGTAATAAATAAAACCAATGTTTCGTTTGGTACACTGTATGTGGCTTTAGAATATGTTAATTTATTCATATATATAGTAATTAAATAAATCAAAATTAAGAATAGAATGTCTGGGTATTAAATTTATGAATTACGATATGCTAAATGTAGCGAAATGGACGTTTTTAAATCTGTAATTACAATTTAAATTTGATGAAATGGGTAGTTCTCTACCTTGGAGTAGTATGCACCATTCACCGTTTGACTTGAGGGTACAGTGTGGACCAAAATCATTCCGTGCCGATCAGCAAAGAATATGTACATTTGTTTACCCACGGATTTCGCAACCTTTGCCTTTTTCGGTGCTGGTGAACCCCGGTGTTTCCAAATGCTGGATTCTGTTTTTGTTTCTGGATCAAAATGATGCAGCCAAGTCTCGTCCGTAGTAATGATTCTGTCAAGCCACTTCTCTCCTCCTCTTTTGAAATTCTGTATGAAAGCCTTACTTGTCTGCATTCGTCTTTTTTTGTGCTCATCGGATAAAAGTCTGGTCACCCATCTTGCGCAAACACGACTCATACAGAAGTCTTCAGTGAGGATATTAAAAACCGAAGATTTGCTAACATCACTTATTGAGGCGACTTCTCTTAACGTCAGACGTCTGTCCTTCATGACAATGTCATGAATGCGGGATTTCGTTATATCGTCACAAAGCAAAGGCCTTCCACTTCTTTAAGCGTCTTTTAAATCGCAAACTCCATCCGAAAATCGTTTGTGCCACTTGTAGACTAGTGATCTTGATATGTGTCGATGCCTTTTTGTACTCTCCATCATTTGTTTCGTTTTGATAGGTGTTTTCCCCGAGTCTACGCAGAATTTAATGATTGCGCGCTGTTCCATGCGATCCGCCGACGTCGCTTTTTCTGGCGTTTTCAAAGACGTGTTCTTGCCGTAAACTCCTTGAAATATCCTCTGCTCAATTAAAAACGGCTTTAAATGACGTATGAAAATGACGTTCACAATTCTGACTACATCACAGTTGAATATTTTAACGTTTTTACCTGTATTAAAAATACTGTTAATATTCATATCTTAAAACTCAATCTCGAAGTTTGGACAATTTTGACAATGGGCCGTTCGTGCTTTTCGCGACACTTTAATACAGTAAAATTTAAGTTTTATTTTAATGAAAACATTCAAAACCACTGATTTGGAATTTTATGACAAATATTTTAGAATACAATATGCATATATAAACCCGTTTAAAATGACAAAAACGCGATTGTCCACGAACTTTTTGGACAGCCCTCGTATGTCACAAAAACATGAAATTTTATTGACATTAGATCATGTAAGTGAGTTATCAGCGGATAAACGTGATTCTAAGTGATATAGTGACAAAGTGGAGACGGGGCGAGAGCAAAATAAACAGCTCACCGACAAACCGAGATCGGGCCGACCGTTAACAAAAATGGGCGTAGTAAGAAAGGAAAGTCGAGAACATAAAATACAAAGGGAATACTAAGGAGGCAAAGAAAATGTAGCAAGAAACTCAAAAAACATAGCTGCGTCATATCAAGCGTCAAAGTCTTTATAAAGTCATGATTGTAGTTAACGGTTTTATCAAAGCTACACATTGTTCCATGCATTCGGCAAACTCAAAATGCATAACATTCTTTAAAAATAATTGAAACCTGCACTGAAGCGATAAAAAAAAACCACTGACAGGATTGATGAACGAAACTTGGTACAATATCCGGGACACGCTACGCTTGTTCAAGATGGTGCGACACCTCGCACTGTACTCGTAACACAGAATTGCTGTATTAAAGATAAACTGCCAAACTTTAGTTTAAAAGAAGAATGGCCTTGCAATTCCACAGATCTAAACTGCTTAGAAAATCTCTGGACCTACAAGGGTCCGTGCTTGACATCCATTGACCAATTATAAGGCCGCCTTCAACGTATATTGAGGGAGATGCCTAAAAAATATTTGATTTTTTTAAATTATTCAATGCTAATAAGAATTATAAAAATGTACTAAAACAAAGGTGGTCTGTTAGGTTATAAGAACCCCCCCCCCAAAAAAAAAAACCTTACACATGAGTTGTTTATTAATGAACCTAAGCCAAAGTAAATTACGAAACGTACTTTGTTAGCACTCTTTATATGAATATATTAAAAGAACTAAAATGGTTAATTTCTTATTTTATTTACACTTTTTTCATTTTAACTGCGATACCGATAAAGCATTTATAAAAATGTTGCTCTCAATTATTATTATTTTTATTTGTAGATCAATGCTTGATGTCAGTTATGGATCCCCGTTAAAGTGCCAAAGATGTGCACCGATGTGACCTTTGTGAGACTGCCATAGTACACAGCTACTGTGACATTTGTCATGTCAACCTGTGCAAGCCCATCTCAGGTGGATATGACAAACATAAAGTAGTCCCTATTACGGAACTAAGATCAACCCTCATTTAAGTAAAACACAGAGACATTTTACAAAAAAACACTCGGATGAAACCAAACATATACATGTACACTGTCTTATTAAGCAAATATTAGTTGCCATTAAAGGAATTGAGAAATCTACTGAAGTATCCCTTGTCATTGAATACAAGTCAACTCTAAGATCTGAGAGTTTAGCAAGCTTCTATCCAAGTTCAAGTATCACTGCTAACATTCATTGCTGTACAATAAACCGTGTCTGAGAAACTTTATAGTTTGTTTGGACATATCACTCCATTAGCTACTTACACAGAGGAAAGTATCTGTTTACTGAACCAACCAAACAATTTTGTCAGAGAACTACTGAATAAACCGTAGCTTGTTTTCGCAACACAGATTGAATAAATTATGGCAAATTACGCTGTGTTACCTGTCAAATTGAGAACAGTCCAATAAAATCAAATATTTCTATCTTCAAAGTTTACTCCTCCAGATAATTCAGACAAAAATAGGGGCGTTCTTTGATGGTATGATTATAGACAGAGACGATGATCTAGTTTTCTCTAACGTTGAAACAAAGAAGTTTATAAAGAAAAGAGTGGACAGACAGAAGAGTTGACCAAGGTTGGGTGCCTAACAAACTATGTGTCACCTCTACTGGTGATCTTCTAGTTACTTCATTCAGTGAAGATGGAACTAAATTACCTGTTACTCGGAATATTCAGAGAAACAAGCAATTCAATTCAATGATGAAGGTAACCTCTGTACTCAGGGAATTATTATACTATATACCTCACAGAGAACAGGAATCATGATGGCTGTGTATCTGACGGTGGGGCTGGTGCAGAAGTGGTGGTGAATCAGGACGGGAAACTCAGATGGAGAACAACGGTCGTTCCTCACTAACCAAGAACAAACCCTGTGTTATCACAACAGGCAATCAGAGTCGTATCCTGACAGCAGACATTAACAACCATTGTATCCACATTCTGGATCAGAATGGACAGTTTATTCGTTACATTGATAACTGTGATCTGAAAAATCCTCTTGATTTATATGTGGACACGAACAGCAATGTCTTGGTGTGTGAGTGTAACAGGGGCAACGTGAAGAAAATCAAATATCCTAAACAGACGCCAACTTTTTTTTAATCAAAGAAAAAGCATGCATTTATGTTGTATTCAATTTTCTTTGTTTGTTTCTTATCAACAGTTTATGAAAAGAGGTTGATGACACACTTCTCTGAGATAATATTAATGTGGGATATTTACTTCACATTGCATACATTAAGAAAGATTAAGCTATTTCCCTTTTACCCTTCCTTTGTTGTATTAAATACTGGTTTAATATCTACAGTGATGTTAAACTTATTTACACTTTATCATTATAAATAATAATCAATCCTATCAATGTAGAGAGTTTTACAAGATATCTTTCGGCCAACAATTCACGTCATATGTTAAATGTACGAGATGTTTCTCGTGAATACTAGTAGGCAAAAGCACTGGAGCACCGTGTTTCACCTGTGTGACGGCAAAATCGCCTATTGTGGGCAGTTTGAGGCTCTTCAATTCAGATACTGTGATCATCGTCTTTATTTTGATTTCAGGTTTTGTATTATATTAGGTATCGATCTTTGTGGCGAAGTTAAAGATAAGCCAGTAAACTACAATTGTCGGTCCACCCCCAGAAACTGCTCTGCTTGTCAACTACATGAGCAAAATATGAAGCCCTATGTAATGCACGCTGTTTTAAAATTTGCGAAAGTTGAATATGAGAATCCTAGATCATTTGAAATGTTGTGCGAAGTGTTAAAAGGGCATGGTCACAATTTTGGTCAAAAATTATTTTTCTAGTTTTAATATTTACAATGCTCCAGAAAGGCATTTTTTATGTAAACAAAGCGTTTGTTTACATTTTGAACGTTGAAGTAAAAATTCCAGTTTAAAACCAAAAACAAATGTGTTAAACGCTAGAAATTGCTTATCCATGCTTAAAATTAATAAAAAGATAAACAAATAAGCTGGAAAAAGATTTTTTACTGGTATATTGAACCTATGTAAACAAAAACAAGGCACGAGCCTTGTTTACATGACAGAGAACTGTGAGCCCCGTATCTTGCTTAAAACTCTACGAATGACTCTCAAATTTTATTTGATCATTAGAAATGCATTTCTAAAGCAAACATAAAAATAGAATTTGACAAAAATCGTGACCTTGCCCCTTTAACTTAGGCATGAAAATTAACCCTCGGGCTTCCTAAATCTCAATTGTACATTCATTCAGGATAATAAGTCCATTTTCCGTTATTTAAAAAAGTTTAAAATTTGGATTTTAGATATTTTTCGCAAATATATTTTAGTTAATGAGAACGGTCTTTTGATAGAAAAACATATCGACTGATCACAAGAGCAAGTTAAACGTTCACCGGGTAATGAACGTTGTTGGTCAAGTAATCAAATTCTGTTAAGTAAGCCCGAAGGAATTGTTCACGTTCCAAGTTCATATATCGGTAAACTTTTTAATATATTGCTATCATTATATTTACATTTTAGAAAGGCAATGGTTTTTTTATGCAATTTGTGGTGACCTTAGTGACGTCAAATATTTGACATATTGACATTTTAAAAATCAACATTTGTTTTTTTTTCTATTGAATCATACAGGAAAACAAAATAAGAACTGTAAATATATAATACATATATTGAAAATGAGAGGCATAATTAAGTGGTACTAGTATTTTATAACATTAATATTCACATTCCTGTTGAACTCTTAAATATTGCCATTCAAATCAGCCTCTCGTTCGGTCAATATTTTAATATAATTCTATACGTGGATGCAGAAATATTTCGAAGGGAGGAGGGGTCCGAGAGATATTTTTTGTCTGCAGAGGAGGATTCGAATGTATTTCTACTCGGATATTGTGTTAATGTATAGCTCGAAATAGAATTAATATTGGAAACCATGAAAATTGATATCACGAACTGTTTTAACCAAATCTTTAACGATTCCATCTAGAATAATCATTTTAACAGAAATAATTGTTTTTATAAAGCTAATTTTTCCAATTTATATAAGATAAGAATACTGTGGTTTCATAAATACCAATTTTCGTGGATTTCGTTGTTAAGTTGATCTACGAAATTAAATGTTCATTGAAGTTCAATTTCAACTAACATTTTGTATTGATAGGATCATTGACCACGAAATTATATATCCTGGAAACTGTGGTTTTCAGAAAATCCACGAAAATTGATATCCACGAAAATTAATGAAACCACAGTACTTATTTTAGTTTTAAGTTTCATTCAAAGAAGTAAACCAAGAACATCAGCGAGTAGATCAATTAACGAAACATTTATTGTAAAATTTAGAAACATGCCATCTGCAAATTGTTATATCTATTTTTTTTCCCAGAAATACGTGTAAATTCATACACAGATCTAGTTTTGTTTCCTGAAATTCAGGTCAATAAGTCATAGATTTACGAAATGGATTCTAACATTGCATATTGACTGGTCAGTAATGCTACCAAAATTTAGGAAAATGCGCACATTTTGAATATTTTCTTTATAACTTAAGCTAAAATCTTGATTTTCGCTGCAAGATCAGCGTGATAGATGTTGTACATGTATGCAGAAAGATATTGATGTATGAAATGTGTAATTCATAATAACCAATTGGTAAGTGCACTGAACGGAATATTGCGCAATGAAAATACAAGCTCAGAAATTTTTGACGCCTCCTAAATTTAGTGAGGCGCTTGAAGTTTAAGATACATTTTAATATTAAAATTATTTTCTTGCTAATTAGTATTATAAAAAGACATATCTATAACATCAGGTGTCTGTGATTTAACGAAAGTCAGCATATAACTTGGCCCGTTACTATATTTAAGACAGTAAGTGACGCGGACAAGGAAGTTTTTCATGAATTTAATAATCAAATATAGCCCTGATACAACTCTTTAAAGGTAAGTAAAGGAGAACTTTATTTATTTGCCAAAAAAAATGGCCCTTACATACTAAAACTTCTTTTCGCGTTGATATCTCTTCCCAGCACCATTTGGATCACGCGGAAATGGCCGAGTAGTTACGATTGTTCCCAGCACATGTATATAATACAAGGGGCGTAACTCTTTATTACTATTTTTAGCTTATCGGGAGACCATGTTGACGCATTTCGTACAGCCATATTAGCAACGGGTATGAATGGATAGATAATTTGGGTATTATCTTATCCACAAGGTATGTGTTTCTCTAAACTTTCAAATACTTCAATAGTACTTAGTTATTAGCTGTCAAAGAAATGTTAAAAAATGATTTTAATATATTTCAACGAAATTACTTTCGTTTTCGATGTTCTGAAGTAAATAAAATATATGGACTGTGCACTATTCTACTGGATTAATTTGACACAAATACATAGTACAATTTTATTGATATAAGATGATGACTTTGAAAAAAATGGTTTTTATACTCTGTCCCGAGTTTTTGCTTCCACCACTTTTTGCATGATATTTCAATAATAGTAAATACCTTTGTGCTCAAACTACGTTCATCCACTAATATGAAAAATGTCCAGATTATCTGTTTTGAAACGCCCCCTCTACCTCTTCAGGTTTCAATACACATCCAAAAATTGAAAGTCTACAGAAATTTTGCATTGCATCAGCCATTAATAAGCCCGGATGATAACGTTAAAAAATTGTGCGATGTATTCCGAGTGTATTCCGAATGGAGAAAAGATGTAAACATTCCCCATTATAAATCTCCGTAAGAAAATTGTTTTCGTTCCTGTGAAATTTTATGAGTGAAAAGGGATAATTGTTCAATGAAGATATCTTGGATATATTCCCTTTCATCGATTTCAATTGTATTTCTTTCACATGTATGTGTATTTTTATTAAAAATCATCAAAAATTGATGGAAGCAATAACTTGGGACAGACTATAGTAATAATGACCTCAATAAGAACTTGAAGAGTTGGGTACATAATTCGAATGAAGACTATCTATACTTTATGAATATAGTAGAACTCAGATGGTTAATTTTTGTTTTAATTTACATATTTTTGATTTAACTACGGTAGATGTTAACCAATCTAAAAAGATTACTTTTGATTTTTTATTTGTAGATCAATGTCCGATGTCAATTATGGATCCCTGTCACAGTGCCCAAGATGTACACCGATGTGACCTTAGTGAGACCGCCATAGTACACAGCTACTGTGACGTTTGTCATTTCAGTCTATGCAAGCCCTGTGTTGTTGATCATATCTCAGGTGCGTATGACAAACATAAAATAGTTCCTTTTAAAGAACGAAGATCAACCCTCATTTATCCAATATGTAAAATTCATCCACACAAAACTTGCAAATTTCAATGCAAGGACTGCAACAGCATTTTTGTTTGTTCTTCCTGTAGTGAGTCTGAACAACACAAGAGGCATGTATTTGAAGAAGTTTCAGAAGTTTACAAGACAAAGAAAAAAGCTATTGAAAAAGATGCAGAAGAGTTAGAAAACCTTATTTCTCCCACTTATGAAGAAATGGTGCATGACTTGGAAAAGCAGCTTGCTTACCTTGATGGAGGATATGAGAAACTTGCAACAATGATGTCAAAGCAAGGAGAGCAATGGCACAGAGAAATCGACATTGTTATTAATAAAATGAAAATGGAAATAAATGAGATAAAAGTTAAACACAGAGACATTTTACAGACCCACTTGGATGAAATCAAACGGGTACAGTTGCTTATTAATCAAACATTAGTTGTCATTAAAGAAATTGAGAAATCCACACAAGTGACTCCTGTCATTGAATACAACTCTAAGATCCAAGAGTTCAGCAAGCTACCACCTAAGGTTCGGGTATTACTGCCAACATTCATTCCTGAACCAATAGACTGTGAGAAACTGAAGAGCTTGTTTGGACACGTCACCCCATTATCTACTGCTAAGGAGAAAGATATCTTGTCACTGAATCAACCAAACACTTTAGTCAAAAAACTACTGGATGAACCGGAGCTTGTTGCCACAATACGGACTGGGTATGGTCAATTGCGCAATGTTACCTGTAAAAATGAGGAAATGATGTGGGCCAGTGGAAAGTCTAATAAAATCAAATGTTTCAACCTTCAAAGTTCACTTGTCGATACACTTTATATAATATCAGGGACGTTCCCTTATGATATAATTGTAGACACTAACGAATATCTAGTTTTCTCTGACGGAGTAACGAGGAGTGTGTATAAATATAACTTTAAAAATAGACAGTCAATAGAGTTGATAAGATTACAGGGATGGACGCTTGGAGAGTTATGCGTCACCTCTACTGGTGATCTCCTGGTTACCATGAGCAGTGATGATTATACTCAATCCAAAGTTGTCCGCTACTCAGGATCTTCAGAAACACAAACAATTCAATTCGATGATGAAGGTAAACCTCTGTATTCGGGGAATGATGAAACTAAATACATCACTGAGAACAGAAACCATGACATCTGTGTAGCTGACTATGGGGCCGGTGCAGTAGTGATGGTTAAGCAGGACGGGAAACTCAGATGGAGATACACCGGTCATCCCTCAGTTACCAAGAACTCACCATTTAATCCCTGGGGCATCACAGCAGACAGTCAGAGCCGTATCCTGACGGCAGACGCTAACAACCATTGTATCCACATTCTAGATCAGAATGGACAGTTTCTCCGTTATATTGATAACTGTGATCTGGAAAATCCTTCTGGCTTAGATGTTGATCAAAATGACAATGTCTTTGTGTGTGAGCTTAACAAAGGAAACGTTAAGAAAATCAAATATTCAACATAGACGCCAACGTTTATATCAATGACGTAGCTAAAAAGACTGTTTTACATGTATGTATGAATTGTTCGTTATAGACTAGTATGCATGTGTATTGTACAGGTGTATTGGGTTTTATGACATCCTTCTGAAATATAAAAAACGTGTGGAATACCTATTTAATTTACATTGTATAAATCATGAGTGATGTTAAAATAGTTGCTGTTCTTTAATGTTTTTTTTTACAATTCGTCTGTCTGGCTTTGATTCTTCTATTATAATTTCATGAACGCTAAGGTGGCAGGGGACAGTTTTTTTTTATACAATTCATTGTAGCCAAGGGAGGCATCTCTTCAGAACTCTGTAACTAGAATTTCCACAGGTCCCATTCAGCACAAATACCTTTAATTCACCCTTTATAAGACCAATCACCAATTTCTGAAGAAAATTACTAGTCCAAACCTGTAAAATTCTCTACATACTGGTTTTTATGAGATTTTGACCCTTTCATATTTTACTAATTGTTCATGATTTTTCAGCTTTTTAGACCTCCCCCAGCTAATTCCCTGCAGAGGGTTGACCTTCCGCACCGCGTGCATGTTGCACTATCCCATGTCAGAAACTGACCGGTGTATAGTTTACAATGTCCCATCCACCTACTTTATCCGAAACTGTCCCTTGCTACCTAATGTGCTAATAATAATGAAATGTAATGTAATTCACCTTTCTAACAATAACAATTAATTAAAAAAAACCCAGCGAATTTGAAAGACATTCCTGATTGACTGTTATAATGTCTTAATTGTGTTAAACGTGATAGATTGTATAAATCACTTTTTTGAAAAGAGTAACTTAACATTCGTGAGTGCTCCTATATTGCAGAATAATGCGCGATGAAAATAGTGCAAGTGCAAGATTTTGTAAAAGGCCGGTCTTTCATAGGTTCCCTGATGAAGTTTTTGCGGTCTCCCCAAATTACTGATCTGGTGTTTGCATAATTTGGACTAGTGAACAGTGAATTGTGTTTTAACGTGAATTCATAATCAAGTTAAACGTCCGGATCTACGATTGGATGTACACATGTAGCCTGGGTAAAGAAACATATCGTTCTATTAATTTATAAAAATGTTGAGATAAACAACTTTTTAGGAGGAAGTTTATATTCCAAATATGAGGCAAGGGGAATAATTCTAATTGTTTAAACCTATCAGTTGACTAACTCATTACGGGTCTCCATGTTAGCAGCAGGTTACATGTAGATCGATTTGATGAACTTTTGAATTTATCAACAAGGTTTTTTTTCCCTCTCTTCTTCAACCGGTTATACATTAAATTGTTCAAATGTTGTTAATAAATGTTTATTATATATTTCAACTAAATATGCATTTGTACTTTCATTTTCTTTCTTTTTTATTATTATTGCAATGGAAAAATACATGTACTTAAACAATAAGATGATTTTCTGCATGGTACATAATTCATGCGGAATATAATGGTAGCGACATTGTAGAGAAAATATATTACCCACGTTAGCAGTTTATGAATTTGTTTATACCTTTATAACCTGTATGAATCATTAAAGAAATTCTTTTATTGTTTATATTTACATCTTTCTTTTAACAAATTAAACACTCGGTAGTACAAAAAGGTAACTTAATTATTGTTAATGTACATTAGATAAAAGAAACATCTTATATAATGGGAATATGGGCCTTGCACCATCATTGATATTTCGTGGAGTTTGTGATTTTTCTTCAGTTTGGTTGGTGAAGGTTTCGACTAATATAAACTGGTTAGAACTGGATCGTGTCAATTTCAATCCTGTCAGTTTCTATAGAGCTATGAATTACAATCAGAAATAAAGTAGAACATACTCGGTAGATGTAAATATTATTCCGTATTGAATAAAAGTGAGGTATAATAAGGTTAGTCTAATAGTTATCCTTACCTCAAAGTAAAATTTTAAAAAAAAAAGAAAAGAAAATTTCTAAGATATATAAATAAAGATCATTGGATATAAAGATTTAGTTGTATTTGAATACAAGACAAAGAAACAAGCCATCGAAAAGGAAGCAGATAAGTTAGAAAATCTTATTTCCCCTACATATGAAGAAATTGCACTGGACTTGGAAAATCCGACAGATCAACCCATTATCTACTTTCACCGAAGAAAAAGGCTTGTCAACAAAACACTTTAGTCTTAGAACTACTGGATGAACCGGTAGTGTTGCCACGATACTGAGTGGGTATAGAGAACTACGCAGTGTCACCTGCCTAAAAGAAGACAGGATCAGGATATGGACCAGAGGCGGATCCAGCAATTTGGAAAAGGGGGGGGGGGGTCCAATTGATGAAAATCAATAGGTGCTTAATTCATTATTTGTCAATAAACAAGGCCTTTTAAACGTTTTCCGTGCGTAAATTTAATAAATATTTATCTCGTCAATCTCTTTTTTATATCTATTTTAATATCAGAATGCACAGCATTATTGAGCGTTTTGGTTTTGGAAAAATTAGAAAGTTTTGCATAATTATTGGGCTTAAAACCCCCCAAGTCTCCAGCAATGAGAAAGTGCGTCTATGCTTAACAGAGAGAAACACTAAGAAACAAAAAAATTAATTCAGACCAATTACGACAACATATTAAGAATTTTTGGTAAATTTTTTGTCTTTGATGTTTAAATTCTGAACTATCTATCGATTTTGATTTCTATCGATTGCTTTCTTAAATAAAGGTCTAAATGATAGGATATGACAAAAAATGGGGATAGTTTATCTGCTGAATATATGGAACATGTGTAATGCACTTGTACAAGCAATATAGTAGTCCCAGGGAACTTGATGTGACCTCTCTCCCCATAAAGGGCGCGCCACATCATTGGGAACTAGTAAAGATGCGATCATATTCAGAAAAGTTTTGAAAAGTTGTGCATCTTCATAACGGTTTACATATTAACCCCTTACACAGCATTTTTGTAACATAATTTCCGACTCTTGAATGAAACAAAACAAAAAAGGCTTTCTTTTGTGTTTCATGTGGGTATGAAGGTAGCTAGCATTCTAGAAAAATAGCATAAAGCGCATAAGCGGGTCATGTAACTTCCTTTGTATTTTTCGTATGAAACGAAGTAAACTTCAATAATTACTTATGTTAATTATCTAAACAATACATTGAAAGCAGCTTTTGAAACTAAAACGAATAAGTGTACTCGTACTTGAACGTCGTTTTACTCGATGGCTTGTCAGTTCAAAACTGTATGAACTATAATCGATTTTTTTTAAGAAATAGAGCAGGAAAACATTGTAGATGTCATTATAAATCTGTGTTTTTAGCAATACTGCTTAAGTTTATGTAATTTTTTTTTATTTTCCACATGTTTACTTATGGAAGTGAACACCGGGTGCTGAAGGGGAGTACTTTTTTCGATATAAAAAGATGATTAGGGTTTTTTCAAATAAGAAATACATGTAAATTACGGTATGTTGAAAGAAATTCTTTAAAAAAGCAATTTTAAAAGCATTTCTTTGAGATAATTACATTATTTATATCATAGATGGAAAAATTGCTTTTAAATAGGCATTACAAGTTTTCCAAAAAAATCATAAGTCCCAGAGAAAGGGGGGGGGGGGGGGGTTCCGACCCCCGGACCCCCCCCCCCCCCCCTTCTGGATCCGCCGATGCTGGACGAGTTGAACACCAATCGTATCAAATACTTCAACATTCATGGTACTCACTTAAAACAATCTTAACAAAATCAGAGATTTTCCCTAATGATATAGTTGTAGACGTTTATGGGGATCTGCTTTATTCTAATAGAGCAATGCAGACAGTAAATAAAGTAATGAATTGTCAGACAGAAGAGTTGATCAGATTGTCATGTTGTAAATTTTAAATTTACTAGGTGGGTGTAATTACAAAATATACAACGTGACAAGATAACAAGGATGAAAGCCTGTCAATCTGTGTACAACCTTCATTTGGTGATTAATTAAGACGCAATCCAAAGCCGATTTTAAAATGAAATGTCTTGGACATGTGTGTTATTCCTTATCGTAAGTATAGGTACACTGTACATGTTTCTGTCAACTTACTTGGGTTCCTAAGGCTCCTTTGAATGTACTAGCTTTATGTGGCTTTTATTTATTGACAACATCAGCATGTGTACGGTTATCTGCCGCAGAATTAAACATTATCTGCATAATGCATAATATATATATGAACATCGACATTGTTGTCAAGGGAAAACCCATTAACTAGAATTTCAGACAGAGGCATCTGAAAGTGATTTATGTGAGAAATAATCTGTATTATATACAATAATTAGATATTGTAAGAGATACAATTGGTATCACAATTGCAAACAACTATTTCCCGGCTGCAATGTAACGTACGTAGTGGTACATCTCAGACACACATTATAAAGTTTATAGTCTTACACTATTTTAAAAGTACATGCATTAAAGATGCACAACAAGCTAAAGAATAATTGATGTAAAAGCCTTGAATAAATTGATAGTTTTGGAAAGCTACCGGAAATTCACGTGATAATTGTGGGACGATAAAAGAGGACGGTTCTGGTTGTAACTGTCATCAAAGCTGTCGGTTTCTGTAAAAGAATGTTCCGAGTCTTCGTAAACCCATGAGGTATCCTCATCTACAAAGCTTAATAACGTATTGTCTTCAAAACTAAAGGAGTCAATCGTTTGAGTTGTGCTGACATTAGCTGCGTTTTTGTTCACGTCGTCTTTGCTACTTTCAGTGCTTTTAGTGCTTTCAGTGCTTTCTCCTAGGCTGCCTTCTATCAAATCTTTTGTCTTTTCTAAAGCTGCTTTTCCCATGTCAATAACTTTTGCGGTCAAGTTTGTTGCACCCTTTTTTCCTTCGTCATCAGAATCTTTGCAGACGACAACATTTCCTTCTTTATCCGTGTAACAAAAATTTCCGTCATTATCATAAAAACCACAACCAGAGTTCTCCAATAGTTTATGCTCAATTTTCGATGCTATTTTTTCTTGCTTTTTCATCTTCTTCTCAACTATGTCAATAAAGATGGATGAAATCACCATGATAAAGCAGAAAAAGCCACACAACATCAGAATAGTCTTCTTCACATTATGTTTGACATAATCCCAAATTAAGGCCACTCCTTTTGGAGAAGGTAGTACTTTGATATTATAAAAAGCAGTAGTCCACTTCTTTTCGTTAAATGGATTGTAAACTACGCATGTCCAATTCCCCTCCAATTTGGCAGACGCCTTTTTGATGACGTCACTTTGTTTTCGTTTGGCAGATATTTCATGTAATGACGTGATTTTTTCGTTTTGGAACCAGCTTTTGACGGATCCAGGGTATAAAACACCTAGCAGATGTGCGTGACACTGTAAATGGATTTCTCTTCCCTGTGTAACCAGTGTAGCTCCATAATCAGCTCTAACATATAGAGAGTAAACGCCAACGGTTAGCACCTTCCGCTCTGTGTAATGCAGACGACACGAGTAAAGACCCGTATCAGTGGCCTTTAACCCCTGAATGACGAGGTCACCCATCCGGAATACCATCCTCTCAGGTTCCATCGTTAGCGGTCCATCGTTTAGCGTCCATCGGTAGGTGGCCCTTGGGAACATTTTGAAGATGTTCCGAGTGGCGGTTGTTTCACATTCGAATTCGACCCCGGTTCCGGCTTCTTTGATGAAAGCGTTGTGTGTTGTGTTCAGGGATGTCTTTATCATGTTGTGAATACTTTTGGAGAGCTCCGACGGTTTCTTTTTGTTCCTGTTTTTAAATTTCTTGACAAATTTCCACATTTTTTTTCTCCCCTAGAAGTTTGCAAGATCGAATAATTAATATAGATATGTGTAATACATGTATCATTTTTAATTATAATAAATAACTTAATTTACTTATCAAAAATGTAAATTCCATTAGTCATTTTTGTTGAATGTTATCACGTAGAGTACTCATTTGGGAACTTATAGGTTATGGACATTTTCAATTTAGCTTATATTCAGGGGGAGGGGGGCAGGCTTATTAATTTTTTTTAAATTGTAGCCAACACCTTTCTCTGATTTCCCCCTTCAGAGCCTGATATTTTTCAATAATATATTTACAAATGTATTTTTGTTTCTGTGAGCTTTATAACTTTTTTTTAATTACAGTGACTAAATTTAGATATTATGGCTCTAAAAACGAATTAGGAACCTTGTATCATTGATAAAATACGGTATTATGCATGCATGCACATTACATGTTAAAAAAACGCACACAGAAAAAAAAAACGAAAAAAAAAACGTTTTTCTCTTTTTGTTTCCGTCTGTGTGCGGTTCTGTGTTTGTTTGGGTTTTTTTTTTACATGTAATATGCACTGTATTTTAAAATGGTTGTAGAGAGGACACCGATGAACCCCTGTCACATTTTTTCCAGATTTTTAGTTCTTCAAAATAAGACTGCATGCAAAAAAAAGAAGAAAAAAATTAAATAAAACAAAATTTCTCAGAATAGAATTTTATCATAACTCTTTAAACAGGATTTATCTGTACAAGGTAAATGTATTTATATTTTGAACATCATCACAGTGATACAATTGTATGTATCATGATGCATGTCTTCTTGAGCCTATGCATACTTTATCACTTTATAAAAAGGTTGTTTATTTTGGCGAGTAACGTCTCTCTCTCTCTCTCTCTCTCTCTCTCTCTCTCTCTCTGTACCATACGACACAAACCTCGTTCAATATTCCGTACGTATAATCAATATTATTATGATATCATATTTCAATTTCGATTAAAAATTATTGCCTGCAGAATGTTTAAGTATTTGTATTTCTCTTACAATCTATTTCCCAATGATTTACCTCGTACAAGTATAGTAACTCTCTCTCTCTCTCTCTCTCTCTCTCTCTCTCTCTCTCTCTCTCTCGCTCAATATATATGCTCACTGATAATTGAATGAGCGGCATCTTGCAAAGCATCCCCACAAGTCGGGGGTCCCAAGTCCACTCATAAACCACCAATTGTGAGGATGCTTGCAAATAGTCCGAAATCATTTGAAGTTTTCCTTGCTTTTTAAACTATTTTGATATGTTACTTCTTATCTGACGTTTTCCTGGCTTTTTTCAATATCAAAATCGTTAAAAAAAAAAACAGGAAAACCTCAGATAGTATAGCTCGCAGAGTGTATAAATATGTACATGTATATGACAGCCGCAATTAACGTTATAGATAATTCTCGCATTATCACCGGTGTTAGATCGGTTTGTCCGGTGTGAGACAGCAGTGCGAGATTTTTCTGTCTTACACTGTGTATTACTACGCCGTTTTAAAACTTAAACAGATGTTGTCTGCTGTAGGGAAATGTAAAATGAGATTATCCATTAAGTAATTGTGTTGCTTAATTAATTACAATTTATCATATTTTTAATTAAAAAACTGTCGTATGCTCTCATTTTGACTTTTGAAGCACGCGGAGGGATATACAGAAAGTAATCTTTTGAACGTCATAACAAAAGTTGTCAAACATCATTTTTTAAGGTAATATAATGCGAGAAAAATAATCATTCATTATATACTCGTGTGGGATAGTGAAATTCCACCGAGGGGACAAGATTCACGGTCTAGGACGAGGCTCTCCTCGTCCTAGACCGTGAATCTTGTCCCCTCGGTGGAATTTCACTATCCCACACGAGTATATAATGAATGATTCTATTATTCTTCAACAGTAGAAAATTAGTTTTGAATGGTTATACACTGTTCGTCTATGAGAAGGCCTAGATGTCCACTGTGGGACGCGGATGTTTTGCCGTTATCGTTTGCACAGAGAGAGAGAGAGAGAGAGAGAGAGAGAGAGAGAGAGAGAGAGAGAGAGAGAGAGAGAGAGAGAGAGAGAGTTAAATTTGTGCATTACAAACCTGTGCTAAAGAAATCACGCAGACAACAAGAACTGCGAACACAATAAAGGTCTTCGCGAAATTCATTCTTGAATATGACGTCCGGAATGACGTGCGCGTCCTACGTTACAAAGAATTAGTTCCGTACAATTTATTTATCATCACTACATTAGCTCGACTACTTTTAAAAACAGAGTTATAAATGAATATCAGAATAAGCATTAATACAATGGAATGCGAGGAAAAATATGAAATACGAAACTAAATTTTCCCGCCACATTATTTCGGTTTTAATTTTTAGCAATATGGCGGGAGCTGGGGATCACAGTCGATCGCTGAAGGAAGCTCTCGTAGAGAGCTTAAATGCAATTTTATCACCGATTCATAATGTCAGAATATCTGGGGAAGAACAAGTTAAAGCTCTAGAAGTCACGGAAGGTAATTATTATGTCACAGACACAAAGCTTATTGATGTGTCATGCCACACGTGTTTTTTCTCCTTCGAAAAAAAAAGCATCAAAACATCAACGTGATATTCATACAGCGATTCACCATTTTACGGTTTGGTCTATTAAATGGTATATTCTGCATTCAACTTTTTGTTACAGTGTATAATTAATGTGATATTTCAATCTGACAGAACCGGTAGAACCGACCGAATTTTCTCGCAGAAGTCTTGTTGATTGTATTGATATTGAAGTAGCACGGTATCTGTAAGCTTTGTTACACATATGATGAACGTTTATACAATTAGTATTAACAAAAGAAATTTGCTTTCATTCTAATGTTCTCTAATCATGTCTGCTTTCTTTCTAATGTTCTCTAATCATTTCTAAAAAGAGGTCTGTTTATTATGTTTTATCAATGAAAATGTTTCTTTTACAGAATTTGGTGTACACCTTGCAGAACTTACTGTTGATACACAGGGCCCCCTTGCAATAAGACAGTTGTCGTCTGTTTTGTTGAGACAGTACGTCGATGCTCACTGGTATAAACATGGCGACAAATTCCGAGAACCTGAAGTTCCCGAACAGGTTGGTTGATGATTGTTTACGAATTTAATTTTGTAGTAGGAAAGGAGGAATGAGTACATATATAGATACAACGAAAACATATGGCTGGACCGGGAATCAAACCCGGGACCCCTGCAACTCTAATCAGGAGCTCTACCACTGAGCTACCCAGGCTGATATCCACGGTCCATATTTACATCTGAATACAACATGTATTCTCTCTTGTGACATTTTTTGAACAATATAATTATAATAAAGATTTTTTTTTTTCCACAAATATGAAAGTCTTATTTATCAATGGACACAACTTTAAAACTTTAATCTTAAATGATTTATGTTTACCTCTACTGTAGGCAAAGGCAGAGATTAGAAGAATATTACCTGTTGGCCTTAAGGAGTCAATCAGCAAGGTTCGATCCAGTGTAGCATATGCTGTATCGGCCATAGCTCACTGGGACTGGCCCGAGGTATGGCCGGAGTTGTTTCAGATCCTGATGCAAGCGTTGACCAGTGGTGATCCCAATGCTGTACATGGATCCATGAGGGTTTTATCTGGTAACTTTTCTCATTAATTATTTCTAGATTAACTTTTATCTCTCCATCAAGTTCAGATATATTTTCATGGAAAAAATCATCACTTCGATAACAGTTTCAAACCTGTCTTGAAACGTTTTGGAATAACTTATGTATTTTGAATCTTGAATCTAAAGAATTTTGATTCATAGGATCAAATTATGTTCAAAATTGTAAAAATTGGCGAAATTAGTACCTAGTTAACTTATGAATAGACAGGTCTGACAAGGTTTCATTCTTTTCTGTTATTTCAGAGTTCACACAGGATGTGACTGATACACAGATGGGGCACGTAGCTCCAGTTATTCTACCAGAAATGTATAAAATATTCCTGCATGCCGACGTAAGTTTGGATGGAAATTCAAATATATATAGCATTTCTAAAACGTTTCTTTTGTAAGATAAATGATGGGAAACACATTAAAGCAATTTTATCACAAAGTTGCAAACAACAACACAGTGTAAACAATGCTCAATCTAATCTTAAGATAGAAGTACCAATTAGAAGATGACATATTGCTGCCGACATATATTGTGTACAATTTTCTCATGTTTTCAGACTTTTGGAATCAGAACCAGATCGCGAGCTGTAAGCATCTTCAATGTTTGTGCTGCAATGATAGCTACAATGGCAGAAATACAAAGGGTAATGCAGTTATCACTTTGGTGTTTTCTGAACGACAAAATTTCTAAGAATTCTGATTCAAGAGAAGAATTGATCTAGACAAGTATTTTTTACTTGAATTTGCATGTATATGTCAAATTTCTGTGTAAAAGGGTTTAACTATTTTGAAGTCAGTTGTGAATATAGTAAAGATATACTTAATATACTGACAGCATTTATGGTTTAATGATAGATGGGGAGCAATCACTGCAATTGAAAATTTTCATGTAAAAAAACCAAAATGATTTTTTTGTGTTTGTATTTTTTAAATGGACAGGGTATTGCCAAACAGCTGTTGTTCCCCTTCATTCCCCAGTTTACCCAGGCGTTCATACAGGCTCTGCAGGTCCCCGACGGCTTGACATCAGACAGCGGACTGAAGATGGAAATTGTTAAGGTTCGGACTTACTGGGTGGCTTTCTTTCTTCTATATTGTATATGATTCTTTCTATGAAGTGGATTAATTAAGTGATAGTACAAGATGTTGCTAAAATTCTAATACTGTGTTATTCTATAAAAAGGTATTTAATGAATATGTGCAACATTGGGATGCTTCATCTGTTAAATAGGCTGCTTTTGTAAAAAATAAAATAAAAAAGGATTTCCTATCCAAAAAATAAACAATTTTTCCATTCCATTAAATGATTTATAACTTTGAATTGGGAAATGATGCAATAATAAAGCTCTACTGTAATTTGTTCTTTACATTTTGGAGGATTAGAGATGATGAGTTTGTATATTTACCATACATGATTAAGACAAGTGTTTTCATTTTCAGGCTATCACTACATTGGTGAAGAACTTCCCTAAGCTGATGTCACAGTACATCAATGACATCCTACCACCTATTTGGTTGATATTCACTCAAAGTGCTGACTTGTATCCTTAAACCTAGTGTTGATTTTATCTTCGGCTGTAATACTGTCGGCACAAAATTTGATTTTATACATGTATTTGGCAGAATTTTTGACAGCATGGGGGTATCTGCTTTTTAGTAAGTGAGCGTTCATGTAGCGACCATGAAGAGGCTCACTTTAAAGGGTTGCACCTCCAATGAGTCGTTAAAAATTATCTTTGGTAGATTATGAAAATAATGAACCCGTAACTGAAATTGAAGCTTGTTCATTTGTTAAAGATTATTTTATCTTCATCTTTAAACTTAAAGTTATGCATCACACTTCAATTTGAATAAGCAAATTGCCATATACATGTGCATGTATACTCATCTAATTACTAAATTGATTGTGTTAAGATGTTTTCTAATAAAGAACAAGATATTGTCTATTTGTAGTATGAATTATTTTTGTGTATTTTGATGTAGTGGTCTTGTACATGCTTTTGTCAGTTATGAGATGATGTTGGTGATTTTTTTAAGAATTTAAGGTGTCTGCAAATCCTACCTTGCTTACAGTTTTCTTTAATGTTGATTTAGCTATGTGAGGACTGTCGTGAACAGTTTGGAGGAATCTGACGACCCTGTTGATTCTGATGGTAAATGTTTGTGTGTCTTTGTACGATTTGATTCTTGTTGAGATGATAAGCTTTGACCGGAAAAGTGGGGGTGCAGAGGAGGCACACTGTTTAAAAGAGGAAATAAAAACCCAAAAGTTAACGATAATTTGAAGTATGTTAAGGCAGGGGAGAAAAAAAAATAATAATTTGAAGTATGTTAAGGCTTGGAGAAAAAAAAGTGGTTAGATACACAAAACACTGACACACCGAACTTTCATGTGAGGATAACAAATATATAGACATTTTCATTTGCAAATTCATTAAATTTGGGATTTTTACAGAAGAATATGTCGGTGAGATGAAATGTTAAAAGTTTCATTTTGACGTTTTTTTTAAAACAATATAAATCACAAATAAGCATGCACATTTTTTGAAATTTTATTTAGAAATATTAGATTTGAGATTTTTTTTTTATATCAGATGGTATGTTGTTTCAGAATTCTATATAAATCATGTGTAATAGTTGAATTTAATTTCGGCCGAGTCTTATTTCATGACTTTTCTAAAGTACATTTCTACAATATAATCTTTGAAGAAAAATTTTATGAAGAAAGAACGCTGAACATGTCCTGAATAAGTTACAAATATATAATTTAATTTCTTATTTTCATGTAAATTCTCAAGTATTAATTAACTATGTATTTCTGTGGTTTGATTATAACAAAACCTAAAATTGGGTTTGATTATAACAAAACCTAAAATTGGTTTACATTATGTACATGTATGTAATGTATATTTACAATGATGTATTGGACAGGTGAGGTCTTAGGGTTTGAGAGTCTGGTGTACGGGGTGTTTGAATTCGTCCATGTTCTGATCGACACTTCCAAGTTCCGCACGACCGTCAAGAGTTCCGTCAACGACATCCTGTACTACGTCATCCTCTACATGCAGATGACTGATGATCAGGTTAGAGTTCAACGAGGAAAAATTAAAACACCGAAAGATTTTATTCGAAAGTTTAATTGGTTCTTTGATAATTAAAAGACTAGCATTAAGCAGAGATTTTTTTTCATTTTGATGGTCTGGCTTGTATATTTTTGTCATTTAAAGAATTGAAGGCTTGTCTATTAACAGCAAGTTTGTGAGATTAGTGTGAGTATGATGGAGTTTCATCAAGAGTAAATATTATTTGAATTTAATGTTTCAGGTGAGACTGTGGACCAATAGTCCAGACCAGTTTGTGGAGGATGAAGATGACGATTCCTTTTCGTATTCAGTCAGAATATCAGCACAAGACATCTTGTTGGTAAGAGCATTCACTTCTCCTTTTTCTTCAATTTTCAACACATTGTCTGGAAAAAGGCTGATGTTGACTAATAAGAAGTCAAAGTTTTACAATTAATTGCTTTCATATTGCTGCAAATATTTTAGTATAAGTGCATATATGTATATTTATTTAGTCAATTCTAGAAACAGAGATACGGTGGATTTTCTCTAATGTTTCTTAAAAATGTATTTCATCTGATACATTATTCTATTGCTTCTATATCCAAGTTATGTATAAATTGCTGACACTTGTTGCAGATAAAGAATGAATTTATCAATCAAAAGAAAGTACATGTAATGGATTAGTATTATTTGTTGTCAGTGAATCTTCCCCATAAACACCTGCTTTGTGTGATTGTAGTCCATCTGTAGTGAGTTCCCAGAAGACAGCGCCCCCGCCCTGTGTCAGGCTGTCACCAAGCACCTGACTACCGTGGAACCACTAAAGAACGCCAACGACCCAAACTGGTGGGTGGAGACTTTACTAATTTCATTGTCATTAACTAATGCGAGACAGAAATGTATGCGCAATCTTTGAACATCTTCCATGATACTTGTAAAGAATTTGGCAATAATTGCATCTTTTCTAAAGTTAGCTCTGCCAGTTTGAATAGCAAGTAGAGACCAGTCTTTGAAAACTGACCTATTGCAAGTGTTATGTCACTTTCAAATGCTGAAATTACATAAATTTGATACATAAATTTGTTTACCATTTCATGTATTTGTATCTTTTATTTAAAAAATATTTACATAACTATATTGTCAATGTACATGTATATTCATTAACTAAATGTGTTTTTTACATGTACAATTTTGGTCAAATTCATTCTTTCATTGACAAGATTTGACAAGTGCAAATGAAGTGGCAAATATACTTTATGTAGATAATTCAATATTTAGGTGGAAAGTCCATGAGTCCTGCATGCTGGCTATGGGGAGTGTGACGGACCTGGTCACGGAGTCTATCCAGTCCGGAAAAGTCCAGTTTGACATCACCGGCTTCCTCCAGTCTGTGGTGCTGGCCGACATGAATTTCTGCAGTTAGTCAAGTTGACATCCTCAAAATGATAAAAGTCATACGATACTGTAATCTGATTGTAAGAGAGAAAGAGTGATATGATGTTATCAGAAATAGATATTTGGTGATGTAAATTCCCAGTTAAATGCTAGAAATTAATGTTTGCTTAAAATCATGCTTAAAATCATGAGTAGCATCTAGTGTGGATTTTAAAATCTTGTTTTAAGTTTTCTGACAGTTATAAACTGTAAGAAATTGCAACAAAACTTCAGCACCTGCAATATTTGTTCTCATGTATGATTTTATATAAAATCATGGAATCTCAGAAATAAGTACTTCTGTAAAATAAGAGATGTAGGGAATGCATATCCATTTTACATGGACGTTTTAATTTTTCGGGAAAAATTTTGTTTAAAGGCTTTATTATGTAGGTATTTCATAAATGCATATGGTAAAAATATATTTGTTTCTATGTTTTGCTCCTCTCCATAACTGTCATAACAGTTTCTCTATTGCTAAAGTATTTTTATTATCATTTTTACAGTTTCTCCGTTCTTGGTTGGGAGAAGTTTATGGACGGCCAGTCGATACACAGAGGTCACCTCTACATCTCCAGAGCTCCTCAACAGGTCAGTGCAGCATTGTGAAATAATGCTAGTGGTCCGTGCCTCTTGTTTTATCACCCTGGGGGCTGTGTGAAAACAATGGAGTATTTAAGTATGGTTATTGGTTACAGCTCTGCAGTTCAAATGTAGAATGCAACACACTGTAACTTAATTAGATGCCTTGTAAAGAATAAGGGGTGGAAGCATGAGATTTAGAGCATTAAGAATAACAACATGCAGATTAAATTTAACTTAAGATAAGTTAATTGATTATTGGTACTCCGTGGCCATTGCCCACTGTATGATTCGGAATGTATATACAAAATATAGATAACGTATACAGTGGAGCCTCAGATATCCGGACACCAGATATCCGGACGCTTCACTTTCCGGTCGATTTTTATTGGGAACGGAATTTTTACACAATTATTTGTCTCGTTTATCCGGAATTCCGCGTTCCGGATCCGGACGGTCAAATTTTACCACATAATACAGTTTTCCTTTAAATTCTAACCCATTTAACTGGACGGTCACATTTTAGTGTTCGGGGGCACAAAAGTTTTTTTATGCGCGAGTGAAAATTGGTGTAAAAACATCTGACACTGGTTGTTGGTTTTAAACAATGCCTTCGTCCGGTAATCGGGGTCACCTGTGTCACGCTATGTACTCGCCCGAGGATATTACGATAACCATGGATGCGACATGTTTAATTGTCGCCATTTAACTTATGAACTGTTATTGTTTGATTAAAATGTCATGAAAATTGTTTAATTTGTGTTTTAAAAAGTCATCTATTGATTGAATTAAAATTCTATTAATCGTAGTGTGATTAGATCGTTCGTACGCCTATTCATTTTAAACATAATTGAAATGAAATATTTGATAATTTGAGTTCTGTTTACGATAGTTATTAAGACCGCTTGGGATGTTCAGGGTATCGACATTAATTTTACAGCGTGTGTTCAATTAACAGTGTAATAATAATTTTTGCCAAACATGGCGTGGACGAGTGTTCACGCTACTTGTAAATATCGCTTGGGTGCAATTAACTCTATAGAAAGATGGATACGTAAAATTAGCTTGGGTAAGTTCTGTCAATGAAAAAATAGCTTGGACAATTATCAATAAGGGAATATATACAGATTTTCATCCATTTTCAATCAACAAATGTTGAGCAGCTTCAAACATGTCAACACCACCGGCCAAGAGAGCGAATGTAGTGCTTGCTTTCCTGTGGAAAAAACATACATGTACCTTAAATAATGTTTTTAACAAAATTTTGTTTTGTTAAATTAAAAAAAAACTCAACTTTTCTTTGTAATGCTTTTGTAGTGCTTATGGCTATCAAAATAAAATATTTAATTGTATAATTTATTTATGAGTTATATTTCCATAAATATTAAAGGTAAATATCACAATTCAGATATCCGGACGCTTCACCTATCCGGACGATTTGGCCTGGGGACAAAAGTGTCCGGATAAGTGAGGCTCCACTGTAAACATATGACGAAGGAAAAGTATCAACATATACTATGGATGATATTTAAATGAGACTGCATTAAAATTGACCCCTCAATTTCAGATTCCTGCAGTCTACAGTTGGTGGACTCCATGCCACCCAGCCCCCCACGATCCGAATCTCCGCCATCCGGGCGGTGTACAGCTACTGTCAGCATCTGAAGTCGGCCAACACCACTCAGTACCTGATTCCATTCCTATCCAACATACTGGACGGCCTACTCTCCATCGCCACCCAGTTCTCCTCAGACGTCTTGTCCTTGTGTCTAGAAACGATGTCCATACTGTTAACTGTAAGTTGGTCTAGATTATCAATCACAATTTCAGTAATTGTCAAGACAATTATTTTCTTTCTTTCCCTTTCTCTCCTTGCATTTGATGCAAAATTTTTCCTTTCATCTATGTTATAGTTTTATACTTTGATAAGTTAGAAATCAATTGGTTTTTTCGATGTGTGTTACATTTTCTTTTACAGGTTGATCAAGCTTTCACTGCCTCTGTAGAGAGCAAAGTTACTCCTCTCACTATTGCTGTCTTTCTCAAGTTTTCCTCAGGTAATTCTGTTTTTTTTTTCAGCCATTTTTGTTTCACAAAGGGTGAGAGTAAGATCACAATGTACATTGTATTACAATCTAGTTATGCTAGCCACGATCGAGATATAGAACAAAATTTTTGTAGATCCGACAAACGTAATATTGATTAATGTTTTTTAGATCCAGTAGTTGTGAACATTGTGCAGGACATTTTCAAGGAACTAGCCGGCAACGAGAGTTGTGCTGGTCCCCTTGAACATCGTCTTCTCCCCACCCTAGTCAGTATTCTCCAGGCCCCAGACAAGGTTCCTGTCAGCCTCCCACCAGTAAGTCAGTTAGTTAGTCCATACAATAAACAAACTGTATACCGTATTTTCCCGACGACTCGTCGATGCGGACGACTCGTCGAATTGCCCATTTTTAGCCAAAATTTTAACAAAATCCTATGATACGTCGATCTCAGACCATACGTCGATCTTATCACTTCAAAATGGCCTATAAAACTGCAGTAACATTATCAGTGTATGATGCCACGATGTCACCGATATTGCTACCAATTATTATTAATGATTAACATTTAAACAATTACGCTTTATACTTATGCATCAAATTTTCAAATACCGGCAACTTTTACAAAGTCGCTTGCATTTTAAACAATTCCGGATATCGCGTGTTATGCAAAACTAAACTTACTTTGTCAGAAATATTTTATTCCCAAGCATTAAAATAAGTATCCACTCTGACTATCGCCAGTGTATTCGCCATTACGTAACCAGCCACCTGTTGACTCGGCGCGTGGTCAATGTTTGTTTAACAATTTCCGGTGTCATAGGCATGCACCTGTCTCGTGTCTGACTTCAAAGGGGGATCTCAAGTGCAGAAAGCTTAGCAATTACTATGATTTGATGAAACTTGTTTACTTTGTATCCAGTAATGCAGTTACACGCTATTGTTTTACATAGACACTGTTAGAAATAGATCGATCATTTGTACGACTTGATAATGACGATATACGACATACGTACGTTTCCTAAAAAAACTATCTAACAATAATCAAAGAATTGGACAATAATTAATCAATGAACTATAACCACTCTTATAACGGTACTCTTTATATACACAGGGAGTGAAATTGCCGTAAAGATCTCAGCCTTAGGGCAAGATTATTAACACAACCGGTGTCAGCCTATTGTATAAACAGTAGTATTGATAATTGCCGATTACGTATTTTAAGATTGAATTTGACCATTAAATATTTCTGATTTATACTTTCCACTAACAACTCTTTACAAATAAAATAATTAAATTTTAAAAAACATCCCCCGGACCTACTGCAATATTTTCTTCCATTCAAACTTGGTTTCAATTTTACTGCGCAATGTTATCTTCCTACTAGTGATACACAGAACCATGTGACGATGTGTTTATAAAAACGGAACGGTAAAACTTTTAATTGATAAATGACAATGTAACATTTTTTAATAACTGTTGTTATTATTATGTATTTAAGTGTTGACAGATGAGTGAAAATGATAATTATTAAAGATGAACAGTGAATTCACCAACGTAATTTTCAATCACACAGCCAACTCAAGATGATTAAAACCAAGATTTTTAATGCTATTTTAAAAAAAATTCTGACTACGAGCCTACGACAAGTCGAACAAGACGATAAGTCGGGTGCTCTGCTTCAGATGAAAAAAATACCGACTAATCGTCGGAAAAATACGGTATATATTTATAGGGAAATATTTTTCATGTTCTGTCCACAAGGCCATTGTGTTAAAGGATCTTATTGTATCCTGATGTATGGCAAAAGTAATGTAGGGGAAAAAAAACATATTTTGTATGGAGTTCATGTAACTTGTTCTAGACTAGATTTTCGAAGTGTTAAAAAAAGAGATTGAGGATTTCATTAATAAACTATAGGATAATTCATAGAAAGTGTACTGTGTTTAAGCATGAAAATGTCCATTTGTTTAATGTCAATTTTAAAATGTATTTTACTAGCTTATAAAGTAGTGAAATAAATGTATGTACATTAGTTCAGTGCATTGAATGCCGTTTATTGTTTATTTAGGACTTTCTACCTATTTTGTAATCTTTTATGCCCTGTGGGCCAGAAATTCAAAGAAAATCATTTCATTTTTACATGAACATATCATTCCAGGTATCACTGGAGATGATGGAGACTATGGTCAGGGCACACAAAGGGCCGTTGTCCGAGGTCATGATCAAGACCGGGTTTCCCGCTGCGGTTCACTGCACACTACACACGGACGACAATGCCGCCATGCAGAATGGGGGAGAGTGTCTGAGGGCTTTCCTGTCAGTGGCTCTGGAGCAGGTCATGGCGTGGCATGACGAACAAGGTCGGTGCAGTAGCTCTGAAATGAAAAATTAACATAGCCTGTCATCTCTTATCCAGACTTTATGCAATAATCTGTTGTACATGTAAGATGTTTATGGAAGTGAAAGTTATTTTGGGTTACCTTAGTTATGAAGGTAGACCAGTATCGATCCATTCTTTATCAGATGCTCTTTGTTAAAGAATTTTATATTTTGAAGCTCTTTTTCTGTATATAATAAATTATAATATGTGGTTTATTTAGTTATTGATATAGTGACAGTAAAAGGTCTTGCTCAAAAGATGGGACAAAACTGCCTTTAAAATGATGTAGTTTTTTAACATTCTAAACATATTTGAATAAAAATGCTTTTGCATATTGAATAAAGACAACGAGTCCTTATACTGAATTATATATCTCGGTCTTTGTAAATCATACATGGAAAACCTTCATCTCTGTACCAGGTCTCATTGTTACAGTTTAAGGTCCAATTCTAATAAACTTTCTGCAAATGATTTTATCTCAATGTGATTGTGCATGTATAACACGTAGTTGGCTGTTAATGCCTTTGCATCTGTTGTGCAGATCATTCCTTTACAAGTAAATGCACATGTACATGTATTGTAAGTTACATAAGTCATGGTTTTTCCTTTCCAGGTAACAACGGACTGTATTACATCATGCAGGTGATATCAAAACTTCTGGACCCTAAAACCTCGGAACACACAGCTTCCTTTGTGGGGCGACTGGTCTCCATAGTGATCACAAAGGTCGGGAACCAGCTCGGCGAGAACTTGGACCTGATGTTGAGACTGGTCCTCAGCAAGATGCAGCAAGCAGAGACCCTCAGTGTGATGGAGGTACTAATGCTTTCTGGTTCTACTCTTCACAACTTCAAAACAATAACTCTGCTGAATGACTCTTTTGTGACTACATTTGGTTTCGCTCAACAATATTTTATGAAAAAACATTGTAGTAAGTGACTCCCGGTCTTGTGCGACAAGTGACTAGTACTAATGTAGTCCTGAAATGTCATTTAGACTGTGTTAAAAGACTTCTAGACAAACACTGCATATACATTATAATGCTTTTAACATAATATTCATTGAGAACGGACATTGCCCAAAAAGTGAGTGGTATGATTTGGTTACTCTTGTGAAATTTTTAAACATTCCCTCTCTCCTTTGATTTTAGATGAAAAAGCTTCTGTATTCCTGTCCCTGAAGTTAAATAACATGCAAATGAATCATCTTTTGAAAATATTGATGTCACTAAGGTTGTGTATGATAACATCTGTTATTTGTTTTCAGAGTTTGGTGATGGTGTTTGCCCAGCTGATGATCAGTAACATGCCTGCTGTGCTCGACTTCCTGACCAACGTCCCGGGCCCCACCGGAAAACCCGCCCTGGAGTTTGTGCTCACAGAGTGGTGCTCCCGCCAGCATCTCTTCTACGGCAATTACGAAAGAAAAGTCTGGTAAAGAACACATACTATAGATAAGATAACTGTAAGGTATCTTGATATATATTGCTTGCAAGTTATTTTTGGTACAGTGCTAATTTCCTACTTAAGAACTGTAATACATGTACTCTCTATTTGAGTAAGTCATTTTTGTGATTTTATGGTACTCACAAGCCATCATACTCCTTGCTTGTATGAGCAATTAAAATAAAAAAAAAATAAAAAAAAGTTGTTCTGAATGAAAGCATTTTTGATTTACCTTTATGACAATTTCAGTCTTCAAAAGTGTAAACGAAGATGATAAAAATGGTGTAGTTTTCTAAGGTGCAATTTTCTGTTGTTTTCTAGCACTGTTGCCCTATGTAAGCTGTTGCTACATGCGATACAGGCCAACGACACCAGACTGCAGGAGATCATGATCCAAGGGGAGGAAGTGGAACAGCCCACCTCAGGGATCAGAACCAGGTCCAAAACGGCCAACCGTAAGTAAACAGTACTGATCAAAGAGATGGGCTGGTGTGAATATAAAGCACGGTAAGTAAGGCTCTATCATGAACTACGAACTGTAAGAGAGTAGTACCAAAGAGAGAAATGAGCTAGTGTAAGTACTAAACAAGAGATGGACTGATGTTCAATATTAGTACTATTATAAACAAGACTTTCATTTCTGATATTGGTATGTGAACAGCACCATTGAAAGACATGGTATGTATGAAAGCTAATTTAAATTAGGACAGAAAAATTGATAATGGGAGGGGGGTAGCAAAGAGATGGTTGGGTGAAACAGTTTGTGTCATTATGAAATGAATATACTTGATCAATTTCTGGATGTACTTATCAATATACATGTACATAGATGCAAGCAAGACCTGATTTAAAAGAATCTGCTTTCTAAAACAGACACATGAAGCAAAAATTTAACACATTTTGAATAAAGGCAATTTAAAAATGTCAACATTAAAAGATTAAAGGGGGGGAGAAATTTGTTCAGAATACTAGTGTCATCTTTTCTATAATATAGGGAATTAAAAAAAATTCTTTTACTCAGTTTTAAATTTTCTTTCAGAACCAGTTCAATGGACCACCATTCCAGTTCTGGTCAAGATCTATAAACTGCTCATCAACGAACTGTCCAACCAAATAGAGACAAACATGTGTAAGGCCGGTAAGGATGATGAGGATGATGAGGAAGACGACTGGGAAGATGAAGATGCTGATGGTGAGGAAGACATCCAGCTGAGGGGGCAGACTCTGTCTGACCTGATTGACAGTATGGCGGCCGAGTTCAATGGTGATTATACCTTGTATTTTTTCTAATAAGAAAGCACTGATAAGATGAAAGTGTCAAATATACTTGTACTCAAAGGGTTTGTAAGTGTCTGTTATGGAGATAGATAAATTCTGATTGACAGTATTGCAGCCAAGTTTAATGGTGATTATACTCTTTATGCTGATAATAAGTGATTGGTGGTAATGTTGGGGGGGGGGGGGGTCAAATATATATACTTTTACCTTAAGGGTTTGCAACTGACTGATGCATAAATATATCAGGTTTAACATGTTGGCAAAGTTGCTTGTTTGATTGATCAGCTCTCTCTCTCTCTCTCTCTCTCTCTCTCTCTCTCTCTCTCTATATATATATCTGTAGACAGTGTAACTATTAAAAATCTAATGTGTGTGAGTTTTTTTTTCGCAAGTAATGTGAAAGATATTCTTGTTAAAACAAGAAGCTGACATTAAGTCTTCTGGAATATGAATTTGAACCTGTTGGATACAGGAATAAAGCCATCTGTTATGCTACAGATTAAAAAAAAAAATGGAAATGCAAGATTAAGTTTAAGGAAACATGGATCAAAGATGTTTGTGAAAACTTTTTTTAAAAATCTTTACATTCAGGGCTCTACATTAACTTTTTTTCCTACTTGTCCATTCGGACAAGTGACCAAGATATTTACTTGTCCGAACTTCAACTTCACTTGTCCAAAAAAATTTCAATATTAAAGATCAAATATTGGCAACTTGAAAACTACAGTTCTGTATTACTAAAATAAATCATCTATCGATTATTCTTGCCATAATTAATAACCTGATTTCCTAAATGGAAACTTAAAGTGTATTGGTTCCATATAACATTAAACATGATTTGTCAGCTGTAGCTTTGTCATGGCAAATTACAATTAAGACATTTTAAATTTAGCATCAGGTTTTAAAATACATGTAACTCTTATATTGATTTGTCAGCTGTATTTTAAACTAAACATGGAAAGTCATCATAATCTATCAATGATGAATGAAACCGAAAATAAAATACATTTCTTTCCACAATCCTTAAGTTTATCTTTGCTACCTGTTCTTCCTTTCTTTTTGATAACGTGTGTTTGGTACTTTGTAAGAACTAAGATCCACACCTTTACAGTTCAATATTGAAAGTTGTTTGTAATTAGTGAACTTCAATCCCGATTAAGAGTAACTCAATTGCATTTCAATTTGAAGTCGGGATCGAAACTTAAAATAACTAATCGATAAACTTATAACGGGACTACGGATAAACTTATCACAAAACTTTCTTTACTTTTTAAAATGTTGGAGACTTCTTTACATAAAATTGCACTTGTCCAGTCGAACAAGTGGCAAGCAATATTCACTTGTCCGTATATTTTTTTAACTGGTACCGGACAAGCGGACAAGCGTTAATGTCGAGCCCTGATATTTGAATGAACATTTGATTAAATGTTTGAAATGCTTTACTTCAGGGTATGATGTTGATGATGAGGAGGAAGAGGACCCCGATTTCTCCAAAGACCCGACCTACCAGATAGATTTACAGGTCAGTGTGCATGTCAATACATGGATATATTTGAAAGTATGAAGAGAGAAAAAGTCAGTGTAAAAATACATAGTCTAAGATGCTTTCATTATTGTTTCATATTTATTAACATTACTCAAAACTTTTGAGTCAAGTACACATACATATACAGGGTTGTCTATTAGACCCGGGAGGCGGGGAATTCCCCCACTTATAATGCCTTTATTACCCGGCTATTTTTGCATTTCAAACACAATGTAGCTATAAGCAAGACCCCCAGACCACCTTCTACTTTTTCATTTCCTCCTTCTACTTCAATTTTTAGAGACAACCCTGCATATATATAATATGCACACTCCTGTCGATAGTTAAAAGGAAATGGATGAAAAAAAACCTGCTGTTTTATGTATAATAGATTAATACTCATCTTTAAATCGCAAAATTATAAATCATGAATTTTTCTTCAATTGTTTAAAAATGCAACAAATAGAGGCATTAGAGGGGGGGGGATGATCTATAAGAACGTGTCTCAGTTCGTATTAATCAGCATCACATGCTGTAAACAGTGAAGTTTAATTTTCTCCAATTTTTTCTAGGCATACCTCACGGAGTTCCTCCAGTCTTTGTCCCAACAAGCGTGTTACAGTACCTTCAGTTCACATCACAATGACTCCGAAAAACACGTTCTACGAACAATTAACATCAATGTTTGATCTCTAGTCACTCGTTCCTTACCAAAACCCACATGTTAAACTTTTTTAAATTTAAAACTGTTTTTAACTTAATGATGCCATTGGTTTTGATCATTTTTGGTATTTTATGACTGTGTGAATGTGTGATGCATTGAAAAACAGAGTGAGCTTTAAAATGCCTTGTGAGTGAAAATGGCTTTTTTATTTAGGCCTAACAAATTGGTTTTAGCTGATGGATTATAATTTAATGAGAAAATAATAACTTATAGTTGAATGTAAAAATTAAATACAGATGCATTTCAATTTAGAAAAAGGTTAGTGTAATTTGTATTGTTATTTATTTGTAGAATTTGGATGTATTGTGTCAATTTGACTGTGTAACTATTCAGATTTAATGTGTATACCAGCATTTATTTGTTTAAAATATGCCTATTATTTTTAAACTATGTGCAATACTCCTCAAATTTTATTATCAATAAATCCTTTTATTTGTTTCTAAGCTAATTCCTGTTGTTATTCAATCTGATTCATATTTAACAAGTACACTATTAATCTTGGATGTTGAAGAGGGTATATTAATTATGGCTTCAAATGTTAGGGTTAATCAGTAGAAAATTCTTATTTTTGTTCAGCGAATGTCTACAGAGGCTCTGTGCTTACAGTCGCCAAAAAATGGAGTTAATGACAGATAAATTATTCTTTAAGTGAACAAGGTGTGTGGCAATATCTGTTGCTGACACATTATGGTTATTATCATGAACAATGTTAACAAAAAATAAAACAGAAGAAACCGTTTTATTGGGAAAGTGGCATTTTCAAAAATGAAATTCCAGGTACTATTATTTTATTTTTCGGATTTTTTTATATACATTTCATGTGTGTGTGTGTATCTATCTACATGTATATATCTGTCTGTTTATCTCTCTCTCTCTCTCTCTTTATCTCTCTCTCTATCTATCTATCTATCTCTATCTATCTATCTATCTATCATATTCAGCGCACCTCAGCTACATGTACAATACAGTGTATAAGGTAAACTCTTGTCCAGTGTCCGTCCGTTTTTCCTTTCTGACTTTTATCTCAATTGTCACGACTGACGTACATATATAGCACAAAACTATCCCATGGTATTATGAAAATAAAAGGAAAAAAAACTCTCTCAGAAGAAATATAATAAAAGTGTAAAATTGGGCTCCAGATGTAACACAATATGCTATTAATCAACTGTTTTTCTTCATACAGACATAAAAAAAGAACATTTGTTTAGACACACGGGAAATAACTCTATTTCAGTTTGCTGTCAAGTGACCGCATTGCAAGCAAGATCAGCCATGTTAGAATCGGAGGGTTAAAACAAATTATATAGATACACGGTATGTTGTTTTTGTATGATAAAAACTTCTATATTTACTATACATTTGATTTTATGCATCTTCTTCAACTGCAATGTACATAATTTCCATCAATTTAGAACTTTAATATATCTTTTTCAACAATATAACTTTCACTTTCACTTTCTCTATAGAGCTGTTTAACGTACTCGCCTCCAAATTGATGTCAACCGGTAGAGGTGAAACAGTGAAATAAAACTTCCATGTTCAGGTGAAGGGGATTTGTGTTTTGTTTCAGCGCTTTACTTTCTAGGGTTATTTGTCAGTTGATACATTTTATTATACAGGCACGTAGCATCGTTTTTGAAAGTGGGGGGGGGGGGGGGGGGGGGGCCAGACTCATCCGAAAAATCTTGACAAGCAAAAAAAAAAAAAAAAAAAAAGGGAAATAAGACTTCCCAAAAATCTTCAAATTCCTTATCCGGGGGGGGGGGGGGGGGGGGGGGGGGGGGGGGGGGGGGGGGGGGGGGCTAGCATAGTATATAACTTCAATTTCAATCCTAATTTCCTTATTTTCATATCAATTTTTTTACATCCTCCAAAAAAGTGGGGGGGCCAACTCCATGATAATTCAATTTTTTATATGTAAATTTTAAAAAATTAGTTCCTGTGAGAAAAAGTGTGGGGGGGGGGGCTAGGGGGGGGGCCCTGATGCTACGTGCCTGTTATACACCCCACCCACACACATCCTTAGCTATTCATTTTTATCCCTAAACTGCAGTTTTTTTGCTTATTTGATATATGTACAGTTTATTTATCACTATATCTTTTAAAAAAAAACCTCAACGGTGTATCGAGATGGCTTGTGTGTACACTTTTATCGATAAGGATAACCGAATAATATAATTATATTTTTCATACATATTCATTTGTAGAAAACTATGGATCCCCAAAACAGTGCCCAGGATGTGCATCGATGTGACCTTTGTGAGACCGCCATAGTACACAGCTACTGTGACTTTTGTCATGTCAACCTCTGCATGCTCTGTGTAATAGATCACATCTCCGATGGATATGATGGATATGACAAACATGAAATAGTTCCTTTTCAGGAACGACTACCAACCCTCATTTATCCGAAATGTAGAACGCATTCACAAAAAAATTGCGAATTTCAGTGCAAAGATTGCGATGAAATATTGATTTGTTCTTCTTGTACGGCATCTGCACAACATAGAGGGCATACATTCCTAGAAGTGTCAGAAGTTTACAATACAAAGAAAGAAATTTTGGGAAAAGATACAAAAGAATTCCAAAACATCATTTCTCCTACATATGAAGAAATTGCACTTGATTTGGAAAATCAGCTTGCCAACCTGGATGGAGGATATGAGAAACTTACAACAACAATGTCCAAACAAGGAGAGCAATGGCACAGAGAAATCGACATCACCATCAATAAAATGAAAACTGAAATCAGCGAGATAAAAATAAAACACAGAGACATTCTACAGAAACACTTGGATGGAATTAAACAGATACAGTCTCTCATAAAAGAAGCATTACATACCTTAAAGGAAATGGAATATTCCACGGAAGTATTTCCAATCATTGAATACAGTTCTAAGGTCAGAGAGTTTAGCAAGCTTCCACCCAAGGTCCAGGTATCGCTGCCAACATTTATTTCAAAACCAATAGATCGCGAGAAGCTGTGTAGTTTGGTTGGACAGATCACCCCATTATCTACTGCTACAGAAGAAAATACCTGGTCACCTAACCAACCAAACACTTCAGTTAGAGAACTACTGGATGAACCAGAGCTTGTTGCCACAATACAGACTGGGTATGAAAAACAACGCAATGTTACCTGTCTTAAAGATGGTAGTATATGGACGAGTGGAATGACCAATGGTATCAAATGCTTCAATACTAAAGGTTCACTTCTCCAGACAGTCAAAATAAATGCAGAAAAAGGGCCAAATGATATAGCTGTAGACACTAATGGTGATCTATTATTATTGCTATTATCCAATTGGACAGCAGGGAAAGTAAATAAAATAAAGAATGGACATACAGAAGAGGTTTTCAAATTAGAAGGATGGGGACCGTGTAAGCTGTGTGTCACATCCACTGGTGACCTCCTGGTTACTATGTTCAGTTATGATGAAACTCAGTCAAAAGTTGTCCGTTACTCGGGATCTACAGAGAAACAAACCATTCAATTTGATGATGAAGGAAAACCTCTGTACTCAGGGAATCAATATAGTAAATACATCACTGAGAACAGAAACCATGACATCTGTGTAGCTGACTGGGCGGCTGGTGCAGTAGTGGTGGTTAATCAGGACGGGGAACTCAGATGGAGATACACCGGTCGTCTCACAGATACCAAGAACAAACAATTTAGACCCTGGGGTATCACAACAGACAGTCAGAGTCGTATCCTAACAGCAGACTGGAGCAACCTTTGTATCCACATTCTGGATCAGAATGGACAGTTTCTCCGTTACATTGATAACTGTGGTCTGGAGGATCCTTATGGTTTATGTGTGGATAATAATGACAATCTGTTTGTGTGCGAGTATAACAAATGGAACGTAAAGAAAATTAAATATTGTACATAGACGGCCGGTTTTTGACAATTATAAAAGGCAACTTTTTTAATGTACATTGAATACTTTATTTTAACATTTTATTTCAATTCACAGAGATATTAAAGTGAATTGTTTTTGTCCCCGGGAACAAATGATTAACTGCTCTAACCGACAACCAAGGCTCATGTGTATGACAATATGATTTGAAAATGTTTTATTAAATGATAAGAAATGAATTTGATAACTTTTCTTTTAAATCAACGACGACACAAAAGAAAACTATAAACGGAAACGATTTTATCAATTTTTCATTGATCCTTTTTAAAAAAAATTTTTGGATGGGGGCAAATCTATTGATGGAATGTAGATTACTTTTTGTGGTACAATTCGTAATGAAAAAAATGCTTTGTCCTGACTCGTCGAAGATTGGAAATCTGACATCCTGTTTAGTCGGTTCATTTTCATCGAAAGAAATATCATTTTGTATTGTAGCATCTGTAATGGATATATGTCAAAAACAGTTATGTATAAAAAAAATATCACAGAGGTTCGAGGCCCGTTAGAGCTGAATACTGTCAGATATATTTTGCAGCCCGTTAGAGCTGAGAACTGTCTGATATTTTTTTCATACAGAAGTGTTTGAGGCATATATCGAACTTAAAACAGTGCCAGTGAATTTCATAGATGATTTATCTGAGACTGTCCGATTTTGTTCTGTAACCACTGGTAACAGTCTGATATTAAGAAGCCCACTAATATCGGACTGTCGCAGGTAAAATTTTAGACTGCAAAAACAAAAGAATGACATCACAGCAGTGTTTTCACTTCAGATTGGGTAGATTCAGGTTTGTTGGAATCATTATCTCCAGGAGGATTGGAACACATTTTTATTTGTGTTTTGTTGTACAATGTGAACATGTAATGTCTCCTTTGAATTTCTAGTCTTTTAGCTCTGCCCTATATTTAGGGGCTGTTAAAACGCACTTTAAAAATGTTTGCACTTTTAAAATTTTGTCAAATTGCGTTAATTTTAGGACCAAGTCAACGAACTTTGAATGAATTTTTTTTATTTGAAAGTGCATCGATATTCTCGATATTAACCCACTTGGAAAAAAGAAATGTTAGATACCTTATTGGACACATAATCTTCCCTTAATTCAGTTACAATCTGCATTACCGAAAGTTTTACCTTGTGCGAACTTTTATTAAGGTCTTCCGTTTCCAACGGAAGACCTTGTACTGATCCTGTTGGAAATTCTTCATTATTATTTTTCTTCTTCTTTTTCTTCTAGACGTTTCTTTAAACTGTAATATCTCGCTTGTTTGTCATTAGTTTACGGTCCAATTCTAATAAACTTTTTGCAAATGATTTTATCTCAATTTGATTGTGCATGTATAACAGTTGACTGTTAATGCCTCTGCATCTGTTGTGCAGATCATTGCTCTACAATGAAATGCACATGTACATGTATTGTAAGTTACATAAGTCATGGTTTTTCCTCCCCAGGCAACAACGGACTGTACTACATCATGCAGGTGATATCCAAACTCCTGGACCCTAAAACCTCGGAGCACACTGCCTCCTTTGTAGGGCGACTGGTCTCCATAGTGATCACCAAGGTCGGGAACCAGCTCGGCGAGAACCTGGACCTGATGTTGAGACTGGTCCTCAGCAAGATGCAGCAAGCAGAGACCCTCAGTGTGATGGAGGTACTAATGCTTTCTGGTTCTACTCTTCACAACTTCAAAACAATAACTCTGCTGAATGACTCTTTTGTGAATACATTTGGTTTCGCTCAACAATATTTTATGAAAAAACATTGTAGTAAGTGATTCCCTATCTTGTGCGACAAGTGACTTCTAATTTAGTCCAGAAATGTAATTTAGATCGATTTTAAAGACTTCTAGACAAACACTGCATGTACATTATAATGCTTTTAACATGATGTTTATCGAGATCCGACATTGCACAAAAAGTAAGTGGTATGACATTTGGTACTTTTGTTAAGGTTTTTAAACATGCCCTCTCTACTTTGATTTTAGAGGAAAACGCTTCTTCATTCCTGTCCCTGAGGTTAAATAACATGCAAATAAATCATCTTTTAATAGTCTTGAAGCCACTTTGAGGTTGTGTATGATAATGCCTGTTATTTGTTGTCAGAGTTTGGTGATGGTGTTTGCCCAGCTGATGATCAGTAACATGCCCGCTGTGCTTGACTTCCTGACCAACGTCCCAGGCCCCACCGGGAAACCCGCCCTTGAGTTTGTTCTCACAGAGTGGTGCTCCCGACAGCATCTCTTCTACGGCAATTACGAAAGAAAAGTCTGGTAAAGAACACATTCTATAGATTAGAGATCTGTAAGGTATCTTGATAATTGATTGCTTTATTTATTTTCCAAAAGTATTTATGGTCCAGTACTAATTTCTTACTAAAGAACTGTAATACATGCATTTTCTGTTTGAGTAAGTCATTTTTGTGATTTTATGGTACTCACAAGCCATCATACTTCTTGCTTGTTTTAGCAATTAGATTAAAAAAAGTGTTCTGAATGAATTTTTGATTTACACACTTTTGATTTACTTTTATGACAATTTCAATCTTGAAAAGTGTAAATGAAGATGATAAACATGGTGTAATGTTCTAAGTTGCAATTTTCTGTTGTTTTCTAGCACCGTTGCCCTGTGTAAGCTGTTGCTACATGCGATACAGGCCAACGACACCAGACTGCAGGAGATCATGATCCAAGGGGAGGAAGTGGAGCAGCCAACTTCAGGGATTAGAACCAGGTCCAAAACCGCCAACCGTAAGTAAACAGTACTGATCAAAGAGATGGGCTAATGTGTATATTATATACCTATTTATTAGTTATGAAGACGATAGTAAGTTTATTGTCCATCAAGACAGCAACTATTTCACAAGGGGAAGCCGAGGTAAAAAGTTGCTGTCGAGGGGGGCAATAAGCTTGCTATAGTCCGAATAGTCAGTGAATAGGTATAATTTTATTATACAGAAGAAAACTTTATTTGTTGGTATGTAGAATTTCTTGATGATAATCAAATTAAAGTTATCGGACTTTGAATTTAATGTAGCAATCGGATTAAGTCAGAACTGCCGGTGAATAGTTTCGATGACCATTCACCGTGGCCAGATAGCAAGGAAATTATTTTACAGTTAGATAGGTTAGCGTATTTATTTGTTGTAATTTTACATAGAAAATATTCACAGAGGTATAATAAAAAGCATGATAAATAAGGCTTTATCATAAACTACAAACTGTAAGAGAATATTGTCAAAGAGAGAAATGAGCTAGTGTATGTACTAAACATGGACTGAAGTTCAATATTTGTACTTTAAACAAGACTTTTTCATTACTAATATTTGTATGTAAACAGCACCATTGAAAGACATGGTATGTATGAAAGCTAATTTAAATTAGGACAGAAAAATTGATAATGGGAGGGGATAGCAAAGAGATGGTTGGGTGAAACAATTTGTGTCATTATGAAGTGAATATACTTGATCAATTTCTGGATGTACTTATTAATATACATGTACATAGATGCAAGCAAGACCTGATTTAATAGAATCTGCTTTCTAAAACAGACACCTGAAGCAAATTTAACACATTTTGAATAAAGGCAATTTAAAAATGTAAACATAAGATTAAAGGGGGGAGAAATTTGTTCAGAATACTAGTGTCATCTTTTCTATAATATAGGGAATTCTTTTACTCAGTTAAAAATTTTCTTTCAGAACCAGTTCAATGGACCACCATTCCAGTTCTGGTCAAGATCTATAAACTGCTCATCAACGAACTGTCCAACCAGATAGAGACAAACATGTGTAAGGCCGGCAAGGAAGATGAGGATGAAGAGGAAGACGACTGGGAAGATGAAGATGCTGATGGTGAGGAAGACATCCAGCTGAGGGGGCAGACTCTGTCTGACCCGATTGACAGTATGGCGGCCGAGTTCAATGGTGATTATACGTTGTATTTTTTCTAATAAGAAAGCACTGATAAGATGAAAGTGTCAAATATACTTGTACTCAAAGGGTTTGTAAGTGTCTGTTATGGAAATAGATACATTCTGATTGACAGTATTGCAGCCAAGTTAAATGGTGATTATACTCTTTATGCTGATAATAAGTGATTGGTGGAAATGTTGGGGGGGGGGTGTCAAATATATATACTTTTACCGTAAGGGTTTGCAACTGACTGATACATAAATATATCAGGGTTAACATGTTGGCAGAGTTGCTTGTTTGATTGATCAGCTCTCTCTCTCTCTCTCTCTCTCTCTCTCTCTCTCTCTCTCTCTCTCTCTCTCTATATCTCTGTAGAAAGTATAACTATTAAAAACCTAATGTGTGTGAGGTTTTTTTTCCGCAAGGACAGTAATGTGAAAGATATTCTTGTTAAAACAAGTAGCTGACATTTAAATCTTCTGGGATATGAATTTTAACCTGTTGGATACAGGAATAAAGCCATCTCTTATGTTACAGATTTAAAAAAAAAATGGAAATGCAAGATTTAAGTCTAAGGAAACATGGATAAAAGATGTTCATGAAAATTCTTTTTTGAAATTTTTATATTTGAATGAACATTTGATTAAATGTTTGAAATGCTTTACTTCAGGGTATGATGTTGATGAGGAGGAGGAAGAGGACCCCGATTTCTCCAAAGACCCGACCTACCAGATAGATTTACAGGTCAGTGTGCATGTCAATATATGGATATATTCGAATGTATGAAGGGAGAAAAAGTCAGTGAAAAAATACATAGTCTAAGATGCTTTCATTATTATTGTTTCATATTTATTCACATTACTCAAAACTTTTGAGTCAATTACACGTACATATATATAATATGCACACTCCTGTCGATAGTTAAAAGGAAAATGATGAAAAAAACCTGCTGTTTTATGTATAATAGATTAATACTCATCTTTAAATCACAAAATAATTATAAATCATGAAGTTTTCTTGAATTATTTAAAAATGCATCAAATAGAGGCATTAAAAAAAAGGGGGGAGGGAATGATCTGTAAGAAAGTGTCTCAGTTCATATTAATCGGCTTCACATGCAGTAAACAGTGAAGTTTAACTTAAATTTTCTCAAATTTTTCTAGGCATACCTCACGGAGTTCCTCCAGTCTTTGTCCCAACAAGCGTGTTACAGTACCTTCAGTTCACATCACAATGACTCCGAGAAACACGTTCTACGAACAATTAACATCAATGTTTGACCTCTAGCCACTCCTTACCAAAACCCACATGTTGAACTTTTTTAAATTTAAAACTGTTTTTAACCTAATGATGCCATTGGTTTTGATCATTTTAGGTATTTTATGACTGTGTGAATGTGTGATGCATTGAAAAACAGAGTGAGCTTTAAAATGCCTTGTGAGTGAAAATGGCTGTTTTATTTAGGCCTAACAAATTGGTTTTAGCTGATGGATTATAATTTAATGAGAAAATAATAACAGTTGCATTTCAATTCAGAAAAAGGTTAGTGTAATTTGTAGTTATTTATTTGTAGAATTTGGATGTATTGTGTCAATTTGATTGTGTAACTATTCAGATTTAATGTGTATACCAGCATTTATTTGTTTAAAATATGCCTATTATTTTTAAACTATGTGCAATACTCCTCAAATTTTATTATCAATAAATCCTTTTATTTGTTTCTAAGCTAATTCCTGTTGTTATTCAGTCTGATTCAACATTTAACAAGTACTCTATTTATCTTTGGTGTTGAAAAGGGTATATTAATTATGGCTTCAAATGTCATGGTTAATCAGTAGAAAATTCTTATTTTTGTTCAGCCAATGTCTACAGAGGCTCTGTGCTTAAAGTCGCCAAAAAATGGAGTTAATGACAAGTATATAATCTATTGTTTACATGAATAATGTTAAAATAAAACAGAAGAAACCGTTTTATTGGGAACGTGGCATTTTCAAAAATGAAATTCCGCGTACTATTATTTTAATTTTCGGATTTTTATATATATATTTTTAATGCATTCTTTCGTCATATGTGTGTGTCTATCTATCTATCTATCTATCTATCTATCTATCTATCTATCTATCTATCTATCTATCCATCCATCCATCTATCTATCTATCTATCAATCTATCTATCTATCTATCTATCTATCTATCTATCTATCTATCTATCTATCTATCTATCTATCTATCTATAATATTCAGCGCACCTCAGCTACATGTACAATACAGTGTATAAGGTAAACTCTTGTCCAGTGTCCGTCCGTTTGTCTTCTGCTTCTATCTCAATTATCTCGACTGACGTACATAGCACAAAACTATCCCATGGTATTATGAAAATAAAAGAAAAAACTCTCTCAAAAGACAGATAATAAAATTGTAAAATAATATGCTTTTAATCAACCGTTTTTCTTCATACACTTAAAAAAATCAAAGAATATTTATTTAGACACACGGGAAATAACTCTATTTCAGTTTGATGTCATGTGACTGCATTGCGAGCAAGATCAGCAATAATAAAATCGGAGTGTTAAAAAAAATTATATAGATACACGGTATGTTGTTTTTGTATGAGAAAAACTTCTATATTTACTATACATTTGATTTTTATGCATCTTTTTGAACTGCAATGTACATAATTTCCATCAATTTAGAACTTTAATATATCTTTTTCAACAATCTAACTTTCACTTTCACTTTCTCTATAGAGCTGTTTAACGTACTCGCCTCCAAATTGATGTCAACCGGTAGAGGTGAAACAGTGGAATAAAACTTCAATGTTCAGGTGAAGGGGATTTGTGCTTTGTTTCAGCGCTTTACTTTCTAGGGTTATTTGACAGTTGATACATTTTATCATACACCCCACCCACACACATGCATCCTTAGCTATTCATTTTTTATCCCCAAACTGCAATTTTTTTGCTTATTTGATATATGTACAGTTTATTTATCATTATATCTTTAAAAAAAACCATCAACGGTGTGTCGAGATGGCTTGTGTGCATTCTTTTATCGATAAGGATAACCGAATAATATAATATATTTTTCATACATATTCATTTGTAGAAAACTATGGATCCTCAAAACAATGCCAAGGATGTGGGCCGATGTGACCTTTGTGAGACCGCCATAGTACACAGCTACTGTGACTTTTGTCATGTCAACCTCTGCATACCATGTATAGGCAGACACATCTCCGATGGATATGACAAACATAAAATAGTCCCTTTTCAGGAACGAAGATCAACCCTCATTTATCCGAAATGTAGAACGCATTCACAAAAAAATTGCAAATTTCAGTGCAAAGATTGCGATGAAATATTGATTTGTTCTTCTTGTACTGCATCTGCACAACATAGAGGGCATACATTCCTAGAAGTTTTAGAAGTTTACAATACAAAGAAAGAAATTTTGGGAAAAGATACAAAAGAATTCCAAAACATTATTTCTCCTACATATGAAGAAATTGCACTTGATTTGGAAAATCAGCTTGCCAACCTGGATGGAGGATATGAGAAACTTACAAAAACAATGTCCAAACAAGGAGAGCAATGGCACAGAGAAATCGACTTCATCATCAATAAAATGAAAATTGAAATCAGCGAGATAAAAATAAAACACAGAGACATTCTACAGAAACACTTGGATGAAATTAAACAGATACAGTCTCTCATAAAAGAAGCATTACATACCTTAAAGGAAATGGAATATTCCACGGAAGTATTTCCAATCATTGAATACAGTTCTAAGGTCAGAGAGTTTAGCAAGCTTCCACCCAAGGTCCAGGTATCGCTGCCAACATTTATTTCAAAACCAATAGATCGCGAGAAGCTGTGTAGTTTGGTTGGACAGATCACCCCATTATCTACTGCTACAGAAGAAAATGTCTTGTCACTAAACAAACCCACCACTTCAGTCAGAGAACTACTGGATGAACCGGAGCTTGTTACCACAATACAGACTGGATATTTAAAACAACGCAATGTTACATGTACTTGTCTTCATGATGGTAGTATATGGACAAGTGGAGAGACCAATGATATCAAATGCTTCAACAGTAAAGGTTCACTCCTCCAAACAATCAAAACAAACTCAGAAAAAGGGCCAAATGATATAGTTGTAGACAATAGTGGTGATCTACTATTATCCAATCGGAAAGCAGGGAAATTAAATAAAATAAAGAATGGACAGACAGAAGAGTTTTTTAAATTACAAGGATGGGGACCATGTAATCTGTGTGTCACTTCTACAGGTGATCTCCTGCTTACCATGTGCAGTGATGATTGGACTCAATCCAAAGTTGTCTGTTACTCGGGATCTACATGCAAACAAACAATTCAGTTTGATGATGAAGGTAAACCTCTGTACTCCGGGAATGCCAAGATTAAATACATCACAGAAAACAGAAACCACGACATCTGTGTAGCTGACTGCGGGGCTGGTGCAGTAGTGGTGGTTAATCAGGCCGGGAAACTGAGATGGAGATACACTGGTCATCCCTCAATAACCAAGAACAAAACATTTAAACCCCGTGGTATCACAACAGACAGTCAGAGTCATATCCTAATAGCAGACGGTGACAACCATTGTATCCACATTCTAGATCAGAATGGACAGTTTCTCCGTTACATTGATAACTGTGATCTGAATATTCCTTACGGTTTATGTGTGGACAATAATGACAATCTGTTTGTGTGCGAGTTATATAAAAGCAATGTAAAGAAAATTAAATATTTAACATAGACGGCCGGTTTTTGATAATTATAAAAAGCAACTTTTTTAAATGTACATTGAATACTTTATTTTAACATTTTATTTCAATTCACCGAGATATCAAAGTTAATTGTTTTTGTCCCCGGGAACAAATAATTAACTGCTCTAACCGACAACCAAGGCTCATGTGTATGACATTATGATTTGAAAATGTTTTATTAAATGGTAAGAAATTAATTCGATAACTTTTTTGGATGGGGCAAATATATTTGATGGAATGCAGATTACTTTTTGTGTTACTGACTCGTCGAAGTTAGGAAATCTGACATCCTGTTTAGTCGGTACATTTTCATTTAAGGAATTTCATTTTGTATGCTAGCATCTGTAATGGATATATGTCAAAAACAGTTATGTATAAAAAAATAAATATCAGAGAGTTTCGAGGCCCGTTAGGGCTTAGAACTGTCTGATATTTTTTCATACAGAAGTGTTTGAGGCATATATCGTACTTAAAAACGTACTAGTGAATTTCATAGATGATTTATCTGAGACAGTCCGATTTTGTTCTGTAACCACTGGTAACAGTCTGATATTAAGAAGCCCACTAATATCGGACTGTCGCAGGTAAAATTTTAGACTGCGAGAACAAAAGAATGAAATCACAGCAGTGCTGTCACTTCAGATTGTGTAGATTCAGGTTTGTTGAAATCATGATCTCCAGGAGAGGGATTGGATCACATTTTTACTTGTGTTTTGTTGTACAATGTTAACATGTAATGTCCTCTTTGAATTTAGTCTTTTAGCTCTGTCCTATATTTAGGGGCTGTTAAAACGCACTTTAAAAATGTTTGCACTTTAAAAATTTTGTCAAATGGCGTTAATTTTAGGACCAAGTCAACGAACTTTGAATGATTTTTTTTATTTGAAAGTGCATTGATATTCTCGATATTAACCCACTTGGAAAAAAGGAATGTTAGATACCTTATTGGGCACATAATATTCCCTTAATTCAGTTACAATCTGCATTACTGAAAGTAATACTTTGTGCGAACTTTTATTTAATCTCTAATTTCGTCAAATATTCTCAACCCGTTTCCCAACCATTTTTAGTCAACTGGCTATATTGAAATGACTACAAGTTTCAAGGCTAGTATTAATACCTTTTGAAAGGTATTGAATACACCCCTGCGAATGTGTTCGAAATGTTTTCTTTCTCATTGCTATGTTTATAAGAAATCCAGAGATGCTCAAGTGAATATTCACCAGACTTTCCTCGAAGCGACTCCGATATATCTACAGCTGCTCTGTAATTTCTAGCGGAAGCATGAGTGTTCGGATAACATTCTCAAAATACATACAAAATATTGATCGCTTTTAATATTACATCTTACTCATAAGTTAAACCCTAAAAATCTATTAAGAGATAGGTTTTATTTCACCATCAAACTCTTATTTAAACTGAAATGATGATATTAGGCACAGAGTTATTATCATTCTTGTTCAACCAATCTACACGTGGTTAAAAAGTTAAACACTGGGTTGCTTGACAAAATTACAGCTTAGTTTGATGCTTTTGGTGTGCAAAACCATTGGCATGTTTTTTAAAAGCATCAGTGGGTATCTGTTTCGTATGGTGGCATATCTCTGCCCCTTGTGTGCAAGTTATTTTTCTATTAATTATGTGGACATGCAAGATAAATATGTTGACATGCAAGATAGTTATTTCAACATGCAACATAACTATGTTGACATGCAAGAAAACTGCAATCGAATAAGAGTTATAATAAATCTCAATTATCGCCAACATGTGACATTCAAGATGCTAGATACGCTACCTATTGATGTCAACATGCAACTTATTTATGTTAACATGCAAGTTCTTTATGTCGACATGCTACTTATTTATGTCGACATGCAACTTAGTTATGTTATCATGCAAGATAAATATGTTGACATGCAACATATTTATGTCAGCATGTGACTAAGTTATGTTGACATACAACTTATTAGTTTCATGTCAACATATTTATCTCGCATGTTAACATAACTAAGTTGCTTGTGAACATATTCATATCGCATGTCAACATAAGTAAGTTGCATGTTGACATAAATAAGTTGCATGTTGACATAAATAAGTTGCATGTTGACATAAATAAGTTGCATATCAGCATATTTATCTTGCAAGTTAACATAAATAAGTTGCATGTCGACATAAAAAGGTAGCATCTAGCATCTTGGATGTCACAAGTGGGCGATATTTGAGAATTTGTGAGATTTTGTTTAATTCCTATCTGATTGCAGTTTTCTTGCATGTCAACATTGTTATGTTGCATGTTGACATAATTATCTTGCATGTCAACATATTTATCTTGCATGTCGACATATTTGATGGAAAAATAACTTGCACGCTAGAGGCAGAGATATGCCACCATAGTTTGGTGTAAAAAGATAGTGTTCAATCAACACTCTGCATAAAATACTACTAGTACAGTCTGTTTCATTATTTACACTGTTACAAGGCCGGGATTGGAACCGAATCTCATTTACTTGAATACTGAATATTCAAAATGTTTGTGTTAAAATACATCTGTCTCTCTCTCTCTCTCTTTCTCATATTAAATATTTTGATTTATAATATAAGCATTCGAAACAATGTCAAATATGTACGAGTAAACAGACTCAGAGTTGATATGTTTTGGTTCATGGACATATTATTTTTATTATTTCATTTTTATTCGAAATTTTGAGAGGTGAAAGAGGACAGGGTTAATGGAATGAAAATACTGAAATTTTATAAAATGCTTCATAACACTTATTGTTCAAATTACAAAAAATATTGATAACACTTATATACAATTTACGAAAATTAAGGTTTGTCTTAACTGTTTAATGACGATTTTTGTTCGCTTTTTTGTTGCTTAAGAAAAGAATGTATGACATGAATGCAGTTATATTAACTCCCATGCACATGCTTTTAAATTCATCAATGCTTATGCTTTCAAATAAAACATCGTTTGTCATAGAAGACAAGGATTAACCGTGACCCTTCTGAGGGACTCTTATATCTACTTGTCAATAATATCTTCACGTACATTACCTTAGAATGATTAAATTACAAATAGCCTAAATGATTTGGAAAAACATGGAAAATAAAATATTTTAAATTGATAGCTAGAAAAATTATCTAGAAAATGTTTCCATGGAGAGGGGGGTGGTCCGAAGGAAAACTGTGTTTGTCGGGGCGGGGGGGGGGGGGGAGAGACATATTTCCGATTATTATGCTACGTGAATTTAAGAATCTAGTTTACAAGGAAGGGGGAGGGATCCATTTAACCCTAGAAAAATTATCACAAAAAGGTTGTGTTAAAAATAGTATGCATACACGATTTAATGGATTGGTGTTCGCTTTATACGCATACCTAATAATAAGAAGCATAAAACTTGTTTTCATCTCCGTATATCAATCTCTACAAGCGTAATAATATCCTTGTTGTATAAATGTGCATATCAATGTGCAAATTTATTACGAAAATGAATACGTACCAGTGTCTGCACAATCTTTATCTCAATACATGTGGACGTATTACAGTACCTTCAGTTCTCGCAACAACGACTCCAATACACACGTTCAACGAACAATTTACATCAAATTGAATACCTAACCTCTGAGGTCCCTACTTCCCAGAACTCACATGTTGTGTATTTTAAATGTAAAACTACTGTTAACTTAATGATACCATTGGCTTTGAACATTATTACGGGCCGCCGGAAGGCGGTCCGTTATTTGATACACATTTAAATATTGTTACTGCGTTTCTGCGGGATAGTTCTTTTTTAATAGAATTAATACTATGCTTATTTTTATGAATTAAAAGTAAATTTGCATGTAGAAATATGTATTATGCCTTTTAGAAAATATCACATATTTTTTGTTTTACTCGTAAATGAAAAGTAGGTCATACTTAGTAGATTGTCGTATTTTATCGAGACTATAATCTATTCGGAAAATTTCGGAGTTTTTCATTCTTTTCAAAACAATGCATCAGGATCGGTCAATCGCAACTTCTTGGGCCTTTCCGACAGGCTCGGAAAAAGGCCCGAGAAGTTGCGATTGCAGGATCGGTATGCGGGACATACTAAAGACCTGAAATACTAAAGACCTGAATGTTATTAAATTTTATATAAATGATATATTTGAATTTCTATGTGCCGTGTCAAATAAAATGACTTTGAGTGTGTATTTATTATATTTCCATGTAAAAAGTGGTAGAAAATATCGTGAAATGACATTTATTTTTATATCAATTATTTACGCAAGAATTTGACAGAAATGAAAATTTGAATTGAGTGGAAAATTTGATTTATCCATTTTTATTTTATTATGAGGTCCCTTGAAATCATATATTAAACTAGTGCATTAAGTTTTCATTCAATACTATGCAACAACAAAAAACCCAAAATGGTTAACCGTTTGAAATTTATAATCTCCAAGAGAAAAATGATGAGTTGAACTTTGTATTAGAGTAATGTACAAATCATGCAGTGTGTTCTCCATTACTTCATACTATGGCAATGATCATACAATTTCCGTTGGAAATGCTTACAGTAACGAAATCGATTCTTTATGATAATAGTAAAATGTTAAACTTCAAAACAAGTTGCTGAAAGTATATTAAAATTTACCATAAAAATTAGTACAACCAACTCTTATTTTCTTCTTTGTGGTGTGTTTTATGTAAACAATCAATGATTCATACAACAATTATATTTTTTGCGGCCCATTTGACGCTTGCGTCAATATGATTTCTTGTTGGTATTTTATGAATGTGTGAATGTGTGATGCTTGTAAAAACAGAATGAACTGAATGCCTTGTGAATGAAATTTGCTGGGGTTTTTTTTTTAGGCCTAATAAACTGATTTTAGCTGATGAATGACAGATTAATGAGGTTAACTTACTATTCTAAATGTTAACAGTTAAATAAAAAAAAACATTAAATACAAATCGGTTTGATTAAGAAAAAAAAGTTAGTGTAACATGCATTGTTATTTATTTGTAAGATTTGGATGTTTTAGGTCAATATGTTTATGTCTTATAAAAGTAAAAATTTTATAAATAGTTTTTATACCAGATTTTTCTTTTAAAACAATATATATCATTTTGAAACTATGACCAATATTCCTCAAATTTTATAATCAATAAATCCTCTCATTTGTTCCTTAGATAATTCATTTGCCATGCAATCAACATCAAGATAACAGACTAACAAAACAAATACAAGTACACCGCTAAATGTTGAAGGGTGTAATCCATTAAATATGGTTTCAAATATCAATTTTAGGTTAACCAGTAAACAAGTCATTTTGTTGTCCTTCTAATGTCTTGGGAAACCCTGTGATTTCAGCCGCCATATAAACAGGGTTGATTATGACAAGAAGATTACCTATTTCTAGCTACATGTATATGTAGTGTGTGACAATGGCCTGACCAATATCATAAACAATGTCATAAATCATTAACGTTTCATGTTTGGTTGTCATTGTCAAAAGTTACAATATGCTAGGTTTTGAAAAAAAGAAGAAACCAAAAAATTAATACCAAGGTGGTATTTCAAAAATGTTGAGATACCATTATTTTATTTTCTGGTTTTTCTTTTATTTCTTAAAAAATATTTGAGTAGTGTACTTTTTGTTGTATTGTAACATATTAACATATCTATGATTTAAATCGGAGAGAACAATTCATTCCAGATCTAAAATAACAGCTACATGTAATTTCTGTTGAATCAACTTCCGCATGTGTTTTTTAAATCATCTATTGTAAAAATATATAATTCTAAAATATTCCAAATATATTATAGATTGAATGTTCAGCGCACCTATGCTACACGTATTAGGTCAACTTTTGTCCAGTGTCTGTCTGATCATCATTCTATAAAATAATCACTATACAGACTTCTATCTCTAAAATCTCGACTGACGTAGCGCAAACAATAAAAATAAAAGGACCTTTTTCAAAAGACAGATAATAAAGTTTAAAATTGAGCCTCGAGCTGTAGTATATTAGGGAATTTAATCAACAGGTTTTCTTCATAAACACATTTGGAATAATCTTTGTTAGACACACGGGAGATAACTTTATTTTCAGTTGCTGTCAAGTGACCGCATTCCGAGCAGATCAGCCATGTTAAAGGCGGAGGGTTAAAAAGAAATACATTTTTTTTTATAGATATACGGTATGTTGTTGCTTTTTTATGATAAAAAGTTCTATATTTACTATACATTTGATTTTCATGTATCTTTTTCAACTACAATTAATCAATTTAGAACTTTAATATATTTTTTTCAACAATATAACTTTCACTTTCACTATAGTCCTGTTTGTTTTCATTCGTACCCGCTCCCAAATCGACGTCAACCGGGAGCGTGGAAGCAGTGGAATGAAAATTATATTCAGGTGAAGGGGATGTGTGTTTTGTAGAAGCGCTTTACTTCCTATGGTTATTTCTCAGTGGACAAATTTTAATATACACCCACTCCCACCCACTTCTAGTCAATGATTTTAAACAAACAAAAAAACCAAACGGTGTACCGAGATTGCTTTTGTGCATACTTTATGTTTTTAAGCAGAGCTGAATACATTTTTTTTATTAATTGTAGAAATAATATGGATCCTCAAAACAGTGTCCAGGATGTGCACCAATGTGACCTTTGTGAGACCGCCATAGTAAACAGCTACTGTGACTTTTGTCATGTCAACCTCTGCATAGCTTGTATAGGCAAACACATCTCAGATGGATATGACAAACATAAAATATTCCCTTTCCAGGAACGTAGGTCAACCCTCATTTATCCGATATGTAGAACACATTCACACAAAAATTGCAAATTTCAGTGCAAAGATTGCGATAAAATATTGATTTGTTCTTCTTGTACAGCATCTGCACAACACAGAGGGCATACATTCCTAGAAGTTTCAGAAGTTTACAATACAAGGAAAGACATTATAGGAAAAGATACAGAAGAATTAGAAAACCTTATTTCTCCTACATATGAAGAAATTGCACTGGATTTGGAAACTCAGCTTGCCAATCTGGATGGGGGGTATGAGAAACTTACGACAACAATTTCCAAACAAGGAGAGCAATGGCACAGGGAAATCGACATTATCATTAACAAACTGAAAACTGAAATCAGCGAGATAAAAGTGAAACACAGAGCCATTTTACAGAAATATTTGGTTGATATAAAACAAACACAGTCTCTTATAACAAAAACATTACAAGCCATAAGGAAAATCGAACAATCCACTGAAATATCTCCTACCAATGAATACAGATCTAAGCTCACAGAATTAAGAAAACTTCCACCCAAAGTTAAGGTTACACTGCCAACATTCATTCCAAAACGAATAGACGGTGAGACACTGTGTAGTTTGTTTGGACATATTACCCCGTTATCGACTGCTACTGAGGAGAATTTCTTGTCACTGAATCAATCAAAAACCTCAGTTAAAGAACTACTGGATGAACCGGAACTTGTTGCCACAATACAGACTGGGTATCAAAATCTACGCAGTGTTACTTATCTAAATGATGACTGTGTTTGGACATATGGATTGACAAATGATATGAAATGCTTCAACATTAATGGTTCACTTCTCCAGGCAGTGAAAACCAAATCAGAAGAAAGGCCCAGTGATATAGCTGTGGACAGGGATGGGAATCTTCTGTATTCCATTCGGACAGCAGGGACAGTGTTCAAAGTAAACAATGGACAACCAAAAGATTTTATCAGATTACATGGATGGGGACCATGCAATCTGTGTGTCACCTCTACTGGTGATCTCCTGGTTACCATGTGCCGTGATGATAAGACTCAATCCAAAGTTGTTCGTTTCTCGAAGTCTACAGAGAAACAAACAATTCAATTTGATGATAAAGGTATACCTCTGTACTCAGGGAATGATAAAATAAAATACATCACAGAGAACGGAAATCATGATATCTGTGTTGCTGACTGGTATGCTCATGCAATTGTCGTGGTTAATCAGGACGGGAAACTCAGATGGAGGTACACCGGCCATCCCTCAGTTACCGGGAAGAAACCATTTGATCCTTGTGGTATCACAACAGACAGTCAAAATCGTATCCTGACAGCAGACAGTGACAACCATTGTATCCACATTCTTGATCAGAATGGACAGTTTCTCCGTTACATTGATAAATGTGATCTGAAGGATCCTTGGGGTGTATGTGTGGACAATAATGACAGTTTGTTTGTGTGTGAGTATTACAAGAGCAGTGTAAAGAAAATAAAATATTTAGAGTAGACTCATAAGTTGTGACATTTACCGGTATATTAACCATTAAACAAGCGTCAACTTTTTATCGTATTTTATAGTTTATATATCAATGGTGATTTTCATATGATTGATTTGAGATTTGGTAATGAATTTTAATACGTGAAAATGACGGTTGATATTTAGTGTAATAAAAGTTAATAAGAATGTCGTTTTTCATCATTGCATGTTTCAAATGTCAATAACAGACTTGTGTGTATAGTTCAAGTTTTCGACATTTTAAACATGTAAAATATACGTACTATAATAATTACTGTATATTGTAAATTTCGTACCAGTTTGATTATAATTTCAAATGTAATATAATTGTAGAGCTTTTTTTTGTCCTTGCCGCATTTTTCTCACATCACAGGTGCTCGACATTTTAACAAACTCTTGGTAAGGCATGCCATATAAAGGGATCAATTTTTGTACCAATAGGACATCAACTTTCAGTTCAATGACGACTTTGTTGATTGTAAGCCTAATTTGTTAAACAAATGCTGGTCGAAGATTTCACAGCAACTATTCTTTGCGAATGCTTGAAATCTTAGCACACTCTTTGGTAAGGCATGCCATACGGTGGGGTCTATTTTTGTTCCAATCGGACGTCAACTTCCTGTTTAATGACGAATTTGCATTTTTTTAGCCCAAATTTTCAAACAAATTTTCGTAAAAGAATCCTAGCACCTATTAAATGCAGATGTTTGGTACCATCAGAGCAGGGGTATATGTATAACTAGTGAGCATTGGCTCACATATAATTTGTTTAAATTTTTTTTTTTACAAACAAACTTTATTTTAAGGGTTTAAACTAAAATAGACCTTACATATAACATATGGGCTCAATCAACAACGAATTAAAAATGTACATTCTATCAATAAATAGACCTGAAAAAATGTATATTAACGTGATATATTTTATAATCTGTTGACAATGTGCGCCCTTTACGTCAACTATTTACATTTGCAGGACTTTCGCCTTTTTTAAAAAGTTAATATCATATTTGCGAAAGTATTATTTTAACACACAAAGTTGACATTTGATTAAATCAGATTACATTATATTGTTTTCTTATATTGTTAACAAAATTATTTACATTGATACTCAACTGGCAAGCAAGACCAGATTGAGAAGAAGCTGCTCTCTAAAACAGACACATGGAGCAAATTTAACACATTTTGAATTAAGGCAATTTAAAAATGTCAACATTATTTGATTAAAGGGGGGGGATATTTTATTCAGAATACTAGTGTCATCTTTGCTATATCGGGAATTAAAAAAAAATCTTGTACTCAGTTTCATATATTCTTTCAGAACCAGTTCAATGGACCACCATTCCAGTTCTGGTCAAGATCTGCAAACTGCTCCTCAACGAACTGTTCAACCAGATCGAGGCAAATATGTGTAAGGCTGGCATGGAAGATGAGTATTAAGAGGAAGGCGACTGGGAAGATGAAGACGATGATGGGGAGGAAGACATCCAGCTGAGGGGGCAGACTCTGACCTGATTGACAGTATGGCGGCCGAGTTTAATGGTGATTATACCTTTTATTTTTTCTAATAAGAAAGCACTGATAAGACGAAAGTGTCAAATATACTTGTAATCAAAGGATTTGTAAATGTCTGTTATGGATCGAAATAGATAAAGTCTGATTGACAGTATTGTAGTCAAGTTAAATGGTGATTATACTCTTTATGCTGATAATAACTGATTGGTGGTAATGTTGGAAGGGGGGGGGGGTTAAATATATAATATTACCTAAAAGGTTTGCAGCTGACTGAACCGTAAATATAACAGGTTTAACATGTAGGCAGAGCTGCTTGTTTAATTCATCAACCCTATATAAAAACTTAATGTGTGTGAGATTTTTTCTCGCAAGGACAGTAATGTGAAAGATATACTTGTAAAAACAATGAATTTTAACCTGTTGGATACAGGAATAAAGCCATCTCTTATGTTACAGATTTACGAAAATTGGAAATGCATGATTCAAGTCCAAAGAAACATGGATAAAGATGTTCATGAAAAAAATGTTTTTAAATCTTTATGTTTGAATGAACATTTGATTAACTGTTTGAAATGCTTTACTTCAGGGTATGATGAAGATGAGGAAGAGAACCCCGATTTCTCCAAAGACCCGACCTACCAGATAGATTTACAGGTCAGTGTGCATATCAATACATGGATATATTTATGGAGAATGCTTTAATACATAGGCATTGGCTGCTGCCTAATCCATTCATGTATATTTGCATAATAAAATATGTTCAAATCAAATCAAATCAATACCTGGATATATTTGAATGTATGAAGAAAGAAAAAGTCAGTGTAAAAATATATAGTCTAAGATGTTTTCTATATTATTGTTTCATATTTATTCACATTACTCAAAACTTTTGAGTCAAGTACACGTACATATATATAATATGCACACTCCTGTCGATAGTTAAAAGGAAAATGATGAAAAAAAACTGCTGTTTTATGTATAATAGATTAATACTCATCTTTAAATTGCAAAATTATAAATCATGAATTTTTCTTCAATTATTAAAAAATGCATCAAATAGAGGCATTAAAAAGGGGGGTAGGGAATGATCTGTAAGAAAGTGTCTCAGTTCATATAAGTTGGCTTCACATGCAGTAAACAGTGAAGTTTAACTTTAATTTTCTCCAATTTTTTAGGCATACCTCACGGAGTTCCTCCAGTCTTTGTCCCAACAAGCGTGTTACAGTACCTTCAGTTCACATCACAATGACTCCGAGAAACACTTTCTACGAAGAATTTACATCAATGTTTGACCTCTAGTCACTCCTTACCAAAACCCACATGTTAAACTTTTTTAAATTTAAAACTGTTTTTAACCTAATGATGCCATTGGTTTTGGTCATATTTGGTATTTTATGACTGTGTGAATGTGTGATGCATTGAAAAACAGAGTGAGCTTTAAAATGCCTTGTGAGTGAAAATGGCTGTTTTATTTAGGCCTAACAAATTGGTTTTAGCTGATGGCTTATAATTTAATGAGAAAATAATAACAGTTGAATGACTATGTGCAATACTCCTAAAATTTTATTATCAATTAATCCTTTTATTTGTTTCTAAGCTAATTTCTGTTGTTATTCAGTCTGATTCAACATTTAACAAGTACTCTATTAATCTTGGGTGTTGAAGAGGGTATACTAATTATGGCTTCAAATGTAATGGTTAATCAGTAGAAAATTCTTATTTTTGTTCAGCCAATGTCTACAGAGGCTCTGTGCTTAAAGTCGCCAAAAAATGGAGTTAATGACAAGTATTTAATCTATTGTTTACATGAACAATGTTGAAATAAAACAGAAGAAACCGTTTTATTGGGAACGTGGCATTTTCAAAAATGAAATTCCGCGTACTATTATTTTATTTTTCGGATTTTTATATATATATTTTTAACGCATTCTTTCGTCATATGTGTGTGTCTATCTATCTATCTATCGATCGATCTATCTATCTATCTATCTATCGATCTATAATATTCAGCGCACCTCAGCTACATTTACAATACAGTGTAAAAGGTAAACTCTTGTCCAGTGTCCGTCCGTTTGTCTTCTGCTTCTATCTCAATTATTTCGACTGACGTACATAGCACAAAACCATCTCATGGTATTATGAAAATAAAAGAAAAAACTCTCTCAAAAGACAGATAATAAAATCATAAAATAATATGCTTTAAATCAACCGTTTTTCTTCATACACCTAAAAAAAAGAAGAATATTTATTTAGACACACGGGAAATAACTCTATTTCAGTTTGATGTCAAGTGACCGCATTGCGAGCAAGATCAGCCATGATAAAATCGGAGGGTTAAAAAAAATTATATAGATACACGGTTTGTTGTTTTTGTATGAGAAAAACTTCTATATTTACTATACATTTGATTTTTATGCATCTTTTTCAACTGCAATGTACATAATTTCCATCAATTTAGAACTTTAATATATCTTTTTCAACAATATAACTTTCACTTTCACTTTCTCTATAGAGCTGTTTAACGTACTCGCCTCCAAATTGATGTCAACCGGTAGAGGTGAAACAGTGGAATAAAACTTCAATTTTCAGGTGAAGGGGATTTGTGCTTTGTTTCAGCGCTTTACTTTCTAGGGTTATTTGACAGTTGATACATTTTAGCATACACCCCACCCACACACATGCATCCTTAGCTATTCATTTTTATCCCCAAACTGCAATTTTTTTGCTTATTTGATATATGTACAGTTTATTTATCAATATATCTTTAAAAAAACCCTCAATGGTGTGTCGAGATGGCTTGTGTGCATACTTTTATCGATAAGGATAACCGAATAATATAATATATTTTTCATACATATTCATTTGTAGAAAACTATGGATCCTCAAAACAATGCCAAGGATGTGGGCCGATGTGACCTTTGTGAGACCGCCATAGTACACAGCTACTGTCACTTTTGTCATGTCAACCTCTGCATACCATGTATAGGCAGACACATCTCCGATGGATATGACAAACATAAAATAGTCCCTTTTCAGGAACGAAGATCAACCCTCATTTATCCGAAATGTAGAACGCATTCACAAAAAAATTGCAAATTTCAGTGCAAAGATTGCAATGAAATATTGATTTGTTCTTCTTGTACTGCATCTGCACAACATAGAAAGCATACATTCCTAGAAGTTTTAGAAGTTTACAATACAAAGAAAGAAATTTTGGGAAAAGATACAAAAGAATTCCAAAACATTATTTCTCCTACATATGAAGAAATTGCACTTGATTTGGAAAATCAGCTTGCCAACCTGGATGGAGGATATGAGAAACTTACAAAAACAATGTCCAAACAAGGAGAGCAATGGCACAGAGAAATCGACTTCATCATCAATAAAATGAAAATTGAAATCAGCGAGATAAAAATAAAACACAGAGACATTCTACAGAAACACTTGGATGAAATTAAACAGATACAGTCTCTCATAAAAGAAGCATTACAATCCTTAAAGGAAATGGAATATTCCACGGAAGTATTTCCAATCATAAAATACAGCTCTAAGGTCAGAGAGTTTAGCAAGCTTCCACCCAAGGTCCAGGTATCGCTGCCAACATTTATTTCAAAACCAATAGATCGCGAGAAGCTGTGTAGTTTGGTTGGACAGATCACCCCATTATCTACTGCTACAGAAGAAAATGTCTTGTCACTAAACAAACCCACCACTTCAGTCAGAGAACTACTGGATGAACCGGAGCTTGTTACCACAATACAGACTGGATATTTAAAACAACGCAATGTTACATGTACTTGTCTTCATGATGGTAGTATATGGACAAGTGGAGAGACCAATGATATCAAATGCTTCAGCAGTAAAGGTTCACTCCTCCAAACAATCAAAACAAACTCAGAAAAAGGGCCAAATGATATAGTTGTAGAAAATAGTGGTGATCTACTATTATCCAATCGGAAAGCAGGGAAATTAAATAAAATAAAGAATGGACAGACAGAAGAGTATTTTAAATTACAAGGATGGGGACCGTGTAATCTGTGTGTCACCTCTTCTGGTGATCTCCTGGTTACCATGTGCAGTGATGATTGGACTCAATCCAAAGTTGTCTGGTACTCGGGATCTACAGACAAACAAACAATTCAGTTTGATGATGAAGGTAAACCTCTGTACTCTGGGAATGCCAAAATTAAATACATCACAGAAAACATAAACCACGACATCTGTGTAGCTGACTGCGGGGCTGGTGCAGTAGTGGTGGTTAATCAGGCCGGGAAACTCAGATGGAGATACACCGGTCATCCCTCGGTTACCAAGAACAAACCATTTAAACCCCGGGGTATCACAACAGACAGTCAGAGTCGTATCTTGACAGCAGACGGAAACAACAATTGTATCCACATTCTAGATCAGGATGGGCAGTTTCTCCGTTACATTGATAACTGTGATCTGGAGTATCCTTATGGTTTATGTGTGGACAATAATGACAATCTGTTTGTATGTGAGTTATATAAAAGCAATGTAAAGAAAATTAAATATTGTACATAGACGGCTGGTTTTTGACAATTATAAAAGGCAACTTTTTTAATGTACATTGAATACTTTATTTTAACATTTTATTTCAATTCACAGAGATATCAAAGTTAATTGTTTTTGTCCCCGGGAACAAATGAATAACTGCTCTAACCTACAGCCAAGGCTCATGTGTATGACATTATGATTTGAAAATGTTTTATAAAATGATAAGAAATGAATTTGATAACTTTTCTTTTAAATCAACGACGGCACAAAAGAAAACTATAACCGGAAACGATTTTATCAATTTTTCATTGATCTTTTAAAAAAAAAAGATTTTTTTGGATGGGGGCAAATCTATTTGATAGGATGTAGATTACTTTTTTTGTTACAATTCGTAATGAAAAAAATGCTTTGTCCTGACTCGTCGAAGTTGGGAAATTTGACATCCTGTTTAGTCGGTACATTTTCATCGAAAGAAATATCATTTTGTATTGTAGCATCTGTAATGTCAAAAACAGTTCTGTATATAAAAAAATCAGAGTTTCGAGGCCCGTTAGAGCTGAAAACTGTGTGATATTTTTTTCATACGGAAGTGTTTTAGGCATATATCGAACTTAAAACAGTGCCAGTGAATTTCATAGATGATTTAACGAGACTGTCCGATTTTGATCTGTAACCACTGGTTAAACAGTCTGATATTAAGATGCCCACTAATATCGGACTGTCGCAGGTAAAATTTTAGACTGCGAGAACAAAAGAATGACATCACAGCAGTGTTTTCACTTCAGATTGTGTAGATTCAGGTTTGTTGGAATCATGGATTGGATCACATTTTTTATTTGTGTTTTGTTAACATGTAACATGTAATGTCTCCTTTGAATTTCTAGTCTTTTACCTCTGCCCTATATTTGGTGGCTGTTAAAACGCACTTTAGAAATGTTTGCACTTTTAAAATTTTGTCAAATGGCGTTAATTTTAGGACCAAGTCAACGAACTTTGAATGAATTTTTTTTATTTGAAAGTGCATCGATATTCTCGATATTAACCCACTTGGAAAAAAGGAATGTTAGATACCTTATTGGACACATAATCATCCCTTAATTCAGTTACAATCTGCATTACCGAAAGTTTTACCTTGTGCGAACTTTTATTTAATCTCTAATTTCGTCAAATATTCTCAACCCGTTTCCCAACCATTTATAGTCAACGACTGACTATATTGAAATGACTACAAGTTTCAAGGCTAGTATTAACACCTTTCGAAAGGTAATGAATACACCCCTGCGAATGTGTTCGAAATGTTTTCTTTCTCATTGCTATGTTTATAAGAAATCCAGAGATGTTCAAATGAAAATTCACGAGACTTTCCTCGAGGCGACTCCGATATATCTACAGCTCCTGTGTAATTTTTAGCGGAAGCATGAGTGTTAGGATAACATTCTCTTAATACATGTACATGTATACAAAATATTGATCGTTTTTATATTACATCTTACTCATAAGTTAAACCATAAAAATCTATTAAGAGATACATGTAGGTTTTATTTCACCATCAAACTCTTATTTAAACTAAAACGATGATATTAGGAACAGAGTTATTATCATTCTTGTTCAACCACTCTACACGTGGTTACAAAGTTAAACACTGCGTTGCTTGACAAAATCACAGCTAAGTTTGATGCTTTTGGTGTGCAAAACCAATGGCATGTTTTTTAAAAGCATCAGTGGGTACCTGTTTTGTGTAAAAAGATATATAGTGTTTAATCAACATTCTGCATAAAATACTACTAGTACTGTCTGGTTCATTATTGACACTGTTACAAGGCCAGGAGCGGATCCGAAACTTATTTAGTTGAATACTGAATATTTAAAATGTTTGTGTTAAAATCTCTCTCTCTCTCTATCTCTCTCTCTCATATTAAATATTATACAAATATTGACTGGGGTTGAGGGCAACATTGATTATATTAGCCCCCAAGGGCCGAAATATTGCCCGACGCGAAGCGGAGGGCAATATTTTCGTCCCAAGGGGGCTAATATAATCAATGTTGCCCGAAAACACAGTCAACATTTGTTTTGTTATATGAAGAAACAAACCAAAATTTAAGAAAGTAATTGAAAATAGATCGCCGTAATTTTCTCAGCTCAACAAAGAATTCACGATTTCAATTTTGTGCAAAATTCATTTCCAAACTATCCTCAGCATCAAACGGTCACTGGTGATATTCCACCGCCCGTAAGAATTAACATACAGTTGTTCTACCTGATTTTACTTAACAGTAATTCGCAAATACTTACATCCGTTATGATAGCAAACCGTCGCATTGCGCGTCCGTTGTTTACTTGCCTTGACTGACTGTCTTTTATGACGTCACCTTGTTTTGGAGTCGCGAAGAATTATTTACGTCATCGTTTACGAATCAACAAATCAGAGCCGATTATTTGAAATAGAGGGAATGTTCTCTAGATATTATTCCTAGCCGGTCAATATCAAAAAAATATTGACCGGTCAATATTTTTGGGACGAGCTAATATTACAATTATTGACTATTCGTCTATATAGAGTTATATAGTGAGAATATACTACTGAATATAACAATCTGATTTATAATATAAGCATTCGAAACAATGTCAAATATGTACGAGTAAACAGACTCGGAGTTGATATGTTTTGGTTCATGGACATATTATTTTTATCATTTCATTTCTATTCGTAATTGTGGGGAGGGAAAGAGGACATGTGGTTAATGGAATGAAAATACTTAAATTTTATAAAATGCTTCATAACACTTACTGTTCAATTTACAAAAAAAATATTGATAACACCTAGATACGATTTACGAAAATTAAGGTTTGTCTTCACTGTTTAATGACGATTTTTGTTCTCTGGTTTGTTGCTTAAGAAAGGAATGTATGACATGGATGCAGTTATATTAACTCACATGCACATACTTTTAAACTCATCAATGCTTATGCTTTCAAATTAAACATCGTTTGTCATAGAAGACAAAGATTAACCGTGATCCCTCTTAGGAACTCCTATATCTACTTGTCAATAATATCTTCACGTACATTACCTTAGAATGATTGGATTACAAATAGCCTTAAATGATTAGGAAAAACATGGAAAATAAAATATTTTGAATTGATAGCTAGAAAAATTATCTAGGAAATGTTTCCATGGAGGGGGGGGGGCTCCGAAGGAAAACTGTGTTTGCGCGGGGGGGGGGGGGGACATATTTCCGATTATTATGCTACGTGAATTTAATAATTTGATAATCTAGTTTACAAGGAAGGGGGAGGGATCCATTTAACCCTAAAAAAAAATCACAAAAAGGTTGTGTTAAAAATAGTATGCATACACGATTTAATGGATTGGTGTTCACTTTATACGCATAACTAATAATAAGAAGCATAAAACTTGTATTCATTTCCGTATATCAATCTCTACAAGCGTAATAATATCCTTGTTCTATAAATGTGCATATCAATGTGCAAATGTATTACGAAAATGAATAGGTAGCAGTCTACACACTCTTTATCTTAATACATGTAGACGTATTACAATACATTCAGTTCTCGCAATAACGACTCCAATAAACACATACGTTCAACGAACAATTTACATCAATATTTAACCTCTGGGGTCACTACGCTCAGAACCCACATGTTGTGTATTTTAAATGTAAAAATACTGTTGACTTGATTTCATTAATTTTGAACATTATTTGTATTTTATGATTGTGTGAATTTGTGATGCTGGAAAAAACACAATGAGCTGAATGCCTTGTGAATGAAATTTGCTGGGTTTTTTTAGGCCTAATAAATTGGTTTTAGCTGGTGAATGACAGATTAATGAGGTTAACTTACTATTCTAAATGTTAACAGTTAATTTAAAAACATTAAATACAAATCGCTTTAATTAAGTAAAAAAAGGTTAGGTAACTTGCATTGTTATTTATTTGTAAAATTTGGATGTTGTATGTCAATATAACAGTAAAAATTTTATAAAAAGTTTTTATACCAGATTTTTCTTTTAAAACAATGCCTATTATTTTTGAAACTATCACCAATATTCCTCAAATTTTATTATCAATAAATCCTCTTATTTGTTCCTTAGATAACTCATTTGCCATGTAATCAACATCAAGATAACAGACTAACAAAACAAATACAAGTACACCGCTAAATGTTGAAGGGTGTAATCCATTAAATATGGTTTTAAATATCAATTTTAGGTTAACCAGTAAACAAGACATTTTGTTGTCCTTCTAATGTCTTGGGAAACCCTGTGATTTCAGCCGCCATATAAACAGGGTTGATTATGACAAGAAGATTACCTATTTCTAGCTACATGTATATGTAGTGTGTGACAATGTCCTGACCAATATCATAAACAATGTCATAAATTATTAACGTTTCATGTTTGGTTGTCATTGTCAAAATTTACAATATGCTAGGTTTACAACATTTTGAAAAAAAGAATTATTACCAAGGTGGTATTTCAAAAATTTTTGTTGTATTGTAACATATTAACATATTTGTGATTTAAATCGGAGAAAACAATTTAGTCCATATCTAAAATAACAGCCACATGTAATTTCTGTTGAATCAACTTCTGCATATGTTTTTTAAATCATCTATTGTAAAAATATATAATTCTAAAATATTCCAAATATATTATAGATTGAATGTTCAGCGCACCTATGCTACACGTATTAGGTCAACTTTTGTCCAGTGTCTGTCTGATCATCATTCTATAAACTAATCACTATCAAGACTTTTATCTCTAAAATCTCGACTGACGTAGCGCAAACATATCCCACAGTATTATAAAAATAAAAGGACCTTTTTCTAAAGACAGATAATAAAGTTTAAAATTGATCCTCGAGCTGTAGTATAATAGGGAATTTAATCAACAGTTTTTCTTCATACACACATTTGAAATAATCTTTTTAAACCCAAGTTTGTTAGACACACGGGAGATAACTTTATTTTCATTTGCTGTCAAGTGACCGCATTCCGCGCAGATCAGCCATGTTAAAGGCGGAGGGTTAAAAAGAAATACTTTTTTTATATAGATATACGGTATGTTGTTGGTTTTTTATGATAAAAAGTTCTATATTTACTATACATTTGATTTTTATGTATCTTTTTCAACTACAATCTACATAATTGTTATCAATTTAGAACTTTAATATATTTTTTCAACAATATAACTTTCACTTTCACTATATAGAGCTGTTTGTTTTCATTCGTACACGCTCCCAAATCGATGTCAACCGGGAGAGTGGAAGCAGTGGAATAAAACTTATATTCAGGTGAAGGGGATATGTGTTTTGTAGCAGCGCTTTACTTCCTAGGGTTATTTCTCAGTGGACAAATTTAATATACACCCACTCCCACCCACTTCCAGTCAATGGTTTTAAACACCCCCCCCCCAAACGGTGTACTGAGATTGCTTTTGTGCATACTTTATGTTTATATGCATTGCTGAATAATATAATACATTTTATATATTAATTGTAGAAAAACTATGGATCCTCAAAACAGTGTCCAGGATGTGCACCGATGTGACCTTTGTGAGACCGCCATAGTACACAGCTACTGTGACTTTTGTCATGTCAACCTTTGCATAGCTTGTATTGGCAAACATATCTCAAATGGGTATGACAAACATAAAATAGTCCCTTTCCAGGAACGCAGGTCAACCCTCATCTATCCGATATGTAGAACACATTCACACAAAAATTGCAAATTTCAGTGCAAAGATTGCGATAAAATATTTATTTGTTCTTCGTGTACTGCATCTGAACAACACAGAGGGCATACATTTCTAGAAGTTTCAAAAGTTTACAATACAAAAAAAGAAATTATAGGAAAAGATACAAAGGAATTAGAAAACCTTAATTCTCCTACATATGAAAAAAATGCACTGGATTTAGAAAGTCAGCTTGCCAACCTGGATGGGGGATATGAGAAAATTACGACAACAATTTCCAAACAAGGAGAGCAATGGCACAGGGAAATCGACACCATCATCAACAAAATGAAAACTGAAATCAGCGAGATAAAAGTGAAACACACAGCTATTTTACAGAAATATTTGGTTGAAATCAAACAAACACAGTCTCTTATAACAAATACATTACAAGCCATAAGAAAAATCGAACAATCCACTGAAGTATCTCCTAACATTGAATACAGATCTAAGCTCACAGAACTAAGAAAACTTCCACCCAAGGTTCAGGTATCACTGCCAACATTCTTTCCAAAACCAATAGACCGTGAGACACTGTGTAGTTTGTTTGGACATATCACCCCATTATCGACTGACACTGAGGAGAATGTCTTGTCACTGAATCAATCAAAAACTTCAGTTATAGAACTCCTTGATGAACCAGTGCTTGTTTTTTTTTTTTATAATTTATTGTTTTTGTTCCATACATACTAGTACTAATATTGACATTATTAAATTCAGTTTTTATAAATTTTATACACATGCATACTCACTCACACACAAGTATAATTACATACATTTTTCAATATTAGTGGTAAATGGTTACTTTGCTTCCAAAAAAAGAGAAAAAACCAAAAAAAATAGAAAACCAAAAAATAAATAACAAATAATAATACGAATAGTTATAATCATAATATCATAAACTAATCTAAAATGTTTTTCCATGTAAGCCACAATTTTTCAAAATTGCGCAGCTTTTGATTTTGGATAGCAGCATATCTTTCTACATGGTATTTTATTCTTAAATGACTGAGTAATCCAAGAAAATTTGGCATTTTGTTTTGCATTAAGGATATAAAAATATATTGTTTAACATATAGAATTATGAAGTTTATAACCCTGTTATTGTTTGACAATGGTAGATCACCGAGAATAACATTCGAAACATTGAAACCAACTCTTTCAGAGGTTTTTCTGTATATATGAAGACTTAAATCACTCCAGAGTGTTTGTACTTTATCACAAGCAATGAAAACATGTATTATTGTTTCAACATTTTCCATACAAAAACCACAACAATCAGAAGTTTTAATGTTAATTTTCTTAAGGTATTTTCCAACAGGAACAATTCTATGTAAGATTCGAAATTGTAACCACTGGGCAGAAGAATCACTAGTGGTTTTATAACAAATTTTAAAAACATCTTGCACTGATATTGTGTCTACTCCATATGGCCTAAGCTCTGCCTCCCACTTGCTGATTGAGGTTGGAATAGCCTCATTTTTATTCAAGAAATTATAAAAGATTTTTGAGCATTTTTCAGAAGATATGAGAGGTTCAAAAAATAAAGGTACATATGGATTAGGAAGTCTTTTGAAAGAAGACCTATCTATTAACAATGATTTCAAATATTTTGAAATAGCTGTAACAATGCTATTGTATTGCATCACACAACTATCAGATAGATTGTATGTGTTTTTAAGAACTCCAAAGTCTAAAAGATTACAATCATCATCAAAAAAATCTTGCACAACCTTTATTCCCTTTTCATACCAGGATTTAAAAAAAACTGGTTTGTTGTTAACTTTTATATTAGAGTTATACCACACTGGAATATAATGAAATTTGTTTTTAAAGTGCGGAGAGTAAGTAAAAGATTTCATATAACATGACCAAGCAATCAAAACATCTTTCCAAAAGGCGTTATTTTCTTTTAACAAACAATCAAACACAAAACTATCTCCAAAATCATACAATTTCTGTAAAATATCATCTCCATTGAGAGCATAGAAAATATCCATCCATGGTTTATGTGAGCAAGTTAACCTTTTAATCCATGTACATTTAAGTGATGTAATAAAACTTCTAACATCTACCATTTTCATACCACCTGACAAGTAGTCTTGTGTTATAAGAGACCTTTTAACTTTGTCTGTTTTGGATTTCCATAGAAACTCAAAAAAGGCTTTGCATATAAATGCTACAATCTCCTTTTTGGGAGTAGGAAGCGATATAAATAAATGATTTAGTTTTGGAATTAACAAACTCTTAATGACAGTGACACGACCAATTGGAGTAAGAATTCTTCTTTTCCATTGTTCCATAAGTGCAATGATTTTTGGAATCTGATTACCAAAATTAATATCAACAATTTCAGAAAGTTCAACGGAAAATTGGAAACCTAATAAATTAAAAGATGTAGATCCCCAGTCTAATTTCCATCTGGTATGATGAAACACTTGATCAGAGAATTTTTTTGAACCAATCCACACAATTTTTGTCTTAGATGTATTAATTTTAAGTCCTGAAAAGCTGGAGTAAAAATCTATAGTTTCTAATGCTTCGAACAAGGATTTTGGTGAACCATCAAGGGCTAACAAAGTGTCGTCTGCATACTGTGATATTATATGTTCTTTATTATGAACAAAAATGCCCTTAATATCATTGTTTTGCTTTATAAGAATTGAAAGGATTTCTGCACATATAATGAATAAATATGGAGCAACAGGATCTCCTTGTCTACAACCCCTTTGTATGTCAAATTGTTCTGATAAAAACCCACTTTGTAAAATGCAGGCACGGAAATTTGTGTTTAAAATTTTTATCCACTGGATAATATATTCTCCAAACCCAAAATAACTTAAAACTTTATAAATAAATGACCATGACATAGAGTCAAAGGCTTTTTCGAAATCAATGAGGACCAAAAGCCCTGGAATTTCATGTATCTCTGTGTACGACATCAGATCATAAACAAAGCGAGTATTTTCCCCTATGTATCTACCTTTTATGAAACCAGATTGTGTATTTGAAATAATAATGTCCAAAACTTGTTTGATTCTAAAGCTTAGGCAACCAGATATGATCTTGTAGAGAACATTTAAAAGGGTTATTGGTCGCCAGTTCTTTAGAAACTGTCTTGGTTTGTCCCCTTTTGGCAAACATGAAATTATTCCAAGTCTTTGAGAGATAGGAAGCTCTTTTTTAAGAAAAATACAGTTAATAGCTCTAACAACATAATTTCTAATATCACTCCAAAAAAACTTGAAAAATTCTGCGGTATACCCATCACTACCAGGGGACTTATTATTCTTCATGTGCTTTAATACGTTAAGAACTTCTCTTTCCTCAATGTCTTTCTCCAGACCTTTGGACGTATTTGTATCCATTTTAGGATTATTAGAATTCAAGAACATTTCTTCTAAATTTATATTAACTAAACTTGAATCTGCACTTTTATACAGAGTTTCATAATATATCTTAACTTCATCTAAAATTTCTGTTTGTTCATATATAGTGCCAGTACCCTCTAATTCAATTTTTTTTATTGTTTTATTTAAATAATTCCTAGATTCTAAATTATAGAAATATTTTGATGGTTTTTCACCCTCTTCTATCCAGCGAGCTCGGGACCTTATCATGTGGCCTAGTAACTTTTCTTTTCTAATACTCTCGAGTTCCTTTTTTTTTTCATCTAATTTATTTAAATCAATGAAAGCATCTGATTCTAAATCCTCAATTTCTTGCAGTAGTGTTTTTTCTTTTTGGTCTTTTTCTTTTTTGATATATGAAGAATATGAGATAGTATTTCCCCGTATTTCCATCAGTAGTACCTCAAGAAATAAACTTTCATCCATGTTATTTTTACATTGGAAATTTTTACTCTCTGCATTCTCTAAATATTGATTACTAACACACTTTATTACATTTTTTACCTTTTGAACGTAGTCTTTATCTGTAAGTAAATAATTATTAAATTTCCAAAGACCACGCCCTCTCCGGAAGGGATTAAATTTAAGCTCGAGCAAAACTATAGAATGATCAGACCTGTATCCAGGTTTGATAGTACAGTTTTCAACAAGATTTGTTAAGCTGTCAGAAATGAGAAAATAATCAAGGCGACCTTGTTTTAGAGGATTTTTTTTTCCGCCATGTATATACTTTTTTTTCAGGATTTAGGACTCTATAGTAATCTATGAGGCATAAGTCCTCCATTATTTCCAGGACTTTACTTCGAGCCTTTGGATTGTTAACACTACAGTAGTTATAAGTATCCTGCATGGGATTCAATGCAAGATTAAAGTCCCCACATAAAATAAAATATTCATTATCAAATTCAAGGAAGATACTTCTTACATTTTCATAAAACTCAGGGTTGTCAATATTAGGACCGTATATATTAATGAGGGTAACCTTGTGGTCCTCAATTGTCATGTCCAAAGCTAACAAATTACCTTCACAGTCGTTTTTCACTCTATGAATTTTAAACTCAAAGTTGTTATTGAAAAGTATACAGACCCCTCTTGAGTTAGATGAATATGAATTAAACACACATTTATATCCCCACTGTGTTTCTATAAACTGTTCATGTTCAGAAATAAAATGAGTATCTTGCAGGCAAATGATAGAATAATGTTTTTGTTTATAGTAGTTAAGAACATCTTTACGTTTTGATGGTGTGGCGAGCCCCTGACAGTTCACCGTAGCTATTAAAATGTTGTCAGACGACATCATATTTACGTATTAAATAGAAAATAACAAAAGCAACACATGTAAGACAAAGAAAGTATTCAAAAATAACACATGCGAGAAGCAAATAACCACCTACCATTACCAAATTTTCTGATCCAACCATACCCAAAAATATTACACACACATAAGAAACTAAGCATCCTACCAGTTCATTAAGAACACTTATAAAGGGAGAAACACGCACACTCACACATACACACATGTCTAAACAGAAAGTAAACAGTTCTGAAATTGAGATACCGATCCCGATCTGAAAACCGTTGACCGATCCCGAAGCATCCAGGTTCCACTCCGCTGTCTATCAAAAAAGTGTACTAGCGCCGTTTTAGTTTTTCAGAAACATTGTCCAGAATATCGAATCTGTGGCGGCGTCCTTGTTCGTCCAGCGCAAAAATCTTGCCGTTGTAGTACCAGGCAGACTGGATTCGAGGGTCACCATTAAGATTGCGCAAAAGTTTTGCGTTGAAATATGTTAGGTGGTCATGCATGGTAAAACATTTTTTGAGTTTGTCATTCGATCGATTTTTGATGACCGCGATCTTGACCTCCGTGTTACGGAATTTGGCGATCACAGGGCGTGGCCCTTTCCCATCTCCCCCAGGAATCCGATGAATCGCAAGAACATCCGAGGGGTCCAGGTCCATCTTCACTGCCTCCTTGAGAATTGTACACAATTTACTCCTGAGGTTTTCGTTTTTCTCCTCGGCCCAGTTTAGAAATTTAATATTGGCTTTCTGCGAGTATTGTTGATTTTGATTGGCGAGGGTCATTGCAGATTGTGCCGCAGATTCACATTGTTTGAGCTTGTCGTTGAGAGATCTCAGTTCACTGGCTTGGGAGTTCAATTTTTCTCTCAGAGTGTCGAAATCAAGATTAAAACCCTCGGAGATTTCTTTTGTTTGTGTTTCGAACTCTTTACACTTTTCGTCGATTTTATCTTCAAACTCTTTCTTGACTTTGTTTTTGATACTTTCTTCGAAATCTTTTTTCATTTCATCGACAATTTCTTGTTTTATTTCACTTTTTATTTCATTTTTCAATTCTAACAATATTTCCGAAACCAAGACCTTGACATCCGATTTTTTCACCATGGACTCTCTTATTTCTGTCAAACTTTGCTGAATTTGATGAAGGTCACCTGAGATATTAACGTGCTGGTCAGATGTACTACCGTCGTGAGCAGGTGTATGATCACCGCTGCTAGTTCTCGGTTTTTTCACTGCGGCCTTTTCAGAAACAATGGATTTTCTTACGGATACTGGTGCCGATTTTAAATCGAGCTGAACAAGTTTTTTTGTTTTTGTTTGTTCTTTTTCTGGTGTTTTTTTAAGTACCCCTGACTTTTCGGCCATTGTTACTATTGTCACTATTAGTGAGTAAGAGTTCACCACAGTCCGATATTTTCAGAATGCTTCTTAACAACAATATGAAGGCGTAAATTTCTAAAATTATATAGCACTCACCAAATTGAGTTTTAAGTCCTTTATCCAGTATTTTGGGCACTTTAAATATTACAGAGACGTATTTAAAGAGAAAAAACAGCGGAGCTTCAAAAATATGGTCAGTCGCAGACCATCACGTGACCGGAACCAGTGCTTGTTGCCACAATACAGACTGGGTATCAAAATCTACGCAGTGTTGCCTGTCTCAATGATGACTGTGTTTGGACATGTGGATTGACAAATGATATGAAATGCTTCAGCACTATAGGTTCACTCCTCCAGACAGTCAAAACCAAATCAGAAGAAAGACCCAGTGATATAGCTGTGGACAAGGATGGGAATCTTCTATACTCCATTCGGACAGCAGGGACAGTGTTCAAAGTAAAGAATGGACAAACAAAAGATTTTATCAGATTACATGGATGGGGACCATGCAATCTGTGTGTCACCTCTACTGGTGATCTCCTGGTTACCATGTGCCGTGATGATCAGACTCAATCCAAAGTTGTCCGTTTCTCGAAGTCTACAGAGAAACAAACAATTCAATTTGATGATAAAGGTAAACCTCTGTACTCAGGGAATGATAAAATAAAATACATCTCAGAGAACGGAAATCATAACATCTGTGTTGCTGACTGGTATGCTCATGCAATTGTCGTGGTTAATCAGGACGGGAAACTCAGATGGAGGTACACCGGCCATCCCTCAGTTACCGGGAAGAAATCATTTGATCCTTGTGGTATCACAACAGACAGTCAAAATCGTATCCTGACAGCAGACAGTGACAACCATTGTATCCACATTCTTGATCAGAATGGCGAGTTTCTGAGTTACATTGATAAATGTGATCTGAAGGATCCTTGGGGTGTATGTGTGGACAATAATGACAGTTTGTTTGTGTGTGAGTATTACAAGAGCAGTGTAAAGAAAATAAAATATTTAAAGTAGACTCATGAGTTGTCACATTTACCGGTATATTAACCATTAAACAAAGGTAAACTTTTAAGCGTATTTTATAGTTTATATATCAATGGTGATTTTAATATGATTGATTTGAGATTTGGTAATGAATTTTAACACGTGAAAATGACGGTTGATATTTAGTATAATAAAAGTTAATAAGAATGTCGTTTTCATCACTGTTTCAAATGTCAATAACAGACTTGTGTCTAGTTCAAGCTTTCGACATTTTAAACATGTTAAATATACGTACTATAATAATTACTGTATATTGTAAATTTCGTACCAGTTTGATTATAATTTCAATTGTAATAATAATGTAGAACTCTTTTTTGTCTTTTCTGCATTTTTCTCCCATCACAAGTGCTTGATATTTTAACAAACTGTTGGTAAGGCATGCCATATAAAGGGATCAATTTTTGTACCAATCGGACATCAACTTTCAGTTAAATGACGACTTTGTTGATTTTAAGCCTAATTTGTAAAAGAAATGTTGGTCAAAGATTTCACAGCAGCTATTCTTTGCGAATGCTTGAAATTTTAGCACACTCTTTGGTTAGGCATGTCATACGGTGGGGTCTATTTTTGTTCCAATCGGACGTCAACGTCCTGCTTAATGACGAATTTGCATATTTTTTAGCTTTAATTCTCAAACAAATTTTCGTAAAAGTTTTAGGCATTCTGTCTGCTGTGACCAATATTGCACCAATAAGAATTCAACTTCCTGTTAAATGACGACTTTGCTTATGTTATATATTCGCATCAGAGCAGGGGTATATGTATAACTAATGAGCATTGGCTCACATATAATTTGTTTAAAATTTTTTTACAGACAAACTATATTAACGTGATATATTTTATAATCTGCTGACAATGTGCGCCCTTTACGTCAAATATTTACATTTGCAGGACTTTCGCCTTTTTTAAAAGTTAATTCCATATTTCAGAAAGTATTATTTTAGCACACAAAGTTGACATTTGATTAAATCAGATTACATTATATTGTTTTCTAATAATGTTAACAAAATTATTTACATTGATACTCAACTGGCAAGCAAGACCAGATTAAGAAGAAGCTGCTCTCTAAAACAGACACATGGAGCAAATTTAACACACTTTGAATTAAGGAAGGAGTCTTTTCATTATCAAACCTACTTCTTATAATAAGAAATGCACGAAATTTTGACACAGTCAAACGGATCAGATTACTTAATGATTCTATCAGTTTTATTAAATTTGACCTTTTTGTTTTCGGATAAAGGTCAGGTCAAGGTCACTACCTTTTTCCTCAATGTTTTAAGAATGATAAAAATAAGTGTAGATCTTTATAGTTCTGTAGACATTTGTTTAAGATTTGAAGATTCAAATCTTCAATGAAATCATAGACCATGAGAGTGTCTATCAGCTTATACTACTAAATTGGAACAAATATTTATACTAAAATTGATATTGCTTAGCCCGCATTTCCTCTAATTTTCTAAAATTTTGAATTTTTTTTTGATTTTATGCTTCCAATAATGAAATATTTCTAATTTTTATGTATTATGAAGACTTTATATAAAGATATAAATTGACAGAAAAGCTAATATATTGACCATTTCATAAGAGAGAAATACTGATTTTAGTGTTTTTTCCAAAAAATCAATGTATAGAATGGGCGCTTTAAAAAGCTTATAAAAATGTTATTTAATAGGCAAATCATATTTTAAAAACATATTCTGAAACCCACGTACCATATTATTAGTTCACATTAGTAAAAAAAAATCCAACATTATTGTTTTTGTTTTTAAAATGCTAAAACAGACTCATTATATATATAATCTGCAGCAATTCTGAATTGCGCAACATGTGATATTTTCCTACGCCAATATTACGCCAAAAATATAGTCCTTGTTCCATTCTAAACATTGATTACATTTTTCTATGCCAAGTTGTATGATAGTAAAAAATATACTATTTTAATTTCCTTTCATCTTGATTTAATGAACAATTAATCAAATTTACGTTTGACAAGTCGAAAACCAGAAAAGACTCCTTCCTTAAGGCAATTTAAAAATGTCAACATTATTTGATTAAAGGGGGGGGGGGGGATATTTTATTCAGAATACTAGTGTCATCTTTGCTATATCGGGAATTAAAAAAAATCTTTTACTCAGTTTCAAATATTTTTTCAGAACCAGTTCAATGGACCACCATTCCATTCTGGTCAAGAACTGCAAACTGCTCCTCAACGAACTGTTCAACCAGATCGAGGCAAATATGTGTAAGGCTGGCATGGAAGATGAGGATTAAGAGGAAGGCGACTGGGAAGATGAAGACGCTGATGGGGAGGAAGACATCCAGCTGAGGGGGCAGACTCTGACCTGATTGACAGTATGGCGGCCTAGTTCAATGGTGATTACACCTTGTATTTTTTCTAATAAGAAAGCACTGACAAATATACTTGTAATCAAAGGATTTGAAGTGTCTGTTATGGATCGAAATAGATAAAGTCTGATTGACAGTATTGCAGTCAAGTTTAATGGTGATTATACTCTTTATGCTGATAATAACTGATTGGTGGTAATGTTGGAAGGGGGGGGGGTTTAAATATATACTATTACCTTAAAGGTTTGCAGCTGACTGATCCGTAAATATAACAGGTTTAACATGTAGGCAGAGCTGCTTGTTTAATTCATCAACCCTATATAAAGACTTAATGTGTGTGAGATTTTTTCTCGCAAGGACAGTAATGTGAAAGATATACTTGTAAAAACAAGTAGCTGACGTTTAAGTCTTTTGGGATATGAATTTTAACCTGTTGGATACAGGAATAAAGCCATGTCTTATGTTACAGATTTACAAAAATTGGATATGCATGATTTAAGTCCAAAGAAACATGGATAAAGATATTCATGAAAAAAAATGTTTTTAAATCTTTATGTTTGAATGGACATTTGATTAACTGTTTGAAATGCTTTACTTCAGGGTATGATGAAGATGAGGAGGAAGAAGAGAACCCCAATTTCTCCAAAGACCCGACTTACCAGATAGATTTACAGGTCAGTGTGCATATCAATACATGGATATATTTATGGAGAATGCTTTAATACATAGGCATTGCCTGCTGCCTAATCCATTCATGTATATTTGCATAATAAAATATGATCAAATCAAATCAAATCAATACCTGGATATATTTGAATGTATGAAGAAAGAAAAAGTCAGTGTAAAAATATATAATCTAAGATGTTTTTTATATTATTGTTTCATATTTATTCACATTACTCAAAACTTTTGAGTCAAGTACACGTACATATATATAATATGCACACTCCTGTCGATAGTTAAAAGGAAAATGATGAAAAAAAACCTGCTGTTTTATGAATAATAGATTAATACTCATCTTTAAATCGCAAAATTATAAATCATGAATTTTTATTCAATTATTAAAAAATGCATCAAATAGACGCATTAAAAAGGGGGGTGGGGAATGATCTGTAAGAAAGTGTCTCAGGTCATATAAGTCGGCTTCACATGCAGTTAACAGTGAAGTTTAACTTTAATTTTCTCCAATTTTTTAGGCATACCTCACGGAGTTCCTCAAGTCTTTGTCCCAACAAGGGTGTTACAGTACCTTCAGTTCACATCACAATGACTCCGAGAAACACGTTCTACGAACAATTAACATCAATGTTTGACCTCTAGTCACTCCTTACCAAAACCCACATGTTGAACTTTTTAAAATTTAAAACTGTTTTTAACCTAATGATGCCATTGGTTTTGATCATTTTTGGTATTTTATGACTGTGTGAATGTGTGATGCATTGAAAAACAGAGTGAGCTTTAAAATGCCTTGTGAGTGAAAATGGCTGTTTTATTTAGGCCTAACAAATTGGTTTTAGCTGATGGATTATAATTTAATGAGAAAATAATAACAGTTGCATTTCAATTCAGAAAAAGGTTAGTGTAATTTGTAGTTATTTATTTGTAGAATTTGGATGTATTGTGTCAATTTGATTGTGTAACTATTCAGATTTAATGTGTATACCAGCATTTATTTGTTTAAAATATGCCTATTATTTTTTAACTATGTGCAATACTCCTCAAATTTTATTATCAATAAATCCTTTTATTTGTTTCTAAGCTAATTCCTGTTGTTATTCAGTCTGATTCAACATTTAACAAGTACTTTATTAATCTTGGGTGTTGAAGAGGGTATATTAATTATGGCTTCAAATGTCATGGTTAATCAGTAGAAAATTCTTATTTTTGTTCAGCAAATGTCTACAGAGGCTCTGTGCTTAAAGTCGCCAAAAATGGAGTTAATGACAAGTATATAATCTATTGTTTACATGAACAATGTTAAAATAAAACAGAAGAAACCGTTTTATTGGGAACGTGGCATTTTCAAAAATGAAATTCCGCGTACTATTATTTTATTTTTCGGATTTTTATATATATATTTTTAATGCATTCTTTCGTCATATGTGTGTGTCTATCTATCTATCTATCTATCTATCTATCTATCTATCTATCTATCTATCTATCTATCTATCTATCTATCTATCTATCTATCTATCATATTCAGCGCACCTCAGCTACATGTACAATACAGTGTATAAGGTAAACTCTTGTCCTGTGTCCGTCCGTTTGTCTTCTGCTTCTATCTCAATTATCTCGACTGACATACATAGCACAAAACTTTCCCATGGTATTATGAAAATAAAAGAAAAAACTCTCTCAAAAGACAGATAATAAAATTGTAAAATAATATGCTTTAAATCAACCGTTTTTCTTCATACACTTAAAAAAAAAAAGAATATTTATTTAGACACACGGGAAAGAACTCTATATCAGTTTGATGTCAAGTGACCGCATTGCAAGCAAGATCAGCCATGATAAAATCGGAGGGTTAAAAAAAATTATATAGATACACGGTATGTTGTTTTTGTATGAGAAAAACTTCTATATTTACTATACATTTGATTTTTATGCATCTTTTTCAACTGCAATGTACATAATTTCCATCAATTTAGAACTTTAATATATCTTTTTCAACAATATAACTTTCACTTTCACTTTCTCTATAGAGCTGTTTAACCTACTCGCCTCCAAATTGATGTCAACCGGTAGAGGTGAAACAGTGGAATAAAACTTCAATGTTCAGGTGAAGGGGATTTGTGCTTTGTTTCAGCGCTTTACTTTCTAGGGTTATTTGACAGTTGATACATTTTATCATACACCCCACCCACACACATGCATCCTTAGCAATTCATTTTTATCCCCAAACTGCAATTTTTTTGCTTATTTGATATATGTACAGTTTATTTATCATTCTATCTTTTTAAAAAAACCCTCAACGGTGTGTCGAGATGGCTTGTGTGCATACTTTTCTCGATAAGGATAACCGAATAATATAATATATTTTTCATACTTATTCATTTGTAGAAAACTATGGATCCTCAAAACAATGCCAATGATGTGGGCCGATGTGACCTTTGTGAGACCGCCATAGTACACAGCTACTGTGACTTTTGTCATGTCAACCTCTGCATACCATGTATAGGGAGACACATCTCCGATGGATATGACAAACATAAAATAGTCCCTTTTCAGGAACGAAGATCAACCCTCATTTATCCGAAATGTAGAACGCATTCACAAAAAAATTGCAAATTTCAGTTCAAAGATTGCGATGAAATATTGATTTGTTCTTCTTGTACTGCATCTGCACAACATAGAGGGCATACATTCCTAGAAGTTTTAGAAGTTTACAATACAAAGAAAGAAATTTTGGGAAAAGATACAAAAGAATTCCAAAACATTATTTCTCCTACATATGAAGAAATTGCACTTGATTTGGAAAATCAGCTTGCAAACCTGGATGGAGGATATGAGAAACTTACAAAAACAATGTCCAAACAAGGAGAGCAATGGCACAGAGAAATCGACTTCATCATCAATAAAATGAAAATTGAAATCAGCGAGATAAAAATAAAACACAGAGACATTCTACAGAAAAACTTGGATGAAATTAAACAGATACAGTTTCTCATAAAAGAAGCATTACAGGCCTTAAAGGAAATGGAATATTCCACGGAAGTATTTCCAATCATTAAATACAGCTCTAAGGTCAGAGAGTTTAGCAAGCTTCCACCCAAGGTCCAGGTATCGCCGCCAACATTTATTTCAAAACCAATAGATCGCGAGAAGCTGTGTAGTTTGGTTGGACAGATCACACCATTATCTACTGATACAGAAGAAAATGTCTTGTCACTAAACAAACCCACCACTTCAGTCAGAGAACTACTGGATGAACCGGAGCTTGTTACCACAATACAGACTGGATATTTAAAACAACGCAATGTTACATATACTTTTCTTCATGATGGTAGTATATGGACAAGCGGAGAGACCAATGATATCAAATGCTTCAGCAGTAAAGGTTCACTCCTCCAAACAATCAAAACAAACTCAGAAAAAGGGCCAAATGATATAGTTGTAGACAATAGTGGTGATCTACTATTATCCAATCGGAAAGCAGGGAAATTAAATAAAATAAAGAATGGACAGACAGAAGAGTTTTTTAAATTACAAGGATGGGGACCATGTAATCTGTGTGTCACCTCTACAGGTGATCTCCTGCTTACCATGTGCAGTGATGATTGGACTCAATCCAAAGTTGTCTGTTACTCTGGATCTACATACAAACAAACAATTCAGTTTGATGATGAAGGTAAACCTCTGTACTCCGGGAATACCAAGATTAAATACATCACAGAAAACAGAAACCACGACATCTGTGTAGCTGACTGCGGGGCTGGTGCAGTAGTGGTGGTTAATCAGGCCGGGAAACTCAGATGGAGATACACTGGTCATCCCTCAATAACCAAGAACAAAACATTTAAACCCCGTGGTATCACAACAGACAGTCAGAGTCATATCCTGACAGCAGACGGTGACAACCATTGTATCCACATTCTAGATCAGAATGGACAGTTTCTCCGTTACATTAATAACTGTGATCTGAAGATTCCTTACGGTTTATGTGTGGACAATAATGACAATCTGTTTGTGTGCGAGTTATATAAAAGCAATGTAAAGAAAATTAAATATTTAACATAGACGGCCGGTTTTTGACAATTATAAAAAGCAACTTTTTTAAATGTACATTGAATACTTTATTTTAACATTTTATTTCAATTCACCGATATATCAAAGTTAATTGTTTTTGTCCCCGGGAACAAATAATTAACTGCTCTAACCGACAACCAAGGCTCATGTGTATGACATTATGATTTGAAAATGTTTTATTAAATGGTAAGAAATAAATTCGATAACGTTTTTGGATGGGGCAAATCTATTTCATGGAATGCAGATTACTTTTGTGTTACTGACTCGTCGAAGTTAGGAAATCTGACATCCTGTTTAGTCGGTACATTTTCATTTAAGGAATTTCATTTTGTATGCTAGCATCTGTAATGGATATATGTCAAAAACAGTTATGTATAAAAAAAATATCAGAGAGTTTCGAGGCCCGTTAGAGCCGAGAACTGTCTGATATTTTTTCATACAGAAGTGTTTGAGGCATATATCGAACTTAAAACAGTGCTAGGGAATTTCATAGATGATTTATTTGAGATTGTCCGATTTTGTTCTGTAACCACTGGTAACAGTCTAATATTAAGAAGCCCACTAATATCGGACTGTCGCAGGTAAAATTTTAGACTGCGAGAACAAAAGAATGACATCACAGCAGTGTTTTCACTTCAGATTGTGTAGATTTAGGTTTGTTTGAATCATGATCTCCAGGAGAAGGATTGGATCACATTTTTATTTGTGTTTTATTGTACAATGTTAACATGTAATGTCTCCTTTAAATTTCTAGTCTTTTAGCTCTATCCTATATTTGGGGGCTGTTAAAACGCACTTTAAAAATGTTTGCACTTTTAAAATTTTGTCAAATGGCGTTAATTTTGGAACCAAGTAAACGAACTTTGAATTTTTTAAGGTCAGACGCGACACGTTCCTCGATTTTATTTAACATTTTCCAGGAATTTCTTAATGGTTTACTACTACTCTGAGAAGCTTTCTTGGCAAAAAATTAGGATACCTTATTAGGCATTTCTGCACCATACTAGTCTTCTTGAAAATACACTTGAATCGCTGATATAAAATTAAGTAAACAATACAGCACAGCAAAATTCACTATATTGGAGAGGGCTTTGAACTCACAACCTCTTGAACCTACGCTCCTGGCAGAGAGCGGCCATGGCTCTAACCCCTCGGCCATCTAGGCACATATCCATATACAAGTAAATTTTAATCATATTAAAAATCATTATAAAAATAATAATTTGATTGGAACTCTTTATTACGAGGAGATACAAAAAAGATGTTCGAGGAACGTGTGGTCTGACCTTAATTTCAAAGTGCATTTAAATTCTCGATATTAACCCACTTGGAAAAAAAGAATGTAAGATACCTTATTAGACACATAATCTTACCCCAATTCAATTACAATCTGCATTACCGAAAGTTTTACCTTGTGCGAACTTTTATTTAATCTCTTATTTCGTCAAATATTCTCAACCCGTTTCCCAACCATTTTTAGTCAACGACTGGCAATATTGAAATGACTACAGGTTTCAAGGTTAGTATTAATACCTTTTGAAAGGTATTGAATACACCCCTGCGAATGTGTTCGGAATGTTTTCTTTCTCATTGCTATGTTTATAAGAAATCCAGAGATACTCAAATGAAAATTCACGAGACTTTCCTCGAAGCGACTCCGATATATCTACAGCTCCTGTGTAATTTCTAGCGGAAGCATGAGTGTTCGGATAACATTCTCAAAATACATACAAAATATTGATTGCTTTTAATATTACATCTTACTCATAAATTAAACCATAAAAATCTATTAAGAGATACATGTAGGTTTTATTTCACCATCAAACTCTTATTTAAACTAAAACGATGATATTAGGAACAGAGTTATTATCATTCTTGTTCAACCACTCTACACGTGGTTACAAAGTTAAACACTGCTAAGTTTGATGCTTTTGGTGTGCAAAACCAATGGCATGTTTTTTAAAAGCATCAGTGGGTACCTGTTTTGTGTAAAAAGATATATAGTGTTTAATCAACATTCTGCATAAAATACTACTTGTACTGTCTGGTTCATTATTGACACTGTTACAAGGCCAGGAGCGGATCCGAAACTTATTTAGTTGAATACTGAATATTTAAAATGTTTGTGTTAAAATCTATCTCTCTCTCTCTCTCTCTCATATTAAATATTATACAAATATTGACTGGGGTTGAGGGCAACATTGATTATATTAGCCCCCAAGGGCCGAAATATTGCCCGACGCGAAGCGGAGGGCAATATTTTCGTCCCAAGGGGGCTAATATAATCAATGTTGCCCGAAAACACAGTCAACATTTGTTTTGTTATATGAAGAAACAAACCAAAATTTAAGAAAGTAATTGAAAACAGATCGCCGTAATTTTCTCAGCTCAACAAAGAATTCACGATTTCAATTTTGTGCAAAATTCATTTCCAAACTATCCTCAGCATCAAACGGTCACTGGTGATATTCCACCGCCCGTAAGAATTAACATACAGATGTTCTACCTGATTTTACTTAACAGTAATTCGCAAATACTTACATCCGTTATGATAGCAAACCGTCGCATTGCGCGTCCGTTGTTTACTTGCCTTGACTGACTGTCTATTATGACGTCACCTTGTTTTGGAGTCGCGAAGAATTATTTACGTCATCGTTTACGAATCAACAAATCAGAGCCGATTATTTGAAATAGAGGGAATGTTCTCTAGATATTATTCCTAGCCGGTCAATATCAAAAAAATATTGACCGGTCAATATTTTTGGGACGAGCTAATATTACAATTATTGACTATTCGTCTATATAGAGTTATATAGTGAGAATATACTACTGAATATAACAATTTGATTTATAATATAAGCATTCGAAACAATGTCAAATATGTACGAGTAAACAGACTCAGAGTTGATATGTTTTGGTTCATGGACATATTATTTTTATTTTTTCATTTCTATTCGTAATTGTGGGGAGTGAAAGAGGACATGTGGTTAATGGAATGAAAATACTTAAATTTTATAAAATGCTTCATAACACTTACTGTTCAATTTACAAAAAAAATATTGATAACACCTAGATACGATTTACGAAAATTAAGGTTTGTCTTCACTGTTTAATGACAATTTTTGTTCTCTGGTTTGTTGCTTAAGAAAGGAATGTATGACATGGATGCAGTTATATTAACTCACATGCACATACTTTTAAATTCATCAATGCTTATGCTTTCAAATTAAACATCGTTTGTCACAGAAGACAAAGATTAACCGTGACCCCTCTTAGGAACTCCTATATCTACTTGTCAATAATATCTTCACGTACATTACCTTAGAATGATTGGATTACAAATAGCCTTAAATGATTAGGAAAAACATGGAAAATAAAATATTTTGAATTGATAGCTAGAAAAATTATCTAGGAAATGTTTCCATGGAGGGGGGGGGGGGGGCTCCGAAGAAAAACTGTGTTTGCGCGCGGGGGGGGGGGGGGGGACATATTTCCGATTATTATGCTACGTGAATTTAATAATTTGATAATCTAGTTTACAAGGAAGGGGGAGGGATCCATTTAACCCTAAAAAAAAAATCACAAAAAGGTTGTGTTAAAAATAGTATGCATACACGATTTAATGGATTGGTGTTCACTTTATACGCATAACTAATAATAAGAAGCATACAACTTGTATTCATTTCCGTATATCAATCTCGTCAAGCGTAATAATATCCTTGTTGTATAAATGTGCATATCAATGTGCAAATTTATTACGAAAATGAATACGTACCATTGTCTGCACAATCTTTATCTCAATACATGTGGACGTATTACAGTACCTTCAGTTCTCGCAACAACGACTCCAATAAACACGTACGTTCAACGAACAATTTACATCAATATTTAACCTCTGGGGTCACTACGCTCAGAACCCACATGTTGTGTATTTCAAATGTGAAACTACTGTTAATTTGATTTCATTAATTTTGAACATTATTGGTATTTTATGATTGTGTGAATGTGTGATGCTGGAAAAAACATAATGAGCTGAATGCCTTGTGAATGTAATTTGCTGGGTTTTTTTATAGGCCTAATAAAATGGTTTTAGCTGATGAATGACAGATTAATGAGGTTAACTTACTATTCTAAATGTTAACAGTTAAATTAAAAGATTAAATACAAATCGTTTTAATCAAGTAAAAAAAGGTTAGTGTAACATGCATTGTTATTTATTTGTAAAATTTGGATGTTGTATGTCAATTAAAAGTAAAAATTTTATAAATAGTTTTTATACCAGATTTTTCTTTTAAAACAATGCCTATTATTTTGAAACTATCACCAATATTCCTCAAATTTTATTATTAATAAATCCTCTTATTTGTTCCTTAGATAATTCATTTGCCATGTAATCAACATCAAGATAACAGACTAACAAAACAAATACAAGTACACCGCTTAATGTTGAAGGGTGTAATCCATTAAATATGGTTTCAAATATCAATTTTAGGTTAACCAGTAAACAAGTCATTTTGTTGTCCTTCTAATGTCTTGGGAAACCCTGTGATTTCAACAGGGTTGATTATGACAAAAAGGTTACCTAATTCTAGCTACATGTATATGTAGTGTGTGACAATGTCCTGACCAATATCATAAACAATGTCATAAATTATTAACGTTTCATGTTTGGTTGTCATTGTCAAAATTTACAACATTTTGAAAAAAAGAAGAAACCAAAAAAATAATACCAAGGTGGTATTTCAAAAATGTTGAGATACCATTATTTTATTTTCTGTTTTTTTTTTATTTCTTAAAAAATATTTGAGTAGTGTACTTTTTGTTGTATTGTAACAAATTAACATATTTATGATTTAAATCGGAGAGAACAATTCATTCCAGATCTAAAATAACAGTTACATGTAATTTCTGTTGAATCAACTTCCGCATGTGTTTTTTAAATCATCTATTGTAAAAATATATAATTCTAAAATATTCCAAATATATTATAGATTGAATGTTCAGCGCACCTATGCTACACGTATTAGGTCAACTTTTGTCCAGTGTGTGTCTGATCATCATTCTATAAACTAATCACTATCCAGACTTCTATCTCTAAAATCTCGACTGACGTAGCGCAAACAGATCCCACAGTATTATGAAAATAAAAGGACCTTTTTCAAAAGACAGATAATAAAGTTTAAAAATGAGCCTCGAGCTGTAATATAATAGGGAATTTTTGGAATAATCTTTTTAAACCCAAGTTTGTTAGACACACGGGAGATAACTTTATTTTCATTTGCTGTCAAGTGACCGCATTCCAAGCAGATCAGCCATGTTAAAGGCGGAGGGTTAAAAAGAAATACATTTTTTAAATATAGATATACGGTATGTTGTTGGTTTTTTATGATAAAAAGTTCTATATTTACAATACATTTGATTTTTATGTATCTTTTTCAACTACAATCTACATAATTTTTATCAATTTAGAACTTTAATATATTTTTTTCAACAATATCACTTTCACTTTCACTATAGAGCTGTTTGTTTTCATTCGTACACGCTCCCAAATCGACGTCAACCGGGAGCGTGGAAGCAGTGGAATGAAAATTATATTCAGGTGAAGGGGATGTGTGTTTTGTAGCAGCGCTTTACTTCCTAGGGTTATTTCTCAGTGGACAAATTTTAATATACACCCACTCCCAGTCAATGGTTTTAAACACCCCCCCCCCCCAAACGGTGTACTGAGATTGCTTTTGTGCATACTTTATGTTTATATGCATAGCTGAATAATATAATACATTTTATATATTAGTTGTAGAAAAACTATGGATCCTCAAAACAGTGTCCAGGATGTGCACCGATGTGACCTTTGTGAGACCGCCATAGTACACAGCTACTGTGACTTTTGTCATGTCAACCTTTGCATAGCTTGTATTGGCAAACATATCTCAAATGGGTATGACAAACATAAAATAGTCCCTTTCCAGGAACGCAGGTCAACCCTCATCTATCCGATATGTAGAACACATTCACACAAAAATTGCAAATTTCAGTGCAAAGATTGCGATAAAATATTTATTTGTTCTTCATGTACTGCATCTGAACAACACAGAGGGCATACATTCCTAGAAGTTTCAAAAGTTTACAATACAAAAAAAGAAATAATAGGAAAAGATACAAAGGAATTAGAAAACCTTATTTCTCCTACATATGAAAAAATTGCACTGGATTTAGAAAGTCACCTTGCCAACCTGGATGGGGGATATGAGAAACTTACGACAACAATTTCCAAACAAGGAGAGCAATGGCACAGGGAAATCGACACCATCATCAACAAAATGAAAACTGAAATCAGCGAGATAAAAGTGAAACACACAGCTATTTTACAGAAATATTTGGTTGAAATCAAACACACACAGTCTCTTATAACAAATACATTACAAGCCATAAGAAAAATCGAACAATCCACTGAAGTATCTTCTACCATTGAATACAGATCTAAGCTCACAGAATTAAGAAAACTTCCACCCAAGGTTCAGGTATCACTGCCAACATTCATTCCAAAACCAATAGACCGTGAGACACTGTGTAGTTTGTTTGGACATATCACCCCATTATCGACTGACACTGAGGAGAATGTCTTGTCACTGAATCAATCAAAAACCTCAGTTATAGAACTCCTTGGTGAACCAGTGCTTGTTGCCACAATACAGACTGGGTATCAAAATCTACGCAGTGTTGCCTGTCTCAATGATGACTGTGTTTGGACATGTGGATTGACAAATGATATGAAATGCTTCAGCACTATAGGTTCACTCCTCCAGACAGTCAAAACCAAATCAGAAGAAAGACCCAGTGATATAGCTGTGGACAAGGATGGGAATCTTCTGTACTCCATTCGGACAGCAGGGACAGTGTTCAAAGTAAAGAATGGACAAACAAAAGATTTTATCAGATTACATGGATGGGGACCATGCAATCTGTGTGTCACCTCTACTGGTGATCTCCTGGTTACCATGTGCCGTGATGATAAGACTCAATCCAAAGTTGTCCGTTTCTCGAAGTCTACAGAGAAACAAACAATTCAATTTGATGATAAAGGTAAACCTCTGTACTCAGGGAATGATAAAATAAAATACATCTCAGAGAACGGAAATCATAACATCTGTGTTGCTGACTGGTATGCTCATGCAATTGTCGTGGTTAATCAGGACGGGAAACTCAGATGGAGGTACACCGGCCATCCCTCAGTTACCGGGAAGAAATCATTTGATCCTTGTGGTATCACAACAGACAGTCAAAATCGTATCCTGACAGCAGACAGTGACAACCATTGTATCCACATTCTTGATCAGAATGGCGAGTTTCTGAGTTACATTGATAAATGTGATCTGAAGGATCCTTGGGGTGTATGTGTGGACAATAATGACAGTTTGTTTGTGTGTGAGTATTACAAGAGCAGTGTAAAGAAAATAAAATATTTAAAGTAGACTCATGAGTTGTCACATTTACCGGTATATTAACCATTAAACAAAGGTAAACTTTTTAGCGTATTTTATAGTTTATATATCAATGGTGATTTTAATATGATTGATTTGAGATTTGGTAATGAATTTTAATACGTGAAAATGACGGTTGATATTTAGTATAATAAAAGTTAATAAGAGTGTCGTTTTTCATCATTGTTTCAAATGTCAATAACAGACTTGTGTGTATAGTTCAAGTTTTCGACATTTTAAACATGTTAAATATACGTACTATAATAATTACTGTATATTGTAAATTCCGTACCAGTTTGATTATAATTTCAAATGTAATATAATTGTAGAGCTTTTTTTTGTCCTTGCCGCATTTTTCTCACATCACAGGTGCTCGACATTTTAACAAACTCTTGGTAAGGCATGCCAAATGAAGGGATTGATTTTTGTACCAATAGGACGTCATCTTTCAGTGCAATGACGACTTTGCTGATTTTAAGCCTAATTTGTAAGACAGATGTTAGTCAAAGATTTCACAGCAAATATTCTTTGCGAATGCTTGATATTTTAGCACACTCTTTGGTTAGGCATGTCATACGGTGGGGTCTATTTTTGTTCCAATCGGACGTCAATTTTCTGTTTAAGGACGAATTTGCATATTTTTAGCCCAAATTTTCAAACAGATTTTCGTAAAAAGAATCCTAGCACCTATATATTAATCGCAGATGTTTGGTACTCATTTTTAGGCATTCTGTCTGCTGTGACCAATTTTGCACCAATTAGAAGTCAACTTCCTGTTAAATGTCGACTTTGCTTATTCTATATAGTCACATCAGAGCAGGGGTACATGTATAACTAGTGAGCATTGGCTCACATATAATTTGTTTAAAATTCTTTACAAACAAACTTTTATTTTAAGGGTTCAAGCTAAAATAGACCTTACATATAACATGGGCTTAATCTTTTAAACAACGAATTCAAAATGTACATTTTATCATTAAATCGACCTGAAAAAATTTATATTAACGTAATATATGTTATAATCTCTTGATAATGTGCCCCCTCTACGTCAACTATTTACATTTGTAGGACTTTCACCTTTTTTATAAGTTAATATCATATTTTAGAAAGTATTATTTTAGCACGCAGAGTTAATCTGATTACATTATATTGCATAACTTGTTAACAAAATTATTTACATTGAAACTCAACTGGTTATACCCCTAGATTTTTTATGTAGACGTGGATATGAATACTATTTCACTTAGTGGGGTTTGCATATCAATATTAAAATAAAAACTTTTTTTATACATATATCTTGTCAGGTTTTGACTGTTTTATAAATATGGTTTGAGTCATTGTTATTAACTAAACTTTTGGAAAATTTAATTACTCATTGCAAAGTCAAACAAAACGTTATCTAAAACATTAAAGTGGCAAGGCTCGCAAAATTACGTTCTTGGTATTCTGAAATTTGTATCTGTTAGCTTACCATTATTGTTTTTGTCCTTTTGAGGGATTTCTAAAGAAGCCTGTAACTGAATAGTTTACAGACGAGGAAAAGTTTCTCTATCTTTTTTATCTCGGCTGAGATGTTAGCTTGCCTTAATTGATATTTGACAAAAAGCTTTTGAAAATCTTTGGTTAATATCATGATACTCATCCCAGGTATAAATATAAGTTAATTTCAACAATTAATCTTGTTATTTATTTTAAGCGCAAAACGTTCTAGGGGAAACATATGTTTGTTACAAAGAGGAAACTAATAACACAAACTATTTAATTACTTCATGATTCAAAATAACCACATAATTTCCCTCTGATTCCGATCACGAAAATATCAATCAAGGACAATAATAATGAAAGGGAAGTGGCGGATAATTTTTGCTTGGTACCATTTCCTAAAAGGCATTGTAGTTGCAATCTTTGCATTACAAATATAATGTGCGTTTGATACAAAACGCTTACTATTTTTAATTTTAATTATAATCAAAAAAACAAATTGCAGGTTTTGTGATTCGTTTTTATAACAAATATGGACTCTCATTATAATGCACAGGATGTTCACCGATGTGACCTTTGTGAGACCGCCGTAGTACACAGCTACTGTGACATTTGCGATGTCAACCTCTGTACGTCATGTATAGGAAAACACATCTTAGATGGATATGACAAACATACAATTGTTCCTTTCCGTGAAAGAAGATCCACCTTGATTTATCCGAAATGTAAAGAACATTCACAAAGGAAATGCGAATTGCAGTGCAAGGATTGTGGCGACAGTTTTGTTTGTCTTTCTTGTACTGCATCAGAACTACACATTGGACATAGGTTTGTAGATGTTAAAGAGGCGTACAAGATGATGAAAGACGCCATTAAAAAGGATGCAGAAGAATTAGAAATCCACATTTCTCCTGTATATGACGAATATGCACTTGATTTGATGAATCAGCTTGCAAACCTGGATAGAGAATATGAAAAAGTTACAACGGCAATATCTAAACAAGGAGAGGAATGGCACAAAGAAATAGATTATGTTGTCGAAAGAATGGAAAATGAAATCAGCAATATAAAGGTTAAACATCGAGAAGATTTACAGAAACAGTTGGATGAAATCAAACATTTACAGTCTTTGATGAAACAAACTCTACTGACCTTAAGAGAAATTCAGGAATCTACAGACGTTTCATCGACCATCGAGTATAACTCTAAAATCACAGAGTTTAGCAAGTCTCCAACAAGGTTTCTGTATTCAATGCCAACATTCATGCCGAAACCAATAAGTCACGTAAAAATCTATAGTTATTTTGGTGAAATTACACCACTACGGACAACTAGAGAGGAACCTGCTGTGTCAGCAAAACCAGAAAATACTTTAGGTGGAGAATTACTTGCTAAACCAGAACTGACAAAAATAATCCAGACTGGGTATGAAGAACTGCGCAGTGTTGCATGTCACAATGAAGAACGAATTTGGACGACGTGTGGAAAGACAAATGATATCAAATGCTTTAATATTAAGGGTTTTCTTCTTGACACAATCAAATCAAAATCTGGAAAATGGCCGAATGATTTGACTTTAGACAAAGAAGGGAATCTACTGTTTTCTGAAGGGACAAGACGAACGGTGACTATAATTAAGAACGGAGAGACAGAGGAGTTGATTAGAGTACAGGGGTGGATGCCTAATACCCTGTGTGTCACCTCTTCGAGTGACCTCCTAGTTTCCATGTACAATAATGAAAAAGATCAATCCAAGGTTGTTCGTTACACGGGATCTACAGAGAAACAAACCATTCAATTTGATGACGAAGGTAAACCTCTGTACTCGGGAAATAATGGAATCAAATACATTACCGTAAACAAAAACGGTGACATCTGTGTCTCTGACTGTAAGGCCGGTGCGGTTGTGATTGTTGATAAGGCCGGGAATTTTAGGTGTAAATATACTGGCTATCCATCACGTACCAAGATCTCTCTATTTAAGCCCTTTGGTATCACGGCAGACAGTCAAAATCGTGTCTTAATTGTAGATAGAAGCAACCATTGCATCCATATTCTTGACGGAAATGGAGACTTTCTTCGTTTTATTGATAACTGTAATCTAAAAGATCCTTTGGGTTTATGTGTGGACATTTATGACAATCTGTTTGTGTGTGAGTTTTACAAAGGCTATATAAAGAGAATCAAATATTGTTAAACATGCACACAAAAGATAGTTGGTTCGATCTACAAGTACAGAAATACTTTGCTGTACATATACTAGTATTGCTGCGCTAATAGTAACTGTATACATTTACATCATTAATCTTATGAAATACATTGATTTAACTAACAATGATTGCAATGCAATATACAAAAGCAAAATTATTTCCTCTTCCGCGCATCTTTCTCAATTGAATTCATTTGTTCCTTATTTACATGTGTTTTATTAATTTTTTCACTTCCGTCTTATGTAATTCAGTTTTAATGCACTTTTATATACTTTTCCGTTTCATTACTTTAAATTTTGTTTCCATTACATTATCTAATGATCATACTCCATAATCACAGTTGTTTACGTCCTTTTGAGAGAATATTGAACATTTTATGGTTATTATCAAAATTGAGAGCAATTTGTATTCTCAGTAACTCGCTAATACTCTATCTAAAAATTTAACTTTTTTCAAAAATATTTAAGATATAGAAAATGTATTTTTGAACAGAAAATGTTTTTTTTTTATATTTGCTTACACAAACCTATTACCTAAATGCTTCTTTATCAAAAGTAAATCTAAAAGTTCAAAATATCAAATCCATAATTTTTTAAAGTTTCATTATGCATTCTGGTTTTAACATTATCTGCATAAGAAACCTTATTGATGAAACTCCAATGGCTACCAGGTATCTAAGAACAATGCATTTTCAGCAATAATCCTCGAATGTAAATGAAATCAATGCTTAAAGATTTTAATATCTTTATGTTAAATTCAACAGTGGAGACACATACATGCACATATGTTAGTGGAATTGAGATTAACTAATTTGGTAGGGATATAAGGAAATTCATTAATTCATTATTAAGTAACGTGAGTGTTGCCATGACAATCCTTGATTCCTGTTAGGAGTGACAGACACCAGTTGTCTGAAATAATGATTGGCTTATTTAAGGAATGAATTCAATATTTATTTGTTTTATACGATATAAAATGGTTTAGGGCAGTTTACGCTTTATAATCCGTGAAACGGTTTATAAAAAAGCGTAAACTGTTTCAAACCATTTTTATCGTATAAAACTAATAACTATTGAATTCATTGCTTATAATTTATTTTTTTTACTCTTCATTATAGATAAAAACGGTCATTTGACCTTTAAAATGACGTAAAATTGTACAAAATTGAAACGTAAAGTCAGGCGTATTGATACTTTTTGACGTTTGTCTCACTATGACGTAGGCAACATTCTTTATACGATATAAGATATTTTTAGCCAATCTGAAAGCGCGTAACAACCAGAAATAAATTATTTCTTTAATTATATTACGAAGTTTTTTTTTCAATTTTGTTAAACTCTCTCGAATCTATTTGCATTAAACAAGCCAAATCCTGAATAATGCAGTTAAGTGAATCTCAAGAACGTGTCACATTATTACTGATTGTGGTTTTTTTCTAGTTTCTTAATTGACAGAATTATTTATTAATTGCCAATGCATTGTAATGGGGACCAAACACAATACAAGTTGTTTTACGAAGCGTTTAAATATTTACAATATAAACATGGATTAATATTATATTTTGTATTGCAAAGAATAGAGATATATTAGCGAATAAATGTAAGTTACACGTATTTGCAGGGAATTGTGTTCGTAAATGTAAACCTCCGAAAAATATTATTGTGGCTCAAATGAGAGGAGATACCTGCCTTTGTTTTCTCTGTTTTTATTTCAGAACAAGGAGTAGCAAATCTCCTAATTATATGTTAATACCAACCTTTTTATTTTTATTTGAATAATAAGTTTAAAAAGTATGCAAAATTCAATATACTAGTACTTATACTGTATTTATAACCAAAAAAAAAAACACTATTTGTTCTTATACTCGTTTATGTATTATTTTTTTCTAGTAAGCTAATGCGATTACGGATGTTATTTTCTATATTCGGTTCATTCAAAATTGCTCTTATATGTATAAGTTTAAAGTTACATCTTGACAGCAGCTTGAAAGATGACCTCATCGTCTGGCTTGGCAAAAGAAAAGACTGTTGGTGTATTTGTTTTAACGTTTTGAAATGGTCACGGATCCATCAACACAGACATACTGTATATGCATGGCACCATGTTACCAAATAGGTCTTATGAATTGTATGTAAAACCTAATTAATGTATCTTCAAAACTGAGATGAGATGATTCATTTAAGCTAATAAAATTATTCACTACCAGATCCATTTGTCCATTTCTATGTAGTAATTTTTATAAAATTTTATATTTACAAGTACTGCGATTGGATCAGCTACTCGCAGCTGTAGCCAATCATAAAACGGAGCTCGTCGCCGAGTTTTCGCAATGAAATTTGCCAAGGGTTTATGGGGAGCGAAGTGGACCGAAAACCCTTGCCTAGCGAAGATGAAAGAGTGTTGGTTTTCTGCTTATCACAATATCCCCATTAAATGGAAAGAAAGGGATCATAGATTTATTTATATTACAGTGCACACCCTTACAATTAAAAAAAATATATTGAGTTTTTTTATATCTTATTTTGATGAATTCAAGAGTCTAAAACGCTAATTTTGAAGCATGGTATTTTATGAGTTTTTGGGGCTCATCATATATGAAAGCAAATATTCTAATTCTAAGTATATTGCTATTTTTATTGATATTTTATAAAATACGCCGCCTTTAAAGTCATTATTAAGCAGCAAAAAACTAATTTTGTCAAAAATTCATAATTTCAATAAATCAAGGTGAATCAAGGCCAAAGAAATTGGTATATATTGCGGAGGACATCCTATTGTCTTTAACTTTGAAAAACAACACAAAAAAATATTGAGTAATTACTGAGTTGCACTATTCTGTTCCTTCTTTATTGAATTTGACTCAGTGGCTCTAAAGAAAAAAATAACACCCCTAATTTATTGTATCATATGAAACAACATTGTAGAATATGATATTGCATTAAATCATAGAACACTAAACTGTAGATTATAATATCCTATTGCTTCATTTGGTATGATATTGTTATGATAAAATAAAGAATCATTTAAAATCGTATTGTAAAAATTGGATTTTTTATCAAAAATAAACACAGATAACTGTAAAATAAAAACCAAACAAAAAACCAAGGGTTTAAAGTATTCGTAAAGAACTAGGTACAGTTTCAGTTATATTTCCCTGTTTGAAAGCGAGTCTTTAAAATATCACAGGAAATTCAAATTTAACATTTATTTACACGTAAAAACTCATAAACTAAGAATCCGTTCAGAGTTCCCGACGTAAACTTTCATAAGGGTAATTGTGACGTCACAGACAGTGCGTTTTCCCGTAATTTTCACTAAACTGAGCAGAAAATATTAATTAATCATTCGGTGTTATTTTTTTTTGACAGAAAACTGTGTCCGCAGTTGTCGCCCACGATGAGACTCACATTATAACTTTATTATGTATTATAAAATATTAATGTCATTGTGGGTGGTGGCTGCGGACACATTTTCCTCTTCAAAAAACTTCGAGAAAATGCGCCGTTTTGACGTTTGACTTAATATTAAAAATATGCCAAATTTTGAAGTCATGATTATTGCTTGAAACAAGATCAAAGTGTATAGCTTGGTACTTTATATACACCCACATTTAAGGTAGTATAATATGTGTATGAAGCTGTACATTCTTCTCTCTGTATGTCTATTTTTCTTGGCTCAATCCTTGTCTTTCTTTCCTAGATATTAAAAAAAAATTTAAGAGTTCTCATTTTGGTATAGTATTATATCATTAACAGTGCAAATGCAACGCCTAATGATAAAAATGTGTGTATCATGAGGGGTTGACCATGTGGCTTTTGGCTTGTTTCATTAAGCGTTAGGTCTGCTGTGCATTTGCGACGCTTAATAATAAAATTGTATCATTAGGGGGCGTTTTATCATTAGCGGTTGATGTTGTCAACTAATAATGCAAGAAGTTATAGCCCTAGGTTTTGCACTTGCAACGCTGAATGATATTTGTATCATTAGGGAGCGTTTTATAATTAGAGGTTGATACAGGGTAATTGTGGGTTTGGGACTGCTGGCTGATGTCGTGGCTTTGTCGAGCACGACTATCCCCCCTCCACGCCTGTAATTGCTGTCGGACCAATGATTCGTTCAAATCTCTCGTCCATTGGGGTTAAGGAAACAATGGATGGTAGAGACCACCCCCCCCCCACCAATTTTTCTTTGTTCTCCTTATTAAGCGCCAGCTTCTTCTTGCTTTCGCTCGACCTGCAAGTCCAATTCTTTTTAACATCCTCCCCAGAACGCATGACGTTAGAACAATCAACTGCATTTACTTGTTCTGCAATATCTTCCCAGGCCTTTCTCTTCATACTGTTGCACACTGTTGTACTTTGCTTGGCAAATTGCAGTTGTTTCCTTTTTTCAACTTCTTCTGTTAAAATAGATAATTCAGAAGCTGAAAAATTGGGATTTCTTTTGCTGTTCCGTGCCATTCTTGGAGAGTTCCACGTTGTAAATGCGGGAGGTGTTCGCTAGTCAGTTTTTGAATCACGCCAAATACAATCGAACACTTGATTTTAGGTGTAAATGATAAAATGGTATGACTGCATCAATTATATATGTTGATTCATTATATTTCAAATTTATAACTGATGCTCATCGTAAATGATATTAATGTAAATGTTATAATAAGAGATAAAAATAATGTTTTTGCACTTATTTTAATTATATAGACCTACCATGCAGAGGTTGATATAATTCATTTCAGTTGAATTCATGTAGATTTATTTTCTTCACTGGTTTGTTCTTATTGTTCTTATCAAAAGAAAGTACAAAAACATACGGTACATTATAAAGTATCCAGTAATGTTATTAAATATATATTTATACTACGGATTTCGTAAATAAATTCTTTACTTTACAATTTACTGATTGAATTTTATACAATCGCTCCTATAATAATTATCTTAAGATTATCTTAAGATAAGTTAAAGTTATGACATCTTTGTGAAACAGCTATGTCATATCTTCTGATAATCATAAGTCAAATCTTATGACAATCTTAAGACATGTCTTATGACAGCTATTTGAAACGGGCCCCAGTTCAAGAAATGTTTTACATTCTTATCCTCAAATGTACAAGATGGCTGCACATCCCCCTTAAAATGGTTCTAATTACCGTCTTCCTTGGAAGACGGTATAAAGAGTTGAAATAATTTACAGTCTCCGGGTTGTGAACTTCCTTTCCTTTGTGATTGGTTGAAAATACATGACGTGAAAATTTACATTTATTTCATTGGTCGAAATACTGTTCGGCGCAAGGGAGATAATTTTCTGATGATCTTTTTCACGTACGACTTAACAAATTTCGTAGATTTCAAATCTTAAAAAGTAAGAAAACGAAAAAGCAATACAAATTGCTATGAATGAAATTCAGCCTTTGGTTTTCAGGTCCAACTAGTTGAAAGTAACATTCTATAATATCTATTGAAATTATTTGTTTTTCTTTTAGAATTGTTTATTCAAATATTTATACAAAAATTAAAAAAAAAAAATGATGCGGTATGCTTAATATCGGTAAAGTTATTTGCATCTAAGATAGATAAATGCAGTGGTATAACTTTGATTTTATCAAAATAATACGAGTCTACGACCCTACCTAAGATCTCTTTCACCCTTTAATCGATCTCAACTTACAATGCAAGTTCGGGTACGCAGTTCTCAATTTTAGACACGCAGGCTTAAACGACACATGACACAAAAATGTTTGGATAAATTCACTCGCCATGCTATGTAGAGGAAGGTGACATTTATATAAAAAAGAGTTAAACTTTTTTGGTTACTAAGTGCTGTTCATGGTTTGTTCTAAAGACGGTAAGCTTTTTTAGAAAAGCTAAACTTGTAAAACGTTACTGTTGTGACATATTCGTATACTGTGGTTTGCTACAATACAGATCAGGAAAAAAAATCTCAGATTCAATGTCAACAAATTTGATTGGCAGATAAACAATCATGCAGCTACTATGAGAAGGCGATTTCCAAATATATACTAATTATATAAATAGGGTTGTGTTGTGCATTTACTATCATAATGCCTAAACAGTAGTCAGGGGTTTGATAGAGAGTGCACGAGCCTATTAAATTGTATGAGTATGAGTCCTTGAAACGGATAGTGCGCAGGCAGTTGAGAGAGTGAGAGAGAAGGAGGTTGTCAAGTATATAGTTACGCATTCTGTTGTCTTTGAACAGCTAGAGCAACAGCACGCTGTCAAACGAGCAGACGACTTTAAGACACACGTGGTGAATTTTTTCTCCTACGTACAATTCTAAAAAAAAATAGTTAGATTTTTTTATTTATTTATTCAGCTATAGTGAACATGGCAGTCGGATTTTACGGTTACTTATTTTGTGTTCTGTGTGTCAGTGATCTGCTCAATGTGGCGAGCGCGGTGTGCCAATACATGAAGCAGGATATTGTTTTTAAAGTAGTGAAATCGGACGTAGTTTTGACTGGGACGGTCAATGGAATTACGAGCGGAGATGATAAATATTTTCCAGGAATTCCAGGAGCAAAGACCATTGAGATGACAATAGACTGTATCTACAAGGGCCCCAGTATGAATAGCGCTGTCAAAATATATGGAGTTGGTGAGTTTAATAAATAAATATTATCTCATTTATTCTTTTATTTCTTTTTAAAAGCGCACCTGTTATCTTTGGGGTGTATCATTTTTTCAAACCTAGTTTACTGCAAATTGCAAACAGGGATTATCTGCAGTGGTTGAGAAGGCCAATGATGTAACTGGGACTATAATCTCAGTGACATTCGTCGAGACTGAAAATTTTTGACGAACGACTCTTCCGAATCTCAGACCAGTGAAACACAATGTGAATCGGGAAAATTTGCCCCAACTTCAGCCGGGAAATTTGCCCTAACTTCAGCCGGTTGTAACGACAGAAATACGCTGAAGTAAATAAACGGCCCGCTCCAACTTTTTACTTTTTCATATTTAAATGAAAGAGCTATCTATTTATTAAAAAAAAAATAGAAATTATCAGAGACCAATGTAGAGCAAAATTTTAGGGAGACTTAACTTCTCCTTCACAGAAAAATAGGGGGAAGTTTGAGAAAATCTGGGAGACTTCCATTCAGCATAACGTATATGAAGTTATTAATACACGTATGTTACAACGCACTTTGAAAAATTACGCACTTTGAAAAATATTTTCAAAGTGCGTTAATTTTTGGACCAAGTCAACGCACTTTGAAAAAAAATATTTTTTTTCAAAGTGCGTTGATATCGTCGATACTAACGCACTATGAAAAAAAATTGTTCAGGGTTTAGTCGAAATAATATATAATTTTAGATACAATAAATAATTGTTTTAACCTTGTGTAGCTTAATGGGATATATTTTAGAAAAAATCCACTGCATTCTCAGCTAACTTGCTTAACAGTTTCTAGATTAGAAGTTTTTCCTTTTCTCATAAGCTTACGCAGTTTAACAAATTTACATAGAACAATTAGGGAGATTTGAATTATCCAAATATGACAATAACTGCGTCGCTTAGCAACTGCATTTTCCTTTTTGTGTATGCAGCAAACTTACTAATTATCTGGTACATTGTGCTGTGCCAGAAACGAAAATTATTTAATTTATTTATATTTAATGGAGATAATGTATAACATATTTCAACTGTCTGCAATTGCATGTGCTTATAGACAAACATGATTTAAAAAAGGATAAGTTAGTTATGGTTATCAAAAACAACATGATCTATTAGAGGATCAGTGTTTAAGTTTATGATAATTTAATGTTTGTCAATGTACATGGAGTTTTTTTTTTAATGAAGTGGTTTATTTGATTAGAATTTGAATAGAGGGTCTATGTTGAAACGCTTATAGATTCTTTAACATACCAAGACAAGATTACCAATAATATCACTGTACTTAATTTACAACAAAGCGTATCTCTTTTCCGATTTTTACATTTAATCTAAGTTGCTGAATATCAAATTAAACATGTTTTTGAAGGAAAAAAGAGGGGTAGGGGACCTTCCTGTAATCAATGAAATGAAGCACAGGTAATTGACCTGTATCTTTGGTTACCTCCCCCCCTCCCACTCCAACCCCTATCCCCGATTTTAAAAAAGGTAAATTAGATTCATTAGCATTAACAAATCATCATAGTATCAACAAATTAGGAATTTAATTCCAAAATATGTGATTTAAACATATTTTTTCAAAGCGTCTCGATACTAAAAAATGTTGATGTTCCTTTATGACGCACTGGGTTAACTTGGTCAAAAATTTAACGCACTTTGAATTTTTTTTTTCAAAGTGCGTCATTTTGGACAAAATTTAACGCACTTTGAAATTTTTTTTCAAAGTGCGTAATTTTTTCAAAGTGCGTTGCCACACACGTATTCAATCTTCACATGTAATAATTTTTGAAACTTGCAAATGAAGAAAGTCAGGAAAAAATAAAACAATCAACCTCTAAAAATTTTAAAAACTAATCCAATTTTTCAAATTTCATTTATTTGATGTATTTATACATTTTATTGATGAAATGTTTTGTAATTGTGTTTGGTATAAATGATGCATAAGATCAGTGTCTGTACTTCTGTATTTTTTCCAACTCTTTGACCCAACTATAAGTGTTATGTTGGGGATCTTTAAATTTTAAATATTGAAAACTGTAAACAAACGGTTTTATGATTTTTTAAACATTAATTTTGCAGAGTTATTAACTACAGCGAACTACGCAGAAGTGTTTAATAGGCGTTACATGTAATACCAATTACCGGTGACGTATTTACTGCATGTGGCATTGTAAATGATGTATAGATATACTTGTACATACAATTGTATGATGTACCAGGCCGGGTATGTGACATTTTTACCCTTATGTATATATTTAAATAATTAACCCCTATTTATGATCACCGTTATAGTAATTAATTAGCCTCTAGATTTTACTCTTACGTACATGCATCTTTAATTTGTAAACGGAACATTTTTAAAACCTAGAGTTAGGAAATAATACTTTGAAAATGAATTACAAATGTAAATAAACTTTTATTCACTAGACGTATACACGTACATTTTAAGATTTGAACACCTTCAGAACCCTGACGTGCACCTGGGCACACGACACTCCTGTTGTGTATATCTTGTATATTCTGTGTTAGTTCCAAGGGGTTTTCTTAAGTTGGACAAACAATAGACTCTAATTAGATATACACAAACGTGCACCTGGCCACACGACACACATGTTGTGTATATCTTGCTATATTCTGTGTAAGTTCCAGGGGTTGGACAAACAATAGACTCTAATTAGATACACACAAACTTATATCTAGACAAACAAAGAAGTAATATCCTGCCCGATATAACAAAGGCAGTTGAGAGTCTTTTCATCTTTAACATATATATATATATATATATCTAGCAGATCTAGAGTTAGACCTAGAAAAAATCAAAGTGACTGCATCACATGTTTCCCAGCGGCGAACACGTATGTCTCACGATCGTGACTTCACACTTTTCACAGAACTTTATATAAACTCAAATCCGTCCTCTATTTGGAAGATACCCGAAAACTACCGAGAAATCGAACTCTGCAAGTTTATCTGCAAACTACTCTAAACTACCACCCATTTAAATGGAGATCTATATACATGTATTCTGTGTAATAATTCATTCTTCAACGTTTTTCAACATTCTTCATGTTCCTGTCCGTCCACGGCGATGATTCGCGAAAACTGGTGGGACGTGATCGTAAACCGTTTCGATGTGCGGCTCTCTGCGGAATTGTGTGGGTGATCAGTAAACGACCTATTCCTTGTACTGCTGGGGCGCCATACCATTCATGGCATTTCGTAACTAACTAATACGAAGCGCGGCAGCAGAGTACTACAGATCAACTTCTGTTGTATTCCACACGTGAGGACATGTACAGTTTGACGATAACTTTTTATATAATCTTGATATTTCTTATTTATTTGTTTATTCCCCCCCCCCCATATTACTTGTGTAAATGTATATCTTTGATGTGACTCGTTAGAAAATTTATGTATGTGTTATGTTCGATCTCTATTTAGAGGAAATAAAGTATAAATGTATGAACAATGAATGAATGAGTAATATCCTGCCCGATAAAACGAAGGCAGTTGAGAGTCTTTTCATCTTTAACATGTATCTAGCAGATCTAGAGTTAGACATAGAAAAAATTAAAATTGAAAAAAAAATACATACCTTAAACCGATTATTAGAGAGAGAGAGAGAGAGAGAGAGAGAGAGAGAGAGAGAGAGAGAGAGAGAGAGAGAGAGAGAGAGAGAGAGAGAGAGATTTCACCGATTAATTTATAATCGAAAACAAACATACTTAAAAATAATTTCATGCACAGATTTAGATACAGAGACTGCACTCACCCCTACAATAATTTTGAACCCCCCCCCCCCCAAAAAAAAATTATAAAGAATTTTATAACGGCAATTTGTGTCCATCGGAGCGGTGTTGATGATAGCTATCTGTTTAATGAAGCGATAATTAAAACCGCCTGGAACACCCCCCCCCCCCCCCTTGAAATCCTTGGAAATTATATCATCTCTCGGATCACCCTCCTCCTCCCTATAAAAGAGCTTTTGCCTTTAATATATGTTTTTATTGTTCAGCTTGATCCAACTTGACTTAAAGGGAACTTTAAGATGGTGTAGACTGAGACAACTTTAAGGAGCGTAAATGCCACTTAAAGAGACAGTACGGCGCATCTTATCAAAAAACCGACTTGAAAAATTTCCCGATCTGGTTCGGTTTTTTTGTACTACTCATGAATGTATATACTTTCAGAAAATTACAAAGTTCTCCATGAAACAAATCTAATTGTTTCATTAAAATTAATAATTACGTATAACCTATCACATATTTACATTGCAACGTGTTACGGGGCTCAGCCTTCGATACTATTACGCATGCGTATGTACTGTAAACAAAACATATGCAGGGCTCGCGAGGATTCTCCTGGACATGTATGATAAAAATATGTTTTTTTCTACTTCTCTCGGGTAATAATTGTTCAAAATTTTTAAAAAACCATTTTGTAAGCATGTATTTTTCGTGTTTATCGTAGGAGTTGATGCAACCTAAATTCATTTGTGTAAATGAGGCCTCTTGAGGGGTCATCTGACTTATTAATGTCTGTTCATTTTAAGATGAACCGAAATTGCTAAACCATCTATAAATTATCGAATTAATGACGATGTGTTCCGTTTAGAGAGTCCCTTTAACCTCGTATACCATGATGACCGTAGTCGGACGAAGATCTTGTAGTTTTCAACACTTGTCAATTACTGTCAATCAAAGTCCACGTGGTACAAATAAACGATATTATAATAAGATTATTCCGGTTTGTACGACCATCGAATTTTCGGAAGCTCATAATTACGTTAATTAGGTATGTGAAAGGGATTTTTGCGTATTTCAACTCTTACATTCAACGTTATTTCTTATTTCCTAACGGTGCAATGGGTAAATCTGAAGTTATTCACACATGTGTTTTCAGCTGTACTGTCTCTTTAAAGATGCTTAAAGGTGGCTTAAAGATGGCTTAGAGAAATTTGGACATTAAGGACCTAAAAGCTCAGCTTAAAGGTTACTTAAAGGTGGCTTAGAGATTGGACATCCTTTAAGCCACCTTTAAGGACTTGCTTCAAGATTGTTTTTCGCCCTGTGATTATTTTTTCTACATAATGGTTATCTGGAAGTTATTTTTACTGTGTTGAGGTCCTGTCCCGAGACACAGATAGATTATTCTAACTAAGGAGAGTGTAGTAAAAATAATAGCATTATTGTAGTGACGGTGTGTCGATGTATCTATTTCATAAATATCCAATATGCAATGTTAACTACGTAAACTACGTAGTGGTGTCGGAAGCAAATTGAAAGTAGGGGTTGGGGCTTAACTTAATATCATAAATCTTGAACAAAAAAAAAAGTTTTCGGTTACTTTTTTTATCACTTTGCATAATAATTTTCAAATATGAATAATGAATTGCTTTGCCCTGAAATAACATTTTTTTTATTTCTTGTCAACTGGGTTTTTGGGCCTAAACATCATAGCATGGGCCTAAACATCTTGGGGTCTAAATGTCTTTAAATCAGGCGAATTATGCTGACATATTGTTGAAAAGTTCAGCTATTTGATCTCACATCTTCCCATTTTAATCAGTGCATTAATTTGTATGGTTTGTTTTGTATATTTCAAGGTATTTTTGAGGACAAAGCAGGAAAATGTCACAACACGACCGTAGCAAAGGACCGGGAAGCCATCGTCTATTTAGAACAAAAATCGAATGGCGACCTTTTGATGAAGTATCTAAATGACCCGATTTACTTCGCAGACGAGCTTACCATATGTGGACAAGATCCACCGAAACTCGTGTCCGGTAGGATAATTAAAACATTACTGAATCTTTTAAAATATTTTCTAGGGATGGATAATCTTTTGATCAATTTGTTTCTATTGTTATTTATCATGATAATATCAATACTTTTTATGAAAGAGATTTGTGTTTATCAGCAAGTATTTTAGGTTTAATGTTTATATGTGGAGAACTTTTAAGAGTCAAGAGTCACCTTTTCTATTTGATAACATACTATATAGCAGATTTGATTCTAGCATCATGTATAAGTGCACATGTGAACGATGTGGCCCCTGGACATCTTGTTTTTCATATACATGTATCTGGTAATTTACCTTTGGAAAGTATGAGTGACTCCTTTTTCCCCTTCGATTAGACCACGTGGAGCCTGACTATGTTGACGAAATCTGTCCCTGGTACGGGGACGACTGTTTTGTGTATAGGACCACTCCAGTACCCACTACAACTAAAGCTCCGACGCCTAAACCGGAACCATCGCCGGAACCTAATCCAGAACCGACAGCAGAACCAGAAAAGAAAACTACAATCAAAAACGTAATAAATCGTAAGTATAGAGAAATCCGCTTTCGACTCCAACTTTAGAACACCATTTTTTAAAAAATTAAATTAGAACCCTTGCGCGGATTCTGAATTTTATTCCAGAAGGGGTCCGAGGCCTAAATTCAGTAATTTTACAAGGTCTGTCAAATCTCCCGCACTCAAAGATTTAGACGAAAAATGTCATAATTATTAAGTATAAAGAAATCTTACATTTGAAGGTATGTATATAATTAAGTTTTGTATTCTGTGATGTAAACAAAGATACATATTTAAAATACCAACTTTGTTTCATCTCTTTGGTTTCTAAAAATTGCGGCATCGATATCATCCCATACCAAATCGGTGTCAGCGCTACTGACCTTACAAAGCATAATAAATATATATGTATTATTGGTTGCTACCTGGTGGGTTTTAAAATGTTTTTCTAAAAAAACCAAATCATATAAAAATAAAGAACAAAAGAAGAATAATTAATGCTTTACTTATAAAGGATGTATAAGTGCAAGGAATTAAATAAAAAAGATCACCCCATATGCGTGATTCGAACACCCTCTAAACAAAGGGAGAGTGTCTTGAGGCCTTCGCTATGCACACTGCACACTGCACTGAGAAGGCACATTAAACATGTAGTGAATTATTTTTATAGTTAGAGAATCGCTAGTGAATTAATAAAGAAGATTTTGTAACATATACAATTTTACATGACACCCCCGAATCTCCTCTGGATCCGCGCATGGAACCCTTTAATAAGAACCGCTGGGATCCTTTATCTACTACTTGGTGCGTTCAGAGAACTGCCGTTGGCAGACAGAAGTTCCCACTAGTAGTTTTCTTCACCATTGGTATGCAAAAAGTTCCAATGTGTGTTGATAAAATTTACATTTCTAGAACTCTGTTAATGGGTGCGTTCAAAGTATTTCCAGTGGTACCAATACCTGTTTGCCAATGGTAACAATTGGTGCCATTGGTGCAATTGGACCCATATGTACTCTGAACGAGTTTAGGGGTACAAATAGCGGGATATTCACCATTGTTAACAATGGTACCTTTGGTGTATCATTGTTAACACTGGCTGATTATTTAGCGGAAAATGTCAAACCAAGATGCAATATTTTTGCCTCGTTGATCATTTTGCACCAAAATGATACATTCAGCAATATATTTTGTGTACAGTAAAGTATTTTTTCTTGCATTTTTTTCTCATGCAAAACGTGCGTAGATTTAAAAAAAAAACAATGCTAGAGTAAGTCATTATAATATGAGATTACTGTACTATCATATACACCCGATGATTTTTATACCGTTTGTCCAGGGACACATTTGAAAGTGAATTCTATGGTTAATGCCAACAACAATCTAAAGGGCCCTACCCCTAATGTTGAAAAACAAAAACTGTTGGTGTTTTGTGAAAACTCTGTTTGAGAGCTTTCGATGTATGGCTAATCGGTTTTAGAACATCTATAAAAGCACGTTTTTTTGTAGAGTATATTCTCTTTCTTGAAAAATACTGAGGCCGAGTAGATAGCCTACATCATAGGCAAAAAATTGGAGAAAACTTTCAATTTCAAAATGTTGCTTTAGATGGCCATGGCATTCATATTCCAACCAATATCCCCACTCACCTGCAGCTTGCTTACATATACGGAAAGAAATTTTATTCAGTTGCACTTATGGCATGTTACAATGCTAATAAGAAATAGTTCAGCTACAACAAGATTTACGGTGAAAAAGCCGTGAAATTAATCTGTTACCTTCAATGCCTACACAATATTTGCCATTTTTGTGATGTCATAAAAAAGTTACCATCGCTAACAGAGCTCTACACAGCAAAATGTGCCACATACGTTTCACATACGTTAAACATGTGTGATACGTATGAGACCTCACGTACGTTTAACGTGATTTAAGTACCACGTGTGTTTAACGTACATTAATGAACATATGTGAAACGTATGTTACACGTGTGTTAGACATACGTGATACATTTCATACGTTTTACGTATGTGTGGATCCAACGTATGTTTTTCACATGAATTACATACGTATCACATGTAAATTGCTTAAAAAATTAAATTACTTGAATATTTTTAATTTTTCAGTTTATTCTTGATATACTTCATCTTGCTGCTTGAATCACTTTAATTGATTACTCAGTAACTTCAGTGGATCTTTGGAAACAATCATTATGCATTTCCAGCTACTTGTTAATCTAAAATTAGAGTTACAGAAAAAAAGACAGTTTTGAGATTAAAAATGAATTTAATTCCTTGAATGATTACATTTAGATTTGTATTGTTGTCATTCTTCTGTGCTTTAATAGTTTCTGAAAAAAAAACCCAAAGAATTTAACATTAAATATCATTTTATTATAAAGTAAAATTTACAAATGCATCGGTTGCTTTTTTATTCAACAATATTGTTAAAGAATAACAGGATCCATTTAGATTTTATTGCAAATACAACATGAGGAAAGTTTACAATTGTTAATATTTTTTTCTTTTATTTGCAAGCTATCAGAGAGAGAGAGAGAGAAGAGAGAGAGAGAGAGAGAGAGAGAAGGGGGCAAAACAAAAGCCTTAGGTCAATCACAAGTACCGGTATTAATTTGACAAACTAATTTTTACCTCTAACATATTCATCCTGATTTTTGTCCACCTCCAACTTCTTCCTTTTTAATGTTTTCCCATGACAATGCTTGTTTGAACTTCTTTCTAAAATATTAATACAAACTTAAGTATACAATCATTAGAGTTTGTAAATACACGATAAAAAGTATAGTTTATAAATGTAAGTGGAAAACAACGTATACAGGTAAATATTTTTTATGCAAATAAGCTTGAATCATTTGGGTGAAATGATATTCTAAAGTACAGTTACACATAGTTTCACATAGTCTCCAGAAAAGTGTGTGTGTGTGTGTGTATGCATGGGGAGGGGGCAACTCCTTGATAATTCACTTTTTATATGAAAATTTAAGAAAAATCTTTGCTGCAACAAAAAAAAAATAGGGGGGTATGGGGTTGGGGATGGGGTGTGACTAGATACATGTCTGTATTAATCCTTATCCTTATCTAAATTGAATTACCTTAATCTGTCACTAAATTAGCAACCACATTGCAACTGTCTTTGAACTTTTGGATCCTGGATCATTCATTACAAATCTTTAGGCTACATCAAAAGAGATCTTTGAAAGTTCTGTATTATATCCATTTGCTACAAAATATAATGCATGCATTAGATAAATACATATATCAAAATTTTACACTTACTTACTAGGAAATACAAATGTTGGTGTCATGCAACAGATTATTTAATGATCCTGAACACCCAGTGACTTCTACTTTTAATGAAGTATGTCGTAGAAATCCATACCTTTGAGTTATTTATTAGGTTGGATTTGTATGGAAAAAAATTTCACAGTGGTGTTGATGACCCTTAAAAAATGTTTAAATTGTGAAATGCAATGGTATGTGTACTTACATTACGATTTTATCAATTCAAAGAGACATCTGTCATTGACTGTGTTAGCTAGTTGATGTCCTCTCCAAGGGATATGTCAAGCAGCCAATGCATGCCTATAAAAATGTTTCAATTACCATGCAATAAGAATACAACTTAATAGAGGCAATTCAATGATCATTTCACTTAGTTGCAATGGAAGATCTACTCGTTACTTTGCATAGGCTTTGCTCTAGTTTTTCTGTACTTTCAATATTTCAGTTTTCAAATGCGTCTTATCCAAGGTCGACGTATACACCCCTGCGAATGTTATTGTCATTTAAATTTTAGATCGTGGTTTTATTTGACCCTTTCAGTTTCGCAGTAAAAATCGTGCCTCGTGTTTAAAGTCTATTTTAGAGAATCAAGGTACTTGTAGTCAAATATAAATTCTAGAGGTTTATTGATTTTAAACTTCACTACAATAATTGGTGGATAAAATGTGTTCTAGAAATAAATGTGACAAAACAAAAAATAGTTTTTTCTGCTGTTGCGATAATTAACATACGTAGTAGAGATCCCCCCTAAGAATTAATTTTCGATCCGCGCCTTACCTAGTAATAACATCAATAGTGAAACAGACTGTACTATTTTATGCAGAATGTTCCTTGAAAATGGCTCAATATACTAAGTTTTTATGCAAAATATTCACCCATTATTTTTTTTAAAACACGGTATTGCACACCACAAGCATCAAACATGGCTATGATTTTATTAAGCAACCCAATGTTTATATTATCAACCACTCTACACGTGGTTAAACACGAACGATACCTCTGTTCTGAATATCATCGTTTAATTTAAAAAACCGCTAGATGGTGTAATAAGACATACATCTTAAAAGATGTTGATGTTTTAACATAAATCAAAGTAAGATATGATATGAAAATCGACCAGTACTTACGTATTTTGAGAATATTATCCGAACACTTATACTTCCGCTCGAAATTTAACAGGAACTGAACAAATTTCGATGAAGTCTCGTGAACTTTCATTCGAGCACCTCTGGATTTATTACATACTTTTTCCCGGAGAACACAGTTACAGCTCCGTGCTACATGTTTACCCTTTTGCTATCAGTAATTGTACGATATAATTTTCAAATGTAAGTAAATAAAAACGAATGCTTGACAATCATTACCTCTGCTAAATTCATCCTGCAGTTCGATCTTCTGCCTCCGTGATGTAAAAATGTGACGTATATTTTGTCATCGACAAAACTAAAACCGATTTCGTATTAATTCCGGATTCGTTATCGAATTAATTTTAAGAAGACACGTGGCTTCTGTTAATGAAACAACTTTATGCATAACTACATATAAAGTTTAAACCAATAAACATGCACAGTAGCAAGGCTTTTCTTAATCACACATGTTCACGTGCATTCATTTCAGAGACACGAGTGATAAAGAAACATCAGACATGTACATGCAGATGCGCTGATCCAGAAAATTTTTCCCGGGGAGGGGGGGGGGGGGGTCCGAAGGATAATTGTGTTTGCCCCGGGGTGGGGGGGGGGGGCGAGATCCGAGGCATATTTGCAATAATTTTACTGTGTAAATTTCATTAACTTTCATTTTCCGGGGGGGGGGGGGAGGGAGGGGGGATCCCTCCAACCCCCAACCCCCCTAGATCCGCGCATGCAATTACTTTTAATGTCAAGTTATTCAAATGCATGCCTTCACACACATGTAAAACATATATTATTAACGCACCTGTAACATATGGTTTTTAGAACATATGTTAACCATGTGTTTATTAACATATGTGTAACATGTGGTTGAGATCTACATATTATGTAAAACATATGGTTCACATATGTTTAGCATATGTAAAATCTAACGTATGTTAAACATATGTGTTGTTGAACGTATGTTATCACGTGTATGTTTACCCCCTTCCCTGCGTTAACGCACTTTAACGCATATACCGTTGCCCCACAATCACGTATTTTAACGCATATACCTTTTCCCCGCAATCACGCACTTTAAGGCACTTTTTGTTGTTGACTGTTACGGCTCCGATAATACGTAATTTATTGTTTTATTTATCAAAATATATTGATGGTATCATTGTAAAAGATTAACATATTAAATTTATGTCATTAAATTTCAAAATCTTTGGCCAAATTTTTTTTTTAATTCTGGAAATGTCAAAGTTGCCCGATTATTTCGCAAGTTCTGCGCGACAAAATGTTAAATGGCGGCAAGTGAAGTTGATTTTTTTAATTAAATTAAACCTCCCATATACAACGTAGCGTACAGTCATATTACCTAGCGATGGGGTAAACGATGTGCATTTTTAAATTAAAATGGCTTGGATGCCGGCCGGAAACCCACAGTAATCGGACGGTGACTGAGGTCATCGGTCACATCAGTGGATGTCATCAGAAGAAAATAAGTTGTTGTTAAAATTCAGCGATGTCTCCACCGATGTTCCATTGCTTCTCATCAGCAATACATCATAAACACATCATTTAAGAATCGGCCGAGGTATGGCCGATCATTGTCTGGTGCCCTTTGAGTCTGAGGTTAGAGGTGTAATAACAAACATCGGCTGATTATTGACCAAACATTTGCCCATATACTGCCGATATACGAACGTGGTTCACCAATTTACGAACGATGTTAAATACATCAGCCGATTACAGCTTGAATATCCGTATATGTTTAGCAATGCAGCAATGGGCCTTTGTTGGGCTTGTACGAGTTGTTGCTGCAACATGGCTAATCTCGGATGTCACTCTGCCAAAGCAATTATGGTATATTGACCATGAAAGGTTTGGTAATTAGTTTATAATTCTTCGGCCGACCATTATCCGGTCATCATACAATGTATGTAATATGACTGGACAATTATCGTATTATGTTTGATTCACTGTCCGGCCACCAGTCGAGCATTGTAGGATGATCGGTAAAGACTGTCAGATGTTTGTCCGATTTCCAGCCGGTAATCGGTGTTACGCCGGTCAAAAAATTCCTTTAGACTCACGTAATATTATCGACGGGAGTATACGCACGGCCTCTGTACGATGCCTGTTGCTGTTACAGATGTGTTCACGACTACTTGTCCGATGAGGACTGATGTTGGGGCATCGCTCACATCACCGATTACCACCAGTCTGCTGTAGAGTAATGTGACTAAGGCATAGGACAAATGAGAAAAAAATCCTTGAGTTTCTTCTCCATAGAGATTGTTAAAGAATATAGAAATACAGCCACTATAAACATAACAATGCAGAGAAAATGTATGGTTTTAGAAGGTTTTACATTTTTATTTTCGATTCAGATTAGCTCTGTTTTAAGACGGTACTTATAATACTAGCGGGTATGATTAATACACATTGCAGGAAAAAGCGGCATGTGTTAATAATATATATATATATAGAGAGAGAGAGAGAGAGAGAGAGAGAGAGAGAGAGAGAGAGAGAGAGCTTATCAATTAGTCCATGAAATCGAACAGCGAAGAATCAGTATTTTTGGACAATTTCTTTAAAAATCATTTCTTAAAATATGATTACTGGAACATGATCAATCTGTATATAATTATTATTAATGTTTTACGTTATTTAAATACATTGAATTAAGGATGATTTTCACATGAGAAAGAAGTTTACAATTATTAACAATATACAATTATAACGTATTACTATTTTTAGATTATTGGATATCAGTAAATCAGAGAGTTAGGAATTATTCAATCATATAATAAAAACTATTATCATTTATCATTTAGCACAAAAATGGCCCCACTTTTCTTGTTTGTCAATCGTGGAAACTTTTTGAAGCGTGCACAATTTCTTTCCAAAAACGATGGAAACTTTTTGAAGCGTGCACAATTTCATTCCAAAAACGACCTTGCCGCATTCTCTCGGTTGGATAAAAATGCCTTGGTCGTCCATCCAATTTATTTTTAGATCGGGATCGGAGTTGCAGACCTGAAGCTTTACTTGATAGACAATATCCACCCCCCCCCCACCCCCCCCCCCCAGCGCTTTATTTAGGTTTACAATACTGTAATACGGTTTTAATATTTTTTTTTGCATGTTTTGTTATCTGCTTTTGAGGTTTAAATTGATCAATTTCAAGAATCGACTTTTCGTATGGATTACTCTCTTTGTAATAGATATAAATAAAATTGTAAAATAAAGTCTAAATATTCATTAAATTCCCATTACTTTTCAAATATAATTGTAGGACTTTACATATAAATGTGATCTAATGTAAAGTAAAAATACATGTACCTCCGTGTTTTGGTAACATATCTTACACCATTTCTATTTTAGTACTATATGTAATTTGTTTGTTTCGTCAGTTTGTTTCAATGGGTGGACATAAAAGACATTATAGCCTCTTGGAAGGAGAAGTAAACAATGGTCGATATGTCTTTTGACTTTGTTTCGAATATGTTAATTGGTATTACTTTTCTTTAAAAAGAAAAGATAATGTAAATGCAGACAGCATTTTGCCTTACAGTTGCTCAGTAACTGATCGTTTAGGATACAACGAGCGATTGGAATTTATAGTGCTTTTTTGTTTAACGGCTTTAATTCTACACATTAAAATTATTATTGTAGTGCAGTACCATAGGTTGATAATTAAAAAAAAATTATTATAGATTGAATTTTTTTACAGCTTATATTACCTTATTATTTATTAGTTGATTGAAAATTTATTAGTTCGGATACTCAAACTGTGTACATATGTATTTACTCTAGATAAAATGTCTGCATAAAATACAGTAAGGCCACAAATGGCAGGTCACACCAGGATCATCGTAAATATTTTTCAAAAGTAATCAAATCATAAAATTTGAAATCTATGTATTGAACGCTTTAACGCGAAAGAAATCCAGCAGTCTTTTTGTAGAACTGTCTTATGTCATGGTGTGCGTACAAAGTGAGAGGATCGTATATATTGGCCGTGGTTTGAGACAATAATAAATACATGTAAGATAATTCATACGGAAACAATATTTGCAGAGTTTCCATGCATGCATTGATTTGACGCAATTTTATTGAAGGAGGACTTAAACATTATTTCCTGACTTAAAATAAATCACATGCCATGCTTTATTGTCAAAAGTGTTAGCTATCATTTACGATTTTGGTATTACTGACACAGAACTGGAAACTACAAATTAATCCATAATGAAGTACATCTATTCAATTATACGCACGCTTATTTCCATGTTTATTCCCAGTAAATTTTAAAATTAGTGCACGCACGTAATTTATTGTAAGCACATATATTTATTAAAACTGGGTAACGAAGGCATTTGTGTGACAGAAATGCTCCATAAAAATATTTAAGCCATTTAAGCTTTAGCTTTTCATAACGTAAAATAATGTTAATTAAAATACTTTTGATTTCAAAGTCTGAACTTTAAGCTAATAACAATTTTATTCAAGTTTAATTTACAAAGCAGACTTAAAATACAAAATCGACGATTAATTTGCGTGGATAATAGAGAATTCGCGTTAAAAGGTTTCGGAGAGATGTCTTTTACAGCGTACAGGGAATAACAATTTATAGAAAAAAAATTTAACTGTCGAAAATTATAGGTTGTAACGTACAAGGAATCATGAAGGGCAGGTTGTATATTGATAGTTCTTGCGTTGATGCAGACATTTATCTGGGATGTAGTATAATTCGAGGAAAACATTGTTTTCCTAGGGAGGGGTTCTCTTTTGGAAGTTTTACCATGCTTGATCAGATACTTGCACATTGATCCGTTTCTAGTGTAAAATACATTTTTGTTTTTACAAGTTACTTCCTGTTGACGACTTGATTTATATGTATTCAATTTTATTCATTATTAACTATAAGATGTTAAATACACGTAGTAATATGGTTTATAAATACAACTACATGTAAAATTATGACTTTCATTTTTATTAGTTATAAACTGTCGTAAATGCTTCGAGCAATAACGATAAGGGAATGAAAGATTTATTTTTTAGTATCAAATGAACACTTTATTAACTCAAATTCAAATTCAAGTTCTACATGATCTGAAAGACTGCGAGCTATAAAGATCACTTATATATCGAATGAATTGGTTAAAAAAAACAACGACACACTTCCTTTTAATTTAAGAAAAATCTTTGCTGCAACAAAAAAAAATAGGGGGCATGGGGTTGGGGGTGGGGTGTGACTAGATACATCTCTGTATTAATCCTTATCCTTATCTAAATTGAATTAACCTTAATCTGTCACTAAATTAGCAACCACATTGCAACTGTCTTTGAACTTTTGGATCCTGGATCATTCATTACAAATCTTTAGGCTACATCAAAAGAGATCTTTGAAAGTTCTGTATTATATCCATTTGCTACAAAATATAATGCATGCATTAGATAAATACATATATCAAAATTTTACACTTACTTACTAAGAAATACAAATGTTGGTGTCATGCAACAGATTATTTAATGATCCTGAACACCCAGTGACTTCTACTTTTAATGAAGTATGTCGTAGAAATCCATACCTTTGAGTTATTTATTAGGTTGGATTTGTATGGAAAAAAATTTCACAGTGGTGTTGATGACCCTTAAAAAATGTTTAAATTGTGAAATGCAATGGTATGTGTACTTACATTACGATTTTATCAATTCAAAGAGACATCTGTCATTGACTGTGTTAGCTAGTTGATGTCCTCTCCCAGGGATATGTCAAGCAGCCAATGCATGCCAATAAAAATGTTTCAATTACCATGCAATAAGAATACAACTTAATAGAGGCAATTCAATGATCATTTCACTTAGTTGCAATGGAAGATCTACTCGTTACTTTGCATAGGCTTTGCTCTAGTTTTTCTGTACTTTCAATATTTCAGTTTTCAAATGCGTCTTATCCAAGGTCGACGTATACACCCCTGCGAATGTTATTGTCATTTAAATTTTAGATCGTGGTTTTATTTGACCCTTTCAGTTTCGCAGTAAAAATCGTGCCTCGTGTTTAAAGTCTATTTTAGAGAATCAAGGTACTTGTAGTCAAATATAAATTTTAGAGGTTTATTGATTTTAAACTTCACTACAATAATTGGTGGATAAAATGTGAACTAGAAATAAATGTGACAAAACAAAAAATAGTTTTTTCTGCTGTTGCGATAATTAACATGCGTAGTAGAGATCCCCCCTAAGAATTAATTTTCGATCCGCGCCTTACCTATTTTATAGTAATAACATCAATAGTGAAACAGACTGTACTATTTTATGCAGAATGTTCCTTGAAAATGGCTCAATATACTAAGTTTTTATGCAAAATATTCACCCATTATTTTTTTTAAAACACGGTATTGCACACCACAAACATCAAACATGGCTATGATTTTATTAAGCAACCCAATGTTTATATATGTATATATACAATGTATATACATGATAATATAAACATGTATGGTTTTAGAAGGTTTTACATTTTTATTTTCGATTCAGATTAGCTCTGTTTTAAGACGGTACTTATAATACTAGCGGGTATGATTAATACACATTGCAGGAAAAAGCGGCATGTGTTAATAATAGAGAGAGAGAGAGAGAGAGAGAGAGAGAGAGAGAGAGAGAGATAGAGAGAGAGAGAGAGAGAGAGAGAGAGAGAGAAAGAGAGAGAGAGAAAGAGAGAGAGAAAGAGAGCTTATCAATTAGTCCATGAAATCGAACAGCGAAGAATCAGTATTTTTGACAATTTTTTTTTAAAATCATTTCTTAAAATATGATTACTGGAACATGATCAATCTGTATATAATCATTATTAATGTTTTACGTTATTTAAATACATTGAATAAAGGATGATTTTCACATGAGAAAGAAATTTACAATTATTAACAATATACAATTACAACGTATTACTATTTTTAGATTATTGGATATCAGTTAATCAGAGAGTTAGGAATTATTCAATCATATAATAAAAACTATTATCATTTATCATCTAGCACAAAAATAGCCCCACTTTTCTTGTTTGTCAATCGTGGAAACTTTTTGAAGCGTGCACAATTTCATTCCAAAAACGACCTTGCCGCATTCTCTCGGTTGGATAAAAATGCCTTGGTCGTCCATCCAATTTATTTTTAGATCGGGATCGGAGTTGCAGACCTGAAGCTTTACTTGATAGACAATATCCACCCCCCCCCCCCCCAGCGCTTTATTTAGGTTTACAATACTGTAATACGGTTTTAATAAAAAAATTTGCAGTTTTTGTTACCTGCTTTTGAGTTTTAAATTGATCAATTTCAAGAATCGACTCTTTATATGGATTGCTCTCTATGTAACAAATATAAATAAAATTGTAAAATAAAGTCTAAATATTCATTAAAATTCCCATTACTTTTCAAATATAATTGTAGGACTTTACATATAAATGTGATCTAATGTAAAGTAAAAATACATGTACCTCCGTGTTTTGGTAACGTATCTTACACCATTTCTATTTTAGTACTATATGTAATTTGTTTGTTTCGTCAGTTTGTTTCAAAGGGTGGACATAAAAGACATAATAGCCTCTAGAAAGGAGAAGTAAACAATGGTCGATATGTCTTTTGACTTTGTTTCGAATATTTTAATTGGTATTACTTTTCTTTAAAAAGAAAAGATAATGTAAATGCAGACAGCATTTTGCCTTACAGTTGCTTAGTAACTGATCGTTTAGGATACAACCAGCGATTGGAATTTATAGTGCTTTTTTGTTTAACGGCTTTAATTCTACACATTAAAATTATTATTGTAGTGCAGTACCATAGGTTGATAATTAAAAAAACATTATTATAGATTGAATTTTTTTTACAGCTTATATTACCTTATTATTTATTAGTTGATTGAAAATTCATTAGTTCGGATACTCAAACTGTTTACATATGTATTTACTCTTAGTAAAATGTCTGCATAAAATACAGTAAGGCCACAAATGGCAGGTCACACCAGGATCATCGTAAATATTTTTCAAAAGTAATCAAATCATAAAATTTGAAATCTATGTATTGAACGCTTTAACGCGAAAGAAACCCAGCAGTCTTTTTGTAGAACTGTCTTATGTCATGGTGTGCGTACAAAGTGAGAGGATCGTATATATTGGCCGTGGTTTGAGACAATAATATATACATGTAAGATAATTCATACGGGAACAATATTTGCAGAGTTTCCATGCATGCATTGATTTGACGCAATTTTATTGAAGGAGGACTTAAACATTATTTCCTGACTTAAAATAAATCACATGCCATGCTTTATTGTCAAAAGTGTTAGCTATTATTTACGATTTTGGTATTACTGACACAGAACTGGAAACTACAAATTAATCCATAATGAAGTACATCTATTCAATTATACGCACGCTTATTTCCAGGTTTATTCCCAGTAAATTTTAAAATTAGTGCACGCACGTAATTCATTGTAAGCACATATATTTATTAAAACTGGGTAACGAAGGCATTTGTGTGACAGAAATGCTCCATAAAAATATTTAAGCCATTTAAGCTTTAGCTTTTCATAACGTAAAATAATGTTAATTAAAATACTTTTGATTTCAAAGTCTGAACTTTAAGCTAATAACAATTTTATTCAAGTTTAATTTACAAAGCAGACTTAAAATACAAAATCGACGATTAATTTGCGTGGATAATAGAGAATTCGCGTTAAAAGGTTTCGGAGAAATGTCTTTTACAGCGTACAGGGAATAACAATTTATAGAAAAAAAATTTAACTGTCGAAAATTATAGGTTGTAACGTACAAGGAATCATGAAGGGCAGGTTGTATATTGATAGTTCTTGCGTTGATGCAGACATTTATCTGGGATGTAGTATAATTCGAGGAAAACATTGTTTTCCTAGGGAGGGGTTCTCTTTTGGAAGTTTTACCATGCTTGATCAGATACTTGCACATTGATCCGTTTCTAGTGTAAAATACATTTTTGTTTTTACAAGTTACTTCCTGTTGACGACTTGAGTTATATGTATTCAATTTTATTCATTATTAACTATAAGATGTTAAATACACGTAGTAATATGGTTTATAAATACAACTACATGTAAAATTATGACTTTCATTTTTATTAGTTATAAACTGTCGTAAACGCTTCGAGCAATAACGATAAGGGAATGAAAGATTTGTTTTTTAGTATCAAATGAACACTTTATTAACTCAAATTCAAGTTCTACATGATCTGAAAGACTGCGAGCTATAAAGATCACTTATATATCGAATAAATTGGTTAAAAAAACAACGACACACTTCCCTTGAAAAATCACGTTTTTTCTACGTTATCGCGAGCGCGCTGTGGGGAAACGGGAAACGTCATATAACAAAAGTTGACGTAAAGTTGCTGTAACGTCACAATCATCGAAAAGGTAGTTTCTCAACACATGTGTAACGTACGGTTTGACTTCACATGTGTGTAACGTATGTTGTACGTGTGTTAAGTTCAAACGTATGTGGCACAATTAGCTGTGTAGATTGTCTGCAGAAATGTCTACCTATGGTAAATTTTTTCGGCAAACATTGGTACCGTTGGCATACCAATGGTAAAAGAAAATTACTAGTGGTAACTTTTGTCTGCCAACGGCAATACCCTGAACGCACCCGCTATTGTAACTTTATTATGACGTGCCAAAAATGGCGGATATTGTGTATGCATTGAAGGCAACATATTAATTTCACAGCCTTTTCCACCTTAAATCTCGATGTAGCTGAACAATTCCTTAAAAGCATTGTAACAAACCAAAAGTACCACTTAATAAAATGTCTTTCAGTATAATTATGTACATGTAGGCTTGTTGCAGGTGTTTGGAGACATTGGTTGGAATATGACTACCATCTAGAGAAGTTGTTTGCTTGTAATGTAGGCTATATATTCGGCCTTAATATTTCTTAAGGTGGAGAATATGCTTTTTGAAATTTTTGTTTATAGATGTTCTAAAACCGATCAGCCATGCATCGAAAGCTCTCAAACGTAGTTTCCACGAAGCACAGTTTTTTTTTTCAACGTTAGGGGGAGGGCCCTTGCAATTGTTGTTGGCATTAACATACCATTGACTTTAAAAGAATATTGCATATTGGTTTGATATTTTCCGCTAAATAATAAGTCAGTGTTAACAATGGTACACCAAAGGTACCATTGCTGACAAAGGTGACTTTCCCACTATTGTACCCAAAACTCGTTCAGAGTACATATGGGTCCAATGGCACCAGTGGCACAAATTGTTACCATTGGCAAACAGGTATTGGTACCACTGGAAATACTCTGAACGCACCCACTGTATGCCTAACTTATCAAAATTTGACTTGTAAATCCGCTCCTCTACGATACGCTGTACAAGTTCAGTGTACCGATTGTACGTGAGCGAATCTAAGATCTAATTTTAATTAGATTGTAATGAATGCAATAAATTATTTAGATTTTCCTCGAATATTAAGCAGTTCAGGCATCACCTTCACCAAAATTAATATTTGAATCACTTGAATCAGTCCTGAACTCGGTAACTTGAAAAGTGCATACAATTCAAGGCTACAACATTGGGGCCTTTGTTGTGAGTCTGTTATAAAAGTTCAAATGTATAACGATATTTTTCTCTGATATTACTTAATTTGTTATGAATATGACGTCATTATCGATTAATACATTTATTTATGATAAAGGCAAGAAAAAAAACAACGTTTCAAAACTTGAATATTTCTTGTTTTGTTCTATTTTTAGCTGCCAAACCTCAGAGCAAGGACGGGGACAAAAACAATAGTGCAGCGAGTTTGACCTCCTTGACCTTTCTATTAACCATCTCTTCAATTGTAGCATATTTAGTAGTTTGAACATAACAAGCATAGCGTTTTGAACAATTATAGCCTTCATGACATATAGATTTTTTTAAAAACTATGTATCTTTTAAGCAAGTTGTTATTTAAAATTGTTTTAACTGCAGATCGGTATAAATCCAGGCATTCCAGTTTTGAATGGTACTACATGTAGTTTTTGTGAAATCGACAAAGGTTAAAAAAGAGTCAGAGTTGATTACTTTCATAAGAAATCTACAGAGAGTGATTTTCAATTTTTCATTGAAAAAATGTTAGACAGACGACTAACTTTTTTGAACGACTATGAGTATATTGTATGTATGATTCGCCTACTAGATCAATATTTTATCATTCAATACCAAATAATACATGTAGTTAAGTGTATGTCATGGATTTTTTCTCAGTAAAATAGACCTTGAAATTATAATAAAATAACATATATATTTCAAGATACAGTGTGGTGTTAAAGTATGGTTAGCAATATTTTAAACAAATTTCAAAAAGCCATTAATGATAGCCTAAAATACACCTAAACATATACCGAGATTTATGTGCCTATGTCACATTTTTTTATCAATACATACAAGCTTGGTTATCCCATAATTCGGCAATGTTACGCAAATATTGTAATACCCAAGACAATCCGAACAATCGTGCAATTCGGCAGGTCTCGGGAATCCTTGTCAGGAGAATAACTATACGACTATAAGTGCACATGTGAACGCATCTTGTCTTTCATATATCTGGTAATTTACCTTTCGAAAGTAAGAGTGACTCCTTTTTCCCCTTCGATTAGACCACGCGGAGCCTGACTATGTTGACGATTACTGCCCCTGGAACGGGGACGACTGTTCTGTGTATAGGACCACTCCAGCATCCACTACAACTGAAGCTCCGACGCACAAACCGGAACCAATGACGGAACCCAACTTGGAACAACAGCAGAACTACATGTAGAAAAAAATATCTACCATCACATACGTAATTAATCGTAAGTGTAGAGGGATTCGCCCCCGACTCCAATTTTAGAACAAGGGGGTCGAGTTTTACTCTAAAGGTTGTAAATTTTGTCGTAAACGTAAACGTATACTTTACGTCCGAATTTACGTGTGCGTATACTATTGTTTTTTATTCTACTAGAAGTATTCCCGAGATCAAACGGATATCAGCAATCACTATACCATGAACGTCATCAATAAATTATCAGATCAGAAATACCTATTTGTCTCGCACTGATCATGAAGGTACAACTTCAAACCGTAAAAAGCCTTAAAACCATGTCAATTTCACATGTAAGTTCCAGTCAAAATAAAAAAAATCAATGCGTCTGTTCCTATGACCTGCCTAGCATATTTTCACTGCGTGTTTTTACATAAAACATATAACGTGTAGTAGTAATAATCGTATTAGATTGCCCTAAATATTAAGAATATGCATGATTCAAAGATATTCTATAAATAAATGAAGAGTATATTAAAAATCAAAAGAAAAATTATGTCGTCTGCATGAGATTCCTTTGATCGATATACGTGTAAACAATACTAACAAAACTGTTGGGGTTACACAGAAAAATGACCTAGATCGTCTCTCTATAGGAGAAACGATCTGTAGAAATGCTGGGCTATTAGTAGAATACATGTAGAAATACAAATACAAATATTTTCTTGGCACCAACACAATTACAACTAGAGCAAAGCTCGTTTCAAAGCAGCGAGAGGGTCTTCCGTCAATGTCGAAAGTAAAGCTAAAAGTTCCTATAAGAAGAAGAGTTCTTAAACCAATAACAGGAGCTGTAAATAAAAAATCAAAATTTTTTTGGTACGACTTAACAAAATCCAAACGGTTTTAAGTACGAATTAAGAAAAAACCTTAACGATTTCATGACAACCTAACCAAAACAAAATCCGAATGTGTTCAAGTACGACTTAGCAATTAATTTTTAGGTACGAGTTAATTAAACCCTAACACTATTTTCTTAACCAAGAACGCAGAATCAAAATTTCCGGAAAATTCAATTTTTAAAGTTCAACATCTCCGTAATGCATCGTCCGATTTTAAAACGGCTTTAAGTGTCAGTTTCAGCTTAATAAGTTGTACTTAACATACATTCGTTTTATATTTGATCAAAAAATTCTTTTTTTTCCAAAAATTTGATTCACTTCCGGTTTTGACCGGGTGTGACAGATTTTTACTTCCAGCCCAATCGCAACTTCTCGGGCCTTTCCGGCAGACTCAGAACAAAAACTCGAATATATCAACATTACCAGATGTTAGAATCGCTTGTCATTAAAATAAGTTTCAGCTTGACAGCCTTATAAGTCGCTTCTGTGTTATTGTTAGGGTTTATCATTTACTTTAATGAAGTCTAGCTTACATCTCAATAGATCGTAAAATGTGTTGTATTTATATCAAGTTTTTTTTAAAAAAAGGGGGGTTGTCATGGACGCCTAGGTAATACATTCGAGGTGTTTTTCCGAGCCTGCCGGAAAGGTCCGAGAAGTTGCGATTGAACACATTTCATGATCTGTTGAGATGTGAGCTATACTTCATTAAAGTAAACGACATACACTAAAATATAACACAGAAACGACATACAAGACTGTCTAACCGATACTTATTTTAATGGGAAGGGACTCCATTTTGTATAAAATTCTAACATCCGGTGATTTTAATACATTCGAGGTGTTTTTCCGAGCCTTCCGGAAAGGACCGAAAAGTTGCGATTGATTTCCAGCCTTAATAAAAAGGTAAATCGACAAAATCATTATGATAACCATTCAATATTTCAAGCCTCTATCTTAAAGCGTTTTTGAGAAACGCCGCGCACAAATTGACTTTTTTTAATTCTAAAATTTACGTAACGTCAAAAAATGGAAGTGACGTTTTCAAGGAAACTTTATGATCTTTGAGGCATGATATATGCACATAATCTCTGAAAGTCTCATCTAAATCGGTTGTAAACGTTTTGAGTTATAAAGCCGACAAGAAGTCAGAAAAAAAGAAGAAAAAGAATAGGAACATCCATTGTATGTTTATATATTTTTCCTGATCTATATACATTGTAGATCAGTTTATCATTTCCTTAGACTAATTAATTGACATCTGTGTTCAAAGCAGTCATTAATGAATTTAACAGTAATTTTATGAAATAGTATGTATTTCGCTATTTAAACATAAATGCAAAATGTATCTTTCTTTGTCCAAGTTATTTGCAATATTTATTTTGATTTTTATGGTATCGCGGTACCTCTGTAGCACGCGCTGAAATTGACATTTGACGTCAGGATATTTTAAGGCATAGTGAACAGAGGCACGCTGAACATCACTGAGGTATATAAATGAGGAAACTCACAATAACATTATTTCTGGAAATATTTCCGTATTGATAAATTTTTCAACAAAATGATTTAACTACCGCGATATCATAGGACGGGCTCATATATTACAAGATAAATATTGATGAAAAGCATCAAATCGGCCGCAAACTGTCTAAGGAGGCGAATTGCAGAACGTTTTAATGAAGTAATATAACCTTACTCTTTTTGAAAGAGAAAACTACTATTTCTAATAAAAATAAGATTGAATATCATGAAGCATTGTTGTTTTTAGCAAAATGCATTAAACAAAAATATTTATAACATTGTAACCTCCATTTGAAATGTACATCAAAGGTAGTGCTATAATGAAACTGAAATTAAACAGTGGGTGTAATGAGCCTAATTTTAAATGATGTGCATACGAGTAAAAGAAATACACACCTACTTGTATTTTTTGCTGAAGTTTATTTTTTAAACAACATTAGTAAACAATAAACAAAACTTGTAAAATGGAAAAGAGTGCTTGTCTATTTTCATAAGAATGAAAGAAAAAAATATTGTCCTGATTCTCAACAGTTGCATTTTTTTAAAATTCAAAGCTGCAAGATAGAAGTTTGAGGAAAGGCCAGTAACTCTTTGACATCCTCCCAATGTATGCAATGTGTGGACATATTTTTGAAAAAAAAATTAAAATGTCATTTAAATGTAAGCATTTGAAATCGTTTGCTTTAATCAAACTATGTGATTTTTTATGCACTTTTTTCAAAATTTACTCTGTTGAAGAAGATGAAAATATATGCATTTTTGGCAATAATTAAGTGCATAAAGTAATTTAATTTAATTTAATTTTCTTATTTGGACATATGTAATGAAATTGAGAGTGAATACAGTCATCTTAATTCATGGATCTGAAAATTTAACTGAAAGAATAAGAATGTTTAATTTATATCAAAATATTTGTTTTCGGTTGAGAAAAAATAGAAAGGAGTATGTAAAATTACATACCCAAAATTTAAAATTATGTAACTGCCAATGACCTTTGACAATTAAAACAAAGCACTTGATTTACAAAATTTGAAGAGTACGAAGTATTTGAATAGGATTGAACACATATCAAGTAAAATTCAATTAAAAACATTTTTAAAAAATAATATAAATCGGAATTTTACGATTGTAATCAAATAAAATATTTCTTTAGAAGTAGAAATAATAACGTCTCATTTCCCCATGTGCACATTTTAACACAACCACAAATAGATCGGCCGCTCCTGCGGCCAAAAATAAAAATTACTAAAATAGATGTTCCTTAGATGAGAATAGGCTTTACATTGAAAAAAGGTGTCGAAATGTTGTTTAAAAATTTAAAAGCCTCGGCAACAACATTTCTTGACCTCGGAGGTTATTCTCCAACATTCACGAAAACTTGTACTTAATTTCTTAAATGAAGGGCGTAACTACCCACGTAAAGGTAGATATATACAAATACACTTTGTTGTAGTTAACGAATGAAACTTTTTAGAAGAAGAAGGTAGTAAAGTAATTGTATTTATACCAAAGCGTATGTACTTTCGTTTTTAGGTCACCTGAGTAAACTCAGGTGACCTACTGCTATCCGTTTTCGTCCGTCGTCGTCCGTCGTGCGACGTGCGTCGTGCGTCGTCCGTTGTGCGTTAACAATTTTACATTATTAACTTCTTCCTAAAAACTACAAGGTTAATTGTTACCAATTTTGGTGTGAGGCATCTCTATGGTAAGAGAAATCTAGATTGTGAAATTCGTGGTCTACCACCCCTGGGGCACCACAAGTGGGGACAAATCTGCAAAAAGAAGCCAAATTTTCAAAAATCTTCTTCTCTGCTCCCACGCATGTGAGCAACAAACTGGTTGCATGGTTATAATGTCCATAAAGCCCTCTACCAATATTGTGAAATTCTACGCCCCTGGGTCATGGGTTCTGGCTCTAGGGTGGAGCCAATATGGCCATATAGTAAAAATGTATTAAATCTTAGGAAATTTTCTTCTATACTCCTATAAATATTTGTTAAAATCTAAACACGTGATTATGATGTCCATGAAGCCCTCTACCAAAATTGTGAAATTCATGACCCCTGTGTCGGGGGTTCAGGCTCTAGGGTGGGGCCAATATGGCCATATAGTAAAAATGTATCAAGTCTTAAAAAATCTTCCTCTTTACTCCCACACATGTGGGCAAAAAAACTGAATACATGGTTATGATGTCCACCAACTCCTCTACCCAAATTGTGAAATTCATGGCCCCTGGGTCAGGAGTTCAGGAAATGGGGGGATGCAATATGGCAATAAAGTGTTAATGCATATAATGTTTTAAAATCTACTTCTTTATTCTCACACATCTGTATGAAAAAAAACTGACTTCATAATTATGTTTACCAGGAAGTCCTCTACTAAAATTTGAAATTTTATGTCCCCTGGAGTATGACATTATGGAAGGGCCAAAATGGATGTATAGGTTTAACGCATATAATGTTTAAAAATAATCTTCTTTACTCCCACATACATGAAAGGAAAACTAAATTTATGATTTTGTAGACCAAATCTTTTAAGTTTTTCACCAAGATTATAGGTTTCATAGTTCTTTTTGAAAGATTTCAGGCAGGCAGGTGGTCGTCATTACAAATTTATAATTTTTCTACTCCAAAATGAAGCCCAATTAAATGAATATATGAGACTCTTCGACAAGTTTTTGTATGGGTTATATTCTACTCAGGTGACGGCAAGGCCTATTGGCCTCTTGTTTCTGTTTATCGTCTGCAATAGTAAATAATTCATTGCTTGCTTAAAATGAACAAGAAAAAGCCATGAAAGCCGAACTGGACGAACTCGGAGATGAAAGTACTGTAGCTGATTTGTACTGTCTTATCATCCCATAAAGTAATCTGAGGGAAGCTAACTTCGATTGTTACTACAGACGTGAATAAGCGAGCATTGGAAAACATAACAGAGAAGTCGTTTTTCATATATCTATATACACATTTAAAATGAAATTAATACATATTGCTGTTTTGATTAATTTCTCTGTTAATCCCAGTCTATATATTAACAAAAACTGTGTTATAATTATAAGTAAGCTAGGTGAACGATGGAGGAAAAAATAAAGTCTGTTCATGGTTATGGTGGAGGGTACTACAATCAACAGGGTCCAAATTTCAACAGTGTTCATATTTTGTTTACATCTCAATCGTTCTCGCAGGAACAAAACAATTTTGTATGCATATAATACTATGATAGACTATCAATCAACTTGCCCAGTGTTTATGAAAATATATGCACTTTAAACAAGTATGGAATTAATTTATGGATTTTTCCTAACAAAAACCAGCAAATTTTGTTAATCCACCATTACCCTGCATTTAAATCATCATAATAGAAAAATAAACACTATGACGAACCCCATGATGTATCGTCTGCAAGGACTGCAGATTCATTAATGAAAAACAAGTACTGTTGTGAAGATAAATTTAACTTACAGGACAATTGAGTGCAATCGTCGAATTTAGAACCCAGTAATGGCTGACCCGTAATTTTGTTGATGAATTTATACTTTGTATATTGGAAAAAGGAAATGTAATAAGATTAATCAGCTTATGTAAATATTGCAAGCTATGATTGATATACATGATAAATGTCTTGGATTTCAAAATCATTGCTCATTTTATCTGTAAAGAAGACCTATAGATTGAGACTGTCAAAATAATTGGGCACACAATGATATATATTACACGTTGAGTTTGAATTTCTAAAATACGGGGAAAATAATCTTTAAATTAATATTAGAGAAATGTTGTATAGGTATATGTTTTATGTAATTAATATTAGAGTAATAAATCACATGGGGTGGAGCACAAATGGCTCACTAAATGATTATAGGCGTTAGACCAGTAATCGAAAGGTTGTGTGTTGTACACTTCGATAAGGCACTTAATTTACATTGTCTTAGTCCATCCAGTTGGAATTGGGTAGCTACTTATGCTGGGAGTTAACTACGATGGACTGGTGTCCCATCCAGGGGGATTCAATGACTGCCATCCGCTTAGTACCATGGAAAGTGGGGACAGGCATGCACCGGCCTTATTTATTCACCTTAATGCACTGAGAACATTAATTAAACATTTCACTAATTCAGTAAGGGCCTTTATGTTCAATTTTTTATAATTTTATCACAGATTTAATACATATGAGAATAAGACTCACTCATACTTAACTTAAGCCATATTCTCATTTTTATTTATACTATTAAATTACATGTATACTTATTTATATTTTATTTTATTTCAAGAGTAAATGCTGTCTCATTTTGCTCGCTGACAGTTGAAGAGGCTAAGAACCGGCTACAGGACGTGCGAAAAAAATGAAAGAGGCATACAGAAAGAAAGAGGCAGGTATGACTGGTGGTGGCCCCTATACAGAGGTCACTTTTAAACCCTGGGAATTGACTGTAAGTGATGTACATTTACTTCACACAAATAATGATAATGCTCTTAATTAAAATAGATGTGTAAATTAAGAAGTAATAAAAAACATTATAAGTGACAATAAAATGAAGTGAAGAAATATGAGCAATTTTAATTGTAAATTAAACCAATTTATCAAACTTACTTGCATTTATTCATGTTTTAGATTCTGAGCACTATATCTCCAGTATCAATATATGGAATAGGAGTTGGAGCTGACACTGCATGGAAAAGAAGTGTGCACTGCTGAAAAACTCAGTGGTCTGTCTGGAGACTCTTTTATACCACCTGGGTTAATAGTTACAGGTTTGAATATTATATGATGTATAATTTTTCCAAATCCAAATATGTTTGTTTATGGCATAAATACTGTTTAGCTACTGTATAAATGTTTGAAAATTCATAAAATTCAGTCAAGCATTTAGAATTATTTTTATACATTTCAATCGGTAATTAGTATGCTATATCATATGTAATATTCAAAAGCAATTGAAGTGCTATTGTAATTAGATTGTTTATTATTTATTTATTTGTCAATATAGAACTAATAAATTATTTATTTATTAGTTCTATATTTTTTAAATGCAAAGTTTTGATTTTGAAACCGAAAACTGTGCAAGTGGATGTTGATGCTGATGATTCTCAATAGGAATGCTCAACATCCAGTGAAGTTGGAGACTTGAGTATGCTCTTTCATTTTTCTTAAAAAAGTATATGTATATATATTCGTATGCTTTTTGTATATAGATACATGTACATGCATGCCTCAATTGTTTATTAATTTAAATTGTTAATTTTAATTGTTTTGTAAATAACATATTATTTTCTTTACACTTTCATTAATTGGATAAATACATTCTTTCGATAAATATTACAATTGCTTGCTGACACTTGTTGATGAAAATAGATACTGCAGTTAAAGAATATACTGATCAATTAAAAAAAGAAACGGATTAGTATTACACATGTATTGTTGTCAGTGAATCTTCCCCATAAACGCCTGTTTTGTGTGATTGTAGTCAATCTGTAGTGAGTTCCAAGAAGACAGCGCCCCTGACCTGTGTCAGGCAGTCAACAAGCACTTGACTACCGTGAAACCACTGAAGAACGCCGATGATCCAAACTGGTGGGTGTGACTTCATTTAAATTTACACGTAAATATCAATCTTATTTACCCTCATGGAACTCCGAAAGAAGCAGCTGTTTTCTAAAACAGGCACAGGAAGCAAATTTAACACATTTGGAATAAAGGCAATATAAAAATGTCAAAATTATAAGATTAAAGGGGGTGGATTTGTTCAGAATACTAGTATCATTTTTTCTATATTGGGAGTTTAAAAAATCTTTTACTCAGTTTCAAATTTTTTTTCAGAACCAGTTCAATGGACCACCATTCCAGTTCTGGTCAAGATCTATAAACTGCTCATCAACGAGCTGTCCAACCAGATAGAGGCAAACATGTTTAAGGCAGGCAAGGAAGATGAGGATGAAGAGGAAGACGACTGGGAAGATGAAGATGCTGATGGGAAGGAAGAAATCCAGCTGAGGGGGCAGACTCTGTCCGATCTTATTGACAGTATGGCCACCGAGTTCAATGGTGATTATACTCTGTATACTGTTAAGAAAGCATTGATAAGGTGAAAGTGACAAATATACTTTTACTTAAAGATTTTTTAACTGGCTGTTATGGAAAAAAGATCAAGTCTTATTGACAGTACGGCAGCCAAGTTGCATGATGATTATACTCAGTATACTGATAATGACTCATTGGTGGTAAAAAGGGGGGTTGTCAAATATATATATACTCTTACTTGAAGGGTTTGCAGCTGACTGGTACGGAAATATTTTAAGTAAAACATGTAGGGGTATTTGCTTGTGTGATTGATCAAAACTCTTCCTTTTGCACTAAAGCAATGGAAATAGGAGATTATATTTTAAGGAAACATAGATAAAGATGTTAATTTGAAACTTGTCATTTCTCTATGATGGAAAGGATATTTAATCAGCTGTTTGAAATGCTTTACTTCAGGGTATAATGTTGAGGAGGAGGAGGAAGAGGACCCCGATTTCTTCAAAGACCCGACCTACCAGATAGATTTACAGGTCAGTGTGCATGTCAATAATGCATATGAGTGAACGTAGCGTAGAGAGAGAAAGTAAAGAGACATAGTCTAAGATGTTTTCAATATAATTGTGGTGGAATTGATTCAAATTAATGTTTCGACAAACTTATCAATCATGAGATTTTTATTTTCAGTTACTGAAAAAGTGCATTTAATAGAGGCATTAAAGGGGAGATAAAAAAGGAATTTTTCCTTTTTTCTGGGTTTTCCCCCCACGTTCTTTGTTTTAATTTGCACACGCCTCCAGATCGACGTCAACCCGTAGAGGAGAATCAGTAGAATGAAACTTAAATTTCCATGTGAAGGGGATGATTTTAGTATCAGTGCTTTACTTTCTATATGGTTATTTCTCAGTGGATACATTTTATTATTCATCCCACCCAACCACTTCCATTAAATGATTTTTAAAATCTGAACGGTGTATCGAGATGACTTTAGTGCATTCTTCTATCTACATTATAACCGAATAATTTAATTCATTTTTTTATATTCATTTGTAGAAAAACTATAATGGATCATTAGAATAGTGCCCAGGATGTGCCCCGATGTGACCTTTGTGAGACCGCCATAGTACACAGCTACTGTGACTTTTGTCATGCCAACCTGTGCACGTCATGCATAGGCAAACACATCTCAGATGGATATGATAACCATAAAATAGTCCCTTTTCAGGAACGAAGATCAACCCTCATTTATCCGAAATGTGAAAAACATCAACAGAAAAATGGTAAATTTCAGTGCGCAGATTGCGATGAAATATTTATTTGTTCTTCTTGTACTGCATCTAAGCAGCACAAAGGGCATACATTCCTGGAAGTTTCAGAAGTTTACAAAATAAAGAAAGAAATTATGGGAAAAGATACAAAAGAATTAGAAATCCTTATATTCCCTACATATGAAGAAATTGCACGTGACTTGGAAAATCAGCTTGCAAACCTAGATGGAGGATATGAGAAACTAACAACAACAATGTCCAAACAAGGAGAGCAATCATCAACAAAATGAAAACTGAACTCAGCGAGATTAAAGTAAAACATAGAGATATTTTACAAAAGCATTTAGATGAAATTAAACAGAAACAGTCTCTCATGAAACAAACACTACAGGCCTTAAAGGAAATGAAATATTCCAACGAAGTATCTCCAACAATTGAATACAGCTCTAAAATCAGAGAGTTTAGCAAGCTTCCACCCAAGGTTCAGGTACCACTGCCAACATTCATTCCAAAACCAATAGATCGTGAGAAGCTGTATAATTTGTTTGAACAGGTCACTCAATTATCTACCGCTACTGAAGAGGATGTATTGTCACAAGACCAACAAAGTTCCTCTGGAAAAGAACTACTGGATGAACCAGAGCTAATTTCCACCATACAGACTGGGTATAAAACACTACGCATTGTTTGCTGTCACAAAGAAGATAGAATATGGACATGTGGAGATACCAATGAAATCAAATGCTTCAGCGTTGATGGATCACTCTCCCAGAGAATCCAGACAATATCAGGAAAATGGCCCAATGATATATTTGTAGACAGTGAAGGGGATCTTTTGTACTCAAATCGGATAGCCGGGACAGTAATTACAGTAAGGAATGGAAAGACAGAAGAGTTGATCAGATTGCATGGATGGGGGCCGTGTAAGGTGTTTGTTACTTTTTCTGAATATTTGCTAGTTACCATGTGCAGTGATAATTTAACTCAATCCAAAGTTGTCCGTTACTCGGGATCCACTGAGAAACAAACAATTCAGTTTGATGATGAAGGTAAACCTTTGTACTCAGGGAATACCAAGATCAAAAACATAACTGAGAACAGAAACCATGACATCTGTGTAGCTGACTATGGGGCTGGTGCTGTAGTGGTGGTTAATCAAGGCGGGAGACTCAGATGGAGATACACCGGTCATCCCTCAGTTACAAAGAAGGAAGCATTTAAACCTTGTGGTATCTCAACAGACAGTCAGAGTCGCTTACTAACAGCAGACACTGAGAACCATTGTATCCACATTCTGGATCATAATGGACAGTTTCTCCGTTACATTGATAACTGTGGTCTGGAGTATCCTTATGGTTTATGTGTGGGCAATAATGACAATCTGTTTGTGTGCGAGTATTATAAAGGCAATGTAAAGAAAATCAAATATCTAAACTAGACATTCAAGCTGTGACAAATTATTGTCTTATAAAACACTTTTTCGGTATGTATTAACATACTGAACAAGTGTTTATAAGACCTTTATTGTAAGAACAAGGTTATATATTATGATGACACATGATTGATTTACGATATGCTCTTTGATTTAGACAAGGAAAGGATAAGGACGATAATTACAGGAAAATATGCAAGAAAGTTAGCACGTTTAGGAACCATCGACTCGAAACAATTGAGTTAACTCAATCGGAATGGTGCTACATTCTCGAACGAAATTCAATCACTTTAACATTTGCAATTGATTATACCTTCTTGAACTGGTATATATGAAGTCTCATCTGCAACATGTTATACTTAAAAAGTTTGTATTATAAGCAGTATTTGCACAATCAGAATTTGTATGGCAGAATAATAATGTTGGATGATACCAAAGATATATTAATAGTTTAACAACATATTTCATAAGAATGAATTTTAAATATACATTAATAATTGTTACTCCTCCAAAAATAAGACTAGATTAATTAATCAACACAACATCTGTCACTATGCTCAGAGAATGCGGAAACGAGTGTAACGTTAATTACTAGTATAAACCATAGTTTATTTTGAATATTGCGTCTGAAAATGGCATTAAATATTTCATTTCCAAAAACTAATGTGAAATAAATCTAAGAGGGTGGAATTTAAATAATTATTTTACTTTCTTATTTATTGAATGTTAACATAAAAAGAAAATTATCAGTGGTTTTTGGGGATTGAATCGGGTGCCTTTGGTGTGTAAGCATGGGACTCATACCACTAGGCTAAGTCAGATTTATCTTTATAGTAACATATTATCTTTATTATAGAAAATACATTTCGGTTTTAGGTTTATTATTGTGTGATGTTAGAAAGAATACCATTCTGGATAATTCTTGCCTAGCTCACTGTCATTATCCAAGAGAAGGACAAGGGAGATGATGTAACTTCGGTGTAAAGAAATTAATTTTAACATTCACGGTGTGTCCTTGCTTATGTATGTGTATTTGTTAATTTCTTTGCTTATTGCTATGATAGGGTATGCGTATAAACAAATTGTATTATCTATTTGATATTGAGATATAGTTTTTGAATGAGAAAAGATAAACCTGTACTTACATATATTAGACAAAAAAAAAACCCGGTAATACTATAGATCAATGAGTAATAGTATTGGGATTATATGTATAATTATGATATACAATTGCAATAAACAGATTTTTATTTCAAGTTTTAGGATCTGTCAACATTTATGTATGCTAGCTGAAAGTGGAGATAAAGAATCTCAACATAGTATTCTGAGTGTTACATAAATATAAAATTAGAAAATAAATACCTGTTGTTTTCGAATCCAAAACACTTCTATACAAACTAGTCCAATGAGCCATTCGAGACCCGTTATGAATAAGAACTTTAAACTAGTGTTCTCTAAATGTGTTCGGTTGTATCGCCGGCTTAGCGGTTTTTTTATCTTTAATGAAAACGTGCATTTTTCTTTATATATGGGTCTTGTATCCATTTTTTAACCATTGAATTTTACGACAACACTTGCACTAAATTCGTGGAAAGAAGACCCCGAAACCACATAATAATTTAAAAATTGTGTAAATGATTAGGCGTTTAGATGAATTGCAGCATGTTGCTATATTTTTGTATTTATTGCCACCTGGTAAATTCAACATTTATAAGATGACACACTTTGTTGCTCATTTTTTTTGCAAAACAAAAATCATTACACTAAGGTAAATACAAATTTTAAACTCTTGTTATACGTTTTGGGTCTTTTTAATACAATCCATCTGAAATCATAATTGTATTCACAAAATCAGAGTTTTGGACTTCGCGATTCTTGAACTGTTTTGCCTAAAACCAAACTATATCACATCACGTACTTTTAAAAACAGTAAAATAAAAGCGGAGGACCAATGTTGGAAAAAAACAAATTTGTAAAATTGCAACGTTGTTCATTTAAATTAATACAAAATAGTTAAAAGCCGATACATGTATTGGTTTGTTTGTTTTTTTTAATCATTTTTCAAAAATATATACTTTATTTATCCATCGAATAATTTATTGGTATGTCAGGGACTTTAAGTACATTTACATTGTTGTTGTCCCATTTAATAGATTCCTTTAAAACTGTATTGATGAGAACTTCATAGATTTTTTATAAATATCAAACTTATCTCAAGTCCGTTTATGATTAAATGTTTATTAAAAAAAAATGCATATGTCAACTGGAAAGTTTTAACCGCTGTGCAGTGAATGCTAGAGAAGAAAACTATTTACAGTGATACCCAATTGGCTATGTTACTAGATGTTTTACCTTTCGGCGCGGCTTTGGATAATATATTACTTAAAAATAACTTACTAATAGGATTTTTTCACTCCCTAGTAAAATTTGCATAATAATATTGAAATAAAAATGTAACTTGAAATTTATTAGATATCCATCTTGTCAGGTTTCGACTGTTTTAAAAATATCCACATGTGGTTTGAGACATTGTTGTCTACTTAATTTTTGTTTTAAATTTCACTTACTTATGTCAAAGTCGAATAAGACGTTATCTAATACATTAAAGAGGCAAAGCGCGCAACATTACGTTTTTAGCATTCTGATTTTTTTATCTGGTTGCTTATTACTATTGTTATTGCATTTTTTAGAGAATTCTCAAGCAGCCTGAGACTGAATAGTTTATAGACGAGGAAATGTATCTCTATTCTCTTATCTCGGCTCAGATGTTAGCTTGCCTTAATTGATATTTGACAGGAAGCTGTTGTAAAAATCTTTGGTTAATATCATGATATTAATCCCAGATATAAATATAAATCAATTTTATATTAACCTTGGAATTTATTTGAAGCGCAAAACGATCTTGGGGAAACACTTTTTTGTTGCAAATGTTACAAAGAGGAAATTGGTGGCAAAAACAATTTAATTACTTTATGATTCAAAATAACTTAAAAAATTTCCTTTTGATTACGATCACGAAAATATTAATCAAGGACAATAAAAATGAGAGGGAAATGGCGTGTAATGCATGGAATGTTTTGGCTTAGTACTGTTTCCTAAAACGTATTGTAATTGCATTCTTTGCATTACAAATATAATGTGCGTTTGATACAAAAGGCTTTTATTTTTTGTATCATATTAAAAAAAACAACAACAAAAAACAAAATGTAGGTTTTGTTATTCGTTTCTATAACAAAGATGGATTCTCGTTATAATGCACAGGATGTTCACCGATGTGACCTTTGTGAGACCGCCGTAGTAGACAGCTACTGTGACATTTGCGATGTCAACCTCTGTTCGTCATGTATAGGAAAACACATCTTAGATGGATATGACAAACATACAATTGTTCCTTTCCGTGAAAGAAGATCCACCTTGATTTATCCGAAATGTAAAGAACATTCACAAAGAAAATGCGAATTGCAGTGCAAGGATTGTGGCGACAGTTTTGTTTGTCTATCTTGTACTGCATCAGAACTACACATTGGACATAGGTTTGTAGATGTTAAAAAGGCTTACAAGATGATGAAAGACGCCATTAAAAAGGATGCAGAAGAATTAGAAATCCACATTTCTCCTGTATATGACGAATATGCACTTGATTTGATGAATCAACTCACAAACCTGGATGGAGAATATGAGAAAGTTACAACGGCAATATCTAAAAAAGGAGAGGAATGGCACAAAGAAATAGATTATGTTGTCGAAAGAATGGAAAATGAAATCAGCAATATAAAGGTAAAACACCGAGAAGATTTACAGAAACAGTTGGATGAAATCAAACAGTTACAGTCTTTGATGAAACAAACATTACTGACCTTAAGAGAAATTCAGGAATCCACAGACGTTTCTTTTACCATCGAGTATAACTCTAAAATCACAGAGTTTAGCAAGTCTCCAACAAGGTTTCTGTATTCAATGCCAACATTCATTCCGAAACTTATAAGTCACGTAAAAATCTATAGTTATTTTGGTGAAATTACACCACTACGGACAACTAGAGAGGAACCTGTTGTGTCAGCAAAACCAGAAAATACTTTAGGTGGAGAATTACTGGGTAAACCAGAACTGAAGAAAATAATCCAGACTGGGTATGAAGAACTGCGCAGTGTTGCATGTCACAATGAAGACCGAATCTGGACGACGTGTGGAAAGACAAATGATATCAAATGCTTTAATATTAAGAGTTTTCTTCTTCACACAATCAAATCAAAATCTGGAAAATGGCCAAATGATTTGGCTTTAGACAAAGAAGGGAATCTACTGTTTTCTGAAGGGACAAGACGAACAGTGAATATAATTAAAAACGGAGAGTCAGAGGAGTTGATTAGAGTACAGGGGTGGATGCCTAATACCTTGTGTGTCACCTCTTCGAGTGACCTCCTAGTTTCCATGTACAATAATGAAAAAGATCAATCCAAGGTTGTTCGTTACACGGGATCTACAGAGAAACAAACCATTCAATTTGATGACGAAGGTAAACCTCTGTACTCGGGAAATAATGGAATCAAATACATTACCGTAAACAAAAACGGTGACATCTGTGTCTCTGACTGTAAGGCCGGTGCGGTTGTGATTGTTGATAAGGCCGGGAATTTTAGGTGTAAATATGCTGGTTATCCATCACGTACCAAGAAATCTCCATTTAAACCCTTTGGTATCACGGCAGACAGTCAAAATCGTGTCTTAATTGTAGATAGAAGCAACCATTGCATCCATATTCTAGACGGAAATGGTGACTTTCTTCGTTTTATCGATAATTGTAATCTAATGGATCCTTGGGGTTTATGTGTGGACGATTACGACAATCTGTTTGTGTGTGAGTTTTACAAAGGCTATATAAAGAAAATCAAATATTGTTAAACATGCACACAAAAAATAGTTGCATCGATGTACAAGTACAGAAATACTTTGCTGTGCATATACTAGTATTGTTGCGCGAATCGTAACTGTATATATTTATGAAAAATTCATTAATTTTATGTAATACATTGATTTAACTAACAATGATTCCAATGCAATATACAAAAACAAAATTATTTCCTCTTCCGCGCATCTTTCTCAATTGAATTCATTTGTTCCTTATTTACATGTGTTTTATTAATTGTTTCACTTCCGTCTTATGTAATTCAGTTTTAATGCACTTTTATATAATTTTCCGTTTCATGACTTTAAATCTTGTTTCCGTTTCATTATCTAATGATCATACTCCATAATCACAATTGTTTACGTCCTTTTGAGAGAAAATTGAGAATGTTATGATTATTATCAAAATTGATAGCAATTTGTATTCTCAGTAGCTCGCTAATACTCTATCTAAAAAATATTCAAAATATAGAAAATGGTTTTTTTTATACAGAAAATGTGATTTTTTATCTTTGTTTACACATATTACTTAAATGCTTCTTTATCAAAAGTAAATTTTATAGATAGAAATGTCAAATCCATAATTTTATAATGTTTCATTATGGATTCTGGTTTCAACATTTTCTGCATAAAAAACCTTATTGATGAAACTCCAATGGATACCAGGTATCTAAGAACATTGTATTCTCAACAATAATTCTCGAATGTAAAGGAAATCAATGCTTAAAGATTTTAGCAAGAGAACTGTGTTTTCTTTAGGACTTAATATTTAAGTGATGTTGTATTCAACAGTGTAGGCACATACATGTATATATGTTAATGGAGTTGAGATAAACTAATTTGGTAGGGATATCAGGAAATTCATCAATTCATTATTAGGTAACGTACGTGTTGCCATGACAAACCTTGATTCCTGTTAGGATTGACAGACACAAGTTGTCTGAAATAATGACAATGGATTGGTTTATTTAAGGAATGAATTCAATATTTATTTGTTTTATACGATATAAAATGGTTTGGGCAGTTTACGCTATATAAACCGCTTCACGGTTTATAAGAAAGCGTAAACTGTTTCAAATCATTTTATATCGTATAAAACTAATAAATATTGAATTCATTGCTTATAATTTATTTTACTCTTCATTGTAGATAAAAACGGTTATTTGACCTTTAAAATGACGTAAAATTGTACAAAATTCAAACGTAACGTCAGGCGTATTGATACGTTTTTGACGTTAGTCGTACTATTGTGTAGGCAACATTTTTTATACGATATAAAATAAGTTTTAGCCTATCAGAAAGCGCGTTACAACCTGAATTAATTTTTTTTCTTTATTGATATCATAAAGTTTGGGTTTTTATTTTTATTTTTTAAAACTCTCATGCAACCCATTTGCATTAAACATGTTCTGAATACTGCAGTAAGGTGCATCTCAAGAACGTGTCACTTTATTACTGAATCTGGTTTTTTTTCTCTAGTTTCAACTGGATAAAATATCTGGTTTCAGCGCTGCGGAAACCCTTTGGAAACAGAATTTTTTATTAATTGCAGATACATTATAATGGGCATCAAACATGTTTTATAAAGCGTTTAAATGCTTACAATATAAGTATATTTTAATATTTTATTTTGTATTGCAAGGATTTAACTCTCAGAAAATCGAGATATATTAGCGAATTAAATGTAAGTTAGGTGTATTGGCAGAAAATTGTGTTCATATATGTAAACCACCGAAACAAATTAGTGTGGGTTAGATGAGAGGAGATACCTGCATTTGTTTTCTCTTTTTTGAGAACAAGGAATAGCAAATCTCCTAACTATATGTTAATACCAACCTTTTTATTTTTATTTGAATACTGAGTTTAAAACGTATGCAATATTCAATATATATTGAATTTATAACCAAAAAGCTATTTGTTCTTATACTCGTTTATGTATTATTTTTTCTAAGCTAATGCAATTACGGATGTTATTTTCTATATTCGGTCCATGCAAAATGGCTCTTATATGTATAAGTTCAAAGTTACATCTTGACAGTAGCTTGGAAGATGACCTCATCGTCTGGCTTTGGAAAAGAAAAGACTGTTTCTGTATTTGTTTTGACATTGTTAAATGGTGACGGCTCCATCAACACAGACATACTGTATATGCATTGCACAATGTTACCAAATAGGTCTTATGAATGGTATGTTTGAAAAACCTAATTAATGTATCTTCAAAACTGAGATGAGATGATTTAAGATGAATCTCTCTTATAAGCTAATAGAATTATTCACTACCAGATTTATTTGTCCATTTCTATATAATAATTTTAATAGACTTGAATACCATTTTGAAGAATGTTGTAAAAAGACGTAATTAACTGCAGTAATTAGAAAAACAAATCAACGACACTCGATTATGCTTATTTGCTTATTGTTTTGCAATGCCATCTTCCTTCATACACACTTAAAATACCCAAGAAAAATGTATTTAATTTACAGTTCATTTTACGAGGTGAACATTATTTGTTAAAAGCACTTAGCACTTAATGCTGTCACTATTTTATAGGTATACTAAACTCTGATACGTGTATACGGTATCAAGGGTGTTTCCTATGGGCCCTGGAGCATGTTGGTAAAAGAGCAAGTAGTACTTATAATATTTTCTATGACGGTGGGAATTATTTGTATTTTGTGGGAAATACTGGTATTTCTAGTGAAATACTGGAAAATGAGGTGTACCTACATTCTTCATTCTTTAAATCATATAAGTTGGGGGTGTAGACAATAGTATACCGTGTTAGCAATCACGTGTAATCATAACATTGTTTTTTGTTTGAAGAATTTTTGGCTAGCCAGTAATGCATTGGGCATCAATCTTCAAAAATGTAAAAAAAAAAAAGAAAAAAAAAATGAAAGTGATAGTTTCACTACCCCCATATGCAACACACCTAAAAAGAGGCCCTCAACACTGTCAAGAGCCAGTTTGTTAAGACAACATATATTTTTAAAATACAAAAACTGGTGTGAAAAAAGCTATCGTTAAAGTTAAACTCTGCTATTCTTCTATAGGATGCTATAGGGAATAGAAGATATGGTGATTTTAAGATTCAATTTGCGGATACTGAAATGCCTAAACATGCCGCATTATGATTTAATGCTTACTGTTTATATCTTATATCCTAAACACATGTTTGGCATTAAAAAAATAACATAAATTAAGAATTTAAATTTGGAATTTCTAGTAATGCATTGTTTTGTGAAAATCAGTAGTATTTCCGAGGTAATTACTGGTAATTCTCAGCATTGGTATTTCCCGGTCAACCCTACTACATGTATGGAGGTATCAATCGCTAGATTTCTGTAACATCGGTAAGATATTTCTTTATACCCGCATTGAACATAAAAAGGTATTTAGCATTTTATTTAAATATTATATGATATTATCATAAATACTTTATTGGACAACAATATTATTAAAAATCGAAATAAATGGCTGAATTTTCATCATTAATTTTAATGAATTATCTACATAATATTATATCTTGTTATCCTACCAGATATGTAACTTGCTGGTTGATAATCATGCACTCTTAGAATGATTTAAAAAAATATTCAAAGATAGTTGTAACTATAAACAACACACGGGCTATGAAGGAGGATATCTTAGCAGAAGTAAATTATATAACAAGAGTGAGAGTGATGTAAAAAAAACAAACAAAAAAACCTGAATAATTAATTTTCTGCAATGCTTGCACCTTCATAACCACATGGATAACCATTGCTTGAGTGACCCATTTTAATGTTCAATCTTTCACTGAAGAGGTCAGTCTGTTAACATCAAAATATTCTAATATGAAGTTTGTAATTACACAAAACTGAGAAATTGTCTTACTATATTTTGGCTAATTTAACATACTTCATATAGATTGATATGATATACAAACACTAATTACTGCGTTGCATTTTCTTCAAATTAAAAAGTAATTGAAATCCAATTCTTACACTTTCAATGAATTTAACAATTCACCCAAAAATAATAGGAACTTGTATTGGGTAGTAACGTTTCTATACCAAACATTTCCTTTTCAATAATTGATTGATAGAATTTCCGATTTTATATCATTTCAAAAATCGTATAGAGGAATATTGACTTACAGGTTAAAGTATGGGGTTTTTTCTATCACCATTTTCCTGCATCTGCATGTTTATTGTCTATTTGTCCCCTAGCCGTTTCGTTTTTCCTTATAAAGTATGTAGACTTCATCCTTTAATATCGAAGACCATCTCTCAACCGACTTTTACATAAGATCCCAATGTGATAAAAATAATTGTAGGAAACACATCTGTTGTGTTAACAATATGTCCAAACCGAAGCATTATATCATTCATTATTTTCTTAAGCTTCAATATTTTTCAGAAATTCACACTCGAAAAAATACAGCTTGTATGAATAACGGGAAGTAACTCTAAATTGTTCAATATACTGTCAACTGACTGCATTCTGCCCAGGATCAGCCATGTTTAAGGCGTATCTTCGATAGAGCATTTTATAGAAAATACAAGTATGTGATACAGGGATACGGTAGGAAATTGTTATTTTAAAATCTACCACACAAAACCATGTGCAGTTTTCGATATTTTGCTTAACAATACACACTTCACATTTAGAAATTTACTTTCGATTTAACTTTATTGTATCCATTTTGTACATGTACGTATTCGCCCTATTAAATTTTTAGTCCCATTTTCAGATGCTTTGGGGAAGTTATATATTATATTAAGTACTTCTACCTCCTCCCCTTTCTTCTATATCAATTCATTTATTTCCCAGCGTTCATTACAACCGTTTACTCATAAAATACACCTACCCAGAATACCGCTTTTGAATGTTTAATGTCATTTTCGGTTCGCTCAAATAACATGCTACATTCTGCACTGATAAAAACACCAAAAGGTATAAATAACATTACATCGCTTTCGTGTTTTATCAATGTATATTAGCATTACTATACAGATTTGAAGTCTTTTAGATATTTTGTAGAACTATTATGGATCCCCGTTCTAGTGTGCAGGATGTGCATCGATGTGCCCTTTGTGAGACTGCCATAGTACATAGCTACTGTGACGTTTGTCATGTCAACCTCTGCAAGCCCTGTATAGGAGAACATATCTCAGATGGATATCAAAAACATGCAATTGTGCCTTTCCAAGAACGAAGAACAACCTTGATCTACCCGAAATGTGGAACTCATGAACATAAAAAATGCAAATTGCTATGCAAGAATTGTGCCAACAGTTTCATTTGTTCTTCTTGTACTGCATCTGAACAACATAGAGGCCATGTATTTGTAGAAGTCTCGCATGCTTACAAGACACAAAAAGAAATGGTTAAGAAGGATACAGAAGAATTAGAAAACAATATTTCTCCTATGTATGAAAAAATTGCACATGACGTGGAAAATCAGCTTGCCAACCTGGATGGAGGATATGAGAAAATTACAACAACAATGTCCAAACAAGGAGAGCAATGGCACAGAGAGATCGACATTATCATCAACAAAATGAAAACTAAAATCAGTAAGATAAAAGTAAAGCACAGAGATATTTTACAGAAACACTTAGATGAAATCAAACAGTTACAATCTCTTATAAAAGAGACATTTCTGATCTTAATGGATATCGAGAAATCCACTGAAGTATCTCCAATTATTGAATACAGCTCCAAGATCAGAGAGTTCAGAAAACTTCCACCCAAAGTTAAGGTATCACTGCCAACATTCATTCCAAAACCTATAGACCGAAACAAGCTATATACCTTTGTTGGAGAGATCACCCCATTAGCTACTGTCACAGAAGAAGTTTCATCTCTTAATCAATCCAACACTCCATTCAGTGGATTACGGGATGAACCAGAACTTGTTGCCACAATGCAGACTAAATACACAAGTCTATACAATGTTTCATTTTGGGGTAAGGACAAGATATGGACAAATGGAGATACCAATGATATCAAATGCTTCAACATCAATGGTTCTCTTCTTCAAACAATTAAGACAAAATCAGAGAAATCGCCGAATGTTATAGCTGTAGATAGCGATGGAAATCTATTGTACTCTGACTGGTCAGTAAAGACAGTGAATAAAGTGAAAAATGGACAGACAGAGGAGTTGATCAGATTACAGGGATGGAAGCCTTGTAATCTGTGTGTCACTTCCAATGGTGATCTGCTGGTTACCATGTACAGTAATGATAATACTCAATCAAAAGTTGTCCGCTACTCTGGATCTACAGAGAAACAGGCAATACAATTCGATGATGAAGGTAAACCTTTGTACTCAGGAAATGGCTATACAAAATACATCACTGAAAACAGAAACCATGACATTTGTGTAGCTGATTATGTGGCCGGTGCAGTAGTGGTGGTTGATCAGGGCGGGAAACTCAGATGGAAGTACACCGGTCATCCCTCAGTTACCAAGACCAAACCATTTTTACCCTGGGGTATCACAACAGACAGGCAGAGTCGTATCCTGACATCAGATTATAAGAACCATTGTATCCATATAGTGGACCAGAATGGACAGTTTCTCCGTTACATTGATAACTGTGATCTGGAGAATCCTACTGGTTTATGTGTGGACAATAATGACAGTTTGTTTGTGTGTGAGTTAAACAAAGGGAACGTAAAAGAAATCAAATACTAAAAAGATGGACAATGATGGATTTTTATAAAGATTTTTTTTATTAAATAAAAGGAAAGGGGCGCAACTTTTCAAGAAAATGTAATTAATTAGGACACATTCCACTCTTACATATTGATACTTAAACATGACAATTATGTCCAAGTATAATGAGTATTAACCCCAGACATATCTGTTATGCACCCATATTCAATAAACCTGGGGCTATTATGGATCAGATACCTTAAAAGAATGTTTTGCCTTTCATAAACTGCAACAAGGTTTCATGGGTTTAGTTTTCATTACTTGCCGATAATGATTCAAAATATTTTAACTTAAATCCGTCGTTCTTTCTTTTTCTCACAATTCTCATTCTATAAAAGCTTCATCTATTTCTTCAACTTCAGCATATGGTTAAAATTTGGATCTTTGATATTACATGTACATGTATCACATAATAAAATGCACTAAACGTTTTTGTAAACCGTCAAATAAGGTACCATAGATCGACATGGACAATTAAAGAATACGAGTTATCTGTCTTTGTGGCACTTCATCTGATTGACTTCATCTCAATGACTTCATTGATATGCTCCTGCCACATTAATAAATGTCGTAAATATTAATTATCATAAAAAACATATGAATTAAAAAGTTTGATAATTTGTATTAGGTTAAAATTAGACAACTTTTTCCATTCGCACCTATTTAACAATATCAATGTGATGTTGTAAATTTTGAATTGTCTGGCTGGGTGTAAATTTTATACAAAATTATAACATGTCACGTTGTCAATTTTGTATCTACACCCAGCCAGTAAATTCAAAATTTACAACATTACATCAGTATAGATGTGGTGGTTATATTTCGTTAAAGAAAGATAAAAATATAACTTAGCAAATGTGGTATTAAAAAAATGAAAGTACAGTTAATTTAATCCTTTTGTTTGCTGTAAAAGCAGGTTTAAATAGAGTTACAATGTAATTTAATTCTTAGGAATCAATATCATTAAAACTTGACCCTGAAGCTAGTCCTGCAGCATATATCCTTAATGTTTGGATTACCTTCTACTTATACATGTAAATTTATTACTAAAGGTATTTTATTTTTAGTATAGAATGCATCAGAGAGAGACCTGTCCCTCTGTACATCTTTGCGGTAGGTTAAAATAAGACAGTGAATGTTGAAGCTAGTCCTACAGCAAAATTGGTTAATGTTTTGATAACACTGAACATGTATGTTCTACAAATAAACGTTTATTAATAAGCAAAAATATTTTGCGATCACCACTAATTATTTGAAGTTTATGCTTAATTACAATTTGTTATACATTTAGAAATATATATATATATATATATATATATATATATATATATATATATATATATATATATATATATATATATATATATATATATATATATATATATGCCATTGTGTGCATTATTATATGTCTCGTATATTTTTCTATAATCGAAAACTTAGAATGATAAGAAATATTAAAGATTTATTTATAATTATATTTCCCAAATACAATCATACTATTATCTAATCCAGAGGGCCCTGGACCCCAGGTGAAGATATATTAAGAGGTTATCTGCGGAGATTTAACCTCACAATCAACTGTATTTGTTTCTTGATAAAATTATGAGATAAAACACCATTAAGCTTACCATTGAATTTTATACAAACTATCTTTTGGTTCCATGAATCATAAGATAAAACATTTACATACAGTTTTAAAAATCAATATTCGTCCAAGATTACAATCATATAGATATTTTTGTCACCAGAACGCCCAAATAATGTTGAAGGAAAGTAGTTTAACAATGAATCTGTATCTACACGAAAAGTTTAAACAAGTCAAGTACATTTTTATTTCCGATATGACATTGTTTCGCGCAAAATCACATTGGTATTGCAACATAGAATTTAAGCGTGGAGGTTGTAAATATTGGTATCATAAAGTAATGAAATTGTCATTAAATTAATATTTAGGCCATAAGCTACATGATACTAAGAGAAAACACTTTGTTGTTGACATTTTGTTCAATAATGCACCGTTCTTCATACAGTTTTTAACATCAAAGGAAAAGATGCTACTTTAAATTCAAACCAGCAATGAAATGTATACCCAGTTTGGTTCTGCAGGCTTGAAGATCAGCACCATATGTCATCAAGATGAAACATTCCCCAGTCATACCTACAGCGTAAAAGACACAGCGTTCTTCACAATATACAACACGGACGAACACAATGTCATCATTTCATCGGAACAGATATCTTCTAGCCAGGAAAATGATACACAGAGATATTAAAGATGTAAATACCCAGCTGAATGTGGTATGAACAGATGTCCTGACTTTGGTCACATGTTAACTCGGTGATTCTGGTCAGTTCCTGTAAGGAGATGGGTGACTTTGGTCAGGGGGCAACGTAAACAAACAGACGGCATCGTGGGTAATGCGCGTGCTTTTGTCCTTTGCACGTGCATTGTTATTGTATTTTTGCGAAGAGAATGGATATGAACTGTTGGTCAACTTTTGACTGGAGAAGTGTAATGGTTAAATTAGGCCCCAGTGGATAATTGAATCATAAATGAGGGTAATGCAAAAGAGATGGGAGAGGCCTTCTGCAATAGAGTTTTATGGTGCATAATGGTAGAGCATTCAATTTTCGTATTATGTTGCTAAAATAAGGCATTATTTTCATCCTAAAGTGGTATAGGCTTTGATTCCCTGCCTTTAATATATAAACCTGTATCGGGGTTAAAACGTGAAATGTGTTGTGTTTTGAAGATCGTAGGAGATGTTGTGTGGAATCATTTTGTTTTGATAATTTTAAGAATCCTTTTCATATGATTGTTCGTTTTTATGTTATAAAGAATCACAGAAGACAATTCATTAATAATAAACTTACTATCTAGAGCCTCTAATTTAGCCTACTCCTCAGTAAATTTTTTCTCTTCAATCTTGGGTAAAAATAAATTTAGTAAGTTGACCCGTCCAAACAAAAAACTCGAAATTTATTGCATACAAAAAATTGCAAACGCTTTTAGACATATCAAACAAAATCAACATGCTAATCTCAACACGTTAAGTTAGCCAGCTACAATATACACATGATGAATAACTATCCTTACTGACTTGTCCTTTTAGCTGATGACAATAATACGCAAGCCAGCATCTATTAGCCATCCAGTGTATCCATTTATAGATTAATTTACTGTAGCAGCTCAAAACACGGAATTTCCCTAAAATACAACAAACAGTAGTAAAACTTGTTAAAGTACAATTTTGCTGTCATTTGGTCTTAAAAATACCATATTATGTTACAAAAAATTTATGACTTCTTTTATAACATTCCATTTGTCAATCTTTTTAGATGACTTCATTATATTTGTTGACGTGTTGAAATTGAACATGAACATGAATCTGTATCTGAATCAATTTAGTACCATTTTTTGACTAAACATCATCTTTAACTAAGTCTACATACATGTAAGGATGAGAACACATAATGATTAAGTCATTCATTACTTTTATGAATTCTTCATAACAACAACATTGGGCAATATAACTTTTGACGAGTCGAAATCAGTGGCTGATCATTCATCACTTAATAAGATTATTATCCTATGTTCCTGTTCACAAATCATGATTTAAACAATATAAATAAAAGCATGTCTTTAATGTTTCATGAAGGTAGCGATCATTGCATTAAAATGCATAACATACGTTTACGGATTGTTTGAATTTTTTACGCCACATATACCTTCCTAATAAAGAATAATCGAATAAAGCATTTTAATGTTATTTATATATTTAAAAAAAATGGTTAAAGTAATCATAAAAAGTAAGTTAAAGTAACTAAATTGTTAATGTTAGATAGAATGAATAGTCAACGCTTTTATTTTTAGAACTTCGAGTCTGACTTTATTTCGAGCAGTCCGTGGGTTTTTTTAGGTTGCTGCAGAGTCGATCGATCGATAAACTTGTTAATACTGGATCGTGTAGATTTCGCCCCCGTCAGGTTCTATAGAGCTATAAGTTTCAATCGGTTTTCCTAAGAAAAAAGAGCAGAAATTACTAAGTGGATGTAATGTCCATTCTGAGGTCCGTACTGTTAGCAAACAATAACGACGAATAATCTACTTTCTTCATAATTTAGGGGGAAAAAACTAGACGGGCTCTTTAAACCCTATAAATATTTTGACATCAAAAATATTGTATCAATCAATTGCTAAAGATAAACAATATCTATCTTGCAATAATATTTTCTATTTTTGTCGGTTGATTTCTCCCACAAGATTAAAGTAATTGCAATGAAACCACAACGTGTTGCCGTAAACTTCGTGACTTTTGAACTTATCACAAAATAATAAATAATTAACGTTTATGAGCTATACATTTAAGTTAACTCCAATAATGTGATATACAAATAAAAGGAAAACACCTCCGTGCTGAAAAATGTGTTTAAAAGGCATAATTATATAAACAATTATTTTATTTCATTAGTTTCCAAAGTTGACAAACGAAAAAGTATAAAGGTCATAGATGTATGACACGGGAGGTTACCTTACAATTTCAATATGCTGTCAGCTGACCGCAGTTTGAGAGAGAGCAGCCATGTTTACGAAGTAAATTCGTATTTTAAATAGAAAAAAAAACTTATATAGGATACTGTTATATGGTATGAAACCTTTAAAATTTTATATATCTACTACATCAATTAACACATCAGCAGTTTTTTAATATTTTGATTTAACTGTAATTTTAACAACATTATTATCCATAGCATTGAAAAATCAACATTTGTTTCAAACTTTATGCATGTACCCATTAAGTAGGCGTTATAAAAGGCGGTACAGTGACGGCATTGTATTTCCGTTCAGATGTATGTGAAGGTGGGATAGTCTATTTGTGTATTTTTACAAGTTTACAACTGTCAGGAAAAAAGAAACACAATTTCTCTACTATTTCCTCAAGTAGACAAAGTAAGAATTGTTCTGTTGGTGGTTGGACTGCAGCAAAAGACTTTATCTACTAGTAATATAAAATTCGGATGTCATTTTAGGGAACATTATCATAAAGATTTTTTTAAATTGTAGAACAAACATGGATCCTCGTTCTAGTGCCCAGGATGTACACCGATGTGACCTTTGTGAGACCGACATGGAACACAGCTACTGTGACTTTTGTCATGTCAACCTATGCATACATTGTATAGGCAAACACATCTCGGATGGGTATCATAAACATGCAATTGTACCTTTCCAAGAACGAAGATCAACCTTGATCTATCCGAAATGTAAAACTCATGAAGAAAAAAATTGTAAATTGCTATGCAAGAATTGTGCCAACAGTTTTATTTGTTCCTGCATCTGAACAGCATAATTATAAAGGACATATATTTGTAGAAGTCTCGGATGTTTACAAAACACAGAAAGGCCTTTTGATACCCTTCAGGTGGAAAGTTCATGAGTCCTGCATGCTGGCTATGGGGAGTGTGACAGACGTGGTCACAGAGTCCATCCAATCCGGAAAAGTCCAATTTGACATCACCGGCTTCCTCCAGTCCGTGATGCTGGCCGACGTGAATTTCTGCAGTTAGTTGACATCCTCTCAATGATTCATTTGTTTTACCTGTATCTGATTTAAAAAAGAGCGACAAAAAGTTGTTTAGCATATGTAAATATACATATGATATGTACATTCTTCCATATTTTGTGTATATACGTAGGTTAGTGTAAGTTCCCATTAAATGGGTATATTTGTGAGAAACATTTATTACACAGATCTTGAAATTGTGTTTCTTTTTTCCTGACAGTTGTAAACTTGTAAAATTGCTACAAAGTCATGTTTTTAAATTTTTAAGATTTGATGAAATAAGGGATTTACATGGAAAAAAGTTAGTTTTGTTATAAGCATTAATACATATAAAGGGATTTATTAAAGCAGATGGTATACTTGTATGGGGTATTATCATTTTCTGCTCTCGCCCATATTTTTCTTAACTGTTTTTATAGCGATGACTTTTTTCACAGTTTCACCGTTCTTGGTTGGAAGAAGTTTATGGTCGGCCATTTTGCACACAGAGGTGACCTCTACATCCCCAGAGCTCCTCAACCGGTCAGTGCAGCAATGTTGAATAATGAGAGCGTCGCATACGTCTTATTTTATCACCCAGGGCACTGTATGAAAACAATAGAGGATTGTTTATTCGTTACAACTCTGCAGTTACAAAATGTAGAATGCAAAACACTGCGATTTAACTCAGTTAGATGTATTCGGAGGAATGAAGGGCGGATCCGAATCTCCGCCATTCGGGCATCGTACAGCATCTGAAGTCTGCCAACACCACTCAGTACCTGATTCCATTCCTACCCAACATACTGGACCGCCTACTCTCCATTGCCACACAATTCTCATCAGATGGCTTGTCCTTGTGTCTAGAAACGTTGCCCATACTGTTAACTGTATGTTGGTCTAGATTATCAATCACAAATTCAGTAATTGTCAATGCTATTTTCTTTCTCTCTCTTTTTCTCTGCATTTCGTGCCAAATTTTTCTTTTTTTCTAGGGTGCCAGAGACTCCCTCATTCTCTTCATTGTTTTAGTTTTAAACTTTTATGAATTAAAAATCAATTGATTTTGTCAATGTGCATTACATTTTTTGCAGGTAGATCAAGCTTTCATTGCATCAATAGAAAGCAATGTGTGTAATAAAATGAATATTCTTGATCAATTTCTGCATTGCTTATCAATATACTTAAATGAAAGAAAGATCAGATGGAGGCAAACATGTGTAAGGCTGACAAGGAAGATGAGGATAAAGAGGAAGACGACTGGGAAGATGAAGATGCTGATGGGGAGGAAGAAATCCAGCTGAGGGGGCAGACTCTTTCCGATTTGATTTACAGTATGGCGGTCAAGTTCAATGGTGATTATACTCTGTATACTGTTAAGAAAGCATTGATAAGGTGAAAGTGTCAAATAAACTTTTACTTAAAGATTTTTTAACTGGCTGTTATGGAAAAAAAATCAAGTCTTATTGACAGTACGGCAGCCAAGTTGCATGATGATTATACTCAGTATACTGATAATGACTAATTGGTGGTAAAAAGGGGGGTTGTCAAATATATATATACCTTTACTTGAAGGGTTTGCAGCTGACTGGTACGGAAATATATCAAGTAAAACCTGTAAGCGGATTTGCTTGTGTGAGTGATCAAAACTCTTCCTCTTGCACTAAAGCAATGGAAATCGGAGATTTCATTTGAAGGAAACATGGATAAAGATGTTAATTTGAAATATTTCTTCATTTCTCTATGATGGAAAGGATATTTAATCAGCTGTTTGAAATGTTTTACTTCAGGGTATGATGTTGATGAGGAGGAGGAAGAGGACCCTGATTTCTCCAAAAGACCCGACCTACCAGATAGATTTACAGGTCAGTGTGCATGTCAATAATGCATATGAGTGAACGTAGCGTAGAGAGTTAAAATCAAAAAGACATAACCTAAGATGTTTTCAATATAATTGTGGTGGAATTGATTCACATTAATGTTTCGAGTTTTGAGTTTTAGTACAAATACATGTATAATATGCACCCTCACGTCAATAGTTAGGTGGAAAATGCAAAAAATGATCAATGTATAATACTCTAAGGCCCTAAACGACAAACTTATTAATCATGAGATTTTTATTTTTAGTAACTGAAAAAGTGCATTTAATAGAGGCATTAAAGGGGAGATAAAAAAGATAAAAAGTAGTGATCTATAAGGAATTGTTCCTTTTTTCTGTGTCCCCCCCCCCCACGTTCTTTGTTTTAATTTGCACTCGCCTCCAGATCGACGTCAATCCGTAGAGGGGAATCAGTAGAATGAAACTTAAATTTTCATGTGAAGGGGATGATTTTAGTATCAGCGCTTTACTTTCTATTCGGTTTTTTCTCAGTGGACACATTTTATTATTCATCCCACCCAACCACTTCCAGTCAATGATTTAAAAAATCTGAACGGTGTATCGAGATGACTTTAGTGCATACTTCTATCTATAAGGATAACCGAATAATTTAATACATTTTTTTATATTCATTTGTAGAAAAACTATAATGGATCATCAGAACAGTGCCCAGGATGTGCCCCGATGTGACCTTTGTGAGACCGCCATAGTACACAGCTACTGTGACTTTTGTCATGCCAACCTGTGCATACCATGTATAGGCAAACACATCTCAGATGGATATGATAACCATAAAATAGTCCCTTTTCAGGAACGAAGATCAACCCTCATTTATCCAAAATGTAAAAAACATCAACAGAAAAATTGTGAATTTCAGTGCGCAGATTGCGATGAAATATTTATTTGTTCTTCTTGTACTGCATCTAAGCAGCACAAAGGGCATACATTCCTGGAAGTTTCAGAAGTTTACAAAATAAAGAAAGAAATTATGGGAAAGGATACAAAAGAATTAGAAATCCGTATATTCCCTACATATGAAGAAATTGCACGTGACTTGGAAAATCAGCTTGCAAACCTAGATGGAGGATATGAGAAACTAACAACAACAATGTCCAAACAAGGAGAGCAATGGCACAGAGAAATCGACGCCATCATCAACAAAATGAAAACTGAAATCAGCGAGATTAAAGTAAAACATAGAGATATTTTACAAAAGCATTTAGATGAAATTAAACGAAAACAGTCTCTCATAAAACAAACACTACAGGCCTTAAAAGAAATGAAATATTCCAACGAAGTATCTCCAACAATTGAATACAGCTCTAAAATCAGAGAATTTAGCAAGCTTCAACCCAAGGTTCAGGTATCACTGCCAACATTCATTCCGAAACCAATAGATCGTGAGAAGCTGTATAATTTGTTTGAACAGGTCACTCCATTGTCTACCGCTACTGAAGAGGATGTATTGTCACAAGACCAACCAAGTTCCTCTGGAAAAGAACTAATGGATGAACCAGAGCTAATTTCCACTATACAGACTGGGTATAAAACACTACGCATTGTTTGCTGTCACAAAGAAGATAGAATATGGACATGTGGAGATACCAATGAAATCAAATGCTTCAGCGTTGATGGATCACTCTTCCAGAGAATCCAGACAATATCAGGAAAATGGCCCAATGATATATTTGTAGACAGTGAAGGGGATCTTTTGTACTCCAATCGGATAGCAGGGACAGTGAATAAAGTAAGGAATGGAAAGACAGAAGAGTTGATCAGATTGCATGGATGGGGGCCGTGTAAGGTGTTTGTTACTTTTTCTGAATATTTGCTAGTTACCATGTGCAGTGATAATTTAACTCAATCCAAAGTTGTCCGCTACTCGGGATCCACTGAGAAACAAACAATTCAGTTTGATGATGAAGGTAAACCTCTGTACTCAGGGAATACCAAGATCAAAAACATAACTGAGAACAGAAACCATGACATCTGTGTAGCTGACTATGGGGCTGGTGCTGTAGTGGTGGTTAATCAAGGCGGGAGACTCAGATGGAGATACACCGGTCATCCCTCAGTTACAAAGAAGGAAGCATTTAAACCTTGTGGTATCTCAACAGACAGTCAGAGTCGCGTACTAACAGCAGACACTGAGAACCATTGTATCCACATTCTGGATCATAATGGACAGTTTCTCCGTTACATTGATAACTGTGCTCTGGAGTATCCTTATGGTTTATGTGTGGGCAATAATGACAATCTGTTTGTGTGCGAGTATTATAAAGGCAATGTAAAGAAAATCAAATATCTAAACTAGACATTCAAGCTGTGACAAATTATTGTCTTATAAAACACTTGTTCGGTATGTATTAACATACTGAACAAGTGTTTATAAGACCTTTATTGTAACAACAAGGTTATATATTATGATGACACATGATTGATTTACAATATGCTCTTTGATTTATACAAGGAAAGGATAAGGACGATAATTACAAGAAAATGTGCAAGAAAGTTAGCACGTTTAGGAACCATCGACTCGAAACAATTGAGTTAACTCAATCGGAATGGTGCTACAGTCTCGAACGAAATTCAATCACTTTAACATTTGCAATTGATTATACCTTCTTGAACTGGTATATATGAAGTCTCATCTGCAACATGTTATACTTAAAAAGTTTGTATTATAAGCAGTTTTTGCACAATCAGAATTTGTATGGCAGAATAATAATGTTAGATAAAACCAAAGATATATTAATAGTTAATAAACAACATATTTCAGAAGAATGAATTTTAAATATACATTAATAATTGTTACTCCTTCAAAAATGAGACTAGATTAATTATTCAACACAACATCTGTCGCTATGCTCAGAGATCGCGGAAACGTGTGTAACGTTAATTAGTAGTATAAACCATAGTTTATTTTGAATATTGCGTCTAAAAATGGCATTGAATATTTCATTTCGAAAAACTAATGTGAAATAAATGTATGAGGGTGGAATTCAAATAATTATTTTACTTTCTTATTTATTGAATGTTTACATGAAAAGAAAATTATCAGTGGTATTGGGGGATTGAATCGGGTGCCTTTGGTGTGTAAGCATGTGACTCATACCACTAGTCTAAGTCGGATTTATCTTTATAGTAACATATTATCTTTATTATAGAAAATACATTTAGGTTTTTGGTAAATTATTTTGTGATGTTAGAAAGAATAGCATTCTGGATCATTCTTGCATAGCTCACTTTCATTGTCCAAGAGAAAGACAAGGGAGAAGATGCAACTTCGTTGTAAAGACACTAATTTTTAACATTCACAGTGTGTCCTTGCTTAGGTATGTGTATTTGTTAATTTCTTTGCTAATTGCAATGATAGTGTATGTGTGTAAACAAATTTTATTCTCTTTTTAATATTGAGATATAGTTTTTGAATGAGAAAAGATAAACCTGTACTTACATGTATTAGACAAAGAAAACCGGTAATACTATAGATAAATGAGTAATAAAGAGTATTGGGAGTATATATATAATAATGATATACAAGTGCAATAAACAGATTTTTATCTTAATTTTTAGGATCTGCCAACATTTATGTATGCTAGCTGAAAATGAAAATAAAGAACCTCAACACAATATTCTGAGTGTTACATAAACATAAAATTAGGGGAGAAAATACCGGTTGATTTCGAATCCAAAACATTTCTATACAAACTAGTCCAATGAGCCATTCGAGATCCGTTATGATTCAGAACTTTAAAGTAATGTTCTCTACATGTCTTCAGTTGTATCGCCGACTCAGCGGACTTTAATCTTTCCTGAAAACATGCATTTTTCTTTATATTTGGGTCTTGTATCAATTTTTAACCATTGTATTGTACGACGACACTTGCACTAAATTCGTGGAAAGAAGACCCCGAAACCACATAATAATTTGAAAATTGTGTAAATGATTAGGCGTTTGGATGTTTTGCAGCATGTTGCTATATTTTTGTATTTACTGCCACCTGGTAAATTCAACATTTATAATGACACATTTTTTTGCAAAACAAAAATCATTACACTAAGGTAAATATAAATTTTAAATTCATGTTGTACGTTTTGGGTCTTTTTAATACAATTCATTTGAAATCATAATTGTATTCACAAAATCAAATTTTCGGACTAGGCGATTCTTGATCTGCTTTTGCCTAAAACCAAACTATATCAGATCACCTACTTTTATAAACAGTAAAATTAAAGCGAAGGACCAATTTTGGGAAAAAACAATTTTGTAAAATTGCAACGTTGTTCATATGAATTCATACAAAATAGTTAAAAGCCGATACATGTATTGGTCTTTTTTTTAAAATAATTTTTTCAAAAATATATACTTTATTTATCCATCGAATAATGTATTGGTATGTCAAGGAACTTTAAATAAATTTACATTGTTGCTGTCCCATTTAATAGATTTCTTTAAAACTGTGTTGATGAGAACTTTATAGATTTTTGATAATTATCAAACTTATCTCGAGGATCAATATCCGTTTATGATTAAATGTTTATAAAATAAAATAAATGCATATGTCAACTTAAAAGTTTTAACCGCTGTGCAGTGAATGCTAGAGAAGAAAACTATTTACAGTGATACCGAATTGGTTATGTTACTAGATGGTTTACCTTCGGCGCGGCTTTGGATAATATATAACTTAAAAATAACTTACTAATTGGATTTGTTCACTCCCTAGTAAGATTTGCATTACAATATTAAAATAAAAATGTAACTTGAAATTCATTAGATATCCATCTTGTCGGGTTTTGGCTGTTTTAAAAATATCCACTTGTGGTTTTAGGCATTGTTGCCTACTGAATTTGTGTTTTAAAGTTCACTAACTTATGTCAAAGTCGAATAAGACGTTATCTAATACAATAAAGAGGCAAAGCTCGCAACGTTACGTTTTTAGTTTTCTGATTTTTTTATCTGGTTGCTTACTACAATTGTTATTGTCTTTTTGAGAGACTTCTTAAGCAGCCTGTAACTGAAAAGTTTATAGACGAGGAAAGGTATCTCTATTCTCTTATCTCGGCTGAGATGTTAGCTTGCCTTAATTGATATTTGACAGGAAGCTGTTGGAAAAATCTTTGGTTAATATCATAATATTAATCCCAGATATAAATATAAATCAATTTTAATATTAACCTTGGAAACGCAAAACGTTCTTGGGGAAACATATGTTTGTTGCGAATGTTACAAAGAGGAAATTGATGGCAAAAATAATTTAATTACTTTATGATTCAAAATAACCTCAAAAAATTCCCTTTGATTACGATCACGAAAATATTAATCAAGGCAATAAAAATGACAGGGAAATGGCGTGTAATGCATGGAATTTTTTGGCTAAGTACCGTTTCCTAAAACGTATTGTAATTGCATTCTCTGCATTACAATTATAATACAAAGTATAATGTGCGTTTAATACAAAGCACCTATTATTTATTTTATCATAATAAGAAAACACCCAACAAAATGTAGGTTTTGTGATTCGTTTCTATAACAAATATGGACTCTTGTTATAATGCACAGGATGTTTACCGTTGTGACCTTTGTGAGACCGCCGTAGTACACAGCTACTGTGACATTTGCGATGTCAACCTCTGTACATCATGTATAGGAAAACACATCTTAGATGGATATGACAAACATACAATTGTTCCTTTCCGTGAAAGAAGATCCACCTTGATTTATCCGAAATGTAAAGAACATTCACAAAGAAAATGCGAATTGCAGTGCAAGGATTGTGGCGACAGTTTTGTTTGTCTATCTTGTACTGCATCAGAACTACACATTGGACATACAGACCCTGAAACGTACTACTACACCAAAAAAGCGTGCGACTTTCGTGCGAGAAACGTTTCGTGTAAACCGTTTAGCGTTTCGTGTAAACCGTTTAGCGTTTCGTGTGAATCGTGAAGCGTTTCGTGTAAACCGTTTAGCGTTTCGGGCAAAGCGTGCAGCGTTTCGGGCAAAGCGTGTAAATCGTTTCGGGCAAAGCGTGCGAGATCCGTGTGAAACGTTTATCAGATTTCATTCGGAACTCTCTGAAAATTTAATTGTTTCAAAATAGCGCTCGTGTTAAACATTACTTTAAACTGATTGGCAAAACTCCTTTGAGATATTCTCGTGAAAAAAATCTATAAGAAATGATATACTTATCTTTTTACAAAATTGAATTAATTTTTAACAAACAAAAGAAAAGTACGCGTATTGAAAGAAGACTAGTTACTGAGACTATTCGGCTGTGTACAACCAGTACACATACATGTAACCTCGGACATCGGGTAAGACCTGCACCTGGCTGAACCTGTCAATCAAACTCTGTGTATTCGTTTTCATTGGATGGTCACGCGTCTCTTTTTTTGTCAATAGCCAATAGAAATTTAATAACTTCAAGTTAGTCGGAATCAGTATTTGATGATGCACACAATTTCAATGATAGATTATTTAACATTAATTTGAACAAAATTAAATGTAAACATAGAAAGAAAATATACTGTTCATTTCTATGAAATGCGGGAAGTAAATTCTTTTGAATCCCGATTTAAAATATTTCTACAAGTTATTATTTTAATTATTTAAACACTGATAACGGAAAACAATAAGTAATTAACACACTGAAATTTTCCTAAAATGTACATATGCAATTAATTATTATGGGAGTTTATATGCATGGTACTTAATTCAAATAGATTATAATAGATATATTGTACGCTGTTATGCGGGGCGCTGGTTATGTATACGAATATTGAGACAAAAATCTAAATCATTTTTTATTTTTTGTTCTTTCCGAAATCCGAAATAGAAATGACAACTTTCTTTATTGTTTAATCCATTGATTTTTCTCTGTGATATTATGTACGGAACATTTATTTACGCGAATGATTCGACATAAACAGAATTAGTCGGTTGTTTTATAGCATTTTTCTAACTTATGTGACTAATTATATTTTACATAACTTTCAAAATTATCAATGTAAATAATCACAAGTTTATTTACAGTTAGTATTTTAACATCGTATTCTCTGAAACCAATAAAAATATCAATGTGAGAAGAAAAATCAAATCCCGCCGAAAACTGAAAAACCGATTTCAGTTTGTAATCATACGGATTTTATTTTTGGTATTGAATATTGTGTTACGGTAACTTTTTTCTCTGGATTTTTTTTTATTATTTACGGCACTAATAAGAATCATGGATATTTCTTTTGAGCAATAAATATATTTATAGAAGTAATACATGTATCTTTGGCTAATTCTGTGAATAAATAATTTTTTGCTTTAAATATAAGTAACAAATTAAATTAATCCATCAATTCAATACTTATGTACATATATGTTTCTAATATCAATATTTCTATTAGTTCGTGTTTTCTTAAAATTAATTCTTACTAACAGAGCCAGGGTAAAAATCCGAGAGGACCCGAATCGATCAGGATAAAAGCGTGTCCAAAGCGTGTGAAAAGCGAGCAAATCGTTTCGTGCGAGAATCGTTTCGTGTAAACCGTTCAGCGTTTCGTGTAAATCGTTTAGCGTTTCGGGCAAAGCGTGCAGCGTTTCGTGTAAACCGTTCAGCGTTTCGTGTGAACCGTTTAGCGAGCGTGTAGCGAGCGTGCAGCGAGCGTGTGGTGTAGTAGTACGTTTCAGGGTCTGTAGGTTTGTAGATGTTAAAAAGGCTTACAAGATGACGAAAGACGCCATTAAAAAGGATGCAGAAGAATTAGAAATCCACATTTCTCCTGTATATGACGAATATGCACTTGATTTGATGAATCAGCTTACAAACCTGGATGGAGAATATGAGAAAGTTACAACGGCAATATCTAAACAAGGAGAGGAATGGCACAAAGAAATAGATTATGTTGTCGAAAGAATGGAAAATGAAATCAGCAATATAAAGGTAAAACACCGAGAAGATTTACAGAAACAGTTGGATGAAATCAAACAGTTACAGTCTTTGATGAAACAAACATTACTGACCTTAAGAGAAATTCAGGAATCCACAGACGTTTCTTTTACCATCGAGTATAACTCTAAAATCACAGAGTTTAGCAAGTCTCCAACAAGGTTTCTGTATTCAATGCCAACATTCATTCCGAAACTTATAAGTCACGTAAAAATCTATAGTTATTTTGGTGAAATTACACCACTACGGACAACTAGAGAGGAACCTGCTGTGTCAGCAAAACCAGAAAATACTTTAGGTGGAGAATTACTGGGTAAACCAGAACTGAAGAAAATAATCCAGACTGGGTATGAAGAACTGCGCAGTGTTGCATGTCACAATGAAGAACGAATCTGGACGACGTGTGGAAAGACAAATGATATCAAATGCTTTAATATTAAGAGTTTTCTTCTTCACACAATCAAATCAAAATCTGGAAAATGGCCAAATGATTTGGCTTTAGACAAAGAAGGGAATCTACTGTTTTCTGAAGGGACAAGACGAACAGTGAATAGTTTCTTCCGGTTCAGAGCAAATTTTTTGCAAAAGTCTAGAAGCCTCATAATTAATTGATTTGATAAGGTGACTTTTGCCAGTTCCTGCACCTCCTGTCACAAACAAATAAAATGGTGTAGGGTTGCATCCAGCAGCTTTCTTTAAACACCACTCTCTCAAATGATAGAACATTTTGCGTTGCTTGTAATTCAGTGACCTCAACATGGGAAATATTTCTTCCCTTGAAGTGTTTTGATGTGCCACTGTATATGCGATGTTCAAAGTATGATCTGGCGTTTCAAGCTCTGGAATAGAATCAGTATTGACATTATCATGAGTCTTTCTTTTTTGCATTTCACATAAATCCCTCTCATTCTCGGTTTCTGGACATAATGAAGCCCATGCGTCTTGAACATCTCCAACTAATTCGTACACTTGCTGAGCTTCATTTAACATCTGTTCGTTGGAAGCAAAACGTGTCCAATTTGTATCTACAATTTGTTTCACATGCTCTAATTTGTTAGATCCTTCTAAACAAACATAACCACTTTCGTAAAATGTTTGATACATGTCAAACCCTGGCGGCTTTAGATGTACTACTTGCCTGTAAGGTAGATACAACTGAAGAAGAGATTGATAATGTTTTTCAGAGTTCTTTTCTGTATTGAACCTCGGATACCGAATAACAGCTGGATCAGTTTTACATCTTTTTTGAACAAACCCTTTGTTATTCTGCAACATATAAACACCCTCGCGTTGCTTTTGGGGAATTTGTGACTTTGACAGAACTCTGTATTCAGAACAGAATGTTGCTAGACACATATTTGGAAAAGGTTCACAAACGGGTCTTTGTTGATAGCGATCAACAATGTTCGTCATCCAAATGTCATCTTCATCGTTCTGGTTCTCTGAATCACCGTCTTCCAGTTCAGGGATCTGTGTTTTGTTTTTAGTCAATACAGAGAGTGGTTTGCTCAACCTTGTCGGGTTTTCTCCTACTGGAACGAACACCACTTTTCTCGAGCATTCTCTCATTCTCAGATTGCAAATTCGAAAAACAGCCTCTTGAGCACTGACCTCCCGATTAGATAAGTATGCCGATCCAATTTTTTTCATAGTTTCCTTTGCATTCATGTTTCCTTCAGAAGCTTCTATCTTTGTCTGTTTCAAAAGCATGCCCATTTCTCTCTCAGCTTTTGATATATAGGAGACTACATAGACAATACAACTGAAAGGATCAAGAACAAACTGTATGTCCATATTGGCATCCCAGCATTTAAGTAAATATGGATTATACTGATTAATCCACTGTTCTTTGGGGTTTCTCTTAAGGACAATAGTTTGTTTCGCCGTCATCAACTGAAACGCTTCTTCATAGAGCTCTTGTGTGATTTTAAGATCTTTGAAGATGTCTGTTGTTGTTTTATCAACATCAAAATCATCGGCTTGAATTTTTTCCCAAACATTCTGTAAAACATTCCTTGCCTCTGATCTTTGTAGCTTTATTTCATCATCTGCAACTTCGACTTCAGCTTTTGATGTTTCCTCAGTTGGTGATGAAATGAACGTTTTGCTTGATGGCGGTCTGGGGAAATTAAATCGACATTCTTTCCCACCTTTTCTACACGACTTAGAATGGTTTTTACTGTGTTGCTGGACTTGGAGAACAGCATTGTGCAACTTAAAATCTTCCTCTTCGCTTGGAATGGAGCAGGTGATATATTTGTCAATAAATTCACACACTGTCTGCTTTCCGTCTTGCACTAAATTTGGGGCGTTTTGAGCCCAGAACATACAATGCACATGTGGTGAACCCCTTTGCTGAAATTCTACTCGGTAAAAGTAGTCCTGAATTTTTCCAATGGGTTCTGCTGGGCTTAATATAACTTCATGAAGAAATACATGAAATCTGCGTTCAAACATGCGTGCAACAATTACGGGATTTGATTTCAACAATTTACTCTTTTCCGTCCAGTCTAGCTCATCCACTTTTCTGTAATCACTTTGCTGATGCAATAAGACATTAATAATTTCATTCCATCTGAATTCAGCCGAAGAGAATGAGCAAAACCAAGTCGGTATACCTAGCTGCCTTAACATTGCAAACAAGTCCTTTTGTACACTTTGCCAAAATGATGGTGTTCCACGTATGGGTTGAAGAAAGCGCAAAGCTTCATCAGATTTAAACATTTCTTTCAAAATCTCTGGATCATGCAACATATTCGCTGTAACTTTTGTCCCTTGTTTTGTTTTCACAGAAGACTTTCGAATCGATATTTGTGTCTTATCAATAACTTGCTTCAGTTCTGATAGATATTGGCTGAAAAATATATAATCAATATCTTTCGCAAACCTACCATCAGCATTCATCAATCTGTTGTTAAAGTACTTTGCAAGTGTAATCCTCTTTTCTCTACTCTCTGTCCATGTGTTTTTCCCATTTGGGAATAAATGTGGAAAAGACTTTGCTTCATTTCCATCTTCTTGAAGCATTCGAACTGGATTTTTTCCCTCTGCTGGTGCTATGTTGTATATATCATTGAAATAATGATCAAGAACCTCCTGACCTATGTCAACTGGTTGTAGGCAAGTGTCATATTGAACTCCAGTCTGAAGATCTTGCTCTGAATCATTTTGTTCTGTTGTTCCTTCATTTTCAGCATCCAAAGAAGATTCTTCCTTGTCCAAATCTTTGCGAATGCAGTCCTCTGTAGTGTCTATTTCTGAATACCAGCTATTGTGTTCTTTTAAATACCTTAATGCTTCTTGAACATGTAGTGGATTGACAAATTGGTATTCATAATGACCCTTGTACGAAAGTTTGCGTTTAAGCTTGACTTTTATTACCATATCTTCTTCTGCTCTTCTTGGCAGAGCTTCGACTTTCTTTGGGTCTGATGGAACACATACAACTGGGCCATATATAGCATTCTGACCTCCCCTTGGCAATGCAGCAACTTTCATAAATGGAATGTGCAGTGCTATTAAATGTTTTTCCAGTGTATTTAGATTCTCTAGCTCAACTGGTACATCAAACAGTTGCATGTTGTTTGCAGCACATTCGGCAGGAATTTGACTACTCATAATTTTTCGTTGGCATGTTTTGCATATCCAATGAGAGGAGAAAGTACAGTTTAGAGGACAATGTGCTGAACAAGTGTGTAGATATTTGTCAGATATGCATTGTCTTGCAACATTCCATATTGACTCTGATTTTTCTTTAAATGATTCCAAATCACATTTCTCCACCTGATTTTTAAATAGAAGTCGATGACATGAAGAACATGCATAACAAGGCCCCTCTGAAGCTTTCTTCTGGAAATTCTCCAATACATAATCTGTATCAACACATTTTGATGCATTAATATTTCTTCGTCTCTTTTTGCTTTGCATTACTTTTTCTTTGAGTTCTGGTTTCTTGTGATATCTTTCTTTTCCATATTCTTTCTTTCTCTGCTGAAAATCTTTGTCTTGGTACTTCAGTCTTAGGTTCTTTCTAACCTTTTGTCTAAAACCTTCATTAGTTTTATATTTTTTTGTGCTGTACTCAATCAATTTCCTCTTGAATGAGTCATTAGTATTGTACTTTTTTGTACTATACTCCCTTAGTTTCTTCTGAAAAACAACATCAGTTTTGTATTTAGTTTTGCTGTACTCTCTCATTTTTTTCTGAAATACTAGATTGTTTTTGTACTTTGATTTAGTTCTTTCTTTCAACTCTTCTTGATGCTTTTTATCTCTGTTGTACTTTTCTTTGCTCAATTCCTTTTTCCTCTCTCTATGCTTTACATTTGAGCTGTACTCTCGTTTGCTGTAATCCTTTTTCTGACTTTTGTGTTTTTCATCTGTTTCATACTTGTCCTTACTGTACCTTTTCAGTTTACTTTTAAAGCCTTCCATCTCTTTGTATTTTGTTTTCAATTTCATTAATTTGCTCTCTCTTTGGCTTTGATAATCAAGTTTCCTCTTTTGAAGTATATTTTCCCTAAATTGATTATTGTTTTGATACTGCTTTTGGAACCACAATTTCCTTCGTTTTTTATCCTGTTCACGACTTGAATGATCTTCAGATTCTTTAGTGTGCATCCTTTTCTGTGTTTTGATATTGGCGTTCACGACTTCGTCACAATTGCTTTCATTTCCATTTGGTAAAACCATTGTGTTTAACACAGACTCTACAACATTGTAATGATTTCCATTGACATGATTAAGATAAATATTTCCATCTATTGGTGAGAATAGTCTGTCTACAAGGCTGCCTGAATATTTTTTCCATGCGCAATCAGAATATGTGAAAATGTTGACATTCAACATGTGTGACATGGCTATTATTTCAAATTCAGTTGCCCAAGTACCAACACAACTCATACTCATTAAGTAATCTTCTAATGATTGGCTGGGTGATCTTAAAAGTCCTTTGAACATAGCCTTGTTTTGTGTGACATGTGTACACATTGTAGACCTTAAAATTTCATGCGATTCCTCAGATCCTGAGAGGCATACTGATAAAGCTCGAAAGAAGCAATTTCCATCACCCAAAACTATTTTGCATTGAAGAGGTGACCTGGCTGTATCTGGGTTTTTTCCTTCGCTACAAAGTTTCTTTGCTATAAACGGGATTTGCAGGTTTGAACAAAGCGTTAGCTTGGCATTTTCTGACAACTGATGAAATTCTGTTTTAGGAGTTTTCTCTTGTTGAATGTAAACAACATCACAAGACATTAGATTATGTGCCTGAACTTGTTCATTCTCAACATTTTCTTCAATACCATCTTTCTTGCAACACATTCCTGTTATTTCACATTCTATAGCATTAGAAAAACCCATAGAAAGTGCCAATTCAATAATGTGCATATGAACTTCATCAACAGTTTTAACAATTTTACAAGTGCTTTTCCCATTTGCAGACATTCTTCCTGATGATGTTCTAGAATGAGAGTCAAACAGAAAGAAACCGTTGTTTAAAACACCACACAAAAATGTATTGTCTCCAAAACATATAAAACAGCCATCTGTGTTTTCAAGACTGCTTTGTATTGCTTCTTTCAATGGTTTAGCATTAAACTGACTTAAATCTGGCATTTCCTGCTCCATTGATATGGGTATCAAAGTGGCAATTGATTCAGCAAATGACATCGAAAACAATTCTGAATGGATATCAAGATTCCTTGGGAGGTCTGATATAAGCAAGTAATGATGTCCAATATTTGTGTATCTCTGCAATGTATCATACAGTTCATTTCCAGTTGTCAAAATTTTGTCCATGTCTGATGACTGCCATAAATGGGCTGGTTTATTTTTATGGTATGATAATGCTGATAAGCAATTTGGAACACATTGTAATCCAGCATTTAATCCAAACAAGTCATTTGCCTGATGAAAGTTTCCCTGAACTGAGGTATACATGTTATTCATTTGCATCTCATCATTTGACTCCATCAATTCAACTGCAGATGATTTCTTTGCAATTTTGCAGTAACTTTTTGAATCTGTGACCTTGTCAGATGTTTCATTTTCAATCACCATGTTAGACTTTTCAGTTTCTGTTACCAAGTCAGACTTCTCATTTTCTGTTACCCAGTTAGACTGTTTTGTTTTTGTTACCAAGTTAGACATTTGAGCATCTTTTTCCATAACCATACTATCTTGCATTGATAGAAATGGTTGCGTCTGATCTGCAAGGCATGGCGCTAAGCCATCATTGTGCCAGGGTACCCTCAGAGGAGTACAGACCGAATCAGAGACAGATACTTCCTCAGAAGTACTCAATGAAACGGAATCAGAGATCGGTGTCGTACACACGTATACGGTACTCAGACTTCCCTGGGGAGATGCAACCCCCAGGGCATTTGAATGAATCTTTTTCTCTCTAAGAGAAGCCTGATTCTGGGCTAAGGATCTTTTATCCTTTTGTAACAATTCTGTAGTCAGACTCTCTACATCAGTAGTGCAGGACACCTCATGAAGCCTCTTCTCTCGTTTTCTTTCTCTCTGTTTAAGCTTGATGGCTTTCAGGTTTGTTTTCTTTTTCTTCGGCATCTGGAAATACATTCATATCTAATAGAACAATGTATACAGCCTTGAATTCAAAGTAGCAAAGGTTATACTTGTGGTACAGGTCTGACCCTCGTTTTATTACATCAGCAAATGGATGCCACTTTTTATTCAAATAAATGAACCAATTGGATTATGTGTCCCATACATCCCTACACGGTTACAATGGTACTGTCTTTTGCAGGGCAAATATATATATTTTGCCTTAGTTTTACTATAATTTAATGACAAATAAAACTATTGACTTTACTTAATATTTTGCCTACGTCGTTTTGACCTGCAAAATAGCATTACCACAGTCACCCTGAAGGTATCTATTTCATGTAACAGAATTAAAATTAAAGAACAAGAGGTCCACAGGCCACATCGCTCACCTGAGCAACAATAGGCATGATAAAATCAGCTTCGTAGAGTCATGAAACAAAACATCTGGACAATGTGGTACAATACATGTAGATCCTATACAAAAAAATATGTTTCCCATTGGATATTCTTATATTTATAATGAAGTCCCTTTTGTAACAGGATGATTTTGTAGTCATATCACATTCAGCATTGCAGTTATCAAAAAGACCCTTAACAATTGTCTATATACAGGATTTAAACCTACATCAAACTCTGAACCCCTTGTAAGGCCCAATAATCATCCAGGGGCCATAGTTTAAACAAATTATGGTAATATATACTTATAATTGTTATCCAATCCTTATCAAATTGAAATCTCAGAAATTATCAGTAAAACCAGGGACATAAATATAAAAGTCTCCAGTAATTTTAAACAATCCATAAATGACAAATTCCCCAATAAATATTTTACAGCTGTATTTTTAAGAATTATGATCATGGCTGCATTCAAGATCATAGCAGCTACTAGCGTTGTCAAATCAATTAGAAATCATAATCGATTAATCAGCAGAATCAGTTGACCATTAGTCCATTACCAACTGATTATCAGCTAATAATCTAATCGGAAATGAATTGTATTATATTTATAAAATAGGGTCACTAAATTTCATGCTATGGTTTAATTTAAAATTAAGAAACGGTATTTGCAATTACTTTGAAATTTATAAGAGGTATGCTGTATTGTTTTCCATTAAGGAGGCACGATGGTAGACAAATTAACCATCAGATGTGTGTAAAATTTTTTGGTATGATTTGTTTAGCTATTATTTTGTAAAGAAGTAATCTGTAAAACATATCTTTTAAAATTGGGTATTTTTCTAAATTTGTAAATAAACGAGATCAGTACTGTCTAAAGATGGCTACAACCATCAAGTTGTCTTAGAGTGTTACATATCTTTTGAGATTAAAAAAAAAACAACCACCAGTTTGCAACAGTTTTCATATCAGGTATTATCTAAAACAACCACCCATCCCCCGGGGCAGACAGATACTCTCAGAGTTTCTGAAAACCAAAAAATTCTATCAGTCATTCGGACTGATGACTTAGCATGTTCTACCAGTTCGAAACAAATTTTATCAGTCCAAATAAAACAGATATTAATGTTACAGTAGTTGTTCAGTGTTATGTAATTACTCTGTTTCTAAATAAATAGTGCCAATCTTTAATTAATTTCTGTTCTGTTTCTATTAATGACTCTTTACAATTTATCTTATTCTTTCCTCGTTTTTATTCTGCTCCATTTCAGATGTTTGAGTAGTGTATGTGCCACAAAATCACGATTTTTAGCTGCTGTACTGGACTGGTTAATTTTCATTAAATCTTAACAAACATATTATCTTATACAATCGAAAATTAATGGAATCAAAAGTGAGAGTTGATTCATGAAACGCCAATGATTGACCCGTCTCTATAATATGAAACAAGTCATGCCATTAACCTTGCTACATTTCAACAATTTCGTGCCGTTGTGGATTAAAATATCTTCATACTTTTCTTTATTCTCAATCCTCACATAGCTTTTAGCCTCGTACAAACAGAAAAGTGATGGACAGCGACCACGACATGATTCTATATCAGTGTAAGATAAGCGCTCAGAAGAAACTTAAATTTAAACACTCCCTAAAGCGTTTTGAAGATTACGACTAAAAGACAAGAACGGAGCATAGAAACATGCTTGTGAAAATGGAACATACCGGTCACACAGACCAGTAATATATGAAATGCTATCGGACATTTTGATTTTCTATCAGTTTTGCCGGTAGGACTGGTAGTTTTCGGAAACTCTGAACTCTCCCTGTAGGCATTTTAAAAAAAACAACTATTGAAAGCTTCTCTTGTATTACACACTTCTCCTGTTCCATCTTGGAAGATGTTGTCAACATCTACATTTATACTAAAATCATTTTACATGTACTGCTTATCAGTGATTTTGGTTGGCCAAATACTACTTTAGGGCATTGCAAAGTTTTTTCTTTGTTTAGCGTCCACCTAAATCTCAAAAACTTGTTTTTCTATCAGGAAAAAAAACCCAAACCTTAGAAAAAAACCCACAACTTCAAAGGTTCAACAAAATAAAATTTGTTATTTATTTTGAAGTATTTTCTTCATTTTGTAACAAAAATAACAAATACCCACTATATGATTTCCATTTTGAATGTTGTTATGTTTGATTTCTGATCCGGATTTAAAAATGCGATCCTGAGCCCGACATATGAAAAAGAGATCTAATTTTATGAACAACAGTTGTGTTTTTTTTGTTTTTATTTCAAAACCAATCTGACAGCGGACGCTAAACATAGAAAAAACTTGGAATGGCCTTACTATTATCTAGTCTATTTGTTTATTCAGAAAGTTTAAAAACTTTTTTTGTTTCGAATGATAAATATACTTGCATAACTTTGATCATACAACATCTTAATTAAATTATAATCAATGAATAATCCCTAAATATGACAAACAAAGGAAGATAACTCCATTATGAAGAAGCAAGTGAAGATCACTCCATTAACTGTAATACTATATACTAAATATTTTTGAGGATTATCAAATTTATTTCCAATGTAAAAATTTGACCCCCCCCCCTTTTTTTTTTTTTATAGATTTATCCTTTTTTATTTGAATTTTAAAGATTTTTCCCTATATATATAACACTATCTGAGAATGCTTTCACTCAAGTAACAGCTTTTCTGCTCAATTGATTTTCAAAACTAAGATATTTCTCTTTATATTCCTATGTAAAAACTTGACCCCCCAATTGTGGCCCCATTGTACACTACCTGAGGATGATTCCAAGCAAGTTACAGCTTTTCTGGGCAATTGGTTCTAGAGAAACAGATTTTTAAAGATATTTCTCTATATATTCCTATGCAAAAAATTTGACCCCCAATTGTGGCCCCACCTAACCCCGGGGATCATGATTTGAACAAACTTGAATATACACTACCTGAGTATTCTGTCATGCAAGTTACAGCTTTTCTGGCCAATTGGTTCTTGAGAAGAAAATTTTTAAAGATTTTTTTCTATATATTCCTAAGTAATAATTCGACCCCCAATTGTGGTCTCATCGTACCCCCGGGGATCATGATTTGAACCAACTTGAATCTACAATACCTGAGGATTCTACCACGCAAGTTACAGCTTTTCTGGCCAGATGGTTCTTGAGAAGAAAATTTTAAAGATATTTTTTATATATTCCTATGTAAAAATTCGACCCCCCCATTGTGCCCCCCTTGTACCCCCGTGGATCATGATTTGAACAAACATGAATCTACATTACCTGAGGATGCTTCCACGCAAGTTACAGCTTTTCTGGCCAATTGGTTCTAGAGAAGAAGATTTTTAAAGATATTTCTCTATATATTCCTTTGTAAAAATTCGACCCCCAATTGTGGCCCCACCGTACCCCCGAGGACCATGATTTGAACAAACTTGAATCTACACTACCTGAGTATTCCGTCATGCAAGTTACAGCTTTTCTGGCCAATTGGTTCTAGAGAAGAAGATTTTTAAAGATACTTGTATTTCTCTATTTATTCCTATGTAAAAATTCGACCCCCAATTGTGGCCCCACCGTACCTCTGGGGATCATGATTTGAACAAACTTGAATCTACACCACCTGAGGATGCTTCCACGCAAGTTACAGCTTTTCTGGCCAATTGATTCTAGAGAAGAAGATTTTAAAAATACACCATTACTTTTTCACTAATTCCAAATTATTTCCCCTTGAAAGAGGGTGTGGCTCTTCATTTGAACAAACCTGAATCCCCTTCACTTAAGGATACTTTATGGCAAGTTTGGTTGAAATTGGCCCAGTGGTTCTTGACAAGAAGATAAAAATGTGAAAAGTTTACAACAACGACGACGACAACGACAGACAACGGACAAATTGTGATCAGAAAAGATCACTTGAGCCTTTGACTCACGTGATCTAAAAAGTACCAAAGTACTGACGGGAGTTGATTTTATTCATTATTATTAATTTTAAAATCAACGAGATGTTATTTTGCATGGCAAGTAGTTTCTAATATGTATTTGAATGACGCACATTTTCATAATATGAATTCTCGGAACTTTTCTGACAAGAATTTAAAGAAAACCCCATATGATTAATTCCATCAAACTATGTATCATTAATCGAAATATTTCTAAAAATTGAACACATGTCTGGATCCGAGCAATATTGAACTCTAGTCTTGTTCAACCAGACGCTCGGTAGTTTCCGTTAATCTCTGACTACCAAGAAAGACTCTTTGTTTGTTGGAGATTTATGGATACAGCCAAGCGTCTGGTTGAACGAGACTAAATTGAACTCTGGCAAAGGAATACATACGACTGCAAAAATATCTAAATTGTTCGTAAAATCTGACTATTTTTAAGGTATATATAAATATGTTTCCCTGAAAATTAATGGTTCAACATACAATACAGCGAATTTATCTGTTATTTTCAAGATTTAAGTTTTGTCAGCGGTGATGATTGGTATGGGCCCAAACACTGTTTCACTTTGCCAGAGTAACTGCATTGGAGAGTTGATTAAAATAAACTCCTAAAAACCTTTCAGGAATTAATCAGTATTGATGCTGCTTGGTCCAATTTTTTATCAAATTTTGTGTTAGCTCTTATACGATGGTTATGCTAGTAAGTATGTGTATAATAATAGGCAATGCAGTATTTACTTCAGTCAATTAAGCTATATTTCAATGAAAAAAATTATGTTCAAAATTTTGTTTATAACAGAAACTACATAAAAGGGCATCGTGTTAATTCCCCCACATTAAATATGCCCCTGACATCAAGGCAGATATGATTGTATTGTTGTTTTATGACTTTGACATTGCTATAAATAAAAATCATAAAGTTTAATTTTGGTCAATCAAAAATTTTTTAAAGACATGTATGTTTTGTTCACTAATATTTCTTTAGTTTGTTTTATTTACAATCTATGCATAACATGCGGATTGATTTCACCCAATTATTAGCGGGACAACACCCAACAGTTCACTTTTCTACACATTCCTGTGCTACATTTTGGTTTCTTTTTGTATAGCCATAAAGAATTTTTTTAATTTACTATGAATATTTCTAACTTCGAAAGGAGAACAATTCTGCTAGTGTAAATGAATGAAAATCTACAACTTTCTAAGAAAATTAGTCTGAAAAATTATTTGATACTGAACTGCAGCTTTAAAAATGTTGCTCTTTTAGGGCAAATGCAGTCAAAGTTCTAAAAGTTTTGAGGTTATGTATAACTTTTTATGTGTTACCAAACAGCTACCTCTTAAATGGAATGTGCAAAGAAGAACAGATCTGGTCAACATGATGATTGATTGGTAATAATTCAGCACAATGTGAAGTAATCACAACTAGAACTGTCCTAATGGGACTAATACCCCCGCAAGGCTAATTTCAAATGGGACAAATTATTGAATTGAATAATAAAGGTTTGGAACACATACAAAAAAAAAAATTCTAGAATTGTAAAAAAAAAAAAAATTAGTTAAAGAAAATTTAAAATCAAAATTGTCATAATTTCACTGTAAATACATATCTATAACAGTAATACATTTACAAATGTATGTATCTAATGATATATTTTTTTTTAAATTTAATTGATTTAAAGAGAAACCAACAAAATGACAATAACCCCTCCCTTTGCAGTAAATGGAAATACTGGTAGCCAAGCAATGCTCTTCTGTTGATAAAACTTTCAATATCTTTCTAATGAGAGTCTTGACAGATGCAATTAGTTGTTTCAAATTTTCCTCACTTTCTCCTATGGCACAATGGAACTCCATATCAGAAAATTGATCCCATAGGACTTTGATTTTCTTTGATGAGCTTGCTAAATTTAATAAACTCCCAAAACATTACCATAATTACCATACTATGTAAAAATATGTAAAAAAGAAAATTTAATATTACAAACAATTTTAAAATTGCCAAAACACTACAATCATATCAGTAATTTTGAATTTCATTTAAATTAATGCCCAATAGGGTCACTTCATCAATTTACTTGACAAATAAATTTAAACAACCTCTAAAAATAGTTTAACTTCTTTAATAATAATGATATAATTTATTTCCTTATGATAGACCTTTTGGTTTACATGAAACAGTTTTAAAATGGCCCCAAAACTATCACCCACTTTACAGATTTACAATTTCCCCTAAACACATGCTCTATCTGAACCATGGCTCAGATAATGGCTCCCTTGGGACAAATGAATTCAGCCACACTTGTCTTTGATGTTCTTATTAGCTCCTAAGAATTTATCATTGACAAACAAAAACTTTGCATTGTCAGTTGATAGAATACTTATAAAAAATATTTTTTTTTTATTAATTAAGACATAAAGACAAAAAACCTCCATCTGGATGTATTATATAAATATATTTTAGAGTGTTTTAATACTATTAATTAATTAATAAAATCTGTTAGGATTACCTCCCTTACTTTTCAACATTAGTGTACAATATATAGAATAAGGAAAATAAAAACTGTCATAAAATCATTAATTCTTGTCTGATCTTAAAAAAAATTGCAGGTGCACATCTTCAGATGGTGTTCAACATATGTACAAATTTTCAAACTGTTCCATGCAGTAATAAAAAATTCTATAGGGGGACAAAGTTGCGTCTACAGACAGACGGACAGACAGACAGACGGACAGGGTGAAACCAATATACCCCCCTAAACTTCGTTTGCGGGGGTATAATTATACCTGTCCCATTACACACAAGGTGTCATACAGTTACTCAAACAATAGAAATGCATATTTTCCTTAAAATTGCTAAAAAGCAGCAACTTTTTCTGCTCTGGGTTGGTTCTATTAAAGCTGACATGAATTCATAAATACCCATTATTTCCCTTTTATCTCAACTACCACCATATTATTTGTCAAATTCTTCTGTTCTGCTCATCACTACACAACCCCTATATAAGACCAAGTGCACTATTCATATTTACATGCTTTCAGGTATTTCATTGACCCGAACACGTTACAATGGAGGTAAAAATTTGAAGAAATGTTTTTTGAACATAAATAAACCGACAACCTGCAACCTGCACTGGTAAGGAATATCCAACAAAAGACGAAACAAAATAGAAAAAAAAACCAAGCATACATATTTCAAAAATCTTTGATCATCGTAAGCACTTTCCTGTGTCATACCATTCATCGAACATGCGCAAACCACACACTGTAGAGGGTCGTGCAGGGGCAGCATGGACTTTTCAAAATAAAGAGTTCATGTTGAAACTGATAAAATCAATGTTATGTTGTTACTCTCTTAAATTTACTATCACTTATATACTGTCTCTAGTGTACTGCAGCCAAGGTCTACGAAAAAAATGAAGACGTTATACTTATACATTCAGTAGGAACGACACACGCATTTGATATGCATGCGAAGTTAAGCAGCACTGCTCTATCTGTGCAAGATAATGTGAATACATTGGAAATTCTTTCACAGAAAAAAAAACAATCATTTATGTTTTATTGATAGTAGTTAATTCTTTTTTACAAACATATTAATATATAGTGTGTGTAGTCAATACATTAAGATGTCGGTGCAACATAAATGCCTTAATCGGAAAGCTATTGACTGTAACTTTCTTGGTCTGTATATTTACACCAGTAGCAGTTGAGGAGTAATTGAAACTTATATGGCAACCAAACTTTTTATAAATTCATGTCAGCTACAACACAGTAGAAATATTATAAAGGTTGACAGTACCATGAAACTTTTTGTCTGTTTGACAAAAAAAGAAAAATTGCATAAAAGTACCTTAAAAAACCTACTTCAAGGCCATTACGCCAAAGGTTTTAAACCGGGTGGTTTACCTCAGGTAAGTTAAGGTAGGGGTGGAGTCTATATCAATATAGATGTGAAGCCCCTAGGGAAACTCACTCGCTTGTTTATACATGTCTATATACACAGGGTGTTAAAATGCTCTCAACAGAGTTTTTTCGATGATCTAGAAAAATATCGTATTTATATATGTACTTCAAAAAGCAAATTGTCGATTGTTGAGATGAATATAAAGGCATGAAATAACCATGTGCGACATGGCCGAAATCTTTCATTTGTTTAAATAAGTTTCTGACGGGATCTAGTGAGAGTTTATCGCAATGTTTTATGCAATGTTATCATCATACTGTACTCAAATACTAATGCAACATTTATACAATATATGTTTGTATTATCTCTCCGAACAGCTGCTAAAGTGCACGATTCTACCTGCTGCGCATGTTCCAGAGTTGTCAGTACTTTTTCTTTTCCGGTTTCGGCTCGTGAAAATTCTCAAAGAAATATGATAACTAAAGTTATAAATCGTGGGCCCAATATTTGATTTAATTTAAATCTGTATTCTCAATTATTCACAAACTTCTTTATTAATAAAAGAAAGTTCTTATAAATGATTGGCACCACGTGATTTTGAAAGACTGCAGGTGATCAGCGCGTTTTGTGTGGTACAAAAACCAAGTACGAGTAATGTTTTAATTCATATCTTTCACAATTTTCAAGAGCAGAAAATCTAATTTAGTTTTATCGATGTCCACAGTAGTTTCTTTTGATTATAAAGACATTGCGTTTTATGGTCACGGTATCCATCAAAGGACAAAAGTTAATTGCACGATCGTCGCAAGCGCTAGACATGGTATACACAGGACAAGTAAACGAGTGTCAATCATTTTCTAACATCCAATCTGGGCCCCCTCAACTCAGTTGATTGACAGGGGAACACTGACCAGGTAAATTTGAAGGCGTTGCTTATTTTCTCGGCTTTTAAGGTAGGTAACAAGAGCCATATAGGTAAATCAAGCTACTTAGCTAAATCATGTGATTGCACAGGACCTGTTCATGGTGCACGTTTTCAAAAATGCATATTTAGAATATATTCATTATATGTTATATAAAATAACAGGATATATATATTAATCAATGTCAATAAACATCTTCAGTTTAAAAAAATGTATTGACACCCAGATTCAACCACAACGAAATAAATTTTGCAGTATGTTATCCGAGTAATGGACGAGTTTATCGCTGAATAAAGGGTTACAAGGCCATTTTACAATTTTTCGGGGTAAACGGACAAAAAGTCAAAATTTTAACTGCATCACTGTACAACGTGTAAACCTTATATTGTCGACGTAGTTTTCAAGATACGTGCCCGAGGAAAACACACAGTCAACAATGCGTAACCGCCAAAACAGAACGTGAAAAGTCAAAACACTCAAAGCAACATTTTGTTCCAATATTTGCTACCCATTTACTCATAAAACACTTACAGCTGGTGATATTCAACTTCGCACAGATGAATCTCTCTATCTCCTTTCTTCGTATTAAGTATAGGCTACCACAGAGAAAGCATCAACATGTTCAAAGTAAATTACAAAACGAGTTCATAAGACTGACAAACTCTCAGTCTCACTAGATGGCGCTTTTTTAAAAATTGAGGTGCTGCTAGTAACGTGAATAACACGAAAACCTTATTTATTTTAATTTCATTGATTACGAGGAGCGTTTTATTGAACACTGTTCTAATTTATAGCATAGAACATATTAAATTATGTCAATACAATTTTAAGAATTAAACATTAAAAGGCCGAACATTTTTACCGGGTGGTAAATCTCAGGTGAGGGCGGGGCTTAATTTCTAGAGGTGTGAAAGCCTCCGGGGCTTGCAGTCTACCTGCGGTCGTGAACGCTGCTAATCACTATACACAGGAAGCAAATTAATACACAGGAAATAAATAATTAGTCAGAATTGGTCTTAGTTTGAATATGTTATTGTTCTAATGACCATACGAAGCGATTTTATACAGAAATGTTTTGTGTCGTCCGAATTTTCTCTAAGCACACGTGTGCAAAGTACAATTGAAAAAAAATTCGGTAAATTAATTCTGCTTCAAAAATATAAGTCGGTACATTGTGTTTAGCCCTTGACATTGTTTAGGAAGGTAATTTTAATAAATATAATTGTATAAGAAAACCATACGATCAGTTGGAATGTGGAATGTAAAGGTAGCCATTACATGGTGACAATTAATGGAGTTCGTTTTCCATGTAGTGACGTTTTCGTGCAACAAGTTCCAGTTGAGTGTATTACCAGTAAATACACCTTTAGTAGCTCAGAAGAGTGTATGTGCTTTGGAGCTGCTCATGCATCTTCGTAGAATTTATTAGATCACATGCATTCAACATGATTAAAATATAAATTGCGTATTTTCAATTACTGAATAATTATCTTTCATAAACAATGTTAATAATGGTAATGTTAAAAATTCAATTTTTAATCCCCCTTTTAATACATGACGGAAGATATCAAAGATAACGTTGTTAATTGCTAGTAAACAGAAATCCGCGGACCTGGCAAGATCACGCTCGGACGATCACGTCAATCAGACTGAATGCTATTGTTTCAAACTTGATTGACAAGCGGCATCTTTTTGAAGTTTGTACAGGTAAAAAAGGGGGCGTTTGTAAAATGTTCGGCCTTTAACATGTGGTTGGTTTACTGACCGATCATCGATCACTGCACTAAGTTCGGTGCAGTTCATAACATGGCATGTAAAGAAGTAACATACGGACTTATTATCATATAAAAAAAACAAACAAACAAACAAAAAACCGATAAATGAATTTGTGATGACCACAAAATCTATTTCTTTAAAATTTCATAGCCATTGCCTGTCATTGCACACGTAAAAAATGGTAGGTAAAATGTAAATTTTTTGTGTCATTAGCGGATCCACGCCCCTCCTCGACCACATGTAAGGGATGAGTTATGTAACCATACACACAAAGCTTACGAGAAGGATGGATTAAGTTATGATATGACAATAGTTTTCATTTATACCATGTGCCCAAACATTAAAAGGGGTGGAGGTGAAAAGATTAAATTAAATTTTAAAGTTTGTTTTCATAAATGAAATTTTAAATTTGCAAATATCCATAAACGTGTTGGAAAAAAAATTGGACACGTAAACGCATTTTTCTGATAATGTGTAGCATTCCAACTAGTCAGAATCATCGTTTATGCGTCTTGTTTCACTTTTAAGCACAAGCAGGTGCCGTTTATTTGCCAGATTGCCACGAGTACTGGTCTACATGTATTACTTTTTACCCTCTTATTATGCAATACCTGGACACAAAAACAGTTTTATGAGATTAATAAGATCACAAACAACATTTTTCTTAGCGGTACCATTATTGAAAAATTTACCGTTTTAGAGTTATAAAGCAAAGAATTTTAAGGGATCTAGATCCCTAATTTAAGGGGCCAGCCCCTTTTTCATAATACCGAATGAAAGCCCTTGGTATTTTGCATAACTTTTGTTCTATATGTATTTAGGAAATATTTAGGGCTAAAAAGTTATGGTGGAAAAACATGAGCAAAATTTAACATTTTTTAAAACATAAATTTCGATTTGATTTTTTTAGTAGTATACATAGGTTAATAAAACAAATAAAACTGAGAGGACAACGTTCAAGGTGTCTACTTTGAAGATTTGTAATTTAAAACTTCTTTCTACCGACCATCTCGGAGCCTTTGCAGGTACACGAGACCCATTAAAAAAATATTTAAAGGGGAATAACTCAAAACCGGAAGTACCGATCACAAAATCCTTTTAGTCATAGTGAGCTATTGACATTTCCAATGTACCCTGAAAATTTGAATAAAATCGGATAACAAACAAGCGAGATATTAAGGTTTAAAGAAACGTCTAGAAGAAAAAGAAGAAGAAAAATAATAATGAAGAATTTCCAACAGAATCAGTACAAGGTCTTCCGTTGGAAACGGAAGACCTTAATTAAGAACGGAGAGTCAGAGGAGTTGATTAGAGTACAGGGGTGGATGCCTAATACCTTGTGTGTCACCTCTTCGAGTGACCTCCTAGTTTCCATGTACAATAATGAAAAAGATCAATCCAAGGTTGTTCGTTACACGGGATCTACAGAGAAACAAACCATTCAATTTGATGACGAAGGTAAACCTCTGTACTCGGGAAATAATGGAATCAAATACATTACCGTAAACAAAAACGGTGACATCTGTGTCTCTGACTGTAAGGCCGGTGCGGTTGTGATTGTTGATAAGGCCGGGAATTTTAGGTGTAAATATGCTGGTTATCCATCACGTACCAAGAAATCTCCATTTAAACCCTTTGGTATCACGGCAGACAGTCAAAATCGTGTCTTAGTTGTAGATAGAAGCAACCATTGCATCCATATTCTAGACGGAAATGGAGACTTTCTTCGTTTTATCGATAATTGTAATCTAATGGATCCTTGGGGTTTATGTGTGGACGATTACGACAATCTGTTTGTGTGTGAGTTTTACAAAGGCTATATAAAGAAAATCAAATATTGTTAAACATGCACACAAAAAATAGTTGCATCGGTGTACAAGTACAGAAATACTTTGCTGTGCATATACTAGTATTGTTGCGCGAATCGTAACTGTATATATTTATGAACAATTCATTAATTTTATGTAATACATTGATTTAACTAACAATGATTCCAATGCAATATACAAAAACAAAATTATTTCCTCTTCCGCGCATCTTTCTCAATTGAATTCATTTGTTCCTTATTTACATGTGTTTTATTAATTGTTTCACTTCCGTCTTATGTAATTCAGTTTTAATGCACTTTTATATAATTTTCCGTTTCATGACTTTAAATCTTGTTTCTGTTTCATTATCTAATGATCATACTCCATAATCACAATTGTTTACGTCCTTTTGAGAGAAAATTGAGAATGTTATGATTATTATCAAAATTGATAGCAATTTGTATTCTCAGTAGCTCGCTAATACTCTATCTAAAAAATATTCAAAATATAGAAAAATTTTTTTTATACAGAAAATGTGATTTTTTATCTTTGTTTACACATATTACTTAAATGCTTCTTGATCAAAAGTAAATTTTAAAGATAGAAATGTCAAATCCATAATTTTATAAAGTTTCATTATGGATTCTGGTTTCAACATTTTCTGCATAAAAAACCTTATTGATGAAACTCCAATGGCTACCAGGTATCTAAGAACATTGAATTCTCAACAATAATTCTCGAATGTAAAGGAAATCAATGCTTAAAGATTTTAGCAAGAGAACTGTGTTTTCTTTAGGACTTAATATTTAAGTGATGTTGTATTCAACAGTGTAGGCACATACATGTATACATGTTAATGGAGTTGAGATAAACTAATTTGGTAGGGATATCAGGAAATTCATCAATTCATTATTAGGTAACGTACGTGTTGCCATGACAAACCTTGATTCCTGTTAGGATTGACAGACACAAGTTGTCTGAAATAATGACAATGGATTGGTTTATTTAAGGAATGAATTCAATATTTATTTGTTTTATACGATATAAAATGGTTTGGGCAGTTTACGCTATATTAACCGCTTCACGTTTATAAGAAAGCGTAAACTGTTTCAAACCATTTTATATCGTATAAAACTAATAAATATTGAATTCATTGCTATAATTTAATTTATTTTACTCTTCATTGTAGATAAAAACGGTCATTTGACCTTTAAAATGACGTAAATTTGTACAAAATTTAAACGTAAAGTCGGGCGTATTGATACGTTTTTGACGTTTGTCTTACTATGACGTAGGCAACGTTCTTTATGCGATATAAGATATTTTTTTAGCCAATCCGAAAGTGCGTTTCAACCAGAAATAAATTATTTTTTTTATTTTTTTTTATTTTTTTAAACTCTCATGCAATCCAATTGCATTAAACAAGCCAAATCCTGAATAATGCAGTTAAGTACATCTCAAGAACGTGTCACATTATTACTGATTGTGGTTTATTTTAGTTTCTTAATTGAAAGAATTATTTATTAATTGCCAATGCATTGTAATGGGGACCAAACACAATACAAGTTGTTTTATGAAGCGTTTTAATATTTACAATATAAACATAGATTAATAATATATTTTGTATTGCAAAGAATAGAGATATATTAGCGAATACATGTAAGTTAATCATATTTACAGAGAATTGTGTTCGTATATGTAAACCTCCAAAAATATACCGGTAAGTGTTGCTCAAATGAGAGGAGATACCTGCCTTTGTTTTCTCTGGGTTTCTTTTTTTATTTCAGAACAAGGAGTAGTAGCAAATCTACTAATTATATGTTAATACCAACCTTTTCTTTTTATTTGAATACTAAGTTTAAAAAGTATGCAATATTCAATATAATTATATTGAATTTATAACCAAAAAAAAACTATTTGTTTTTATGCTCGTTTATGCATTATTTTTTCTAAGCTAATGCAGTTACGGATTCTATTTTCTAAATTCGGTTCATGCAAAATTGCTCTTATATGTATAAGTTCAAAGTTACATCTTGGCAGCAGCTTGAAAGATGACCTCATCGTCTGGCTTGGCAAAAGAAACTAGATGCTGTCATTAGACAGTAATACCCGCACCATGTGTTTGCCCCTAAATAACACTGTTTTGTACCAGTTTAATTAAAAATGAAGGCTACATGCAAGCTCCGGTAATACATGTACAATTAAAATTTATAATTTTCATAACTGAAGGATGAGATCCCTTCCCATATGATAATACACATCATGACATGAGCAGCACTTTATGTGCAATTCGGGGTAGAACTGTTTGCAGTGAATTTTCAGTTAATCAATAATCTTAACATTTTATGTCATAGAAAGTATATACAAAATTAAAAATTAAATAATGCCCCCTCCCCGTGGCGGTTGCCGGTTTTAGATTTGCTTCTGTGTGCCTACATGAACATCATCGTGTGCACAGATTTAGAGAAGGGGTGGGAGTGAGGGGTCCAGACCCCCCCCCCCCCCCCCCTGAAAATTCATTTATATCAATTGTAAAATTACCAAAAATACACCTTGGACCCCAATGCTCTTACAGACATGTAAACGCTCTAACCTATTGCGCTTCAATGTTAGGTAAAATTATTTAGGGGGTAAATATTTAATCAATATTTAATATACTTTATTGTTTATCTCAATAGGAAGTATACATGTACATCACAATATGCAGGTGTCCTGCACCACCTTAAAGCTGTTATTTACCTAATAAAATAGTGCAAGTGGATTTGAAGAATAGGTCATAAAAATACATGCATGTTACAAATGAATGATCTTTGTCTGAAGTTACATACACAACACAGGTCTGTATTCTCATTAGCGGGTACTAGTTTTACCCAGCTCTTCGATTAGATGGGTTCACGTGTATATATACATTGGTGTTGCTAAAACGCAGAACGGAAAACAGAACGGAAAGCGGAACTGAAGGGAAAACGGAAAATCTTATCTTATGTTATTTACCTCATATATTTGTTAATCATACTAAAACGATATACTTTATGTACCTTTTTAATTTTTTTTTTGAAAGATTAAAAATATTAGATTATTTATTCAAGAATATTTATTTCCTCAAAATTAACAGTACATGCATTGACCACTTTATTCTGTCCCAAAATATCCTCGATTCACTTTTTGCTGTATATTTATATATACCTCAGGGTTCAAGCAATTCTCTTTTAGAAGCATTAAACATTCTCATTATTCTTTCTTTAAAACATCCTCTCTAGCTTATCAGCTGGTATAAATACACGGCTAAAAATAAAGAAGTATACGGGGTTTTGCATTTCAACAGACCCGGATGATATAGTGTTGAAAAATTGTGCAAGGTCTTCTGAGTGACTTCCAAATGGAGAAAAGATGTCAACATTTTCCATTATAAATCGTCCAAATGTGCTGCATGAATATTTTTGGATCGACAGACTATAGTCCCAATATATAATTGGAAAATCAAACCAGGCAACGTCTAGAGCTCTCTATTCGGATCATATGTATATAGCTGCTGGAATAAACAACTGCTTACATGTAGTAATGCAAACGTAAACAAAATTGCATTGCTTAAAATACTAGTTTCACAAATTACTACTTTCACAAATTACCGGGTATTTTAATGTTTACTGTATTTTAATTTTTAATGTCGTCAGTCCTACGGTTTTTTTCTTCCATCTCAATGATACTGTATCGTCTGTATGATAAAAGATCGTCTAGAACACCGAAAATTCAATTTTGATGTAAGTATATACATGTACATCATATTTGAAATATAAAAATACTCAAAACACGCATAGAACGCTTTCACTAACTGCAAACGTTACGCCGATATGCCAGCAATACCATATAAGAAAAATAAGTAAAAAGTTATAGCTAATTTGCTCGTTTAATCATGTTTATGTTTCACAATTCGTATACATTTGATTTTTCCGTTTCGTACTCAACTAAAGCCGAATGAATACAATGCTATAATTGATAGACATTCATATGAATATTAATAAGATAGCAACATGTTGATAATCATTCATTAGATATAAATAAAAGATACAAAGTAAATCGTTTCTGGCCAGTCTATACCCTTTTTAAGCGATAAACGTGATGATATTTTCCATTCCGTTCCGTTTTCCGTTCCGCGTTTTAGCAACACCCATACATACAAGTACATGTCTGTGTTTTCCGTATGCAGAAAAGGATTAGTTATTAAGATCAGCTAAAGGAATTCATTATTGTGTTTTAATTGGATTATCATTATGATGTTGACCAATTTAGGTAAGCATAATACATGTAGTAGCAGTAGCACAATATAATGAGATGCCAGCTTACATAAATAAGTTCTACTTTCACTTTCTAAATGTGATCTCCCTTTGACAGCATACTGTATCATCATCTTTTGATATTTAAATAAGCTTATCATCGTTACCTATCCTCTCGTATTTGTAAAGTTTCTGTCATTTTAGTTGCAAAAGTTGTTTTTTTTTCTTTGTCAGACTGCATGCACTATATTGAGTTGACCCCATATTGACCCTGTATAAACAATTTCTTATTAATAAATTTGTGTATTAAATGTAAGTAGGTGTAAACACTTATCATTTTTATAAGAGTTATAATAGGAAGGAAGGAGTATTTTTTTCTTAATGTATTATAATGCATCAAAATATCTTCTAATGTCATTATGATGCATCAATTAAATGGTGTAAAGTACATTAATGACCCCCAGGTGTTGTCTAACCCCCCCCCCCCCCCCCCCCCCCCCCCCGCCTTTATGAAATAGGAAATGATATGCTACACTGTATTTTTTGTTAACTTTTGAGATCTGAGATCCTCATCCCTAAACCACATAATTTATTTTTGCTCTTTGTGTCATTGCGCGTAAATTTATGTATAGATTATGCCCCCTTGGAGACACCCTGACATTTTAGAACTAGAAATAATAATGTACCGGTATTTTATCTTAATATTCATATGTTATACAGTAGTGTTTGATCCATGTGGGTAATTCCTAGCCTAATGATGTCACTGCTTTGTTTAGGAGACTTTACAATTGCCCCAAATAGGCAAATAAACATGGCAGTGATGCATATAACATTTTGTTTATAAATCTTAAAAATTGAATTAAGCAATTTCCAAAATGTTAATGTGAATCACGAGAGAAAAAGCAATCAAGAAATGATTTAAAATTTGCTACTGTACACATGTAAGAATGTATTAAGAAGACTGAATCTTTATAACAAGGTTAGATTGGGGGGGGGGGTGAATGTGGAGTATATATAAACATTTATAATTTGAATCATTTATTGTTATTAATTTTAACTTGTCAATGAATACTTCTTATTGATCCCAAGGTAGAAATATGACCTCTGATCATATCTCAATAGATCATTTGTCAATTATGCAAGGTGTAATGTAATTTTTTTTAAGAATAACATTTTTTACCAGTTTATAAAAGTTTTTAGACACCCAAATTATATTTTGATTTTAATAGATCATTCGACAAGGGAGGGGGGGGGGGGGGGGGGGGGGGGGGGGGGAGAACTGTAGTTTATATTTGAGTTTGTTTGGGAGTGGGGGTTCCAAGTCATATATTTGACAATTTTTTAATGTAATTTTAAATAAGACTAAGCCATACTACAGTCATGAACATGAATAGTATAGAACAAAACACGAACTAATACATGTACAATTTTCAATTTTCAATTTCTTTATTAACCAATTTAAAGGGCCCTCAAGGGGCAACATGAAGACTGCATGTTGACATACAACATCCAATGAACATAAAACATTCAATAAACATATATACAAGAGGGAAAGAGCTGGATGATTAAAAGAACTATGACAGACATGAACAATTAAATAGTATATATGTATATATATGTGTATAATTATGGATGTTTTCATACATTCAATATAGTGTGTTCTATATATTTATGTTAAACACCATACATAAATATGTCAAGATACAAATGCACATACAAATTTGAAATAGTTTATCATAGATTGAAAAATAAAAAACCCATTATTTGAATAGGAAGTACAAATTAAGGCAATGCCTTTTGTAAAAATTTACCAACAGAGTTTAATATATCTAATTCTTCACAGTTTAGAATCCAAAATAATTTTTGTTTATCTTCTAAACTAGTAAAATGTTTTGCTTTAGATGAAATTAAATCAAATAGTTCCTCTCTTTCTTTTGTAAATTTGCTGCATTGGATAAGAAAATGTTCTTCATCTTCAATTTTATTAAGTGTACAATTTTTGCATATTCTCTCTGTTCTAGGTGTGTTATTATATCTGCCCGATTCAATAAAAAGTCTATGCGCTGATATCCGCAGTCTACAGATTGGCTTTCTGTATTCAGGTCTTAATATAGTTAAATACTTTTCCAGTCTGAAGTTAGTTTTCAAAAATAAATAAGTAACAAGTTTGCCATCTTTAAGTGTTTCATTTGAGTACTGCCAATCCATCAAATATTTTTTAGTCTGAGATTGTTTTAAAGAAATAACAAAGTCTTTTTTAGAATATGTCATAATGTTTTGAATATTAAGAACGTTTAGTAGCTTTTCAATAGAGGAATACCAAGTTGTATTTTGGGCGAAATGAAGTTCTTTACTACATACAAATGCATCTTTTAATAGAGGAAACTCTGTTGTTAAATTTTCTAATCTGTAGCAATATTTTAGTAATCTATTGACAATTAATATCATAATGTAGAGGAAATCTTCCTAGTTCAGAAAGTGAAGCATGGTTCATACTTTTCTTATTCAACCCCAATATGGTTTTACAAAATTTGAGATGTAAAGTTTCAGCTATTAAGTTGTTATAACATTGTTGTATCAGTATATCATTAGACTGTTTTATTTTTATGTTATTGACGTTAAAGATTCCCCATATTTCAGAGCCATAAAGTAAAATTGGCTTTATAGTGTGGTCAAATACATTTAAGCTAGTCGATATCCCGGGGTTTAGACTCAGAAAGTCTTTTCGTAGTTTGAAATAAGCTTTCAGTCCCTTTTTGTGTAATTCCACCTTAGCCAGTGAGAAAGTCCCTGAAGCTGCGAAATGAATGCCTAAGTATTTAATTGTAATTTGGTACACATTCAATATTGAAATTTTTGTAACCAAATTTATGGTTTATTGTTCTCCCAGCTTTATTAAATATAATAATTTTTGTTTTATTGGAATTAACTTGCATACCCCAGTCATCACAATATTTCTCTAAAGCATTTAATTTTTGCTGAAGTCCTTCTGGTGATGATGAAAAGATTACTATGTCATCAGCATACATTAAACAGTCTATGTTTTTTGAGTATAATGATATAGAGTCAATACAGCCGTGTAAATATGATGGCAGGTCATTTATAAACATTTTAAATAATGTGAGGCTCAAATTGTCTCCTTGACGCACCCCTAATTTGATAGGAAATGAGGAGGTAAGAAAATTATCATATTTAACACATGCTTCACTTTTCATATACATATTATTAATGATACAATAAAATTTTGTTCCCACATTATGTTGTAGTAGTTTTAGTTTCAATCCATTGTGAACAACACTATCAAAAGCTTTATGAAAATCTATAAAGCAGGCATATAATCTACCTTCTTTTGTATTACAATATTTATCAATTAAACATTTAACAATAAAACAATGATCAGAGGTTCTGGCATGTTTTGTGAATCCAACCTGACAAGGGTGTATTAGATTATTTTCACTTAGGAAGTTATCTAATCTGGTGTTCAAAATAGTATTGAAAAGTTTGCCAAGATTACTTGTTATAGTTATTCCACGGAAATTGTTTGGGTCACATGGATCATTTGATTTGAATATAGGAGTGATATATCCCTTAGCCCATTGCTCTGGGTAATAACTAAAGGAAAAGCATAAATTAAATAGTTTCAATAAACAAGGTATGAGAAATGTGTGTCCACTTTTCAACATTTCATTCGATATAAGATCTAACCCTTTTGCTTTTCCACATTTCAAAGAAGAAATTGCAGCAGATATTTCTTTGTTTGTTATTAATGTTGTCTAGTTTATTAAATATGTTATGTTTACGTTCTTTTTCTGCAAGTAGAAAATTTAATTCTCTAAATCTGTCTTCAAAGTTTTTGTCCACTGATGAATGTGAAGATTTAAAATGGTTTAACCATGCATTAGGTTCTACTGGATATAATTAGTTGAATCAGCTTTTTCTGCCCTTAGATCATTTACAAGTTTCCAATATTGTTTTGGGTCATCTATCCGCAAATAATCTAGCTTGTTAATAATGTCGCTTCTAAATTTTCTATTGTACATGTATATATACATAGGAAGTATTACAAAACAGATGATTGATCTATATCTGGGTTCTTAAATTGAATCATATATCATGTACATATTATATTATTGTTTCTTTGTTCAAGGCATTTAAGATGGTATGTAGGTCATGATCCCAAGTGCTCTTCCTGAAATTATTAAATATCATAAAAACCATTGAGATCCCCACCTTAATCCAAAGATATTATTCCTCCTTAGGTCAATCAGGCGCATCAGATCATTATGGCATGTAAGTCATGACCCTAACGGGTGTGATCCTGACCCCTTAATAGAATCAGAAATTGTCAATTATCTTTAAATTATTGATGTTTGATGATCCTATCTATATTTAATCTTTATTATTAAGTCTCCCGAATGAAATTTGGAGACTTTTTGTATTTGTACGGTTCTTATTACATGTATTCCTCTTCTTCTTTTTCTTCTTTCCCGCTCTGAACTTGTTTCTCAGAGATGGCTGAACAGAATTGTACAAAACTCTGGGATATGATAGGCCTGCATATCTAGTTGTGCACCATGGTTTGATTTTTCTCATTTTGGGTTAGACAACCACTATATGGGTGGGGGTGGGGGTGGGGGGGGGGTCAAAAGTTTGTGGGGTCTAACATTGAACCTTGTAGGAAGAATCATAGACTCTATTGTAAATGGTAACTTGAAAACGGACAAAGATAATAATATAGGGTTTTCATAATCATATATTGGCTGTCACTGGCAATATATATAGGGTTTATTAGATCTGACCCCTGGGGTCATCCCCACCCCCCAGGAATTTGAAATTACCATATATCTCAGAAACTGTTATAATCATGACCCCTAAACCGTATATATTCATGTTTCTGATGTCAAGGGACATCAAATGTTATGTAGGTCATGGGCCCTGTGGGTGGTCCTGACCCACTCAAACAGCAAGTCCCTTAATATCTTCAAAACAGTTGAGATCCCCACCCTTAAACCATATATATTCTTGTTCCTTGTGTCAAGGGGCATCAAACGGTATGTAGGTCATGGACCCCAGGGGTGGTCATGACCCCCCTTGAACAGGAAGTGCACGAATATCTCGAAAACGGTTGAGATCCCTACCCCTTAACCATATATATTCTTGATCCTTAAAGGGCATCAAAATGTATGTACCGGTAGGAAATGGGCTCAGGGTTAAATTTAATTTTTCAAAACCGTAACGCACATCTATGGAACAGTTCCTATCATATCCCAAGATATGATGTGTCTATCCATTAAATCATAAAAGGAGTTCTAGGATCTATGTTTTTTTGAAGTGATAAACGTCAATTTTCTGCTACTTTTTGACTCCCTGGATGAAATTTAAATTTTTAAAACCTTACTGCACATCTATAGAACAGTTCCTATCATATCCCAAGATATTATGTGTCTATCCATTAAATCATAAGAGGAGTTCTGGGATCTATTGTTTTTTTTGAGTGATAAACGTCAATTTTCTGCTACTATTTGACTCCCTGGATGAAATTTAGATTTTTAAAATCTTATTGCACATCTATAGGACATGCAGCCCCAATTATATCTCAAGAGATGACGTAGCTACCCCAAAAGTTGTAAGAGGAGTTCTGGGAACCATACTTTTTTTGCAAAAAAACGTCATTTTTTGTTGCCCATTGATCCCCTTAATAAAAAAAAAAATTCTGGAACCTGATCACACTTCAATATGACACCCCCAATCATATTCTAGAAGATCATTTGGCTACTGCAAAAAGAAAATGACGTTTTTGAAACCAGTTTTTTTGTAAAAAAAAAACATCATTTTTTAGCAATTAATTGACCCCCAGGACAAAATTGAAAATTCCGAAACCTTATTGCGCATCTATAGAATACCATAAAACATATTCCAAGAGATGATTTGTCTACTATTGAAAATATAGGAGGAGTTCGAGGAAGAAGGTTTTTTGTGAAAAAACGTCATTTTTTACCAATTATTTGACCCCCAGGACTACCAGAGAATTTTTGAAACCTTTTTACAAAACAACATGATACCCCAAATCAAACTCCAAGAGTTGAGTTTGCTGGTTTATAAGATGTAAGAGCAGTTTGAGAAAGTAAAACGTGACAGACGGACGGACGGACGGAACAGAGTAACAACAATATACCCAAACTTTCTTTAGAAAGTGCGGGTATAAAAACTGTTTCTGTATTTGTTTTGACATTGTGAAATGGTGACGGGTCCATCAACACAGACTTACTGTATAATTATGTATTGCACCATGATACCAAATAGGTCTTATAAATGGTATGTTTGAAAAACCTGATTAATGTATCTTAAAACTTAGATGAGATGATCTCATATAAGCTTATAAAATTATTGAATACCAGATCCAATTGTCCATTTTTATGTAGTAATTTCAATAGACATGAATATCTTTTTGAAAAATGTAGTAAAAAAGACGTAATTAACTACAGTAATTAAAATAGAAATCAACGATAACCAGTTATGCTTTTTTGCTTATTTTTCTGCAATGCCATCTTCCTTCATACATACTTAAAATAGTAAAGAAAAATGTTTTTAATTTCCAGTTCATTTTACGAGGTGGATTTGATTTATTAAAAGCACTTAAATTAATGCTGTCACTTTACATTTATATAGTAACAATGGTGTTTCTTATGGGCCCTGGAGCATATTGGGAAAAAAAAAACCAAGTAATACTCATATTTTCTAGGACGATGGGAATTGCCAGTATTTCTTGGGAAATACTGGAAAACGAAGTATGCCTGCATTCTTCATTCTTTAAATCATATATGTTTTAGTGGAGACAGTAGTATACATACCTAGTTAACAATGACATGCAATCATTGTTTATCTTATATCCTAAACACATGTTTGGCATTAAATAAATGACACAAATTAAGAATTTAAATTTGTAATTTCTAGTAATCCCTAGCATTGTTTTGTGAAAATCAGAAGTATTTCCCAGGACGGAAAAAAACCGATATTCTCAGCATCGTTATTTCCCGACCAAACCTACTACATGTATGGAGTAATCAATCGCTAGATTTTTGTAATATCGAAAAGGTATTTCTTTATAGTTTTTACCCGCTTGAAACACCAAAAACAAATCATTTTATTGTAATATTGTATGATAATTTTATAAATACTTTATTGGACAAAAATATTATTAAAAATCGAAATAGATGGCTCTATAAAAAGTTTTAAGTGCAAAAGTTTATTTTATTGACCACATACATATTCCTGAGTTTGGTTTATGTCAGTCTCATAATAACATTAAAATAGGTATTTGATGTAGTATAGATCCATCAAAATTGTTAAATATGCCTTAGTTATGGATGGACTACCTTAAAAAAGATTCAGTGGGGGCTGTAACTGAGTATAAACAACAAAAAAGTTTTATTACACGTGCTATAAAGGAGGCAGTCTTTGGTGAGAAAATTATGTCACAAATGTGACATTGAATGATTTAAAGTTGAAAAAAGCCTAAATAATTATTTTTTATGCAATGCTAACTACCTTCATAACCACATGAATCACTATTGCTTGAGTGACCCATTTTGAACTTCTATCTTTCACTTAAGACGTCACTCTGTTTACATCAAAATGTTCTAATATGAAGTTAGTAATAAAACAAAGCTGAGATATCGTCTTTTTCTATTTTGGCTAATTTAACAAAGGCGTCGAAACCGGAGGGCTGATTGGGGGGGTGGGGGGGGGGGGGGTGGTAGACACATAGGGAAGGGCCAGCCCCTCACCTTTTCTCAAAGCAAACTTAATTTTTCAGCTGCCGCCCCCACATTTTCGGTAAAATGTAAGGAGTTGAAATGAAAAAAGGGAAATATTATGAGTGATATTCAAAATTACAGTTAAAGGTGTACTCCCCCCCCCCCCCCCACAACACACGTAAACAACCGTAAACACTCATTGTAATTGTGAAATTTTAGGTAATTTTTTTAAAAATATTAATTCTAGTATTGTTAATGATAAAACACAAAAGCAATTTAATGTTATGTACCGGTATACTTTATGGTGTGTTAATAAATAAAGAATATATAAATAGTGCCTGTTTGGGAGGGTAACAGTTGAAATTGACACCCCGAGAAAACCATTGTCAACCGACGCGAAGCGGAGGTTGACAATGGTTTTCGAGGGGTGTCAATTTCAACTGTTATCCTCCCAAACAGGCACTATTTATTTTGTTATACTGAATGTCTTTTTTAATATTTTTAAGAAAATTTTACTGCTTTTATATAGGAATAACGTGAATTCTACAGCGAACCGTACGCGCATAATTTTCGTGCATGTAACATTTTTTAATATTACCCGTTGCCAAGTGCGTTGCTAACGCTGAATAGGTAATAGTAAATATTATTAACTGCGTCTTAACCAATCATATTTCAGTATTTAACATGAAAGTATAACAATATAAAATAGTTGTGCGTACACAAAAAATGACATTAAACATCCGAAAGCGGTTTGCTAGTAAGTGGAATTTATAAAAAAAAAATGGTCTGAAGGATCCGTATGGTTTATGTGTCGACAATAATGACAATCTATTTGTTTGTGAGTTCTTCACGAGCAATGTAAAACAGATCAGATACTTAAGAAATAGATATGTTTGTGATAACCAAGAGTGACATTAAGCTTTTTCTCCAATCGAAAATTGTTTCAAGATTACAATCAAAAAGATTTTTTTTGTTACCAGAAGGGCCAAAAAGGGTTAAAGAAAAAGTTAACGCTAACTGTATCTGGTTCTACATGAATATGTTGAAAAAGTCAATTACATTTTTACTTCCGACATTACATTGTTGTTTGCATAATTACATTGGTGTGGCAATATAGAATTTAAGCGTGTGTTATTTATCCCTTGTTTATTAAATATTGGTATCATAAAATAATGAAATCGTCATTTAATCATATATACATACGCTTCGTAATACAAAGAGAGGACACATTGGTGTTGACCTTTTTTCAGCAATATACTGGTGGGGGGAAATAAGCAATAAGCAAATATAACAACCAAGGAAATTTGTTGCTTTAAATTCAAACCAGCAATGAAATGTATACCCAAGTAGTTTCTGCAGGTCTGAAGATCAGCGCCATATGTTATAAACATGGAACATTCCGCCATCACTACAGCGTAAATGACACAGCGTTCCTCACAATACACGACACGAACGAAGACAATGTCAGCATTTCATCGGACAATGTATCTTCTAGCTAGGAAAATGATACACAGAGATATAGAAGATGTAAATACCCAGTTGAAAGGGATATAAACAGATGTCCTGACTTTGCTAACATGTTAACTTGGTGATTCTGGTCAGTTCCTGTAAGAAGTGATGGGTGACTTTGGTCAGGGGGCAACGTTAACAGACGGCATCGTGGGAAAAGCGCGTGCTTTTGTCGTTTTGCACGTGCATTGTTATTATACCCCCGCAAACGAAGTTTAGGGGGGTATATTGGTTTCACCCTGTCCGTCTGTCCGTCTGTCTGTCTGTCCGTCTGTCCGTCTGTCTGTAGACGCAACTTTGTCCCCCCTATAGAATTTTTTATTACTGCATGGAACAGTTTGAAAATTTGTACATATGTTGAACACTATCTGAAGATGTGCACCTGCAATTTTTTTTAAGATCAGACAAGATTTAATGATTTTATGACAGTTTTCATTTTCCTTATTCTATATATTGTACACTAATGTTGAAAAGTAAGGGAGGTAATCCTTACAGATTTTATTAATTAATTAATAGAAAACACTCTAAAATATATTTATATAAATACATCCAGATGGAGTTTTTTGTCTTTATGTCTTAATTAATAAAAAAAATTATTTTTTATAACTATTCTATCAACTGACAATGCAAAGTTTCTGTTTGTCAATGATAAATTCTTAGGAGCTAATAAGAACATCAAAGACAAGTGTGGCTGAATTCATTTGTCCCAAGGGAGCCATTATCTGAGCCATGGTTCAGATGGAGCATGTGTTTAGGGGAAATTGATAATCTGTAAAGTGGGTGATGGTTTTGGGGCTATTTTAAAACTGTTTCATGTAAACCAAAAGGTTATCATTATAAGGAAATAAATAATATAATTATTAATAAAGAAGTTAAACTATTTTTAGAGGTTGTTTAAATTTATTTGTCAAGTAAATTGATGAAGTGACCCTACTGGGCATTAATTTAAAAGAAATTCAAAATTACTGATATGATTGTAGTGTTTTGGCAATTTTAAAATTGTTTGTAATATTAAATTTTCTTTTTTACATATTTTTACATAGTAATGTAATTATGGTAATGTTTTGGGAGTTTATTAAATTTAACAAGTTCATCAAAGAAAATCATAGTCCTATGGGATCAATTTTCTGATATGGAGTTCCATTGTGCCATAGGAGAAAGTAAGGAAAATTTGAAATAACTAATTGCATCTGTCAAGACTCTTATTAGAAAGATAGTGAAAGTTTTATCAACAGAAGAGCATTGCTTGGCTACCGGTATTTCTATTCACTGCTAAGGGAGGGGTTATTGTCATTTTGTTGGTTTTTCTTTAAATCAATTAAATTAAAAAAATATATCATCAAATACATACATTTGTAAATGTATTACTGTTAAAGATATGTATTTACAGTGAAATTCTGACAATTTTGATTTTAATTTTTCTTTGTTAACTAATTTTTTTTTTTTTTTTACAATTCTAGAAATTTTTTTTTGTATGTGTTCCAAACCTTTATTATTCAATTCAATTATTTGTCCCATTTGAAATTAGCCTAGCGGGGGTATTAGTCCCATTAGGACAGTTCTAGTTGTATTTTTGCGCAGACAATGGGTACGAACTGTGGGTGAACTTTTGATTGGAGAAGTGTAATGGTTAAATTAGGCCCCAGTGGATAATTGAATCATAAATGAGGGTACTGCAAAGGAGAGGGGAGAGGCTTCTGCAATATAGTTTTATGGTGCATAATGGTAGAGCATTCAATTTTCGTGTTATGTTGCTAAAATAAGGTATTATTTTCATCCTACAGTGGTATAGGTTTTTATTCCCTGCCTTTAACTCTAAAACAGGTACAATTATTATAACACACAAGTATACTACAATTGTTAAATTTCCAAATTTCATGCCGGTGTTATAACAGTTACCGGACAATGCATGATGCTGCATATTTTTTTATTATCATAAAAACGTCACACATTGTATATATAAACCTATAAAACGTCAAATGTGTTGTGAAGATCTAAGGAGAAGATGTTTTGTGGTATCACTTTTTTATAATTATAAGAATCCTTTCATATAATTGTCCAGTTTTTGTAATAAAGATTCTTGGAAGACAATTCATTAATAATAAAACTACTATCTATAGCCTCTACTTTAGCCTACTCATCTGTCATACTGTTCTCTTCAGTCTTGATTTAAAAAAGTTAGTAAGTTGATCCGTCCAAACAAAAAACTCGATATTTATTGCATACAAAATGGTGCAAAAGCTTCTGGAAATATTTAAAAAAATCGACATGTTAACCTCAACACGATAAGTTAGCCAGTTACAGCATACACATGATGAATAACTTCTGTACCCTTACTGACGTGTCCTTTTAGCTGATGGCATTACGCTAGCCAGCATCTATTAGCCATACAGTGTAGCCAGTCATTTATAGATTAATTAACCATTGAAGCTCAAAACACGGAAGTTCCTGGAGGAATTGGTTCCTCAACGACCAAGTTTCTGCCCAGCGCTTACACAGGGTCCTGGCTCTGCACGACTTATTCACCGTGAGAGATCACTGTCCTTGCGCCGAGGGTCATGATTATCAAACGGCTTCTTCACGCCTTTTATCAATGTAGCACAAATCAAGCATTAACCTGCTAGCTGTTGACAGCGTCTAAATGCTTTAGACACCTGCTCTTGTGTTGCAGAGCACACCCAATAATCGGAGGGAAAAATGCTTATTGGCTTCTTTTTTTTATCTGAATTGATTTTTGTTTTGTTTTGGTTGTTTTTAACTGTCGTTCCAAAGATCAAACGTTAAAAAATCCTCCCGTTAAAGGTGATGAAATCAGCTTGCCTGACTCATTTATTGATTAGTGTATAATTGAAAGTCCATTAACCCGCCTTTATGAAAATATGGCGCCTGAGAGAAATGATGAAAATAGTAGAAAATCTCTAATACCTTGTTGTTTAATTAAGTGGTTTTTTATAATACATGCTGATTTTTGTCGTGTTTTCATGTGGAAGCAACACATAATGCCACACATTTACATTCAAAGAATATGCATTTATTTTTTAGGGTGACTTCAAGATCCATCAAATAGGGAGGGTGAAGGGATCATCTCTCCTTTTTTAATCAGCCTTAACATACACCATATATGTAGCATTTCTGATATGTGACATATACCCTGTTATTTATTTCGTCCCCATACTTACTTGGACCGGAGGGTTACACATATTATACAATATGTTTTTCTTTCAATGCGTCATTTTTTCAATACTGAGATAAACAAAAATTTCAACATCAAACCTACATGTACTTTATAAACCCAACTTTATCTATATCTATCATGGCGTAATGTTTCGATCACCAAAGCCTTTATTGTTTCTATCAACAATACGTCCAGTATTTGATGCGGAAGAAAATACTGACCACCCACACTGTTCAGGGATAGTGCAGACTCCAGGGTCGCGCGGTCACTAGAGAGACGTCTTCAAAGAGTGTTATGTTTTGATGCGGATTAAGAAAACCTGAAGGCAGTAAAAGGTCGGCGTCCTCTTGTTTGTTTAAGGTTACATATGCCACTATTTTTTACCCAGTGTTCACGATCCATGCAAATTGTTCTAATGGCCAATTGCAAGTGTGTACATGTAGGTATTGTCCCTAAAAAGTTTCTGAGAGGATTCTTCCCAATAATTACGAGGAACAGATGAAATCTGGAAAAAAAAATCATTTACATGTATATGAAATGTAGTAAAACTGTTTGAAAGTGTATTAGGAAAAATGCCAGGGGACCATTACATTTTACGCTGAATAGTTAAGGATAAGCTATATAGATGATCTAGGCCTAAAAACCCCCAATCTTCCTCTACTCTTAAAAAAAGTGCTTAATATTTTTGCGAGGATATCATTTTTCTTGTTTCAAATTTAGGTATTGTTACATGTATTGCAGTTGTGTTTATTCGTTCAAATTTTTGAAATATCATACGAACATGCAAGTTTTTATCCAGTTATGACGACAATTATTTGAATCGTATCTAATTTCTACAGTTGAGATATTTTGTCATTTAAAAGCTGTTACCTGATATTGCAAATCGTATTTCATGCGTTTAAAGGGAGGTTTAATACTTTTAAACCTATACTGCATTTACTGAAATGTTGCATGTGCTTTATTTTCTATTTAACAGATTAATGATCTAGACTTGACCTTCAAGGTGTGGGTTTAGAGGCCATGATTAAAATGAGATAGAAACATTTTAACAGAAGCTTGGACTTCGGGTAATTGTGTAAAACAGCAATGTGACATAGGCCTGTCTATATCATTGTAGGCCACTCAGCCATGGCTCTTTGAAATCATTAAGATTTGTATGACTTTCGAGCTAAGACTACGCAGGCTATGTATATTTTACTTGAAAGCAGCGTCATTTTTAGAACCATTTTAACAAGAGCTTCGACGTTGGGTAGTTGTGTCAATCGGCGATGTGACATAAACCTGTCTATTTCATTACTGGCCACTCAGTCGTGGCTCTTTGAAATCAACATGATTTGACTGGCTTTTGAGATTAGACTACGCAATCGATGTATATTTCGCTTGAAAATGGCGTCATTTCAACTTGTTTTGACGCAAAAAATAGATAGGTCACATCCTATTAAAAGTCCAAGGCCTTGATAAAATGAGGCAAACTTGTATTGACGCAAGAAAAAGATATTTATGTCCTGCCGAACGTCCAAGGTCTTGTTAAAATGATTTTAGAAAGACAAAGTAATAAAAAATCGCAGTCGATTTTTAACATGTGGAAATGAAATTTGTCAATGGTTTGTTGACTTAAAGAGAACATTATTCTCCCTCAGTATATGCGATTTATTTATCTTTTGATTTTTGCATTTCGCTTTAACAAAGAAATCTCCCTTTTCCATAAAAGATTATGTCAACTGATAACAGAGAAGATAAAAAAATAATCGAATAACGCGTTGAATTTTATTTTAATATAAAATATATCTTCAAATAAACTCTTAATTTTGTATCCATATAGCAAATAGGGGTGGGGCAAAACGGCCTGCGCCCCCCCCCCCCCACACACACACTCTCCACCTCTTTTCAGGCAACCGACCTTTTTCGTATATTTACATTGAGAATTTCATCGAGATTGCTTAAATTTGCGTGAAACATTTTTCGGTAGTTTATGATTATGGCTATAGTTATATCCTTATGTAAAAATGCAAATTTCCTCTGTCTTATTTATCACTGTCCCTGAAAAGTAATGTACAGGAATACCATTAGGATCAACAGTCCATAAAATAAACCCATCAACAGAATGAAATTCAAGGTGAGACGATGAGAAAGTCGCCTACGGCGTAGAGTTACAGATCACTCCCCCGAAATGGTGTTTGGAGAGTTTAAGAGAGACGCAAAAAAGGTTGATAAATACAAAATCTCTCTCAATATCTCTCTCTCTCTCTCTCTCTCTCTCTCTCTCTCCTACATATATTTATAGCTGCAACTGACTCGTATAAAATAGGACCCGGTAATGAACCAGCATACACACACACACACACACACACACACACACACACATACCGAATGCAACGTATAGAAGAAACCCAAAAGGACACCTTTTTTTTTTTATAAAAATTCTCCATTAAAACATGACTTATCTTTGAGTGGTTTTTTTTCATTTGTAATAAATATTTTCGAGTTGCTGTTGTGTTTTTGGTTTTTATCTAGTAAGTTTCATTTTTGAATAAAAAAAAAAAAGAAAATAGGTGAGCATTGTGCAAACATGACAGTAGACGCTGACTTGCAAACAACTTTAAAAAAAAGAAAAAGAAAATTAATCAACATAGTTTTCTTTTCTTTTTTTTAAGTTGTTCGCTAGTCATGTATTGTCTGTCATGCATGTCTGTGCAATGCTTATACCTATTTTCTTTTTTATTCAAAGATGAAACTAGATAAAATTGTTTTGCTTTTTGGCTTGTTTATTCAAAGATGAATCTACCTAGCTATAGATAAAAAAAAGCTTTTGCTTTTTGTCTTGTTTTATTTTGTTAATTACTTGTACATACATGTAATTGCATGAAGAAGTAAAATTGTGCTTCAGAATATTTCGGATTTGGACGGCAGAGCGTGACTGTCTCATGTTAAATCGATTATCTATATATATATACGTTCACCCACTGAAAGCTTATTATTCGTGATTCTTATCAAGTTTGACGTTACGAACGTAGAAATTATTTGCACACAAAAAATGTTCGTCTCTATTTATAACAAACATACTGCTCCAATTTTTTCCGCCTGCTTAGGCACAAAAACGTAACACATATGAGATCTGGAGAGAGAGAAAAAAAAATATAAATGATATGGGAGTCAACTCGCCATTTTTGAGCTCAAGCTGAGTGAAGAATTCTTTTTTTTTTTCGTCAGAGGATGAAAACAGCATTTGCCGGCTTTGAAACCAGGTGCAAATTGTAATTCTACAGGAACCGGGCAAAAATGTCACGGAATCCTAAAATATTTGTTCCGGGTTGTTAATGTAACGGATTCTGTCTGTCTGTCTCTCGTTCTAGAAAGGTACATCAATTCTTTTGATAGAAAAAACGTGTAACTGTGCTTGCTTGTGTTCATACGATATAGCTTCGTGTGTGTTAACTTTGCTGTTCGATTGTCCTCCCAACGGATTTTTTATTTTGGATCTCCTGAAAAACTCTTGATCAAATCAGGAGAACTTCGTTTAAAAATATTGATATTTTTGTCTGTTCGTAAGATGGACGAATTGACGAGGGAAAAAATGCAGTTTTGGATTTAAAAAAAAATCCAATATTAATAACGCTCCAACAAATATTTACTGCTGTATTTGTTTTCGTGACTACAGTGTAAATTTTGTATTTACTGCCACCTGGCAAATTCAATATTTACAGCAAGACAATAGATATATACGCTTTTAGACAAACTTTATAATTCTAAATATACAAACTTTATAATTCTAAATATACAGGTGCTGTCATGAGAACATTGCAAGCAGAGGCACCGATATAGGTAACGAAGGAATAATCAGCAGACCATTTTTGACTATCTGGGATTAAATATAGAGTATCAACGGCCACAGCAACACCCCCCCCCTCCCATACACACACGCGCGCGCACACACACTCACACAAACACACATCATTTTTTTGCTTGATGAAATTCAGATAGGGATGCGGAATGTTTTATAAAAAAAATGGTTTTTAACACAGAACATCGACAAGTGCTCTTCAAGTCTGACAATGCTTTGTAATTGACAAAGTTTAGGGCGTTTTTTTTCTTCTTTTTACGGCACGGAAATTATTTCCGTTGTCAATTCTTTTTATAATTTGTTACACAGAGCGCACTTCGCGAAACAGTAAACATCGCGCACTTTGGGGCCACTGGTTATGAATAGCCCTCTATTTAATATTGAAAAGGGTCTTTTTTTTATAAATCAATTGCATGCAAGTGCAAAATATGAGTCGTTCTTGTCTGTTGTACTTGACAAATTTTTCTGTGTATAAAACTAGAGATCAAAGGATCTTATGCATTTTTCTGCACAATTTCGTTTCAGATTTGAGTTGAATAACAACCGGACGCAATGGCAATAATGACACACAAATCATCGAATTAATTCAGCATTTAAATTGTGGAAAATTGTCTCGGTTTCAACATATAGGGCTGGTACATCTTGATAATCGTAAATTTTGCTGCAGCTAATCGTAAACATACGTTAGATTAGGTCGCCATTTGCTACTGTAAATCGCCATGGTCTGACGGATTTATGGAATAATATGACCGTTTCTATCGATCTTATCAAAGAAGTTTCCCCCATGAAAAAGTTTCCAAGACTTCTTCGTAATTTCCTCCTGTTATATAAAGAAACTTAATTAATTCCGATCACTTCTAGCTGGTTAATTTTATTTTTGTGAAGGAAGGAAGTCACCAGAAAATGACTTTGGAACATGGCAACCCGAGAAAACCTGTCACTGCGAAAATTGTGTTACTGTATAGAGACCAAAGAATGAAAATGGTTCTTGCCACTCAATTATCAAATTGAAAACAATTTCATTAATTATCACTCCAGAAATAGTTTTTTTTTTTGATTGCATTGATTAAATGTTTTCAACAAGATCGTGTAATACGGTCCGATTGGTTTATATAAAAAAATATATTTTTATTGGCTTAAAGTATTTTTGTTTCTTTATTATAGCACCCAAAGATCACGACCAAATATATCGTTACTCATACACTAGTGCAATTTTAAAGCACTCGAAAAGCTAATTCTATACTAGTTAGTTGTTTATTTTGAGAGAAATTGACAAATCTTTTGACAATGTATATCTTATATAAAGAGGAATACATATATGTTCGTGTAGTACTGACAGGTCACTATTCGATTGCGAAAAGGCCAAAATTTCAAAAAGTAGTGAAGACCACCTCACCAAATTTTCATGGTGGTAGTGGTATACCACCAGTAGATGCCCCTGAAAATTTCGAGCCCCAAATATGAATTCTAAATTTTGAATTGCGAACTGCGTTCTAGATAGAACGCAGCTCACTATTCAATTACATATAAGCCCGATTCTTAAAAACTAGAGATAGCTGCATCACCATATTTTCACAGTGGTAGTGAAATACCACTAGTAGATGCCCCTGAAAATTTCGGCCCCCAAATATGAATTCTAAATTTTGAATTGCGAACTGCGTTCTACAACGCAGTTCACTATTCAATTGCGAACTGCGAACTGCGTTCTAAAAACCGATTATCGCCATGGCTTTATGAAATCAACAAAATTTGTCTGGCTTTTGAGCGAAGGCCACGCAATCGGTGCATATTTCACTTAAAACCGCGTCATTTTTAACTTATTTTTGACGCAAGAGAAAGATACATGTAGCTGCGCCTACTGAAAGTCCAAGGTCTTGTTAAAATGATTCTAATGTGTGGGAATACTTGTAATCATTTTATGGTATGTTTCAACACTAAGCTGGACGTTTGTCTGGATCATATCATATTGTGTTGACATTTAGACTAAAACTACGCCCAAGTCGATAATAAGCTTGTGAACATTTTTCTATTTTATCATCATCATTTTAGCTTTTGTTTTGCAATTTGGTTCTGTTTTTTTTGTGTGTTTTTTTAATGTGGAAAATGAAATGAAGGGACAGTTATGTCGTTCTAATTTTGAATGTAATAGTCGGAAATGTCTGCGTTTTTCTGACTTTCTTTTATTAAAAGAATGGGGATGTTTTACTTGCCAGAAAACTTGTTACGTGTTTTTCTGGCAAGTAAAATATCTCAAAATCGTTTTTAAAAAAGCCAGGAAAACTTCAGATATTTGGAACTATTAATATATGTATGTATGAATATGATTGAAACCAGAACAAAAAGGAGAAGAAGAAGATAAAAAAAAAGTGGGGTGTGTGTACCATTGCAAAATAATAAAATATTACTGTGAATTCATCCAAAAACGCTACATAAACAACCAACCTACTTCAGATTTCTTAAAGTGCTATCAAATCAAACTTAATTTCAACTCGCTAATTTTATTTCTCAGCAATAAGTTATAAACAAGTTTAATTTAGACTTTTGATATTGCATGTCAGTGGAATTTTTGTTATTTCTTTTTTTTTTTAGAAACATAGTTGAGTTATGAGTATAACCCGATCGGACTAATTCATGTGGTCAGTTCATCAGAATAAATCAATATATCCGGGTGTTTTCGTAGAGTTGGGGGACTGTGTCGTAATAGGAGCCTTCCTCAATAATGACTGGTGGGATAATAAAATGTTATTGTTGTGACTTATTCGTGTACCGTGGTTTGTTTACAATAGAGATTCGCTGTTTGAAAAAAAAATCCTCGAAGACCGATGTCCATACCCATGTGACAGTTGTGTCAACAAATCTGATTGGCGGATAAACAGCTAAGGGCTACTATGTGTTATAAAAGCCGTTTTCCGAATAAACTAATTTGTCGTGAATTTATACAGGTCTTTACTTAAAGATGACAAATGTATTGAAGTTTAAGATTTACAAATGTATATATTTTTAGCATATTGGAAGTTATCTGTTTGGGTTTGACCTTGCTGGACACTTTAAAAAAATTGTTTACAAAATATAGTGTATGGGGAAAATAATCTATTCTGGTTATGACCTGACCAGAAATCATGATATCCACATCTATAAACATGTAGGCTATTTACATTCGCACGCTAATGTGATGCTTTCAAATTTTAAATTAAAGCCAGAAAAAAATCAACAAAAATAAAACTTTACGTCCGTCAAAAAAAATAATATTTTACGTCCGTTTTTCTTTTTGCGATTTCCTTCAATATACAAATGTTTCTCTAATTAATTGATTTCGTAAAAATGTATCTGTTTTCAAATTTTTATTCATTCATTTGAAATTTTTGAAAATATTAAGATTGAAATGTTTCTTAAAAAACACGGACACAAAAATGCATGTATTTGTCTTGTAATTTCCTCTGAAGCCATGTTTTTATTTTATTTTTTTTATTTTTTTACAAAACATGATCATTAAAATGTCACCGTATCATCCGAACATTGACCATAATGCCAAGTTTCATCGACAACTGTCAATAACTCGGGGTGGCGTTAAATGACACTTATATTTAATTATCAATTTTCAGTAGTACAATATGGGGAATACCAGAAGGCATAATCCAATTACAAGGCCGTACTAGTAAATCAATCATTTCTCTCTTCCCTGAAACATGATCCGGTTTTTCCTCGCACAGAAAGCGTCGTAATTCTATTACGTCGGCGCGTTATGGCCGAACTATACCGCCCTCCGATCACCATGGTGTACTTGTGTCATATTTGAATTTAAGTGTATCAAATATGGCTTATCAAAGCAAACCCCCCCCCCCCCAAAAAAAAAAAACTGTTACGATGACTTTAACAGATCAATGAAATGCAGTAACCTGCAACTACGGCAAATTATCCCCCCCTCTCTCTCTCTCTCTCTCTCTCTCTCTCTCTCTCTCTCTCTCTCTCTCTCATAGTAACTTTTCACAGTGATAGTTAAGTTATATTTCAGTGACTGTTTGGTTACTTCTCAGTGACTGTTAAATCATATATCAGTGCCTATACATTCAGTCATATTTTCGTTTCAGTTACCAGTCAGAAATCTTAAACTGAAGTGACAATGCATTTCCCTCTTTCCTTCTTCTAATTGCGTTTTTATCACAGCTTAAGTATCAGTGACCCTTCTAACGACCCATCTATCAAGTATCTACATGTATGCAGTCTTATTAATTTCCTTGTTTTCTGGTGATACTGAATAACTTTTTTGCATGAGGTAATTTGTTTTATTAAAGGATCTTTAAAATATCCATATTAATGAATATTCAAAACAGAAAAAAAGACATTTGATATCTGATGCAAATTAGTAGGTCCGAACATTTTTTAAGGATAATAATCGATGCAAATCGTTTCCAATTTCCTATAATATGTAAATCTGTATCAACTGTCTCTGTTTCCCCTTCCAACCATCTGCTCGTAGTTTTGAAAGCTGAGTTAGTACTGAGTTAGACAAAGAATAAAAGGTGTTTATTAAAGAAGAAAGAAAGAAAGACAAAAATTAAATCAATACCGATACACCATTTTAAGATTTGTATCTCGTGATGTAGTTAGCTACATCTATAAGTCTCCAGTCGCCAATCGATCGATGTCAACCTATTACAGTTTTGAATGCGTATGCATGAATCAATATTCTTTATGGATGAATGTTTTTCTAGATGCGCTTATAATACACATGAGTGAAGCTTTGAGGGGGGAAAAGCCCTGTCTGAATGTGGCAAGCAACCCTCTAGCCACAGTGACATCTGTCGCATACATAAAAGAGAATCCGTATTTTATTTTTTCTTCATACGCTTAATTATAAAAACCACTGCACGTGGTTTCAGGATTGAAAAAATATCCTCTACAGCTGTTCATAAGAGCGAAAGACACCTTTCATGTATGAATTAATAAAAGGGGTTACATCACATTTTTCTGAATGAATGATTAACCACAGTTCGTTGAGTTGCTTCTGAAGATAATGCTGTCCTACCGAAGTCGTTATATACAAAATTCAACTGGCTATAAGTAACTAGATACTAGACAGTGCGACAAATAAAGGGAGAATCGACCATTACAATTATTTGTTGTTATTGGGGTTGAGGGACCCGGGGATCGTTTGAAAACCGGTACCCTGGGTCGCTGTTGGACATCTGGCCCTTGGTGACGCAATTAAGACCACGTTAACGAGTTTTTGGGGGGCGGGGCTACACCTCGGTAAAGGTGTCGGGTCTATAATTACCTGGTGTTCGTCACACGGGGACACATTATTGGGTAAACGTGCATTGTACCTTGAGGTGACTGTGTGTGCATATATTTATCTACATCAGTGAAACTGTGGTACGTTTCGTATATATATGTAAATCTTCTCTCATCCCGTCAACCTTTTGGATAATTACATAATTTTCGCTAGGAGACATAGTTTTTCAGCTGGTGTTTTTGCCTGTTTTACAATAGTTTATGTACAGAGTGCAGCAGCACTCTCAGGATTTCTCCACAGTCTTTCAACACGTAAATATATTCATATTTATATATCTATATACATCATCCCTGTCTGCCTATTGTTGTTTGGGTATGAGTCGTTGAAACGGCTAGTGCGCAGGCAGTTGAGAGAGGGAAAGAGAGAGAGGGTGCCATACGCATTGTGTTGTCTTCAGCCAGAGCGACAGCACGCGATCGAAAGAGCAGACGACTTTTAAAACTTCGGTGGAAACACGCGCGTGGTGTTTTTTTTTCTTCTTAAAAAAAATAGTTAGAATCTTTGATTTATTCAGCTATAGTGAAGATGGCAGTCGGATTTTATGGATACTTATTTTGTGTTCTGTGTGTCAGTGATCTGCTCAATGTGGCGAGCGCGGTGTGCCAATACATGAAGCAGGATATTGCTTTTAAAGTAGTGAAATCGGACGTAGTTTTGACTGGGACGGTCAATGGAATTACGGACGGAGATAGTAAATATTTTCCAGGAATTCCAGGAGCAAAGACCATTGACATGACTATAGAATGTATCTACAAGGGCCCCAGTATGAATAGCGCTGTCAAAATATATGGAGTCGGTGAGTTTAATAATATTTTATCAGAATATCGCACCTGTTACAATGTATCTTTAAGGTGTATCATTTTTTTTCACAACCAGTTTACTGCATATTGTTTAAATGACATCGAAAACAGGGGTTATCTGACCTGGGTTTTTTTTTTATTTATCAAGTGTGGGTTTAGACACCGATTCAAAGTCATATTCGAAAACATTCATTCATTTCTTTTTTATATTCTCAAAACCTGAATTTTTATTTCTGCCTCGATAGCCACGTTTCTACCGTGAAATAGACTTTACATATAAGACTTTAATAAACCTTTTGACAAGACAATTTGGTTCGGTATACAGTCGATATCAAGCCGATAAGGATTTAAGAGATAAAGCTTATCCGAGTTTTGTCAATAGCAGATAACGAGACGAAGGCCTAACGACACTCTAGTTTGATATAAAAATATGCGACAAAACAGCCTGTCAGAAAATTAGTAGTTCATTCATGAATGACCTGTTTTCTACTACTCATTGTTATAATTTATGAGGCATGTCAAACTAGACTATGCTTGGAATTCCATTTCTGTTCACATTTGTGTGAGGGGAGCCTGTCCCAGACAAATGGCCTGAACCCCAACACCCCCCCCCCTTCTGCGAAATCACCAATTCCGTAGTAGTCCATACTTCTTTTATTTTTGTTTTCCTATCGGGGGAAAAATCAGGCGATGATGGGAAAAGATGTTAACTGATCGTAAAACTTACGGATTTGGTGACAGGTTACAATGTACCCTTTGGGAATCTGGTAATAAATTATACAGTGACCGAGCCTATAGCTTCCCGGCTTGTGGCTTTTGACACGCTCCCTTGGCCATCATTTCTTGCCCTCTGGATAGGGACAGGACATCGCGTATACAAACTGAAATTATGTGATTAATTTATAGGTGTCACTTTAAAGTCATTAAATCTCGAATAGACACCACATACGGAACCCTCTTTGGAATAGAGAAGTGCAAAACATTGTTCTGGGAAATCAACTAAACCAGGACGACACGACAAGTTCAATCCAGCGTGGTGTATTTAAATCATTAAATCAAACACATGTTACATATTTGTGTGTTTTACCATTTTATCGAGAATATATGGCAATGGGCAATGACCAATGTAAATCCGGAACAAAAATATTACTCTCTCTGAGACCGGATTCTTTGGGCATACTCGGTTTTTTGTCATTGTTGATTGAGACCGGTTTTTTTAACGCACTCGATTTAATGTCGTGGCTCAGAAAGAGTGACCGCCACTGTGGGGTTTTCTCGGTTTCACGGTTTGGGTCTTTGATGGGGACACTCCTCAATAGGCTACTTGTAACGATGGAACAACCGCCCGTGGAGTTCCGGCAAATTACCACCGCTGCTCGCCGGCTCAAACTGATAACTCTCAGCATCACCTCTTTAACTATCTAAAGAGTTAATTTGTAAGAAACATGAAAATTGCGATAAAGTTGAATGGATAGTTTTGATCTGTATTATTACTCTCTCTCTCTCTCTCTCTCTCTCTCTCTCTCTCTCTCTCTCTCTCTCTCTCTCTCTCAATGTAACTCCTGGAAACAATTCTGAAAAAAAAACGAAATATATCGGCGCAACTTTTAGAGATATGAAAAAAGAAACTGTGACATTTGACCCAAATTCTTGAAATAGTTTAAGGAGTAGAGAACTCGTACCCAGTCCTCGCGGTCTCGCCCCTCCTTTCAGATAATTAAGCTTTAATGATGAACTGATCATGAATTCTCAATTAAATTGAAATTTGTCCGCTTCGAAAATTCCGACACTGTGTGGAAAATTGATGCGTGACATTTGACAATTGCCTCTGAATAACACATTAGAATAGGATATCATTTCCATGACCTACTTTTTGGGCGGTTGGTTGAAAATGGAGTCTCGTAACGTATGAGATTCCCATTGTTCGGGGGTCTACTTGTTCATTAGAATTTCACTGTAGCATGAAGTACAACTATATAGAAAGGATATTTAGTAACTATGACTATGGAGAAAGCTGCTGGAATTTAAGATATTTAAATCAGGGATATTTCTTTTTAAATTCAGATCTTATTCACTCTCCATAGGGATTCTGATAACATCGTTCATGTTTCTTCGTAAATCTCTCAACTCTTTATTGCAAAAAAAAGTTTTTCCCACTACACATAGATGACAGGGAAAACACGTTGTTGTTTTGAAAGTTTTCAGTTGCTCTCTCTCTCTCTCTCTCTCTCTCTCTCCATAGCATTACGTAAAACCTTGCAAGCACATGCAGTCAGCATGACAATAACGAGAACTTAGAAGATTTTTTGGAGGTTGTTTTCACCGAAAAGCAAAATTGCTGTCCATGTCAGATGCAAGAGATATGCCGCCGATGAAGCATTCTAAATGCGCTAACATTATGTACGAACACAGAAAAGAAAATTACTCGACAATCCTTTACGCCGGATATCTACATCAGAACGGTTGTCGCAAAATGGGTCTATATAGTATCAGCATAAATGTTATCCCGTTTAATTAGCATAATAACCACTGTGTGCCACATGCATTTTATAAACTAAGACATATCGTTCTGTTATCTTCATACGAAATCTACTGTCTACTCCTTTTGCACATATCATGCATACAATATGTGTCGTGTATAGGTGTAGCGTTTCATAGGCTTGGAAGAGTCAGACGCTTTAATTGTCAAGTTACAGACCGACCCTCAATAACTAGGACAGATGTCATCGGAAAACTACCATTACAACGTCAGTCGTAGTCGGAGAGGACCTTTCCAATGAATAGAGAATCGGAAGATGCCCGGAATTATGACTTTTGAACGGCTCTTTGGTCGATAGATCGGTGCCAGTAATGATAATTACAAGCGATGAATCACTTTGTGAAAATCAAGCGATATAAGTGCACCAATGATTCAGACAAAAGCAAATTAATAAAAGTTTCACTCTTTGTTTGCTATGCACAGTATTGGGCTGTCACCTGCCGAAATGATTAGCCAACGAAAAAGCTTGTTTGATATTCAGGCAGATTGGCCTCTCAGGCCCTCCGGGCATTTTGTCAATTAACTCGCAATGATTGCATTTAGACGTGGCATACAAGATTTTAATGATGTTCTGACACGTGTTAATGCTTGTTGCGTCATGACATAATGAAAGATACTTCTCTCCCCGTTTTTGATCTTTATTCACGGAGTTTGGAATCTGTATGAGGAGGCCTTTTTTTATTGAAATTTGTTTATCGTGTTGGTGTGAATTCCCTGTTTTTAGTATTTTTTGTAATTAAGAGGAAAAGGTATTCAGTTATGAATGTAGTCATTTTATGGTGTTCCATATTTTTGGCATATTTGGTTCTTGTGTAGTCATTTTGAGGTCGAGGTCAAAATCACAAGGTCACAGATTAAAGGTCATCTGATTGGTATTTTATCAAACGATACCTAATTCTTGCCATTACTTCCCGAATGTCTTTGAGGATTCGATGTATTGTTTTGCCCACATTTCGGCGGGGTTGACTTAGAGGTCATCTCCACAGATTATCCTCCGCTCCAAGTTCCTTCTCTAGGAGGGAAGACATCAGTCATCGCTATTTTGCATTGGATCGACCATCTAGATGCATCTATAAGCTGCACCTGAAGCTAATAAATACATTACAGTTCTGATCTATCTCGACCATGATTGACATTCCTCGATCATTCACCAAAGAAACAATAGCCAATCTGCATCATATATACTTGCTTCTTACTTGCTGTGCGTTCGATGCAGAGAGACATTTTCCTGCTGACCGAATTTCCTCATCAGCTTTCAAGGGCATTTTTTTGGATCATGCGAAAACCTTTCGTCGTAAGACTTGATTAGCTAATTAACAAATAACAGGGATATAGCATCATATGCATTAGCTGAACATAAACCTGAGAGACAAATGTATATCACTCTTGTTGTTTTTAGTTTTAAGAAGGTTGAATCAGAGAAAATATATGTATGAAAAAGTAGAAAAAAAATATAAACGTGTCTGCTGTATAAGAGCGCATAATTTATATGAGTCGCTTTCATCTTCGTTGGCATTAACAAATACAAAGTAAGTTTATCAAGCGCAAAATAATCGGTTTCAGTAAATTTTCTACGATATACCTTGAATTCTTTACAACAACAGATTGTAAAAAAAAAATTACTAGTATCAAATTATATTAGCAAAAGTTTTGCTTGAGTGAGCGAGTGTCGTGCAAAAAATGTTTCGGTTTTTGCCGCACTGCCTGATGGGATGGTACTCCTTTATAGCTTTGACGATGATACTTGATTAATAACCTGTATCGTCCCAAATGGTTACTATGGAAACGAAATTAATTTCGCGTTGATTAAAGAGGGAAAATAAAATGGACAATTTGCAGACTCTCTCCGCATATCTTCGGAAATTTTTCTTGCATGTGCTGCAGTCATGAAAATGTCAAGCGCTATTGAAACCTGGATCTGCAACAGTTTATCGGAGAGGAGAAATGCATTTAATATATTTTATCGTGGGGAGAAAATATGATAAAAGACATTGACGATTAACCACAACTATGTACACGTAGAATGCTACAAATCTCAGTGAATCATTTTCTAAATGAGAACCACGTTCCGGAATAATGGGTAGAATCATTTTGTTATTAGCATGCAGAGAATTTGTAGAATTTTGGGTTGGTTTTTTTTTCGAAGTAATTCTTACGACTGCCTTTTCGCTAATGTCTACACCAATTATCCAAAGAGAACTTTTTGTTTAACTTAAAGGCTAAACAGGTTCAAAATAAAAAAAAAATGGCTGGGTCCATTTTGATGTAAATCTTCTGGGGATCATCTATTATTTATGCAGAATAGAGCCCTCAGTTGCTTTGCAACATAAACAATATCGTTCTCCTATTTATTGACTATCGCAGCAAGCAACGCATTATGTGTTTGAGAACATAAATCCACCCAGTAAAAAAAAAAGGTTGACCTTCCTCTAGTTCTCTGAAAATTAATACCGTACACCGAATGTTTCTGAGGAAAATGGTGGAAGATAGATTATAATAAAATTCCTCAGCCACAAACTTAATATGCGAACTGACACCGCCAGGGAACCCCTATGACAAGAATTTATGATAATTACACAAAATTTATCATGCGTTTCACACCCCGGCCCCGACTCGAACAAAGTATCATTTGTGTACAATCGATTCATCCGTTCCCCTCTTCTCTGACAAAAATTATGTTGCGACCCCTTTCCACTTTTGTTTGTTTATTAAAATCTTAGGTAATGGTTTCTTTCAATTATCTTTTTGAAAAAGGGGGGGGGGGGGGTGTAACATGAGCATAAGGATGTTTAGTTTGCACTTTGCTGACATCTCACGAAATCGGGCATCGACATTACGAATTGTGGTCACTTGTTGGTGAAATATTGACAAAACAGATGTTGGCAACGCTTTGAAGCAAAAATGGTTTATGTCAAAACACTTGAAAATCTCTCGTTCATTTTACGTGAGTGTTGACATAAAAACAAAATAAAAATTTCAGTCATGTTTAAGGAAGGGAGGGGAAGGGAAGCAAGATTCTCACTCATCTGATCTAGAACCATTTTAACAGGAGCTAAGAGTATCAAACAGCAATGTGACGTAGGTATGTTGATCTTATTGCGAGCTATTCAGCCATGGCTCTTCGAAATTAACTAGATTTGTCTGGCTTTAGAGCATTTCGCTTGAAACCAGCGTCATTTTTAACTTGTTTTGACGCAAGAAATAGATTGTCATATCCTACTGAAAGTCCAAGGCCTTGTTAAAATGGTTCTATATGCATGTACCTCTATTGACTGAACTTGATTGAGTGCCCGTAAAATGAACAGCAGAGATAGACTGGCGATTACCGAGTCATAATCGTCTTGTTGGATGAAAGGTCTACAGAGTGATAATACCTATTGTCTAATGTTTGCTCAAGATAAGATATTTGTTTCTAAATCTTTGTATCAACAAATACTGTCGTCTGCTTCGAAGTACAATATGGCCGCAGGAGCAGCCTTTTTCACTATAATCCATCTAAAAGACTGGAAAGAGATGAAGATTACACAGGGTTTTTGTCTATTCATGGTATTGTGATGCACAAACTGCATTGTACTGGGCTTGAAATTGTCTGTCTGGTTAATCAGTTAAAAGTATATTGAACTCTGTGTATAAACTGTTGCAGTATATACGGGTACATAATTTGCTTCCTTGATATCACGTTATTTCCGCTTATCACATTTCTTTTTTTTTTTTTGATGAGAGAGAGAGAGAGAGAGAGAGAGAGACGGGGGATGTTCTGGACCTCCGCGACTGAAATCTATTTTAAATAGTCTATTTGAACGTTTTATCTCGTGTTATGCTAAAACATCTTTGAAATATCAGCAGACATGGTGTATAATTGTCGAATAATAGCCCCAGTGTTCCGAAAGTTGATAAAAATCATTCACCTTTTCAGTTAAAAAAAACCTGACGTTTCCCCTCGTCAATTACTTGCAAGGCAATCGTAGTAGAGTCAAGTCAAGGCACCATTGAAATCTAGCGTCGCGTGCTCTGTTTTGGTTTCGGGTCTGATCATAATCAAATTTCTTGTCTACTGGGAAAGATATCTTTAAAAAAATAATAATAAAACCCTGTCACTTGTGTACTTATCAGAGAGTTAATTTAATACCTGGATGGCATTGCAAGAGATTGGAATCAAGAGATTAACATGTAAATTGTTTATGTGGACAGGTTTAGTCGCTGAATACTAGTGTATCATTTTGTTCCCCTACTTGACTCGCTGAGCATGGGAAACTAGCCAATGAATATATTGCCTACTCGCCTTTCGCACCCCTTCACTGTTATTAGCAAGAGAAATGACCACTATGTATGCATAATTTAATTACACCGGTTAATAATATACTGAACCAAATGGCAGCAGAAAAGAGCAACGGAATCTCTAACGAATTGGGGAAATGATGCTGAAGAAAAAAATGGCTGCATATTTCGTGCGTGGGCATTAGTGTGTAATTATTGTTATCCCCCCCCCCCCCCCCCATCACCATCGCCCATGCCTCGGAAACGTCACCTGGGATATTTTAGTCAAAAATATTTTGCCAATGGGTTCTGCAAACTCGAACATTTGTGGTGTACCGTCTGAAATACCAAGAAAAAAATGCCATATGAGAAAAGCAGATAAAAGGACCTATAGGGCGAGGGATGTGGAGAGAGACGGGGGTTATAATAAAGGAAGAGATTTGGCTCGCTTTATGCTGCATGTCTACAAAATGACAACAGCGTTGTTCTGCCATTACTCAGGCTGCGCGGTCCTTGAGAGTGATGGCGAGCAGTGCGCGGGATAATTGCTTACATACATGCAGAACTAACAGTTATTGCGCCCATCCCCTCCTCCCCTCTGACAAATGCACGGATTGTTGAGGGATGCGCTCAGCCACGTGAAAATAATATTGCGCATCTTCTTTCTTTTGAAGCGAATTTGTAGTGAGCGGTAGTTTTCATTAACGAGCAAGGATTATGTAAAACAAAAATGTTCAGTTAAGTTTTTCTTGGCGTTTTTCATCTGCAAAGCGAATTTTCTGCTCCTTTTACTACGGGTTGATGAGTAATTTCACTTTTTAACAAAGTAGTTTACATGACATTTGCTTGTTATGCAATCTCTTAAGAGTCCCTCTTACTGCCTGTCCCTCTGAATGACATATATCTCTCTTATCTTTTTTTTTCTCCATCAACAGTTGAAAAAGTGAAAGCCTTAAATTTATAAAGTTTGTAAAACATTGATAGTGTTGAAAACACACCGTTGTAAATGGTTGAACGTGTAAGTATTAACGCGATTGGTGATTTTTTTTTCTACACGAAAGTAGGAATAGGGCATGACTTATTTATGAGAAGAGGAAAAATCACGACCCCCCCCCCCCCTCCCCCGACCCCTCCCATTTTTCTATATGCAACATTGGGCGGTGGTTTCCGACGAAGGACAATAGGACATCTGGTATGTCAAACAGAATCTTCCTTTGTTCATCTGAACAACAAAACCGGACAAGCCTCTGTTCTAGGAACAACCTAATCGTCCTTGATTTACGATGACAAGATCAAATAATTCAGAGATGGGATCGTTTCTCTCTTGATATCAATTTTCCGGAAGAGCAGCAGAGACTTCCATTTATCCCTCAGTCATCGCCAGCTATAATCTGTCCCGTTTGGACCATATATTGGAAAAAAAATCCCGGCAAAGAAGGGCGAACAAATCTGGGGATAAAATTGCCGGTTTACACGTTGAACGGTATAAACCAATAAGTTGGAGGAGTTAAGTTTCCATAAAAACCCATTTATTTTATAGCTTTTATACCATTCGATGAATTGAAGATCATAATTAATTTTGCAGTTGCCTGTTGAAGTTAAGTGATTTTAACAAGTTGCATATATTTGCTATGAAAACAAATGCACGAAGTCTCAAGTTCGCAGGAGCTTGCATCTGCTCACTTAGTTGCTATATAAATGTTACAATTTGGATCACGCTGCTTTCATAACCATCGATCAAACCCATTCAAGACGACCCAAATATTCTAGTTTATTAGGCACTTAACCCGGGAGATGAAACGTAACAGAATGAAGGAAGATTAAAAACTCGTTACTTTATTTGTAGCCACCTTGTAAGATTTAGAATGGGCGAGAATTTCATTGATTCACGCTGTTTTCAAAATGCTTTCCCATCTGTGCTTCCCTATTTCTCTCTCTCTCTCTCGTTTTAAAAGTTTTTAGTTCCTCTCTCTCTCTCTCTCTCTCTCTCTCTCTCTCTCTCTCTCTCTCTCTCTCTCTCTCTCTCTCTCTCTCTCTCTCTCTCTCTCTCTCTCTCTCTTTGTCGTTCGATTATGATATTTAGAAGATTATTATATTCTCAATTATGGAGTATATTAACAGAGTCTGAGGGATAATAGATCTATGTCGTCATGTAGATCAAAACATGAAGCGTGGGAGGAGGAACAAAGGATTAATTAGGAAACCCAAGGACACGTTGCAAATTCCTTCAATAGTTGGCTCGTTTACTAGTTATCGTCTCTCTTCTTTTAACTTCAATGACTCATGAATCAGTAATTTACGACAATAGAAAGAAAATAGATAAAAAAATTAAAATAAAAAATAATGCATCATCGTTGTTTTTTTGCGCCATTTTCATAAGCGTCAAACTCTGTAAATAGGATCGATGCGCAGTAAAAGCAAAAAATAAAATAAAATACAGCATCTCATTTTTTTCCGGCTCCTGTATTTTAATTGATTTACCATTCCGAGATTTTGTGCAACATTTCATATTGAGGTCAGTTCTACAGTTGCAGGCGGCCTCTATTTGCATATTTTATCCGGTTTTTTTTTTCATTAGTTTAATGGTACGCGTCACATCTAGGCCAGCAAGTTCATATTGAATATCGCGGAGATTGAAGGGTAAATCAAGCATGCGCATTCATTACCTAACATAAGGTGACGCTTTCTCGTTACTCCATTAAGTCTTTCGTTCTTGGATTCTATTTGTAGTAACAAGTTAGCTCGTTCTGTGAAGTTTTCCTTTTTTAAATGGCCAATCAAGGAAAATATAATGACATTGTTGACACTGGTTTTCTCTCAATATGTAAAAATATCATTGATTTGCATTTGCTTTTAATGGAAAGATTTAAAAATCGATTGCATTCCGAATACATAATGTATTATGCATATGCATTATTTATGAGTTTGAGGGGTTTTCCGTTCAGATTTTTTTTCTGTATATTAGGATATAAATGACTTTCAAATGATACATTGAAAAAAAATTCTTATGAAATGATGACCTTAAAGTTTCTAATGTTTCGAAAATAAAACACATCTATTCAGACCCCCCCCCCCCCCTTCATCAAGTACAGTACCATACAACATCGATATAAACTTGTCCTATTTTTCTAACGAGATCTAGCTGGACTGGGAACAATTGAACCAGACAGGAGGCCATTATTATGGATATTACCCGTGAGGCCAATTCAGCAATGCCTTCGCTTCGGTACCACTCAAATAACAGACTAATTTAGTAGATTAACTACTCCATTCTCTGATATTCTCGCGAAATCTCGTGGGAATGCAATACAAGATTGGTTGCATACACCATGTATTGTATACATTGTAACCTTTACGGAATTGTATCCTTGCTCAAACAGCAAATAATATTGAAACATGTTATGATTTTTTTCATTCGCAATAGTCTGATAATCTTGACCTCTCTTTCTCTCTCTCTCTCTCTCTCTCTCTCTCTCTCTCTCTCTCTCTCTCTCTCTCTCTCATCATCATCATCATCACATTATCCTTTTGAACGATATCAGCATATTTGGATGGAATTAAATTTCTTATTAGATTTCCTATTAGAAAATAGCTTCAAAGAAAACCCAACCTAAAAAAAAACAATATATCTTGCTATTATTGGAATAAACCGAATTGACGCGTACGTTGCATAACATTGTTTATGAAAAAGAAATACCAATAAACTAACTAGAAAGCTGTTGATGCTATTCATCGACCGCGTTGATGTCAAATCTTATTAGAATTAGTGATCGATAATGCAGCGTTAAAAAACCCTTTCTTTTCTCTGCAGTCAAGTGCATTTAAACTCAGCTGCTGTCTGGTGTTATATTTGATCGTCAGAAAAGTACGTTTTGTACCCCGGGGACACAAGAAAACGCTGAACATGATCACAGATCGCTAATGCTGAAGTCTTGGAGGACATTTCGTGCGCAATTCTCTTAGATCCTTGTTTGTTATTTCTGGAATGTCTCAGCAAAAGTCGGCGTGCACATGGAATGTGCAAGATCTTCTGGATTATAATTAAGTACCAGAGTCAAGTCGTTTCCGTACGGATAGAAAAATTCCGGCCACCCCCCTCCCCCCCCCCTCCATTCTCCAACCATCATCTCTACTTTATTTAACGGCGATTATGTGGTCAATTCTGCTTTAATTGTTTCTTCTTTTTTTTCATAACAAGTTAGCGCCATGTTCGAAACTGTTACTTTTCTTGGCATGTTATAATAGTTAAATGTAACCGAATCTTCGTAGTTTCAATATAATGCTGGTATTATGGTAATCAAAATATATATCGTCCCTCTTTATTACATCATATATATATACATGCACATGTAAAACTTCCGGACAAAATATTGCCATGCGATTTCAGAAATATCGTCTGCTTACGAAAATTAATCATGATTTTGACCAAAAAAAGTCGTATGCATTGCACTCATTATTAATATTAGACTAAAATTCCAACCGTTTATAAAATGCCACAATGTTTTATATTTCATACGGAAAGCGTGGGTAGAGGGGAAATTTACCCTCGCCATCCAAATAGCGCCCCTATCAGCGCAATTTTTCATCAATTAGTTTGACTTTTATTCCCGTGCCATTTCTGCATTGTATTTGGTTGAGGAACTTTTTCGTTAATTAGAGATATCACCATTGATTTATAGAGATATTCGTTCCAATAAATTCTCACATAAGATAAAATAGGCACATCTGCAGTCCAGATGAAAGTTTCTTCGATATTTCCTGATATCGCGCCATCGATCAGTTTCGTCCGGAAGTTTTAACAATCAGTGTCGTATGAACTCTTGTCAGCAAAGTGCATCTGTCACCTCGAATTGTTCCGGATTGGTTGTACTGATTCAGCGCAATACACGTGTTACTGATTAATATACACAAGATGCGGTTGGGCTTTTAGTTATGAGTGCATAAAATTAATGTCTGCCTGCATCTCGACTTCAAATCTCCTCGGAGTTCGTATATAACTTGAGAGGAAATGTATGTCTTTTAAAACTCATCTGTTTAACATCATCATAAGTTTGCTTTGATCAGTAGGTAGACAATACACCTTCTCTAATTACCTAGCATAGCTCGGACAGAAATTAGGGAGTTGATGTACAACAGGCTTTCCGAATTATCTCTGATGACAGTTACCGAGCCAAAACAATAGCCGAGTAGGAGATAACGAAAACCAACATGGTTTACATTGGGTGGGGCTCGGCGAATTATGCTGATATATCGACGAAAAGGTCAGCTATTTGATCTCGCGTCTTCCCTTAGGGTCGTCCAATAGAGAACAGGTTGGCATGCCACCGGACGTACATGAGTTCTTAATACAACTCGCGAAGAATAGAGTTTTTTTTATACCTAGATACAAAAGAACAAGTTGCTGTCCTTCAAAAAAGGACTGCAATACGTGGACCATTTGCATGTGTTTCCAACGAAAACGTGAAAGCTTTAAAATTATCACAGATTCCACCGACTCTAGCCCCCTGCTTTTCACCACTAAATTTGTACGTTGTATTATGTATAGTTGACTTTTAATCTCAGAATCAAAAGGGTTCATACTCCTAAAATAATCATGATCTATATTAATGAAGATTGCATGTATAGTATCAGGAATTCGGCGAATTCTACTATTTGCACACACATTACGCTTCGCACTACTTTGTTAACTATGCAGTGACAGCTTTGTGTAAATCATTTTCATATTTTGATGCATTTTTCTTGAGATTGAAACTTTTATACAGTGACATTATTATTCAATCATCTATTTTATACAGTCACATAATTATTCAATCATACTTAAATGTTTAAATAATTTTAATCGGGAAGTACTTCTATAAAAGTAAAGGTACATGTGTATTCAGAAAACAACAAAACAATGAAATTATGTTATTTGATGCATGTTGTAGTTTTGGCATAACATTACCTTATTTCATAGTACTGACAGTTTATATCACATGCCAATCATTTCTTTGAAAGGAATACTTTGTTTCTGTAATGTTTACCGACAACTTTACAATTACAGCGCCTTTGAACTTATATTTATGTGCATATGGCATGGAATCCCGATCCCGATTCAGATAAACCTGTGCTAGCCTGGTTCCCTGAGCTACCCATTTTGTACAGGAACCAGACCAGCTCATGCGCAGGCTGAATTTTCCCCATAGCATCCGGTTTAACCTCGCTTATATATTTTCTGGTCATATAAGCGGTCATATTATAATCTTTTGTATAAAAACTATGATTCTATAAAAATCCTCCCTCTCTAGATATTGTGTGTCGCATTCCTGTCCTCTCGTCCCCCCTCTCTCTCTCTTTCTCTCTCTCTCTCTCTCTCTCTCTGTCTCTCTCTCTCTCTCTCTCTCAGTCACTCACTCACTCACTCACTCCAAACCCAATTCAATGAACGGGAAAAATCGTGAAATGTTTAATCAGTGCTTTAATTTGTATGGTTTGTTTTGTATTTTTCCAGGTATTTTTGAGGACGCAGCGGGAAAATGTCACAACACGACTGTAAAAAAGGACAATGAAGCCATCGTCTATTTAGAAAAAAAATCGAATGGCGACCTTTTGATGAAGTATGTAAATGATCCGATTTTCTACCTAGACGAGCTTACCATATGTGGACAAGATCCACCAAAACTCGTGTCCGGTAGGATAATTTAAAAACATATCCGAAACTTTTAAATATATATTAAGGATGGATAATCTTTTGATCAAATTTTTTCTATTGCTTTTAATTTCGATATTTTTTTTTTATGAAAGAGATTTTTTGTTTCTCATCTAGTATTTTGGGCATAATATTGATATATGGAGAAATTTTAAAATTCAAGGTCTACACTTCTAAGTTGTCTATACTAGTATGCATGTATGTTATGTTGATAACATAAAGCAGATTTGCTTCTAGCTTTAATTACACAGCTAGGTGAGTGATGTGGCCCCTGGGCATCTTGTTTTCCATATCTTTGGAACGTAAGAGTGACTCCTTTTTTTCCCTTCGATTAGACCACGCGGAGCCTGACTATGTCGACGACTACTGCACCTGGAACGGAGACGACTGTGTTGAGTATAGGACCACTCCAGCACCCACTACAACCAAAGCTCCGACGCCTAAACCGGAACCATCGCCGGAACCCAATTCAGAACCGACAGCAGAACCAGAAAAGCAAACCACAATCAAATACGTAATAAACTGTAAGTCTAGAGAAATCCTCTTTCGACCCAACTTTAGAACACCATTTTTTAAAAAAAAATTGAATTAGAACCCTTGCGCGGATTCAGAATTTTTTTCTCCAGAAGGGGTCGGACGCCTAAGTTCGGTAATTTTACAAGGTCTGTCAAATCCCCCGCACTCAAAAATTTAGATGAAAAATGTCTTAATTATTAAGTCTAAAGAAATCTTGCATTTAAAGGTATGTATATAATTAAATTTTGTATTCTGTGATAGTGATATATAAACAAAGATACATATTTATAATACCAATTTTGTTTCATCTCTTTGGTTTCTAAAAATTACAGCATCGATACCATCCCATATCAAATCGGTGTCAGCGCTACTGATATAATAAAGCATAATAAAAATATATTATTGGTCGTTACCTAGTGGGTTATAAAATTATTTTCTAAAAAAACCAAATCATATAAAAATAAAGAACAAAAGAAGTATAATTAATGCTTTACTTATTAAGGATGTACAAGCGCAAGGATTTAAATAAAAAAAGATCACCCCTTATGCGTGATTCGAACACCCTCTGAACAAAGGGAGAGTGTCTGCACACTGCACTACGAAGGCACATTAAACATGTGGTGAATTATTTTTATAGTTGGAGAATCGCTAGTGAATTAATTAAGAAGATTTTGTAACAAACACAATTTTACATGACACCCCCGAACCTCCTCTGGATCCGCGCATGGAACCCTTTAATAAGAACCGCTGGGACCTTTGATCTTCTACTGTATGCCAAACTAATCAAAATCCGCTCCTCTACGATACGCTATATACAAGTTCAGTGGAGTGATTGGAATTGAGCGGATCTAAGATCTAATTTTAATTAGATTGTAATGAATACATATGAATTATTTAGATTTTCTTCGAATATTAAGCAGTTCAGGCATCGCCTTCACCAAAATTAATATTTGAGTCACTTGATTCAGTCCTAAACTCGGTAACTCGAAAAGTGCATACAATTCAAGGCTACAACATTGGGGCCTTTGTTGTGAGTCTGTTATAAAAGTTCCAATGTATAACGATATTTTTCTCTGATATTACTCACTTTTTTATGAATATGACGTCATTATCGATTAATACATTTATTTATGATAAAGGCAAGAAAAGAGACGTTTAAAAACTTGAATAATTCTTTTTTGTTTTGTTCTATTTTTAGCTGTCAAACCTCAGAGCAAGGACGGGGACGAAAACAATAGTGCAGCGAGTTTGACCTCCATGACCTTTCTTTTAGCCATCTCTTCAATTGTAGCATATTTAGTACTTTGAACATAACAAGCATAGCGTTTTAAACAATTATAGTCTTCATGACACATAGAATTTTTATAAAAAAAAAAAGTATGTATCTTTTAAGCAAGTTTTTATTTAAAATTGTTTAACTGCAGATCGGTATAAATCCAGTCATTCCAGTTTTGAATGGTACTTGTATTTGTGAAATCGACAAAGGTTAAAAAAAAAAGGTCAGATTTGATTACTTCCATGAGAACTACCTCTTGTGTTGCGCGATCATGTTGATAGAGAGAAAGAAAGTCTTCCCGATTATAGAATGGGCAAAGGGAGGTAACTCTAGATATTAATAGGTCGAATGAACCTGAGAATTAGAAAATTATTGTTTTTACATGTAAGCTGTTTTGTACAAAAGGCAGCTGTGTTACAGAGAGTGATTTTCAATTTTTCATTGAAATAAGGTTAGACAGACGGCTAACTATTTTGACAGACTATGAGTATTTTGTATGTATAACTGGAATTTTCTCCTTCGCCTACTAGATTAATATTTTATCATTCAGTACCCAATTATACATGTAGTCACGTGTATGTCATGGATTTTTTTCTCAATAAAATAGATATTGAAATTATAATAAAGTATAAAAAATATATTTCAAGATACAGTGTAGTATTAAAGTATGGTTAGCAATATTTTAAACAAATTTCAATAAGCCATTAATGATAGCCTAACATACACCTAAACATATACTGAGATTTTTGTGCCGATGTCACATTTTTTTCATTAATACATACAAGCAGGGTTATCCCATAATTCGGCAATGTTACGCAAATATTGTAATACCCAAGACAATCCGAACAATCGTGCAATTCGGCAGGTCTCGGGCACCTTTGTCAGGAGAATAACTATACGGAAATATTGCATAATCATGTTAGAATATGTATGTATAAAAAAAATATTGGCCTTTCTTGCAATATCTCTGTTTTTTCGTCTATTTCATGGCAGCCTCTCTCTGTTTGTATTATGTCGTAACAAATATGACGTGGCTACATTTGCAACATGTTTTACATTTTATTTATGTATACATGCATCTATTCAATATACATATAACCTTTCTATTAAAATTTTCGTAAGCAATTTTTCTCGCCATTCCATGTATACTCAGAAAAGTGATCGTTATTCCGAGAATTTTTGGGAATTGATATATTCTATCTGAAGCAGTCCCTTATATTAATATCTTCCGAATCTCAGCTGAATATTTGTCACGTTTTAATTATGCTTTGGCCCTTTATTCCGTGAAGGCGAAGCTAATTAAATAGTATGTTTCATATTCCAATCTGAAAATACTTATCTTCGCCCGAACAATAGCAATTTTTGATAGCAATAGCAAATTAACAATTATCGTAGTTTATTAAGCTTCAACTTGTAAAAAAAATGTTTTCTTGGGAATCTTTAGTTCGTTAGGTAGTCAGTTATATTAATGGAGTATTTTATTTCCATATGCCCACAATCAAAATGCTTTCAGTTGTGCAATTTTCATCGTAGTACCGTAGATATATTGAAAAAGAATTTATCTTAACGAAACATTTTCGATGTAGAATTTTTTTATACTGATTTTTTTTTTTCGTTGCTTTTTCTATTGAAGATATCAAAGATTGTTGCTGTAGAATTTGATTTACATGTTAGTCTATATTTAATTGGTTTGATAACCAGTTAGTTGAGTGTTAACAATAGGAGCAATAACCGAAAAGTAATCGGATATTTATAAAAAAAAAAAAAAAAAAGATTTTTAAAGATATAACGTTAAGCAACATGTCTTTTTATTTCTTTGTTTTTCATGTTGTGGTGTGTTAAAAAATTTTTAATTATTTAGCTTATTATGGTAGGAAAATTAATTTCCGGATTCAAGGCTAAGTGCGTTTAAAAATGAACACCATAGGCTTATTAAAGAAGAGCATGAGAATTTTCCAACGTTAAACAAGTTATTTTTCGGGAAATGTGCAACGCTTCACATGTGCACAATCCCTGTCTAAACCAAATTAAGCTCAACACAGAATTTTGTACTAGGTATAAAATGTTTTAAATGATATTAGATTATTTTAGAAGTACTGTTGCCACTAGTGCTATTTATCGTTTTTTGGGGGGTATAAAAATGAACCCGAGCCTAGTTTCATGATTTGCATGTGTATAAATAATTGTCAACTGGTGTGTCCATCTTTTTTTTCTTTTTTTTTTCCGCCATCATTATTTATATCTTGAATGATTCTGGGTTCGCTGTAATGCTGATTATTGCTGTATGGGTAAATTTTGCTTGTGTATGTACAGTGTATGTGTAAATGTGTATACTGGTGTTTTTTTCTTTTGCTGATGGTGTGTATTTCTCTCGGTACAGATGTGTATGTTTTGTATATTGATTAAATAAACCATGCTCGCTGATGTAACTTACATTGTGTTCCAACTTGTAATTTGTTTCTCTACAAATTGAGGACGATCGTTTTCATAAAATTAGAAAAACAATGTAAAATAAAAAAAAAAGGATAACGTATTTTTTTAATACATATATCAGCTTTTGCTAGAATAAAAAACCTAAATGTAAAAAACAACGCACTGCACATGTAACTCGGATATAGATAGATATGTACTTGTCTTTGTTCAAAAATGGCTGGATAAAGGTTAGTTGCTTACAAGTGAGACCTCGAGGAAGAAAAATTTTCGCTATGGTTAGAAAAAAAGATTTGAAACTTGCTGTGCAGCCTAGAAAACTAAATTACGGACCAGGTTTGACTTTCGTTACTTTTTAAGAACAGGTTATTTAGTTAATTTTTTTTTTCTAAATTCTACTCGTATTAACAATCAAATTATAGTGCTATACTCGATCTGTGTTCGAATTAAATGTAAGGGAGATAAGAAGACGGGGATTTATCGTATTTACATACATTTGTAGAATACTAGTACTTATATTTTCTCGAGCGTTAGCAACTACGCCATTCTATTTTCATGGAATACGCGTGGATATGATCCGAATTCTGAAGTTTCTTATTTTATTGTCTAACCTACACATAAAAGTACAAGGAAAACTTGGGTCATATAATGCAAAGACTGTAGAAATCAGCTGGTAAAACCTTGCTTTCCTTATAGATATACATGTTTCACCTTTCAAGATAATTTCAGCAAGCTAAAAAAAAAAACCCAGGTTATCTTTTCATAGTACGTCGGAAAGACAAGAAGCGATTGATACAATGCAGTACCATATTGATACAATTCTTTAATTTTTTTTTTTAAATATTTTTTAACGGAAAAGCCCGATTGTTATAAACAAATAAACGACTTTCAAGCGGTTGAAATTTTATGTTGAAGCACGAACAAAGATAATTTCTCATTAATTGATCAATTTGGCTTCAGTTCAATATATAATTATAATATGAAAACATCTGAGCAGAGAAACGACATTCTCGAGGACAGCCTTTCCTTTTATGTGTATATAAAAATGACTGCAGCGCTAGCTCACCTGTCTACTTATAAAGATAAGCTTGTATTCATATTATGTTACGTAATATATGTTGCACTGAATTATGCTTATAATTCATATGAATTTTGGCAAACAAACAAACAATACAATCGTGCCGATCTAAGTTTACCATGCCCCCCAATACAGCATTGTAACTTACTAGTAATAAGTTCGACCTCCGACACAACTTTTTATGTGCAGGTATATAAAAGTTGTTTAATTTTTAATCGTCTTTCTTTTTTACGATCGGGTCAGTGCTACATGTAGGCGCTATAATCAGTGTTTCAATTGAAGACGACGTTGGGGGAAAATGGAACTTCAAGAAGGTGATAAGCGTCGTTTTTGAAAATAAAAATGAAATCGTGTTTCTTCAACATCCTAGTCGGGAGGGGAGGGGTGGTATCTCTCAAACGACATCCTTTAAATAAATGTGGATATATATATAAAGGTATTGCTAATACTCATAGAATTCCAACAGTTTAAGGTAGTTTACATTTAGCACAATTCTCACATACTCATATGTACATGTATGTTTTTACAGTTGACATTTTGACACAGTAAAAAAAACCCACTGACTACAATATTAATAGAAGCACCCTGAGAATTTGATTTTTTAAATGACGAATTATTGAATAAAGAAAGACAACTTAAACAGGAAACCGTCTCTCAGAGAGAGAGAGAGAGAGAGAGAGAGAGAGAGAGAGAGAGAGAGAGAGAGAGAGAGAGAGAGAGAGAGAGAGAGAGAGATATGCTGGTCCGGATGGAACATATTTCCTTTTCCCCCTTTAATACTTTACATCTACATTGTATATATATGTTATATCTATAGGACTGTCAATTTGATTATCTTATTCACTATTTATTAAAATATGCATGTTTTATTAAAACAATTTGACTATTTATTCAAACATCTGCATTTTTATTAAAACAATTGTTTGCCACGTCATCCAATCTTTTACACACGAGTTAAACAGCAAAATGATTGTTTTTCTTATTCCCCCCCCCCCCCTGAAAATGATATCATTGATACGATGAGAGAAAAAACGAGAAAAAAAAAAGATGTGTAAAATGATTACAAATTAAAGAACTACATATATCTAAATCAATCTCATCTAACATAAAGCACTTCATTTCTCAGCAGAAAAAAAAAGCCGAGAAAAATCCAGAAACAAGATTATTTTCTCGAAGAATTTTTTTAATACAGTTGTTGCTCTTACTTTCTAAATGAAGGGCTTTGTGGGGCTTTCTTCTACTTTTTGTGAATAGACCCTCTGTTCTATTGAATCGGGGACCCGGAGGTCCAATATTTATACCAATTCTTTGAATTTTACTTGTTTTATACAGCAATATTTATGAGCTGATTTATTTTGATGATTGAATACGATGAATAAAAAATTAAAGCATATCTGAATGTTAAAAAATAAGATATAAAAGTAATTGATAAACAACCGCCATCCCCCTGCCGAAAAAAAATTGACTGAGATGTTATTCAAAAGGTGCGAAACTGCAGAAATATCAAGTTTGCACTATTCTTGCATCGTCAATTCTCTTTTTAAAAAAATTTAAATTTTAGGAAGAGCCATTTCCTTCATTTATTAGCCATCTTACTTTCCAACCTCTTCTAATTATCAAGCTAAGACGTAAATTTTCGTCAGCAAAACAAGATTATTAGAGGATTAAACATTTCATACTCGTGACGTTTTTACTGCTCTTTTTTTCCCTTTCGATAATCTCCCTTGATAATGATAATCGACGAATATGATCTTCATTGAATTAAATATTTATTGTATAACCTGTTTTCCTGCCGTATCCTATTGATTGAGGAGGACCGTAGTCGGGGGCTTGGCTGGGTTAGTAAGTCCCAAACGTCCGATGGCTCAATATATGAAACATATATGTCTGAAAATACCTCAGCGCAAATACTACATGTATTTATATGTAGTCCGTGGAAGTGTTTCTTGCTATAGATAAGCGTAAAATGAAAAGATAGAATTATTTTGAAAAATAGCTTGGACTTAGGGTAGTTGTGTCAAACAGCAAATGTGACGTAGGCCTGTCTATTTCATTGCTGGCAACTCAACCATGGCTATGATTTGTCTAGCTTTTGAGCTAAGACTACGCAATCAATGCATATTTCACTCGAAATTAGCGTCATTTTAACTTGTTTTGATGCAAGAAAGAGATACCGAAAGTCCAAGGTCTTGCTAAAATGGTTCTACCTAAAAAAAAACAGACACATCTGTTAAATAATTTTCAAAAACCGTCGACTTGGTCCCAAAATTTGCGTTGATTTTGTCCCACCTATTGAAAAGAAGGTAGATATACACTCTCACTGCACATGTATACTGTATTGTTTTGAAGAAAAAAATTCAAAGACTAAATACATGTACATGTACTAAAAAACACTGTATAATGATCGATTAATTAAAGTGAAAATTCAAAATTACGACGACATTTGATAGATGAGAAACCTCAAAATTGACGCCAAAGACAATCAAAGTACTGAAGTACTGAAAGCCGGGCTCTTTTGGTGTGTCTTTATGCATATTGTGTAGTAAAGACTGAAAATCTCTCTCTCTCTCTCTCTCTCTCTCTCTCTCTCTCTCTCTCTCTCTCTCTCTCTCTCTCTCTCATGCTTTTAATGTCGGCAAAGCATCAGAGAGCGACAAAATTTTGTAAGCGGCTATAAACAAAAAATATGTCTGTCTAGTAGAAGTTAAAAAGTTCAACAGTTGCTGCCTTGAATTTTGCAACAAGCATTATATATTCAATCCCCATTTCTTCATCGCGCAGCAAAGTAGTTCATGGAAATTCATGCGCATTGTATGTGTCCAAAATGCACAGTAATGTTTTAAAAATACGTTATTAATAAGAAAACAAAAAAAGATAGACAATTCATTCGAAATTTAAAAAAAAGAAACAAAATGCCAACACTTTTGACAAAACGTGGCTCTTTGTGTAACTATTTTGTATAGCGGAAGCTTTACCTTGACGCTGTTTGGTTTTTTGTTTACTTGTGCTATTTATAGTAACATTGGCGATTTTCCTGCCTATAGCCAGGACTCTGCTTTCAGCAGAGCCCGGCTAAAAATGATTCAAATAAATGATCACTATTTTTCAAATTTTATTTTCTGTAGCTGCATATGGACTTCTGGATGCTTTATTCAATTTTTTTTTTAAACCCACTAATATGTTTGTTCGTGTATAATTTCTTATTTTATAAATATATACTAGAACTCTATCTTTGGGTGCAAACGTGAACTTCATGGATAGGGATTTATACATTTTCACAATAGTTCCTCATCATTTCATTTGTAAAAAAGAAATTAAACCAACTTGAAGGTTAAATCATTGAAAATACTTTGACAAACTACATGCGTGATTCAAAACATTATTGAAGAAACTCCGAGTATCCCTTTTTAAAGAAGTTCATTTTTTACTTTTCTTTTCGGTTTAAACTGCTAGCATTTATATATTTACTTTTTCTCTTTTTTGGCTATATTACTGTGTAATTATTTTATTATGTAGACTTGATTCCAATGACTCAATCGATTAAAGGTGTCAATTAAAGTTCGTGATATATGTCACTCGTGCTCAAGGCCAGATTGGGGGGGGGGGTACAACTTGACATTCATTGCGTCGGATAGTAAATCGTCGAAGGTGGGTTTTTTTTTCTAATCACATTGGTGGGATATAACCGATACACGGGACATTGGATACTAAGGTAAAAAGTTCATCCAGATTCACAGCTTTTATTTCTAGGTTGAGCGCTTGGGCACAGGAACAGTTGGTACCTGTGTTAAAGACAAAAGGATCTGTCGGTCGGGGATGTGGATCGAACCTATTACATGTACCTTCAGCTGAAGTAGCACTGAAATTGATAAAACGCGTATATTCACCACAAGCCACCTTATTTCTGCTTCTTTGACAAGCGCAAATTATTGGGCCGACAAGCGTGTTTTTTTCCCGAGCTCTGCCGAAAAAGACCGAGAGGATGCCATTACTTCTTTAAACTGAACCATGCTAAAACTGCATTGTACCAATGTTGTAAAAATTCAAAATTTCTGTATAAAAATCAGCGTCGGAAAATCAAAGATGAAACAAAGTTGATATTTAAACATCGTCATCGCCAGTAGATATTGTGTGTCGCATTGCTGTTTTTTTCTCCCCCCCCCCCCCTCTCACGGATTAGGATTTTGAAGATTTTGGAAAAGTTAAAATTCCCCCCTTTTTTTTTTTTTTTTTTTTTTTTGGATGAGTCTCCCCCCCCCCCCCCCCCCGCCCCCCACTTTCAAAAACGATGCTACGTGCCTATATAAAAAGTATGCAACTTTACCAGATGAAGTGCACGCTAAAGACTTTTATTAATGACTTAAAGATTTTTGGCATGGGAATGGAACTTTGACCTTTGGCTTTTGAACGTCGGACAATGGAAGAATAATTGCATGATCTCTTTGCTAGAATTTCATTCAGAACAGCTTACATTTACCTCAGTAAGACTTTTAAATTACTTTCTCTTTTTCCACGCTTATAGTTATAGAATCCCAAACATCAATATTTTGATCATCGGGTCAACTACTCCGTTTATATGTATACGTGTGTGTATATGTGTATACATATATAAATATAACTAAATTATATTGAAAATTACAGAGGTATAGCACCTCTTTTTGTTTTTTATTACATTCATTTTCTTCAGGTTTTTTTTTTCTTCTTTTTTTGGGGGGGTGGGGGAGGGTGGGGTGGACTGGATTCAGATATTTGCATCTTGTTATATTCGTTTCAGGAAGTGTCAAATAAATTTGGAATTCGATAGATAGACATGGATCGATATTGATTCTTTATTCGCAGTCGCGTAGACACATTCTCTGGTATGCTTTCCTAGATTCACTGGGGAGGAGCCAAATTAAATAAATTTTCCGAATACTATTATATTAAGATTCTAATTTTGCAAACATTTTATTCATTGGCCACTGTAAAAAGAAAAAAAACCCTACATAATACGACACCAAACATGCAAGGACACACACATATAGAGTTATAACAACGAAAAGTATGAATTATAGTATCTTAGTTTGTATTTTTTTGGTCACACATAACAAAATGTGATGCTAACAATGTGGATTTAAAAAAAACAACAAAACAAAAGAGTATGCACCATGTGCCGTGGGAAATAAAAAGAAAGACATGGAAGTTTATTGGACTGGCTTTCTAAGCAAATATCACAGATTTGTTTGAGACCTGCAGTTTGTCTTTCAATTTGAATTGTTCACGCCACAATTTTTTTTAACTTCCTCTGATTCAGCTTACTGAATGCTCGACCTTCGAAATAAGAAAGTAAATACATACACATATTTCATTTTTATATGCCAGTGTCTTTCTTAGGATTTTTGTCGGTTCAAAGAATTCCTATAGAAGTTATTGAAATTCGTCACAATAACCGGAACCGGAAGAGCAATGGCCAGTAAACCGGAAATGACGGTGAGACTTCCGACTAGTTTTCCAAATATCCCTTTCGGATAAACATCTCCGTATCCAACTGTTGTCATAGAAACGACCGCCCACCAAAACGCATCCGGGATACTCGTAAAGAAAGTATGCGACTGCTGTAGTTCGGCATAGTAAATAGCACCACCAAAAATCACTACGCCGATAGCTACAAATAAAGCAAACATGCTCAGCTCTCTCATGCTTGTCTGTAAAGTCTTACCAAGAATCTTAAGGCCTTCCGAATGTTTGCTTAGTTTCAATATTCGCACAACACGAAAAACCCTGAGGACAGAGAGCACTCCCCCTTGGTTACTCTGATCGCATTCCCAAGTGATAAAGAAAACGGTCATAAATATAAAATACGGAGTTATGGAGGCTAAGTCAATCCAGTTGATTAAATTCTTAACAAAATCTAGCTTTGACGGACAAAACATGAATCGGGCTATGAGTTCTATTACAAACCATGCAATGCAAATGGACTCGATTATGAACAGTGGATGTAGAAAATTTGGAATCTGTATTTCAACAGTCGTTCCGTTTTCAAATTCCCTTGTTGTGTTAACACACTGTGTTCCCTCAAAATCAGGTAGAGTTTCTACACAAAACGTCGTAACGGAAACGACAATTAATAACACCGAAAAGCCCGCCATTATGCGGGCTGGTATAGAGGATTCTGGGTATTCGAAGAACTCCCACATTTTTCTTTGAAAAGGTCCTTCCGGCATCTCTGGAACTTCTTCAGATTCTACGAAAAATCCCTCTTTCATTTTGTAAGAGTTTATCACGTTCTTGCCCAGTTCAAAAAACTGGAGTTCGTTGAGGAAGATATCACTTGGCACTTCAATAGGTCTTTCCAGTCTCCCGCCACTTTGGTAAAAATACAGAATGGCGGGAAAACTAGGTCGATGGCGATCGAAGAAATATTCTTGAGTGCGCGGATCCCAGAACTTTTCACGCTTTTTATCGTCCCCGAGCAGTGTATTCGGGAGTCGATTCAAGGTGCGCAACTGGGTTTCGAACCGCATTCCACTAACATTCAGGACCACACGATTACAGCCTTCCTTCACACAGTCGTGATTTTTCGTGAGTTCTTTGCTTTTCACGAATTCCTGCCTGAGGTCGTCCGTTTCGTCGAACTCCGGTCCTTCGTGATCCGAAGCTTCGTTATCACTGTGCGGAATAATCTGAGATCCGGATCCGGCGAGCTTGAACTTAAACCAACTGTGTCTGGATTCGTTTGAGTTCGACCTGAGTCGGTGACCATAACTCCCGGGGGTGAGGTGATGGGACGTGGAGCGCAGCCCTCCGACTTCGCTATTCCGTGGTACGAAATGCATAATCAGCTATTTCTACGCTGTGCGATTTTTTTTTATACTTTTACCACTATCACGGTTTCTTTCCTTCCATTTCCAATACACAAAATGTATGAATACGGTCAACTTAAATGTCAAATCTTAAATATCAAACATTTATTTAAACGGTTACATTAATCCCCCGGTTTTTAAAATAATCCACCGTCACGTGATCAAATATGGAAGGAGATTATCGTTTGTACTTAACTTGGTTAAATAACGTTTTTTACGCGAGATTATCGTTCAAAACACTTAATCCAAGAATAGGAGAGATTTGGCATACCTCACAATCGCTTGCTTTGTTAGATTCCAGCAATTCAGTCCTGTAGCATTTCCCCAAAGGAGCGAAACGCTGGCCCAGGGGTTTCTCTAATGCCTTCGCATACATTGAACATTTTTGTTAAGTAAAGGAGTTCTTCGTAGTCCCTTTTGTTCGACCTTTTGGACAACAAATGTGATTGAAAAATCCCATACTCTCCGTAAGTGCATGATGAATTTAAATCCAAAAAATAAACACAGCACGTAGGTACCGGCACATTTGTTAGACTACAATTCCTCCAATTAAAGGTAAAGTTGTTCCTAACTGAGAGAAACATATTTAAAACCCACTAAAAACCCCTCCTTTCAAGCTATTTAAATTCCAAGTCTATATGACAAGTATATATCTTTTCTCTCTTTCATTCTCTTTCTCCTTTAATTTTCTCGACGTAAGACATCTCCTCGGGAAGGCACGGATCACAGATCTCTCCTGTTTCTCTTTGCGTATCAAATTATCCTGTTATGGGTTTGTTAATTTGGAATGATTAATTCCGCAATCAATTCCGCTGATAAGTTCAAGGATCCTAAGGAGATCCTAAATACATCAGGTGAAACTATATTTCCATTGTTTCTTCTTTCCATCTTTCAATATTGCACCGAAAAAGGGAAGGAATCGTTAAGGTTCCTCAGTAACATTTTTTTCTTTACTCATCACATATTTTCAAGCTTCAATATCTACATTCTCTTGGTGGAAATGATGAAACTGTGTCTTCCACATGCACTTGTCCCATGCAAACCCGCGTGACCCCGACCCCGATTCATGTCGACTCTTCCTTTCTCTCTATCTTCATCTGTCGCTCCTTCCCCCCGTGATAACAAGCTGCTCCAAAGCGACTGTTCTCGCGAGATAACGCGAAGGTATGTTATAGGTCGATAAATAATAGAAATGATACTGATATTATTCCAGCTTCTCCTTTCCGTCGCTTCTTTGGCTTGAACACAAGCTGCAGACCACCTTTTACAGTGTTGCGTTTCTAATACTACCATATCTTTTATAGGGGGAATGGAGCAGGAAGTCGTAAAACAAAACGATGTAGTCGTTCATTTTATCCTAATTTTGTTAATTTGTACATAAAATATTATTCCCGATGAAAGTTTGATGGCTAGACATATTATGCAATTTTCATTCATTTCGAAGCAGCGAGTGATATATTTTTGATGAAATGCAATATTATTATGTTCTTTTTTTTATTGCCTATATTGATCATCGATTAACCTCGTCCAAAAACTACGAGGGCCATGCTTGCTTTTTATATTGCAGGTCATGTACAATTCATGTATTAATTAGACAAATGAAGAATCAAAGTCTTTTTTTCCAGAATTTATTTGATACCAAAAGATGGAACGAAAAAAAGCTTCAAATCAAATTGATTTATCTTTTCTATTTTATTTTGTTTGTCTCTCACTTTGCATTTAAACTAAATCATTCATTAAGGAATAATAAAACATAAATTAAAAATTAAACAGAATAGAATAAACATGTAGTTTAACTACCACCATCATCAATATTTGTCATTCAAATTAAATGATATTAATTTATTGCGACGGATTAAATGGTCATGAAGGAAGGGTATATTATTCTAGACAAATTAAAGTGTTTAAGTATAATTGGATTAGGAATAATGCTTGAAATTGGTCTTTGCATTATATCAAAAGCATAATTGGATACTACTGCGGTGCATCGGAAACTCATTAGAATTATATTGTTAGGAAAAAAGAAGGTTAAAATCGTGATAATGTCGAAATTTGAAACCAGCAAGAAATCTATATTCACATATTCATGTAAATATCCATCGCTTTAAATCAAAGACGTCGACATTTTTTAAGTTTTGCTTACGTATTTAAAAATAATAAAACCCACGAACTTGCAAACTTATTTAGTCACTCAACCGTTTATTGAATTTTATTCATTATTAGTAGTTATTAAAGGTAATTATTGGTTCTATGATAAACTCTTGTATTTGCTCACTCATTCAGTCACTCATCAATCTGCTCAATGATCAAGTTGTCCATTCATTCAGGTATTGGCACTCTTGCTTCTTTATTCTTATTGCAGACAAAGACTCACGCCTGAATCACATATTTACTCATATTCTTATGTATGCCCTCATTCACTAAATAAATTTAATTTTGCTTACTTACTCAATGTAATTTTTCTGCACTTACTCTCCTATTTAATCGTTTATACTCATTCATTATCTATTTCAATCCTGTATTCATTTTTTCATTCATAATTCATTGTTACAAGGTACATTATGGTTGGATGCATTTATTCAACTCACTCATACTTAAGATAAAAGGACAGCTACCGAGCATACTCACTTAACTACACTGGGTTCCATACCCCCTCCCCCCTTACCCCCCCCCCCCACCCCTGAAAGAAAAAATCATCATCCCCTCTACATTTCCATAAATCACCAGTTTATCTGCATTAATTACTTACATGCATCACTACTGGTTCTCTTTTATATCTAGCTTGATTTATTTATGTATGATCTGACTGCAGCACACAAAACACTAGCCGGAGATCAAAATTACCACCTATTGAGCAATAACTGCACGTTAGTTTGTGGTCACCAATTTGCTAACGAGCTAACGAGCCGATACAATAAGGGAAGGAATGCTATGGGGCTCCAATAACCCCGCCACATTGTCAGTATTAATGATCTACTTCAGCAATTAATTGCTGTAAGGCATGCTAAACTAAGGGGGGGGGGGGGGGGGGCAGGGGGTCGCGATTTCGGCCTTGCTCTGTCTAGGGGTCGCATAAATGTATATATTTTTGGAACTTTCTATGTTTACTTAACATGCATGTACGAGTACATGTATGGGTCTAGCCACGTGATACGTGTACCAAGGTGATGGGGTAAGGTGTAATTTATAAACTTATGTATTACATCATGGTAATATTTGATGAATAATAACTGTAAAAATAACTTTCATAAAAGTTTACACGTGTGCACTGTATTATATTATAAAATACGAAAGACATGCATTTCTAGGTTGTAATATAATTAATATAAATCACATAAACTTTAGACGTTAAATCTTCTGAGCAGGAGTTTGTGATCGGCCTTTTGTGTGTTGTTTAATGAAAAAACAAACTTTTAAAGCAGTATGAGCTGTATTTTTAGAATTTGATTTTGCTGCAAAAACCTGCTAGTATGATAAGTCTGCATATAACTTAACTTTTTTGACAAATAAGAATTGAAAATAAAATTATTTTTTCTCAGAAGAAAGATCTCTGTTCTAATGAATATTTAGCGGATCAATTTTTGTATAGGACGACAAAAATTCAAATTTTGCTCCAATTAAGGCTTCTTAACGACTTTTCCGACAAAAATGTGGCAAACAGAAATTTAAAAACCATGATTTTTTTTTCATTTTAGTAGAAAATAAGATTTTCGTTTAAAAATTATCAACATAAAAAATTGCAGCTCATATTGCTTAAAATAATGTAATCATGTCTCCATTTTAAAAATATCGAAATGGAAACATTTTCACTTAGCAAGGTATTTCTGTGTATTGTACTGTCAAAGTGTTTTTTAAGACACCCCATGGATATAGCATGATAACCCTGGGATAACTTAATCGAAATCGGAAGGACATTTATCAGAAAATGAAAAACAATCAGGCTTGGTAGCGTATAACTGTAAGAATAATACAAGAAACCTCCCCCCTCTCTCTCTCTCTCTCTCTCTCTCTCTCTGATGTTTGGGGCTGATAGTTAATTTTTTAAAAATATCTACAGTATATCTTTTTTTGCATAGACAGTTCAAAATCTCACTCGTCGAGTCGTCCCAAACAGAACCATCATAATACAAAAGCATTTCTTCCAGAATGCAGGAACTTTGGTCCGCATGATTCTGTTCTCTGTGTTCAATTCAAATATACGAGAGGTGTGAAAAAATAACAGTATTATAGAAATTAAATATTCGAGTTCTATTCATGTGATTTACAATTTGTATTTGAACAGCAAAACTTCGCCTATACAGAAAAATGATTCATAGAAAAATAAAATTATTAGGTGTTAAAATGAATTTATTTTTGTCGCGATTTTCTATCACGGCATGTTTTTTTTTTGTCATGAATGATTAACTGCAATAAGAGTATTTGTACATGCATATTTATTTACTAGTATATTCAATGTTTGTCACAGTAGACATGCCAGGTTTTAAAACAACATGATTAATAGGTAATTCAATAAATTAATTGAATGCATTATAGTGTGAATGTCCTACTTGTACAGTATTACATGTATTAACAAGGAATGAAAAGAGCATCAAACTGATATAACTGTGATGCGTGTGTCAAATAATTAAAAGGGGGATTTCGATGCATCAGTGTACCAGATCTGTCTGTCTGTCTGTCTGTCTGTCTGTCTGTCTCTCTCTCTGTCTCCCTCTCTCCTTATTTTTTATGAACAGAGAGAGAGAGAAAGAGAGAGAGAGGCGCAGGTCAATTAAAGATACCCCATGGATAGAGCATGATAACCCTGGGATAACTTAATCGAAATCGGAAGGACATAAATCAGAAAATAAACAACAATCAGGCTTGGTAGCGTATAACTGTAAGAATAATACATGAAACACCTCTCTCTCTCTCTCTCTCTCTCTCTCTCTCTCTCTCATTCGCAAAGCGGGATAACTCTAGGTTATAAGAAATCTACCGTTCATTAACCAAGATTAAAAAAGATTTTTAAAAAAATCAATTCAAATATATTTCTCATTTGAACTTTTCTTTTGAACTTGGGCGACATGATATTTCATCGTGTTTGACTTACTTTTATAATTTTTGATGTAGATAAAAGACACGGCTACTTAACTAAGAGATACATGTAAAAATGAATTCATAGAAGAATTAATTCATCCATGTATGGACTTTATTTGCTACATGTACATTACCTGGGAAGACCCATCCACTCCGTCCTTTACAGCTAAGCATGGAGTGCATGGGTTTTTTCCAGCGGATATAGGCTGCAGAGGATTCCCAGCCCAGTCTACGTGGAGAGCAATGACATACCCTGGGAATTAAGGGGGAAAGAACGAAAGGCAGGAATACGGAGACTGTCAACAACAGCAGTGGAGAAGTCATCATGCTGGTTATGGTGGAGAAGAGCCGTGCAGAGCTGGAAGCCATCTACAGACGGGCAATGGTTTGGCCAATCATTGCCGACTCACCACTTCGAGGACGTTCCAGGATAGGGGTCGAAACGACCGACGAGGGGTGGACCTGGCTGACGACGTCTGTATATTTAGCAGTGAACTCACTGTTTTACGTATTACTTACTAAGTCAACCCGACTAGTAAGCTATGATTATTCGGACGCCGCATAGGATAGCAAACGGTTGCCCAAAAGAAGGCTCGTGGATCGAATTTAAAGGAAATTGAGAATAAATATAGAAATTATAAAAATGAAGCTAAATGGTCTCTTCATCTCGTAAATTGTATTTTCATGACAATACTTAGTTCATACATCTGTACATGTACATGCATACGTCACGAGGTCTCTACATGCCATATGTACGTCACGAAGTGGAGTTCTTTTCAAATACCTTGTCATACTATTATAAACATTTTTGTGATCAGTATTTGATATCATCCAAACGTTTATTACTTACTAAACTTTTAATATGACAAGACATTTATTTAGGAACTCGGTTATAATGTCTATTTTCCTTTTGCTCTCTCCGAAATTGGAATTACATGTACGAGCACACCTTTACTTCAATTGTCTCAAAGCTGAATACAAAATGTAGATTCTCTGTATTTTGTGAAACAACAACAATATAAAAACACCACCTTATTAAGTAGTCTCTCCAAAAGAAAGGTGCTCAGACCCGATAAATCAATACAGAAAATTAAAAAGAACTCTATGAAACAATTTCAACAATTATTTTTTTTTTTTCATGTAACGTCTTTATAGCATGTATAATGGACATGGTTTTTATTTATTTCAATTTTCAACAAATAACAGGTTACCGTAATAAATATAGGACAATGTATATAAATGTATATCAAAAGAATAATTATTAAAAAAAAATTCTGCTCAAATCAATTGACCTAATCTATATCTCATTGAAAAGAGTACAACATTTTTTTCCCAATAGATTCGGCGTATGCCAAAAAATTACAGAACTCTACGTTCAAGTTTCTAGTACACCAAACGTTAAATCACGTGCATTTCCGTGCATATACAAGTATCACGATATATATCTGTCAGAGCCGAATATGCTTGAAACTTGCACAGGAATGGAATATGTTATCGGATATATTAGTGAACTTCGTAAAAAATGCACATGAATACATAGATCAATACATGCGGGCATTTTTTAAGTTCTGTTACACAACATGGGTTTTTCCATAATTCAAAATATATGCGAAAAAAAATCAATACATGAGCAGAGAGATGTTGCAATAATGCAACAGAAATTATACATGTATAGCACCACACGCCACCAATCGTAACCTCTTGGTTTTCTTCGGAAGAAAAGTAATGATCATTCGGGTAATTATCATTTTCATTCAAATTTCCCGCCAAATAACTTCACAATATCACAACTGCCCGTAAAGGAAATGGATTTCGCTTTTGAATGTAAGAGTGACAAATGTGTCTGTTCACTAAATCGCACGACACATTTTCCTGAATCCAATGAATTCATCTAGTAGATGCAACTAGAGGTACATGTGCACCCAAACTAGACAGAAACCCCAAATAGCGAATAGTGTCAAATTGCGTCAAATGTAACGGATTTGCACAGAAATATCACAATATACAAAAAAAAATTTAAACTTTGCTAGTCCTTGGCGTAAAACAATAGAAAAGTCAAGCCCTGAGAGGTTTGGAATATCGGCGCCATATTGCCATGTTATCCTTTGATTTTTCCTTCTTTGTATCAAATGCAAAGAAAAGGAAACAGCTTCACTCGGTTTCTTCTCACCTGTCGTTTAAATGTACTAAATGTTTTCCTTGCGCCAAAAAGTCTTGCAAGTCCTGAAACTTCTTGCTCTTTTGAATGCTTTGTAAAAGGTCAATGATACTATCATAGTCGAGGTGTTCCGGGTGCCAGTCGCCCTGCGGAATCATGTGATAGTCGATCTCTTCGTCGCGAGAACAGAACGAGACTATGACGGTTCCTATTATTAGAATGATGATGGTGATCAGCATTAAGACACCGGCGATTAGAAGACACGTGCTTTCTACGGCCATAATGAAGGATTCCTTTACTTCTGCAAAAATATTTTAGAAACAAAACAATAAGTTTCACAGGAAATGATACGAAGTACATTGTATTTAATGAAAACTATTAACATGGTGTTTATATTATCATCACGATATGGTCTGACATATATCTGGGAGGATAAGTGACCTTCTAAAACCATCATATGTAGTAAATAAAGTTATCAAGTTACAATAAACATAATAAAGATTTTGACATATATAGTTTACTACCTTCAAGATATGGTGTGACGTATTTCGGGGAGGATAGGTGACCTTCTAAATCATTACCACTCATTTGACAGCATGCCTCCTGTGAAAAAAGGAAAAAAGAATGAATGTCATGGGAGAGAACTTAAGGCATATATAGTTTTTCGGATGAATTATTGGAGGGGGGGGGGGGGGTAATTTAGCATTTCACTGATCTCAGTATTTTTAATACAAGTAGTACAAAAACTAGATTCGATCTCGTTGCGAGCAACGAGTGGGTCTTCCGTCCAATTTTTGAATAGATAAGATTAAACTTATCATTTCAGAGATAAAATCGTAGATCAAAGCGAAAAAAAAAAAAAAAAATTGCGGCACTCGAGGCTTGAACCCGGGTCGCCTGGGCCATGTCCACGACTATAACGACTGAGCTACTCGGACTCCGCTTCAGAATTTGACGCTTAATTTCTCGAGAATGCCTTGATCGATTTTAAAACTAATTACATATTCTTAATCAGTAAAAGAGTCACTATAAGGTGTAAAAATTTCAAAGAAAAATATTGAAAAATAAAAAAGTCGAAAAATTCAATTTTTTAAAATTTCTTCTGGTGACGACCGGAAGTGACGGCGGACATTCTCTATACCGAGGTGCACCAGGAAATCGATAGATCTATCATCTCTGAAATTCTCAGCTCTCTATCTTTGCTCGTTTTTGAAAAACCTGAGAGACAAAATTGACTTTTCAAAATCGTAAACGGACGATAACTTCCGACCGGAAGTGAATTTTCAAAATCTGTTTCAGCGGTATAAATTTCAGATAACAAGGCTTTAGTCCTGAAAATTTGAGAGAAATCGATCGTGCCATCTCTGAGAAATCGCCTGCACAAAATTTGTAAGACAAAAAAAGAATAATAATAATAACTAGAGCAAAGCTCGTTGCAAAGCAACGAGTGGGTCTTCCGGTTGTGTCGAGAGTAAAGATAGAAGTTCCTGTAAGAAGCAGAGTTCTAAAACCAACTACAAACCAACTACAAAGAAAATAAAAAAAATATTTTAAAAAAATCGAATAATTCTTAGTACGACTTAACAATGTCTGAATGATTTGAAGAACGAATTAACAAAAACCTTAACAATTTCTAGAACGACTTAATAAAAAAAGTCCCGAATGTCTTCAAGTACGGATCAACAATTTCCGAATTATTTTAGGTACGAGTTAATTTAACTTTTAACATAACACTATTTTCTTAACCAAGAACGTGGAATCAAAATTTCCGGAAAACTCAATTTTGAAATCCCAATATTTTTGTAATGCATTGTCCGATTTTAAAACGGATTTCAGTTTTAAATTAAGTTCAATAAAAGCTCCTTTGTTGCTTTATGATTTTTATCAAATTGTTGGTCAGAAAAGAGTTATTATAAAAAGACTTAATAGCCCTTCTGGCCCCTAATTTGAGGGGTCAGCCCCTTTTTGTTTATATCAAATAAAAGTTCTCGCAAATATAAACATATTTTGTTCTACAAGTGTTCACGAATGGTTAACCGTTATCGAGATATCTAAACAACTGTATTTTAGGGGCCGACCCTTTAACCCCTTACCGGGGCCACTAACAACAAAATCTATGGTATCATATTGTCCAGAACATTATTTTGAACAACTTTTGTTCTACATTGCTTTTAAAAATATTTCCCCTTTTTCAGATATTAATGATCAAAGTTTTGAACTACTGGCCCCTTGAAACCCCTAATTACGTAATATTTGACTAAGGTATGATACTGTATAGATAAACAGCTGTACAATGAACATTTTTGCTTCTATAATTATTAACAAATTATTGTTCAGTAGAGAGTTCTTGTAAGAAGATTTAAGACCCCTCTTGACCCCTAATTGGAGGGTCCAGCCCCTTTTTCTTGATATCAAATGAAAGGTCTTGCAAATATAAACATATTTTGTTCAACAAGTGTTTACGTTATGTTAACCGTTCTTAGGATATCTTTACAAATGTGTTTTAGGGGCCGGCCCTTTATCTCCTAAATGGGGTCATGAACAAAAAAATTTAAGGTGGTATATTGTACAGAACATTATTTTAACCAACTTTTGTTCTACAATGCTTTTCAAAATATTTCTCCTTTTTCATATATTAATGATCAAAATTTTAAATATCTGGCCCCTTGAAACCCCTTATTACGTAACATATGATTTATGCATGGTACTGTATAGATAAACAGCCGAACAATGAACATTTTTGCTTCTATGATTAATAACAAATTATTATTCAGTAGAGAGTTATTGCAAGAAGACTTTACAGCCCTCTTGGCCCCTCATTTGAGGGGCCAGCCCCTATTTCTTGATATTAAACGAAAGCCCGTGTAATTTGAAACAACTTTTGCATTACATGTTTTAACAAAATATTTATACATCAAAAGATATCACAGAAAATGTGCAAAAATTTCGCGAAAAAATTTGGTGCCAAGTTCAGGTTCAGGCGAGCTTTGAGGCCTTTAGCAATTTTCATCAATGGAAGCATGGGGGTACATCTACAGACATTCATCTACAATCCCTGAAAATTTCAAGCTTCTATCTTTATTAGTTTCGGAGGATATGCGTGGACAAAACAACCCTTAAAAATTTACAAAATCGTCAATAACTGAAACCGGAAGTGACGTCATAATTCAAAAATTTAATTATATGTAGCGCCGATCATGCTTTATCCGTCCTGAAAATTTTGTGCAAATCGGTTGGATAGTTTTTGAGAAATAGCGCTCCAAAAAAGTCAGAAAAAGAAAAAAAAGAATAACTAGAGCAAAGCTCGTTGCAAAGCAACGAGTGGGTCTTCCGTTAATGTCGGAAGTAAAGCTGGAAGTTCCTGTAAGAAGCAGAGCTCTTAAACCAATAACAATAGTAGCTAAAATAAAAAGATGAAAAAAATCGAATTATTCCTTGTACGACTTAACAAAATCCGAATGATTTTAAGTACGAATTAACAAAAACCTATCCGATTTCAAGAACGACTTAACAAAAAACAATCCGAATGTGTTCAAGTACGACTTAACAATTATTTTTGGAACGAGTTTATTTTACTTTGAACATTACGCTATTTTTTAAACCAAGGACGCGGAACCAAAATTTCCAGAAAAATCAATTTTTAAACCCCGATATCTCTGTAATGCATCGTCCGATTTTCAAACGGATTTCAGTTTCGTATTCAGCATTACCAACTCTACAAACCTCGTAAACATTTGAAATTGAAACGAAAAAATATTTTTTAAAAATCAAATAATTCTTAGTACGACTTAACAATGTCTGAATGATTTCAAGAACGAATTAACAAAAACCTTTACAATTTCTAGAACGACTGAATAAAAAAAGTCCCGAATGTCTTCAAGTACGAATTAACCATTTCCGAATTATTTAAGATACGATTTAATTTAACTTTTAACATAACACTATTTTCTTAACCAAGAACGTGGAATCAAAATTTCCGGAAAACTCAATTTTTAAATCCCAATATTTTTGTAATGCATCGTCCGATTTTAAAACGGATTTCAGTTTTAAATTAAGCTTAATAAAAGCTCCTTTGTTGCTTTATGATTTTTATAAAATTGTTGGTCAGAAAAAAGTTATTATAAAAAGACTTAATTGGCCTTCTGGCCCCTAATTTGAGGGGTAAGCCCCTTTTTCTTGATATCAAATAAAAGGTCTCGCTAATATAAACATATTTTGTTCTACAAATGTTCACGAATGGTTAACCCTTATTGAGATATCTAAACAACTGTATTTTAGGGGCCGACCCTTTAACTCTTTACCGGGGCCACTAACAACAAAATTTATGGTATCTTATCGTTTAGAACATTATTTTGAACAACTTTTGTTCTACAGTCATTTCATGCATATCTTTTACAATTTAATGCTATGCTATGGTATGCGATTTTAATGATATGCTATGAGATTTGTATGCTATGCTATGAGATTTGTATGCTATGCTATGAGAAATTGAAGTGAAGGGCTTAATGATGTTGTATGCTATGCTATGCTATGGTATGCTATGAGATTTGAACAAAAACGCCTCCATACACAGAAGAGTTCCACACATTTCGAAATAAAATAATAAGAAGCCAAAGTTTACCACAAATCTATTATGTAAACATTTATTTTTTCAAATAAAAACATTTAAAACCGCGTTAAAATACTGTTGTATGCTATGCTATGGTATGCTATGGTATGATATGACGAATGCGATTCTATGAGATTGTATGCTATGGTATGAGATTCCAATGCTATGCTATGAGATTTCAATGCTATGCTATGAGATTTCAATGCTATGCTATGCTATGGTGTATGTTGTAAAAGATATGCTTGAACTGACTGTACATTGCTTTTAAAAAATATTTCTCCTTTTTCAGATATTAATGATCAAAGTTTTGAATTCTGGCCCCTTGAAACCCCTAATTACGTAATATATGACTTAGGTATGATACTATATAGATTAACAGCTGTACAATGAACATTTTTGCTTCTATAATAAATAACAAATTATTGTTCAGTAAAGAGTTCTTGTAAGAAGATTTAAGACCTCTCTTGACCCCTTATTGGTGGGGACAGCCCTTTTTTCTTGATATGAAATGAAAGGTCTTGCAAATATAAACATATTTTGTTCAACAGGTGTTCACGAAATGTTAACCGTTCTTAGGATATCTTTACAAATGTGTTTTAGGGGCCGGCCCTTTATCTCCTAAATGGGGTCATGAAAAAAAAAATTTAAGTGGCATATTGTACAGAACATTATTTTAAGCAACTTTTGTTCTACAATGTTTTTCAAAATACATCTCCTTTTTCATATATTAATGGTCGAAATTTTGAATTTCTAGCCCCTTGAAACCCCTAATTACTTAACATATGACTTAAGTGTGGTACTGTATAGATAAACAGCCCAACAATGAACATTTTTGCTTCTATAAATAATAGCAAATTATTATTCAGTAAAGAGTTATTGTAAAAAGACTTTTCAGCCCTCTTGGCCCCTAATTTGAGGGGCCAGCCCCTTTTTCTTGATATTAAACGAAAGCCCGTGTAATTTGAAACAACTTTTGCGTTACATGTTTTAACAAAATATTTATACATCAAAAGATATCACAGAAAATGTGCAAAAATTTCGTGAAAAAATTTGGTGCCAATTTTCAGGTTCAGGCGAGCTTTGAGGGCTTTACAAATTTTCATCATTGGAAGCATGGGGGTACATCTACATACATTCATCTACAATCCCTGAAAATTTTAAGCTTCTATCTTGATTAGTTTCGGAGAAGATGCGTGGACAAAATGACCCTTAAAAATTTACAAAATCGTCAATATCTGAAACCGGAAGTGACGTCATCATTTAAAAATTTTATAATATGTAGCGCTGATCATGTTTTATCCGTACTGAAAATTTTGTGCGAATCGGTTGGATAGTTTTTGAGAAATAGCGCTCCAAAAAAGTCAGAAAAAGAAAAAAAAGACTAGAGCAAAGCTCGTTGCAAAGCAACGAGTGGGTCTTCCGTTAGTGTCGAGAGTAAAGCTAGAAGTTGCTGTAAGAAGCAGAGTTTTACAAACCAACTACAAGGGAAAATTAAAAAAAAATATTTTAAAAATATGGAATAATTCTCAGTACGACTTAACTATATCTGAATGAACTCAGGAACGAATTAACAAAAACCTTTACAATTTCTGGAACGACTTAATAAAAAAAAATCCCGAATGTGTTCAAGAACAAATTAACAATTTCAAAATTATTTTAGGTACGAGTTAATTTTACTTTGAACATAACACTATTTTCTCAACCAAGGACGTGGAATCAAAATTTCCGGAAAACTCAATTTTTAAATATTTTTGTTATGCATCGTCCGATTTTAAAACGGATTTCAGTTTGACATTAAGCTTAATAAAAGCTTCCTTGTTGATTTATGATTTATATCAAATTATTGGTCAGAAAATAGTTATTATTAAAAGACTTAATAGCCCTTCTGGCCCCTAATTTGAGGGGTCAGCCCCCTTTTCTTGATATCAAATAAAAGGTCTCGCTAATATAAACATATTTTGTTCTACAAGTAATCGTAAATTATAAACCGTTATCGAGATATCTAAACAACTGTGTTTTAGGGGCCGTCAAATATTAATGATCAAAGTTTTGAATTCTGGCCCCTTGAAACACCTTATTACGTAATACTTAGGTATGGTAATGTATAGATGAACACCCGTACAATAAACATTTTTGCTTCTATAATTAATAACAAATTATTATTCAGTAAAGAGTTATCATAAGAAGATTTTAGACCCCTCTTGACCCCTGATTTGAGATGCCGGCCCCTTTTTCTTGATGTCAAATTAAAGGTCTCGCAAATATAAACATATTTTGTTCAACAAATGTTCACGAAATGTTAACAGTTCTTAAGATATCTGTACAAATGTGTTTTAGGGGCCGGCCCTTTATCTCCTAAATGGGGTCATAAAATAAAAAAATTTAAGTTAGCATATTGTACAGAAAATTATTTGAGCAACTTTTGTTCTACATTGCTTTTCAAAATATTTCTCCTTTTTCAGATATAAATCATCAAAGTTTTGAACTTCTGGGCCCTGGAAACCCCTAATTACGTAACATATGACTAAAGTATGGTACTTTATAGATAAACAGCTGTACAATGAACATTTTTGCTTCTATAATTAATAACAAATTATTATTCAGTAAAGCGTTATGGTAAGAAAACTTTAAAGCCCTCTTGACCCCTAATTTGAGGGGCCAGCCCTTTTTCTTGATATCAAATGAAAGCTCGTGGAAATTGAAACAACTCTTGCATTACATGTTTTAACAACATATTTATACATCAAAAGGTATAACGGAAAATGTGCAAAAATGTCGTGAACAAATTTGATGCTAATTTTCAGGTCCAGGCGAGCTTTAAGGCCTTGAGCAATTTTCATAATTGAAAGCATGGGGGTACATCTACAGACATTCATCTACAATCCCTGAAAATTTAAAGCTTCTATCTTGATTAGTTTCGGAGGAGATGCGTGGACAAAATGACCCTTAAAAATTTATAAAATCGTCAATATCTGAAACCGGAAGTGACGTCAACAAAAAATTTAACTATAAACATTTATCCCCTCCGATGTCCTATAAGTCCGGAAAATTTCGTGCAAATCAGGCGAATAGTTTTCGAGAAATAAATCTTTAAAGAAGGCAGAAAAAGAATGTTAAGAATAATAATAATAGAAAGAAACAGTAGAAAAACTAGAGCAAAGCTCGTTGCAAAGCAACGAGTGGGTCTTCCGTTAATGTCGGAAGTAAAGCTGGAAGTTCCTGTAAGAAGCAGAGCTCTTAAACCAATAACAAGAGTAACTAAAATATAGAAGATGAAAAAAAATGGAATTATTCCTGGTACGACTTAACAAAATACGAATGATTTTAAGTACGGCTTAACAAACACCTTTCCGATATCAAGAACGACTTAACAAAAAAATCCGAATGTGTTCAAGTACGACTTAACAAATATTTTTGGTACGAGTTAATTTTACCTTGAACATTACGCTATTTTTTAAACCAAGGACGCGGAATCAAAATTTCCGGAAAAATCAATTTTTAAACCCCGATATCTCTGTAATGCATCGTTCGATTTTAAAACGGGTTTCGGTTTTAATTTAAGCTTAATAAAAGCTTTGTTGCTGCTTTATGATTAATATCAAATTATTGGTCAGAAAAGAGTTATTATGAAAAGACTTAGTAGCCCTTCTGGTCCCTAATTTGAGGGGTCAGCCCCTTTTTCTTGATATCAAATAAAAAGTCTCGTTACTATAAACATATTTTGCTCTACAAGTGTTCATGAATTGTAAACCGTTCTCGTGATATCTGTACAAATGCGTTTTAGGGGCCGACCCTTTAACCCCTTACCGGGGCCACTAACAACAACATTTTTGGTATCATATTGTTAAGAACATTATTTTGAAGAACTTTTGTTCTACATTGCTTTTAAAAATATTTCTCCTTTTTCAGATATTAATGATCAGAGTTTTGAGTTCTGGCCCCTTGAAACCCCTAATTACGTAATATATGACCTAGGTATGGTAATGTATAGATGAACAGCTGTACAATGAACATTTTTGCTTCTATAATTTAAAACAAAATATTGTTCAGTAAAGAGTTATTGTAAGAAGACATTAGAGCCCTCTTGACCCCTAATTTGAGGGGCCAGCCCCTTTTTCTTGACATCAAATGAAAGGTCTTGTAAATATAAACATATTTTGTTGAAAAAGTGTTCACAAAATGTTTACCGTTCTTGAGATATCTGTACAAATGTGTTTTAGGGGCCGACCCTTTAACTCCTAAATGGGGTCATAAACAAAAACATTTAAGGTAGCATATTGTACAAAACATTATTTTGAACAACTTTTGTTCTACATTGCTTTTCAAAATATTTCTCCTTTTTTTCAGATATTAATGATCAAAGTTTTGAACTTCTGGCCCCTTGAAACCCCTAATTACGTAATATATGACTTAAGTATGGTATTGTATAGATAAACAGCTGTACAATGAACATTTTTGCTTCTATAATTGATAACAAATTATTGTTCACTAAAAAGTTATTGCAAATAGACTTTAGAGCCCTCTTGGTCCCTAATTTGAGGGGCCAGCCCCTTTTTCTTGATATCAAATAAAAGCCCGTGCAAATTGAAACAACTTTTGCATTACAAGTTTTAACAAAATATTTTTACGTCAAAAGATATTACGGAAAATGTGCGAAAATTTTGTGAAAAAATTTGGTGCTAATTTTCAGGTTCAGGCGAGCTTCTAGGCCTTGCGCATTTTTCGCAATTGGAAGCATGGAGGGAAATCTACAGACATTCATCTACAATCCCTGCAAATTTCAAGCTTTTATCATGATTAGTTTCAGAGGAGATGCGTGGACAAAATGACCCTTAAAAATTTACCAAATCGTCCATATCTGAAACCGGAAGTGACGTAATCATTTGAAATTTTAATAATCAGTAGCGACATTGATGCTTTATAACTCCAAAAAATTTGGTGTAAATCGGTTGAATAGTTTTTGAGAAATAACGCTCCAAAAAAGTCAGAAAAAGAAAAAAAAAGTATAATAATAAAGAACTAGAGCAAAGCTCGTTGCAAAGCAACGAGTGGGTCTTCCGTTAATGTCGGAAGTAAAGCTGGAACTTCCTGTAAGAAGCATAGCTCTTAAACCAATAAGAAGAGTAACTAAGATAAAAAGATGAAAACAATCGAATTATTCCTGGTACGACTTAACAAAACCCGAATGATTTTAAGTACGATTTAACAAAAACCTTTTTGATTTCAAGAACGACTTTAAAAAAATCCGAATGTGTTAGAGTACGACTTAACAATTATTTTTGGTACGAGTTAATTTTTCTATAAACATTACGCTATATTTTAAACCAAGGACGCGGAATTAAAATTTCCGGAAAAATCAATTTTTAAACCCCGATATCTCTGTAATGCATCGTCTGATTTTAAAACGGATTTCAGTTTTAAATTAAGCTTAATAAAAGCTGCTTTGTTGCTTTATAATAAATATCAAATTTTGGTCAGAAAAGAGTTATCATAAAAAGACTTAGTAGCCCTTGTACCCCCTAATTTGTGGAGCCAGCCCCTTTTTCTTGATATCAAATAAAAGGTCTCGCTAATATAAACATATTTTGTTCTACAAGTGTTCATGAATTGTAAACCGTTCTCGAGATATATGTACAAATGTGTTTTAAGGGCCGACCCTTTAACCCCTTACCGGGGCCACTAACAACAAAATTTTTGGTTTAATATTGTTCAGAACATTATTTTGAACAACTTTTGTTCTACACTGCTTTTTAAAATATTTCTCCTTTTTCAGATATTAATGATCAGAGTTTTGAGTTCTGGCCCCTTGAAACCCCTAATTACGTAATATATAACTTAGGTATGGTACTGTATAGTTGAACAGCTGTACAATGAACATTTTTGCTTCTATAATTAATAACAAAATATTGTTCAGTAAAGAGTTATTGTAAAAAGACATTAGAGCCCTTTTGGCCCCTAATTTGAGAGGCCAGCCCCTTTTTCTTGATATCAAATTTAAGGTCTTGCAAATTTAAACATATTTTGTTCAACAAGTGTTCATGAAATGTTAACCGTTCTTGAGATATCTGTACGAATGTGTTTTAGGGGCCGACCCTTTAACTCCTAAATGGGGTCATAAACAAAAACATTTAAGGTAGCATATTGACAAGAACACCATTTTAAGCAACTTTTGTTCTACATTGCTTTTAAAAATATTTCTCCTTTTTCAGATATTAATGATTAAAGTTTTGAACTTCTGGCCCCTTGAAACCCCTAATTACGTAACATATGACTTAAGTATGATACTGTATAGATAAACAGCTGTACAATGAACATTTTTGCTTATATAATTAATAACAAATTATTGTTCAGTAAAGAGTTATTGTAAGAGGACTTTAGAGCCCCCTTGGCCCCTTATTTGAGGGGCCAGCCCCTTTTTCTTGATATCAAAGGAAAGCTCGTGAAAATTGAAACAACTTTTGCATTACATGTTTAAACAAATTATGTGCAAATCGAAAGGTATTACAGAAAATGTGCAAAAATTTCTTGGAAAAATTTGGTGCTAATTTTCAGGTTCAGGCGAGCTTCGAGGCCTTGAGCAATTTTCATAATTGGAAGCATGGGGGTACATCTACAGACATTCATCTACAACCCCTGAAAATTTTAAGCTTCTATCTTGATTAGTTTCGGAGGAGATGCGTGGACAAAATGACCCTTAAAAATTTACAAAATCGTCTATATCTTAAACCGGAAGTGACGTCATCATGCAAAAATTTAATAATATGTAGCGACGATGATGTTCTATCACTCCTGAAAATTTCGTGCAAATCGGTTGGGTAGTTTTTGAGAAATAACGCTAAAAAAAAGTCAGAAAAAGAAAAAAAAGAATAATAAGAATAAAGAAAAAGAAACCGTAGAATAACAAGAGGGTCTTCCGTTGGAAACGGAAGACCCTAAAAAGAAACCGTAGAATAACAGAAGGGTTTTCCGTTGAAAACGGAAAACCCTAAATAATAAAGAAAAAGAAACCGTAGAATAACAAGAGGGTCTTCCGTTGGAAACGGAAGACCCTAATAAAGAAAAAGAAACCGTAGAATAACAAGAGGGTCTTCCGTTGGAAACGGAAGACCCTAATAACTAGATACGACCTCGTTACGAGTAACGAGTAGGTCTTCCGTCCGATTTTTTTTTTTTTTTTTTTTTAGATGAAATGATACCATGAGATATCGATACAATTTCAAAATAACCCCCCCCCCCCCCAAAAAAAAAATTTGAAGATAAAGAATAAAAACCCTAATTACGTCAGACATGGGCCTGACGATGACTCTTTCAAACCGATAATGTAGAGATCAACAACTTTGATTTTTATAATGCATAACAAAATATTTATCGTTTTCAAGTTATTCGTAAAAGAATTTACGAGTCTCCTGGTCCCTAATTAAAGGGGCCAGCCCCTTTTTCTTGATTTTATTGGATAGAACTTTTGATTCTCTACTGCTTTTGTTCTATATGTCTTGTCAAAATATCAACTGATAAAAAGATACTGATCACAACATATGGAAATTTTGATTCGAAATCTGTACCCCATTTTTGTGCCTAAGCGAGCTCCAAGGAATAGCGCCACTGGTGCAAAACAACTAAATAGTGCACAACTTCAAACCATGCTCTACCTATCCTGAAAATTTCAAAGTCATATCTCTTATAGTTTCTGAGATCAACTCTGCACAAAATTGGTCGTAAAAAATTACAAAATCGACCGTAAATCCGGACCGGAAGTGACGACGACAAAAAATTCAAAAACATATAAAATTCAGATAATTTCCCATCATCTGTGAAAAAATTGTTCAGATCGGTTGAGTAGTTTTCGAGAAATCGCGTGCACAAAATTTGGAAAAAAAAAATAATAATAAACAGTACGAAAACAATAAGGTCTTCCGTTGGAAACGGAAGACCTTAACTAGACTCTTGTTGGTATAGCAACAAAAAGGTCTTCCGTTCCTCATGTATTAATCTGCACAAAAAATCCAGTTATCTTGTAAACAGAAAATGGATATAATATATATAAGCTTTGTGTCTTGATCTATCACAGTTTCTGAGATCTTATTTATACTTTGTTTTTAAAAAAGAAGGCTATCTGAGATATATGAGATGTCTCACCGGAAGTAGAACTTTTTTTACCATGTGTAGATGACTTTTTGTATTTCTATAGCTAAAATGTTACTTAAATGCTAAATAACCAAAATATTTTTAAAAAATCAAAATTGGGTGTACTTCCTGTGATGACCGGAAGTTACGCCGGATGAAACAAAATAGTGTTAACACGTGTCCATACACAGGTCTATAATCCTACAAAGTTTGGTTGTTGAAGTCGTTACCGTTTTTGAGATCTCGTCGATATAAGGTTTTTTGTCTCGGGACAGGAAACGGACAAACGGAAGTGTTGAATGTAAATTGCATTAAATAGTTCTTGTATACTTGCCTTTTGTACATTATTTTTCATTTATCTAACTAAAAATATCAAAGGAAAACAGTTAAACTGATAAACAGCTTGATTTGTTTGAACTCTTCCAGTGTGGACCGGAAGTGACGGAAGACAAAATGAAACCGATTAAACACATCTTCAATCAAATGTCTATCATCCATAAAAGTTTCGTGTCTTGATCACTTATAGGTTCTGAGATCTTGCGGGTACAAAATATGTTTTTAAAAAGCTACCTGAGATGATTGAGATGTCTCACCGGAAGTAGAATTTTTTTGTTGATTTAACATCGCATAGATGACATAAGTAAGGATCTATACTAATATCTTTATATTACGGAAAATAAATTAAATACGTAAAAACAAAAAAAATGAGGTGCTTCCGGTGACGACCGGAAGTTACGCCGAACAAAACAAAAATGTTTAAACACATCTACAACTATAGGTCTATCCTCCACCAAAGTTTGGATATTCAAGTCTTTATCGTTTCTGACATCTCGATGTGACAAGCTTTTTCTCACGGGACAGGAAACGGACGAACGGAAGTGAATTTAGAAAATCTTTTACAAAAAACCTCTAGATGTTTATATTTTCAGTAATTCCTGAAAATTTTATAAGTATTCATCAAGACATCTCTGAGAAATTCATAAGACAAAAAGGGGAAAAAAATAATAATAAAAAGAAACATTACAATCACTATAAGGTCTTCCGTTGGAAACGGAAGACCTTAATAATAATAATTATAAGAAAAGTGAAAAAGAAACCGAAGAATAATAGAAGGGTCTTCCGCTGAAGACGGAAGACCCTAACTAGATTCGATCTCGTTGCGAGCAACGAGTGGGTCTTCCGTCCGATTTTTGAATAGATTAGATTAAACTTATCAATTCAAAGATAAAATCGTTGATCTAAGCAAAAAAAATGAAAATTTTTTTTGCGGCACTCGAGGCTTGAACCCGGGTCGCCTGGGCCATGTCCACGACTATATCGACTGAGCTACTCGAACTCTCGCTTCAGAACTTTGACGCTTAATTTCTCGAGAACGCCTCGATCGATTTTGAAACAAATTACATATTCTGAATCAGTAAAAGGGTCACTATCATCTTATTGGAAAAAATATATAAAAATAAAATGTTGAAAATTTTCATTTTTTAATTTTGCTTCCGGTGATGACCGGAAGTGACGGCGAACATTCTCTATACCGAGGTGCACCAGGAAATCGATAGATCTATCATCTCTGAAATTCTCAGCTCTCTATCTTTGCTCGTTTTTGAAAAACCTGAGCGACAAAATTGACTTTTTAAAATCGTAAACGGACGATAACTTCCGACCGGAAGTGAATTTTCAAATTCTGTTTCAGCGGTATAAATTTCAGATAACGAGGTTTCAGTCCTGAAAATTTGAGAGAAATCGATCGTCCCATCTCTGAGAAATCGCCTGCACAAAATTTGTAAGACAAAAAAAGAATAATAATAATAACTAGACACGATCTCGTTGCGAGCAACGAGTGGGTCTTCCGTACGATTTTTGAATAGATTAGATCATTCTTATCAATTCAAAGATAAAACCGTAGATCTAAGCGAAAAAAAGTAAAAAAAAATTTGCGGCACTCGGGGCTTGAACCCGGGTCGCCTTGTCCATGTCCACGACTCTATCGACTGAGCTACTCGGACTCTCGCTTCAGAACTTTGACGCTTATTTTCTCGAGAATGACTTGATCGATTTTAAAACAAATTACATATTCTAAATCAGTGAGAAAGTCACTATCAGGTGTAAAAATTTCAAAAAAAAATATTCAAAAATAAAAAAGTAGAAAAATTCAATTTTTCAAAATTCCTTCTGGAGAAGACTGGAAGTGACGGCGGACATTTTTTAGACAATAGTGCACCAGAAAAACGTTAAATCTATCATCTCTAAAAATTTCAGCTCTATATCTTCAGTCGTTCTTGAGAAACGTCGAAGACAAATTTGACTTTAAAAAAATCGTTTAATGACCATAACTTCCGACCGGAAGTGAACTTTTAAAAACCGTTCCGGCGGTACAAACTTCAGTTGACAAGGCACCATCCCTGAAAATTTGACTGAAATCGAGCAAGCCATCTCCGAGAAATCGCCTGCACAAAATCGGTAAGAAAAAAAAAAAGAATAAGAACTAGAGCAAAGCTCGTTGCAAAGCAACGAGTGGGTCTTCCGTTAATGTTGGAAGTAAAGCTGGAAGTTCCTGTAAGAAGCAAAGCTCTTAAACCAATAACAAAAGTAACTAAAATAAAAAGATGAAAAAAATCGAATATTCCTGGTACGACTTAACAAAATACGAATGATTTTAAGTACGACTTAACAAAAACCTTTCCGATTTTAAGAACGACTTAACCAAAAAAAATCCGAATGTGTTACAGTACGACTTAACAATTATTTATAGTACGAGTTAATTTTACTTTTAACATTACGCTATTTTTTAAACCAAGAACGCGGAATCAAAATTTCCGGAAAAATCAATTTTTAAACCCCAATATCTCTGTAATGCATCGTCCGATTTTAAAACGGCTTTCAGTGTTAGATTCAGCAAAGTAAGCTCTACAAAACACATATTCATTTTTGATTTGATCTGAAAATTCATCTTTTCGAAAAATTTGTTTCACTTCCGGTTTCGACCGGAAGTGACCGATTTTCATTTCGAGCCTTATTACAGAGGTAAATCGATCAAATCATAACCATTGAAAATTTCAAGCCTCTATCTTAAAGCGTTTTTGAGAAAATTCCGGGACAAAATGACTTTTTGAAATTTTTAAAAATGACGTCACGTCAAAACGGAAGTGACGTTCTCTTTAAAACTTTTACATTTTTGAGGGACGCTAACTTGCAAAAATCTCTGAAAATTTCATTAAAATCGGTTTAAAACCTTTTGAGTTATGAGGCAAAAAAGGAGTCAGAAGAAAAGAAAAAGAATAATAATAATAATAAAAAGAAACAATAGAATAACAAGAGGGTCTTCCGTTGGAAACGGAAGACCCTAATAATAAGAAAAGTGAAAAAGAAACATTACAATAATAGAAGGGTCTTCCGCTGAAGACGGAAGACCCTAACTAGATTCGATCTCGTTGCGAGCAACGAGTGGGTCTTCCGTCCGATTTTTGAATAAATAAGATTAAACTTATCAATTCAAAGATAAAATCGTAGATCTAAGCGAAAAAAAGAGAAAAAAAATTTGCGGCACTCGAGGCTTGAACCCGGGTCGCCTGGGCCATGTCCACGACTATAACGACTGAGCTACTCGGACTCCGCTTCAGAACTTTGACGCTTAATTTCTCGAGAATGCCTTGATCGATTTTAAAACTAATTACATATTCTTAATCAGTGAAAGGGTCACTATAAGGTGTAAAAAAT